>NW_022681474.1:56164108-57364108 GCF_009764315.1 Trachypithecus francoisi | reverse complement strand
CATGTCTCAGCCCATTGCATGCCCCGTGGGACTCACTCCAGGGACATCTCCTGGGTCTTTCACCTGCCCAGCCCCTACCCCTGAGTCTTCCCTTGGCTCCACTGCACCCCTCCATCAGACCACCCTCCTCCTGAGCTGGGTTTCTCTCCCACTGGGCTGGGAGCAGCTCAGGTGAGGCTGTGTCCTCCCAGGCTGTCCCCCCAGGAGCAGAGCCAGACAGTCCCCATTCCCAGATGTAGATGGGGAGGTGGGACAAAAACGGGATTGTTTTCTTAGAGCTTCTTTTTTAACTTGATCCTTATTTCCTTCTCCAACTCAAGTGTAGTTGTCAGGGGAGCTACTGCAGTGTGTAAAATAGAGAGGATCACTGCAAATGTGGAAACAGTCTGATCCCTTTGCTGGGCACCCCTTGCCCTTTGGCAACTCCATCCTTTTCCTTCTGTCTCTCTTTGTCTTCTGCCAAGCCATTGTGGAGCCTCATGATGCCACAGACCCTGATTTCCAGGATATGGCTGCTCTGGAAAATCGCTTTACCTTTCCTACTTAACATGTCCAACCCTTAGTTTCCCCATCTGTAACATGGTGAAGATAGCAGTTATCTAACAGAGTTCTTGTGAGAATTAAGTGAGGTAGCAGCAGTAATGAGTCCACTCTGAGCCAGCTTAAGGGAACACGTGCACTGTGCTGCATGCTCTCCTCAAGGATGCATGAACTCCACCTAGAACCTCTCCCCTTTCTGTAGCTGACAGCATCCATTTCCAGCATCAATTTGGGAGAGGGAAAGACTTTCCCTCTGTCCTCTGAGTTTTGGTAACTGGGTCTATGAAATAAATGAACAGCATGGAGATTAACAGAAGACAGCTACACTTACTGTGTGCACAGAGGTATCACAGGGGGAAAATCGTGGATAGCCAAAAGAGTGGTGAGATTTGGGAGCTTATGAACCATCTTCACAGCAGAAAGGGAAGAAGAGCTGCAGGCCACTTAGGGGAGACAATGATTTTTAGGAAAGATGAGGAATGCTTTGAAGAGCAGATGGACGATATGAGGCGAAGCTTGTCTGGTGTGATGCTGGCTTCTGGTCTCCGCTCTTGTGATAGGGGTCAGTCTTCCCCGGCTGATAAAACTCTTGAGGAGGGGACTCGTAACTTGAGTTGCTTTTGCAAGATCTTTCTTTAGGCAGATAAGAAGAGTTCAGACAAAGCTTCTTCCTGTATTTGCTGTTTTTCACGTGTTTTTAACTCAAAATAATCAGTATATCAAAGTGGCATATTTTGGGGTGGCACATTCCAAACTCCTTCACATGCTTTTATCTCAGCTCTGCCCTTGGTTATATCATCCACAAAATCACGTGGCCTCTCGAAATCTTGACATTCTTGCCCCCATGGAGTGGGAATAATAACATTACCCACCTCACATGGTTATTGCAATGGCTTCCACAGTGTCTGGTCCAGATGACAGTTCCACAGATATGCCAGGGGTGGGAATGTGTGGTGCCGACGCTCCCACAGGCCTATCCTGGAGTCCCAGTCTGGGAGGCACTTGGACCTGAAGCAGAATGAATGGCATCTTTGCCTAGAGTTTGTTGAACCATGCTCCAGACGGTCCCTCATATGCTATTTTTGGACATGGCTTGTCATTACATTAGCCACACTTTCCTTTAACATGAGGATGCCAGGCTCTGAAGAGAAACTGTGCCCATGATTCCTGGGGCCCTGCCCTCCTCTGGGCTCATTGGTAGAGTTAAGGCTCAGTTCCTTCAGAGATCTTTATGCACTGATAACACTGGACTCACGAGACTGTGAGAATAGATGAATGAGGTCTTGCATTTCTTTGGTGTCTTTCCTCAGAGGCTAGAGCACTGTGGACATTCACCATTCCCCTCATGGCTCCATTGTGAGCTCCAGGGATTGGGTGAAGGAGCTTACACTTTCCTGCCTTCCAGTCCCATTGCCAGCAGGTGATTTGGAAGCTATTAGTGGGACAGCAAAGAGAAAAATGATTGCAAAAGAAAACCGTGTCAGATGGCTCCAGATACCCCTAAACATACACTTTAAAATATAAGAAGAGTAAAATGAGACTACAGCCTGTGTAGTGGAAAGCCAGGATGGACAGACCCTCCAGAATTGTTCTGCAGTGCCCTGGAGGCTTTTGGGCTCCATAGTCCTTGGTTCTGCCCCATGGGGACATGTCATGGCATCCAGCTGAGGTTCGTAGGCATAGAGGCAGCATCAGTGTCACTGGAGCCACAATCCCGGGGTGCACATCACAGACCCGGAGCTGGCTTCATGAGTCTGAGCTCAGAAAAACTCTGGGCTTGGCATAGCACTGTGCTGTCACAGTCTTGTAATAATTTTTGAACAATGGACCCTACACTTTAATTTTGTGCTGGGTCCTACAAAGTATGTAGCCAGTCCTGCTCATTTTCAGCCCAGGCCTATCAGAGTCTCCAGAGGAGCCCCCTGGTGTGCGTCCATAGAAAGGAGCCAGGCAGATGACCCAGCTGCTGACCAGTCTTGGTAAGGAACCCCTGGCACAGACTCAGGGTGGAGACTTCCTTCAGCCACCAAGTCTTCCTGAGGGACCCCTGCCCATGGAGGCTTTCCTGCAGGCACTTGCTCCTCTGTGAGAACTCAGGAGAAGCAAGACCAGCATTCCTCTGAGTGATATCTCCCACTGACTTAGAAAGCAGATGCTAAGACACCCCCATCTCTTCTGAGAGTCCACATTATAGCCTCGAGTCAGCAGGCCACTCTGACTTGGTTGGCTTTTGTTTCCAAACATTCTGCAGCTCTTTATAATTTCTTGATGATTTTGAAAAATGCAACCTTTTAGTGATTCTGACCATGTGTAAAGCATGGCGCCTTTGATAGAGATGTTTGGATGTGGGAAGAGCCCATGGTCTCTTCCTTTAGAGAATGTGGAGCCTGGTGGGGAGAGTGTGGAGCCGTGAGGGAATGGTGAGTGTCCACCGGGCTCTAGCCTCTGAGGGAAGATGCAGAAGAAATGCAAGACCTCATTCCTCTATGCTCATAGTCTCGTGAGTCTAGCGTTATCAATGCACAGAGACCTCTGAAGTGAGCTCAGAGGAGGACAGGGGCTGAGGAATCATTGGCACAGTTTTGCTTCAGAGTCGAGCATCCTCATGTTCTCTGACATGACTGTGTGTCTGATAAGGTCAAAGCAGGTGGTGCATCTGGGAGGGGTAAGCACAGGGGAACCTAGGGGGAGCTGGGTGGTGCCTCAGCTGGTTGGGTGCTTGGCAGGGGAGGGTTAAAGTGAGTATCAGAGGTAGGTAGAATTTAGACGCAGGAGCCGGGCCATAGCTGAGAAAGTGAGATTTACCGAGGCCTGGAGGAGGTGCTTCTGAGGAAGTCCCACGTATAGGGTTTGCGGGAAAGTTACAGGGATGGGGCTGAGAGAGGTCCAGAGACTGCATCCTGGGGAGGGGCTGGCTCTAGACTAAGATGGGGTCTGAGGGGAAGCTACTGAAAGGCAGAGAAGTGGCATGATTGGATGCATGCTGTGGCTGCAGAATGGAGAGTGGACTCCATGTGGGTAGGGAGTGAGCGGTTGTGGGGAGGCTGGGGGAAGTAAACATCAGGGTTTCAGAAGGTCAGTGTTTGCAATTTATCTATGAAGTGGTTTGATCCTGGGCAGTGGCAGGAGAGTGACGGCTGACAGAGAGTTCCACATGTTTGGAACCAGGCTTTAGAGGCTGAGGTTAGGGAAGGGTAAGAGAGCAGGGAAGGAAGAGTGGCGGTCAGCTCCCTGCTTGGGGCTATGTGGAGGACCTGGCCATCTGAGAGGTCAGTATCTTTCCAGGAGAGCAGGCTTGCTGGTAGGGGAAAAAGCATGAGTCCTACGTTAAAGAGGCTGAGTCTGTGGTCCCTGTGAGACACCCCTGAGTGTCCCACAGGCAGTGCGGTAGCTCAGAGAGAGAGGGTCTGCAGTGTAGAAGCATTCAGCCCGCAGGTGTGCATTGCACCTGGGCTGCTGGTGCATCTGCCCAGGGAGAGCAGAGGGGTGGGAGAGGGAGGCCAGGTCAGCTCCCAAGGGAGCACCACTCTGCAGCTGGGCCACAAAGGAAAGTCCGGGAGTTTCCCAGCACCGCCTAAGTTTCCACAAAAGCTTCCAGTTCTCTCTTTTTAGGAATGTTTGTGGATGTCTTTTTGTGCTCTTGTCTCCTCTTGCCAGGGCATATCTGTCTCAAATGTCTAAACCGATCCCAGTGCCTTCTGGAAAGGGTGACACTGGACTCAATGGTCCTGGACACAGTCTTCTTAGCACACGAATTTTCCCAAATGTGAAGTAATTTGAGCTAAGACAAGTAGTCAGGATCATTGTACTCATGGTTGGAAGTATGCCTCACACATAGTAGTCACCCAATAAATATTTGTTGAGTGAGTGAACATATGCTTAGCAAGTTTAGACATTTCCAGGCAAAACGGACACATCCTTGAATACGATCTGGGCAATCAGTTCCTTCCTCAGGGGATGAGAATAGCTGATGCGGCCCCAGTCATCAGAGTTTCCTGTTGGGGCGTATGTGTTTCTCAGAGGGGCTCAGTTTTCCCCTGGGTAATCACTAGGGTCCTAGGGACGGACATGGCTGCCTTAAATGGCAGCACAGGAAGGAGAACAAGCAACACTCACCCTCCTGTGTGGTCAACAGGGCGCCTGTAATGCACCCCAGCTCCAGTATAGAGAGTGAAGCCAGGGCACCGACCTGACCCAGACAGATGTATCTGAAGCAAGGGCATTTAAATTTTTTTCTAATCCTTTTTATTGTGGTAAAATACACATAAAATTTGCAGTTTGGTTGCACCAAGTATATTTGCATTTTTCTGTAGCCATCACTACCATCCATCTCCAGAACGCTTTTAATATGCAAAAATGAAACTGTACACATCAAACAACTCTCCACTTCTCCCTTTCCCCCCAAGTTCCTGGTCCACACCGTCCTACTTACGTCTCTTTGATCTTGACTACTATCGGTACCTCATGTAAGAGGAATCACATACTATCTATCTTTTTGTGATGATAAACTTATTTTACTGAGCATAAAGTCCTTAAGCTTCATCCATGTTGTATCATCTGTCAGAATTTCCTTCCTTTTTAAGGCTGAGTAATATTCCATTGTGTGTATAGACAGCAATTTCCTTATCCATTCATCCATTGATGGACATCTGGGTGGCTTCCTCATTTTAGCAATTGTGAATAATGCTTCTGTGAACATGGTGTGCAAATATCTCTTGGATACCCTGCTTTCAATTCTTTTGAATATACACTCAGAAATGGAATTGCTAGATCATAAGATAATTCCATTTTTAATTTTTTTTTAGAAACTGACATAAAATTTTCCACAGTAGCTGCATCATTTTACATTCCCATCAACAGTGCCCAAGGGTTCCAATTTCTCTACACCTTTGCTAAGGGTTACTTTTCATTAAAAAATATATATGTAAATAAAATAGTAGCCCTCTTAATGGTGTGAGGTGGTATCTTATTTTGATTTGCATTTCCCTGGTGATTAGTAATGTTGAGCATCTTTTCATGTGCTTATTAGCCATCTGTGTATTTTCTTTGGAGAAATATTTTCTCAAGTCCCTTGCCCATTTTTGAATTGAGTTGTTAGTTTTTTGTTGTTGAGTTTTAGGATTTCTACATACATTCTGGATATTAATCTCTTATGAAATAAGTGATTTGCAAATATATTCTCCCATTTTGTGAGTTGTTTTTACTCTGCCAATAGTGTCTTCTGATGGACAAAAATTTTAAATGTTCATGAAGTTCAATTTATACCTTTTTTTCTTTTGTTGCCTATTCCTAATCAAATCAATAAGTACATTAAATGTAAATGAGTTACATATCTCAATATAAAAGAAGACGTTATCAGATGTAACCCATTTATAATGTAAATTTACAAGAAGTAAGGCCACGTGTGGTGGCTGATGCCTGGAATCTCAGCTACTTCAGTGGATGAGGCATGAGAATTGCTTGTGCCACTGTGCTCTAGTCAGGGTGACAGAGTGAGACCCTGCCTCAAACAAATAAACAAACAAACAAAGTAAGAAAAAGTAAGACTGAGTATATGCTGCGTAAGTAAAACTCATTTTAAGTACAAAGATACAAATAAATGAAAAGTACAAGAGTAAAAAAAAAAACTGTTCTAACTCTAATCAAAAGAAACCTGGAGTGGCTATTTTAAATACAAGGCAAAGTAGATTTCAGAGCAACAAATTCTACCGGGAATGAAGAAGTTCATTTCAAAATAACAAAGGCATTAATTTATCAAGATGACATAACAATTCTAAATTTTTATGCATATAATAAGAACTTCACAATAAATGAAGCAAACCTGGGAGAACTCGAAGGAGAAATAGACAAATCCATAGGTATAATCAGAGATTTAACTAGCCCTTTCTCATTAACCATATGCTATGTAACAGAAAATCAATAATAATATAGAAGGTTTGAACAACACTGTCAGCCAGCTTGAATGAATTGACACCTCTGACAACAGCAGAATACATATTCTTTTCAAGTGCACTCAAGACATTCACCAAATTATACTATATTCTTGCCATGAATTAGAGGCCCTATTGATACAGAATGGTTGGGCTCTCCACTAAACCCCACCCTTAAGCCTGGAACTGTGGCCCTGAGTGAAAACAGCTGACCTTGTTTTCCTGCCCAAATTTTGTCTTTTTGGTCTACCACGCTGCTGTCCTGTGCCCAAAAAAAGACTTCAGCTGGCAGAGCCAAGAAGTTGCTGAGTGGAGAGCAGAGAAGCAGCAAGTGAGCTTCTGAGACTAAGGATAGACACAGCTAACTTCAGATGGTGTGGCTTCAGGGAAAGATCACCTTCTTTCCGCACCATCCTCTTTCCAATTCCCCATGCCACAGAGAGCCACCTTTATCACTCAACAAAATCCTCTTCATACACTACCCTTCAATCTGTTTGTGTGACCTGATTCTTCCTGGATGCCAGACAAGAAACCGGGTGCTGAGAGGGCAGGGACTTGGACACTGCTGCGTGGCCCTCACAGCCTGCTCCTGCCAGAGAGGAGTAACCGGCTGGTTCTAGCATTTGTTCCCTCTGGTTCCCACACTTTTGCTTGCTCATGCACTCCCTCTCTTAAGGAGTGGCCAACAGCTGGCTGAGTGAAACAAGCCACTCCAGTTCCTGCCCACAAAGGGGCTCAGGGGAACTATCCCATCTCACTAGCTCCAAATATAGTCACATTGCGGATTAAGGCTTCAACATACACATTTTGCGGGGGAGGATAAAATTCAATCTATAACATTTGCAAAATCTCTATAAACTTAAAAGCATTTTACAAAGTATGTTCTCTGACTCCAGTATATTAAATTAGAAATCAATTTTAAAAAAATTCTGGAAAATTCTCAAATATTTGAAAACTGAATAAAACAGTTCAACATAAACCATGGGCAAAAATGAAAACTATATTAAAATGAACTTCTAAAGTGTTTTGAACTACCTGAAAAAGAAAATAGTACATATCAATATTTGTGGTAAGCAGCTAAAGCAGTTCCTAGGGGAAAGTTATAGCACTATAATTCTATTATAGAAAAGAATGTCTCAAATCAATGACATCAGCATCTACCTTAAATCAGGGATGGTAGAACAAATTAAACACAAGTTAAATAAAAGAAAGAAAACAATAAAGATCAGAGTAGGAATCAATGAAGTCTATAACAGAAGTAAAATAGATAAAATTAAATTAATAGTTGCTTCTTTGAGAAGATTAACCAAATTGACAAACCTTATTGCATACTGATTAGGAAAGAAATTACCAATATTAGAAATGAGAGAGGATCCCTTCTCAGCATTTTGGCTAGGATCAAGTGTAGGAATGAGAAAGGTGACTCACTACAGATTCTACAGATATTGAAAATAAAATAAAGAAATATTTTAAACAACTTTATGCCAATAAATCAACAATTTATATAAAATGGACGAAGCCCTTGAAAGATACAAACTACCAATTCTCACTCAAGTAGAAATAGCTCTATATTGAATAAATAATTTGTTGTTATAACCTTCCCACAACAAACCTCCAGGCCCACATGGCTCTGCCGGTAATTCTAAACATTTAAGAAAGAAGTAGTACGAGTCCTACAGACATTATTCCAGAAATTTGGAAAGGAGTGCATACTCTGCAACTCAATCTATAAGGCCAATTTTATCCTGATACTAGCCTGATACCAAAGCCTTACCTGAAAAAAAAATTGCAGACCAATATCATTTATGAACATAGATGCTGTATATTAGTTCCCTCAGGCTACCGTAACAAAATATCACAGACTAGCTGTCTTAAACAACAGAACTTTATTTTCTCACAGTTTTGGAGGTTGGAAGATAAGGTCAAGGTGCCAGCAGGCTGCTGGTGGCAGATGGCTATCTTCTTGCATGTCCTCACATGGCCTTTCCTCATGCACATTCACTCCTGGTATTTCTCCCTCTTCTTATAAGGACACCAGTCTCATTGGATTAAGATCCCATCCTTATTACCTCATCTGACTTGAATTACCTCATGAAATGCCCTATCTCTAAATATAGTCACATTGGGGTTAAGGCTTCAACATACAAATGTGGGGGATAGAATTCAATCCATCATAGAGGGAAACCCTCATAAAAACATTTTTTTTTTTTAGCAACCTGAATTCAACAATATATAAAATGAATCACCACCGAGTAGTTGCATTGCAGGGATGCAATGTTGATTTAACATTTGAAATCAGTCAATGCATTTCACCACATTAAGAAATTGCAAATAAAAAAACAAAAACAAAACACACGTATCATCTCAAGAAACACAGAAAAAGTATTTGACAAAACTCAACATGTATTTCTGATAAAAACTCTCAGAAAACTAGGAATAGAGAGAAAGTTTCCTGACCTGATAAAAGGCAGTGAGAAAAAAAACCCGTAGTTGACGTTCCTACTTCAGAATGGGAGACTGAATGCTTCCCATTAGGATCAGAAACAAAAAGGTGTCTGCCTTCACCTCTTCTAGTCAACATGATACTGGGTGTTCCTGTCAGGGCAATTAGGCAAGAAAGAGAAAAAAGTCATCAAGAGTGGAAAGGAAGAATTAAAGCTATTTTCACTCACAGATGGCAAGATAGTCCATGAAGATGTGTTGGATTCCACAAAACCTCGTAGAAGACATAACAGAGAATATACTTCAGTAAAGAGACTTTGAAATCAGAAGGTAGATTTCCCAATAAAAAGAACTTCACAGGAATAAAAGTAAACTTTTTGGCTATTTAAAAAATGCTAAGACTGAGGATGTTTGTTTTTTAAAGATTTATTTTTATTTTTATTTTTAAGATGGAGTCTCTTTCTGTTGCCCAGTCTGGAGTGCAGTGGTGCGATCTCAGCTCGCTGCAACCTCTGCCTTTTGGGTTCAAACAATTCTCCTGCCTCAGCCTCCTGAGTAGCTGGGACTACAGGCATGTGCCACCATGCCCGAGTACCTTTTTTTTTTTTTTTTGTATTTTTAGTGGAGACAGAATTTCACCACGTTGACCAAGCTGGTCTTGAATTCCTGACCTCAGGGGACCCACCAACCTCGGCCTCCCAAAGTAGAACTAACCTATTAGGCATTATGATCGGTTGGCAGATGGGTGGAGTTGTACTTCAGATAAAAAACATTCTCAAATTCTTGTATTGTCTGGGAAGAAATTAAAATATTAACTTTATACTTTGTAAAGTCTAGTATGCACATTAAAATGTAATGGTAGCTGAAAAAATAACGGAAATAGAATGTGTAATTCTGAACCAATAGAGAACAAGGGAGGAGGATGAATTAAACCTGGATAAATACAATGACAAATAAAAAAATAAAGACAGAAAAGGTACAATAAATTCAAGGTGAAAAATAGAAGGACAAAATAGGCCCAAATATATCAACATTTATAATAAAGTTAGTGATTGTTTCTAGAGAAAAACAACTTTTTCCAAATTAGATTTTAAAATCTAATTATATTACATCTATAAGATCACCTAAACCTAAAGCCTAGAATGAAAGAGAAGTATGTTTATATCAAAATTATTAATAAATAAAGCAATACTCATATTAGGCACAATATATTTTTAAGCCTGAAAGCACTAACAGGAATAAAAAGTATAATTACTCAAAAGAAAAAGAAAATATTGATTAGGAAGGCAAAATAATAAAATAATGTGTATTATTTCTCAAAACCAAAAAACATAGCATCAAATAGGTAAAACTGAATCTGGTCAAATTTGGCCAAATTTTTGCACAGGATAAACCTGTAATACAGTGGGAGATCCTTATGGACCTCTGTCATAATTGATGAACGAAGTTAATTGAATAAATTTAATCTAATAGCTATACAGAGAGAGCGCTGCATCAAACAAGGAAACAGTCATGAATTTTTGACCACTTGGGAAATGCATAATGATAGAAATCTCTGCAAATACCAATGCATTATTACCATAGAGACCACATTTTCTGACCACAATGGAATAAAATTAGATATCAATAGTTAGAGGGCAAAAAAGCCCTAAGCAAACATCAAAACAACAACCAAACATAGCAAACTAAAAAGACCCCTTTAAAAATTTTATGGGTCTAAGGCCAGGCTCGGCGGCTCACGCATGTAATTCCAGCACTTTGGGAGGCCGAGGCGGGCAGATCACAAGGTCAGGAGATCAAGACCATCCTGGCTAACATGATGAAACTCCATCTCTACTAAAAAAAACCAAAAAAGTTAGCTGGGTGTGGTGGTGGGTGCCTGTAGTCTCAGCCACTCAAATGGCATGAACCTGGGAGGCTGAGCTTGCAGTGAGCGGAGATCGTGCCACTGCACTCCAGCCTGGGCGACAGAGAAAGACTCCATCTAAATAAATAAATAAATAATAAAATAAAAAAAAAAATAAAAATTTTATGACTCCAAATAAGTTATTATGACTATTACCAAAGATTTAGAATTTTGTAATAATATAAGTATTGCCTATCAAAATCCATGGAATACAGCTAGAACCACACTTAGGGGAATACTAGTAGCTTTAAGTGTATATATTGTTATTTTAAAAAGTTAGCACCAGAAAAATGGAATAATCCCAAGGTAGGAAGAAAATGAACAATTAAAAGAGAAAGTTAATGAAGTTGTGTGTATCACACACACAACTACACACACACCAAATATACATTTAAATCAAAAGCTAGGTTTTGAAAAGACAGGTTATAGAATGGTACGTTCTACCACAAGCTTGATGACGCAAGGAAAGAAAGCACAGATCACCAATATTAGAAGGAGAGAAGGAAAAGGAGTGTTGAGGTTGGAACAGGCTGGGGAAGGTCAGATTTTTATTAACTTGTACAGTATGTCAAAGATTTGGGGCTTTATTTCAGAGTAGTGGGAAACCTAGAAAGTTTTTAAATAGATAGTAAATATATGGATGAGGGAAGGGATGGTGGATTGGGAAGGAGTGAGTTGGACCAGGTAGGAGACACCAGTTACAGAGAGGACCGCGGAAGCCCGAGCAAAATGTGATGGCAGTATTCATAGAGAAGAAGCAGACAAAACGAAGAACTTGGAGACTCAACAGAAATGTGGATCGTAGAGCAAATGAGATTCTGTGTTTGATAGTGCATCAATTAGGTCTAATGAGGAGGCAGAAGCCACACAATCATTTAGACTGAGAAAGTTTAACATAAAGAATTCTTGCTGGGTGTGGTGGCTCTGCCTGTAATCCCAGCACTTCTGGAGGCCAAGGTGGGTAGATTACCCAAGGTCAGGAGTTTGAGACCTGCCTAATCAATATGGTGAAACCCCATCTCTACCAAAAACACAAAAAATCAGCCGGTATGGTGGCATGCGCTTGTAATCCCAGCTACTCAGGAGGCTGAAGCATGAGAATCCCTGAACCTGGAAGGCAGAGGTTGCAGTGAGCCCAGACCATGCCATTGCACTGCAGCCTGAGCCACAAAAGCGAAATTCCATCTCAAAAACCAAACCAAACAAAACAACTCTTAACTATAATGTGGGAGTAACTATAAAGGACAAAAACTAACTTTAAAGAACACCCTGGGGATGAGGAAAAATACCCAAGGAGGATGGAAACTTGGAGGGCCCCTCACCAAGGCTGGGATTCAGACCCGGTTGGAGAGGGTATGGTTACTGCCCATTACATGTCATGAAGGAGGTGGCCAGGTGTTGCTGGGCTGCCCAACACTATGAGCTGCACAAAGATGGCGCTCCCTAGAAGTGACGCTGGGCAGAGCCCCGCTGGGAACCCCCATCTCCACCTCCACATGTCATTTCTGAAGCCTTGACACTCAGTAGTAGGAGGAATAGGCTAGCACCAGCAAGAGAGCCCCTTCCTGCTGTTGCGTCCCTTCAGCGTCCTCTATTGACAGTTGAACCTGGTGGCAATTGCAGAGAGAAAAACTTACAGCTCATTTTTGCTGAGCAAGAAATGAGAGAGATGGGTTTAGAGCTGAGAGGCATTCTACTGCTACCAGATGGGACGCAGGGAACCCATGATGACTCCCAGGAAACTGGCCGAGTCCCTGAGAGGGCAGTTGGTGGCATTCTTAGAGACGGGACCCTTCAGGAAAAACTCTAGAGCAAAGCAGAGGAACGGCATCAGCATTTTAAAAACGCTGAGTTGAATGACACCGAGAAATGCCCAGTGAAATGACAAACAGGCAGCTAATTTCTCTGGGTCCAGGGGACTGGAGTGGGGCTGGGCTGGAGTGAGAGAGAGGCAGGTCCACAGCTATGCTATGCACACCTCAGGTTGAAGACGCTACATGGTTAAAAGCGTTGATGGTTCAGCATGATTAACAAGGTATTGGGGGTTGCATTTAGACTGCAGCTGGTATTTTGCATTGCAATGGACAAAAATATCACTGTCACAGCTGACTTGGAGCTCATTCATTGCACATGCAGTGAAGGCAACTGTGTGGTGGTGGGGCCACAGGGGAGGTAGTGTGGATGGAGAGAGGATTCTGAGTAACTTTGACTCTGCAGGTTTTTCATAAGGAGGGGCTGAACAAAAGCAGCCTAGGGGGCCAGAGAAAGAGAAAGGAGAGAGTGTGAGATCAGAGGAGATAGGTGAGTTCTAGTGAAGAGGCAACAGCCCATGGTGTCACAGAAGACAAAGACTGCAAAGAGGCCCTTAGCATCAGTGACCCAGAGGCCTGTGCTGAGGCCCGTGCTGGCTTGTGGCTGGAAAAGTTTCAGTGGAGGTGGAGGCAGAGTTTACTGTGGGCCAAGGCATGGGGGCAGGAGAGGAAATGGCTGGTGACAATCTGTGGTGACATTTGCCTGTGAATGAGAGGAGAAAGGATGAGAGTAACTGCGGAGAGGTGTGAAGATGAGGCAGGGTTTTACTTTTAATGGGAGAAGGAGCATATTGATGGTGATGAGATTGCAAAGGGTGGCAGATGGAGGTTACATACTGTCATGAGTGTGAGCGAGTGAGAGAAGACTGCAAGGGGCTTGCCCAGAGCCGGCAGTCAGGGATGGCTTAGCACATTCGCTCACCAGCTGGGAGGCCTATAAATGTCATTTGGATGCCTTCCAGGGATGCGCCAGGGGACACAGATGGATTTAGTAAGGATGATAACAGATAGTTCTCTTTTTAAGCAAGGTCACATGGAAGTGCATGGTGTGTGTGTGTGCTGTGCATGTGTGTGTGTGCTGTGCATGTGTGTGTATGTGTTAATAGCTACCAGAGCCCAGGTTTCAAACTGAAATCACTTGCAAAAAGGTGAATGTGGCTGTGGGGGCTGGAATCAGAGAATGAAAGGCTAAAAACTGACCACAACCTTCAGTTCTGACCTGTGAGCAATAAGAATATATCATTAGCATAGTCTGACTTTCTCTTTTTTTATGTCCATCTGCAATGATTTCTCAACATGTCTTCCAACGGGCCATTGTGAATTTCAGCACTGGTCACCGCCTTCTATTTGCATATGAAATGCATAGTTCCCACTCCCAACTCTCAGAGTGCCACGCGTCTGGAAGCAGCCTCCCGATGCTCCCAGTTCCCTTTTGGTTGTGGATTTGTTTGTTTTGCATTTATAGTTTTGCCAAGTTTTTGACAAATTTTTTGTTGACTTACATTTCACTTTTTCAGTCTGTTCAGGGTTTTCTTCCCTAGCTTGTTCTCAGACGTGGCCAAGCATTGCTCTTCACCAAGTGGTGAGTGGCTCTCTCCTGGCTGTGGGAACAATGAGCAAGGTTATGCTACCTCCCTTCGCCCGAGGCTCACATCCTCTCCTGCAGTGTGGGATGTCTGGACAGTGGCTCTCCTCCCTCCAGAATCTCTCAGGGGGAGGCAACAAAGGACGTGTGAAGATATTGTGCTTACAAAGCTATGCATATGTCAGGTTGAAGATGCTGTATAGGTAAAAGCACTGATTGTTCAGCTAAATGCAACAGGACTGCATTCAGACTGCAGTTGGTATTTTGCATTGCAATGGACAAAAATATTGTGGTCACAGCCAACGTGGGGACCATTCGTTGCATTGTATTTTGAATAAAAGTGTATGAGCCAGAGTGGAGGAGGACGCTGAGGTCCTACCTTTCTGGGCATCTCTGGGAGGCAAACCACACTGTTGGGCTTCCAGGTGTCTGGGTAAGATTGTCCTGCAGCCTGCCCCTCCATTCCAGGAAGCTTCCTAATGTTTGGTTTCCAGAAGAGACCAAAAGTCAACTGACTTTAGGAGCCCCAGGCCTGCTGCCTGCCCCACTGGAGCACTTAGCCAGATCTTGCATGTTTGTATTCCTCTGATAACATGGGGAAATCTGGCAGCACTAACTGGAGCACACACACCATTAATTAACTCAGCTCCTAGAAGGTGCCAGGGACTTTCCTAGGAGTTGGGGTGCAAACATGGAGCAGATATGGCTCTTGCCCTTGAATGACTCCTGTCTTTGAATGGCTCATGGTTCAGTGGGGAGACGGTCCACAAAGCACAGGAATAAGCGACCTGAGAGAGGCATGTGCACAGGGCCATGGGCACACAGATGAAAGAGCAGTCGATTCTGAAACCGATGAGACAGAATGATGGGATGGGAGGAGAGCCAGGAAAGGCAGACTGGGCCTGGAAGGATAATGAGAAACTCATCATGTGGGGAAAAAAAAGAGAAATGGCATTCCAGGCAAAAGTGAAAATGGGTAAAATACACAGGTGGGACTATGCACTGAGTGTGCCGAGAAGAGGTAGTAGCATCCTGTGAGAGAGAAATGGAGGGATGGAGTGAGGAAGGCCGATGGAAATTAAAACCAAAGGGAGTGTTTGGTGCCCAGTTTGAAGAGAGCCTAACGGTTGAGTTCCCTCTTCAGCAGCGGAAGTTGTAGAATGATTCTGAGCAGGGGAGTGACTGAGGGAAGGTATGGATGCCAGAAGGTGAAACTGCAGGAAGCAGGGTGTGGCCGCAGGGCTCCTGACTCACCTGTCAGTGGGTGAGCTAACATGGGCTGCAGGCACCATCACCATGGAGCTCCATGAGGCCCTCCATTTCTGAAAGCTGCTCTGTTCTGCATCTTTCTGGGAGAACTCAGCATGCCCGGGAGAGCCCTATGAGAGGCCCTGTAGTTCAGGGATACTGTGTCTCCTGGCCGGAAGCTGGGACTTCCCCAGAGCAGTGCCTTTTAGCAGGGAGTGGCCTGGGCTAGACACTAGGGGCAGTGGGGACTCAAGTAGCCAGGGGTTCTGGCCATGTCCTCCTTAGCACACCCAGGTGAGCATGTGATTTAAGGAGAAGCATCTTCAGTTTCATGGACAGAATAAAGCTATCGCCTATAAGACAGGAGCCGATTTCAAAGCTGCTTCCAAATGCTGATTTCATCAGCTTCTCATAGAAGAGTGTTTGCTATAGACTCTTGTAACCAACTCAAAATCAGCAGCAGCAGGACACTCTCTTTTGGTGCACACAAATTTTTCATGATTAAAGCAAGGCAAGGTCACAACCCTTTCCTGCCAAATGTTGTTTCTTTTGGGATCCCTTCAGGCAGAAAGATCCTACTGTCTTGTATTTATGGTACTTCTCAGCAAACTCAAAATGAAACTAAAAACTGATGGCCCTAAAGGGGACCCCCAGATACCAGGTGGCCCCACATCACAGAGGGTAGATTCTGAGGAGGGTTGGTGAGCGGCAGTTATGTGGACTGCTCTACATGTTTGAAAACCAGTGTTCTGTGTAAAGAGTCTGGGACAACCATGTGCTAACAAGAATATTAGTTGGCCCAAGTGCTACCCAGTGGAGGTGGCCCACTCCCATGGCCCAGTGCCACCGTGGGTGGGGGAATGGGGACAAGTAACTGCTCTGTCATGAGACAGGCGAGAACACGGACCTAGCTCCATTCTTAGTGAAGGAAAATTACCTATTTTTCCCATCAATATATACCACAACAAACTGAGGACACTAAAGTAAAAGAACCATCAACACAAATGTCATGTCATAGCAAGGGCTGGCACAGCCTCACCAGCCCATGCCCAACCAGAATAGTGTGCTGCTATGTCTGGGTTGGGGGATAGGCATGGGGGTAGCCTGCTGGGGAAGCGTGGGTGGGGGGCATGGGGGCGGCTGAGTGGGGAAGCAAGGGTTGGCGGAGTGGGGTGGCCGTGGGGGTGGCCAAGTGGGGACGTGGGGGTAGCCAGATGGAGAAGCATGGGTGGGGGATGTGGGGGTGGCTGGGTGGGGAAGAGGGGTGGAGGGCGTGGGGCTGGCTTGGTGGGGAAACTTGGGGGGAGGTGTGGGGAGTGGGGGGGTAGGAAAGGTGTCAGGACCTGGGGAGGGGGCAAGACCCCCTGAGCTGAGCCACCACTCCCGACTCTGTGGAGCATGACAAGCTCTACTTGTGCAGAAGTGCACTGAATAAATTAAGTTCCAGTTAATCAAGGAAGCTCCGTTGAATTATGGTGCCTTTGGAGGCACTTTCTTTAGGAAAGAACGCTACTTCTCTTTTTTCACTAGTCGGCATGATTTGGGCCCCGAGGTTCCCTGCAAGGGAGACAGCTTGTCCCCTTCTGTCTGACAGGGAGCATTGGCCGCCTGTTCCATCCTTTGCTTGTCTGCCTGCCTCTCTGTCATGAGATGCATTCAAAGAGTCCTGGACCTGAAAGCAACTCACAGTCCAGGAAGATACCCAGGCCTTGGGTGACGCTCAGTCTCAGTAAATGGCCCTGGCTGGCAGGCGGTGGCAGGAGGGACCCAGATGGGGCCCTGTGGCTGCCTTTGTGCTCCTTAAATACCCTTCTCTAGGATCAGCCTAGGGTATGGCATGGGGCAGAGACAGGAGTGCCCTCATCTGCCAGGGAAATGCCCACTGGGGGAGGGGGCAGCTGGCCCCCCAGGCCACACTGCATGTCCCACTCTCTAAGCTGCAGAGTGCATGTGCATCAGTGGAGCACAGAGGGAGGATCCCAGTCTCCTGTCCACCCTAAAATGCCCCTGGACCCCAACCCTTCACAGACGAGATCCTGCCTCATTAGAAAGCACACGTGACTTCTCTAGCGGCTTATTCCCACTTCCTTTGTCCTCAGTAAGGATGCAGAATGGCTATCCTCCTCTACAGGAATGGTGCTCATCATTAGCCATGGCCAGCTTAAATGTTCAAAATGCCTTTGCAAAAAAAGTACTGGACAAATTACACAGTGTTTCCAGCCACACACATTTGCTTCTCTATTTGTCTCAACATCTTGGCTCCTTCCTTAGAGATAAGCGTAGGGAACCCAGAGAGACACATAAATTATCTGGCTCTTTTATTACTCTGGTTCTCATAATAGGCTACATTGTGTGACCCGACCATATCTTTTCTAGGAAATTTATGTTGTCGCAGCAATAATTCCTCCTAACAGAAACAGCCTATAACAGGGTAGGTTTATTAGAAGAGTATTTATGGTTAATCAAGCTGCCACAGACACTCCTGGATTGCCGGGGAGCAGATCCTGTGGGGGACAGTGGGCATAGGAGATAGCACATGTTTATGAGGCCAGGAGACCCTCCTGTGTCTGATTGTGGCCTCACGCCCAGCGGCGTTGAAACAACAGGGTGATACACTTCCCTTCTCTTGACTGAACTTTTGTCAGCTGGAAAGTGGATGGGTTGAATTAGGTGACCGTCATGCCCTGTGATTGTGAATCTGAGGGTGGAGGCCAGGCTGTGTGCACAGGGATGTGGCATGGGTGAAGGATCCCAGCACTCTGAGGCCTCAGCCCCCACCCACCAGTCGTGAACGTGACAGATAGCTTAACCTAGTCCAGGAGACAAATTGGAAAGTCGAAGTAAGTTAGACAATGCAAAGCATCTTGTTCAGTGTGTGTGTGTGTGTGTGTGTGTGCGTGCGCTCCCAGCATCTGTCCCTGACCCACACTGAGAAAGCCATTAGGGAAAAACACACTAAGTGACCTAACGGGAGGCCATCTGTGAGCCAGAAAGTGCCTGTCATTCATCACCTCCCCTAAGTGTGTCTGCTTCCACTCTGGGGAGACTAACGACAGTCTTCCCGCTCAGGGATCCTGTCCATCTCTAGCCACAAATCCCCAGACAAATACAGCTGGGAAGAAATTATTCTCACAGTCAGCAGTGACACATCCTTCTTGAAAACCGTTTTAGCATGGTTCCGCTCTCCCCGCTGCTGAGGTGCTGGGTCAGTCTGGACCCCAGGGAAGTCAACTCCAACTAACCTGGCCCTCCCCACCTGCTGCATGTACCAGGAGAAGGAACTGCAGCCTTTGCTTTCTCAGTAGGTCACCGCCTATGTCCAGTGATGTTCTGACTCCCCAGAGGAGCCGGGGCTCACACTGTCCCTCCAGTTAGGAACAGACAGGATTAAGTGTTTGTCATTTCAACCAAATCACAAATGGCGACTTACCTTTGGTCAGAAATGGCTTCACCACCATCACTGCAAAGATGCAGGCTTTGTGCCACCCATGGGAAGGTTGCTGTGGGTGACTCTGGAATTATTTAAGATACAGTTCTGGCTCTGAAGGGGTTTGCTGCTGGAAACTTCCTATTTGAGAGAAAAATATTGATAGAATTATTTATAGCTGTCAGTTCTAGGAGGTGCTCCTTGACTGGGTGAGAATAAGGATGAAGGGGACAGCATGGTAGGCTTGGCTGTACTTGGCAGTCTGACACTGGTTCCCACTGTGTGATCTCTCTATTCTTATGTCCCTAATAGGAAGGCAGCAAATTACTTTACCCTACAATTCAAGGATCAGACAACCATTTGGAAAAGTTGTGCTTACCCTGACCACTACCAGCAGCCCAATGGCTCATTTCATCAGAATGTACAGCTGGCCTTTGGCCACTAAGATCCCCTGTGGACAAGACCAGAAGTAAATCCCACTGTGTTTTCTTATAATTTGTTAATGACACTTTCAGGAGTAGAGTTAGATGTGCTTTTGAAAGAGTCTGTAGACACTTGAGAGGGTAACAAATGACATCCAGCCCTGCTCAGTAAATCTAGGGCAAAATCTCTCCGTAGGAAGTAAAAGTACAGGTGACCACACCCCAAGGAACTGGGTGATTGGAGCCTGTGTGTAGCACTGGGTGCTCCAAGGATTTATACATTCCAATCTGGTCCCTGTAACTCATGGTGAAAATAACGGCAATATTGTTAGGTAGTTATCAGTTATCAAACCCTATCAGGTATTGTGCTAAATGCTTTATGCATGGGACCTACTTCAACACTTCCAACAACTCTATAAACAGATGCGAATTTCTCTAGACAGGCTCAGAGAAGTTAAGCCAGTTACTTGAGATGAAGCACCAGCAAGCCTGAGAACTGAGATCTGAATCCGCTGCTGAGCTCTGCGCTGCCTAGTATTCCAGTTCTGCCTGTTCAGTCCCATGCCCCTGGGGAGCAGGACTCTCTAAGGCCAGGTTTCTAAATGCTGAGGTCTGCCTCTTCCTTCATCTTCCCGTTTAACTGCATCATTTGTATCCAAAATCCCAGCATCACCCACTACGCCCATTTAACAAAACTGCACATGTACTCCCTGCCTCTAAAATAAAAGTTGAAATTATATAAAAATTTTAATACATATATTAAATTTTAAAAAATTAGTTTAGAGACCCCTGCATAAAATTGATGACTTGAAAGGGAACAATTCCAAGTAAAATTCTGAACTAGTGAAACAAAAAGGAAGAAATGAAGGATACCAAGAAAATATTCTTGTCTCCAACAATAAAAAAAATCATATGAAAGAAAACTAATAAAGGCTTGGAACACAGATTCAAACTACTTGTGTGGCCAGGGGAAAAAGATTAAAAATTCAAGCAGACCTGGATGATAAGGGCCCAAGACACCTTGCAGAAACTAAGATAAATCTTCTCTGGGAAATTACCTCACAACCAAGACCTTAAAGAAATTCCATAGATAAAGTTTCAATGAATACAATCTCAAAATCAAAAACACCACAAAGACATGATAAAACAAATGGAGTTATCAGAAATTAGAAACTAAAGTTAATATACAAAGAAACTTGTGATATTGGAATTACTATATAAGAATATAAAATAGTTTTTTCCAATTCTGTGAAGAAAGTCATTGGTAGCTTGATGGGAATGGCATTGAATCTATAAATTACCTTGGGCAGTACGGCCATTTTCATGATATTGATTCTTCCTATCCATGAGCATGGTATGTTCTTCTGTTTGCTTGTGTCCTCTTTTGTTTCACTGAGCAGTGGTTTGTAGTTCTCCTTGAAGAGGTCCTTTACATCCCTTGTAAGTTGAATTCCTAGGTATTTTATTCTCTTTGAAGCAATTGTGAATGGAAGTTCATTCATGATTTGGCTCTCTGTTTGTCTGTTACTGGTGTATAAGAATGCTTGTGATTTTTGCAGATTAATTTTGTATCCTGAGACTTTGCTGAAGTTGCTTATCAGCTTAAGGAGATTTTGGGCTGAGATGATGCTTTAAAGTTCATATGGAACCAAAAAAGAGCCCGCATTGGCAAGACAATCCTAAGTCAAAAGAACAAAGGTAGAGGCATCACACTACCTGACTTCAAACTATATTACAAGGCTACAGTAACCAAAACAGCATGGTATTGGTACCAAAACGGAGATATAGACCAATGGAACAGAACAGAGTCCTCAGAAATAATATCACACATATACAGCCATCTGATCTTTGACAAACCTGAGAAAAACAAGAAATGGGGAAAGGATTCCCTATTTAATAAATGGTGCTGGGAAAATTGGCTAGCCATAAGTAGAAAGCTGAAACTGGATCCTTTCCTTACTCCTTATACGAAAATTAATTCAAGATGGATTAGAGACTTAAATGTTAGACCTAAAATCATAAAAACCCTAGAAGAAAACCTAGGTAATACCATTCAGGACATAGGCATGGGCAAGGACTTCATGTCTAAAACACCAAAAGCAACAGCAACAAAAGCCAAAATTGACAAATGGGATCTAATTAAACTAAAGAGCTTTTGCACAGCAAAAGAAACTACCATCAGAGTGAACAGGCAACCTACAGAATGGGAGAAAAGTTTTGCAATCTACTCATCTGACAAAGGGCTAATATCCAGAACCTACAGAGAACTCAAACAAATTTACGAGAAAAAAGCAAACAACCCCATCAAAAAGTGAGCAAAGTATATGAACAGACATTTCTCAAAAGAAGACATGCATACAGCCAACGGATACATGAAAAAATGCTTGTCATCACTGGCCATCAGAGAAATGCAAATCAAAACCACAATGAGATACCATCTCACACCAGTTAGAATGACAATCATTAAAAAGTCAGGAAACAACAGGTGCTGGAGAGGATGTGGAGAAATAGGAACACTTTTACACTGTTGGTGGGACTGTAAACTGGTTCAACCATTGTGGAAAACAGTATGGCGATTCCTCAAGGATCTAGAACTAGAAATACCATATGACCCAGCCATCCCACTACTGGGTATATGCCCAAAGTATTATAAATCATGCTGCTATAAAGACACATGCACACATATGTTTATTGTGGCACTATTCACAATAGCAAAGACTTGGAATCAACCCAAATGTCCATCTGTGACAGACTGGATTAAGAAAATGTGGCACATATACACCATGGAATACTATGCAGCCATGAAAAAGGATGAGTTTGTGTCCTTTGTAGGGACATGGATGCAGCTGGAAACCATCATTCTCAGCAAACTACCACAAGAACAGAAAACCAAATACCGCATGTTCTCACTCATAGGTGGGAACTGAACAATGAGATTACCTGGACTCTGGAAGGGGAACATCACACACCAGGGCCTATTATGGGGAGGGGGGAGGGGGGAGGGATGGCATTGGGAGTTATACCTGATGTAAATGATGAGTTGATGGGTGCTGGCAAGTTGATGGGTGCAGCACACCAACATGGCACAAGTATACATATGTAACAAACCTGCACGTTGTGCACATGTACCCTAGAACTTAAAGTATAATAAAAAAGAAAAAAAAGGAACATAAAATAATATCTCATAGGTTTAGAGAAATAAAAAGTGAAACAAAATTATGAGTAACATATAAAAGCTAATATACATCTCCACATCTTTAACAGCTTTATTGATATATAAACCACATGCCCTACAGTTCACTCATTTAAAGTGTACATTAAATGATTCGCTATATTCACAATTATGTAACCATCATCACAATCTAATTTTAGAACATTTTTGAGATCCCCAAAAGAGACCCTGTACTCATTATCAGTAACTCCTAATGTTTCCCAACCTCCAAGTGCTGGACATTATTAATTCTGTCTTCATAGATTTATCTCTTCCAGATAATTTATGTAAATGAATAATAGATTATGTGGTCTTTTGTGACAGGCTTCTTTTACTTGGCATAATGTTTCCAAGGTTCATTTATTTTATAGCATGTATCACTGCTTTATTCTTTTTTTATTACCAATTAATATTCCATTTAATGGATACACCACATTTTATTTATCCACTCAACAGCTGATGGACATTGGGACTCTTTTCTAATTTTGACTATTACGAATGATGCTACTATGAACATTCATGTAGAAGACTTTGTATTGTACGTTTTCATTTCTTTTGGATATATACCTAGAATTAGTCTTGCTGGATCACATGTTAACTATGTTTAACTATTTGAGGAACTGTCAAAATTTTGCTGCACTATTTAACATTAGAATACATTGAGTAAATTTTTTATTCAGCAAAATGTGAGAGTTGCAGTTTCTCCATTTCCTTACCAACACTTATTATTTGTTGTCTTTTTGATTACAACTATTCCAGCTGGTGCAAAGTGGCATCTCATTGCAGTTTTGATTTGTATTTCCCTAATGATTAGTTATGTTGAGTACTTTTTCGTGTGGTCATTTGCACATCTTCATTGTAGAAATGTCTATTTAGATCCTTTGTCCATTTTTAATTTGTCTTTTTATTATTGATTTACAAGAGCATATTATATATTATAGACATAAGTCTCTTATCCAAATATATGATTTGCAAATATTTTGTCTCATTCTGAGGTCATCTTTTCACATTTTTAGTCATGCCCATTGAAGTGCAAAGGTTTTTTAGTTCAATTTATCTATTTTACTATTTTACCTGTGCTTTTGGTGTCATATTTAAGATACTATTGCTTCACCCAAGATTATGAAGATTTGCTCCTAAGTTTTCTTCTAAGAGTTTTATAATTTTAGCTTTGACATTTACATTTATGACCATTTTGGGTTTTTTTTTTAGTATGATGTAAAGTAGGGTCTCAGTTTCGTTTTTTTGCATTGAATATCCAGTTGTCTGATACTTGTTGTCACCATTTGTTGTCTGATAGTTGTCTCCATTTGTTGAAAAGACTAATCTTTCCTTCACTAAACTGTCTTGCTTCCCTTGTTGAAAATTAATTGACTATAAATGTAGGGGCTTATTTTTGGACTCCCAGATCGATTCCATTGATCTGTCCTTATAAGAGTACTACATTGACTTGATTACTGTAGTGTTGTAGTAAGCCTCAAAATCAACAAGTATGAATCTTCCATGTTTATTTTTATTTTTCAAGATTATTTTAGGTTTTCCAGGTCACTGCCATTTCCATGCAGATTTCAGGAATAGCTTATCATGTCTAGAAAAAAGTCAGCAGGTATTTTGGTAGAGATAGCCTTGAATCTGTGGGTGACGGGTTCAGTATTCTAAACCAATATTAACCAATATTTTTAAATATTGACTTATATATTGGTTAATATTGACTTAATATTGATAATATGACAATACTAATTAATACAATTAATCAATATTGACCTGAGGCATTTCTCAATTTATTTTTGCCTTCTATTTCTTTCAGTAATGTTTTGTAGATTCAAGTTCAAAACATGCACTTCTTTTGTTTACTTTATTCCTAAGAATTTTATTTCCTTTAATGTTATTGTAGATGGAATAATTTTTTAAAATTTCATTTTGGTATGGCTCAATGTTTGTATATATTGTGTTCTGCAAATATGATCAACTTGTCTATTAGATCTAATCATTTTGAGTGTATTCTTTAGAAGTTTCCATATACAAAGTATGTCATCTGCAAGTAGAGAAAGCTTCACTTCTTTTACTTCAATGTGACCGTCCTTCCTTCCTTCCTTCCTTCCTTCCTGCCTTCCTTCCTTCCTTCCTTCCTTCCTTCCTGCCTTCCTTCCTTCCTTCCTTCCTGCCTTCCTTCCTGCCTTCCTTCCTTCCTTCCTTCCTTCCTTCCTTCCTTCCTGCCTTCCTGCTTCCTGCCTTCCTGCCTTCCTGCCTTCCTGCCTTCCTTCCTTTTCCTTTCTTTCTTTGCCTCACTGTCTTGGCAAGAATCCAGTACAATGCTGAATAGAAGTGGTCAGAATGCACATCTCTGTCTTGTTTCCTGAACTTATGATAAAAGCATTCAGTTTCTCATCATTAATTGTGAAGTTAGTTGTGAGTTTTTCATAGATGATCTTTATAAGGTTGAGAAAATTCCCTGTTTTTCTAATTTATTGAGACTTTTTATTACAAAAAAATTTGAATTTTTCAGGTGCTTTTTCTCTATTAAGATAATCATATGCTTTTGTCTTTATTAATATGAATTACTATTTGAATTGATTTTCAGATGTTAAACAAACCCTGGATTCCTTGAATAAATACTACTTAGTCATGGTGTATGATTCTTTTTATATATTTTCTGGATTTGGTTTGCTATTATTTTGTGGAGGATTTTTATATTTATATTTGTAAGTGCTTTGTCTATAGTTTTCTTTTTGTGTGTGATGTTTTCGTCTGGTTTTGGTGTCAAGGTAATATTGAACTTGTAAAATATGTTGGAATGTTTCCTTCTCTTCTATTTATTTGGAAGAGTTTGTGAAGGATTGGTGTTGATTCTTCATTAAATGTTTGATAGAATTCACCATTGAAGTTATCTGACCTTTAGCTTTTCTTTGTGAATAATTTCAGTCCGATATCTTTACTTTTCAACTATTTTCCATTCCATTCCATTCCATTCCATTAAATTCAATTCAATTCAGTATCATTACTTTTCAATTCAATTCTAATTCAATATCTTTACTTTTATAGATCTATTCAGATTTTATTTTATTTTTCAATTTTTATTTTAGAATTGGGGTACATGTGCAGGTTTGTTACAAAGGTATATTGTGTGACACTGAGGTTTGAAGTGTGACTGAACCCGTTACCCAGGTAGTGAGCATAAAACCCAATAGGTAGTTTTTATGCCTTTCCCTCGTCCCTTCTGTCTCCCCTCCAGTAGTCTCATGTTTACTCTTCCCGTCTATATGTCTATGTGTACTCAGTGTTTAGCTACTACTAATAAGTGAGAACATGCAGTATTTGATTTTCTGTTTCTGCATTAGTTCACTTAGGATTATGACCTTCAGCTGGATTCATGTTGCTTCACAAGACACGATTTCCTTCTTTTTATGGCTGCATAGCATTCCGTGATGTATATGTACCACATTTAAAAAATCCAATCCACCATTGATGGGTGCATTAGTTGGTTCCATGTTTTTGCTATTGTGTCTATTCATATTTTCTTTTTCTTCTTGAGTCAGTCCTAGCAGTTTGTATGTTTCTAGGACAAATACCTAGAAACATCTATTTTATCTAGGTTATCTAATTTGTTGCCATAAAATTGTACATAGAATTCTTCTATAGTCTCTTCTGTTTCTCCAATAGTAGTGATGCCCTCTATTATTTTTGATTTTGGTAATTTGAATCTTCTCTTATTTATTGGTCAGTCTAACAAAAAGTTCGTCAACTTTGTTGATACTTCCAAGGGACCAACTTTTGAGTTTAGTGATTTTTCTTGTTTATTCTTCTATTCTCTATCTTATTTATTTCTTTTCTAATGCTTTTATTTCCTTCCTTCTGTTTTCTTTTGAGTTTAGTTTATCTTCTTTTCTAGTTTCTAAGATGGAATGTTAGTTTAATGATTTGAGAACAGTGAATCCTAACCACTAGACCACCAGGGGTGCTTGGTTTAATAATGGTTTGATACCTTTCTTCTTTTCAATTTATAAGCATTTAGAGCTATAAATCCCCCTTTCTTCCAAGTACTGCTTCAGCTGTGGCCCAGAAATTTTTCTTTTTTTTTTTTTTTTTTGAGACGGAGTCTCGCTCTGTCACCCAGGCTGGAGTGCTGTGGCCGGATCTCAGCTCACTGCAAGCTCCGCCTCCCGGTTCACGCCATTCTCCTGCCTCAGCCTCCCGGGTAGCTGGAACTACAGGCGCCGCCACCTCGCCGGCTAGTTTTTTGTATTTTTTTAGTAGAGACGGGGTTTCACCGTGTTAGCCAGGATGGTCTCGATCTCCTGACTCGTGATCCGCCCGTCTCGGCCTCCCAAAGTGCTGGGATTACAGGCTTGAGCCACCGCGCCCGGCCAGAAATTTTTCTATGTTGTGTTTTTATTTTCATTTATCTCAGGTATTTTTTAATTTCCCATGTGATTTCTCCTTTAATCTACTGGTTATTTAATAATATGTAATTTCCACATATTTGTGAATTTCCTAAATTTCTTTATTTCTATTGATTTCCTATATCATTGTGATTAGAGAAACACTTGGTATAGATTTAAATTTCTTTACATGTATTGATCCTTGCTTAGGGTGTAGCAAATCCTGAAGAATGTTCCATGTGCACTTCAGAAGAATGTGTATTCTGTTATCATTGGATTATTCTATAGATGTCTCTTATGTCGAATTGGTTTGTAGTGATTTCTAGTCTTCCATATGCTTTTTGATCTGTCTAGTTCTCCTACCTTTACTGAAAACGAGGTATGAAAGTCTCCAGCTGATATTATCAAATTGTCACTGTCTTCCTTCAGTTCTGTCAGTTTTTGATTCATCTGAGTTGAGGCTCTGTTGTTAGGTGCCTGTGCTTATAATTGTTACAGTATCCTAATGGATTGACCTTATTTATCATGATAGAATTTCTCTCTTATCTCTAGTAACTGTTTTTTTTTTTGCCTTAAGGTCTCTATTGTCTGATATTTGTCTGATATTTGTATAGTCATTCCAGCTCTCTTATTGTTGTTGTTTGACACGACTTTTTACGTTCCTTCACTTTCAACTTGTTTATGTCTTTGAATCTAAAGTGTCTCCTGTAGGATTTTGCGTGTGGATTTTGGTTGTCATCTGGTCTTAAAATATCTGCCTTTTGATTGGATTGTTTAAAATATTTCCATTTAATGTTATTACTGATATAGTTGAATTTATGCCTGCCATTTTACTTTTTGTTTTTTGTGTCTCATTTCTTTTCCTCTTCCTCTGTTCCTCCTTTACCACTTTCTCTTGCATTAAATGAATATTTCCTACTTAATATTTTAATTCCTTTAATAAATTTTTAAGCTTCTTTTGAATTATTTTCCTAGTGGTTGTTCTGGTGCTTACAATATTCATCTTAACTTATCTAATTTAGATTTAAATTAATTTAATTTTAGTAAGATACAAAAACTTTATTTCTATATAGCTTTTTCCCTTGCTTCTGTCATTTCTTTTATTATTGTTGTATATATTATAACATCTATGTAAGTTATTAATAGAAACATAAGGATGCATTATTGTCATTTCTGGTTCCCTTCATTTTGTCCTGTGGATCTGAGTTACTATCTGGTGTCATCTCCTTTCCCATATAACCTTTTCTCCATTGATCTCCTTTGTTTTGGTATTTTCAAATACACTACATTTCTATGTGTTATAGACTCAATGATACAATTATATACCTTTTTTATGTAATTGTTTTTTTAAAAATATACTAAGAGAAGAAAAGAGAAAAATCTGCAAGTTATACTGCCTTTTATAATTATCTACATAATTACCGTTATTGGCAGTGTTTGTTTTATTGTGTGGATTTGAAATACTTCCTGAAGTTATCTGCTGTTAGCCTGAGAGATTATTTTAGGATTTATTTCAGGGAAGACCTTCTAACATTGAATAATCTCATTTTTTATTAATTTAGGATTTTCTTTACTTAGCCTTCATTTGTGAAAGTGTTTTCCTGGTTGTAAGGTTCTTGACTGACAATTCTTTTTCTTTCTGTATTTGGAATCCCACTACCTCTGGCCTCCATTGTTTCTGAGGAGAAGTCAGCTGTTAGCCTTCTTGGGGTCCCCTTGCATGTGATGAGTCACTTTTCTTGTTCTGTGTTCAAGGTTTTCTCTTTGCTTTTGCCTTTTGACTAGTTCAGTGATGTCTGTTTCCCTGCAGTGTGGAGTCTCTGATGTCTCTGCTCTGAGGGTGCAGTCTTGGGAAGGCAAACAGTCTCCTTGGCCAGCATAGATCTGTGCTTTAGTTGGGTGCACTTTGACTCTCTTTCCCTGATCTGCCTGTTAAGCTTCCAGCTGGTCTGCCTCTATTCATGTCTCACACAGATATTAGCCTCCAGTAATTGCTGTTTGCTCTATTATTTAAAAAAAATCCTTGGTGTATAATGCTTCTTAGTCTAATTCAATTAAAGCCATGTCTTGCACTGACCCAAGGAGGGCTTTTCTTAGCAGTCTCTTTCTCTGGTTCCTCTGTTAAACTTCTAACTGGTATACCATCTCGCTTGCTGCTACTACTGTCATGGAGAGACAGCCTCCTATTATTCATCACCAAGATCTCCATTGCTTTTAACAATGCCCTTAGGCATTCTTCTCTCAAACTATATGATAAATAATGTCCATCCCTTTAGAGTTGAGGGTCTTCCTTTTCTTAAAACCCCCTTCTCCTTTTGGGCAGAATCTCTATGCCACAAAAACCAGAGCTGAGGATGGGGATAGTGGCCCTTTTCTCCTGGAGAGATGCCCTTGCTCTATGAGTGAGATCTTCTCCTCTTGCCTCTCCTGGCATTGAGCTGCCACCCTGCAAGTGAGCTGGGGTAGGGGTGATCAGGGTCCCATGTTCTCAGCCTTATAAGTGGGGCCTGAGTTCAGGAAGGGAGCCCTGGTCCTCTTAGGCACACCTGCCTGGAATAGAGCTCCTGCAGCACAGAGCTGGGTAGGGCTGCAAGATTGGCTGACAACCTCTCCATCCTGAGTGAAACTGTAGCCCTAGACTTGGATCTTGAGGGAGAGGAAGCCCCACGTTCTTGGCCATATCCACTTAGAGCAGAGCTTCCATCCTGAGCCAAGGGTGGGCATGGGAGCTGGTTGTGACTCAGATGTCACAGACTTTCACTGTTATTACTAAGATTTAGTAGAATTTCTCAAACAAATGTTTCCTATCTACCATATGCCCTTAGGACAATTCCCAGAGACTTTAAATCATTGTTTTCTGAAATGTTCTCCAGTTAAAAGTTTGTTTTGCTGGGGAGAGGGTTTGCTGAGCTCCTCCCAACATCACTTTTCATGTCCCCATCTACATCGCCCTATGATCTTTTTGAAGATGGAGCAAAATCTGCTCTCCTCTAATCCTTCAAAAGCCATCACAAACAGTTCTACAACTGAATGTTATGAAGGTTTATTCTCCCACATAATATAGTCCCAGAACTTAGCTTGGATTTTCTAGCTTTTCATTTTCTTTCCTTGCCTTTGGCCAGTCAGTCATTTCTGCTTTATTTTTTTTGGCAGCCTGTGTGTCTGTAGTTACTGTCTTTCATGCTTTCTAATTTTCCGATTCAAGGCTGAGTGGAAGTTTATCAGAACTGTGGGACAATTACAGTAAAAACATTCTGATTGAAAGCCTAGAGACTTCTTCAACAAACCAAATGCTGGTGCTTTGAGTCATGCCATTCCATGAAGACTATCGAAAGCCCCTGCTGAGTCCTGCTTATTTTGGTGTTGATGGCCTACCAGAAAGGGGGCTCATGGGGAGCTGAGGGGTGCTACACAAGGGACCTCGCAGGCTGCTCCCAGCATCAGCAGTGATGATTGAGTCAGGGAGTCAAGAGACTTGTGAGTGTTACTATTTTAGCATAGAAAGGGAACACCTTACTAGGGATGCTTGCAGGGACTGATAGCCAGTCCTGTGGTGAGGCAGGAAGAAGATCACAATTTCCACCCAACACAAAGAGACCAGCACTGGCCTTGCAGCTAGTCCTACCCAAGGCCAAGAGTGTCCTGATTCTTTTAATGGAGGTGTTGCACTTTCTCTGCCTCTGAATATTGCTGTGGGAGACTGCTGCTCAGAGCATCTGTGCCCTGGAGTGTTATCTCACCTTTCCTGTGTCCTTGTGAGAGATTTGCATACACAGCACCCCCAGTGGACTCGGCCCCTCGATGACAAGCCTTCCTAATGCTCACTGCCAGCTGTCCAACTGTACGTGGCTCTGGCTCCTATCTGTGCCTGGTGTCCTTTCTGCAGGGCCCCATCTGTCTTCTGTGCTGTATCAGCTTGCTGTGACAGTCTTCTGTGGTCTTGCATATGTCCCTTCCTACAGTTGGTCTGTTGGTCAGTGAATGTGCAACCTCAGTTGGAAGGTATGTTTTAAGCTCTGGCCTCTCCCAACCTACTCAGCCATTGTGCAACCCAGCTGCAGGTAATAGAGAACTGGTAGAAACAATCAGTGCTTCTCAAACTCCAGCAGGCATCAGAATCACCTGGGGGTGGGACGGTGTCTTTAATACAGAGATTGCAGGGCTCTGAACCCAGGGTTTCTGATTCAGTAGGTCTGAGGTGGGGCCAGGAATCTGCATTTCTAAGAACTTGCTAAGTAGTACTGATTGCTGCCAGTTCAGGAACCACACTTTGGGAACCACTGATATAGAAGGCAACACCCTTAAAATGGTTCTAGTTGTCGTCCCTGGGGAGATTGCTGAAGCTGATTTTTAATGTTTTCCTGCAGTTTTAAGTTTGTATTTCCAGTTTTTAGAATTAAAGAAATAATAAAAAGTAATGGGAAAAAACATAAATACCTGAGCCTTCAAATGCATGTCCTCGAGTTCTCCATTCAGGCGCTTGACTCCAGCCCCTGGACATTCTTCCTTTTCCTTAAGGAAAATGTGCTTGTTCTTCTTCAGGGCCATTGATGAAGCTGTTCTGTGTCTGCAGAGGACCTCCCGGGAGGCCCTGCCATTCCCATCAAAGGTTACGCCCTCAGAGAGAGCGCTCCTAATGTGTGCCACTCTCTACCACATGAGATGCTATTTTTTATAGCACTCCTCACAACTAGAGACAATCTTAGTTGTTTGTGTTCAATGTGTTTTCTGTTCCTGACCTGCCCCTTCTTCCATCTCCCTGTCCTCAGGTCTGTCACCAGAGCATCAGGTCCACGTGTCTTCCCTGTTGCTGCTGAGTCCCACGGGCCCAGGACAGCGACAGTCACATAGCAGGTGCTCAGTAAAATATTTGTTGAGACTAACTGGAGATAAGAGAAGAAACAGTAGTTAAAAACAACACAACCAGACCCCCCACTGTGCTTTCAGCCATCACAGGGGTGTGTGCTTTAGTTTAGCTGGAGCAGCTCTCTGGGGAGGCACTGTACTTGAGCATGGCGTGGAGGAGGAGGGCATGGCAGGGAAGGAGTTGTCAGAGCTCAGGGACTGGGGGGACAGTGGACAGAGTACTGCCCCACAGCACAGGGAGTTTCAGCAGGGCTGCTCACCCTGTCATCACAGCAGGGAGCTCCTGCATGCAATGGGCAGAAAGTTCTATTTGCTTGCAGGTGGTTGTGTGTTTGCTAGGGCTGCATAACAATGTCCTACAATCTGGGTGGCTTAAACAACAAAAATGTATTCTCTCACAGTTCTGGAGTCCTGAAGTCCAAAACCAAGATGTTGACAGGGTCATGCTGTCTCCAAAGCTTCCAGGGAAAGATCCTTCCTTTCCTCTTCCAGCTTCTGGTAGCCCAGGGGCTCCTTGGCTTGTGGCAGCATCATGCCAATACCTGCAGCTATGGGGTGTCCTGTTCCTTTCTATGACTGTATCTCTTCACCTCTTCCTATGAGGATGCCAGTTGTTGGATTAGGGCATACCCTAATGACCTTTTTAACTTGATTACATGTGCAGAGATCCTATTTCCAAATAAGGTCACGTTCACAGGTACCAGGAGTAGGACTTCAACCTATCTTTTTGGGGGACACAGTTCAATCCAAACAGTGGTCTTTGTAGAGCAGTTTCCATGGGGATGGTGTTTCATCTGCCAGAGATCTGCACCAACAGGTTTTATCTATCCAACTGAAGAACGTTTCACTCCACAGTCTCCAAAAGAAGAGTGGCCCACTGAAGCTCCCCAGGAAAAGTACCTTAGTCCAAGGCCCCTCAAAATAGGGAGTACTCTCACCCAGACCCCTAAAGGAGAAGTGTCTCACTCCAGAATCCTTCCAAGAACAATATCCATTGATGTACCCTAAAACTTAACATGATCTCCATCCAGTTAGGTCCCATTTTTTGATAGATTGGGAGGGCTAAGATTACCCCAATTTCAACTGTGCTAACAAGGCAAGCTTGACATGTGTCTTTGCCCGGGTTTTAGAAAAAGAGGAGGCTTCACCGCTGGGTGAGGTGGCACATCTTGTAAAAACCCAGTCTTTCTATGTATGTGCTGGTGCGACCCTATGAGCAATGTACGATGATCCCATATACAGAAGAGGAGACAAAGGATCAGAGCAGTGACAAGACTTGTCAACAGTCACATTGACTCAGTAGTGGTAAAGCCAGGCCTCGTGGCTCTACTCCAGTGCTCTGTGCATTGTACCACAAAGAGTCTCTGTTATTGGGGTGCAGTTACTATTGGTGAACCTTTAACCCATGCCTGGTCCATTAAGACTGAAGGGCATCAGATGGAGGCTGAGGGAAATCCCTGGACAGTGAGCTTAGTGCAGAAGACCCTCCTATCTCACAGGGCCATCCTCTCACCTGCTCATTATTATTAATGTTGGCTAAGCACAGACCAAGCATGCCAAGGAAGCTGTTTCTGTGGAGCCTGCAGCCCCCTATGCTCTGATATTTGCATTCAGCATTGTGCACGGAGACTTCTGGGGGCACCCAGCTAACCCAGATGGGAGGGCTTTTGCTTGAGGATGTGACCACAAAGCCAAGTGCGGGAGGAGCTTGGCACATCATGGAGGGAGGCCTGGGGTGGGCCAGGGAATGGGCTTCCTGGATTTGGACCATGGGGAGCAAGGAATGGTAGGATGAACCCTGTGGTAATCAGAGGTGAGGCCACAGGGGCCCTTGACACCACACAAAGCAATGTGATGCTCTTCATTAAAGTCCTCAGGGATTGGGGTCATCCAGGGAGCAAGAGAGATGGATATCAGACTTCCAGATGCTGCCACACCGTGCAAGACAGGACCCTGCTCACTGCGTCTGCCTCCTGGGTCCTGGCATTGTTTAGTGCTGCCTTGAACCTCCCACCCCGAATGGAGAGGAGCAGCAGCTGTGCTTGGGTTGTGCCTTCTCACTGCCGGGGTCAGATTATACCAGGGCCGTGAACCCTGTAGGATCCTGGCCTTTCTCCTAAGCCTGTGACCAGAAACATTCCCTGCCTGGCTGCTATCTCAGTACCCTAGGGAGCAGAGAAGCTCTCTAAGCCCCTGGCTTCATGCCCTTCAACATGGCCACAGAGAGTGGCAGCCTTGAGACTGGCAGAGCAGGAAAGCCTGCCTACCAGACTGGCTGGGTGAACAGGGCCCTCATCAGAGGCACCCATTCCATGATTCACTTAAGCCTCAAATATTTACCAAGTACCCACTGTGTGCACAGTCACCTGCTCACTGCAGGGACAGAGAGGTGGGGAAGGGTAGACCCTGACTTCAACCTCCCCACAGTGCAAAGAGATGCCCAGAAAATGTTTATACATCCAGATCTGGGATCCAGAGGAGGGAGCAGTCAGTCTTGATGCAGAGCCCTCGGTACAGGGATGATAAACAGGAATCCAGAAGGTTCTGTCTGAGGTTGGTTGATTTGCTGCTCTCATAGAGTCCTACTGTGAGGAAGCTCCTTCTCCCAGTTCCCTAAAAGGTCACTTCAGACCTTTTTGAACTCATAGCATTAATCCTTCTGCCTGAGTCGCAGTTGACGAGCCTGTTCCCAACATGGCAAAGGAGACGCAGCCAATTTGAAAGGCCAATGCCCCCCAGGAGTCATCCTCATTCACTAGCCAAAGGTTCCAGCTGCCCTCTGCCAGCCAGTGGCTCCCAGGATAATGTCCTCAGCTCCAACTCACTCCCAAAGTCTAGCTCTGTCCCTGCACATACTCCAAAGTACTTCAAGCTCAACTTGCCTCAAACTCAATATCCATCCAGTCCGCAGCCTCTCACACCAAAGATATGTGCTCATTTATCTGAATTATATAACTTTATTAATGGTGGGGGTGCTCACCCAGCTCTCGGATTCAGAAATCAGGGGATTGTCCTGGAATCCCTCATGCAGTCCTCTGGATGTGGGAAGTAGCTGAATATTTCTCCATTCCCCCTTCTCCTCCTGGCTACCCAAATTCCTGCCATACCACCCTTCACCTGAATTTTGCCATAGCATGACTGTTGATTTCCTGCCTATAATGTGCCCTGTCCTAGTCCACCCTCCATGTTACATCAAGGGTGAGTTCTCTAAACCTGCAAAGCTTAAATTCAACCTGACTTTCCATGAAAAGCAGACAGGACTGTTCAGAATATGCTCCCTCCTCCGTCTACTCTGATGTTCTTCCCCTTCCCCTATGACCCCTGTCCCTGCCTGTAGCTCCAGGAATCTGGAATTGTCCTGGCGGTGGGCACTGCTGACTGCCCACCCTGCACTGCTCTCCTCCTGTCTCCTCATGCCTCATTACCCCCTGCACAGCTCCTGGGAGGAGGGCGACTTGTCTCCCTTCTCTGCATACGGCATCCCCAGGGTAATTGACCTGGGGTGGAGAGACAGGCTGAAGGGAAGATGACTTCCTCTCTGCCTCATTGGTGTGGCTAAGAGAGCCTGTAGCCTGTTGCCTTTGGCTGCGTGAGACCACTGGGGCCACAGCACTGGGGTGAAGCTGAGGGTAAGGACAGTGAAACACGTGGGGAGAAGGCAGCTGGGTCCCTGGTGGAAGCATTTAGACGCTGAATGGCACCTCACCTGGAGGTCGACTTGGACTCGAGTTACACACACTCAGCAAGGGTTTTTGTTACTAACAGCCCAAATTCAATAGATGTTGTTCATGACTCCAATGCCTGTGTACACTCTGTTTAGACACAGGGCGAACACATGTCCCACACAGCTGGGGACAGCACCGGTTTATGCCTACCATTTGATTATCATTGGTAAGAGCGTCCCCTTTCCCTCTCCAGTGTTCCAAGTGTGGACAGTAGAGTAGGTGTTCCTTCTGCTGGAATTAGGCTGCACAGGCATCTACCTGGCACACTCCTACCCAGAAGTCTAGAGCATCGCCTCGCTGAGGAGGCTTACCCAGCCTCTCTCTACACGTCCCTGCTTGCCTGAAGAGAATCCCATACTCCTTTGTAACAACCCCTGTCGTGTGGACATGCTGGTACTGCATGCACTAGACTGCACTGAAATGACTTATATTTATTTTTATTAGATTGTGAGCTCAAGGGGAGGAATCACATGGTCACGTGTGCTCATTAGATGATTGTTACAAACACATAAATAAATCATTCAAGATATGTCATTTTCATATAGTAGGTAGGGCTCTCTGAGCCACAAGGTGGCCATGTAATAATTTACAGGGGACAGAGCCTGACAGAACCTTGGGCTCCTCCTCCAAGGTCACGGGCACTCACTGACCAGCCAAGAGCTGTCAGTGGAGGTATCTCCTGACCCTCCTCAGCTCACTCAGCAGCCTGCAGGGTCTGCCCTCAAGAATCTGGCACGGTGATCTGGGCTCCCATCTGGCCGGGGAGCCGGCAGCAGAACAACACCGACGATGCCCCTAAGGGCTCCTAGCTGCTTGGCTGAGGATTTTTGTGATGCCTGAGCTGGGTAAGGGCCGTCCCCTACTTCCAGAAGCCAAGAGTCATTGCAACAGACAGGGCCCCCGGTTCCCCAGTTCCCATCTCAAAATGAAATGCCTCTTTGTTCTTAAGCAGACTTCAGGCATCCTAGAACCGAACTTTGTTTGTCATTTCTTTGTTGCTCTTTGTCCTCATGCACAGGCCTGGGGACTAATAGTTTCTCTATTGGAAATACCTGAGTAAAGGGAGGTTGCATTGCTGTAGGTCTTCATTCTGTGTCTCCAGACAAGGTTCCATGCTACCATGCACTGCCTTCCCTCCTGGGCTACCCTGGAAAACTTAGCTTATCAGATAGTTCCACCATCCTGGAACTGAGAGGGCAGAGGGGACCCCAGGAAGAAGATGACTCCTTAACAAAGAATGTGGGCATCTTGACAAGGAGAGTCAGAAAGAGTCCCCAACATCCTCCTAAAGCCAGCACCACCAATGAGAGTGACACAACCATGGGTGCTGAGAAGTGCAGCGTGTGGCCCACGGCAGGGCAGCTCAGTGCCCGGAAAGGCCTCCTGCCCTGCCTGCGCTGTCCATGGCTCCCATACATTTCTGGATTCTGAAGGCCCAGAAAGGCAGGAGCTGGAGATTTTGCAGAGAGCTGTCAGAAGTAAAATACACCCATTAGAATAAACGCCTAGCACCATAACATGTATTCGGGACATTTTCTAGCATCATCTCTGCACTCCCGCCTGCCATCTCCAGACACAGATAGTCCTGGCCCTCAGCATCATTGAGAACCCACCCACTTCTCAACCTCTGAGTCTTTGCCCATCCATTTCTATCCAGCAAAACCATACAAAAACTTTTAAACCTAGCTGAAATAACTTCTCCTACAAAGCCTGCCTTCTATAAGCTTCCAAAGTGGAAGAAATTGGGATTTATTTCTACTTCTAAAAACATTACCTCCTTGACTACCGATGTTAGGATCCTAGAGTAACCATGTGAGTGTGTGTATACGCATGTATATGTGTGTATGCAAGCCCTAGCGACTGTCTGGGATCCCTTGGTGGGAGGTACTGTTTTGTCCAGATTCCCAGAAGTTTTTCTGTTTTGTGGTTGATGCTCTGAAATGTTGAATGAGTTGATCACTTGCCTGAGGGCTGGAAGGAGACTGCTGGTTTCAGCAGGCGAACTTCAAAATTATGAAAAATCATCTTTTTTCTCTTCTGGTTTGGCAAATAACTCTAATTCTCTAATGCAGAGCTTTAATTGGAACCTTGATTCTATATTCAGAGGTAATGGGCTTTACTAAAAATGGATTAGAGCAGTTCGTAAATTTTTCCCAAAATGTTAACATGCTACAGGGCCGATAGGGGTTGTTTAGCTTGGCAAAAAAGAGTAGCATTAAAGATTAAAATAACAACTTCCTGGATTGCTGTGTAGGCTTCTAACTTGTCCTGGTGTCCTTGGGCCCTGAGTGGACAGTTGTGACATCATCAGTAATGACCATAAATCAGCAAGAATCCCAATCTCTTCATAGTTCTCTTGCAAGAAGTTTGAGGGAACAAACTTGAGGCAGAGTGGGTGTCAAGGAATAATGACAAATAACAGCCAACTTCCTGAGTGCCCATGCCACCCACCTCTCCTGTGAGGGCTGTGCCTCAGTGACCTCTGTAACCTCCTGCCAGCCTGTGAGTGGCTGGGTGCCTTCCCCAGGTCGTGTGGCTGAGAACCTGTGACTGTACTGCATTTGAGAGTCCAGGTCCCTAACCGCTCTGCTGCACCTTCTCAATTAGAAACAACCTGTAGATGTTCCAGATCAGAGAGCTTAGCTGAGACAGAGAGGCATACTCTGAAGTTTTGGATCCCGTGTTCTTCACTCCAGGCCAGGGACCATCGTGCCCCAGACGCAGTGAGGCTGGGCTCTGGAATAGGTCTGGACTAGGTCTGGATCCAGCTTTGTGGAGGGACAGGGTATCTCTGAGCTTGTGGTTCATGCCCTCAATGTGCTGGTGTCTTCATCTGTAGAATGGGGTTATTATGACGGTTAAAGGAGACACTTCATGTGCAGGGTTCAGCATGACATCTGTGCTTGTGGCGAGATGGAAAAGGAGGATGGGGAGGAGGAAGAAAGGCAGTCATGGCTGTGGGTGTTGGCGGGGCAGGGGGCAGAGTCTATCTGCCCTCTTGAAATGGCTCCCATCTCTGTGGTCCTAAGAATGTTAAAAAAAAAAAAGAAAAATAAATATTTGCAGACAGACCCTCAGGAATCTGCTCCCTGTGACTTTCTAGTGGCCCCCTTGTCTTTCAGCACCTCCGGGGCCAGGTGCCCAATTGCTGCTTCTCCTTCACTCTTTGCCTCCCTGCCAGCCCTTGCCATCTCTGGGACTGTGGGCTGACCACTGAGCTGGGTGCCAGCGCTGGTGCTTGGGTGTGTGTGGGGACCCCAGCACCAGCACTGCACTGACAAAGCTGGGCAACAAGTACTCTGTCCCCGCTCCTGCAGCTCCGCTGAGTGTTATACCCCAGCCCAGGTCCATCAGAGGGTGGGACCCTCTGGACCACTCCCTCAAGAGCGACCTGCTGGCTATGGGACATCGGGGCCAGGCCTACATTTCTGCAGACTTACAGGGATGTTTCCCTTAACTGAGAGGGCTTGAGGCTCTTCCACCCGGCAATCTCGTGGACCTGGAAACCAGGGGGAGAGATTTATGGATCTCCAAGTTAATGAAGCTCAAACACCAGCTGCCTGGACTTCAGTGGAAGGCATGGCCCTTCGTTCAGTTTCTCCATAGCTCTGCCGCTTTCACAGCCAGAGCCAAGGTGACCAAATTCCTCACATAACCACAACACTCATTCATCATGTGTGTTTATAATAATGAACACACTTCAGGGCCATTGACAGAAAGCAGCCTCCTGATGGTTGAGTCTGCCTGTTCACACAGGGCAAAAGCCCATCGGCCAAGCCTCGAGATCTGAGTGAGATGTGACTTATCTTGGGAACGCCTGACTTTGAAAAATATACACAGAGTGACCCATGACAGACCCTTAAGCCCTGTTTGCTAGCCCTCATGCATTCTCTGCCTCATTAAAAATGTTGTTTAAAATTGCCGAGGGATAATTAAACAGGCCTGTGGTTGATTTATGGAGGACAAACAGAGCTATGAATGCACAGAAATATTGTGTTATTGGGGAGGCAATTTATGAAGATGAGGCTAACTACTAACCCGAGGTTGGCCACAGAAGTGATGTGTCTTAATGATGTTTCAAGTCCACAGAGGCCCGAAGTGTCCAGGTATTACATGTTGACAGCCTGGCCCACATTTTGAGTTTAGTAGCTTTTCAATCTGAATACCCCAACTCACAAAAGAAATGAAATATTGTGCCATGCCCCTACCCCACACTGTGGGGTAGGCACATGTTTGGAATTTGAAGTAGAAAACAGGGGGACTGACTGTGATACTGACGTTGAAATGGCCCTCACTTCTCAGCATCCCGCCTTGCTTGGCAGCGTGGTTGACACTCCCCCAGGTGGTTTTTATGGCAAGTTATGAATCAGAGGGTGTGGGTGCGACTCAGGCATGTCTGGGTCCTCACTCTGGGAGTTCTTTGGAGTGGAATGGGGAAGGACATTGTCATTCTCTCTTTGTGTTGATGCTGTCAGTAAGCAAACAAAACACAGAATGTAGCCGAGGCTGCCTCCATAGAGAACCATCCTAGAAAGCAGAGAACATGAGACTTATGAGCCTATGACCTTCCCGGCCTGGCCAAGCTCCCTGCTAATTGAGGAGCAGCTTCAGTCCGTACCCGGAGTCCTGTTGTGGGCTCTGCATCCTGGCAGCTTCTGGCTCTTTCAGCAGCTGAGCCTGGGGCTAATGTTTCGGGGCCACAGTCTGAGTCCTGTTCTGTCCAGTCCCTCAGTGGTCAGGGACCACAGGGACACCTACTTCCAGCCATTTTAAAAGGTTGGGTCTCCACTATGTCAGAGAAAAGGTCCTTCTACCCTGAGAGCTGTGTCCTGGAAGCCAGCTTGCACCAGGGCCCTCCTGGAAACCTTTGTGCATTTACCCATCACTCCCTTTTGGCTGCCTCTTATCTCCTCAGCTCTGCCCTGAGCATATTTCCATCCCTAACACCTCCTACCCCGTGACCCACACTGGAGCCACAGGCAGAGTTCAACACTGGAGCCCTGGGACCCTAGTCATGTGTGCTTGGGTGCGAGGCCAAGCTTCACTTCCTCTGCCTATGTTCTCAGGGTTGTGTACTCTGAGTGCCCCAAATAACTCCCAAGGAAAAAAAAATTAAATTGAGCTCTAGAAGTGACCACAGGTTGCAGAACGTTCATGACACATTTTCCCTGCTGGGTCCTATCTTGAAGGTGCTCCTAACATCATCAGGGTGACTGTGAGAAAATGGCCTGGTCCCAGCTTTCTTTGTTGGCTCAAGTCTACCTACGCTTCTGTTCGCCACGTTAGAAACCCTGCCCTTCTCAGAACCCATACTTCCACTTCTGTCTTTCTGAATGTCCCTCTGTCCATCTCCAACAACCTCCCCACATGTCCCAATTAATGAAACTGCCCTCCCCAGCGTTAGGCTACCACCTTTCCTTCTATCAGAAACTGCCTCAGAATCTGAGTAACTCCTCCAGGCTCAGAACCCAAAGCTATCCCCAAATCACCACCAGAGCTCCGTTTGTTCTAAAGAAGGAAACGTTTCACCAGCCTGGTTTGAGTTACTGTGTGTACTTGGAAATATTTGAAATACTCAAAGTACTCTTTCCTGTAGAATTAAGTTGATTTAAACTGTCCTTGTCTTCACTTTGTCTGAATTGGTAAATTTATTGGATGGGAAAGTTAAAATCAATGACTGTGTTTTATACATCCCCCACAACCAAGAAACCCAAATCTTAAAATAGAGTAAATGGTTACTTTATTCTAGTTAAGTATCCCCGAGACTTAAGGTAATCACGTACTTGAGGTTTTTACATTTCTGTCTTATTTATCAGTAATGCTAACCCAAGAGCCATTAAAAAAGTGGAGCTTATTGTTTAGCTTGGAAGGGAAAGCTCCTCCTGTTCCGCAAATCACTGAGGCAACTCCCGTCCTGTTCACGGTGTCCTGAGCCTTTACAGCCAGGACTGGGAAAAGTCGGTTTCCTTTTTACATAAATAGGAATGTCGTACCGCTGTGCATGTGACCCCAGAGACTGGCCTCTGCAGTGTACTCCAATCTGGTAAAAATGTCACTTCTCCCTCTCTCTAAATTAAGGCATGTGGATGATCCGAACAACACAAGAATAAGCTAGAATGTGAAGCAGAGTCAATCTTATCTGTTAATAAAGTCAAGTTGTTGATTCAGAAAGATTGGCCCTGAGAGGATTTCAGGAGCAGAAGGGTCAACAGCGCCGAGGCTTCATTTGTGGTTGTTACCACAAGGTCTTGGCTGAATCCAGAGGTGGACAAGATTTGGGTATGTCTGAGGGGAAGGATGCAGTGGGGGTGAAGAGGTATTTATGGGTTTTAAGATTTAAATAAAAAAAAAAACCACATTGTCATCTGAAAGAAGATAAATAGCAAATTGTTGAAGCGACAGGCCCATAGGGACTAATTACTCTTCTGCAGTAATTTAGGAACTTCACCAGTGATTTTCATTGACTTAACATGTCAAATGTCAGTCCTATGTTATGAAATAAAAATACATGTTCTTTTAGTGTAAACAATACAGAAATATTCTCAGATGTCCCAAGTTATTAGTCATGCAGGACAGATTCAGTGCCCTGCGATGCATGTCCATGGCTCTGTGCCTGAGGTTACAAAGTGTAACAGGGCAGCCTTATAGTGAAAATCCAGGTAGACACCTTGTTCATCTGGGGGCTGAGGAGCATCCACACCACCCCTCGGAGACACTCGTGTTGCACATTCAGAATACAAGAGTGATCATGAATAAATGTTCTTGACACTCCATTCTCCAATCTCCATTCTACTTTGGTTTTGGGGAGGTTGTTGCAGGACATTGATGGGGAGACCACTGGCCAGCTGTACCCCTGGTAGGGTTTGAGCCGATAGCAGGGTGTCAAAGCTTACAGCACTGCACTACATGGTGTGAGCTGCCTTGGTTTCTCATGGGGTATCACCACAGACCAAATACAACGTGTCTGCAAACCAGGCTAAGAAGCTGGTGCACAGCTCACACACTACACATGCTAACTCAATTGAAATAGACTTTCCGCAACAGGTGCACACTGGCACTTATTCTACACTAGGCTCTGTGCAGGGTGAAGAGGGCTAAGGCTCTGTGTTCAGTAGAGCAGGCCCTGTCTTGCTGCTTCTTCTCTGTGGCTTGGCTCAAGGTCTAACAGTTTACAGAAACCCAGTCAATGTTGGTTGTTTTGAAGACAGGATCTCCGCCTACACACTTTTCATAGTTTCAGAGAAAAATCCTATTAATCATCCAAGGTTCAACGAAGAAAAGAGAGGCCACTCTAAGTATTTATAATAGAGGACTCTCATTACCCAGGTGATAGGAAGACTTTGAGGCCAGAGCACAGTGACATTGGAGGGAGCCGCAACCCTTCCTGGGTTGAACTGACTGAGGAGATAAGTGGTGCTATGGGGCCCAGGTACGAGGGTCACCCTTTGGAAGCTGGAGTCTTGGCTTCCCTGGTAAGAGCTGGACCCTCAGGGAAGTCTGCTGGAGATAGTGCTTAGGTGTGCGAAAATGGTAATGGAGAAATACCCTGGCTTCCCCCTTCTTACCCCACTTTTTAGCACCTCTCTCTAGGGTGAATGCCACCAGAAACCAATTGGCACAGGAGCCAGGAATGACAGTCTAACAGGCTCAATCCTTCCTTCCCTGAAGCCCATCCCCATAATGCAGAGAGGTGAAAGGGCTTGCACTGGCTCTGAGGGCAGACAGGCCCAGGATTGGCACGTCTTCCATTGGACAGCATCCCACAGCCTAGGAATAAATTTCCTTTATGTATTTCATTCTCAAAATCCCCACAAAGACCCGGTGAATGGTGCATTTTTACCTCATTTTATGTATGAGAAACATAAGACCCAGAAGCTTCTGATAAATGACTATAAACTCCCCCAGAGAGTGCCTGGCTCAGCAGTACTCAAGGTGGGTCTGTAACCCCCATTTCCCTCTTACCCTTGCTCTATGTAACCCTTGAAAGGCTATTTTTCTTCTAAGGACTTATGGGGAGATCTTTTCACTCATGAAAGTTTTGCATTTTAGATTATTGTTCAAATTGTCTATTTCCCTTTTGATCTCCTGTCTAGTTGTTCTCTCCATGATTCCAAGGGTGACATTGATGTTGCCAACTATTTTTATTGGTCTATTTTTCTCGTCATTTATATCAGTCTGCCCCGTGTATTTTGGGGGCTCTGTTAAAAACATACATTTATAATTGTTATATCTTCTTCATGAGTTACCTTTTTGTTATTATGAAGTGTCCCTGCTTATCTCTGATAACTGTTTCTGTTTGAAAGCTTATTTTGTCTGATGTCAGTATGACCACTCCAGTGTTCTTACAGTTGTTTGCATGATTATTTCTTTTCTATCCTTTTACTTTCAGCCCATTTATATCTTTGAATCTAAAGTGTATCTCCTGTAGCAAACACATAGTTGGATCTTGTTTTTCTTATCCTATCTGATAATCTCTGTCTTTTGTGTTGTTTAATCCATTAATATTTAATGTTAATATCCATAGGTTTGGATTTATGTCTGCCATTTTACTTTTTCTTCATGTCTCATGTCTTTTTTTCATCAAATTTGGCATATAAAGCTGCATATTACAAAATTGAGGTTTTGGAATGCAAAATTTAATAGCATAAAGCATTATTTTGCTTTCTTTCTTTTGTGTGTGAATCTCTTCCAAGGTCGTCTGTAGGAGGAACTCGAACACCTCTTCTCCACCTTGCAAGTCCTGCTGAGTTGCTCTGGGAAGGGGTTAGGAAGGGAGGTAGGGATTCACATGCTTCTGGTAGAAGAGATGAGTTGTGAATAGGGAAATTCCCAGTAGCCCATCAGCCACCATTCCCCCTTACCTGTATCTCTTCAGATCATTCTCTTCAAGTCACTTCAGGTGCATTAAGGCATTGTTATCCGAATGGCAAAGAAATTCTCTTAGACCTGCCTGTCATTGTTCACTGGAACCAGAGGGCAGTTCTCTGTGGATCACAGTCAGTCTAAAGCACCCTCTCTTAAAGCTACCAACATTGAGGCATCAGCCAAGGCTTCCCCGCCATGGACTTTAGTCCACTCCCTGAAAGCCACAGACTTGTGGCAAATGATAACAGGGAAGCTGATTTGGCGAAGTGGAAAATATGGTATTATCAAGTGAATAAAGCAAACTATTAAATTCTACTCCTTATTGGGACCACCAGGAACAACTAAGAATGCCTGTGGACGGGAGTGAGGGGTGGCAAGGGTCACACGCAGTTTTTGTCATAGTTTAGTAGTGATGTGCCTACTGCTTCTCTTTTGTCATACCTCCTTCATTAGTATCATAATTCTTTTTGGTTTTTGATGTAAGAATCAATTAGAAGGGGCGGAGCAAGATGGCCGAATAGGAACAGCTCCAGTCTCCAACTCCTGGCGCGGGCGACACAGAAGACCGGTGATTTCTGCATTTTCAACTGAGGTACTGGGGTCATCTCACTGGGGAGTGCCGGACAATCGGTGCTGGTCAGCTGCTGCAGCCCGACCAGCGAAAGCTGAAGCAGGGTGAGGCATTGCCTCACCTGGGAAGCGCAAGAGGGAAGGGAATCCCTTTTCCTAGCAAGGCGAACTGAGACACACAACACCTGGAAAATTGAGTAATTCCCACCCCAATACTGCGCTTTAAGCAAACGGGCACACCAGGAGATTATACCCACACCTGGCCGGGAGGGTCTCACGGCCACGGAGCCTCCCTCATTGCTAGCACAGCAGTCTGCGATCTAACGGCAAGGCAGCAGCGAGGCTGGGGGAGGGGCGCCCGCCATAGCTGAGGCTTAAGTAGGTAAACAAAGCCGCTGGGAAGCTCAAACTGGGTGGAGCTCACAGCAGCTCAAGGAAACCTGCCTGTCTCTGTAGACTCCACCTCTGGGGACAGGGCACAGCTAAAAAACAACAGGGAAAGCAGCAGAGGCCTGTGCAGATGCGAACGACTCTGTCTGACAGCTTTGAAGAGAGCAGTGGATCTCCCAACACGGAGGTTGAGATCTGAGAACGGACAGACTGCCTGCTCAAGTGGGTCCCTGACCCCTGAGTAGCCTAACTGGGAGACATCCCCCACTAGGGGCAGTCTGACACCCCACACCTCACAGGGTGGAGTACACCCCTGAGAGGAAGCTTCCAAAGTAAGAATAGACAGGTACACTCGCTGTTCAGCAATATTCTATCTTCTGCAACCTCTGCCGCTGATACCCAGGCAAACAGGGTCTGGAGTAGACCTCAAGCAATCTCCAACAGACCTACAGCTGAGGGTCCTGACTATTAGAAGGAAAACTATCAAACAGGAAGAACACCTATACCAAAACCCCATCAGTACATCACCATCATCAAAGTCCAGAGGCAGATAAAACTACAAAGATGGGGAAGAAGCAGGGCAGAAAAGCTGGAAACTCAAAAAATAAGAGCGCATCTCCCCCTGCAAAGGAGTGCAGCTCATCACCAGCAATGGATCAAAGCTGGTCAGATAATGACTTTGACGAGATGAGAGAAGAAGGCTTCAGTCCATCAAACTTCTCAGAGCTAAAGGAGGAATTACGTACCCAGCGCAAAGAAACTAAAAATCTTGAAAAAAGAGTGGAAGAATTGAGAGCTAGAATAATTAATTCAGGGAAGGTCATAAATGAAATGACAGAGATGAAAACCATGACACGAGAAATACATGACAAATCCACAAGCTTCAGTAACCGACTTGATCAACTGGAAGAAAGAGTATCAGCGATTGAGGATCAAATGAATGAAATGAAGCGAGAAGAGAAACCAAAAGAAAAAAGAAGAAAAAGAAATGAACAAAGCCTGCAAGAAGTATGGGATTATGTAAAAAGACCAAATCTACGTCTGATTGGGGTGCCTGAAAGTGAGGGGGAAAATGGAACCAAGTTGGAAAACACTCTTCAGGATATCATCCAGGAGAACTTCCCCAACCTACTAGGGCAGGCCAACATTCAAATTCAGGAAATACAGAGAACACCACAAAGATACTCCTCCAGAAGAGCAACTCCAAGACACATAATTGCCAGATTCACCAAAGTAGAAATGAAGGAAAAAATCTTAAGGGCAGCCAGAGAGAAAGGTCGGGTTACCCACAAAGGGAAGCCCATCAGACTAACAGCAGATCTCTCGGCAGAAACTCTACAAGCCAGAAGAGAGTGGGGGCCAATATTCAACATTCTTAAAGAAAAGAATTTTCAACCCAGAATTTCATATCCAGCCAAACTAAGTTTCATAAGTGAAGGAGAAATAAAATCCTTTACAGATAAGCAAATGCTTAGAGATTTTGTCACCACCAGGCCTGCCTTACAAGAGACCCTGAAGGAAGCCCTAAACATGGAAAGGAACAACCGGTACCAGCCATTGCAAAAACATGCCAAAATGTAAAGACCATCGAGGCTAGGAAGAAACCACATCAACTAATGAGCAAAAAACCCAGTTAATATCATAATGGCAGGATCAAGTTCACACATAACAATATTAACCTTAAATGTTAATGGACTAAATGCTCCAATTAAAAGACACAGACTGGCAAACTGGATAAAGAGTCAAGACCCATCAGTCTGCTGTATTCAGGAGACCCATCTCACATGCAGAGACATACATAGGTTCAAAATAAAGGGATGGAGGAAGATCTACCAAGCAAATGGAGAACAAAAAAAAGCAGGGGTTGCAATCCTAGTCTCTGATAAAATAGACTTTAAACCATCAAAGATCAAAAGAGACAAAGAAGGCCATTACATAATGGTAAAGGGATCAATTCAACAGGAAGAGCTAACTCTCCTAAATATATATGCACCCAATACAGGAGCACCCAATTCATAAAGCAAGTCCTTAGAGACTTACAAAGAGACTTAGACTCCCATACAATAATAATGGGAGACTTCAACACTCCACTGTCAACATTAGACAGATCAACGAGACAGAAAGTTAACAAGGATATCCAGGAATTGAACTCATCTCTGCACCAAGCGGACCTAATAGACATCTATAGAACTCTCCACCCCAAATCAACAGAATATACATTCTTCTCAGCACCACATCGCACTTATTCCAAAATTGACCACATAACTGGAAGTAAAGCACTCCTCAGCAAATGTCAAAGAACAGAAATTATAACAAACTGTCTCTCAGACCACAGTGCAATCAAACTAGAACTCAGGACTAAGAAACTCAATCAAAATCGCTCAACTACATGGAAACTGAACAACCTGCTCCTGAATGACTACTGGGTACATAATGAAATGAAGGCAGAAATAAAGATGTTCTTTGAAACCAATGAGAACAAAGATACAACATACCAGAATCTCTGGGACACATTTAAAGCAGTGTGTAGAGGGAAATTTATAGCACTAAATGTCCACAAGAGAAAGCTGGAAAGATCTAAAATTGACACTCTAACATCACAATTAAAAGAACTAGAGAAGCAAGAGCAAACACATTCAAAAGCTAGCAGAAGGCAAGAAATAACTAAGAGCAGAGCAGAAGTGAAGGAGATAGAGACACAAAAAACCCTCCAAAAAATCAATGAATCCAGGAGTTGTTTTTTTGAAAAAATCAACAAAATTGACAGACCGGTAGCAAAACTAATACAGAAGAAAAGAGAGAAGAATCAAATAGACACAATAAAGAATGATAAAGGGGATATCACCACGGACCCCACAGAAATACAAACTACCATCAGAGAATACTATAAACACCTCTATGCAAATAAACTAGAAAATCTAGAAGAAATGGATAATTTCCTGGACACTTACACTCTTCCAAGACTAAACCAGGAAGAAGTTGAATCCCTGAATAGACCAATAGCAGGCTGTGAAATTGAGGCAATAATTAATAGCCTACCAACCAAAAAAGTCCAGGACCAGATGGATTCACAGCTGAATTCTACCAGAGGTACAAGAGGAGCTGGTACCATTCCTTCTGAAACTATTCCAATCAATTGAAAAAGAGGGAATCCTTCCTAACTCATTTTATGAGGCCAACATCATCCTGATACCAAAGCCTGGCAGAGACACAACAAAAAAAGAAAATTTTAGACCAATATCCCTGATGAACTTTGATGCAAAAATCCTCAATAAAATACTGGCAAACCAGATCCAGCAGCACATCAAAAAGCTTGTCCACCATGATCAAGTGGGCTTCATCCCTGGGATGCAAGGCTGGTTCAACATTTGCAAATCAATAAACGTAATCCAGCATATAAACAGAACCAAAGACAAGAACCAGATGATTATCTCAATAGATGCAGAAAAGCCTTTTGACAAAATTCAACAGCCCTTCATGCTAAAAACGCTCAATAAATTGGTATTGATGGAACGTACCTCAAAATAATAAGAGCTATTTATGACAAACCCACAGCCAATATCATACTGAATGGGCAAAAACTGGAAAAATTCCCTTTGAAAACTGGCACAAGACAGGGATGCCCTCTCTCACCACTCCTATTCAACATAGTGTTGGAAGTTCTGGCTAGGACAATCAGGCAAGAGAAAGAAATCAAGGGTATCCAGTTAGGAAAAGAAGAAGTCAAATTGTCCCTGTTTGCAGATGACATGATTGTATATTTAGAAAACCCCATCGTCTCAGCCCAAAATCTCCTTAAGCTGATAAGCAACTTCAGCAAAGTCTCAGGATACAAAATCAATGTGCAAAATTCATAAGCATTCTTATACACCAGTAACAGACAAGCAGAGAGCCAAATCAGGAATGAACTTCCATTCACAATTGCTTCAAAGAGAATAAAATACCTAGGAATCCAACTTACAAGGGATGTCAAGGACCTCTTCAAGGAGAACTACAAACCACTGCTCAGTGAAATAAAAGAGAACACAAACAAATGGAAGAACATACCATGCTCATGGATAGGAAGAATCAATATCATGAAAATGGCCATACTGCCCAGGTGATTTATAGATTCAATGCCATCCCCATCAAGCTACCAATGAGTTTCTTCACAGAACTGGAAAAAACGGCTTTAAGTTCATATGGAACCAAAAAAGCACCCGCATTGCCAGACAATCCTAAGTCAAAAGAACAAAGCTGGAGGCATCACGCTACCTGACTTCAAACTATACTACAAGGCTACAGTAACCAAAACAGCATGGTACTGGTACCACAACAGAGATATAGACCAATGGAACAGAACAGAGTCCTCAGAAATAATACCACACATCTACAGCCATCTGATCTTTGACAAACCTGAGAGAAACAAGAAATGGGGAAAGGATTCCCTGTTTAAGAAATGGTGCTGGGAAAATTGGCTAGCCATAAGTAGAAAGCTGAAACTGGATCCTTTCCTTACTCCTTATATGAAAATTAATTCAAGATGGATTAGAGACTTAAATGTTAGACCTAATACCATAAAAACCCTAGAAGAAAACCTAGGTAACATTCAGGACATAGGCATGGGCAAGGACTTCATGTCTAAAACACCAAAAGCAACGGCAGCAAAAGCCAAAATGACAAATGGGATCTCATTAAACTAAAGAGCTTCTGCACAGCAAAAGAAGCTACCATCAGAGTGAACAGGCAACCTACAGAATGGGAGAAAATTTTTGCAATCTACTCATCTGACAAAGGGCTAATATCCAGAACCTACAAAGAACTCAAACAAATTTACGAGAAAAGAACAAACAACCCCATCAAAAAGTGGGCAAAGGATATGAACAGACATTTCTTAAAAGAAGACATTCATACAGCCAACAGATACATGAAAAAATGCTCATCATCACTGGCCATCAGAGAAATGCAAATCAAAACCACAATGAGATACCATCTCACACCAGTTAGAATGGCAATCATTGAAAAGTCAGGAAACAACAGGTGCTGGAGAGCATGTGGAGAAATAGGAACACTTTTGTACTGTTGGTGGGATTGTAAACTAGTTCAACCATTATGGAAACAGTATGGCATTCCTCAAGGATCTAGAACTAGATGTACCATATGACCCAGCCATCCCACTACTGGGTATATACTCAAAGGATTATAATCATGCTGCTATAAAGACACATGCACATGTATGTTTATTGCGGCACTATTCACAATAGCAAAGACTTGGAATCAACCCAAATGTCCATCTGTGACAGACTGGATTAAGAAAATGTGGCACATATACACCATGGAATATTATGCAGCCATAAAAAAGAATGAGTTTGCATCCTTTGTAGGGACATGGATGCAGCTGGAAACCATCATTCTTAGCAAACTATCACAAGAACAGAAAACCAAACACCGCATGTTCTCACTCATAGGTGGGAACTGAACAAGGAGATCACTTGGACTCGGGAAGGGGAACATCACGCATCGGGGCCTATCATGAGGATGGGGGAGGGGGGAGGGATTGCATTGGGAGTTATACCTGATATAAATGACGAATTGATGGGTGCTGACGAGTTGATGGGTGCAGCACACCAACATGGCACAAGTATACATATGTAACAAACCTACACGTTATGCACATGTACCCTAGAACTTAAAGTATAATAAAAAAAAGAAAAAAAAAGAAAAAAAAACTTCATCAAAATAAGTCAGAAATGACTATGTAATTGCACAAAGGATTATTTTAGAAAAATGTACAGTGAATATATTTTAATATATGGAATAAGTTTATGATTAAATGCAAACTTAAACAAACAAACAAACAAACAAAAAGAATCAATTAGAAAAAGAAAAGACAAATTAAGCAAAGGCTGATGGAAAGAAGAGGTGGGAAGGGAAAGAGGTAGAGAGGGAGAGAAGACAAAGAAAGGGAGGTTCGATTTCATTTGGGCTGCACGAAAAAGGTAATCCCCTCAAGTTTTAAGCCAGCTATAGCTGATGAGTAATAAAGGGAGGTCCAAACCTGATTTATGCTTTAATATTAACTTCGTGTAGTAAAAAGCAGGGAAAAAATAGAGTGTCATGGGGAGTTCAAGACCTAAAAAGGAGCATCTGAAACATAATCTAAAAAAAGGATACTGTGATTCCAATCCAAGGACTTTAATTTCACATAAGGGAGTAGGAAACTTCATGGCCTGTAAAACGTTTTTCACTTTTGGTTATTTGCCCTGCGGGGAGGAAGCTGAGGCTCATCTCCGCGTCCTCTCCCCTCTGAGCTCTGCAGCAGACGCTGCTGCTGCCGCACCTGCTCTGCCGGCTGCCTATGACTCTATGCGAGGACTGTGCACTACCTGTCACAGTCTCCTCTCCTGTGATTGCTGCCCTGCCTTGGCTCCTGTAACCCCTCTGTCAGAACTTCTGTCCTCTTAGCCCCCATGACCTGTTCTCACCTGATTCCCAAAACCAGTTGAGATGTTTCCACCTCCCTGGAGCCTTCCTGATCTCTGGACCTCATTTTAAAAGAGTGGCTGAGCTCCCTGAAATTGTGTTTCTGGAGCTCTCAGACTCTCTCTTCCTAGGAGAAATGATCACCTGTTAGGTTGTGCCCTGGATACCTGTTAAGTGGGTTTATGTCAGGTCCTCTTAGCTGAGCTGGCCATTATTCCCCAGAATTGTCTTCTCTGAATATTTCCAAGGCAGCCTGAAGTACATGTTGTGATGCAGAAGGCTGCAGCATGAGAGCAGCCTGCCTGCTCATAGGTCCGTGCAGGCCACTGTACCTGACCCTTTGGCTCACCTGGTCAGGGTGAGGCAGCTGCTGGTGGCCACTTTCGGGTCCTGCTGCAGCCCCTGCTCTGGCCTCTCCTACTAGAGATCAAAGCAGTTTCAGTTGGTCCTTGTGGGTCCTGTGCAGCTGTGGGGGCCACTTGGTCTTGCTTCCTATACTTGACATCTGTCATCCTCCCTGAATGCTTGCCCTGCCATACAGGCTCTGGGCCACAGCCTCAGATGCAGAAACAGCAGCAGCAGCCCTACAGAGGAACCAAATCCCTGCTTGAGGCCAAACCCCTGCAAGAAATACATTATTCTACAGTTACTGCAGTCGTGCTTGGCACTGGACCCTCACAGATGCCCACCTGTAAGCTGCCCAGATCCCTCTCAGGTGGGGCCAGGGATCAGCTCTGGTTCTTCTCTCTTGGCAAGTTTAGGCATAGGGCAGGCACTCACAGAACACAGGGTGGTTTTGGGGCCTTGATGTACCCAAGCTGGCTGAGATGGCCTTGCAGACCCTGGCTGAGCAGGTCTGGACAGAGCAAGGGCTGGCTGGCTTCCTGTGGCTGGAAGAAGCCTTTTGGTTGTGGTTGTTTTGGGTTTTTGGTTCCCCTCATGGTGGGACTACTTGTCAGGCAGGCGCTTGGAGACAGGATCCTGATGGTCGTGAGTCTTCAGATGCCTTCATCTGTCCAAATGGTTTGATGATGGCCTGTGCCCCAGGGTCAGGAGGGTGCCCCTGTGCAGGGCGGTGCTTCAGGCTGCCTGTGTTGCACTCTCCTGGAGCTCCAGGATGGCTCCTTCCCTTTGGCTCCCTTGGACACAGATGTTTTTGTGTCTTGGTCTTTGTGATCTGTCCCCAGGCACTCCCACAGGACAGACTGTGGATGCTGGTCTGGTTTGTGGACCCTAACAATGAAGTCTCTATGATGCAGTTAGGTCCAACTGACATATGTTTTCTCCCATAACTCTGGCATGACCTCCATGCTGCCTCCAGTGCTGCTGCCCACCCTGCACACTCTCCACCCAACCCCAGTGCATTTCCCTGCTGACTATGGGGTGCCCAATTGGGAGAGGGGCGCAAATCATCCCCCTACGTGGATCCTTTCTGAGCTAGAAATTCCCAGTGTGACCTGCTGTGTTGAACTTAAGAATGAACTCCAAATGTCATCAGCATCCATTGCTTGGCTCTGCTCCCAGGGCCTGAGAACAAAGCAGGACTCTGTGGTCACAGGCAACATGCTCTGCTCACTGCCTTGCTCCACCAGGTGGATTAAACGGCAGCTCCATCTCCTCCTGCCCATCTCAAAGCCCAGATCTACAAGGATGTCCAGGCCAGTGCAGCGTCACAGCAAATGACCCCAGGCTTCCTTCTCTCCATTGTTTCATAAAGTTCTCTGATGTGTTACCATGGTTACAGATCCATCAGAACATTGCTCTCCAAGTCATCAGAGACTTTCCGCTTCCCAGTGGCTTCCGGTCACTTTAAAAAGGGGCTTGGATGTCTAGAGAGGAGGGGGGATGTGGGCAGACATGAGACGACCACTGAATGATCTGTACTTCCAGTTTCGGGGCTTTTGGGGCTGGGGTGGCATTATGGCTCAGTTGTGTTCTCCCAAAACTTGTATGTTGAAGCCCTAACCCCCATTACTGCAGGATATGGCTGTGTTTGGAGATAGAATCTTTAAAGAGGTGATTAAAGTTAACTGAGGTCATCAGGGTAGGCCCTAATTCAATACAACTGATGCCCTTCTAAGAAGAGATGAGGACACAAATGCGCATAGAGGGAAGACCATGTGAGGACACAGGGAGAAGACAGCATCTGTGAGCCAAGGAGCTGGGCATGAGAAGAAACCGAACCTGCCAGCAACCTGATCACAGACTCCCACCCCCAGAACTGCAGGAACCATGCAAACCTGGCCTGTGGTGCTTTGCTATGCAGCTCTGGCAAACTAGGACAGGTGTGTCTTAGTCCATTTGCGTCACTATAAAGGAATGCTTCAGGCTGGGTAATTCATGAAGAAAAGGGACTTATTGACTCACAGTTCTGCAGGCTGTACAAGAAGTGGGGCACCAGTATCTGCTTCTGGTGAGGGCCTCAGGGAACTTCCACTCATGGGGGAAGGTACCACGTGAGGAGACAGGAAGCAAGAGAGAGGGGAGGAAGTGCCAGGCTCTTTTTAACAATCAGATTTCATGGGAACTAATAGAGTGAGACTTTGATACCATGAGGATGAGGATGATACCAAGGTATTCATGTGGGAACGGCTACCATCACCCACACACCTCCCCCAGGCCCACCTGCAACATTGAGGGTCACATTTCAACATGAGATTTGGAGGGAGCAAACATCCAAGTCATGTCAGGTGGTGACTGAATTCCTCTTGTGCCCCACCTATGGCTTTGGTGGAGTTGGTGCCCACTCAGTGAGTGCTCACTTAGCCCAGTGATGCTGCACGCACACGGCTCACTTCCCTTTCAACAGTTCCTGTGATTCTTCCTGATGTTCCCAGCCTTCCACCTTCACATTTTGGATGCCGTTGCTGTGTGGCCCCATCTTGCATGAGCTGCCTCCACTCAGCAGGTACCACCTGGGCTGCCATTTCCTCCTGGAGGGCCCAGGGGAGTGGGGACAGGGGTGAGAGGAACTGGAGCAGCGGATCCTGTCCCTACTTTTCCCTCCTTGCCCCTATCTCAGCCCAGCAATTCCAAGGTGGGACACAGAGGGGAGGCAGATGGAGGGCCAGGGTCCCAGGGCAGCCCCCATCACAGACCTGAGGGGAATCGTGCTTGAACGTGGATGTCATTGACTCAGGGTCTTCCTTTGTCTTCCTCATCTTAATACCTGGAGACAGAAAATTGCACTTGTCAGCCTTTGATGCTTTGCACAGAATATGGAAAAAAACAAATGTTGGCCTTCTTTGAGTTTAGTCACATATGCAGCCAAAGGCCCAGGAGTGTGAGCTGTCTACAGGGAAGGCAAAAGCATCTCTGTTCATCAAAGCTGCCTATTTGTCCAGGGGTTATGATAGCAGCAACAACAACTGGCACTGTTATGACGAGTTATGGCTTCCTGGCCACGTTTTTAAGCATTTTAAAATTTAATACAGGTATTGTTGTCTCTGTTTTATAAATAAGAAATTACGATCTGAGGAGAGCATATTCTCCCAAAGTTCTCACAGCTGTGCTGATTTCTTTTTCTCTTCCTTTTTTTTTTTTTTTTTTGAAAGGAGTCTCGCTCTGTGGCCAGGCTGGAGTGTAATGGCGCGATCTTGGCTCACTGCAACCTCCACCTCCTGGGTTCAAGCAATTCTCATGTCTCAGCCTCCTGAGTAGTTGGGATTACAGGCACGCCGCCATGCCCAGCTAATTTTTTTTTTGTATTTTTCGTAGAGACGGGGTTTCACCATGTTGGTCAGGCTGGTCTTGAACTCCTGACCTCATGATCCTTCTCAGCCTCCCAAAGTGCTGGAATTACAGGCATGAGCCACCTCGCCTGGCTGGTTGTGCTGATTTCTAACCCAGTGTGACCATTGCCCCATCCACCTGGCCTCTGCCATGGTATCTCCCCAGCTCACCAGACCCTTGGAACACCCAGACTCAGCGCACCTTCCTCCATATGCCCTGTGAAGAAAGTGCCTCCCCAGATCTGTGAGAATGCAACATTTCTTTCCAGAGAAGCCTGTTTCTGACCTTGCTGGCATTGCCCTGCCTATCTTGATCAGTGCCTGGGGGATCTGAGGCTGCCAGGTGCCTGTCCTGTGCCAGCTGCACGTCTCACTACCTGTGCCTGAGCCCATCCTGAGGGTGTGAAGGATGGCAACCAGGGTCTTTCCCAACCAGGGCCAAAAAATGCCATGCTTTTTCCAAGTCCAGGCCACATTAGTTTGAGACTAAAGGGAAGTGGCAGTTTCTGAGAGTGATGGCATCTTCTTCCAACTGCAGTGCTGGGAAATTGCTGGCCTTCCTTTCTCAGGAGGCTTGATGACTTACCCATGAAATCTTAGCAGGGTTCAGATATTCTCATGGCTCTGCTACCTTTACAGCTCCCGAATAGCCCTTGGTGTCCATCAATGCTGCCTGCTGGTGGCCCCAGGTGCTCAGGGTGGCTGAGTTGTAGCTTGTCCCAGCACTGTTCTGTGTTGGTTGAATGCGGCGTGGGCTCTGCTTTGTGTTTCTGCTTTGCCTTCTGCTGGACAGGCCTGTAGCACCCTGTCCTGGACTCCAGCCCAGGCTAGCCGGGCACTGTAGGCCCTCTGAGGGTCCCACATCAGTCGTAGGCAGAATTCTGAGAGGCCTCACGATTCCCACCCCATGTATACATGCCCCAGTGTAATCCCTTCCCCATGGTTGGAGGCCAGGCTGCAAATCTGATGGTGTTCCTGCCAGTGATGAGGGTACAAAGCTGTAGAACTTTGCAGATGTAATAAAGCTCCTTGATGAGTTGCCTTTGAGATGATCAAAAGGGAGATCCCCTGAGCCTTTAAAATAGCCAGGATCTTTCTAAAGAGAGAGATTCCAAATAGGAGAGGGATGCCCTGCTGGTCTTGGGGAAGTAAGTCTTGTGTCCCTAGGGGCCCTGCCTGGGTGGACCCAGGGAGAGAGGTGTGTGGCCTCTTGGTGTGGCAGGGAGCAGGTGTGGCCTCTAGGTGCTGAGAAGAGCCTCTGGCCATCGCCTGGCAAGAAAGCTGGGACTTGGTCATTCCATTGCAAGGAACTAAATTTGGCCAACAACCACATGAACTTGGAAGGGGACCCAGCTCCAGAGGGGACTGTACCCCTACTGACATCTTGATTTTAGCCTGGTGAGACCCTCAGCCAAAGATCTTGCCCACGCTTCTGATCTACAGAAACTATAAGACAGTAAACACATGGTGTTTTAAGTTGCTGAGTTCATGGTGCTTTGTAACACAGCAATGGGAAACTAATACAGTGCCCCAACTCCCTCTACCCCCACCCACGGGGGTCAGATTTTTAGCACAGTTGCTAGGGTCTCCTTATTGTCTCTGCCACTGTGTGACTTCTAGATTGGCCTGCGTACTGGGATCCCATCCTTCATACTCGTCCTAACAGTTAAGCCCTGGCATGGGTGATGGTCCCAGGCCTTGGGCTACAGCTTATCCTAGGATGAGCCCCTCTGCCTCATGCACCTCAGTGAACAGGAGAAAGGAACAGGCGCTGGACTCCAGTGGTCCTTTTTCAGTGGGCTCTACTCTTCATGGCTCTGTTCCTAGTTCCCATCAGGTCATTTCTAGGAACTTACAGGTACCACAAAACCCAGGCCTTCCCTAAAGAAGTTAAAGAAATATTACCATTGTTCCAAGCTCAGACCACAGTAACCTGAAACTCAAGAGGAGTGAAGATTTTTTAGAATGACAGTGCCTTCTACTATCTGCAGGATTGAGAAATTGTCATTTCATACGGGCTTGGTGATTTATTTCTGAAATTCTTAAGAGGGATTGCAATGAGAAGAGAAATATCACCAAAGTCTCAAAGCTGCTGACCAGCTTATTTAAAAGTATGCAATATATTCAGCAAACACTTAGGGCAAACCACAGGAAAAACAGAGGATAAAATTGATTGCCTTATGAAAAATACTTGGAAATGTAAAGCCCAAAAATGTGTCAATAAAGAGGGAAAATGAAGTAAGAGTCCCTATTAGATCTCCGTTTATGTAACATAATACTTTTTAAAACTCTTTTGATTTTGATGTAATTATAGATTCATAGGAAGTTGCAAAAATGATGCACAGAGTGCCATGCCTTTTACCCGCTTCCCCCAGTAGTGACATTTTATATGACTACAGTATGATATCACAGACAGGAAACTGATATTGGTACATGTTATGGCTTGAATTGCATGTCTGAAGTCCTAACCACCAGTACTTCAAAATGTGACCCTTGAAAGTAGGGCCATTTCAGATGTCATTAGTTAAGATGGAGTTACAATGGAGTAGGGCAGCCCAAATCCCATATGACCAGCATCCTTAGAAGAAGACGGCATGTGAAGACAGACCTGCACAGGAGGAATGCCATGGGGTGAGAAAGGCAGAGATCTGAGTTATGCAGCTGCAAGACAAGGAATGTCAAAGGTGGCCAGAAAACCACCAGAAGCCAGGAAAAGGCAAGGAAGGATTTGGACTTACAGGTTTTAGAGAGGGGTTCATCTCCCCAGACCACCCCGCTGACCATTGGCAGAAGGTTTTCCATGGATGTTTGGCTAGGGAAGAATAGTTAATTTCAAAAAGACCTTCTGTTGTGTTAGACTGCTATTTCCCCAGTCCTGCAGCTGCAGGAAGCAGGCTTTTCTTGGGACATGTCTGTCTGCAGTGGTTGGTGGTTCCAGGTTGCAAGCTTCTCCAGTGATTTGGCTGAATTACATGGGAGCATAAAGAAAATCCAGGCACCTCAACATAGCACTATGTTGAGTCTCAAGGTTTTCTAAGTCCCAAGGTCTCTAAGAAGTCACCTTGCTCTTTCCACCTCTCAGAGTCTTCCTAGATTTGACTGTTTTTACTGTAGTAAAATATACATAACACAAAATGTATGATTTAACCAGTTTTAAGTGTATGGTTCTAAGTATACCTAGTATAGCACTAAGTACATGAACATTGGGGGGCAACCATCACCACCATCCTTCTTCAGAATGCTTTTCATCTTGCAAAACTGAAACTGATTCATTAAACACCAGCTCTCTATTTCTGCCTACCCTCAGCCCCTGGAAACCACCATTCTAATACCTGTCGCCATGATTTTTGAAGTATTTGTCCTTTTGTGACTGGCTTATCTCACTTGAAATAACGTCCTCAGAGTTCATCTATGTTGTAGCATGTGTCAGGATTTCCTTTCTAAGGCTGGATGACATTCCATTGCATGTACTGCATTTTGTTTATCTCCTTTGTTGATGGGACACTCAGGTTGCATCTGCCTCTTGGCCATTGTGAATAATGCTTCTATGAATGTGGGGATACACAGCTATGTTTGAGTCCCTGCTTTTAATTCTTTTGAGTAAACACCCAGAAATTGGATTGTTGGGTCATCTGGTAATTCTGTGTTTAATTTTTTATGTTCAACTTTTATGTTATGTTCAGCAATTCTTTTTTTATTTTCAAGAGAGATGTCTAGGGATGAATTGGGGTTGCTCTACCTTGGCTGGAACTAGCAGGCTAAATCAACTTAAAAAATATTCTTCTTAGCTAAACCCCTTTTATAGAATAGCCAATGTGTCCCTTGAAGTTTGTGTTAAGAACATGAACACACTTCTCCTTAGAATCCTTACCTTCTTCCAGTGCTCAGGGAATCTTCCTGAAGGATGATTTTGTTCCAGGCCTTCTGGTCAACCGCAGAACCTGAAACCATGGAGGCAAATTATTTTCTTTCTTCTTCAGTGTGATTTTCCTTCCCCTTCATACAACTGCTAATGTGTAAGTAAAACATAGTTGTTACAATAAAGGCCATACTGACTCTTCTCATTTTTGAAGAAATTTTCATTTTCATTATCTCATTCATCCTCATCAACCACTGTGAAGGAAGCAGTCAAGGCCAAGGCTTTATCTCTACTTCATAGACAAGGAAATGGACTCGGAGTCAATTTGGGATGAGAATTCCGAAACTTCCCATGCAGAAGCCACCGCTCTTTCTTTTCAACATAATTCCCATATGATTTGATTAATGGAATGGTAAGAGCACCACTTCAGCATTTCAGACGATCGACCTCATCTCTACTAGTAGAGTGTCTGTTAATGGGGCTGTACCTCGTTCCCTAGCCTGGGAACTGTGGGAGAAGGGAAAGGACAGAGGGAGCATGCTGGTGGATTGAGAACATCTGGTTTTAATTTGGCATGGGGAGGAATCTTAACTCTGTTACCCAGGTCTGTAGTTCTCTTTCTGATTTATCATTGGTGCTGCAGTGGTATATCCTGGAGTAGGACATTAGCGTTAGTACAAACTGAAGCACTTTTCTTGTGAATACTGTGAATTTGGGGTCACCTCCAATGGGAGATTGTGTGTGGCGTGGTTTAGTAGTAGATCAGCTTACATCAGGCTAGGGCTAATAGAGCCAAAGGCAGCAGGAGGGAACAGAAGAAACCCCTGGCCACTTCACCTGATGGACACATTTGAGTCTAAGAGTCGTTTGCCCTGCCTGGGACTGGGATGTTGACCAACTGATCCCATAAAACTCTCCAAGCAGAAGGTCAAGTGAAGACTCAGAACCCTGCCTCCCAGGGCATGATAAGGTTTGATCAGGATGTGCAGGCTGATTCTCAGCCTAAGAGTCCCATGAACCTACAGCCTTGCTCTGGAGCCTTCAGTCTCCCTGGATGGCAAGGCCGAGTTCCCATGGAAATGCCCAGTTGTAGTTGTGAAGCCGACTCCACGAGTAGTTTTTCCCCCTATGTCAGCGTTCTCCCCATGTTATTATGAACTACGCTTTGTCAGAACACCAACTCTCAACTCTGGGAAGACAAGTGAGATGTCAGGATTTCTGGGCAAGAGCACCCTAGCTACCTCTCTTAAAAAAAAAAAAGATTTTCTACTTTATTTTCACTGCTAGACATGCAGTAGGTTCATCTACATCATGAACAGCTTGTATAACTTTCTGCTCATTTTCCTAGGCAGTGCAATAGTTGAGTTCTCTCTTTAATGACCTCATTAAATGAACAAGTTTGGGTTGACTCTCAGCTTCTTTCTATCCCTTATACAGTAGTTCCCCTTGTTGACAGTTTCACTTTCGGGGCTTCCAGTTACCTTCGGTATGGTACAATAAGATATTTTGAGAGAGAGACGAAATTTGCATAACTTTTATTACAGTATATTGTCATAATTGTTCTATTTTATTCTTAGTTATTGTTGTTAATCTCTTACTGTGCCTAATTCATACATTGAGCTTTATCATAGGTCTGTATGTATAGAAAAAAACATATTGTATATAGAGTTCCCTAAAATCCGATGCTCAGCCATCCACTGGGGGTCTTGGAATGTATTCCCATGGATGGGGAGGGGCGGCTATAGTAATAGGAATGAAATAGGAGTGGAAATTTAGTTTCTATTACAATCTTTAAACTCAGAAGATTATAAATAAAATCTCAGGAAATCATGTGCTGCCCCTGAAGAAAATGGCTTCTTTTGGTCTTCCATTTGTCACATTTTCAGCCTCCTAATGTTGCAGGACTTTTCTTTAGTTCAGCCAAAGATGGGGTTCTTTGTCCCATGACCACAAAACTTCGGGCTTGCAGACAACTTGAATAATGAGTAAGACAGGGTTTTATTATGTGAAAAGGAAGAAAACGGGGAAACAGGGACTCTCGCAGGGTCAGAGTCCCTGCTAGAGCGCTTCCCACCTGGCCATTGGAATCCCAGGTTCCACACAGGAAGAGGAGGGCCCCGGCTCCTCTCCATTGCAAGCAGCGTGAACCTCCAGAGGCTCTGCCCCAGTGCGCGGGTAGGTTGGAGTTTTTCAGGGAACTCCCTGCCACCTGGATGCCTCATTAAATAATGTGGTAGCCAGCACCAAAGTGTTAATGCACCAGTGTCTAGCTTTGGGGAGTGTGACATCCAGACATTGGGTGGAAGGGCGAGCCTGTCCCCATGATAAGGTCCTAATACCCCTCCCACTTTCCAATCACAACAGCTTCTGATAGGTACCCCATCTCCACTCTCCCATAGTAAAATTTATGGACATTCTGCAGAAGAGAGTCCCTTGGCTCCCGCTTACAGCCTATTTAAAAAAAAATTGTATATGTTTAAGCAACTTAGCAGACTCGAATAGAGGAAAGAGGCTACATCTTTATGGCAATTAATTTTTTTTTTTTTTTACAAAATATTATCCAAAGTAATGAAAATATTATAAACAACCGAAATGGTGACTGTGGTAGGATGCATGATGGCCAATCAAAATGTCCACATCCAAATCCCCCAAACCTGTGAATGTGTCAAGTTATGTTGTAGGAGAGAACTAAGGCAGCAGATGGAATGCAGATTGTGAGTCAGGTGACCTGGGGATGGGGAGAGGGTCCTGGATTCTCCAGGTGGGCCCAATGCAGTCACATGTCCTGACAGTGGGAGAGAGAGGTGGAAGGCTCTCCATGCAGTGCTGTGAAGGCTCCGGCCTTGACGGGCTTTGAGGGAGGAGGAGCAGCCCCTAGAAGCTGGACAAGGCAAGAACAGTTTCTTCCTGGGCCACACGTCTATTTCAGTCTAGTGAAACTGACTTCAGACCCCTGACCTCGGGAACTGTAAGATTAAAAAAAGTGTTGCCACTGAGTCTGAATAGCCCTTGTCGAAAATGCTTGGGACCAGCACTGTTTCAGATTTTGGATTTTGCATTTTTTCAGATTTTGGAATATTTTTACATACATATTGAGATATCTTGGGGATGGGATCCAAGTCTAAATATAAAATTTATTTACATTTTATATACATCTTGTACACATAGCCTGAAGGTAACATTTATTATTTAACATATTTTAAACTTTTATTATTGAAATTATTTAATTATTTTAAATTAGGAATGCTCAGCCTATAATTTGTTATATCAGCAAGAGGAAAATAATACAACATAGCATAAAGCCTGATTCCTCAAGCTTTTAGGACAGGTAAGATTGTGATTGTAACTTATGTGGTAAAACAGACGCTTGAGTTTTCTGGGGCAGTGGGTGGTGGGACGTCTCTGTCCTTGCTCTCTCCCTACCCTGCACACGCCTGCTGCTACTCTCATCAGTGGGTGGAGTTCATTTCCTTTTCTCTTTATCAACAGAATGTGGCAGAATTGGCCGGAAGCAGAATTGCGTTTCCAGTGAGGCCCCCTTGCCCTCTTGGAAGCAGTTGCTGTGTAGGAATTCTGAACACCTCACAGGAGATGGCGGCCTGGCCAGTTCCTGCCCGCTCCAGCCGCCCAGCTGAAGGGGGTCCAGACACAAGTGGAGCCATGGTGACCTCCAGCCCCAGCAGACACCTCCACACCGTGCAGGGCAGACCAACCATGCCACCGAGTGAGCCCCTTTGAGCAAATAATGATTGCGCACATTACATCATTTATTAAGTTTCTCTCATACACCAAGCGCTGGTTGGATCCCATGCTTGTTGGTGACAGAGCTGCTGTGATGCCAGTCATGCATTCCCTTCAGCCTGTGAATGAGGAGCACCATGAACTAGCCAACTAACGTGTGTCTAAATCACATAAAGGGAACTGAACACCAGAGAGCCATAGTCACTTTCCGAAGGTCACACAGCCAAGTGCAGATGAGGCCTCATCCTCAGGGCTGGGCTCCAGGCCTGCTGGGCAGGTCGGTTACTGCTGTACAGAATTTCTGTTATCCTCAAATTGCTTCGGACAAGCACCAAAGGATGTCCCATAGTTCTGCTTGACTAAGGTTTACAAAGTTAACATTCATACTTTCCACTCTATTTTTCCACTCTTTAAGGGTCCACATTTTCTTGGTGTAACTGCATATAAAAGTTTAACTATTACAGAGATAACCACAAAATTTGATTAGGCTTCAATGAGTGGAAAACACTGTAGTCCAAATAAATGCAGAAATCACTGGTTTGGGAACCAAGGGATAAAATGCTCCCAGCTGTGGCAGTTCCTCTTTTACCTTCTTTCTTTAAGTGAATTTGCAACACAGAAAAAGGATGATGAAGCAGAGACATTGATTATCAAAGTGGCTTCACTTCCCAGAACCATTCTGACGCAAGATAGAATCCAGCTATGCTTAATCATCACATGCACAGCACTTTCTGAAATGCTTTCTACATCTTTGGGTAGATTTTATTTTCTCTTAATGGAGGGGTTTTCCCAGGCTTTTGGGGGACATAGTCTTCTCTGTCCCCTTCCCTATCTTGGCTTCTTCTTTGTTTTTATTGTGGTAAAATACACAAAACATGATGTTGACTGTGTTAACATTTTTAAGCATACAATTCAGTGGTATTAAATATACTCATAATATTGTGCCCCCGTCACCACCATCCATCTCCAGAACTCTTTTTATCTTATAAAATAGAAACTCTGTACTCATTAAACAAGTCTCCATTCTCTTCTCCAGTCACCTCTGGCAACCACTGTTCTTTCTGTCTTTGTGATTTTATGAGGTCCTCTGTGTACCTGATGTCAGTGGAATCATACAGTATTTGTCCTTCTGTAACTGGCTTATTTCACTTGAGCATAATGTTCTCAAAGTTCTTCCTTGGTATAGCACGTGTCAGCATTATCTTCCCTTTTAAGGCTAAATAATATTCCATTGTATGTATAGACCACATTTTGCTTATCCATGTATATGTTGATGGACACTTGAGTTGCTTCCACTTCTTGGCTGTTGTGAATAATGATATTATAAACAGGGATATGCAAAAGCCTCTTCAAGTCCTTGCTTTTAATTCTTTTGGGTATGTACACAGTAGTGGAGTTCAGGATCATGTGGTAATTCTGTGTTTAATTTTTTGAGGGTCTGCCATACTGTTTTCCAGTGGCTGCACCATTTTACATTCCTTGTGCAAACAATGCACAAGGGTTCCAATTTCTCTGTATTCTTGCCAACATCTGTTAGTTTCTGTTTTCTTCCTCGTAGCCATCCTAATGGGTGTGGAGTGGTGTCTTGGTTCCTTCTTGACAGTGGATCTCTTTGGAGTGCATACCTGCCAGCCGGGATAGCTGTCTACTGGCTGCTCCTTGGTCCTGTGGAGCTTTGCTCCTGCACTCTGCCAAGCTCTGAGTCTGGCCTCTGTCTGGGCTGCTGATAAACACCTGTCTTCATGCTAAGGCCTCACTGATTAGTTGAGCCAACCGACTCCTCCAGGGCCTGCCCAACATTGATGGGTTCCTGACCCAGGCCTGGAACATCTTGCTGCCTTCTTGTACTCACAGCTTAGGAAGCAAAAAGCAAGCCAGGTGTTCGTACTTCTCTGCTGGGGACATAACAAATGGCATGACAAATATTAAAACAATAAATGAACTGAAAAATAAATGAGTCGGCAATTATTTATTATAGAATCATCTGAGATGGTACTTCAAAGTATTCCCCACCCTTAAAAAATAAGGATATTTTACACAGCATGAAGAGTCAAATGTAAAAGTAAAGAAATGAAAACAATCAGATGGAGAGATATGAATATTTATCAGATTCCAGGATGAAGATGGGCTTTGTAATTGTAATGCTTTGGGGAAAATTAATTCACCAGAAGCCCCCCTGGGAAGAGCATGGTCATTGCTGAAAATATGCCTGATAAGCCACTTACGCGGGAGGGAGATCCCCTTAGGAAGGGCAAAGGGATTGCAAAACTGCCTTCCAGAAAGCTGGGGACTTTGCTAATGAGTTGACCTCATGTTCTGCTAAGAGCTGATAGATGATTTAGGGACAAATATCAGGCACTGTGCAACGGAGGGGAGGGAATTTGAAGTTTTGGTGGGGTTAAGGAAGATACCCTCCGGGGAATTAATTTGTATTTCATAAAATTTAAAAACTTCTGAAAACAGCAACAACAAAAAATGTACCATGAGCAGAAATAAAAGTACTTAAGAAACTAAGAGACATGTTTACAGCAAAGATGAATCAGGTTTAGTTAGTGTATTTTCAGCGCTCGCTATGAAAGGCACTCAGACTCCTGAAGAAAATTGTTCAAGGTCATTAGATAAGTCAGGGGTCCCTGAGAAAAAGAGCAGAAGATGGGAGGATTTTATTCAGGGAAATGGGGGATGAGAGGGAAGAGAGGGCAGGGCTGACAGGAAGCTGGACTCTAGGGAGAGAGAGAGAAAGTTGGGAGGGAGTGCGCTGGACACCCTGGGGATTCCAGGAGCCCCAGAAAGAGGACTCCCCAGTTCCAGGAGCTGGGCCTTGGTCTCCCAGTCATGCCCTGGTGAGCTGGAGCCGTCCCTGTGCAGTGTGGCCCCTGTCCCAGTGCAGCCTGGGTTTCCCAGCAGCAGTGGGGCCTGGGTCATCTACACTTTCTGTGGTTGGAGTCTGGAGGTGCATTTTGTCGGCCAGAACAGATGTGACAAGAGAGTCCCAAAGGAAGGAAAGCAGATGGCAGAGGAGCATTTCTGTAGGGTGCCCTCAGCTGTCGGAGACAGCTTCCCGCAGCAAAGTTCCGTGCCGAGGCATAGAGACCTTCTGCGCTGTCCTCAGGGCCTAAACTATGTAACCTCAGCAGAATAGTAGATCTCTGAATCTCAAGCACGATCCCTTAGTGCACCTCCCCATCCTGTGGTTGTCCAACCTGTGTCTGACTACCTCCCACGACAGGGCGCTCATTCACTTCTGTGACATTTCTGGACACATCTTGAAGAGCTGTGTGTACAGAGCACCCTTAACTAACTCTATCTTAGAAAAAGACTCCATTTTATGTTCACGGAGCACTTTACCAACAAGGATAAGATGTTTTGTTTAATAAATAAAATTTAAAAATAATGACTGCATCCAACAAGATAAGGTCATAAACAAGAATCCACTTTATCTGTTCTCACCAGAGGACTGACTAGAAAAGATTAGGCCTTCAGCAGCCTGAAATTGGCCATCCTAACTGACGCCATCTTGCAGTCACTTGTGATAAGAGCTCAGCATCTGCTTCAAAAGGCTCTGCTGCATCAAAGACTGTGCATTGCAAGACCAATGGGCCACCCAGCCTAGACCAGGGCTCCTTTGGTCTTCTTAGCTACCCCTGGACTGGTTCATTCACATTTTTCTTCTCTCTGTTTTGCCTCTTGATGCTAAATGTTACTTTGTTTGTTGTAGAATGTTTAGCCTATAACATTCATATATTGATTAAGTACACTATGATATATGGTGTGCAATACTGACTGGCTTGTGGGGTGACTTGAGCCTGTATGTCCAGGGCTATGTGCCCATGACTCCCTAGTGACTGGGAAGTGCGATGGAGAATTGCCTTCTTGGGAACTCCATGTAGCTCATGGCTTTTGTGATTGAAATAGCTTCAATAAAAGCTTGATAGTGTGGAAAGACACACACGTGCATGGACCTGGTTATTTCTAACCTTGTACCACTCATGCCATCATGCGACTCAAAGCAGAGTCCATAGGTCACAGATCTGCCTGACCTCTTTAGAGCATCAGGCCCACCCTCTACCTAAAGAGTGAGGGAGAATCTCCCTCTTTGTAGATCCCAGAGCTGTGCATACACATTGCAGGGTGAGAAGCAGTTCCTCAAGGTGGCTGGTGTAGCCTGAGCTAGCATCTGCTCCCTCCAACTCTTAGCCAGGGTCTTAGTTTTGCTTTGTGTAACCACATGCAATGGCCTTGCTCCCTTCTCTCCATAATGGCACAGTGAAGAAGTGCCATGGCAGTCAGTTTTGGTTTGGCTAAGGGTCCTGCCCTGGAGGAGTGAGGAGTGCAGGAGTTCCCACTTCACGTGGGCAGAGGTGGGGTAGCAGCGGCTGGCTTTGGGGATGAGGTGAAGGTCTTTGTGCTTACGATTTAAGGATTGAGGGGAAGAATGGCCCAGATTGTCAAGGCCTTGAATGTCAGTCTGCGGACTTTGTTCTGTGAACAGCAGACGGCGCAGGTGGGGGAGGGTGACCTCCACATGGCTCTCCAGCCTGGATCCCGGACCCTTCTCCTCAGCCTGGGACCCAAATCCTCCATCGCAGCTTCTCCACCCTGGATGGCTTCCAGGAACCTTGCTCTGGACTGAATCGTGTCCCTACAGTATTCATGTATGGAAGCCCTAACCCCAGCGCAGCTGGATCTGGAAATGGAGCTTCTAAGAAGGTAAATGCAGTTAAACAAGGTCATGAGAACAGGGCTCTGACCCCATAGGATTCTTGTCCTTATAAGCAGGGACACCAACTGGGTGAAGTGGCTCATGCCTATAATCTCAGCACTTTGGGAGGTCGAGGCGGGTGGATTACCTGAGATCAGGAGTTTGAGACCAGCCTGGCCAACATGGTGAAATCCTGTCTCTACTAAAAATTCAAAAATTAGCTGGGCGTGGTGATGGGCACCTATAGTTCCAGCTACTCAAGGCTGAGGCAGGAGAGAATCACTTGAACATGGGAGGCAGAGGTTGCAGTGAGCTGAGATCGTGCCATTGCACTCCAGCCTGGGCAACAGAGCAAGACTCTGTCTTAAATAAATAAATAAATAAGTAAGTAAATAAATAAATAAATAAATAAGAAAGAAGGAAGGGACACCAGAGAGTTCTCTCTGTCTCTCTCTGTGAAGGCACAGTGAGAAGGTATCATCTACATGCCAGAAAACGGCCCACCGTGGAAACCAATTCAGCTACGCCTTGATCTAGAATTCCAACCTCCAGAGCTGTGAGAAATTGAATGTCTGCTGTTTCAGCCGCCCAGCCTGTGGTGTTTTGCTGTGGTAGCCTGAGCTAAGACAACCTAAAATGCAGTGTCTTCTTCAGATAACTGAGGATTTCTCCCACAAAACCTGCCCTCCTCTGTGTTCCTGGTCACCGACAGCACCACCGCACACCTGCTTTCCTGGCCAGGAAGCCCTTGACCTCTCCTCCTCCTCTGTCCCCTGCATCTATATAGTCACCCCATGGTGAGGCTTTACGTCCTCCTGAGCCCATCTCTTACCCTCTGGCTGCTGTCTGAGTGCAAGCTGCCTTAACCTTCAGCCAGTGATGGCAGCAGCTTTCTAGGTGACTTTCCTGCCCCTAAGTCCTGCCTGCAGCCCCTCATCCCACCCTATATACTGTGGACATTTTTCCAGATCCTTCTAAAGAGACTCATTTGACGAAGTCACCTCACCATCACACACTCCTGGGCTCCACTGCTGCAGGAAGAGGTGCAGGTTACTCTGCACAAATGCGCTGGTATTGACCTTGCCTGCTGGCCTCTCCGTTCACAGAGGCCATTCTTCCTGCCCTTCCCCACCCTCCCCACCCATATGACCAGTGACCCATGGCCCAAGTCTGCCAGGCTCCCTGTCTTGCGTAGGAGCCTCTGCACATGGGCTTTCTTCTCCTTGGAGTATCTTTTCCTCCCCCACTTCATTACCTTCCAATCCCCTCACCTTTGAGCCTCAGCTGAGCTTCTTTAGGAAGTACCTCCCCACCTCCCAGACTCCAAGGCAGCAGTCTCCAGGCCCCTGTGGCTGCTGAGCTCCTGAGATGTGGCCAGTGCCATTGAAGAAGGGAATTTCTAAGCTGTGAGTAAACTATGCAGCAGATTCATCTCAATTTTATGTCTATTACATACAGAATCTTGAATAACAATATTTTAGATACATTTAGTTAAAAGGTATTCTTAAAATTCATTTCACATTTTTAAACTTAAAAAAAATATAGCCACAAGACATTCAAAATGAAGTATGTGGCTTGCCTTTGTGACTCATGTTGTATTTCTATCGGACAATGCCCTGGTCCGGGTCAGATGTCCCTCCCGTGTGCTCCCAAAAGGCCCTGTTCTTATTCCTGGTACAATACATGTCAAACACCCTGTAATCACCAATCCGATCCCTTGACCATCTTCTCCAATAGGGACTGTTTCCTGAAGGGGTGTCTGGTGTCCTGATCAATGGGACATTCCTGTCACGTAATCACAGTAACTCACACAGAGGGGGTGCTCCCAAAAGATCGATGGGAAGAGGGAGGGAGGGAGGGAAGGGGAAAGCAGCATGGATCTGAGCACACAGGAGGAGGCAGTTGCACACCCGGGAGGCTCTGAGTGGGCAGCTTCGGGGAGCCTCCCAGGCTAGGAGGGTGCGACACTCTTACTGGCCTGGATCTCGAGAAGGAAGCCTCCTGGATCAATGACTAGAGTAGGTTTCATGGCAGCCGTGATTTCCTATCGCAGTGAATAGCCAAGTCATGTTAGATGTTCACTCGTACACATCCCCAGAGGCCTGGAGGAGGAATGCTTGATCTCCTAACATAATCCAAAAAGTAATCTTCTAGACACTAGTATTTCAGGGAAAAGCACCTTCTTCCTCATCTTTTAGTCCATACGATGAAAGCCTAATGGATTCTGTAATTTATCCACCTGGCAGGCCTTTTTATATTTTTTGGCCCAAAATCAACCTGGGTCTAATTACCTACAGCAAGTCTAGTTTGCAGGGGAAGGTGGTGTTCAGATGCAGCCTTCCCTGGAGTCATTTTGGGGGAGAAGCCTAACTATGCTGACAGCTCTTGCCTGGACAGTGCATCCCATGTGGTATAATTAAACGCACACCCTGCAGATCCAGGAAAGGTGAGTCGGGTGGGTTAAAGGAATCCATGCAGTGGGTAAGACATCAAATACCATACTTGTTATCATTTTCTTCAACATAGTGGAATCAGTCCACTGACAATTTATACAAAATGCATGTCCTAAAATGAGAAGACAAGATGTATTTCAAACAAACCTAAATTAAGTAACACACCTTTATAAGTGGTCTACCTCTACACATGGGCTCCAGGTATCATTGCCTGGGAAACTCTTTCCTTATGGATCATGGAAATAAATGGACTGCACAGATTTTTTCAGTTGAGGTTTAGTTAGGAATTCTAATCTAGGTATTTTGAAGACTAGGATGTTAATACAGGTCATTAGAAGCTTAGATAGTCCTCAGAAGCCTGGGCTTAAAGGACCAGGGCAAGTCCTGAAGGGTGGAGTTCTCCTTGGTCTCAGACACCTGCAGGACCCAAGTGAATCCTCTCAGGAGGCTGCCCAAGGCACTGGGAGCTTCCATGTACACCTCAGGGCCCACAGTCCTGAAGCAGTCTGACAATGTCTCCTGGCAGAGGAAAAGCCCCATGACCTCTGCTGTAGGGGAATTAGATGGTTTCTCTTTCTCTTTGGCCATCCAAGTTTTATAGAAAGCATTCTTGTTTCTTGGGGGATTCAACTGAAGTTTAAGGGATTTGAGCAGATGTATAGTTTCCAGGCTTTATCCACTTTGGTTTGGGGTGAGGAAGCTCAGGTGGGAAAGGAGACATATCTGGAAGGTGCCTGAAATATACAAATAGTTTTTAATTTATTTATCCACAGTAGAAAATTTATTTTCATCCTGATTGTAAATTTTTATTTTTTTTCCCTTCAAATCACAAACAGGGTTGTTAAGACTTATTAAGGTCAGAAGCTGGCCCCAAGTTGTACTAGACTTATAGACCTCTTAAAAACTTTAGCCTTACCACCCATTCCCAGGGCAGGAAGGTTATTGCACCTCTTGTTTCCACAGATTCTGCATTGCTGCAATGAACAAGAGCATCATTTCATAGAGGTCCAGCACATGTTAAAGCAAATAAAATATAAAGCAACACTTTATAATGGCATAGATGCTAAATTATAACTGTTTTCCTTTTTGCCTCCCATCCTTAATGTGAAGGGTTTTCATTACATGACAGCAAAGCTTGGCGTTGCAAGATAAGTGGGAGTTGGTCAGGTGGAATTTGGGGAAGGCAGGGTATCCTACTATCAAGAGGAGTTATATACTCAAATCATGGAGACTTGCAAGAGTCTTGGGGAACCACGGGTAGATCGGCACGACTGGATCCTTGGATAGGAACGGGAAACATGAAGGATGAGATGATGACAGAGGCAAAAGCTAGACTCTGAGTTTTAGATTTTTATCCTAAAGGCAAAGGGGCCAAGTAAATATAAGGCACAGTTTTTTGTATTCTAGGAGCCCAGAGTCAACCTAGGGATAGATAGGTAATTTAAATATGATATAATAAATAAGAGGAGAACTTCTGCATTTCACATTCCAGAGGATTCTATTCACATTGCAGTCTATAAATACTTGTCCTGGGATGCAGTTCACAGCCTGCACAGCTGCCCATGCTGGCTCTGGTTGCTAAGACAGTTGTAAGCACCAATTGCTATGTGCATACATTGAAAGGAAGACCTAACTTAGCATTGACTAAGTAGAGAAAGTTTCCCAGAAGGTTGATAACCAGTCTGTGACCTGAAGTATAAGTGGGAGTTCGCAATTTGAGATAGGGAGGAGCCAGGGAGAAAAGTTTTTCAAGACAACAGTTTTAGCATGTGCAAAGGCCTGAAAGCATTAAAGGATGCATGCAGTCTGACAAGCCCCTAAAGGGCATAAAGGCAGAGGGCTGGTAGCAGTGTGCATGGGTGGGGAGAGATGCACTGGAATATAGGGAGTTGGAGCCCAGAAAGCAGGTGTAGACCAGAAACAGACGGAGATCATCAGCCTTCAGGTAGGGGCAATGAGGAGGGTGAGTTGTAAAGATGGGAAAAAGGTGAAAGATGAAAGCCTGACACATATTAACATAAGGGGTAAGGATAGGTGGACAAAAACTTTATTTGGCCAAGGCTGAGAGTCTTCTGTATGCAGCAGGAGGAACAGGTGTCCAATGTTGCTTTATTTCAAAGCTTCACATGGATTTAGCTGCTGTGAAGTCATTGATAACTTTTGAGAGAACTGTCTTGGGGGTGTTTTGAGATAAGAAAGGCACTGATATGAGTTAAGGAGTGATGGAGCATTCTTTTTCTGTCTTTTTTTTTTTTTTTTTTTAGATGGAGTGTTGCTCTGATGCCCAGGCTGGAGTGCAGTGGCATGATCTCGGCTCACTGCAACTTCTGCTTCCTAGGTTCAAGTGATTCTCCTGCTCCAGCCTCCCGAGTAGCTGGGATTACAGTCGCCTATCACCACACCCAGGTAATTTTTGCATATTTAGTAGAGACGGGGTTTCACCTTATTTGGCCATGCTGGTCTTGAACTCCTGACCTCGTGATCTGCCTGCCTTGGCCTCCCAAAGTGCTGGGATTACAGGTGAGAGCCACCACGCCCAGCTGGAGCATTCTTTAAGAAACTGGTCAGTGAATGGAGGAAAACAGATAGTAGATAAGGTGAGAGAAAGAAGATCGAAGATTTTTTGTCCCCAGTTAAGATTAGTGTCATTTGAACACATTTATGTGACCTTGGGAATGACCTGCCAGAGAGATGTCGAGAACACAGGAGAAGGAGAAGAAATCCATGAACCAGGGTCTTAAGCAAACACATTCTGGGTGAGAGAGTCAGGGAGGGTGCTCTGCCTGGTGTCCGGAAAACAAGTAGAATTTATATTCAAAAGTTTCTTAGCTAAGCTATGGACTGGAGGAGGGAAAGGCAGGCAGTTGAGGGAGTTCCTTCCCCATATCCATCAGATTCTCCAGGAGATAGACACTGACATGAAGCTTTGCATGCAGGGTTTGGGGTGTGACTTCAGGAACAACACCTTGAAGAATGAAGGAAGCGGGAAAAGATGGAGACATTGAGCTGCAAGGCAGCTGCAACAGAGGCATCAGACTATCCTACAGGGAGCTCTGGACTGGGATGACCCTTCAGAGTTATCCTGCCTTGAGGCAGAGGCATGCTTTCATACACATATGTCAACCAGTCACGATTCAGGTTATTTCTGGGGAGCGGCATGATTTTGGGTGAGGGAGCTCTTTGCGCATGTGGAAGTCCCAGAGAGGAATTCAGTTGTGAGCTATCAGCAGCCAACATTTAAAGAAGCTGGAATGATGAGTGCCTCAGCCCTGAAGGGAGCCTAGATTGCAGACCACAGTCTCCACTCTACACTTTGTTTTCCATGTAAACTAGTTAGTCATCGGAGTAATGAAGGAGAAGTGTCCAGAATACTGAAAGTGGTGAAAGTTAGAACTGGTTTTATTTTAAATAAAGCAATCCTACAAGGACCAGAAAATGGGGGTTATTATGGAAGCAAAGTTGGAGACTAAAAATTTTATTGGTCTTAGTCTTCATGCTTATGTGAGTTACTAGCAGAGCTCAGCACCTCAGGTGTAGGTGTAAGGAAAATTATAGAGTCAACCTCATTTAAGTTCAGGTGAAGCAGAAACTTCTATTTTATTGTTAAATTTGACCCCAAAACTTATATCTTCTGATTGAAGAACAACTCTCAATAATTCTACCTATATAGACGCTCTAGTAGCAAATTATCCCACTGTTTACTTGAAAATGTATTTTTCCTGCTCACATTCTTAAAAGATATTTTTGCTAGACATGGAATTCAAGATTGATAATTACTTTCTTTCATCATAGTGAATAAAGAATTCCATGTCTTCTATATACCTTCATTCCTGCTGAAAAGATTGTCGCTTCTGAGATAGTCTTCTGTATTTATTTTCTTACCTTTAAATTATTTGGTTTTGATATTTGTTACCTCTCAAATCTGTCACATTGCTTTTTATAGCTTTCAATTCTCTCTTGAAATTTTCAAGCTTGTCCTTTTCTCTCTGGATGCTAGAATTAAAGTATCTGAGGTGGCGCTGTGCCAGGTAAGGGCACTCTCCTCTGGACGGCCAGGAGAACCTTAGCCCTGGGACCCATGCGTAGCCTGCATGACACTGAGGTGGGCAAAGGTGGTGGATGGGATGGGAGGGGATGAGAGAAAGCCAATGCTGCAGGTGTGCTTTTCACTGCATGAGTGAATGGACTGTAGAATGTGGAGGGGAGGGATAGGTAGAAGGGAGGGATGATGGCAGCCAGTGGGTAACAGATGCTGCAAAAAAGAGATACAAATGAGCAGAGTGAATGGAGAAAGTAGAGAATGGCAGTCTCCTGTCTGTGTCTGAAGTGGGTGGGGGCCCCTCTCTGTTCACCTGTGAAGAGCAGACTATGGGGCAGTGGGTTTCTTAGAGCAATGTCACATTTCAGAACAGGAAGGAGAGCTGATCTGCTCTGCAAAGAGGCCAGAGCCTCAGCTGAGACTGTCTACATGAAAGGAATGCACTAGACACAGTAGTCAAGACAGTAATGGAGGGATGAGGTAGGGAAGCAGCAGAGCATCACGGCCAGAGGACATAGGGCCATCGGGAGCCAGGGAGGAGGCAAGAATGTGGGATCACTGGCCTTGTGTTGCTGGGTGGCTATGAAATCAAAGAAAGCTTGCTCTGAGCATGTAGGGGAGTGGACCCATTAGCTCCAAACACGCTGACCTCATGCTGCAAGCGGCCATGGTCCCAGGTGAGTGAAAGAGGATGCACTCATTCTAGACACCCTTACCTCCTGTCAAGGAGCAGCCAGAGGCCTTGTGGGATTGAGATGGGGTCTTCTGTGTGTGGGAAACAACGCAGAGGAACTTAACATTAATAACCAGAGGGATGGCTTATTAACAAGCTGGCAAACTCAGCCTCTTCAAGTTCAGGTTAAGTTCATGTCCAAAGCTGGTTGTGACTGAAACTTGTGATAATGTATATGAACACTTTTTAAAGACATATTACAAAAGTGATCAGAATATCATCTTCTGTTTTAAAAAATCATACTTTATAAACCAACTAATAAATTGTATATGAATTTGAAGAGAAAAAGACCTTAGAAATGTTGAATTCTTCCTACAATGCTATTTTAAAAATAGCTAGAGCTGTTATTGAGAAACTATCTATACATCTGAATGACAGTTCTAATATATACAAAAGATAATAAAAAGAAGACAAATTCTCTGTCCCCTCAGAGCCCCCATTCCCCTAAGAATCATTCCTAAAGCAACTACTCCTAGAATTTTCTTATACATCCTTGCAAGAATATTTTAAACACATAAAGTCATGTATATTCATCATTTTAAAAAATGTTGTTGGGAGTGCTCTGTAGAGTATTTTCGTTTCCTCTTCATTTTGTAATCAGTCTTAGATATTTTTCTGTATTAGGACATATAGATGGAATTTATTCTACGTGGCTGCACTGGATTTCATTTTGAAACTGCACTGTGATCTAAGTAGCTCTCCATTGATGGACTGGTTGTTTCATTTCTTGTGTGGCCACTAAAGACAAAGTCAGTATCATTTTACTTAGACCTTGTGCAAATGCAAAATGCTCTTTGCATCTGTTGATTAGCAGACTCACAGCATCCAAGCAATTATCATTTATTGAGATTAAGACATATTGACTTCAACGAGATCAGCTGGGTTTCTATATATACTTCTAGTTGTGTGTCATCAACATTTTGTTAGGTGAACAATGGAAAAACAACATCTTAATTTACAACTATTTAATTATGAGGTATGTTGAGCTTCTTTTCAATTATTTGTGTGAAACTTGCATTTTATTAATGTAAACTGCCCATTTTTCTTTTTCCACTGTTTTTATTATATTTTGTAGATGTGCAAAAAGCTTTTATATATTACGGATTTTTTCCCCTCTATCATTTTGGCAATCTTTTTTCTTGTTGTTGGACTTTTGCTGTTAATCATGATATTTTTGTTGTGAAATTTATCAGTCTTTTTTATGGGCTTTAGTTTTTGCTTCTTGCTTAAAATATTATTTCTAACAAAAGGTTATGTTTACTTGTTTTTTTAAATATATTTGCATTTGCCTTTTTAAAACATTAGAGGTTTTGGTTCATAGGATTTATGTAAATTTGTCAGGAAGGGTGGAACTGAGTTTTCCCTCTCCCATGATGATGCAGTTGTCTCTTGTCACTTATTTAACAATCAATTTTTGTCCAGTGATTCAAAATTCTGCATTATAATGTGCTATAATCTTATATTTATTTCATTCTGGACTCTCCTTCTAATGATCAATTTGTCTATTTATATTGTAGAGCAAAACTTTTGATGACCACAGCTGTAGAATATGTTTCAATATCAAATGGGCCTTGACTTCATTACTATTTTTGTGTTCCCCAGAATTTTCCTGACTGTGCACGCATAGTAGTGTTTCCAGATGAACTTTAAAAATAGGTTTCATGGTTCTAGAATAAGATAATATGAGGAATGAAAGTTGATCTTTTTGTAATACTCCAGGTCAGGGTATAACTTCCAAATATTAAGTCTCCCCTGTTCCTCAGAAATTTAAAGTGTTTCTCATAAAAATCCTTCACATATTTTTTGTTTAGTTGATCCTAGACATTTTTATTATTGTTTTTGCAACTCTAATGGGATGTCCATTAACATTTTATTTTCTAAATACTTGCTGCTTATGCTTAAAAATACTCTTTGATGTTTTATAAATTGCCGTTTTACTGAATGTGGTTTACTAAATCCTTTTGATATTCTAATGGTTTTACTATATTTTATTTGAATGATTGCCTTGGTTGAAAGCTCTTATAAAGTCCTAAACAGTTTGATTCATGCTATCATCATTGTCATCCTTCTCTTCCTCCTTCTACTCATCATGATCACCACTCTCACTCCTCCTCCTCATCATCATCATTATCATCCTCCCCATCATTACTGACATCATCACCCCCATCATCCTCACCATCATCATCACTATCACCAATATCACCATCACCACTATCACCATTATCCTCATCATCATCCTCACCATCATCATCTTTATCATCATCCTCCTCCTCATCTCCATCATCATCATCATCAGTAGTAGGAGAGGAGTAATACCAGTGGTAGCAATTTCAACCTTCAGACCCTACATTATTAACCCTATTTTGCCCATGTAAAGAGTCAGAGCAATTCTCCATGAGTGACTACTCAAAAAGGTGGGTGCCACAAATGAGACTAGAAAAAATATTTATTCATTCACTTAATAAAAACTTTATGGATTGTCTACATCAGACATTCAGTTATGGCCAAACATGCAGAAATAATCAAGGTACAGGAAGACAAAAGGAAAATTGAGTGTGTCAATCACCTTATATACCTCACCTCATGTAGTTCTCCCCAAAGCAATTTATCAGGTGTATATTGTTAATCCTGTTTTTATAAACGTGAAACTGACACTCAGAAAGGCTAATTCTCTTGGATAGAATAATACAGTAACATATTTGGGATTGAAACTCAGGTCTATCTGATTCCAGAATCGTCTCTCTTTTTCATCTAACGTTATTCCCTGGCATTTAGGAAAAGCCCTAGGCTTGAGTTATTAATGCCATGAGATAAGTGATATAATGGACCCATGTGCAGAGGAAGGCGGGATCAAATGTCACTGCAGTTAGAGGAGTGGGGAATAAGTGGGCATTCATCAGAAAACCAAGGGGTTGGAGGGAGAGGTGTTTCAGAGATGGGAAATAGCATGTATGAACCATGTATAAACATTTAACTGTTTTAAGTGTGATCATGAATTGCTGTATCTGAAACGCAGTATGCTGCAATGGAGGAGAGTTGTAGCTGAAACTCTGGCCAGAGGAGGGACAGGCTAATCTGTAGTATGTGGTAGGTTAGCACATCAATGGGCTGACATGCAGTTTTTCTTTTTTAATGTCTTTACTAAGATACAATTCACTACTATTCATCCATAAAAAAATAATGTATTTTGCAGTAAATTGGATGGAATTTGAGGCCATTATTCTAAGTGAAGTAACTTAGGAATGGAAAACCAAATATCATATGTTCTCACTTATAAGTGGGAGCTGATACATGGGTACACAAAAGCATGAAGAGTGATATGTTGGACCCTGGAGACTTACAAGTGGGGAGGGTTTGAAGAAGTATGAGGGATTAAAAAATTACATACTGGGTATAATGGACACTGTTTGCGTGATGGGTGTGCTGAAATTTCAGACTTCACCACTATACAGTTCATCCTTGTACCTAAAAACCACCTGTACTCCTGAAGCTATTAGAAAAATAAAGATACAGTGCACACACCATAAAATTCATGCATTTGAAATACATAGCTGGGAATGCCCGTCAAGAGGAAGAGGTTCATATCTACCCTGATGATATTGACTCAGGAGTCCTCAGAGCATCTGGGGAGTGAGAGTGTGTGGGGCCATTTGAGCAAAGGGTGAAGGAGACAGAAAGAGCTTTGAGGACAGACCAGAGAGATGCTGAGACTTAGTAGGCAGGCAGAGGAAGAGAAGCCCACAGGGGAGAGAAGGAAGGAGGAGAATGAGTAGCTCTTTGTCACAGAAGAGGGTGCAGGAAGAGGGAGGCATCCACCAGGAGGAGTGGAAAGTGTCCAGAGGACATGGTAGCCGGGAAGCCCTGCTAAAGCTTGGCAAGGGTGGGCCAGTGTGGAAGGATGCTGGTTAGAGTGAGGAAAGGTGTGAGAGGCAAGTGAGGCTGAGCAACCAGTGATCAAAGAGTCGCCCTTCAGAGGCCTTTTCAGCTCCACAGTGACATCCAGATGGTCTCCCTGGCCTCTGTGTCCAGAAGCTAGAGACAAGCTGGACCAGTTCACTTTGTCTCGTCCTTTCCCTGGCACGATTTAGATGGTACATGGAACCTGGGCTTGCCCCGGGTGGGCCTTCACATAGACTATCCCTGTTGTTTTCAGGAATCCAGGAGGAAAGCAGGAGAAATTCTGGGGACCTGCAGCAGACAGACCCAGTTAAAAAGGCAACTCAAAAACTATAGTAAGATCTCAGTTTGGCTCTGGGCTATATTAACTCAGGTAGTCATACTGAACTCTGCTGAAATTCATGGGCCACGTTACATCTGGAACCTAAACTGTGGTGAAGGCCTGTGGGTAACCTATTCTAGGATATTCTCCAGAGTTACTCCAATGAAGGCTGTTTATTTATCAGCACTTCTTGATCAAGGAGAGCTGAGTCCTGGGCCTGATGCCTTTTGTTACTGCTTGGGGTGATACATCTACTTTTTGGCAATTGTATTTGCAGTTCATAACAACACTGCACTCCTCACCAGTGACCCAGAATGTACACAGTTGGATGAAGCTCAGTCCTAGAGCCCTGAATTCTTCCTGCAGCCAGAATGCTTAAAGAACGCTACTCCAGGCTGGGTGCAGTGGCTCATGCCTGTAATCCCAGCACTTTGGGAGGCCGAGGCAGGTGGATCACTTGAGGTCAGACGTTCGAGACCAGCCTGGCCAACATGATGAAACCCCCTCTTTACTAAAAATACAAAAAATTAACTGGGTGTGGTGGCAGGCACCTGTGATCCCAGCTACTCTGGAGGTTGAGACAGGAGAATCACTTGAACCCAGAAGGCGGAGGTGGCAGTGAACCGAGGTCATGTTATTGTACTCCATCTCAAAAAAAAAAAGAATGCTACTCCACTCGTGTCAGCATGGAGCAGACCGAGTGTCCTCTGGGAAAACCTGAAGTTTGCTGTAGGCTCAGACTAGAAATGATCTTGCCATGTTACAGTGAAACCCAGGGGCCAGGTCAAGGCTTCTCTCCCGCTGAACTCTTTGACCTTCAGTTTCTCAGTATCCTGGGCAAGCCTCGGTGGTTGAGGGGCTGAGGTCATTAGTAGACAACCATCATCTCAGGCTCAACTTCTTATCTTGCAGACCACCAAGGCCACACAGAGCCATCCAGAACTGTGTGATCCCAGCAACATTGTCCTCTCCCCTGGAGAACAGTTGGTGCATGCCTTCTGCTGCTTTTTTAGAGCCTCACTGTGGCATTGGCTGATGCATTCTTATTTTCCGGATTTTAATAAAAATCCTGTAATAGTCTAATCTCTAATCTAGGCTGCATAAAAACTCACATTCAAATATATGTGTGTGTATGGCAGGGGTGTATAAACACATATTATATATCTGCTTTGAATAATTACAATAAACTTTTTCTCATATATACGAATTCTTTTTCAGCCAAAGGAAATAATTTATATTTTTCAAAACTTTGTGTTTGGCCAAAAAACCAAAATCAAACCAAAAATAAAAAATAATAAAATCCCCAAACCCCAGCACTATTGATTTAAAATAACTTGAAAAGTTTGAGGAGTTGTCTCATTTTTTTGCTTCTATTGTTTCCTGTATGTAAATAGCCTTGCATGGCCTCATTTATCACTGTGACTTCTCTGGGGAGCTTCCATTTCTTGCTACCTTAGCCTCCAGCTTGTACAAAAACATGGAACAGGGAGCTAAATATCCCAAATTGAACAAGTCATTAAAAAAAAAAAGCAATCAATGATGTGTGTAAATCATCTATCTGTAGGCAGGGGTATTTATGCAAGTGAATCTCAGTGAGGGTGTGGGGGAGAGAGATCTGTATAACACAGCACTAGAGAAACCTGCACACTCAAGCCTATCTGACCAAGTGATGACTGGAATTCTTGGAAGTGCTGTCTGGCTGTGGAAGAAAACCAGGTGGTGGTAACTGCTTCACCATGTGGCACTGAGGGGCAAGGCTTGGGGACCAGCATGAATTAATCACAGGCTTTTAGAATGTCATCACATTCCTTGGGTCTGGCTTTGGTGAATTCCAAAGCAAAAGCTGGAAGAGAAAGACCATTTCAGCCTCAGCATTTTCTTTTTCAAATGCCAGTGTTGTGGTTTCAGGTTCCCTTTGATGTCAGTAGCCCAGAGCCTTTGCAGAGCGGGAACCCACTGCACCTGGCAGATGTGTTCAATGTTTTCTGTAGAAGAGACGTGGGGATGAGTTCTCCACCAGTGAAGAGGCCAGTGAGTGTGTAGGGCCCTCACTGTTGAGCAGCGGGCCCAGGATCCTTCCACTGATGCATTTTGCCTAATACAAGCTCTGCAGAGAGGTTCATTTACTGTTCTTTGGTCAGTCTTTGAAAGAGACATTCCCTACCTCTCTGTAGATCAGCATAGTTATGAGAACGATGAGCTCAGCATTACAATCCCTGCTTGCCAGTTTGCTCAGTGACCTTGAATGTGAGATAACAAGGACTGCAATTGCCTGTCTTCCTTCAGAACATGCCTTGAGGAAGATATGCTCAGGTAAAGTAATCTGTTGACAAGCCAAGCAAAAGGCAAACTTTGATAATCTACGCAATGGAAACATTTAATGGAATTCAGCGGAGCTTGTATTATGCTAAAATTATAAGGCATAGATATGATCAAGTGTTCTGGAAAATTGCTTCTGGCTTTATCAAGTACTAGAGTCTTAGTTTTCAGAGACTTACGTGTTTAGTTTTAATTATTTTTTTCATGTGTAACATACTTCATTTAATAAAGTCTTTGATACAGTTTACAAAAGTACACACCATATAAGAAGATAAAGTATACACAAGGAGACTTCCAGGTTATGAATGAAACTTGCTACCTATGCCTAAATAAATCTCTTCCACTTTCCACTGGAATTTCCAGGGAATAAAGAAAAGGTGCAAAATCTGTAGCGCTAGAAAGAAGAGGTTTGATCACTGAGCCCAGCTGTGGAACTTCCATAAGTGATTTACATACAGCTCATATCCAAAGCTCGAAACACCACCACACAGGGGAGGAAGCGGGAAGGAGACTGCCTTCACTCCATCTGCGTGGTTCTGCCTTGGAGACCTGGTTTCAGGTGTCAACCAGAAAGCCTGGCTACCAGTTCCCAGTAAGAGGCTTTGCTTTTGAGATGCTCAAGTCTTTCCTTATCCAAACACTTCTATGCCTAGCCACCCAATTGAGAATTCCTCTGTTGCCATATCTATTAAGCACATTGCTACTTGAGTGTAAGTGTTCACACAGTAATTCACTGTATCAAGAAATTGAACTCAACAGAAGAGATGAGGAAAACAATGGGAACGATAGGAACTCCCCCACTCTGGGCACTGCCACTGTGCATGAAATACCCTCAGCAAAGACGAAAAACAGTGTGTGTCCACTCACCCAGAGCACTGTCTTCTCTTCATAGTCAGCACCCTGGGCCGTCCCAGCAGAGGACAGGCCATGTCAGTTCAATAGAAACATATGAATCAGCTCCTGATAGACCAGGGGATTTCACCCACAGTTATCACATCACTACCTGTCCTTTAGCTTAAGCCCTTGCAGATGAGAAAAAGGAGACACTTTTTCCCAGCTGTTGGCAAAGAACCTCGAGAGTTTTTTTTCTCATCTTATTAGAACTAAGTGTCTATGAAATAAGACACTGGAACTAAAAGAGAAAAATGATTATTCTAAGGATATGAAGAAAATGATTTACCACCTACAACAGAATAAAACATTAATATTCATATGTCTTCTATGCTCAGAATAAAGTATAAAAAAATCACAAAGTTGGCAGTAAATATTTGCAAATAATCCTACTCACCAGCTTTCCCAGGTAGAATACGGTGATTTCGGCTCACTGCAACCTCCGCCTCCTGGGTTCAAACGATTCTCCAGCCTCAGCCTCCTGAGTAGCTGGGATTACAAGCACCACCATGCCAAGCTAATTTTTGTATTTTCAGTAGAGACGGGGTTTCACCATGTTGGTCAGGTTTATCTTGAACTCTTGACCTCTAGTGATCCACCTGTCTCAGCCTCCCAAAGTGCTTGGATTACAGGCTTGAGCCACCACGCCTGGTCTACAGTTTTTTATATTACATAAAATAGCTGTACCTTGTTAAGTACATTCAACTTTATGATTTACATTTATCATGTAATTAAAAATCCATCGATCTAGTATATATTGATAGAAGGTCTGCTTTTGGTATTCTTTTTGCTTGAATACTCCTATCAATTACTGAATGATTTGGTTGTGGAACTCCTAGAACCACAGGGAAGTATGCAGGTATCATCAAACCTGGCAAATTTCCTTTGAGGAATAACAAAAAGTGTGATTCCACAGCTTTTCTAAGACGTTTGAGATTCTCTTTTAGACTAAGCAAAATTCTCATTACAGAATGTAACCCAGGAAAATTTATAATTGAATCTCTATTTGTTCTGATGATGTTTCTAAAATAGCACTGATATGTTTAAGAAGTTTGGGATTTTTAATCTACTTCAAGGATTAGCTCATCTGTTTAACTGGAGTTTTAATCCTGTGATATGTATATTGGATTCATGACTCTTTATGCAGCATTTTTATTTATGTGATATTTGGCAGAATGACAATAAGGTTTCCCCCCATTTTAGTTTCAGAGGGACATGAATAGTGTGTATCATAACTCCTAGTCCTAACCACTTTTAAAACCAGCATCTTTTTTTTTTTGTAAACGTTGGTAGTGCTTGTTTGAGTACCTCAATTGTAGCTTGTGTAATGTTTATGAATATCTGTATCTTATGGCTTTCATAATGTCTAGTTGATATTAAAAAACCTATTTCTGTTTTGAGGGGTGTGGAAAAAAACCACTAAATAACAATTTGAGAAAGGCATATTGCTTCCAGATTCTGATATGTGTGGGAAAATACCATCTCAGTGAAAAGCTTGTCAATTTACTGTAACAAGGAACTAATAGCTTATCAAAACCAACTTGTACAGACAAATACATCTTTTTCATAGTAAAAAAATCATGAAGTTTATGAAATAGAGATAATCATATGAAAAAGTTTGAAGTGGGCTGAAATTTTAAAAAAAGACTGGATAAAAAGTAAAAGAGAGGTAAGAATGCGAAGGACTCTGTTACAAAATTAAAACCTGTACCATAAAGAGTGAAAAAAGGAGCTGGCAATTAAAAAAAAATCAATGACTTGGAGGCCAAACTACAAAGGCTGTCTAAGAAATTAGAATGAACATGTAAGTAGAATATGATGAGAGGAAATAAAATAGATATCAATATGGAAAATCTAATTTATGACTACATGGCATTCTGCTAACAAAAGCTAAAAGAAATGTGGCAAAAAACAATTGTCACCTGGAAGAAAGCTTTTGAGGTTATAACAGGATATCTGGACTTTTCCAATAAAATCAATCATCTTGTGAATAGAGCTTTGCATGCAGATATATGCTGCCCAAATGTCTTAATTTCAGTGATGATGAATAACTGCCCAAAATCACCCTTGCAGGAAGAAAGAAAAATTACAAGGAAAATATTTGGAAAAAAGTCTTCCAGAGATTTTAGAAAATTCTTCTGACATTGAGCAATAGAGAATACTGCAGGGAGTCTTGTACATTTTTCTGGGGAAAGATACAGAGATTCAAAATTTCTATGTTCAGCCTATAAGAAAGACATGTTTGGTTATCCAAGACCCATGTGCCTTTCTCAGAAAACTTACTGGTAGAGTGAGAAATAAATCAAACACAAATATTTAAGAATAGGGAGATTGTAATGTAAAAAACCAGTAGTGGTTGGGTGCAGTAGTTCACGCCTGTAATCCCAGCACTTTGGGAGGCTGAAGAGGGTAGATCACTTGAGGTGAGGAGTTCGAGGCCAGCCTGGCTAACATGGTGAAACCTGGTCTCTACTAAAAATATAAAAATTAGCCTAGTGTGATGGCGGACACCTGTAATCCCAGCTACTTGGGAAGATGAGACAGGAGAATCGCTTGAACCCAGGAGGCAGAAGTTGCCGTGAGCCAAGATCATGCCACCGCACTCCAGCCTGGGTGACAGAGTGAGACTCTGTCTCCAAAAAAAAAAAAAAAACCAACCCCCCCCAAAAAAAAACCTGATGGCATTATTACCAGGTACACATGTAGAGCCAGATATTAAATAGTTTTGTAAATAAAGAGTCAAAGTTGTTTATAAAAAATTAAAACATATTAAATTAGAAAGTACATGACATTTCAATAGTAAAATAATAAAAATAATCATTCTGGCATAAGCAAACAAATAAAAGCATGCAAACATTTTCATCTAAGGGAGGGTCAAAAGGTATTAAATTTTCTTGAATTTGACAATTAGAGAAAACAAATAAAGATGTATGTTTTGGAAAATCTTAAAGGATACCAGAAGTAAATTCGATACAGCATATATGCTTCCAAATCACTGAAGAAAATAAAAACAAAGGAGATGTCCTTAAGAAAAGCACAAAAGAAACAGTAAAAGCTTACCAAAGTAGAAAGCATAAAATAAGATGATGGAATTAAGAACAATATATATTAAGTCACTCAGCTTAAATTAAGAAATAGAATCAACTACAGTTAACATAAAAGAAAACACCTAAAAAGACATAGAAGCGTGCCAAGTAAAACTAGGCACAGATACCCTCCCCACTGCTGCTCACATGCAGCTACTCTCCAAAAAGACCACTTTCATGAAAAGTAGAATTTAGTGAAAGAAAGATTAACAAACATGAGGAAAGTTATATTATTGATGAGAGGTACAATTAGCAGTAAAGAAATAATATGAACAGACTTATATGTGTCAAATAAGGCACCATGAAAAATAAAGCAAGAGTTCCTAGGAAGCTTGTCGATGAAGTACATATTTATAAAACGTCCCTCTTGGAATGCCCCCCATGAACAAAAAGACCCCAGTGTAAAGAAAGAGTTGGTCATTGGTGAGGAACAACTCAGCTCCTATAATGAATGGAAGAATATATACCGAATGCAATAAATTTTAGACCAAATTAGAAGAGGCTACTAAGGCAAGGTAAGCATCTCTCCTAATGCAGAGAAGAGAGCACCCTTGGAGGTGAGAGACGATGGCAGCCTTAAAAACAGCTTCCAAGTTGGAAGAGGGAGTTCTGCCTTATGGATGGCTTAGGGTTCATTTTCACTGCGTAAAAGAAATCAGGGCCAGGTGGGGTGGCTCACACCTGTAATCCCAGCACCTTGGGAGGCTGAGGTAGGCGGATCACCTGAAGTCAGGAGTTTGAGACCAGCCTGGCCAACACGGTGAAACCCCATCTGAACTAAAAATACAAAAATTAACCAGGTGTGGTGGTGGCTGCCTGTAGTCCCAGCTACCTGGGAGGCTAAGGCAGGAGAATCACTTGAACCCGGGAGACAAAGGTTGCAGTGAGCAGAGATCATGCCATTGCACTCCAGCCCAAGCGACAGAGCGAGACTCTGTATCAACAACAACAACAACAACAACAAAAATAATAAATAAATAAAATGAAAGAAAAAAAGTAATTGGGAAGCTTTGGCTAAAGGGGAGACCACATGGCCCTGTCACTTAGGTTTTCTCGCTTCAGGAGGAGTGACTGGAGGTGGGGTGGGGCAGAAGAAAAATGGGAAAATGTCCTGGGAGTCGGCTTTGCATCTGCAGATGCAAATGAGCAGAAGTCAGTTAGTATTCATCCATCCAAACGAGGTGTCCTCCTTACTAGTTGACCTGCTTGCCCAAGAGGAGAAATGACTGAAATTGGAAGGGAGAATTTCCCGCAATACACACATATACACCCTCTGCCTGCCACAGAAACCAGTGGTCGGGGCAGAGTGTTCAGCCACCTGAACGGGAAAGGCTCCGAGATGAAGTTCAGAAAGTATCAGATGCTCAGGTCCTGGGTTTTCCAAGGTCAGGGGAGGGTCCCTTCATTGGCAGCATCCTGCCACTAGGAAAACTCCGGAAGGAGCCTCCTAGATGCCGCACTGCTCCTCTGTCTCTCCAAAGGGACTATGGGGAGCAATGCAGAAAGAAAACCACACAGGCAGGAATGTCCAAAGGCAGGGATGTCCAAAGGCTCTGCCTGGAGGAACTGAAGTCCCTGTGGACCGAAGTTTCTAAGCAGAGGCTGGGTTGCCCTTTGGTAGGGATTTCCCCTTCTTGAGCTTACACTTTGCAGGGGCCAGGAAGAAGGGGACAGGAGATGAATGTGGCAAAAACACGTGAGGCCTCGCTTGCGGTCAGATAGCACCCCGTGTCCCTTGCTCCTCCACCGTGAGTGTAAGGACACAGGCCCAGGCCCTTCCCAATGCTGTGCTGGGGCAGGAGCCCGCAGGGCCCCGGAGCCTGGGTGGTCCCCGCTCCCTGGGCTCTGGAAGTCCGCTGTTCGGGGTAAATTGGCAGCTGCTGAACCCTAAAGTCGCGGGTCAGGGCTCCGACAGGCCTTTGCGCCTCCTTTCCCCATCAGCGTTTAGGGCTAACGGGAAAGGAACTGTTTATTTCGTTTTGTTTTTACATTTTTGGGTCAATTTTACCGCGACAGAAAAGTAAGGTAAATGGCCTCGCAGTCAAAGAGGGTGACGGTGCAAAGCGTGAACATGCGCCGAGTTTATGAAGCGGATGTTGGAGCCGGCGCTGCCTCTCAGTGACCCGCATGCCCCGGCCCTCCAGGGCTCTGCGCCTGAGTGCCCTGGTGTTTCTCTTTTTTCCCGCGAAAGCACGTGTGAAGGGCAGAGCCACGTTTATCAAGAAGTCATTTTTCCCGTTCGCCAGCATTATTCCATTAGCATTAAGGGGTCACCTACACCTCGTATTTCGATCCCACCACTCGCGGGGGACCTGCGGTGTTGTGGCCACTCTGTGGGTGTCCCCCCACCCCAGTCTCCACCGCTAGCTCTCCGACCTGGGCTTGCAGGGCTCGCAGCTGCTGACACACATTGGCATGGTGCCCTGGCCGGCGTCTGCTCTGTGGCTGGTGCCTGCCTTGCTAGGGGCAGTAGGTATTGTAAACGCCTCCTTTGCCTGGCACCAGCCCCCCGCCTCTCCCTCCCCTTTCTACAACTGTTTCCGGTTCTCCACTGCTGCCAAGCGGAGAACATTTTCCTGCACCCTGCCCTTCCCACCATCACCAGGCCCCGACAGTCTCCACCTTGACGCCTCTTGTACTCATCAGCTCCAAATCTCGTAACCTAGGTGGCTTCCTAGTTTACTAAAATTACTCTGCTTCTTATAACGTTTGGAGGACTCTCGGTTGTATGTAACCCTTATTCTCAGGCTGGGCTGCATGGCCCCCTGGGGGCACTTCCCTGGGTTCCAGGGCACCAAAAGACTCCTGGGAGATGTCGTGTGTTACTCTGGAGCACTCATTTTACCTGAAACTTAGAACTGTTTTTAAATATTAAAGCAAATATCAACATATTTACAGAGTAGAAGATAAAACTGGAATATTTAAAAAATATTTAAAATAAGTTATGTGCACAGGGGTTCTCTTTTGGCCTTAGGGGATATGAGATCAGGCTCCTTAAAGAGTTTGAAGGTTAAGGGAGATCATTCTATCCAAAGAAACACAAAGTCCTAGTGCGTCCTGCGCTGTCCTCTGAGGTGTGGCTTCTCCACCTGTCTGATCTTATTTCGCAGTGTCTTTCTCAAGCCTGTGCTCTGGCCACACTTTATGGAGTTTTCTCTGTCAAGGTTGCTCTTGTCCCTCCCTTTCCAGGTGACACACACATATCCCTCTTCTAGGTTTATTGACATGTTTTCTTCCTCTCTGAACCCTCTATTCTTTCCTCCCCAAATGGAGTAGAATCAGGTCCTCTTTCTCTCTCCTCCCCAGCGTCCTTCTTTCTCCCAGCTTCCCAATACATTCATTTTGAAAAAAGTCAATGTTTTGGCTTCTGTGTCACAAGCGCTGTGGAGGAATTCTTTCCCAACTGTGCATATTCTGTGGGTTGGGAAAAACCAGCACCCAGCTAAGGCACCTCCCTTCTTACACAGTCCCCCAGCAGTGATTCTATGTGCAAATGTCACACCTGACTCAAGTGGCCTTGGCTCTCCCTCTCCCTCACAGTGCTGGGGCCCACGTTTAGGGTTAAACCCTGAGATAATAATTTCCTGGTTGTATTCCTGGGAGCTGCCCCCAGAGAAACCGCATTCAGGGCTTGCCCGGGGGACCTGCTCTTCTTGCCCTGACTATGACACATTCAGACTTACTGCTGGGGGTCCTCTCTCCATCTGCCTGACTTGTTTTCACACTGTTTTCTTCTTTGGATTTGGGAAACTTTTCAACAAGACCTCTTTCATCCTCCTCTAGAAAAGAGGTTTGAGAATCTGCTCTTCCTTCCTAGAACTTACCACTGTCTCTAACCCACAGCAGGTGCTGACTAAACTCAAGTTGGTTGGATGGATGAAGGGACCATTGCAGGCAGCCCTGGAGAACCTCCCTCTTTCAAGTTCTTTTCCAGGAAAGGGTGCCTCTTGGGGACGTGGTGTTTTCCTTCCTTGCTAGCTTTGCCTTCATGGAAAGAATAGTGCAAACATTTACAAAGAGCTCCAGACTGAGAAGGTAATTCCCACTTCTTCCCAGCTGGTGTGATGTGGCGAGTGTTACCCCACCAGACCAAGCTGCCCAATTCCACATGCATGCCTAATAGCCAGTGGGATACATGTGCTTTCTTTCCAAATCCCTCAACGAATTCTCTTGAGAAAGACTCACTCACCCACTGCCTAGATCAACCCACACCACCACCAGCTCTGTCTCTCACACTCTCTACATTTTCCCTGCCATGTGGTTTCTAGGCTCAGTTTCTTGTTTTTAATTTCCAGGACCAGAAGCTTTCCTATGGTATTAGCATTATAGGCCTCCATGAAGTAGCTGAGTGGGTTGAGAAGTAGAGTTTATGCAGATAATTGGGGAGTAATCAATGCTGTAGCTGGGGTAAATAAAACAATTAGAAAGCCATCAACGGGGAAGAACTAATTCTTCTTGGGGGAAGAGGAGAGCAGGGAACACCATCAGCAAAGAGGTGATGTGGGAGCATTTCAAAGGTGGAAGGAAGCAGAAAGAGATGAAGGCACATTCTAAAACGAAGGGAGGAGGGGTTGCAAAGGAATCAAAGCATCCCTGGCCTCTCCTGCAATCAAAAAATTGTAAACAGAATACATTTATTTATATGCATTAGTATTTTTTCTCTTTGTAGGGGTAATTTTATACCTTTATGGAAAATCATTTAAAAGCCTTTTATCTATTAGAATTAAAAAGTCTATAAGAAAAACATAAAAACAATAAGGGCAATGTTATTTCAGACAACTCAGGATAATTTAAATCGCCATCTGGAAAGGCCATCAGCGACAGAGCCTTCTGTAGCCTTCTGTAGCCTCTTCTCTCTCCCTGTCTCTCTCTATTGGGCTCATGGGGCTCCACTCCCCCAAGAGGCGTGTGTGCACATGCCATGTCGAGGACAGTGGGAGGGTCAGCTCGGAGCATCCGAACATGATCCACGCGGCCCAAGACTGTAGTGACTTCTCACGGTGGCACAGCTCTGACTTGGAATTCCCCTGCAGAGGTCCTCCTGGGTGACATCATGTGCATTCCATGCTGTGAGGTGTTTTGAGCATGTGAGTGTGAACTTTCTTTATGACAGGAAGCAAAGGAAGGAAAGTGAATTTAGGAAAACAATGGCCATCTTTAAAAAGCGGTCAGATTTTTTAAACAAAAGTATACCAGCCTGTTTCATATTTCTACTTATTTGGAAACAAGGCTGTTGACCTGTCCTGACAAGCTCTCTCAGATGGAGCTGGGTCCTACAAGAACCTTTTTTGCAGGACTTTGTGGGGAAATTTGGTGAAACAAGCCCCTGGGAATTCTGCAACCACCCATGCTGCAGGGAAGCCAGAGCAAGCTCTGTGCTTTTAAAGGGCTGGTGTGATAGAGCTCAGGGCTGGTAGGTTAATGGCATTACCCTTATTAATTATCTCATTTAATTCTCACCTCAGTGGGTTTTATCTCCCATCTGAGAAAACAGGCTCAGAAAGTTGTTTCTTGCCTACACTATCAACACTAGTGAGGGCGCAGAACCGTGCCTAGGTTCATTTGATGCCAAATGCTCACCCCAACAGAGGGAGGATAAAGAAGGAGGAGAATGGAGGTTAGAATGAGAGCCAGTGAATGTGTGGCCTGCAGTCAAAGTCTGTAATTGTCTCTCCTGTGGCTTGGCCAGGACAGTCCCGCTCATTAGCATGTTTGACCAACAGTGGTTTCCAATGAGGGCATTTGGGAAGATAGAGAGAAAAATAGCAGTCATGTGGTAAAAGTGTTAAGGTTTGTAGATGCAATGAATCAATACAGGAAGAAAATAGTCAAGTTGGGAGAAGAGAAATCACTTCCCCAACATCCAAGCTTAACTGATTTGCTTTGGGTTCAGTCTTCCACTCTTGAGTCCAAATACTACATCATGTCAGAATGTTCCTGTCTTGAAATGGTAACCTAATAATCTTCCCAGCCCTCAGGGAGATGGAGTATCACTTGTTCCCTTCACCTTCTACCCTTAGAAAGCACAGTCTTTTGGTAATTATCATTGGCTCCTTGGATTTAAGCACTGAAGGCACTACAGCCTTGTCGTTGTTCAGAAAGAACACACACTCTCCATGCGCCTATTCAGCTCCCACTCCAGGAAGATGCCACTAGGCCTCAAAATATTAATGTTAGTGGGTTAAACTGGACCTTTAACCTCCTTTCCAAGTCATAACGGGTATGCAAACAGAAGGGTGGTCCTATGTGAGCTGGAAATAATGTTCTTGGCTGCCGCTTCCTTCTCTTTTCTATTTTAGTCCTAAGGGACATGGCTTTTTTGCTTCTTTGAGATTTAGGAGTCTTGAGGTTTTATTGCAAAAAAAAAAAAAAAAAAAAATTCCATGTGGTTTTGGAAGGCAAGTCACTTTTGAATAATTTAAACCCTCATCTATCCAAACACAGAGGCTAAGGACCTCTTAGTGAACTGGGTCCCATGTTATAAAGCTTTTGGCAAAGATTTGTCATCTGTCTTGTGCTCTGCCCACATTCTTACTTAGCAAGTCCCATCGTCATCTTTCCAAGCCGGCTTGGTCCTGCTGGTTTCTCTTCTTAGGTGTGCATTTTGTACATGTGTGTGCAGATGCCTGTACACATGAGCGAGTGCTATACAGGAGGTCATGTTACAGAGAGCAGAGGCTGCGGCTGTTTACCAAGCCCTGCAGTCACTGAGGTTCAGGGATAATTAAGAGAAATCTCCCTTGGCAGAAATGTGCCTGCTTGGGTCTGCTTCTCATTTTGGACAATTGGAAAAGGCAATCACTCAAGTTTTATTGATGCCAAAGAGTTTTTCACAGTCATCAATATGGGTTACAAAAATGAAGTCGTTGACATCTTATTTCTGGGGGTTTTTCTTTCAGATAATTGTGAGCCCTCAAGCATCATATATTCTGAAATAAGGCAGTTCCACCCCAGAACTTAGCATTTTCAATGCAATGCATGCAGTTGATCTTACGGTCATTCTGCCAAATTCCTGACCAATCATATCCATCTGTATCTATCAAGCCTATTCAGGATTCTCTCGCTGCTGTAAGACAGAGGAAGAGTAAAATCTAAGAGTAAAGTCAGAGTAAAATCTTTGATTTTACTCCAAGAGATGTGAGATAAGCTTTAAATTATACATGACTGCTTTTAGCTGTTTCTTAACATTACGTATCTACTTTGGGTATTAATTCCTAGGTATTGTAGAGTTTGGCTTGCTCCCTCAAGCTCCCTGTTAGTTAGGTCCTCTGGGCTGCTTTGTTTTTACTCTTGGACCAACCTGGGCTGGGGCTCTGGTTGGGAGCTCAGTTCAGCATTTGTGAGCCCTGATTATCAACTCTTTAGGTCCTAGGAACTCATTTGAATATCTGCTAGGTTTCCCAGCTTCCACGGGCTGGAAGAGGACATTTTTCCTCCCCATTTGCAGAGTGACAGTAGCCAGGACTGAGCTCTTGGCAGCAGCCCTCTGTCCCTGTCCTAGATGGCCAGGCTCTGTGTCCAGTTGATCATGATGGGGCATGAGGCTGGCTCAGCCAGTCAAGGGCTGCCCTCTGTGAGCTCAGAGGAGACTTGGGTTCAGCAGGGCCTTGGTGCCTGCCCCTCATGGCATGAAGAGCCATGCTGATCTCATGAAGCAGGAGCCATTTTCCCCAGGTCAGCTGCCTGAGGGCTCAGACCTGAAACCAGGTGCACAGGAAGCTGAGTCACGAGGGGCCAACACAGTTGCTCTCAGCCCAGGGGAATGCAGGGGAGCTCATTACAGCTGGCAGAAGTCCTCACCATAAAAGCAGAGGTATTTACTAGCCCAGGAAGGAAATGGAGTGACCCATACGTAGTATCACCGTGTAGCAACTCTATGAAAGTCACAGTTTTAGCCATCTTTTGTTTAAGATTAAAGAGCTAAGTAGAATAATGGGATAAATTGAAGGTATTTGTCAGGCCACCAGGATGATCTCATTTGCTTTTTATCATTTCTAAAACTGGAGCCAATTTCAGAAACTGAAGCCACCCCTTGCCAAATGATCCTCCTCTATTCTAGTGGGTAAATGCTATTCTAGACTGCTCTTACCAATCTCCACTGAAATCCATGTACACATCTATAGTTCCTTTATGTGGAAAAGAAGTGGAAGGTTAAATAAGTTTCCCAATGCCACAAAAAAGTTTAACATTCTGGACATTTTTCTCAAACCACCTCCTCTATCATCCATCTAAAAATGTGCTTCTCCCTCCAGATATGTGCAATGCTACAATCTGTTCCCATGGAGACCACACTCTGACCCTGTACCCTCAATGCCATGGTTAAATAAGTGGTAATGTCAGACCTCTCAAAGCATCTTGGCGGCCCCAATCCAGAGCTCCAGCCAGCACAGGCCTGGCCAGCGTGGGCGCCGGGCTGGGAGCTTGTGGGAGCCTGGGTGGTCTGGTGCATCCCTGGCCAATGTTTAATTGCTGACTTCACGTGTGGGGTTGCCCTGGTGGGTTGCGGTAGAGACACTCCTCCCGTGAACTGCTGATAAGAAAGAACATTGTAAAAGAAACAATTTGTAACTGGCTATGGCAAACTCTTTTCTGCCATGGGTCTGGATTCATGAAGTGCAACATGACCCCAACAGAGCTTTAATGTGTTCAGGAGCTTGTTGTTCTTTATCTTCCTCTCGTCCCTCTAATGCATGATTCCCTACATGCCCATACCTGCTGCTGCCCAATGTGAGTTCATTGACCACTGAAGGTCAAAAAATACATATATGTTTTTTACGTGATGTTGCTATAAATGATGGGACTGTGGGTTTGAGCCTGCTGGAAAGCAGCTGACTTCAGGTATTCTGTCAGTGGCCTGTTGGGAAAGCCCTGCCGGGCTGAGTAGCTCCATATGGCGCCATATTGACCAGTTACACTGTCTTTCTTCTGGATTTTGAAAATGAGACACACACAGGGATACCGACATTGGACCAGGGTGAGCCAGATGACTCACAGAGAGGGTCTGTGAGCAGACGCCTTTGGACAGCAGGGCCTGTGTGGGCTCCGGGGCATTTGATTGGCAGCAACCAAAGGGAGATGCAAAGATGAGAAAAGTCAGATCTCCATGTGGGGTGCAGGGCAGAGTGCAGGGCACGCTTCCCCAGAACGGGGTGAAAGATGCCTCCCTGCAGCTGGCCTGAATTTTAGATATTTTTCATTGGTGGATGCTTTTCCCTCTCCTCTTGACTTCCCTCATAGGATGAAACCCAAAGCTGTCCTTTCCTTTCCTGCCAGATGGATTTCCTTAAGTGAGCCATGTGTTGGTAATGAAATCCTGAACCCATCAGGGTTAGACAGAAGCAGTAGTGCTTGATGATCTATCAGATTTGGGTGAAGACAGAACATAGCAAGGTGTAACATGGCACCCAACCTCTGCGTGGTCACAGCCATGGAGGACTGGGCGAGAGAGTGCAGAGAGCGAGGTGTTGCTAATGTGCCTGAAAGACAGTTTCTGACTTGCGTGAGGATAAAATGAAACTGAAGTGCCTTTCAAAATTGTTTATTCTTCCTCCCTTTGCTGCTGATTCTCCTCCCCTTTCCTGCTCTGCTTCTCCTCTGCAGGGCAGCACATCCATTGAATGTCTTGTCAGCTTCCTTGGTGTTTTCAGGACAGACAGGCCCCCTGATCCACCTCTTGAAGGAAAATCTTTGTTGTGACATTTCTAGCTCAGAGCAAGGCATGTTAGATATAATTAATTGGTGACTCCTTGGGATGGAAAAGTTCTGCCAAAAATGTTCTGAGTTCAGGGTGAGCACCTAAGTCCTTTCTGAGCTCTGATCTGCAACCTGGGGGCAGGAGATCACAGAAATTAATGACTGGCATATTTTCTGCAGTCAGTTTCCCTCTAAAGGTCAGCAGTGGCAAAGCACACCTGGGGAGCAGAGCTTTGTAGAACCTGATAAGAATAAGCACCCTGTGCAGTGTCACTACATGCCACACTGTCTGTTCTAGCTCATATGTGTGCTAATCCATTTGCTTTTCACAGCCATGTCAAGAGATACTTTTAATATCCCATTTCCTGGATGAAGAAACTGAGGCGCAGTGAGGATAAATAGCTTGCATAAAAACATAGGTGAGAAAGGGCTGCCCTGGGCCTGTGGTTCTGGTCCAGGCTCTCGGGCCACAACACCCCATCCTGCCTTTGTGTATCTCTGCATCTTTCATTGCTCTTCATCTGATGAGTCCTAGGCTTGGTTACACCTAGATTTCTCTCCATACTGCAGCCAATTTGAAATTATTTTCTTCAAGTTTTTAGGGGGAAAATACTTTCCTACAGAATTAACCATTAAGGAAATCCTGTTCAGAGAGGACTCTTGCATGGGTTTGCAACATCAAGGGGTTGCTGTCTGTTAGGGTGAAGATGTGGCTAAACTTGAAGCCTCTCTCCTGGAACTAACACTCATCTAGACGGGTGGGCCCCTTCAGTGCTACTGTGCCCCCTGCCATGGCACAGGCTCAGCAGTTGACACAGGGCTGCTAACAGGTGCATGAGCCCATCTGATCTGCACAGGAGTGCAGTGTGCAGGACCCAGGGTGGAGGCTTTGGAATTGCACCTTCATCTTCACACTTCCTTTTCCCCTCTCCTTCTCCTTTACCCCTCTCCATTCCTCCCTCCGTCCCTCCCTCTCTCCCTCCCTCCCTTCCTTCTTCCTTCCTTTCTTTTTCCCTTCCTTCCTTCCTTCCTTCCCATTTTTGCTTCCTCTTTTTATCATGGCACATACATGCTCTAACTCTACATGCCCCATGCAACTCACTGAGCCTACATGTGCTCAAAGACACCAGTCTGCTAAGTGTGGATTAAGGGCAAATCCTTTCTGAAGCCGTCAGGTCCTGAGCTGGAAGTTACCACTTGGCTGATGTAACTCCAGGTGTCTTCTTTGCTCATCACAAGTTGCACAGGCACCTATGGCCTTTTACAGGGCCGCCGATTGGCTCCAGCTCCTTCCCTGAGGTTTTACGCCTTCAGGGACAGTTGAGCTCTTGCTGTCTCATCTTGCTGCCTCATCTTGCTGCCTGAGTACCCAAAATTTGGTGGATATCTGATCCATCAGCTTTGACCTTTAGCCCAGGTGCCGAAATTTTGTTTTCAAAGCAGAGCAACCTATAACTCCATCCTGCTTGTTTTGTTTTTAAACCGTTACTTCTTATTCTTTCATAGCTCATTTTTCCCCGTTCAAGAAATCCTTATTCTTCTAAATTATTCTAAACTCTACCAAATTTTCACCCCATACCTTAGATTCGTACCTCTCCCTCCTCATAGGCATTCACTAAGGACGAGGGACATAGTGGTTCAGCTTTTCCAGGAAGCCGAGGGTTCCCAGCTGTGCTGGGAACCTGTCCTGAGTTTTTTGCCTCTGAATCACCTCTGCTGCGATGCCCCATCCAGGAATGAAATGATCCCAAAGTGGCCTCACTCCTCGTCAGAGCTCAACTTGCTCGGTAGGGATGAGAGTGGAATGGCGAACCATGTCCATTTCTCTTGCCTTCAAGATACGATACCTACTGAACCTGCAGCTTCCCCATTACTTGGACACCCCAACCCCCAGTGAATTCTCCCCACACAGCCCCCGCCTCCTACCAGGCGCCTCTTTATCTCCGCCTGAGTCAGCATTCAGCTGGCTCCTCACTCAGAATGTGGTCTTTGCCTCTCCAGCCCCACCTGTCCCCGGCACCCAGGCTGTGTCCTGGGACCTCTGCACTCTGGCCACCCTCACAGTGACTGTCCAGGTAGGGTTTAGTGGCAGACCCAGAGAATGAGAATGGCAAGCAGAAATGCCTCCTCAGTGTCCTGTGTGCTGTCTGTCTCCCCTGCTCTGGCCCACAGTCTCCCTGGGGCCAGGAAAGCACCTGTCATGCTCATCACTGTCCAGTGCCAGATGAAATGCCTTGTAGGACAGGTCTCAGGCATCCCTACTGACCCAGTCACCACCGACCAACCACCCACAGGCATGCCCACTGTGCCTGCCGAGAAATGTGCACACATTATCTCATGAGCCCTCTTAAAAATCCTCTGAAGAAAACATTGTTCTTATTTCCATTTTACTGTTGAGGAAACAGGATCAGAGCAACTGAGGAAGTGGCTCCTCAGCCTGGCTGGTCAGCAGAATCACCCTGAAGCTTTTGGAACACAGATTTCTGAGTTTCTTTCTAGACGTCCTAAATCAACATTTCTGGAGTCAAAATATCTGTAATTTCCAAGAGTTCACCAGGAGCTTCTGATGATCAGTGGAGTTTGGGGCTAAATTAATTATTCAGGCCCTAAAGCTAGTAGGAGAGAGAGGCATGATTTACACCTGGGCGTAGCTGGCTTTAGGACCTCTGTCCTCCTGCTGCAGAGACCAGAGAGTTACAGCCTCTCCTCCTGTTCTTGGAGAAGTGGAGCCTCAGGGAGGATCTGGTCGTACAGCAACCAGCTGTAAGACACACATTAGAGGCCACATCCTTGACCTTGGTCTGTGGCATATCCCATTCCCTGGCTGCCTCGATGCATCTATATCCCAGGCACATGGGCCATATTGGCTGCTCTGGAAGCCAGAATTTGATCGATGACTAGAATGTAATATTACAGAAATGAGTTTTAGAGGCTGGTCATTTTCAAATGAGATAACAGGTCTGAATGTGGCACAAGTGAGCAGAAGTATATGCAGAGCGCCTGCTTTGTGGCCTGGGAGCGGCCCTGCCCACCTTCCCTTCTCAGCTTTCCCTGGGCATCAACGTAGTGCCAGGGCCTTGACTGGGGACTGGGGTTCACAGGTGAGAAGAGAGCCCTAGCGTCTCCGCAGGAGTGAATGGCCCAGCAGCTCTCTGGCATACCATAGCAGGCAGTCAGGATGGCCTGTGGGAGGAAACAGGAAGTGCAGGGGATGGCATCTGAATCTGTTGACCAGGAGTGACCAGAAGGAGCCAGCCATGCAAGAATCTCAGCTGGTAGGGGTGGGGAGTGGTGGTGCAGAAAAGCTCCTGCAGACATGTAAGCCTGCTGCTTCCTGAGTTGGAAAGGGCCAGTTTCACTGGAGCAAAGAGGATATGAAAGATAGAAGTGTTGGATGAGACATAAAAGTCACTTGTACCCACTTTTGGGGATTTATTTTTACTGCTTGAGTGGTCAAAAACATTCTCAATTGTTTGTATTTTTTCACTTTGTTGTTTGTTTTTGCTTCTGCCTGTCTGGTGTCCACCTTATATTCTGGTAACGGCTCCCTAATTTTGTGCTGGAGGCCCTTTCTCCATAAGGGAGCTTTCTAGTGGGGCTGTCAACCAAGTTGTCTTAACCTGCTCCCATCTTTGCTGACCAATAAGTGAGGATGGGATCCAAGCCAGGTCAATCCACTGTTCTGTCCTTGGAGTTTTTGTCTGAGAGGAGAAACTGGAAGTGCGATTGCCCTGGGCTCCCATTTGCCCCAGTGACTGCACCCCAAAGGCACAGGCCATGGTCAATTCAAGTCCTCCACATCCCTGAGCTATCCTGAGTCTTGTCCTTTTGGAAGTCTGGTCCTTCTATTTCTAGTTTTTGAATCTCTCATAGCCTTTCAATTAAAAAATGTTTTTGTTTTCATGAGCCATGGTTGTTTTCAGTTGCTAGCCACCAAAATAAAAACAAAAGCAAAACAACTGAGAGATCCACAGGGCTAGAGAATACACTCGTAATTCTGAGAATGCTTTGGTGCAGTGGAGAAGGTTACCCCTGGAGAACCGCCTATTGTTTTCTCTATGCTTTGGGAAATAATCTGGCAGCAGTAATAAAATGGATAAAAATAGAGAAAACTGAAAAGTCAAGGTCAGTCCATTGCAAAACCATCTTGAACCATGACTATGTGCCAGGCCCTGAGTGAGCCATAGAGAATTCAGAAATGGAACCAAGGCCCTCCCACCCTTTACTTCCCCTTTCCCTAAAGAACTCACTTATTTTATAGGGAATATAATTAAAGGACTACTCTTTGACTTACCCAGGTAGAGCTAGCACTGCTATTCTTAGTTTCAAAGACCTTTCTAAGTCACTTTCCTGTGTAGTTAATCCCATTGTCCTGTAACTTTGGTTGTGTTTATCTGCCTCTCTCAGTAGTCTCTGAGCTCCACAAAGGCAATTTTTATGTTTATTAGCTTATTCTTACCTTTTACATCCCTCATGCCTAGCTTGGAGCTTGACTCATGTGTTAACAAATGGCTGTTGAGTGAATGGTTGAGAAGATGTATGGGACATTCAAGCTAAAAGGAAAAGGACTGGACAGGAAACTTGTAATGAACCAAGGCACAAGGCAGGCTTTCAGGTGTGGAGTAAAGTGTCAGGGCATCAGGACAGTTTTCAGCTTCAGCGTGGCATCCTGTTCTGCCCTGGGCCATGCCTCTGCACAGCCTGGCGCTTCTTTCCTTCCTATCCAGTTTGGATTTGTTTTCTCCAGACTTTGGATTTTGCCAAAGATATATCTCTTCTCAGATGACCCCTAGCTTTAGGTTTTCCAAGGCTCCCCAGGTAGACTCTGGCTTCTGTGCTCTGTGCTCTCTCTTCTTCTCAGTTCCTCCCTACAGGCAGTGATGCCCTTCTGCTGACTTCAGCCTAGCCCAGGGTCAAGCCCGGTGGACCTGGAGACACATGATTGCCTATGTAGAAAATATGTTGGAACCTACAAAAAAGCTACCAGAACTAATAAGTGAGTTTAGCAAGGTTGCAAGACAAAATCAAATACAAAATCAATTTTATTTTAATATACTATAGCAACAACTCCCCCCAAAACTAACATGAAAAACAGTTAGTTTTGTTTATAATAGCACTAAATAGAGACAAATCTGACAAAACATGTGAAAGACCTCAACCTACACCAATAACAAAATATGTTGTTGATAAAAATTCAATAAAACCTAAATAAATAGAGAGCAATATGTTGTTTGTGAGTTAGAAGATGCAATGTTATTAAGATGTAATTCTCCCTGAATCAATAGAGTCAATAGGATCCCAATCAAAATGTCAGCAGGCTTTTTTAAAAAGAAAAATTGTAAGTTAATTCTAGAATTCAAAAGACCTAGAGTAAAATTTAAAAGACCTATAGTAGCCAAAACAACTTAAAAAAAAAAAAAAAAAAAAAACAGAGTTGAAAGACCAACACTACCTGATTTAAGGACTTATTATAAAGCTATGGTAATCAAGATAGTCTAGTATTGTTATTAAGATAAACAAGAAGATCAATGGAACAAAATAAAGAGTCAAGAAATAGAAACACTTGCATGGGATATTGGTTTTCAAGAAAAATGCAGAAGCATTTCAGTGGAGAAAGGATAAGTCTTTTCAACAAAAGACTGTAGCAATGGACACATCTATGCAAAATAAAATGAACTTTTAATTTATATCTTGTATGATGTACAAAAGCTTAATTCAAATGGATCATAGACTTAAATGTGAAATCAAAAGCTATAAATCTTCTAGTAGAAAATGGAGGAGAAAATCTTCATGCTCTTGAGTAAGGCAAAGATTTTGTCAAGATACTATACCAAAAGCTCAATCTATAAAATAAAAATAAAAATAAAATGGGTACATTGAACTCATTAAATTAAAACTTCTGCTCTTCCTTATTGATGGAATGAAGACAGACCACAATCTGGGAGAAAATATTTGCAAATAAAATATCTGAAAAAAGACTTATATCCTAAATATGTAAAGAGCTCTCAAAACTCAATAATAAGGAAAAACAACTAAATGTGCAAAAGATGTGAACAGACATCTCACCACAGAAGGCATAAAGATGCAAATAAGCACATGGAAATGTGCTCGGTTTTTTAGGAAAATGTAAATGAAACCCACAAGGATACCACTACACAGCTATTTGAGTGACTAAAATGAAAAAGACAACATACCAAGTGTTGACAGGAATGTGGAGAAACTGGAACTCTTCTACACATTGGAAAATGGTTTGGTAGGCTCCTTAAAAAGTTAAATATATGCCTGTAACATAATCCATCTGTTCCACTCCTGTATATTTATCTAACATAAATGTACAAAGATTTATACATCAATGTTCACAGCAGCTTTATTTGTAGTAGCCCAAACTGGAAAAAATATAAATGCTCATTAGTAGATTAATGGATAAACAATCTGTGGTATATACATACAATGGATTATGACTTGGCAACAAGAGTTAACTATACTGAGTAAAATAAGCCAGCCAGAAAAAAAAAAATAAAGAGTGCACACTATATGATCCATTGACTTGCATGCAGCATCCCCTATCAATCCATATGCTATGCTCCCCTGTGACAAATCTCTTGTGGACAGTGATACAGTCAAAGTAAATTTTCAGTTCCTGGACTCAATTACATTTCTTTGGTGCCTCTGAGAAATTCTGTTGAAATATTTATCTTCACTATTTATTTCCCAAATTCCAAGCCAACTCTTTCCACAGGAGTCCCCAGAAAACTTTACTAACAAAATTAAACAGAGGATTGTCCTGGAAACATGCTGGCTGTATTTCACATGTTGCTGGACTGATGAACTGGATCTTCTAGAGCTACTGTCAGCATCCAGTTTCTGGGAATGACTAAGTTGGCACATGATGTTGTCAATTTGAACAGCAAACTCAAGGACATAGCTTCCTCTATCTGCTAACGGAGCCTTCAGTTCTTTCCATTACCTGTCACTTATCAGTTCCAATCTTGACCGTAAGAAGATTGAGGCTTCCTTGAGGTCAAACAGAGCTCCTCCCCAAGGTTGGCTGCAGAGGGAGAATTATACCCCTGTGCCCAACCCCAAACCTTTGCCTTGGGGTTTCTGTGTGACTGTCCCTACTTCTTATCCTTGGCAGGACTGCATGTGCTGAACAACTCAGGGTTAATGAAGAAAGATGCCCCTTCCTTAGCAGCAAAACCAAGGCAAGCCCATGCCATTTAGACAAGGCTTTGAAGGAGTTGGGGGTAACGTAAGAGAAATAGAGTGGCATGAAGTTGAGTGATGTGGCTCAATTCGGGGTGGTTGTCTCAGAGCTCTCCAGCCAGAATCTCATACTTAGTGATCAATCCTCCCACATCCAGAAAGCAGAATAAGATGTGAGAGGTCCCCTATCCATCTGCCTTAGTAGAGAGAGGAAGTTTCTATTTCCTTTCTGATAAACTCTTTCTCCTAATTATTGATATCAGGAATGCCCACCCGCCCTACCCCCTTTAGGGGAAATCTCATGTAGCCACCTGGCCTTTCGGGCCTCCCCATAATAACGATATTAGAACTTAATACAATAGGCTCAATGTTCATTGCCTCAACACAGGCATCCACAGGCCCAGGGCCATATCACACAGGACAGAATAGTAACAAGGTGTGGCCTGGTAGAAACAATGTCTACGTAACCAAACCAGCCAGTCTCACACTTTATCAGCTAGAGAGGGCAAAGGCGGTCATGTTTATATTGTATGCCATAAACACTAGATTCCTTGACAATGGCACACTCCCCCCGAGTCCCCCTGCACAGTGAGAGTTCTAGCATTGCCCTGGGACTCCTCTCCATAGACGTTCCCAGGGATTTCAAAAGGGAGCACACCCTTGACTTGGTGTCTGGTCAGGGTGTTCTCACAGCTTGTCTGGAGTGGGTACTGGGGACTTGGGCTTGCCCCTGGAGGTCAGACTCAGAAACTGGCTTACAGTTGGTAGCATGAGAAATTCCTCCCTCCCTGGCAGCTGTAGTGATATAAATTACTGCACAACTCTGCCTCTGATAAAAACACGACAAGGACACTGTTGTGCCTTCTCCCTAAGAACCCCTGGGCTTCCCCGTATTCCTACTGTGCAGGGGGGCCTCAGTCAATGCTATCTGACCCTTGGGTGTGGGGACACCTTGGATTCATCATTAAGGGGGTATCTCAAAGACAATCTCTCTGAGCCCTGAAAGAATATTGCTCCTTTTTTTTTTTTTTTTTTTTTTAACCAAAGACATACACTTTTTCCCTCTGGGTGCACACATGCTGCTAAATGTGTTGTGTCAAGATAGGATCTAATGTAAGCTGATAAGAAGATGCCACCCCCAGTGACCATGAATGGGTTCTCATGTGTAAGGTGATTTCCCTTTCAGGAACCTCTTTTCCCTTCTGGCAACCTAACCTTGGTTAGGGCATCCTGGTCTACCACTGGTATTTTTATAGTTTCAAGCCTCAATGGATGGGGAGAAGGACTCATTTTTGTAGTTCCTTTCCTTCCAGGAGACCCTCTGTCCCTTTCTAAATTCATGGAAGTACATCAGTGTTGGGAAAAAAATCATGATCTAATTCCACTGGCCTCCAAGTGTGTCCAGAACATTTAGTTTTGAATCAGAGACCCTTGACCAGGCTAGAGCCTCAGTCCCTCCAATGACAAAGGAGAAGGGGATCCCTAGACTCTTAATTTAGGTTTGATTCTGTGAGAATCAAAGGTTAGGGTTTTGTGAGAAAATACTGGAAGATAATTCCTCAAGTGTCCCATTGTAATGGTAGAGCTGTCGGGGAGCACAGCAGTCGGCAGCCTCATTGAATGCAGAGTCGAAAGAAGAAAAATGGCAGCTGGTACCTCCCCATGAGTAAACAAGGAAGCCTACTGGGGAGGAGTGAGTGGGGAGCTGTCCTCTTGCATCTCTTGGGCATGTCCCGATGTCAGCCCATCCTTGTTCTCTGCTTACTTGTTTCAAAGAACAACATTTCAACAAATTGAGTTTCAAAGATCGAATTGGTTTTTCTCAGTGATTCATGAATTGGGCAGCATTCCATCTACAAAATAGGTGCTCCAATGAGCTTGAGAAGAGGGGGTGGGCTTTATAGGCAGAAAAGGCTGAAGAAAGCAGAAACAGGTTACAAAAAATGAATTTAGTGTTTCAAAGCTGCCTTCTTTATGGAGTTAAAGCTGAGGGTACTTTCTTATTATGCTGGCTCAGGTTGACTGGGTTCCTTTTGATTGGTTGCTGTGATTTTCTTTTTTTTTTGAGACGGACTCTCACTCTGTCGCCCAGGCTGGAGTGCAGTGGCCGGATCTCAGCTCACTGCAAGCTCCGCCTCCCGGGTTTATGCCATTCTCCTGCCTCAGCCTCCCGAGTAGCTGGGACTACAGGCGCCCGCCACCTCGCCCCGCTAGTTTTTTGTATTTTTTAGTAGAGACGGGGTTTCACCGTGTTAGCCAGGATGGTCTCGATCTCCTGACCTCGTGATCCGCCCGTCTTGGCCTCCCAAAGTGCTGGGATTACAGGCTTGAGCCACCGCGCCCAGCCTGTTGCTGTGATTTTTTCAGAATCTTCATTTCTAGGTTTGATTTGATTATGTGACATCCAGCACAAAGGACTCCATTCTGGTTTGGTCTGGCCTGTTGGGTCTATAGCAGGTGCCCAGTCTAAAACAATGGGCTCCCATAAATTTTATGTACCATGTACAAAGTCTGACATGGTCTGATTGTGTTTGCCTCTTTTTCTGTGCATGCCTAATCAAATTCTACATATATTTTAGAGACAGAACCAAAGTGGGGGTAACTGAGTGTGTGTGCCTACTTTTGTGGATGGACATCCCTGACAAGGTAGTGCTGTCTGTGAAAGGTTGGTGTGGCCACTTTGCACATCCTTGTGAGGCACATCTTGGGGCAAGGTGGGGCTGGGGCTTCACCTCCTCTGGCTTCTGCCTGCTGGGAGAGTTTTCTATTCAGTCAACACCTGGGAATGACTTCACATAATTGTCTTGATTATAGTGTTTGGATAGGCTTGGATGGCAAATTGGAGGCTTGAGTAACAAAGGTGTTTCCCTAACCTTGGAGGACAGTCCAATCTTCTTTCCTCTCAGGGTACAGTTACACATTCACACAGTTTGTAAATCCCACTCTGCCCAGCTTGTCTGTGTCTATCTTAATTTGTTGCAGGGCTTAATCTCAGCCCCTTTAAATCTCTCTGGGCAACTGTGAATTCTAACAATGAATCCTAATAAATAATAGGGGTTGAGAATTTCTTTTCTGAAATGCTTGGGACCAGAAATGTTTTGAATTTTTGATATTTTGGATTTTGGAATACTTGCATAAGACTTACCAGTTCAGCATGCCAAGTCTAAAAATCTGAAACCTGACATGCTCCAATGAACATTCCTTTGAATGTCATGTAGGTGCTTCAAAGGTTTATAATTTTAGAGCATTTCAGACTTTGAAGTCTGTGATTTGGGATGCTCAACCTGTATAGGGAATGAGGAGGAACAAGGACAAAATCCTTGATAAAAGCATTTGATAGTCATTAGAACTTAGAGCATTCAGGAACTACAAATGAGGTCTCTCTCATATTTTTCGTTAGCCAGGGGGTATACTTGAAGACTTCAAAATTCTTTCAAAAATAAACCTCCCACACCTCCTCATTTAGGCATGATTGAGAACATAATGGATTTAGGAATTTCAAAAGCAGCAACAGGTCCTCACAGGGGACTTACAGACAGTCGGTTTTAAAAACATATGTCTTTGAAACATTTTTTCATGGGAGTTTGAATTCCAGCTGGTGGACTGCATATGGGGTCAAAATAAGCATTCTAGCTTAAAAACAACAAAAAGGAAACTGGACTGAAGTTTGCCCCGAGCTAAAGAGAAGGTCTTGTTCTTGTGGCAGCAGCAGCTGCAAACACACACCAGAGCAGAAGTCAGGACGACCAGGGACTTTCTCAGAGAAAAATGCTGGTTTTGACTAAAGAGAAAACATATTTACATCTTTATGCATTTTTCTGTCTTCTCCCTTCCCTCACCAGCCTTCTTTCCCACTACCAGGCTTGGCAAGAACATAGCAGGTGATGCGTCAGAGAGAAGAGCCACTGTAGCACACTGTGTATAGGGGAAACGTGACTTTTCAAACCCTCCCTCTATGGAAAGTGGGGTGTGTTATGAGCTGAATCCTTTTCCCCCAAATTCACTACGACCTGGTGATTATGTTAAAATGAAGCCATTAGGGTGGGCCCAAATCCAATATGACTGGTGTCCTAATGAGAAAAGGAGATGAGGGCACAGACACATGCAGAGGGGTGGCCATGTGAGGGGAGAAAACAGCCATCTGCGAGCCGAGGAGAGAGGCCTCAGGAGAAACCAACCCTGCTGGCAGCTTGATCTTGGACTTCCAGCCTCCAGGACTTTGAGAAAATACTCTTCTGTCATTTAAGCTGCCTAGTCTGTGCATTTGCAACAGCAGCCCCAGTTGACTAATGTGGGTCCCGCTCTGCTGAACCCTGGAGCCACAAGAAAACCTCGACCCAGGAAGGTCACAGAGGGCTGCCTCATCAGCAGTTTCCTCAGGAAGTTCTCTGCTGATAGTGGATGTCTGGACAGAGCAAGGAACAAGCTGCCTTTCCAGGGACAGAGGTCTCAGGAATGCTCAGTTTGGGGGACTGGCCAAAGTCTTTAGCCTGGGAACAGATGGAGGTTGATTAACATTTGGCATGTGGATCCCTCAAGTGGAAAACCTTTCATGTGAACAAACAAGAAATGGCCCTTGGAAGAGAGAAGTGTGAGCCTTGAATTCCTCTTTCAGACGTGCCCATCACTAAATCCCACACACATCTGGCTTCAGGTTCTCAACATATAAATTCTAGATTACTTCTAGGCCAGTGCTTCTCTGACTTCACTGTGACGTGAATCATGGAATCACTTGGGGATTTTTTTTTAATTGCAGATTCCGATCCAGAAGGTCTGAGTGGGGTCCACGAACTTGCATTTTCAATTGGCCCCCAGAGACACTGGTGCTATTGGGGGGCCACCCTTGGAGAGCAAGGCAGAGTCTCCAAGCACATTCTGACCTGTGTCCAGGTCCAGTGCAGCAGTGGCTTCCACCCACCCTTGCTCCAGGGCACTCACAATTTCTCGTGTGCTCTGGGCACTGGGCATCAGGGACAGATGAATAGAACAGTGGTACACAGGGGCGAGAGAGAAAAGGGTATGTACAGAGCCAGATGCGATGGAGCTGGACACTGAAGGGCACAGAGCTAACTCTGTAACCTTAGATGAGGGTCCTAACCACTTAGAGACTTAGTTTTGCTTCTTGTAAAATGGGCATTCTATGTTTCATAAGGTAGAACTAAAAAAATTTTGACACTTACTTTACCTCAGAGAAGAAAGAAAACAGTGAGCTCTCCAAGGGTCGAATGAGGAGGCTGGTAGAGAGAGAGACCTTTGGGGCAGAGGCTGGGGTCTTGCCCCTCTGTGGAATGAGGATGGGATATTGGACCATAGTAAGGGGGAGTTGGAACTGAAGTCGGTGCATAAAGTCTAGAGCTTCATAAAGCTGTCCCTTACTCTAAATAGAAACTCAAAAACTCAAGAATTTTGTAAGAAAATTTACTGTCTGGGGAAGAGGGGATAAAAAGTCATCCTTGAAAAATTGAAACTCCAGGTTGCACACACACAGACATGCAATCCAAATTTGTACAATCAGTCTGGTGTGGGAATTGCAAGTGGAGAAATTAAAATAACTGTTCAAGACCATTAAAGTCCTGTATTTTTAGCAGAAGAAAATGTCAAATTATTGCTGTAGGGAAACTTCACAGCCCAGAGGTCATGGGACTCCCATAGAAAAAACAACTTCATTGAAGATGAGCTGACAGTCAGAATTAAAAACCCACCACCAAGAAAATGATCCGCCATGAGGGAGAGTCAACAAATGCAATAAACAGAATCAGCACCTTCAAAACTGCAAAGAGTGCATTAATTTGGAAAGAACAGTGAAATAAAAAGATATCAAAGTATGAAAGACATAAGAGAATAAATGAAAACCATACTCAAAGCATTAATCAGTGTGGAAAGTGATTTGAAAGAAGGCCACAGAAGTTCTTTAGGTGAAAAGTATAGTCATTGACAATAAAAACTCAGTGGCAGAGCAAAACACAGATGAAGCACTGCTGAAGGACTGGTGAACAGAAAGATGGTTCTGAAGACGCGAAAGAGAATGTGGCACAGAAAGAAAAAGACGCAGCAGCTGAGAGACATGGAGAGGATGGAGGTTGGGTCCTTGAAACAGGAATTCTAGGAGACAACCAAGTAAAAGGAGGACCAGCAATATTTAAAGAGACAAAGGCTGAGGATCTTCAGATTTAAAGAAAATGTGCATTTTTATTTTAGGGAAGCACGGGAGTTCTGGAGAAGAATGAATAAAAATAGATCTCTACCAGATGTATTAAAACCAAAGAACATTAGAGAAAGAGACACCCTTTCTTACAGAGACAATTATATTGACAGATTTTTCCTCACAACAGTGAATGCCAAAATAAAGGAATAATCACATTTTCAAAAAAACAGGGACTAAAGTTTCTCCCATATAAGCCCACTAAGACGTAACTACTAAAAGATGGGTTGCAGTCAGATAGAAATTTAACCTGAGGTAGGAATCAGTTGCCAGGAACAATGGTGACCAAAAAAAGGGCAAATATGTTAGGAAATATAAAAGAGCAGTGTCTGGGGGTAAAAAGAAAATTTGGGGAAGGTTTAAAAATAGGTACAACTAAAGTACTAACAAGCAATAGCATGGTAGGTAGAAGGGTAGGAATCAGAAGTGATGTTTCAGTATCTTTGTGTTGTTCAGCGTGAAAGTAATAGAACTATTAATTTTATATTTGTTTAAGTATGTAAAATGGAAATTTGAGGATAACTAAAAAAATGAAAATAGAGTACAAACTTCAAAATCTTTAGAGGAAAAAATGAATTAAGGGAAACTAACCAGTTTTATACAAGTTAGAAAAAAGAAACAAAGAAATAATGAACAAAAAACATGATACAGAGAAAACACCAAATAATATGGTAAAAATACGTGCAAGTATGGGTAATTGCAATGTAAACACTAAATTTGAAGTATAAATTAAAGGATTTTTACATTTGATTATAACAAATAAATTATACAAAACAAAACCCAGCCCTAAACATCCATCTAAAATAAAATGGCAAAGAAAAATAAAAGTAAAGAAATGGAAAGGTGGACCATGGAATTACTAACCAACAGAAAGTGATTGCACCAATGTTAACATTAGATAAAACTAGTATTTAAGGGAAAGCATTTTAGAGATTAAGCAAAGATTACTTACTAATAAAATATGTATTTTCAGTAGGATTTTCAGCCTAAATGTCACTAACTACATAGTCTCCGAATCTATAAGCCAAAACTTTTAGAATTACAATGAGAAACAATTAACTTATGCTAACAGTGGGGAAAACTAATGAAACATCAAGAAGCATAGTAGTAAGGATGGATAAGATCAGAAAAATATACTAATGAGTTGGTCTAATAGATATTATATGAATTCTGTACCCAACAATGAAAGAACATGTTTTTTAAATATTATGAACATATTTTTGTTTTTCTTTTTTGAAAATCTAGTTTTAAAAGCCATCACATATAAATGTCATTAATTCCAGTAAAAGTAGGGATGGTGCAGCCTGACCTAAAAGTTAAGTCTCTGCACTTAGCCGGGAGAGGAGGCAAAGCACAGTGTGTGTGTGAGGGGGTGTTGGAATGAGACAAGTATGTGAGTTAAAACGAGAGTTACACAGCCGAAGTCAGCAATGCCTAGGTTTAAATCCTAGCCTCAATGTTGATTAGCTCTGTGACTTTGGAAAAATTAACATAGACTCTTTGAGCCTCAGTTTCCTCATCTGTGTAATGGGTCTAATAGCAGCATCTACATCTTAGGGCTGTTGTAAGAATCAAATAAGATACTGTATTTTAAGTGCCCAACACCATGTCTATCTCCTCATAAGTGTGCAATAAATTAGCTGTTTTCATATTCATTATTATTTTAATGTCTTCCCTCCTATGTCGAATTATTTGAATATATTACTATATACTAAGATAACTTGCTTTTATTTTATCATCTGTCTTCTTCCAAGAATCTAGATTCTGAGTTAAATATTTGTGTTCTGAACATTATTTTGTGTTAAGATATCTTTGCAACATGTTTTATTAAAAATTAGGGTGCTATTACTGACACATGAGAAGTGAGGAGACCCAGAAAAATAGATTAAGCTATTTTGAAGGAACTATATTAGTAAAGCAATGAAGCAAAATATTTCAAAAATACATAATAAGGACTCCACGTATTATTAAACAGATGTTGAAATTTGCAAAGGCAAATAGTAACCATGTGGCATTTTTCATACCAATGCAGTGAGGAACTCAGAGTCTGGGGACATCCTAATCTTACTCGAAGTAACACAACCCTACAAACACAACACTACAGTATGATTAGAACTAAGGAAAGAATTCTTTGAAGAGTGTCTTTCTATTTTAACACAGAAGTTTTCATGTAAAACCCCGACTTTGCCCTCCAGGATGATGAAAATTCATTAGATAAGAACTTCAAGATTTCTCCAGAAATGTTGCCTCTCAGGAGCCTGAGTGACCTGTTGCTTTTGCTCAGATGCTGGTGTGAACTCAGTCTGGATGACTTCCTTCTGCAGCAGGACAGGGCGAGATGCATTTTCATGGAGCTTCCAGTTTCACCAGAATGAAGCTGTGGGACTTTTTCTAGAACAGAGAACTGAGTAGGGGACTTGAAGCAGAAGGAAAGGGACCAGGTCATGCCCCTGGGTAGGTGGGCCCAAAGATCTGTTATGTGTGTAGACAAGGTTCCATTCAGGGCAATCCTGCCTTTGAGTGCCTGGGATGGTTAGAGCAGGGGGGTGTCCCTAGGACCGTGGACAGTCTAGAGACAGAGAGGCCATGGGGAACAGGAGAAAGAGGGCATGGCACAGGGTGAGAGTGGGATGTGCAGTGTGTTATTAGGAAAATGAATGCATGACTACTTTGGCATGATTAGGTGGAGAGATGCCCTAAAATGCCAGGTCCACACAGTGGCCTCCACGCATGGGGAGCTGCGGACAGGTGTTACCAGGCAGGAGGCCAGGCACTTGGCACTGCAAGGCTCAGCCTGAAGACTAGTGACAGTGAGGGCTTGAACCAAGGGAGTGGCAGGGGGGCATTCTATGGTCTTCTGCTTGTCAAATCCAGGTACACAGAATAAACACAATCACATGCATGTGATAGAGGCACACATGCAGAAACATGGTTCTGCTGTGTTACAGTGTAATTTCCAGCCTCTATTATGAGGTTTAGTGGTCTCCAAAAATGGAGTGCATGTATCCAGGGGTGCTCAGGATAACCTATAGGTCTGTATTGCTTTCAGTTAAGGAAATCCATTTGGTTATAAGATTTCATTTGTGGAGTGGCCCTGGTTGCCTGCTTTGGGACCCTGTGTCTGAGATGGTGTCTCACAAACACTGGAGCAGGAGTCCCCAGCACAGGGTGATGGCTGTGTCTTCATTCATTTCCTGGCTTCCAGTACATCAATATTTAGAGATTTCTTTGCACTGGTTATGGATTTGCAGACTCTATGATCTGCACTGGGGGTCCTGGGTGGGCCGGGGCTCAGGACCACAGCAGGAATGGTTGTGCTGACGTGCACCCACTGCCCACTGACAATCAGCCCTGCTTTAGGCAACAGTCTCTGGCCTATGGTGGCTCCAATGTGCACATACAGCTCAGTTCAGAAATCATTCCATTGGGGATATTATTCAAAAACTTCACTCTTCTCTAGAAGTTGAGATTTCTGAGCCTTCCCATGCTTGGGCTTGCTTCAGGGAGAGGATGTGGTCAGTTCTGCCCCCAACCCCGGTCCCCATCTCTCCCATCCACTAAGTGCTATTTCAGAGGAGGGAGGGGGAAGAATGAGGGAGGAGAAGTCTGCGATGGGGCAGCTCCTGCCTTGCCAGGGGCTTTGTTGTCTCTGGGTCTGGAATGAGATGAACGTAGATTCCTTATCTTGGTGGTATCATTGAGAATTCTTCAGGGAGTCCTAGCTGGAGAGGTGTTTATTCTTCACTAAGGCAGATGCACCTTTATTCCAGATGGTTAGGACTTGGGAGCTTCTTGCTGTTGGGTTCCTCTCCCCCTTCAAGCAGTCCTTTAGACAGAATCCGACTACTGCTGCTCTTTTTGGTGACCCCATCCATTCCCCAGGAAGCATGGTGGCCCCTGGCCCCTGAAGTCCTTGAGACTGGGCTTAATCTGCCCCAGTCTCATCTGTCCTATGTACCGGTCACTGTAGGCATCTCAGGTGTGAGTTAGGCAGGCCTCCCACAAGCCTCCCTACTTCAAGGAAGCAATCCAAGGCTCCGCATGAAGAACCAGCACCATCTGCCCCTCGTCGGGTTGGACTGTAGCTCTCTGCCAAGATGTGAGGTCAGCATGCCCTTCCCCTCCCTGCTCTCTAAACCCTTTGATTTTTGGTCTGATTTGGGGGCTTAAAATGAAGCTACTTCTTGGAAATTTCCTTTGTAAATTCTGGCAGTGGTGTTCCAGTTTGCAATTTCATAGCCACGGGGGCTTCAAAACTTCTGTAATGACACTTTGCGGCATATAAATGGGAAAAACAGTTGCCCATATTTTTTTTTCTTTTATTTGACTGATTGGAGTCAAACAGAAAGGATGGGAGACCACTGCTCTAGACTTTTGCTGCTTACTTTAGTTATCCATTTAAGAGATTTCTAGCCCTTCTACACTAAGGTTCCTTGCTTCAGAAATTGCAGTAGAAAAGCATAGCTCAGGTTTTGAGACAATCCATCATTTGGCTGCCTGGCTTCCAAAAGAATGTTTCAAATAATTCTCCTTCCAGACTCAGACATTCCAGGCCCTATCGCAGCTTAAACGTGCTTTTTCTGTTTGGTCAGTCTGAGTTAAATTACTCTGGGCATTTTCGAGTTTCAAGAAGAGGAAAAAAACTTTTTCAATCTGAAAAATAAATGGAAGCCATTCATTTTGGCAGCAGATAACTCTAAAAAATGTGACCTCTCAGAGTTCACACTGCCCAAGTGAATTGTTTCCTTGGAGGAACAGAATCTGCATGAGTTCAATCAAGTAATGTCAAGGAGAAAATGTTAAATGATGGAAGAAGAAAAAATATTTATAAGACAAGGAAATTTTGGAGCCAGCTTTCTCCTTGAATTCCCACCTCACTCTATGTCCAGGCTTCAACATTGGGCAGAATGTTTTATATCACTTTAGTAACCAAATTAGTTTGGTAGAATACATACAATATTTGATTTAGAACACGTGATCCTCTGGTGGCTAGGAAAATAAGTCTCTATGGAACTGGGATAATTTGATAGCTGCTGGGTAGGAGAGATTTGTGTGGAACCTTGTGTAAACAAATCTGAATGGTACTTTTCTCCTTGGTGGATTCCTTTGGTAATCAACCTACCAGGTTCTGGAAATGGACCATTATGCAAATTCATAAAATACAACTAGAGCTTTTCATCTTGGGATGTTTATAATTCTTTCCCTTGGAAATAAGATCTTTAAATGAAAATCTCCACAGTAATGCTCCATGAAGAGTAACACCGTAAATGTCTCGCTAGGGAGAAGAAAATACAAAATGTTGGGCTACTCAAAGAAGTAGTAACTCAATTTCGTGGCTGAGATATTTCAGATCCTCTCAAAGACTATATTTTACAGATCTTTTATTATAGTATTGCTATGGACATGACTGTTTTTATTGCTCCTTCCTGGCTCTGTGGTAGGTGTAGGAGATGTGTGACCAGGAACAAAGGCTATTTTCTTGCCTCATATAGCTCAGACACCTCATTTGCTTGATGAGACTAACAAGTTCCTCGATAGCTGCAACACAGAGAGTACATGCCACAGTGGCATGGGCATGAGATGCTGTGGGGGTGGAGTGGGGCGTTATTAGCCAAAATTGTAAAGGCATCTTGAAACTCACAAAACACTGCAAATATTTAGTGAGCGGCAGATATAGGCTGGTTACTATACATTCATCACTTTCATTTTCAAATGCTTCTCCCAGTATTATAAAGTAGACCTCCACAAAGATTGGCATACCAAAAATGCTTGCACATAGTCCTTGTCTTTACTGGCATTCTGCATGAGAAAATCTCATCGCCCAGAGACTCAAAGAAAATGATTGGATGTCAAAGGAGAGACTTCTAGGAGACACCAAGGAAAACAATGAAAAAAAAAAGAAAGAAAATGAAAACCTTGAGAACAACAACTTGAGAAACAAACAAAATAAGCCCAAAGTAATAGCACAGAACCCAAGGGCCCAATAAAGTATTTCACAACTTAAATTAAGTACAAAGCAGGGCATCTTGAGAAATTCCCACATTTCCAAGGCTGAACCACATCTAGAACTCAGGGAGTGGCTTGAATCCCTTAGGAAATAGATACAGTAAGGGAACTGCATTGCACAAGGGCCAAGTAGAAAGATTGCATGGCTCCACCATCCAAGGACATCGAGGGCCTTCCTGGGAAGCCGGGAGAAAACTAGAGATCTTGTGAAACAAAAAGAGCAACACTGGAAACCCAGACCCTAAAACAAAATATTAAGTGAACACTTCCAGAGAAAGGGGTACAAAAGAGTTGATGTGGCAAATACAGTAGTATGGATTAGTTGAGCACATGGAATGAAGAGAAGTGTGGGATGATGTCCTTCCAAACCCCACCGGGCAGTGCTTCCCTCTGGAAAACATTAAAGAGTCTATGGGTCTGCCCTCTAAGTACAGCCCTGCTTTGGTAACAGAAAGGCCTATGGTGGCTCTAACCTGCAAATTCACCTCCATTTACAAATTATTTCATTGAATATTTTATTCAAAAGCTTTGATCTTCATTAGAAGTCAAAACAGGCTCTGGAATAAAATGTTAGGTCTTAAGCAATGGCCTGTGGTTCAGACACTATCAGAAAATGTGATAAAACCTAGAAACCAGAGCGGAGATCTGGCCAGGTATCTTACTTCACTGATTTGTTGTTGTTATGTTTTTTATTTGTTTAATATCCAAGGGCATTACCTTATGTGCATTCCCGATAAAGTACGTATTCTGATATGTGGCTCTGTTAATGTTTTAATGTGTATTTCACAGGCTTCTGTCAGCAAAACTTTGATCAGCCATGGATTTCCTTGTTCCAAATCCAAAAGGGAAAATGACTAACCGTGGTTTGCAAGTCTTTTTTTTTTTTTTTTTTTTGGTCAACATTACTCCCTGCACATTTACATAGATACAGGCATGCCTCAGAGATATTGTGGGTTCAGTTCCAGTTCACTGCAATAAAGCAAATGTTGCTGTAAAGTGAGACACACAAATTTTTTGGTTTCCCAGTGCATATAAAAGTTACATTTACAGTATACTGTAGTCTCTTAAGTGTGCAAGAGCATCATGTCTAGAAAACAACATATATGCCTTAATTAAAAATACTTTATTGCTAAAAAATGCTAACGACTATCTGAGCCTTCAGTGAGTGGTACTCTTAGTGCTAGTGGAGGGTCTTGCCTCACTGGTGATGGCTGCTGACTGATCAGGGTGGTGGTTGCTGAAGGGTGAGGAAGCTGTGACAATAAAAAAATAGCACAATAAAGTTTGCTACATTGATTGACTCTTACTTTCACAAAATATGTCTCTGTGGTGTGTGATGCTGTTGATAACATTTTACCCATAGTAGAACTTCCTTCAAAATTGGAGTCAATCCTCTCAAACCCTACGGCTGCTTTATCAACTAAGTTTATGAAATAGTTTTTTGTTGTTATTTCAACAGTGATCTTCATCCAGAGGAATTTCCATCTCATGAAACCACTTTCTATGCTCATCCATAAGAAGACAGTCCTCATCCGTTCAAGTTCTATTATGAGATTGCAGCAATTCAGTCATATCTTCAGGCTCCACTTCTAATTCTAGGTATCTTGCTATTTCCACCACATCTGCAGTTACTTCTTTCATTGAAGTCTTGAATCTCTCAAAGTCATCTATGAGGGCTGTAATGAACTTCTTCCAAACTCCTGTTAATGTTGATAAGTGACCTCCTCCCGTGAATCATGAATGGTCTTAGTGGCTTCCAGAATGGTGAATCCTTTCCAAAAGGTTTTCAATTTACTTTGCCTAGATCCATCAGAGGAATCACTACCTATGGCAGCTATAGCCTTGTAAAATGTGTTACTTAAATAATAAGACTTGAAAGTCAAAACTATTCCTTATTGCCTGGGCTGCAGAATAAATGTTGTGTTAGCAGGCATGAAAACACATTAATCTCATTGTACACCTCCATCAGAGCTCCAGGGTGACCTGGTGCATTGTCAATGAGCAGTAATATTTTGAAAGAAATCTTTTTTTCTGAGCAGTAAGTCTCAACAGTGGGCTTAAAATATATGTTCAGTAAACCATTCTATAAACAGAGAAGCTGTAATTGAGGCTTTGTTTTATTTACAGAGCATAGGGAGAGTAAATTTAGCATAATTCTTACGGGTCTGAGGATTTTCAGAATGGACACTGGCTTCAACTTACAGTCCAATGAGAGAGTCAGCCTGTCCTTTGATGCTTTGAAGCCAGACATTGACTTCTCTTTAGCTATGTAAGTCCTAGATGGCATCTCCTTCCAGTATAAGGTTGATTTGTCTACACTGAAAATCTGTTTGGTGTAGCCACCTTCATCAATAATCTTAGCTGGATCTTCTGGATACCTTGCTGCAGCTTCTCCATCAGCACTTGCTGCTTCACTTTGCACCTTTTTGTTGTAGAGATGGCTTCTTTTCTTAAACCTCATGAACCAACCTCTACTTGCTTCCAGCTTTTCTTCTGCAGGTTGCTCACCTCTCTCAGCCTTCATAAAATTGAAGAGAGTTAGGTCTTTGCTCTGGGTTAGGCTTTGACTTAAGGGAATACTGTGGCTGGTTTGATCTTTTGTCTAGGTCAATAAAATTTTCTCCTTATCAGCAGTAAGTCTGTTTCACTTTCTTATCATCCATGTGTTCACTGGAGTAGCACTTTTAATTTTTTTTCGAAATCTTTTCCTTTGCATTCACATCTTGGCTAACTGTTTGGTACAAGAAGCTCAGCTCTCAGCTGTCCTGTCTCAGCTTTTGACATGCCTTCTTCACTAAGCTTAGCCATTTCTAGCTTTTGATTGAAAGGGAGAGCTGTGAGACCTCCCTTCATTTAAACACTTAGAGACCTTTGTAGGGTTATTAATTGTCCTAATTTTAGTAGCATTGTGTCTCAAGGAATAGGGAGGCCTAAGAAGAGGGAGAGATGGGGAATGGCTGGTCAATGGAGCAGTCAGAACACATACATTTATTGATTTAAGTTTGCCATCTTATATGACTGTGGTTCGTCATGCATCCCCTTAATTACAATACTAACATCAGAGATTAATGATCACAGATCACCACAACAGATATAACAATAATAATAATAATCATCATCATCATAATAAAGCTTGAAATATTGTGAGAATTACCAAAATGTGACACAAAGACAGGAAGTGAGCACATGCTATTGAAAAAAACGGTGACCATAGACTTGTCTGACGTGGGATTGCTACAAACCTTCAATTTGCAAAAATGCTAGAGCAAAGTACAACAGGACAAGCTCTTTCTGCGGTGCTGCAACAAAGGTGACATAGAGCGCTGGATTTGTTGGCGTCATTGCTCATCTAGAAACTGAAGGAGGCTGAGCAGACCCCTTGTCAGCTCTTGTTCATGTGAACTGAAATCTTTCCCGGCTTGGAATTACTAGAAATTCTTCCCGCCCCACCACTGACTAGGTGAGGGTTTCTGTATTTTCTGCTGCTCCAAACTTGATGCCCGGGTCTCCTGGGATGAAATGGCATCTGGGGGATGCTGTTACCTTGCTGCATCTCTGCTCTGGCTTCTAGGTCTCACCCCATTTTCTGGTAATCTCCAATCCATATGCTGTTCAGTTAAGACCTGACGTTCTTATTCTAGATCCCACTCAGGCAGTCATCTAGGCTCTTAACCCTCTGCTTCAGGAAACGCCCTCCCTCTGAATAACTGTCCTCAGTTGTGGGGGAAACCACATTTTCTCCAGTCCCTTCACCTCTGTCTACTCAAGAAATGTTGCATACCTGGGATGACTAGGCAGTTCCCTTTCTACTGTCTACACCTCACTCACCCTTCTCTAAGGGGGTGGGAGGTTTTTACAGTGGGCCAGTGGGTAGGTCCTTGATCTACACTCTGTTTTGAAGCCCCCCTGCCCACAAGGTTCACACACGTCCATGCACACGTATGCCTCTGTCACCAGCCCCTTTAGGGCCTGACTTAAAAGATACCTTCTCAGGGAGTTCTTCCCTCGTCCCCTTACCCAGAACTCTGTTCTGTCTCCAACACTGACCACACCTTATTCCTCTTCACTGCTTTAATTTTCTCTTTAGCTGACATTTCTATTAAAAAATATATGTATAACACACACACACTCACAAATACTTTTTAATAGAGATAACTTATTTATCTTTTTGTTTAACTCTCCCAGTAGTGTTCTGATGAATGTTTTACCACTGGCTGTTCACAGCAGGGTGGGGCGGGGGCACCCTGATGGGTAGTGTTTGCCAGTGGTGTAAACACTCTCACTAGGGCTAATTTGCAATAATGGCTATGTTCAACAACTGGCTTGCAAAATTCTTGAAAATTTCACAATTTGGTCTCGTGAACCTGTTTGAGCCAGTTCTAAGATACCACTGGCTCTCCCCACACTGAGACATCCCATGAGGGCAGGGATTTCTGCCTGCTTTGTTAACTGTTGTAACTTGAACACTCTAAATAGTTTTTGGTCCATAGTAGAAGTTTCATAAATAACTGTTAAGTGAGGGAATGAGTATAAACACATACTTTACAATTGGGATAATTATATATGAAGAACAACGCATTCTGTTATTTTCATTTATGCCTACAATGAGAACTTTGCCCATGTAGTTACATGTTATTCTAGAATATTTTAATGATGCTTTAATGATTAACCTTGGGGTATAGTTTGTTGCACTGCTATTTTGTGTTTAGGTAAATTTTATCTCATTAAAAATAGCACTATTATAAATATATTTGAACACAGATATTTATTCATATTAACTAGGTCAGATGTGGTGGTATATTGTTTATGCTTAATAAAATTATATTAAAAGAGGTATGAGAAATAAATTTGAGAAGATTTTGATAATATTCTGAAATTAAAATGACATATGAATGTTTGACCAAATACAACTGATATTAGAATTTTAAGAAATTAATTAGTTTTTTAATTTTTAAAAAATTTGGTATACACTGTTGAACAGATAAGGAACCCAGAACATTGAATTTCTTTAGATACAAATGTAATATGTAAAGTAATGTTATAAACAATGCAGGATAGACATTAAAAAATGAGTTGGGGTAATTTTAACAATATGAAAAAATTAATTTAGATTCATGCTTTACATTATTTTACAAAAAAAACCAAAATGGATAAAATAATAAAAAACTAAAATAGCTAAAATTAGAAAATACATTTAACATAAAGAGTACAAAAATGAGAATTTTCCAAGGAAAATAGAAAAAACTTTTAAATACATTTAACAAATTTAAAAACATAATAAAAATTTAAAATTCTATTCTACAAACACTAACAGAGTTAAAATTGAAAGAAGGAGTTGTGACAACTGGCACTGGCATAGTTTTGTTAAACTCTTATCCCAAACTACAAAATTCTCTGAAGTCAGAGATAGAAAAGAGGTTAAAGAATATAACAAGAAGTTTTATTTAAAGTAAAGTATAAATGATAAACACACATTAGGGAAAATTAAAATCAGTTCAATTTTCTTATTAATTAAAGAAATACAAAGTAGAATTTTATAAGGAAAGCTCGTATGCTCAGTTAAAGTCTCTTTTTATTTATCACACTGCCTGGGTTGATTCCATTTTAATTCTGCCACATCTTCATTAAGCTATTCACTGATTTGAATGTGGATCTCAATTTATCCATTCTCAATTCAGTCATGGAGGTGCCAAAGGAAATATCAGAAGCTTGCCAAGGTAACCAACAGAGCCTAGAGCTGATGTGTGATTGTACTGTCCTGAGAGATATTAGAATAACATTCTTTTGTTCTTCCTCAAGAAAAGCAAAACCTCAAAGACTCAATAAGTTCAGAAGCAAATATATTTCATATCCAAGTGAATTGCCTTGAGATTCCTTCACATTTGGCCCCTATGTGAAGCTTAAACACAGAGATAAGTGCATTTATGTACTTCATGTGCACTGGAATCCACTGGTGCAATTTCATTATGAAAACAGTGATCATTAGGAGTGTATCCAGCTTGAGAGGGGGCTGTGCATCACTGAATCATGGACTGCCAGGTGGTAGAAGAGATGGCAGTGTTTGTCTGCTCTGAACCTGCAGAGGCCCCATCTCCACACCTACCAGGTGGGCACCCATGGCATTTGTTTGGGTGCTTTGTTTCCATGTCATTGCCATGGTCTTCAGAAAGATAGGGCTGTAAGGATTCTGAATGGCAGCTTGGGAGGTTCAAAGGATTCAGGGAGAAAACAAGCATCAGTAGTCATTTTAAGAGTGATGACAATGATTATGATAAATAGCTGGCTATGATCTTTGAGAGATGAGAATACGAGGTGAACTTTATGTTTTCTCTGGTTTCTGCATGGAGTCACTTTTTGAACTGTGACATGAGGAAGTAGAGCTCCGTAAAGAGCTGCAGCCTCACTCATCAGTGAAGCAGCTGGATGTTTGGAGCCAGGACCATGGCTAAAGGGTGTGGGGCATAAAACTGGAGAGGAGGGAACTACTTAGAAAAGGGACACCAGTAGCCATTTCACAACGTATACATATTTCAAAATACCATGACACATACCATAATATATACAACTTTTCATTCATTAAAAAAAAACTGAAAACTATGGGGAATCCATTGGAAAAAAAGAAAAGGAAAGGGGCACCAAAAGTATTCGAGATCTCCTTGAGTCTTTGGTTGAGCACTATATGTCATGTGCACAAGGCAAGACTGAAAGCTGCAGCTACTGGAGGCTCTAAGCTAAAAGGAGGCTTCAGAGGTCATACAGAGGTTCTGAGAGATGCTGGAGTTCTAACCAGCAAGATCAAAATGAGTTCACTGAATGAGGTCCTAAATGGGCAATGCCTCAGAGTAGGACTATGTTAGCCCTAGACTAAGGGCTACTCTAGATGTGCCTTAACAGAGCTGAAGATCAATCCTTGGCCTACTGATGCTTATACACCAGTAAATAAACTGCCTGCCACAACAAAAATTGATACTTTTTGAAGGAAGAAAACTAAATTCATTTTCTCAGCGGTGTAACTAACATATGATTGAAAACTACTAGGCATGAGAAGAAGTAGGAAAATGCGATGCATAACAAAAGAGTCAGTATAAACAGACCCAAAGATGAGACAAATTTTTCAGTTAGCAGGCATGGACTACAGTTAATATAAATGTATTGAAAGATTTCAATGAAAAGGTAAGCAGAATAGCTGAGCAGAAGGGGAACAGGGTCAGAGACATGGAAACTAGAAAGTAAACCAAATAGATATTCTAAAACTAAAAAATTATTATATTTAAAGTGAAAATTTCAATAGATAGACTTAAGACAAGGCTATATACATTACAAAAGAAAACATCAGTGAACTGGAAGACAGAGCTATACAAACTATCTAAACTAAAAAACAAAGAGAAGAACTCTTTTTCAAAAAGAGCAGAGGCTCCTCATTGAGAAGTAAATAAACATTGGTGGTGTGAAGAGAGCATGGGCTTGGCGTTGTTAAGGCCAGGATTTGAAACATGACTTTACTTATGCCTCAACATATAATTTAACTTCTATGACCTGACTTTTTAGGTGGAGATATTTTAGGTGGGGTGGGGAGGAGAAGGAATATATTACATAAAAGGTGAAGTAACTCCGGAGGCTGAGATGGGGGGATTTCTTGAGCACAGGAGTTCAAGCCTTCAGTAACCTACGATTGCACCACTGCATTCCAGCCTGGGCAACAGAGTGAGACTCTCTCTCAAAACAAAAACCAAAAACCAAAGAAACAAAAAAGTGAGGTCACTAAAGTATAAAGAGATAAAAGGACTATCCCAACATCAAAGAAACAGTAAAATTCAGATTGGGAAATCAAACGTTTATCTTTTGATGCTCAGTCTAACACCTTTTCCTATAGAAAAGGCACTGGCCAAGGCAATGGATGTGCTGATGTTTTTTGGCGGATTGTGACATTTGGGGGCTGTGTTCAGATGGGAACCAGTGAGTATTTGTTTCAGAAAGGAGATTTGAAGATTGCGATATTTCTAATTTCAAAGCAAGGCAAAAAGCCCCAAATCTTGCAACTGGTTCCAGGTAGGTCACGTCACCAATTTTCTGAACCTCAGACTGCACATATATAACAGAGACATTATGTGCTATGTGCACAGAATGTGGTGAATATTAAGTTGAAGCACACAGGAGCAGCCAACCCCCAGGGAACATACCTTTCCATATTGTGGATCAAGGGTCTTGAACTATTATCCATCATTGCACTGAGCTCCTGAGAGCCAGGGACAGAGGTTCTGGATCCTTTGTTCTGCAAAACAAGGCCAGTATGGCTAAATAAGAGCCGAAGTGGATGTGCATAAAATAGTACTTGTTTTGGCAGTTCCCAGCCCCAGTTACCCTGGGCTCAGAAACACAGGCCAATCTGCAATGTTATCAGTCTGTCTGGGCCCAACCTCTTCAGAGTTAAGGTTCCCAGATCCCCTAGGGCAGCATCCTCACCCTACTCTGGTGCTAAAGCTGGGATACCGAGCACAGTGTCAGTAGAAACCCAGAGAGAAAGCTGAAATCTCCTGGTTTCCCTGATAAGTGAAGGTGGAAAGACATTATTTGTCAGATTCCAGCTCCACCTGGAAAGGCCTGGGCAGGGCTGGCCACATCAGTGTCTGCTGCCTGCTCTGAGACCTAAGGAGTAGCCTGTAGTGCCCATTCATTCAATCAGCAAACATTCACTGAATATCAGTTTTGTGCCAAGTGCTGCACAGGGCCTTGGAAGAGTAGCAGTGGATAGGACAGACCCAGTTCTTGCTCTCGTGGGCTCATCATGCTGTGGCTTGGTAACCCCTCTAATGATGTGGGTGCAGGGACAAGAATTCCAGACCTATTAAGCAAACTTGGTTCCCAATATTCCTTCCTTTCTCCTGTCAGGCCCTTAAAGATAAGGGGAAAACTGAAATATTGAGCATCAGTTTAGGGGTGCAGAGAAGTTTCAGTGACAGCTTCGGGGATTTGGAGGATCCTATTTGGAGATGGTATCTTCAGTCCCCACCCTGTCCCTCTTTGGTCCTAGCAGGGCTCAGCCCCACATGGACACTTCTGGTTGCATGGCTCCTGTGCCCCCGCTTCCAAATGCACACGTAGGAATTGCCCCTGTTCACTGGGCTGATGCCACCTCCTGGCAGTTTCTTCTTTGATTCTGTCTTCTGTGTCTGGCATGGCTCAGACCCAAATCTGCATCCCAACCTCCCCCATGCACCAGGCATGTCTTCAAAGATACAAATAAAGGAAATATGTAGGAAACAAAACACACGTCAATGAAGAGATGGGCCCACATTTTGGGGTCTTCACTGTAGCCAAGGAAAGGGTGTTGTGGTCTGTGTTAGGTGAGCCATCTACTCCTATGATTCCAATGCGCCTGACTCCAGGAGGAGCTCAGCCCAGGGATCCCCTGATTTAGCCTTGTCCATCCCTCTGCCCATCCTCAGGGAGTTCACTGTTGACATGTTCTCTCCATGACTCAGAGCAGTTGTTCACTTTGTTTGTCAGGTGAGGGCACTAGGTGAAACAGGAGGACCTGGGTGCCATTGATGCATCTGGTGAGAGACAGGCACAGGCAGGAACCCAGGCCAGGGCTCCTGCCTCTCGGGCTCTGGCCCTCCCAGTGCATCCCAAGGCTTCTCCCTGAGGCATCTGCTGCCTGGGCCCAGGATCTGCTTTGCAGAGAGGAGCAAAGCACTCTGGGGCTGATGTGGCAAATCTTCTGACAAAAACGTTGCTTTTAGTTTGGCCCTCCTGCTTGGATATTGTTTGAGCCCTGATTCTGGGTGAAAGGCACAGGGGAGCCTGCATCTGTCTTGCTGGCTGCCCAAGGCTGGGCATACCCTCTGCAGGGCCTGGGCGGTGGACTCTCATCATTCTGCTTTCACTCAGGCAGCAGGGCACATTTGTGGGCCCATTGTGTGCTGGGCCAGCTGCCAGGTGCCCGCTCCACAGAGGGCTGTGCCACATCCCCGCTTTCCTGGAATTCAGGGAGTAAGAATAAAGCCGACTCCTTATTCATTCCGCAATTATTTCTAGCTTCATTTTTCAGGCACCCCCTATGACATTGTTTTCCCAGGAACTCTGAAGCAATGAAACCATGAAACATTCAAACACTATGCATGGACTGTTTATCAAGAAAACAATCATAGAATAAAGATCCCACAAATTTGCCCAGTGAGAATTTCAGTGTGGGGAGGAGGAGATGGGAATGGCCACGGGGAGGGTCAGGTTTTCCCTGAAATGCTGACCAGCTGGCCAGGCCTGAGGAAGTGTCCATAAGCACACGCACAGGCACACAGGGACACTGGGCTTGCTCTCCTGTCCTGGTAGGACTCTTCCAACAACTAGAAACACTCATATTTCCTTTTAGATAATTTATGAAGTACTTTTAAACACATCCACTCCCTTGGGGGGAAGATTGTTCAAGCAACAACCTAACTTTTGTTGATGGATTGTTGGCTATTAGGGGATATTAGTTCAGCATGATTTGATTTGTGAGTTTGATTGAGGGGAGCAAGGGAGGCCCGGCTCGTTTAGTAGACAAAACCTTGGGCTGAGAGGGGCCTGGGCTGTGATCCTTCTCCTGGGCCCTCCCTGGGCACAGGCAGGCAGGTCCTCCCTGCCTCACTTCTCCCCCTGGTGTTTGCTCCTGTCATCCTCTCACTCAAAGCTTAAACCAAGGAGGACAGCAGGGCCCTGGGTCTTAGACGCTAGTTGCCTGTCACCTGGGGATGGCTCACAGAGGAGCCAGGGACTACATGGGGTCAGGCCGTTGCACCAGAACTTGGTGCCCTGGTGTTTAAACGCTGTGACTCTCAGAGCTCCTGGGCTAGAAAGGCTGCTTGAGGTCCAGAGGGGGCTGGAGTTGGACGAGCTTTCCTCCACTCGCTCGTCCATCTACCTGTCTGTGCTCAGCAACGCTGCCCTTGGTCAGCTGCTCAGCAAGGACAGCAGAGTAAGGGTGTGTGAGGTAGTTTTTGCCACCTTAGCTAGCAGAAATTTAAGGACTCCCCCAAAGAAGGAAGGGAAAAAGATGGCATGCTGGGGAATGTAGTTAGAAGGCTGTTGGTCTGCCCCACTGACTGTCATTTCTATCTGGTCCCCAAGTGGCTGGGTGGGCGACGAAGGGGCCCAGGACCACAGAAACACACATTTCCTCTGCGGAATTTCCTCAGTCCTGCAGCTTCAGCAACTAAAAGGCTGAGTTTTTCCTTCGTGGGGAATCCAGATGGCCTGAGTGTTGTTCCCAGGCCCTGGGGCTACACACAGCTCCAGCTGCCGCGTTTCCTCATTTGGGATAATGAAAACAAGGGCTTGGACTATCTCTGAGCTTTCTAATTGGGCCACCAGCTGATCCACATGGTCTTTTTTCTTTTAACCAACTTGACCTTCTAACATGAGCAGGGAAATGCCTATTTGCTCAAGCTTGTATTTTCCATAGTTATATAGCAAAATCCCATTTTTATAAGCATAGTTTAGCTTACAGTGTAATGAGGCCCCATTGAGCCATCCAAAAAATGTGAGCTGGGCTTCCTTCCAGTATGAGGACCAGGATGCTGGGAGGGATGGAGGTCCTGGGGTGGCAGTGGCTCCTCTTGGGATGTGTACGAGGCTCTGATTCCATCCTGCACAAAAACGATGGCAGATTCACACCACATGGGAGGATCAGGAGGACATCGTGCTCAGTGAAATAAGCCAGTCACTGAAGGACAAGTGCTGCATGATTCCACTTCTGTGAGGTTCTTAGGGGAGTCAAATTCATAGAAACAAAATAATGGTGTTTTCAGGGGCTGCGGGAGGAGGAATCGGAAGCTGTTGTCTAATGGGGATAGTTGCAGTTTTGCAACTTGAAAGGAGTTCTGGAGATGGATGATGGTGATGGTTGTACAACAATGTGAATGTATTTAATGCCACAGAACTGTAAACTTTAAAAGGGTTAAATTAAGATGGTCCATTTTAATTTATGCATTTTTCACTACAATTAAAAAACTCTCGGGGGAATTGAGGCCAGCCAGCCCGTTTCTCTGAGGGATGTGGAAAATGTCCCTAGGCTTCTGCATCAGCAGCTCTGTAGCCTCTGAGAAACCCACTGCTCTCCACCTCATCCCAGTGGCAATGCTGACCCTGTACGTTCTCATCTGCTAGGAATCCAAATTTATGATTCTAGCATACACTACAGGGCAAGCCTCACTGTGACCCATATTCAGGGATGGGAACTGGAGCTTGGTTAGTTTGGTACATGCTTTGGTTTCGATAAGAGCTGGATCATGATCCAGATGTATCTGTGAGGCGTTCCTTTATTCCCTTGTTTGGTGTTTACTTCATCATTCACAAGCTTTTACAGGGAACAGGTTTTGGGTCAGCACTGCAGTATGAAAATGCAGTGAAATCCTTAGTCCCAGACTGGAAGGAATGTTGAGTGTGAAATGTACTCACTCCATACAAGGCTGCAGACATTCTGACTTCGAGTTCTTAATTTGTTTCATGGAAGGTAAATAGCATTTTGTTTATAGATGAGTCTGAAGAGTAGACAGCTTGTGCCTGTGTATGCAGATGCAACTCTTTGCTACTTCATCTTTGCCACAGGGTACCTGGGTACCTCTCCTCGTCACTAGGGTGCCCATGTGGGAGAGCAGGCAGGAACGCTTCCAGGTACACACTGGGGGAGGGGCATGCTGGAAGCTGATAACACATGTTTAGTGTAAAACGTTACTAACTCACTGTGAACAATAACTCAGTTCAGCCTGCAGGAGCCAGAAAGGCCCCCGGCGAACTCTCTGTTGGAACTGGCATCTGCTCTAGTGGAAGAATTGTTTCTTTGAGAAAAGAAAACACACATGCATTACGGGAGGCACCTCTGTCAGGCTCTAGCTCCTCAAAGAACGGCGAAGGGTTCTATTGGCTGATAGAATCCTGCCCACTTGTGGAATTGGCTGTGCCAATGCGGGGCTACTTAGCCATTGCACAGACAAAATAGGAAACACACATTTCCTATAGCAGAAGGCAATGGTGCATTTCTATTGGTTTTATCAAACAAACTTTAAGCTCTTCGCCTTTTCAAAACTTAGAGAATAGGACCGTTTACATTTCGTGTGAACCTCGCCTTCCTAAACACAAAGGCCAATCTCGCAAGCCTAAAAACCCCAAAACAACGTTTGACAGGAATCTCCATTCAGAGCAGGAAGGTTGTGTTTATATTCTTCTCTCTAGACCAAAGGCTCTTGCAGGGCTGCTGTTTATTTTTCTGGCTCAAAGAGCAGAGCCACCAATATAATATAAAATAGGTAATATAATAAAAATGCTTTATAAATCAGAAGCTCTGTCCGGTTAGGCCCATGCTCTGGCAACTCTGAAATAAACACGTGGGCACCCTTGCCGGCTTCATTTCCTCTTGGTTTCTTCATCAGCTTGCAGCCAGAGTCATCCTTCAGTTTGTTTTCGTTAATTCCCCCAGTCCATCCTGCACCAGGTCAGTCCAGCTGCAACTTTGTCTTGATCTGCAATGTGGCGTGGAGGGACGTGTTTTCCTTCCTTCTCCTGGTGGAGTGGAGAAGCCGAATCTGCACAGCAGCAAGCACTACCGGCCAATCAAACGCACATCCATCACCCGTCACGGGAAGGTCTGGTTCTCACAATGGCGCTTTACTTAGTAAAACTGGCCTTTCTTCTTGGGTAAACGTTTCCTTTAGAAAGTGACACATTGCGTAGTGGACAGTTAACTGCGAATAAGGGACACATCAAATGCCAAGATTTTGGGGACATCACCCTGCTCCTTTGGCATGAAGACATGCTGGAAAGATAATTTTGTGAATGTCTACCCCAATCACCTGGCACTGTGGGCCTGCCCCTGGGATGCAGGCCTGCTTCCACATACCCCATCTCCCCTTCACACCCGTGCCTTTGTTCTACAGATATTGTGGTTGGAACTTCTCTCTACATTAATCTCAAACCTGCTCCAGTCTTTAGGTGTCAATCCCTGATTCTAATTCTGTTGTCTGAATTGCAACAGAATAAATGCATTTTTTTTCCATGTGATTGGTCTTCAAAAATCCAAAGACTTCTGGAATGTTCTCCCAAGTCTACACTATTCCAGGTTAACCACATTTCTTTAGTGCTTCCTCAAACCTCTCAGACTCTTCTCCCATTGTTTCTTCTTCCGATGTGTCTGATGTTGGTGGTCATCACTCCTAAAATGTTGCATCTGGAATGGACTGCAGCCTTCCAGACAGGGATCTGACGGTGTTGCTAGAAACATCCCCTGCCATGGATTCATATTGTGCAGACACCATTGAACTTACACATTCTTAGGTCCCCTTTTGTTTGTCTGTTTTATAAATACAAACCATTATTTGTATTTCTTTATTTAACGATTTATTTCTTGTCTTCATTCCTAAAAGGAATTAAGATATCTCTTAAAAATATAATGCCATATGTAAACTAGCAAAGGGATAGCATGAATAGGGAAACTATGGACAGACAAAAGTTTATACTGGCCATAAAATGCATTCCAGGATGTCCTACAACCTTGCTATAGGTGACCCACACATGTGGCTGGGTTTCCTAGCAACAAGTGGAAAGGAGGTAACATCACTTGCATGTCAGGGTGCCCATAAAGAAAGCACAAGCCACTGGCTCAGGACAAGCATAGCTGTTCCTGGTACTGAGACCTAAGAGAAATATTCCGCCTAGGTCTTGATAGAGGACACTATGAGATGTAGCTCTGAATGACATCCTTAGAGCAAACACAGTCCATTTCCTAAGAATTTAGGTTGCTTTCAAAGTCCCTGAACTGTTGCTAATCTTATGCCATATCCAGCATGATGCTTTTGCAATTGATTTTTTTGTGACAAATACTTATCGGTCATTCTAACAGCTCATTTTGTGTTTTGGCCTCAGTGATTCTATGTGTCAATGGCTAGATATTTGGTCAAACATTATTCTGGGGGTTTCTATGAGGGTGTTTTTGGAATCGATTAACATTTACATTGATGGACCGAGTAAAGCAGATTGACTTCCCCAATGTGTTAAAGACCTGGAAAGGACAGAAAGTTGGTCCTCCCACTAGCCACCAGTAAGAGAGACCTACTGCCTGACAGTCTTAATCCTGGGCATTGGCTTTTTCTGCCTCCGGACTCGGATGAAACATGAGGTCTTCCTGCCTCTCAAGCTGGCCAGCCTTCTAACTGCAGCACCAGTGGCTCTCCCAGGTCTCTGGATTACTGTTGCAGGTCTGGGGGCTTCTCAGCCTCCACAGCCACGTGAGCCAATTCCCATGCTAACTCTCTGCATCTATGTGTGCCTCCTATTGGCTCTGTTTCTCCGGAGAACGCTGACTCATAAGCCTCTAATGGGCAGAACTGACTGCTTTTGGACTCATTGCCTCTCCCATACCCCCACAGCAGACTCTGTGCTGGGGTCAACAGCCTTGGTTGCTCCGTCCACCCACTCTTCAGCACTGCTTGTGGTCAGTCGACACAGAGGGAGCAGTCTGGGCTTAGGTTTGGAAACACCTCTTTGTCATCCCAGCAACTTACTATTTGCTTTTTTAATCTTCATCAATTTCTTCTTGCATCTGCACAGGCCATCCTAAAGCACTAAGCCTTTTTTTTTTTTTTTTTTTTTAAGAGATGGAGTCTTGCTCTATAACCCAGGCTGGAGTACAGTGGTGTGATCATAGCTCACTGCAGCCTCAAGCTCCTGGGCTCAAGTGATCCTCCTGCCTCAGCCTCCCTAGTACCTGGGAGTACAGGTGTGTGCTACTATGACTGGCTAAGTTAAAAATTTTTTTTGTAGAGATGGGAGTCTCACTATGGTGCTGAGGCTGATATTGAACTCCTGGCCTCAAATTATCTTCCTGCTTCAGCCTTCCAAAGTGCTGGGATTATAGGCGTGCCCATAGACACTGTGCCCAGCCGGTATCTTCCTTTCTCATGTTAAGATCAACCATACAGGTAAGCATTTGTGTCCCCTCTCTGGCAAGCTGCCATAGCTGAATTTCATGCATTCTAATTCTAACCATCAGTATCTCTAGAGCCTTTTTTCATCTCTATGCTTCTCTGAAAGCTTCAAAAATTATTTATTTAGTAAATGTCAGTTAGGTCCTACGAAAAGAGTGAGGTTTCAGGAGCTGTCTTGAAGGAGAGGAATGGGAGACTGCTTATTCCTGGGGGTTCCCCCCATGGTGAAGAAGTTAACGTAAAAGGGCACACAGCATTCGAGTCTGGAACTTGGGATACTCTCCTCCAGAGAAATTACTTATTTTCCCAGTGAAAATGGCCATGACTTTACATTACACTCTAGATAAGAGCGCTCAGGCGCAAATCATTCAGGCAACTTTCCCAACTCAGGGTGAGGGAAAAACAAAACTCCAACAATATCTGGGACAGAGAAGTGGGATTGATTCAATTTCATCTTGAACTGGGTCACCACTGCTCCCAACCTGCAACAACAAAGAAACAGGAAAAGTTTCTATTCTGTTTCCATTTAATGATGACCCTAAACAAGAGCAAGGGTGCAGCAGAAAGGGTTTATTTATTCTGATGGAAGAGCCAGCTGGCAAGTCTGCCTCTACATGTCCGCAAAGCCCACCTGGGATGAGTCTGCAGGCCCTGGGTGCTGTGTGTGCCTGACGAGGGTGGCAGCTGCCCAGATCTGCTCTTTCTGCTTGGAAAGTGCTTTGGCTTGGTCCCAAACAAGACCATGAACTATGTCAGAAGTTTTAGGGGCACTATCCATCTAAAAACATTGTGCTGGTGCTAAGCACATATACATTGATCTTTATCATCGTAAGCACATCAAACTTGAGTGTCTCAATAATCACATGACTCTGTGATGTAGAAATTATTATTAACAGTAACATGATCTCCATTTCCCAGGTGATGTCATTGAGGTTTGAAGAGTGTAAGTTCCATTTGCAGTAATGGCCTTGAACCTGTCTGAGATCCACTTGGCTTGTTTGCTCGTCAATCCTCTGACTATCCTCTCTGTCACTCCTGATGCCCTGGGCATCAGGCCAGGACTACCCGGTATGACCTGAGTCACTGCTCCTTCTTGACATGGGAATACTGATGGTTGCCACATTCAGACACATCAGGGCTCCCAGAAGCAGCAGCCTCAGCTTTGGAGAATGGGGTCAACAGCTTCTGGTAGCTGTTCACCTGGAGAAATGGGGGAGAGTGGGACTTTTTTAAAAGATGACACATGCTTTGTTATTTTTGGCACTCACGGTGCTGAACTCGTTTCAGCTGAGTAAGCACTAGTGACTCAACTCCAAGGTACACCGTAGACTTCATCTCACACTGTGTGGGATATTTAAGGGTTATTGAGTGCTTTCTTCATGGCCCCTTAAGATCTGTGAAACAAATCTCTGTCGTTGGCAAACACACTGAGGGCTTTCCATCTCCGTGCCCGATTGAAATGTCAAAAGTATGACAGAAAGGCATAGCTTCTCTTGTAAAGGAGGCTTGATAGAACAAAACCAATGATGAATGCAAACCAGCTTGAGGCTTTGCCAGGCACCTCTGTGAAAATACATAGACTTCCATCTAGTATTGTTTTTTATATGTTAGCGTGGAAGCCAGCTTGGTTTACAAGTCTAAGCATCTAGTAGACATGTGGGATCCTTGGGTGCTCTGAAGTAGCAGTCTGAGGTTCAAGTATCTTCTCTGATGGGGGCACTGCCCAGAACTCTTCTTCCCAGGGAGCTCAGTTGCTCAGAGCAGCTGCTGCAGGGGATGATCTCGTTTGGGGACAGCACGCTTGGCTTCCTACCTTGCAGTCCTTACAGACAGGAAATACTTTGATATGAGTTTAACCAGATCTTTTACATTGCTGTTTTATAGATGAGAAAAGTTGAGACCTGGAATGCATTTCTTGCTAAGGTAAAGTAGCTATTATTAGTGTGGGAGGCATCTAGAAGGGGATTGGCCCCTCTATGTGGGTGATGCACCAAGGGAAGAAGCATAGGGGCCAAGCAATGAGAGCAGGGACCTCCCTCTGAGTGGGGTGGTGACGTTGGGATCCACACGGATGCTGTCCATGGAGCTGGATGAGTTCAGGGCCACTAGTCGTCATGACTAGGTGGGGAGACATTTGAGAAATGATGTGTCTGCAGAGGGAGTGCAGGCAGCCTCTCTTGTGCTTGGGTATTTTCTAAGCTTGGGTAGGTAGGAGATGAGGGGTGCAGTTGGCATCAGAAGAGCAGAGGAGGCATCTAGAGAGGTGGAAGTGATGGCTGACTGGGTTTAAGGCAGTGACTATCAACCCCAAATCAAGTGATTTCCACACACCTCCCAGGCATTTGGCAATGTGTGCTTTGGTTGTCACATCTGTGGAGAGAGGTGCTACTGGCATCTAGTGGGTAGAGGCCTGGGATGCTGCTAAACACTCTACAATGTTTAGGTTGGCTTCCCACTCATGCAGTCATTTGGGCTGAAATGTCAATAGTCAATAGGTCAATAGTGCAGAGGTGGCCAGGCGCGGTGGCTCACACCTGTAATCCCAACACTTTGGGAGGCCGAGGCAGGTGGATCACAAGGTCAGGCATTCAAGACCAGCCTGACCAAGATGGTGAAATACCATCTGCACTAAAAATACAAAAATCAGCCAGGCGCGGTGGCAGACACCTGTAATCCCAGCTACTTGGGAGGCTGAGGCAGGAGAATCGCTTGAACCCGGGTGACGGAGGTTGCAGTGAGCTGAGATCACACCACTGCACTCCAGCCTGGGTGACAGAGTCAGACTCTATCTCAGAAAAGAGAAAAAAAAAAGGGAAGAGGTTAGGAAAGCCTGGTTTAAGAGTGTGAGTTAGGGGATGTTTCCATTGGTATGCCATGTTAGTTTCCACTTATGTTTATCAATCTACTACCTAGGTTTAAGATTCAGTCTCTCACCCTTTACAGTCATTCTCAGAGAACAGTGTCATGGTGTCAGGGGAAAACAGTTTCAGAGCTATCCAGAAGGGGATAGGCCCCCTCCAAAAATTTTCCAGCCCATTCTGCCCTAGTTTGGGGCATGGCTCTTTCTCCCAAGCTGGAGGCAAGCACTCCTGCCTTGGCACTCCCTAGGGCTCTGTCCTCCTGGGGATGTGAGACTTCACCTCCTCTGGGCCTGATTAATTCACCTCCCATCTCTCACTACAGGCTGCCTATTGTTTTGTCCATAGAATGTACTCGCTGGATGTTTGCAACCTTACCATGGCCACTGAAGCTACCTCAGGCTGAGATTCCAGACCTTAATTCCAGCATGTTTCTCTCTGGCTTGTGAAGCATGGTCACATGTACTTTCAGGGCCTGTCTCCATTGGAAAGCTGCAGGGAGAAGGGCAGGAGTCCCTTTAACAGCCATTCCCTGCCTCAGCTCTACCTCCCTGAGCCTCCAGTGGGTGCTCACACTTATGGCGTTGAGACCTCATTGGAAATGGTGCACTCACCCACTTGTCCCTGCGCATCTGCAAACATGTGCTGTGTGCTTCTTGTGCACTCAATCTGTGACTGTGAATAGGTGGATGATTCTAGCACTATCCTAAGAGACCTGTGTGGTGTGATGAGTGAGGAACCATCCTTCACTTAAGTGAGGGGGACAAGTGGGTCCATCCATGGTCACAGAAGATGGGTTAAATGCTCTCGTGGAAACACATCCAGGCTGCGGGTGGGAGTGGGGAGAAAGAAGCCTGGCGCTGCATATGGCGGAAGGGCATCGATGGAGGGTTAGGGAAGACTATGCTTTAAACAGCCCTAAAGGAGGCACAGAAGGTGAACAGGTGGAAGGATGTGTCTAGAAGGGATTCTCTCTTCACCTAGAGGAGCATTTAGCCAAGGAAAGAAGCTGTGGCCTCCCTGCTGCTGCCCAGGTGGCCTGACCCACTCTTTCCATAGCTCCTTCATCCTGGACAGGCCCACCGTGGGAGTCTGAAAGTGGTAGATGAAGGTCCTCCTCCCTGAACCACAGGACTCTCCGCAGCCTGGGTACCACTCAGCTGCCTCATGTCTCCCACCCCCTCCCCTCCCCCAGTTGCAGTCATCTCCTCTAATTCCTGGTGATGGCAGAATGTTCTCAACTCCCTGGCCACTATGTGCTGAGCTGTCATGACCTTTCCCTGTTTGGAAAGCATCCTCCTCCTTGAGTGATTTTTCTACCTGTTAAAGTCGCATTCAGCAAAGACATGGAATCAACCTAGGTGCCCATCAGTGGTGGGTTGGATAAAGAAAATGTGGTATATACCCCATGGAATACTATGCAACCATAAAAAAGAATGAAATCATGTCTTTGCAGTAACGTGGATGCAACTGGAAGCCATTGTTCTAAGTAAGTTAACTCTGGAACAGAAAACCAAATAATACATGTTCTCGCTTAGTGCGAGCTAAACATTGGGTACTTGTGGACATCAAGAAGGGACAACAGACCCTCGGGACTACTAGAGGGGGAATGGGGGAGGGATCAGGGGCTATAAAACTACCTCTCAGCTACTATGCTTACTGCTTGGGTGACAGGATCCTTTGTACGCCAAAACCTCAGTGTCACACAGCATTCCCATGTAATGAACATGCACAAGCACTCCCAAATCTAAAATAAAAGTTGAATAACTTTAAAAAAGAAAGAGGTGGCCAGGAGTAGGGCTCATGCTCGTAATCCCAGCACTTTGGGAGGCCAAGGGGAGTAGATCACCTGAGGTCAGGAGTTTGAGACCAGCCTGACCAATATGGTGAAACCCTGTTTCTACTAAAAATACAAAAATTAGCCAGGCGTGGTGGCATGCGCCTGTAGTCCCAGCTACTTGGGAGGCTGAGACAGAAGAATTGCTAGAACTCGGGAGGCAGAGACTGCAGTAAGCCAAGATTGCACCACTGCACTCCAGTCTGGGTGATGGAGGAAGACTCTGTCACAAAACAAAACAAAACAAAACAAAACAAAACAAAAGTGTGAAGAAAGAGGCATAAGGAAGCTATGGGAGGTGTTGAATATATTTACTACTTTGAGGTGGTGATGGTATCACAGATACTTGCATGTGACCAAGGCCATCAAATTGTATACCTTAAATATGTATAGTTCTTTGTATATCAATTATACCTCAACGAAGCTGCTTAAAAAATAAATAAAAGTCATCTTCAGTTGGGATGTGAAAGGCTACTTTCTCCATGAAGTATTCTACACTTCCAGGATGGAAATGACTGCTTTCGTAATCTCATCACACTGGGGTTTTGCATCAGTGCTCCTTGAGGCCATGCATGGCACCCTGTCCACCCAGTGAGTGGACTCATTACTACTGAAATAAGTAGGTAGTAGATGTTGAATGAATGTTGTTGGCTGGTGATGAAGATGATAAATAGTACAGAAGTCTCATTATATTTTTCAGGAACAAGTGTGCACCTACCAAAAAGACTCAGAAATCCTGAATGTTTTCAAACTCCCCCAGCATTCAGCTTTTAATGATGTTCCTGAACACACAGACCCCCATGGTGCACAGGGGATATTAAAGTTCAAAGAGACATAGAATCAGGTTGAAGATGGTAAGTGATCAGACTCCTAAGGGAATGAGAGCATTTCCTCATTTTTGGACTACAGCAGAAATGTCTGTAATGCAGATATTTAAAACTCGGCTGGGTGAAGAGGTGTGGGAGGTTTCACGGAATAGCCTGGAGTCAGGTCCTGTGGGATGAGGTGGATGTGATTGTGAAGGTCATCTCTGGCCCCTGCGCCTCGGATTCCATGATAGCACATCTGCTTTTGATTGCAGCGGGTTCTGAGCCCAGGGCTTAGGGCCCGACGCCATCTGAAGGAGGAAATACTAAGTCTGTCTGCAGGTCTGGATGTTCCCACAATGGGACACCAGCTAAGCCCTGTGGCCACTGGAGAGACACTAGAGCTCTGTCTGGGGCTCTGCTCATTCTCAGAGGCCCCACACGTGGAGGCCTTTGCAGCCCACGCAGGCCTCTGTCAGAACAAATAAAATGAAGCAGACAGGACGGGAGGTCTGGGAAAGTGGACCTAACAGGAGCAGGGGGTGGCTGTGAAAGGCAGGGTACCATGGTAATGAAGGGGAAGGCGGAGAGTCCGAATCAGACCCAGGCAGTAATCTTGGAGACACCACTCACTGGCCGAATGGGACCTCAGGAGGTTCCCATTCTTTGTTTGCAGAGTGGGGAATCAGCGAGATATTGCAGCAAAGCATGTAGTGCTGTACCCAGCACTTACCATTCAGTCACCTCTGCCTATTGGTATTTGACAACTTAGCTCTGGCTTGCTCCATCTGAAGAGACAAAATGACTCTGGATGGATGCTTCCCTTTTGAAAAGAAAGAAGGAAAAAAACCCACCCCAGAGTACTGTTTAGAATAGGGAAGCCTTCCTTGGGTGAGCAGCCTCACTTCCTGCTGGGTGCAGATGTGAGGGACCCGAATCCTCCAACCGCAAGTGCACTTGCTACTCAGCGAGAGCAAGGTCCACTGAATCACGTGAGCGGAGGCAGCAAAAGCTGCACAAACACATGTGGCGGGAACAGGCACAAGGAAGTGATGCTGGCCCCAGGAGGTCCCCAAGGCTGGCTGGGACATGGATCTCTTGGAACGCTGCAGCAAGAAGGACTATGTAAACAAGAGATCAAAACCCAGACTCCCTGGGCCTTCGGTGTGATGAATGTTTGTCCTGAATGTGCAACAGAAATCAGACCACCACCATCTTTTGTAGCCTGAGTTTTCAGAGGACCCTAGGGAAAATTCACTGGTGTGGGATCTGGGGGATCCTTTCAGATGGCATGTCTCCCCGGCGACTGGACCCACCTTCCAAGGGCAGACAGCCCCCTGCATTTTCAAAGCTCAGTCTGCCTGCATGACCCCTCCCGAGAAAGGGGCCAGGGAGCACACTGCTTAGAGCTTTCATCATCCAAGGCAGTGCATGGTTCCCTCCCCCACAGCGTGGGAATGAGCCTGCTGCCTCCTCCAAATTATGCCTATCGTCCCAGGACCACCGATGACCCTGTCTGCCAGCTCAGCCAAGGGAAGCTTAATGGGAAGAAAAACTGCATGGCCAGGTGTGCCCAAGGTCATAAAACCCAAATAAGTGTCAGCAGCTCCTCCTACTTGTTTGCTACCCATCAGAAGGCCCCTTCTCCTTGGCAGTTCCTGATTCAGCCCCTCCCTGCCTTATCGAGAGCATCTTCCCTTAAAGGAGAAAACACAGAAGAGAAAACATCCTCTATTAAATGTCCAAAAATGTGTGGCTTCTCTGTCTTGCCTTAGTGTGAAACTGACAGGCTGTTATGACTCATGCGGTCTCCCTGAATGGACAGACAGACAAATAGATACACAAACAAGTGGACAGTCGGTCAGCCAGTGGATAATCTATTGATGAAAGGATCCCCTGCTGGTTGAAATGGTCCTCTTGATCTAACCTTCTCCATTTCATCATGAGGAGTGCAAATCCTATCATTGCTCTGTGACCATTTATTACTCTGTCTTTTCCGTCAGAGGTGCCGAATCACTGCTCACGGTTGCTGTTTCCTTCAGAAGGCATTAGCAAAGAGGCCATTTGCCTGAGAATGTTTGATCTGTTCTGTTTTTTGCTGTCAGGTCCTCCACCACAGTGTCTGGGACCATAAAATGATTCCCAGTCCGGTGTCTGAGAGAAAGTGCTCAGATTGACTCAAGAACCATCCAAAAGGAGAGGCTAAGGCAATCCTGGGAGCCTGGGGGTGAAGGGTGTCAAGCTCAAATCTCCGGTGAAGGCTGTGGCTGGAAATGGTCTGGGAGGATCTCAGAGATGTGCATGTGTATGCACGTGTGTTTGTGTGTGTGCACGTGTGCATGTGTGTGCATGAGTGTGTGCACATGAATGTGCATGTGTGTACGTACACATGCATGGGCAGAAGAGCTTGGGCATGACGATTATGATGGTGAAGCATGTGACCAGCTTTGCATGGTGGCATATGAGCATTTGTACAGGTGCCTGTTCATGGTCAATTCAGTGTCTGGGCGTGCACAGGCCCTACAATGCCTCCTATAAGCACCGATAAACCACAATGCTATTGAGTGTGACTGGATGCCTCGGAGGGTCCCAGGCCCTGAAGGCCTTTCTTTCTATTCTGGTTTCTCTGTGGTGCCTGGCTGGGCAGCTCTGAGGTTGGAAATGTCTGACATCCAAGGCTTCAGATCTTAGCAGGGGAAGGGCTTGGTTGACAATAGGCTTCCCAAGGCAAGACTGGCTACTTTTGCTGGGTGTACTTTGGGCAAGTCCTCCTCTCTGTTAGCTCTCTGACACCTATTTCTCAGGATGTGATTGCAATAAACTAAATAGAATAATGCATGTGACAGCCTTTTAGAAAGTAAGAAACACAATTCTATATTGGGACTGTTGAGGGCAAATGTACATACACTGAAATCAATCCATCCCCAAGGAAGACATGCCTGAACTATGGAGAAGTACCCTTCCTAGAGAGTTCAGTATTCAACAGCATCCACTTCTTCCTCAGGGCAAAGACATTTGATCAATTAATTCCTAAACATTTAGCTCTGTTCCACCCTGGGATGAAGGGTCTTGGTTGGGTTAATAGATGTGAAGGAAGTGGAAGGTCACTTTTGAGTTTGGGGACGTAGCAGGGTGGGCACTCTGGGAAGGTGACTGAGCAGGGGCTGGAGGCCCCCCGAGGACAGGCTGTGTCCCTGGGAGTCTTAGAGAGATGGCAGTTTCAAAGCGATCAGGTTACAGTTGCCAAAGGATTTGCTCAGGTATTCCCAATAGGCTGGGGTCAGACACATCCCCAGGGAGTTCATGATCAGTAGGACGAGGCCCTCAGACCCCTAGGGCAGCCTGCATCTGAGGATGGGTTGTCCAAGTCTCCGTAGACTTTGCATCCTCGGGTGTATCCAGGGTCAGGGATGCAGGATGTTGGTTTTCATCAATTCAAGGCCAGGCTGCACCCTGCTCTCCTGATGTGGTGGCTCCCGGACACTGATCTTCAGACGCAAGTGTCCCTGCTGCCCTGACCTCATCAAGAGCTCAAGGGCCAAGCCATGCACAGACTTGGATGCTGACGGAGAGCCAAGAAGGCCGCTGGCTTTGATGTTAAAGATCTGCCAGCGGTCTTGAAGACCGAGTTTCGGGAATGGGGATTTCAGGGATCCTAACAGGGTCCAGTCTCTTCTGCTCCTTTGTGACTCCAGAGTTGCACAAAATCAAAACAACGCAGCAGCAGTAATAGTGGCAAGGGAGCCTTCAGCGGCCCCTCTGAAACGCCAAATATGTTCAGTTATTTAATTTGAATAAAAATGATTTTGTTTTGGGCTTTACTCTGGAACCTCTGGCTCCAGGCTGTTATTGTGACTGTGAAATGGGGAAGGTTAAGAACAAAACGCCAGTGGTTAAGAGCACTAGGTCCTACTTGAGATTGTGGCCTCCAACGTGGAGGGTTTGGGAACTGAAAAGTCATAGTCCAAGTTCTTGAGGTTTTCATCATGCTAAGCACCCATCCACTTGTCCAGAACTGGAACCCTATTACAGTGTGTCCTTTGTTATTTTTAGAATTTAAGATGATATTTTCCTATTTTAGTTAATGGCCTGAGAATGAGATTTTGGTTGTTTGCAATAAATTGCCTGATTTGGAAGTATTGGTGCAGAGGGACTCTGTAATTCAAAGTCTTTTTATAGCACAGCTTTTTTTTCCTGGTCTGGAGAATTCCATTAATCAGGTGGTGGGAGTGATTAATGATCCCCTGTGCCTGTGTGCACGTGGGGGCTCACAAGTCCTGAGAATGGGAAGCTGCGGGGTGGGTAGTCACATCGCTGTAGAGAAGGAAATCTCAGGGCCACATTCTCCACCTAGAAAGTGCATGCATCCAATTAAAGCCCTGCCAGGTCCCACCCGGATGCAAATAGGAATGAATAGATTAATTGCTGGAGTGTGTTCAAGGCCATATCCTCAGATGTGCTGGCCCAACATGCCTCTTTCTGCCCCAAAAAAGCAAAGTGGGGGTAGGGGACGGGGGGTGTAGAGTTTATTCCTCGTCTTTGTTTTTCTTCTTGTTACTTCAAAAGGAAAACACTTAGCACCTTCAATCAACTTTTACTAAGCACTTCTTATGTGTCAAACACTGAGTGAAAGCAGTAGGAGAGATTTTAAAGAGAAGTCATATTCTATATTCCTCCTAGGAAGTCCACAGTTAGACAGAGGCTCATAAACAAACAATCGCGTCAGAGGGTGGAAAGAACCACTCCAGGGCTGTTGTGTTGAGCTGCTGATGAGGGCGGGACTCACCAGAGGAGTTCACCAGGCTGAAGAGGAGAGGAGGGTGTTCTCAGCTGAACTTGGAAAAGATGCAGTTACATTGAGGCATGAAAAGCAAGAACTCTTCCCTTCCTGAAAGGATGGAGCCTCAGGCAGGGATGGGCAGGGGCGTGGGACCTAGAATATAGAGGGCTTGTAAGCCCCAGTGAAGACTGGATTTGCTTCTGCAGGCAGTGGGGAGCCAGGGGATATTTTAAAGCAGGGAAATTAAAGTGGGACTGACAACTGAGAGCTGCACACAGCTCATTGTAAAAATGTGAGAGCTAAGGCCAGTGCAGAGTTGGGATAGGCCCTGGGGCATGTAGCTGATGGCAGAATTGGGATAGGACCACGGACACATGGCTGATGGCAGAGCTGGGATAGGACGGGGGGCATGTGGCTGATGGCAGAGTTGGGATAGGACTGGAGGCAGGTGGCTGATGGCAGAGCCGGGCGAGGACTGGGGGCATGCGGCTGATGGCAGAGTTGGGATAAAACTGGGGGCACGTGGCTGATGGCTGGCAGGACCTATGTGAGATCTTGGATCTCCTCAAAGGAGCCTAAATTGGTTAAATCTGAAGTTACTATTGCATTCTTTAATCCTTATTAATTCATTCTCTCTCTCTTCTGAAAGAAGTTCTTTCTCATTTTGTTTCTCACAAGTTATGTGCCAGGTACTATGTTTCCCCTTGAATCTCAATTTTCGATGTGTCCTTCCTGTACTCTATTGGGCACACTGATGTGGGATCTGATATTTGTGGAAAGAAGCTTGATCAAATGAAAAAAAACAAGAAAATGACCAGGTTCACCACAAGCCTACCACCCATTTTTCAAAGGATACCAAAAAAAAAAAAAAAAAAAAAAAAAGCCCATCCATGCTGGCCCTCAGGATCCTGTACTGAAGAATGTTCCTCAAAGGGGGTTTGGTGCTGTTCCAACCCTGACAGAGGCTTCTGGCACTGCCCTCACCTGCGGAGGCACAGATGACGGCCCTCCCACCTGTGACCGTGCCTTCCATAATCCCACAGCCTGGCTTCCTGTTCATCTGGATCCCTGTTTTAAAAGGTCTCTAACTCACTTTTACAGTGGCCTGAGGGTAAACCTCACTGTTTCTGTATTAGTGAGGAGGAAACAAGGTCTTTCTCCTGAAGAAACCAAGGACATCCTCACAACTGAGACGATGAAACTTTCAGAAGCTGGAGGACACCAAAGCCAGCAGAGCCTCCCCTGGTTCGTGCTCCTCTGGACCCCATGGTGTTGTGACTCACGAGGCTCCCAAGCTCTGTCCTGAGAAGACATTCCCTTCACATCCCTCCCACACCCAAGGTGTCGGTCCCCTGCGTCAGGGTTGTCAGAATTGGTGCCTGTCTGGCCTGCGGCTGAGGCATCCTGCCCCTTCCCGCCATGCCCAGTTTTCAGGCCTCAGCAGGGGCTCACCGCCCCCCGCATTCTTGCAGGTCACCGCCTCTCTGTAGGGAAAGGCCTGTGAGGACACCCAAGGTGAGCTGTGCTAAGGAGGCTGAAGGGAGGTGGCCAAAGCATTGCTGGAATCTTATGGAGCAGAGCAGTGAGGAGGGTTGAGTCTGGAATTAAGTAGAATTGAGTTCAAAAACTGGCTCTTCATCACTCACCAGAGAAATGCAAATTAAAGCTCATGCCTGTGATCCCTGAGACTTGGGAGGCTGAGGAGGGAGAATCACTTGAGGCCAGGACTTTAAGATCAGCCTGGGCAACATTGTGAGATCCCGTCTCAAGAAAATGGAAATTAAAAACATAAGGAGATACCACTGCACCCCGCCAGAGCAACTAAAATGGGAAAGACTGATGATAGTGAGTGCTGATGAGGGTGTAGGGCAACCCCAACTCTCATCCGTTCCTAGTGGGATGGCAACCTGGATAACCGCTTTAGAGGGCTGAAGTTATCTCTAAAGTTAAACACGTATACACGGCCCAGCCCAGAAGATTCACCCCTGGGTATATCCCAAGCAGAAAGAAATATCTGTCCTCGAAAGGCATGTCAGACATGTTCATGGCAACCTTACTCAAAATAGTCAAAACCTGGGGAGAACCCAAATATTCAACAGCAGTAAGATGGATAAACAAATTGTGGTGTGTTCATATGGTAAAGTACACCAAAGCAACACAACCCAATAAATGATGGCTGCATGCCTCACCCTGGGTGACCACACATACACATAGCACGGGGACACCCCAGAGTAGTTACTGCTTGGTTCCACTCAAATGGTGTTGAGAAACAAGCAAACCTTGTCTGGAGAGATAGAAGAGTGGTTACCATGGGTAGCTTGATGGGAGGGGAACAGGGGACCCTCTGGGGGATGCAGAGATTCTAGATCACGATCTGGGAGGTGGCTCCTGGCCCCGTTTCTTTCATTGTAAATGGGATAATAAAACATGACTTTGGAGTTCTCATGGACTGAGTAAAGTGATGGATGTCAGGGCTCAGCACTCTGTAGGGTGAGAAGTAACCCCAGACAGGTGCAGGGCGAATGCTTGTTTCCTCATCTCCTCTAGATCTTAGTCAATAGGAGCGGGAGTAGAATATGGAATCCAGAGCCTGAATGTTGGCCAAATTGGTAGATGGAGTCTCCTGTAGTTCCATGGCCAGAGAGGTCCCAGGAGCATCTATCCCTGCAGCTCCAGACTGCTTTGCAGCTAGGGGAGCTCAGGTCCCTTAATTAGCCCACCCTCCCTGACCAGCCCCCAGAACTGCCGCCACCAGATGCTAAGGTGAGTCTCTTCTCAGCTGGGCCATGTCCAGGGAAGGACTCTCAAGGCCCAGGCTCACTCTGGTAAGGGAGCCTGAGCCTGGTGGGTCCCAGTAGCCACTTGCTCACCTTGTAGCACTATCATTGGCCTCTGACAGCTCAGCTGGAGTCCAACTTAGCTGCCCTTTTGTAGTTAGACATCCTACTGGCCCCATTGAACCTGGACTTGAGCCCCTGTGGTTAGAGGCAACAACTCTTTGCAAAGACCAAACGCCCTTGGCTCCTCCTTGGTCCTGAGGCCACAGCATTTGGATCTTTTCCTGGCAGATGCCAGTGCCTTCAAATGGCAGTATTGGGCGGAGCAATTGGCTTGTTCCCAGGATTGCATGATTCATGGAAATGCACAGAGGCATAGACCAGGTTAGGGGGAGTCTCTGGGACCTCCTCTCTGTTTTTCATGCTCTTCCTCTCTGCACAGGCAGCCCTCCCCTGCCCACATGCCTCTGTGGTTCCAGGCACACATTTTGCTGGTTTCTTCAGTGATGAGATCTCTCATTCCATGCTCTCTTCTGTGTATGCACAAGCTCCTACAGAAGAACCCAAATTTAGCAGGCGACACCCATGTGCTGTGGATGCAGCAGCACTTGTGTGTTGGCTCATGAACATGGATCACTCACACCTACAGCGTTCACAGGCACCAACGTGGCACCTCACGAGACATCCCGTAATTCAGGGCATTGTTAGGATAGTTAGGGGTTCCAGCGCATGGAGAATGTCCTACTCATCTCTCCCGGTGAGTCAGGAGGACTCTGACTTGCCTTCTGCTCCACATCCTACCTCCCTCCAGCCCTGCCTCCTCTCCTCTCCCCAGGTCCTGGTAGATACAAAGCGGGAAGCACAGCCAGACGCCAGGCTTTGTGGGAGCAGCTCCCCACAGAGGCTGCGTGGAGTTAGTGTGTCCTGACAGCACACTCCCCACACTCACCTCAGGCACTAGGTGGGCACCACATCCACATGACTCTGTGGCTTCACCCGTCAGAAGATCCTCTGAAGACCCCACTGACGTGTTGATGATGCAGATGACAAGGCAGAAGGTAAATGATGGGGTCTCATCTGCTGTCCATTTTATAGAACTTAAGCTGAATGACCTCTACCTGGATAAGTGGCAATGTGTGTGTCCAATCTTATATCTGTTTTACCTATATTTATACATGTATATTTCATGTGTTAATTTGTCTTAATTATCTGTACACCTAAATGCATTCATGCATTCTATTAAGTCTACTCAGTGAAAGGAAAGGAGAGATTGATTATGAATTGAGTGTCTGCCTTGTCCTAGATGTTTTACATAGATGATAGCACTTTATTCTCACAGTCACACATTAAAGCAGGGCTCTCAGATCTGAGCTGGCCCATCCAAATGACCTGGGGGCCTTTTAAAACACAACTTTCTAGACCACCGTCCTAGGTTTCTGGTTCAGCAGATGTGGGTAGAGGTTTGAGAAGGTGGATTGCTGATGAGTTTCCAGGTGAGGCTGTAGCGTCTGGCCCAGGGACCCCACTTTGAGAAGCACAGTTTTAAAGAAATAGGCTCAATTTATGATGGAAAATTTGAGGCTCACATTTGAGATGTAAAGTCATACAGTGAGTGACAGAACAGGATGTGGGCCTGGCAACACCCTGCCACCCTACACAGCGTGGAGTTCCTTCAGTATTTTTAAACGCCACTCCAAGGGCAATGCGAGGCAGCAGGACCTGTACTGCCCAGCATGGTGTGTAGAGGCTGACAATCTTGCCCTGCGTGGTTGGAAGTTTCACAGCTACCACTGCCTCTGAGCGACTGACTACATCTATTAGCTTTCACCGGGTAAGAAACTGCCCCATCAGGAAGTGGCTTAAACAACTATTTATCAGCACTGGCCAGTCTACAGGCCTGCTGGGCGGTTCTGCTGTTGAGGTCAGGCTAACTGATGGAAGCTGGGCTGCTCAGGTCTGGGGTCAACTGACAGGTCAGGTGGGGTCTACTGGTCTGGGGCCCTCCGTGCTTGTGTGGAGGTTGGCTTCATTCTGACTGAGAGGTGGGAGCCAGTGCCACGAGCTTCTCATAATCCAGCAGGCGACCTGGCCTCGTTCACACAGTGGCTGCCGGATTCCAGAAACGAGGGCAGAACGTTAGTAGGGTGCGGAGGACCTGGTTTCGACCTAGTACACATGACTTGTGCCCTGTTCTGTTGACTAAAACACTAGAATGACCAAGATCCAAGGGGTGGGTACAGGAAGGGGAGGAATTTGTGGCTATGTGAAAAATGGACCCTACTGTGTGTTCTGTATTATGGCCACTGCATGTCCTCCTGTGTCCCTGTCCCATGCCTGGCTCAACAGCAACAGGAGGCAGGGAGGCCAGCTCTGTCTCTCATTTGTTGCTTCCTTTGTGGATGTCAGGAAGACAAAATCTATGGTGAACAACAGCATGCCACCAGGGTTTCCTCCTGAGAAATACGTTTTTCATTTTCCATGGAAAGCTCTTCAAATGACGTTTCCTTGGAGCCATCATCTATATGCATAAATATGGAGTTCAAATGGAAAATCCAGTTTTCACAGCTGTGTCTGTGCTAAATTAAAAAGAACAGAAAAACAAAGAGAAAGAAATAAAATGACCTCTGGCTTTTTGCAACAGAATGGGGGTGCAGAGAAGGAATCCTTCCAACACCATGCAGCCGGCTCCACGACTCCATCATGTGCAGATTGGACTCTTAATTAATCATGGCTGAATTTTTGCACGTTTACTTTGGGGCTGGTGGTTTATTTTCTTGTTCTAGTGCCCACATGAGCATCCTCTGGCAATAAAACATCCAGAGAGAAGTTATAAAAACATGTCATCTTGGTTATAACATATGGCTAATTGATTTTTGAGAATCGCTTAATTGTGTGACTTTAGTTAACTAAACAACAATGCCTATTTTCACACCTCTGATATTAGCTCATAGGATTTCATGACCTGCCCCTGCTGAGACACACTCCATATTTCTGACCATAAATCTGGCCTCTGCTCGGCTAGCATATTTGCTCCAGCTTTGTTGTGGTGGTTTTACTGCATTGGTTGCCTTTAAAAAAAATTTATAGTGGGCAATAAGCATGGAGAAAGGTTTAAGGGGTAGAAAGAAATTTTCTTTCTTTCCAGTCTATATGAGCTGAATTTTTAATTTCTTCCTTAAATAAAATAATAAAAGGTAGTTTCCTTCACAACTTTGCCTAACATGGATCTCTGTAGGTTCCACTTAAACAGAATGTGAGAGCAACATGAGCCTGTGGCCTTTTTTTACAGAGGTTTACAAAAGCTCTGCTGAGTTCGATTAATTGCCTGGTGTTTCACAGGGGTCCCTGTCAGTTACAAGAGGGTTTTAATGTGGAAAAGTCAAGATGATAGGCATGTGAGGAGGAGGGAGAAGAGCGATCTGAGAGAGAGGAAGGAGCTAGGGAGGAAAATAAAGGTGTTTGAGAAGCAGTGGGAAAAATGCCTTCAGTGGATAATGAGAAAGTAGGATGGAGGACTCAGTATATTCCCCTAGATTATGGTACAGGTTACAGACATAGGGGAATGAAGAGAAGGTCATCTTCCAGCTTTGCCCCTCTGGAAACTAACTGCCCATCATGGTTATTATGCAGAGTCAAAGTACAAAATCCCTGTCAAGAGTCATAGCCTGGGGTAGAAGAAGCCACCCTCAGCGTTCCACAGCTTCACCTGAGATTGATGATGTTTTCTTTTCTTCCTTATTATAAAAGAAACCCAGAGTAATTGTTACAGTCTATAATAATAGCTGATACTTGCATGTTTTTGCCATGTGGTCAGGCAGTGTTCTAGGTGCTTTGAGGATGTAATTCCTTAAAGCCTCACAAGGACCCTGTGATGCAGGTACTACTGTTACACCATTTCACAGATGAAACTTCTGAGGCACACCGAGGTGAGTAACTTGCACACAGTCAGGCAGTTGCTATGTGTACATGGCAAAGCAGGGACTGATGAGCTCTTTTCTACCTTGCCTCCTTGTTTGGATAATCCTCAGGTAAAGACTTCAACAAGGCCCTGGGTGCTAGGCCCTGCAGTCATTGGCACCAGGAAAATACACTGGGGATGATTCCTGAGGTGGAAAGATGTATGCCTTTTATTCCCTTTCTTGCCTTACTACACTGGCTAGAAGTTGCAGATGATGTTGAGACCTTGCTTCATTCCCAGAATTAGGAGAAAAGTATTCAGCCTTTTGCCATTAAGTGTGATGTTAGTTGTAGGTCTTTTTGTTGATACTCTTTATCAAGTTGTGAAAGTTCCCCTCTACTCTTCATTTCCTGAGAGTTTAAAAAAAAATTATAAAAGGGGTTTTTTTCTGTATCCATTGATATGATCATGTAATTTCTCCATTAATATGGTGGATTACACAGATAGATTTTTTAGTATGGAACTTGCCTTGCATTCCTGGAAAACATCCCACTTGGTCATGGAGTATATTCTTTCTATATATTGCTAAGTTTGATTTGCTGATACTTTGTTAAGAATTTTTGCAACAAGAGAAGGAAGAGAGTATGCAAAATTTGAGCCTTCACCTGAGCGGTGGGCAAACCCAGGATTGCCTGAAGTTTCCAGCTCTCTGGGGCCTATCCTGGCCAGGCCCCACTGACGAAGCCTGCTGTGCAACTGTGCCAACAGGACGGGACTGCATGGTAAAAGAAAACACAGAACAAAAAGGACAGACCTGAGTATTCTCATCTGGACCATCCCATTCTTGTAAAAACAAGCAAACAATTATAAAAGGTCACGGCTTTGTGTAATTCTTAGGGGAAGGTCTCAACCAAAGCATTGAGACGGAGTTCAGTGCTAGATGCCAAGCAAGACCCACAGAAAAACCAAACAAGTCAGTCTTCTATACTTTTGTATCAAGATTAAAAATTTCCAGCAATTTTCATTGAACAGAAACAAAGCACTCTGCAGGAATGCAATCCCCTCCGCTATCAATACTAGCCTTCATCCCCCTCAACCCCACCATGACAGTCATGGTGAAGGTCAGTGTGCCCCAGGCTCTGTTGCTGACTAACTTTAGGGAAGAAGGACACAGGGGCCCAGGCAGGGGCACCATTCAGGCAGACCCCACTCCCCGCTTTGTCCAAGCATGTTCCCGCCTTCCTGGGTGACACCGCATTTGTTGTGTACCTTTGGCCTAATTCCTCGCGCTGGCTCCTGCATTAGTAACCACCCTGTGGTGACCTATAATTCATCTTCCAAACCAAGAATGTGGCACTTTTGAAAATGATTTTGCCAGAACAGCAGGCCTAACCTAGAATTGCTTGGGGCAAATGGGCCCATACAGTCCACCTTCTAATATTTGAGTTTCTCCAGAAGTGGGGCTCTGGATTGTCTTTGCCAGACCCCACTCCCCACCACAGTGGCTACGAAAGGCCTGCCTGTTCCCTGCCCCAGCAGCTGAGCCCCTTCTCCTCTCTTCTGGAACCCTCTCTGCTGTCTTGCTCTGGGATCTCTAAACAGTCTCTTGTCTGACCCTTGAACCCCGCTGTGAAATCTTGGCGTGTTGTACAGTCATCTGTTCTGGGGCTGGACTGTGCCCGCTGGCGCTTGCCCATGTCCGCTGGCGCTTGCCCTTTGACTTTTGTCCCCTGCGCTTCCTACAATCTTCTGGATTTCACACCAAGTGAGTCACTCTGTTCTCTCTACTCCCACTGGGCAGAACCACGAGGCTCCTGCATGCACATGCTCTCTGCCTCTCGGGAAGCACTCCTCCCTGTTGGGGATGCAGCAGAGGATTGAATGAGCCTCCACTGGTTTGAAAGCTGGGGGGCTTTCACGAGTAGCCTTCCTCTTCTGTCTGCTATTTATACCTCCTGTAGCATGATTTCCCTTTCAGAGGTTAGATCCTGAGGCTCAGAAAGATTAAGGAAGCAATCCCTCATATTCCCTAGAGCCCCTGTTGCCTCTTGGAAGTAGGCTTAAATTGGGAAACCCAGTCTAGCCATGGCAGAACTTGGCCTATATTTATAAGAGAAGTGATAAGAATGTCCCAGATGTTGAAAACAGGAAAGAGAAGAGATATTAGTACACCCATGACCATAGCAGCATTATACACAGTAGCCAAGAGCTGGAAGCAACCCAAATGCCTATCAGAGAAAGAATGGAAAAGCAAGTGTGGTGCATGCGTACAATGGAATATTATTCAGCCTCAAAAAGGAATGCCAAGAAAGAAAATTCTGGCACATGCTACAACATGAGAGAACCTTGAAGACATTATGCTAGACGAAATAAGCCAGACACAAAAGGACAAATATTGCATGATTCCACTTATGTTAGGTATTTAGAGTAGCCAAATTCATAGAGACAGAAAGCAGAATGGTGGTTGTTAGGACTGGGGGAAGTGGGATGGAGAGTTATCATTTAAGGGGTACAATTTCAGTTTGGCACGATGAAAAGTTCTGGGGATGGATAGTAGTGATGGTTACCCCAAAATGTGAGTGTTCTTAATGCCACTGAATTGCTCACTTAAAAATGGTTAAAATAGTAAATTCTATGTTATGTATATTTTACAGAAATTTTGAAGAAGAGGGATGTTCTGGAAGTTCACTCCATAGGGTACTGCTTTGTTTGGAAAGGGCATTTCACTCTTCATCCTGTCCTCCTCCTCATACCCCGCTTTCCTGGAAGCCCCCACCATCTGGCCTGAATCTGCATTATCAGCTGCATGTGCTGATGGGCTGCTCGTGCCTCTGGGTAAGTCTTCACGGACACACTCAGCTGGGCCTGGCTCAGAGTCGGCTGGCTCCCTGGCTCTGATGAGACATGCCAAGCCCTGCACTGGCAGGCGTCAGGAGTTGCTCTCACTCCCATGTGGCATGGAGATGCCAGGCAGAGGGAATGCATTATGCAAGCCCAGTTCTGAGACACCAGGCATTGTGCTTTCCAGCCCAGCCATATAATGCTGACCACGTGCAGTTATTGCAGCAAGGCTGGCATCCCAGGGACAGGGCGCCCTCTCTGCATAGCCAATGTCTCAGGGCCTCCTTGATGCTACTGTAGCGAGTCTAGGAAGCCAGGAGATGAATGAAGGCATTATGGAGCCTTGTCACTCCACCGCCTCTGTGTACAGAGGAGGGGGCTGAGGCCAGCTGTCCTAGATGCTGCACAGACACAGGGAGATTTGGTCAGATCTGGGGTCTCCTGATCCCGGGCAGCACGCACATCATGGTCCTGAAGGCTGTATGCTGTCTAGCTGTTCCTGCACAGTGGCTCTAGGAAAGAACTCGGGAGGCGAAGAGCATCTCTTTCTTTTATACAACTAGCTTCTATTTATTTTTACCTTTTATCTTTGTTATGTTCAAACATTTTCAAATAGTGTGCCCCTAGAGCTCATAATTAAATAGCCCAATCCTTTTACTCTTCACAGCATGTATCAGACCAAATCAGAAGCTTTTCCACAGACCTTAAAAAATATTGGAGATTAATAGGAGGTTGCAAAGATTATAAAGAGAGATCCTGTGTACCCTTCCAGTAGGTTTCCCCATGATTACTCCTTATGAGATACAGCATAGCATCAATACCAGGACTTGGATATTGGTGCAAAGAGTGTATGTAGTTATGGCTTATTTTATCACATACATAGTTTGTGTATCCACTACTGCCATCAAGATACAGAACCATTTCTTCACCACCAAGATCTCCAGATCTCCCTCCTGCCACCCACTGCTCCCCACCATCCCTAACTCCTAGCAACCACCAATCTAATTTCTATTTCTATAATTTTCTCAATATGAGAATGTTAGATAGATGGAATTATACAGTATGTGACCTTTTGAGATGGGCTTTTTTTTTTCTTCTAGTCACAATGCCCTTACGATCCATCTGGGCTGCATCTATCAACAATTTATTTTTATTGCTGAATAATTTTCTGTGGCACCAGTTTGTTTAACCACACTTATCCATTGGAGGGCATCTGGGATAAGTTTTGGCTCTTATAAATCGAGCTGCCTCAGATGTTTGTGTACAGGTTTTTGCATGCAAACATTTTCATTTTTCTGGGACAAATGCCCAGGAGTGCAGTCCTGGCTCAAACACCAAATGGATATTTAGTTTATAAAGAAAGCACCAAACTATTTTCCAGAGTGACTAAGAATTCACATTCCCATTAGTAATGTATGAGTGATCCAATTTTTCCACATTCTCGCTTGCATTTTGTGTTATTATATTTTATTGTATTAGAATATTTAACATGAGCTCTACCCTCTTAACATATTTTAAGTGTACAATATAATATTGTGAACTAAAGGCATAATGTCATAAGCAGATCTCTAGAATTTACTCATCTTGCATAACTGAAGCTTTGTACCCACTCAAAACAATCACTTCCTGTTTCCCCCTACCTCTAGCCTGGCAACCACCATTCTACTCTCTGCTTCTATGAATTTGAATATTTCAGGTAATTCATAGAAGTGGAATCATGCAACATTTGTGCTTCGGCAACTGGCTTATTTCACTTAGCGTAATGTCCTCAAGTTTCATCCATGTTGTCAGATGTGGCAGGATTTTCTTTTTAGGACTGAGTAATAGCCATTGTCTATGCATATGACGTTTACTGTATCCATTTATCTGTTGATGGACATTTGGGGTTGTTTTCACATCTCAGCTTCATAATGCTGTAATAAACATAGTAGTAAAAATATTTCTTCTGGATCCTGATGTCAATTCTTTTGGATGAACACTCAGAAGTGGAATTGTTGGATCATAGAATAGTTCTATTTGTAATTTTTGAGGAACCTCAGAATTTTCCATAGAAGCCATGCTATTTTATTTTTCCACCCGTAGTGTAGAAGGGTTCCAATTTCCCTACATCTTTGCCAACACTTGTTATCATTTATTGTTTTGATAATAGCCATTATAACAGTGATATCTCACTGTAGTTTCAATTTGCATTTTCCTGATGATTAGTAATGTTGAGCACATTTTCATGTATCTATTAGCCATTCGTATGTTTTCTTTTGAGACTTTTCTATTGAAGTCATTTGCCTATTTTAAAATCAGCCTATTTGTTGTTCTGCTGTTGAGTTATAGGCATTCCTTATGTATTTTGGATTTTGACTCTGCCTATATTATATATTGCAAATATTTTCTCCCATTCCACAGGTTGTCTGTTCGCTTTGGTTTCTCTTTTGCTGGGCAGAAGCTTTTTAGTTTGATGTAATCCTACTTGTCTATACATGGTCTTGTTGCCTGCACTTTATATACCATATCCAAGAAATCATTTCCAGGACCAATGTCACGAAACATTTCCTCTACATTTTCTTCTAGGAGTTTTGACTTTGCAGTTTAAGTATTTAATACATTTGGAGATGATTGTTACATATATTGTAACAAAACGGTCCAATTTTATGCTTTGGTATGTGGATATCTGTTTTTTCCAGCACCATTTGTTAAAGAGAGTATCTTTATCTCTCCATTGTGTAGACTTGGCACCTTGTCAAAGGTCTTCATAGGGCCATATATGCAGGTGTTTATTTTATTTTTTCTGGTATAATATGTATGGAGTTACATGTCATGGTGGTTTTAATTTGCATTTTCTTAATGGCCAGTGATGTTGAACACCTTTTCATGTGTCCATTTATTAGTCATGGATACACTTTGATAAAATGTCTCTTTACATCTTTGGCCCATTTTCTAATTGGAATATTGTATTTATGCAAATACAATTGATTTTAAAATATTTATCTTGTATCTGTGAGCCTGTATCTTGTTGAACTCATTTATTCTAGAATTTATTTTGGTAATGGTTTTTTTTTTAAAGTGTCTCTTTACATCTTTGGCCCATTTTCTAATTGGAATATTTGAGTGTATTTTAATGTTAAATTTTGAGAACTATATACTAGATATAAGCGCTTTGTTAGATGTGTAGTTGGTGCATAATTTTCTCTCGTCTGTAACTTGCTTTTATTCTTTTAACAGGATCATTAGCAGAGAAAAACATGTTAGGTTTGGATGAGGTCCAATTGGTCATTTATGTACTGTGCTTTTGGTGTCATGTCTAAGAACATTTCTCCAAGCCATAAATCTCAAAAATTTTCTCTTATATTATCTTCTAAAAGTTCTTATGTTTTACATTTAAACATATGATGTGTCTTGAGATAATTCTTGTAAAAGGTGTGAGGCTTAGGCCGAAGTGTATTGTTTTTGCCTATTTCATTGCTCTAGCACCGTTTGTTGAAAAGACTATCCTTCCTCCAGGAAGTTGCTTTTGCACTTCTGTTAAAAAACAGGGGAACACATTTGTGTGGGTCTACTTTTGCATTCTTTACTCTGTTCCATTGATCTGTGTGTATATCCCTTGAGTAATATGCCACAGTCATGACTACTTTAGCTGTATAGTAAGTCTTGAAATCAGGTGGATAATTCTTCCTGTTTTATTTTTCTTTTTCAGAATTGTTTTAGCTATTCCATACAGATTTCTATATAAATTTGAGAACAATCTTATTTATAATATATCTATCTAAATTGTCTATATCTACAAAAAAATCTTGGTGAAATTTTGATAAACCTGTATACCAATTCAGCAGAGAGTTTGTCTTCACCATATTGAGGCTTCTCAGTATGCATCTCCATTTATTTAGGTCTTATTTTATTTATTTCATCAGCATTTGGTAGTTTTCAGCATAAAGTCTTGCATATATTTTCTTAGATTTACACCCAAGTGTTTTTTTTTTTTTTTTAGGTTTCAATGATATTGCATTTAAAATTTTGGTTTTCATATGTTCACTGGTAGTATATGCAAATACAATTGATTTAAAAATATTTATCTTGTGTCTGTGAACCTGTATCTTGTTGAACTCATTTTTTCTAGAATTTATTTTGGTAGTTTTTTTTTTTTTTTTTTTTTAAATCTTCATTGGCTACCATGTCATCTGCAAATAGGAACAATTTTACTTCTTTTCTAATCTGTGTGACTTTCATTTCATTTCTTTGTCTTAATGTGCTGGCTAGAACTTTCAAGTATTCTGATGAGTGGCAGTGTCACATGAAAGTAGAATCCATGCCTCATTCACAGTTTTAGGGGGAAAACATTCAGTCTTTTACTACTAAGTACAATGCTTTGTAGATATTCTTTATCAGGCTGAAAAAGTTTATCTCTATCCCTATTTTATGACAGTTTTTGTCATAAATGAGTGTTGAATTCTGTCAAATGCTTTTTCAGCATTCATTAAAATAGTGGATTACACTGATCAATTTTCCAGTATTTAACCAGCCTTGCATTCCTGGAACAAGCCATACTTGGTCATGGTGTATATTCTTTGTATATATTGCTAAATTCTATTTGCAAAATTTTTTTCTTTGTGGTATCAGGATAATATTGGCTTCATGGAGTACATTAGAAAATGTTTTGTTTTTTTTTCTGGAAGAGATTGTATAGATTTGATGTGGTTTTTCTTAGACCACATATTAGTCCCTTCTTGCACTGCTATAAAGAAATATCTGAAACAGCATAGTTTATAAAGAAAAGAGGTTTAATTGCTCAATGTTCTGCAGGCTGTACAGGAAGCATGGCTGTAGAGGCTTCAGGAAACTTACAATCATTGGCAGAAGGTGGAGGGGAAACAGGCATGTCTTTCATGACCAGAGCAGGAGGAATAGAGAGAGCAGGGAGGCACTGCACACTTTTAAATAAACAGATAACATAATAGCTCACTCACTATCATGAGAACAGCACCAAATGGGAAATCTGCCCCCATGATCCAATCACTTCCCACCAAACCCCACCTCCAACATTAGAGATTACAATTTGACATGAGATTTGGGTAGGGACACAGACTCAAACCATATCAGACCATTTGGCAGAATTCTCCAGTGAAACCAGCTAAGCCTGGATATTTGTCTTATGGGAGGTTTATAATTATGAATTCAACATTCCTAATTGTTTATAGGATTATTTAGGTCATTTATTTTATACTGGAGGAGTTGTGCTACTTTGCAGTTTTTGAATAATTTGTGCATTTTATCTATGTTGTCAAATTTACATATGTAGAGTTGTGTTCATAGTGTTCATAGTGTTTATTATTCTTTTGATGTCTGCAGGGTCTATAGTTATCTTTTCACTTCTGATATGGTTGACTATCTCTAATCCAAAAATTCAAAATCCAAAATGCGTCAAAATCTGAAAAATTTTGAGTACTGACTTGACACTCAAAGGAAATGCTTGTTGGAACGTTTTGGATTTTGCATTTTCAGATTGAGGATGTTCAACTATAAGTTTTGAACTTACAGTTCAGTTGAACTATAACACTTTTTGTCCTAAGGATTTTGAATAAGGGATACTTAACCAGTGCTGGTATATTGGAAAGTCTTCTTTCTTTTTAAGTTTTGCTAGAAGTTAATCAATTCTATTTTCTTTTGCAAAGAACAAGCTTTTACTTTCATTGAAGTTCTGTGCTGTTTTTCTGCATTCAAACCCACTGATTCTTGCTCTTGCTTTTGTTTCCTTCCTTCTACTTGCTTTGGGTTTATTTTGATTTTATTAAGATGAGAATTTAGTTATTGATTTATGACTTTTTCTTTTTCCTAATGTAAGCATGTAATGCTATAAATTTTAGTCTTGGAATTGCATAATTGCATCCCGTAAATTTTGATATGTTGCATTTTAATTTTCATTTTCAATGTAATTTTTATTTCTCTTCTTTTAGTTTTCCTTTGAGAGAATCTTTATTTCTCCTTTATTACCTAGGAATATTTTGGGCAAGTATAGAATTTGGGGTGAATAGTTTTTTTTCTTACATCACTTGAACAATGTTTTCCCTCTCCCTTGGGTCTCCAAGCTTTCTGATTTTAAAAAATCTACTGTAGGTCGGGTGCGGTGGCTCATGCCTTTAATCTCAGCACTTTGGGAGGCTGAGGTGGGTAGATCACGTGGTCAGGAGATCGAGACATCCTGGCTAACACAGTGAAACTCCGTCTCTACTAAAAATACAAAAAATTAGCCGGGCGTTGTTGTGGGTGCCTGTAGTCCCAGCTACTCGGGAGGCTGAGGCAGGAGAATGGCGTGAACCTGGGAGGTGGAGGCCACATTGAGCCAAGATCGTGCCACTGCACTCCAGCCTGGGCAACAGAGTGAGACTCCATCTCAAAACAAAACAAAACAAAACAAAAAACTACTGTAATTTAAATTATCTTTCCCATGTAGGCAATGTGCTGTCTTTCTCTTGTTGCTTTCAGGATTCTTTCTTTGTCTTCAGGTTTTAGAACTTTGATTGTGGTGTATCTTCAAGTGAATTTCTTTGAATCTATCAGGTTTGGAACTCATTTAGCTTCTTGAATCTCTAAATTTATAGGTTATTTTGGCCACATTTGTTAATTTAGCATTGTTTTTTGAAAACATTTTTAGTTCCATGATCCCTCTCTTCTTCTAGGACTTTGATGACGTGCTAACTCTTTTGTTATAGTCATACATGTAAATGAGGCTCGGCTAATTTTTTCAGTTTCCTCTTTGTTGTTCAGATTGAGTAATTTCTATTGCTCTATATTTAAGTTTATTGATTCATTTTCTTTTGTCCTCTTCATTCTGCCATTGTGCCCATTCACTGAACTTTTTATTTCAGTTACTGCATTGTTTAGTTCTAAAATTTCCTTTTGATTCTTCTTTTTACTTCTGTCTTCATTACAATTTTTGTATTTCTTTGCCAAAAATTCTATATTTTCCTGTGTTCCAAGCTTGTTTTTAATTGCTAATTGCAGCACTTTTCATAATGATTGTATTAAAATTCTTGAAAGATAATTCTAACAATTGTATCATCTGGGTGTTGGTGTTTTGTTGATTGTCTTCTCATTCACCTCGACTTGTTTTTGGTTCTTGGTGTAATGAATGACTTTTGATTGAAATAGATACATTTTGGTATTATAAGATTATGAAGTTTATTTAAATAATGTTTACTAGCAAGCTTCCTCTGACATCTCTCCAGTGGATGAGGAGATGGGGGCACTGCCATGTAATTACCAATTAGGGATGGAAAACTATGTTCTCCACTTGATCTTTTTTGACACCTAGGCTGGGGGAAGGGCTCTTTTTTACTGCTGGGCAGAAATGGAGTTCAGATTCCCCACATTGTCTCCACAGACATGAAGGGACAGGGGACTTTTTACTGCCCAGCAGGGATGCAAACCCTAGCTCCCAACTCAGCCTTTATTTATACCACCTGACAAGGGAGGTGGGGATGCCACATAACAACACAGTAAGGGCAGAAGTCTAGTCTCCCTGCTTAGCCTTGGCTGGTATGAGTGGAGGTGGAGCCACAGTTTTTCTGTGTTTGGCTGGAGTAGGCATTTTATTCCTAAAAGTTTTCTGTCTTGATAAATTTTCCCTTTCCTGGTTCTTTGGCTAGAAAGAGCTGGCTTTTCTTTGGTCTTTTTTTTTTCTGTCTGCGCTAATTAGCAGTTCCAGGTTGCTGACTTTACAAATACCTAATCTTGGGATATATGAGGCAATAAGAAACTCATTGTCATGTTATTCCTTAAGTCCCACAGTCTCTGGTTGTTCTGCCTTCTTCTCTGTACCTTTCAGAGTCTTCTTATATTTGCTTTATGTATAATGCCTAGGCCTTTTAGTTATACTTAGTAGGAATAGGGTAAAGCATGTCTACTCCATCTTCCTGGAAAATGGAAGCCTTATTCTCATGGACTTTTGGGTTTCAGGGAAATTGAAATAAGAGCTGGATTCCTGGGAATAAATCAGACCAAATCCCATGATTGGGACTTGCTGAGCATTAGGTAGACAGAGTCATTCATTCATTCATTCATCCACAAATGTGTGGGCACCTGCTCTGTTCCAGGAACTGCTTGGAAACTGCAAATATAGAAGTAAACAAAGCAGTTAAAGTTCCTGTGTTGGAGACCCACATTCTACAGAGCAGACTGAAAAACATCCATGATACATAAGCAAAAATATGTTTTATTAGATATGTTATTAAATGCTGATAACAAGATATGAATCAGGGAAAAAGGATATAAAGTGTTAGATGGGGGCTGGGAATTCCCAGCAAAGCGGCCAGGACAGACCTCATTCAGAAGGAAATTTTTGAATAGAGACTTGAGGGAAGTAAAGCAACCAGCATTTCAGGCATGAGGAACACTGAATGCAAAGGCCCGAGGCAGATGTATGTCTGGCAGATTCAAGGAAGCATCAGGCAGGAGATGAGAACAAGGAATTCAGTGAGTGAGCCGGAAAGCCATCAGCAACCTGACAGCAGGGGTGAATCTTAATCTAACTGTCATAAATGGTTATTCTGGCTGCTGCGTTGAGAGCAGACTGAGTAGAGGCAAGGGCAGGAATGAGAAGCTCAATTTGGAGACTTGTTAAATAACACACTAGAAAGGGTGGCTCGACTGCTTGGGAACAGTAGGGGCCATGAGTGGTCAGAGTCTGGATATATTTTGGAGATGGAGCCAATAGGATTTACTGAAGCTGGATGTGGGGTGAAAGAGGAAGCTGGGAGCCATGGGTAACACCAACAGTTGTGGCCTGAGCATGGGGCTGACAGGTGGTGTGTTAGGAATGTGGACCTGCCATGAGTGTGGATATGCCACATCATGATGCTGTCATCCTTCCCACAGGGAGGTCCAGCCCACTGTGGACACGGGTCCGAGTTGGGAACTAGTCTGAGAACCGGCATCGGTGACCTTAGAAAAGCATGACCTGGGTGCTGACCCTGGAGGCAGGTGTAGATGGAATGTGGTTTCACACAGGGGCATTTGGGAGGAACCCACACTGGTGAAAGTCCCAGTTCATGAGATTCTAGAACCTTCCCTGATGGATATGGGCTCCTTGAACTCCCTGTTATCATGGGAGGCAGCCTGGCAGTGCTTCTCTCAGGGCTTAACTTTTCCTGACAGAATCCTTTGCCTTTGTACATGTCCCTTCATACCCTCCAAAGTGTTTCTTCTGCCCATACCCCCTGCCCACCCCCATGCCAGCAATTTGTATGGTCAGGATGCTGGCTGGGACCAGGGTGGCTCCCACAGCACGGCACTGCAGCCCAGAAAGTCTGATCGAAGGTTGCAGGACAGTTTATAAATTCCTCAAGGATTGCTTACATGCCCAGAGCAAATTCCATCTGCCTGGTTTCTTTCACATGTGTTCACCCCCTTGTTGGCTTCCCCAAGTTCAAATAAGAGGATCAATAATTTCGTTTTATAGTGGACTACTTAGTCTGATTCTGTTTGGGAATTTTCATGTTTTGAGAAATGAACCTTCCTATTAAAGAGATTTAGCACGCACTCAGACCACAGAAAGCCCCACATGGAAAAAACCAAGGCAACATACCGTAAGTTTTGTTTCCAAGGCCTCCAGGACCCCAGCATAAGCAGCAGAGTCAAGTAAGCCAGCTTTTCTGCCATCTGAGTTAGACCTGGTGACGTCTTCCAGAAAGTATGAGTTTAATATTTCACAAGTTGTGACTCAAACAAAATTTGCACCCACCACCTCTGCTGGCCCCATGCCTGGCACTCACTTAGTGAAGGACTTTTGATAAATCTTCAGCCTGTGAGCCTTAGCTGCAGGGGAGGGAGCAGAGCAGGTGTTCTGAGGGACCCTCCTGCTGAGGAGGGAGGCCCTGATGCCTGGCTTGTGCCAGTGGGCATGGCCATTCCTTATGCCCCAGTTGAACCAGTGCAGACTGCAGCTGCCCCTGAGCAGCATTTCCTGGCCTGCCCATCTTGACCCTTCTACCATTCTATGTCTTCTCTCACTCCCCTGTGAAAGGCTCAAACGAGCAGGTCAATTCATGTGCATCCAAGAAAATGCCCCCCAATGCATGGGGCAGGGTCAGCACTCCTTCAAGGGCAAGGGGAAGGAGCCTTAGCTTTACTGTATTTCTCCCTACTGATGCCTCACCCAAAGTTCCCCCTTGGACATCATGCTCCAATTACACAGCAGGACAGGGGCTGGAAGCAGAGTTCTAGAATGGGCTCTTCCTGCAGGAGGGGCAGGTTCCTGGCGGGAGACCAGCTGCAGGGTACAGGTGGATGCGGGTGGATGGGAGAGGGTGAAGCTGGAAGTAGCCTCTTGTCTTTCCTGGCCACTGAAGTCAAATTCGTGAAGTGCTTTTTGAATTCAAAAATGGCTTACAAGTGTTCACTGCTTTGAATTTCTGGTAACCTGTGGTAGCCGTGTGTGTGTGTGTGTGTGTGTGTGTGGTGTGTGTGTGCATGCGTGTGTGCTGGGCAGGTGGGTGAGGAATGAGGGGAAACACCAAACACCTCACAACTGCAGTCCCCTCCTACTTCACCTTTGTATTTCCCACAATCTTCAGAGCAATCAGAAGGGGAAGCATTACTCCAATACTATGGCAGAGAAAACGGAGTCACAACAAACAGAACTGTTAAGCCAAGGGGCCAGTCCTAGGTGCTGACCACTTGAGAGGTCGGCAGGGCTCTTTCTCCTTGGCTGATCTGCCAGTCTTGGATCGTGACCCTGGGACCTGGGTGGGACAGGCAGAAGATGCGTGCTTTATTGGTTTCTCAACAGGCTTTCTGGTCTATGCAGAGGGTAGAGCCTGCAGAGGTCCCTGACAGCACACAGGAAACTTGGATGGAGAGAAGGGCAGGCATCTCAGGGAGGTCTCCAAGCCAAGAAACGAGGCAGGACAGCCTGGAGGCTGGGGCAGCGTTCTCAGTTCCCAGGCTCAGAGTGCCAGGCCAGGCCATGCTTTTCTCAGGCTGCCCAGTCTAGAAAAATGACTTCTGCAATCTCATCCTTATCATTCATAAAGTGGGCACAAGGGCTGCTTATCTCATTGGAATGTGGCAAAGAATACTGAATTGAGATAATCACAAGACATGCAGTCAGGTGTATAAAGTGCATGTAGAACAATACAGAAATAAATGCAGAAATGCAAGTCCTTTCTTCAGGAAGTTTGTCATTTTCGTGGACTAAGAAAAAATTTAGTAGACACTGGGATAATGAACCACCCTGTGTTGCCTTCATTTACAAACCTTTCTCCAGAGGTTTGCAGACCAAGGAGTTTCACAAACCTGTCTGGTAACTGTAATATATTTGCAGTTAAATATCCCAGCAAAGTGCATTGTATTTTTCCCCCTTTATGTAAAAGTTGTGCTCAGATTTTAATTTCCTTTGACCTGTGGGCCATTTGATCCCTTCTGGCTTTAATTACTTCTATCCTTGATTAATCCCTTGGTGTTCTTCGCCTTCTCTGCTGTCACTGGTAGAACATGCTGCAAAGTCCAAACGCCTTTGGTATGTTTACGAATTTAACTGATCCCAAATGTGGAGGAGAAACCTCCTGGAATTTAGATCTGGAATTTTAATTTGATGATTAGAATTTCACAAGTGTTTTCTTTTTTCCCTGTCTTGAATGAAGGCTTTGGGAACATATTTTGTCGTTTTATTTTTTTGTAATTAGATTTTGTAATCTCTATTTCCTATGTTCCCATCAACAAACATATATCTTGCTTACAAATAACACAAGCCACAAGTATAATCTGCCTTTTCTTCTCCTGAGGTTTTAGTTAATATCTGTGACTTTCAATCCTGCATTGCTTGAAGCAGCAGCAGGCAACCTATGGCTTTCCTTTACCGAGTCCTGTCTCCCTGTGGATGGTGGAGCCCAGGAAGAATAGGCTAAGGGGGTGAGGACCTGCGAGTAAAATTTAGATTGCTTACTCAGTCTGTGTTTGATTCTGGGCAAGCATTTCAAGTGTATCAATATTTATCATCTCTCAAACAGAATGAAGCTATTTATGTTAAAACACTTAAGAATTGAAAAGCACTGTATTTAAAAGGGGGATTTGCACACATGTTCATATATGTACATGCACAGGTTTGAGAACACAAAAGCAGCATGCAGGTATGGTTTTTATGAGTGATAATGATGGAGATAGGTATTCAAATTCTTTGCATTTACCAAGACACTCTCTGTTTCTGTTTTTCTCTGTTCCCTTCCCTTCCTCCCTCTCTCCCTGGCTTCTTCCCCTTCCCCTCCTCCTTTCTCTAGCTGTTGTTCTCACTACACACACACACACACACACACACTCATTCTCTCTGTCTCTTTCTCTTTGTTACACACACATCTGTGGAAAATTGGAAAATTGATATCAGAAGTTAAATTATCAATTGTTTTAGAGGTTAAATTTATTACTGTCCACAGGTGCTATGCTTTAGGGAATTTGATTTAATAAAAACATCTGTTTCTGGGCCAGGCGCGGTGGCTCATACCTGTAATCCCAGCACTTTGGGAAGCTGAGGGGGGTGGATCACGAGGTCAGGAGATCGAAACCATCCTGACTAACACAGTGAAACGCCATCTCTACTAAAAATACAAAAAATTAGCCGGGTGTGGTAGTGGGTGCCTGTGGTCTCAGCTACTCTGGAGGCTGAGGCAGGAGAATGGCATGAAGCCAGGAGGCGGAGCTTGCAGTGAGCCGAGATCGTGCTACTGCACTCCAGCCTGTGCGACAGAGCAAGACTCTGTCAAAAAAAAAACAAATAAATAAATAAATAATCTGTTTCATTTACATACTTAAGAGTGAATTCATGTGAAAATGATGTATCAATGTCATATCTCTTAGTGACTAAGAATTGCACTACAGTCATTAATTTTTTCATAATTTTATTCCTTAAATAATGTTACTATTGTTTATTACAGATTATTTCTATATGCAAACTTTCAAATCCATATCCTTGCATATCCACTTGTCAAAATACAAAATAGGTGGCTTTTTTGGTCCTTTATGTTTTTGGTGGTTGTTGATAATGTGTGATTTACAATCAACAAAATGGAGAGGTCTAAATTTTTCAGTGCATATGAATCCCAGCAGTTTTCTTTTTTTTTTTTTAAAAAAACTAGATTCCATAGAGTTTTCTATGTACATAATTGTCTTCTATAAAAAAAAGATAGTTTTACTTACTTTAAAAAAATCTTTGGTCCTTCCTTTCTTTTTCTTGCCTTATTGCCCTTGCTAGAACTTCCAGTAGAATAACATTGAATAGAAGAGGGGAGAGAGGAAAGCCTTATCTTGCTTCAGATCTTAGGGAGAAAGTGTTCTATTTTTCATTACAAAATCTGATGTTAGGTGTAGGTTTTTTGTAGATGCCCTTTATGTGATTAAAAGAGTTCCTTTTTATTTCTAGTTTGCCAAAAGAGTTCATCATGAATGGACATTAGCTGCATACCTATTTTGAATTATTGGCTCTTGTTTTTTGATCATGGGATGGCCTCAGCTCCCATTGCACCAGGTGTCCATTTCATTCATGTAGATTTGCCTTTGATTAGGCCCTAGTCCTTCTCCTTCATTGGTATCAGCAGAGTCTAAGAAAAACCCTAAGGGTTTTTTTTTTTTTTTTTTTTTTTCATGACATGAAGATAACTATCAACTCTGTGAAACTAGATGTCAGACTTTTTTTTTTATTATTATACTTTAAGTTCTAGGGTACATGTGCACAACGTGCAGCTTTGTTACATATGTATACATGAGCCATGTTGGTGTGCTGCACCCATTAACTCATCATTTACATTAGGTATATCTTCTGATGCTATCTCTCCCCCTACCCCCTCCCCACAATAGACCTGGTGTCTGATGTTCCCCTTCCTGTGTCCAAGTGATCTCATTGTTCAATTCCCACCTATGAGTGAGAACATGTGGTATTTGGTTTTCTGTTCTTGCGATAGTTTGCTGAGAATGATGGTTTCCAGCTGCATCCATGTCCCTTCAAAGGATGCTAACTCATCCTTTTTTATGACTGCATAGTATTCCATGGTGTATATGTGCCACATTTTCTTAATCCAGTCTGTCACTGATGGACATTTGGGTTGATTCCAAGTCTTTACTATTGTGAATAGTGTCACAATAAACATACGTGTGCATGTGGCTTTATAGCAGCATGATTTATAATCCTTTGGGTATATCCTCAGTAATGGGATGGCTGGGTCAAATGGTATTTTTAGTTCTAGATCCTTGAAGAATCGCCACACTGTCTTCCACAATGGTTGAACTAGTTTACAGTCCCACCAACAGTGTAAAAGTGTTCCTATTTCTCCACATCCTCTCCAGCATCTGTTGTTTCCTGATTTTTTAATGATTACCATTCTAACTGGTGTGAGATGGTATCTCATTATGGTTTTGATTTGCATTTCTCTGATGGCGAGTGATGATGAGCATTTTTTCATGTGTCTGTTGGTGGTATGAATGTCTTCTTTTGAGAAATGTCTGTTCATATCCTTTGCCCACTTTTTGGTGGGGTTGTTTGTTTTTGTCTTGTAAATTTGATTGAGTTCTTTATAGGTTCTGGATATTAGCCCTTTGTCAGATGAGTAGATTGCAAAAATTTTCTCCCATTCTGTAGGTTGCCTGTTCACTCTGATGGTAGTTTCTTTAGTTTAATGAGATCCCATTTGTCAATTTTGGCTTTTGTTGCCATTGCTTTTGGTGTTTTAGACATGAAGTCCTTGCCCATGCATATGTCCTGAATGGTATTACCTAGGTTTTCTTTTAGGGTTTTTATGGTTTTAGGTCTAACATTTAAGTCTCTAATCCACATTGAATTAATTTTCATATAAGGAGTAAGAAAAGGATCCAGTTTTAGCTTTCTACTTATGGCTAGCCAATTTTCCCAGCACCATTTATTAAATAGGGAATCCTTTCCCCATTTCTTGTTTCTGTCAGGTTTGTAAAAGATCAGATGACTGTGGATGTGTGGTATTATTTCTGAGGACTCTGTTCTGTTCCATTGGTCTATATCTCTATTTTGGTACCAGTACTGTGCTGTTATGGTTACTGTAGCCTTGTAGTATAGTTTGAAGTCAGGTAGCATGATGCTTCCAGCTTTGTTCTTTTGGCTTAGGATTGTCTTGGCAATGCGGGGTCTTTTTTGGTTCCACATGAACTTTAAAGCAGTTTTTCCCAATTCTGTGAAGAAAGTCATTGGTAGCTTAATGGGGATGGCATTGAATCTATAAATTACTTTGGGCAGTATGGCCATTTTCACATTATTGATTCTTCCTATCCATGAGCATGGTATGTTCTTCCATTTGTTTGTGTCCTCTTTTATTTCACTGAGCAGTGGTTTGTTGTTCTCCTTCAAGAGGTCCTTGACATCCCTTGTAAGTTGGATTCCTAGGCATTTTATTCTCTTTGAAGCAATTGTGAATGGGAGTTCATTCATAATTTGGCTGTCTGTCTGTTACTGGTGTATAAGAATGCTTATGAATTTTGCACATTGATTTTGTATCCTGAGACTTTGGTGAAGTTGCTTATCAGCTTAAGGAGATTTTGGGCTGAGACGATGGGGTTTTCTAAATATACAATCATGTCGTCTGCAAACAGGGACAATTTGACTTCTTCTTTTCCTAACTGAATACCCTTTATTTCTTTCTCTTGCCTGATTGCCCTAGCCAGAACTTCCAACACTATGTTGAATAGGAGTGGTGAGAGATGGCATCCCTGTCTTGTGCCAGTTTTCAAAGGGAATGTTTCCAGTTTTTGCCCTTTCAATATGATATTTGCTGTGGGTTTGTCATAAATAGCCCTTTTTATTTTGAGATACGTTCCATCAATACCGAATTTATTGAGCGTTTTTAGCATGAAGGGCTGTTGAATTTTGTCAAAGGCCTTTTCTGTATCTATTGAGATAATCATGTGGTTTTTGTCTTTGATTCTGTTTATATGCTAGATTACGTTTTTTGATTTGCATATGTTGAACCAGCCTTGCATCCCAGGGATGAAGCCCACTTGATCATGCTGGATTAGCTTTTTGATGTGCTGCTGGATTCGGTTTGCCAGTATTTTATTGAGGATTTTTGCATCGATGTTCATCAGGGATATTGGTCTAAAATTCTCTCATTTCCTGTATCTCTGTCAGGCTTTGGTATCAGGATGATGTTGCCCTGGTAAAATGAGTTAGGGAGGATTCCCTCTTTTTCTATTGATTGGAATAGTTTCAGAAGAAATGGTATCAACTCCTCCTTGTACCTCAGATAGAATTCAGCTGTGAATCCATCTGGTCCTGGACTTTTTTTGGTTGGTAGGCCATTAATTATTGCCTCAATTTCAGAGCCTGCTATTGGTCTATTCAGGGATTCAACTTCTTCCTGGTTTAGTCTTGGGAGAGTGTAAGTGTCCAGGAAAGTATCCATTTCTTCTAGATTTTCTAGTTGATTTGCATAGAGGTGTTTATAGTATTCTCTGATGGTAATTTGTATTTCTGTGGGGTCGGTGGTGATATCCCCTTTATCATTTTTTATTGCGTCTATTTGATTCTTCTCTCTTTTCTTCTTTATTAGTCTTGCTAGTGGTCTATCAATTTTGTTGATCTTTTCAAAAATCCAGCTCCTGGATTCATTGATTTTTTGAAGGGTTTTTGTGTCTCAATCTCCTTTAGTTCTGCTCTGATCTTAGTTATTTCTTGCCTTCTGCTAGCTTTTGAATGTGTTTGCTCTTGCCTCTCTAGTTCTTTTAATTGTGATGTTAGGGTGTCAATTTTAGATCTTTCCTGCTTTCTCTTGTGGGCCTTTAATGCTATAAATGTCCCTCTATACACCGCTTTAAACATGTCCCAGAGATTCTGGTATGTTGTAACTTTGTTCTCATTGGTTTCAAAGAACATCTTAATTTCTGCCTTCATTTTGTTATGTACCCAGTAGTCATTCAGGAGCAGGTTGTTCAGTTTCCATGTAGTTGAGTGGATTTGATTGAGTTTCTTACTCCTGAGTTCTAGTTTAATTGCACTGTGGTCTGAGAGACAGTTTGTTATAATTTCTGTTCTTTTACATTTGCTGAGGAGTGCTTTACTTCCAACCATGTGGTCAATTTTGGAATAAGTGTGATGTGGTGCTGAGAAGAATGTTTATTCTGTTGATTTGGAGTGGAAAGTTCTGTGGATGTCTATCAGGTATGCTTGGTGCAGAGTTGAGTTCAATTCCTGGATATCCTTGCTAACTTTCTGTATTGTTAATCTGTCTAATGTTGACAGTAGGGCGTTAAAGTCTCCCATTATTATTGTATGGGAGTCGAAGTCTCTTTGTAAGTCTCTAAGGACTTGCTTTATGAATCTGGGTGCTCCTGTATTGGGTGCATATATATTTAGGATAGTTAGCTCTTCCTGTTGAATTGATCCCTTTACCATTATGTAATGGCCTTCTTTGTCTCATTTGATCTTTGATGGTTTAAAGTCTGTTTTATCAGAGACTAGGATTGCAACCCCTGCTTCTTTTTGTTTTCCATTTTCTTGGTAAATCTTTTTCCATCCCTTTATTTTGAGCCTATGTGTGACTCTGCATGTGAGATGGGTCTCCTGAATACAGCAAACTGATGGGTCTTAACTCTTTATCCAATTTGCCAGTCTGTGTCTTTTAATTGGACCATTTATTCCATTTACATTTAAGGTTAATATTGTTATATGTGAACTTGATCCTGTCATTAAGATATTAGCTGGTTATTTTGCTCGGTAGTTGATGTAGTTTCTTCCTAGCATTGATGGACTTTACATTTTGACATGCTTTTGCAATGGCTGGTACCAGTTGTTCCTCTCCATGTTTAGTGCTTCCTTCAGGATCTCTTGTAGGGCAGGCCTGGTGGTGACAAAATTTCTAAGCATTTGCTTATCTGTAAAGGATTTTATTTCTCCTTCACTTATGAAACTTCATTTGGCTGGATATGAAATTCTGGGTTGAAAATTCTTTTCTTTAAGAATGTTGAATATTGGCCCCCACTCTTTTCTTGCTTGGAGAGTTTCTGCTGAGAGATGTGCTGTTGGTCTGATGGGCTTCTCTTTGTGGGTAACCCGACCTTTCTCTCTGGCTGCCCTTAACATTTTTTCCTTCATTTCAACTTTGGAGAATCTGACAATTATGTGTCTTGGAGTTGCTCTTTTTGAGGAGTATCTTTGTGGCATTCTCTGTATTTCCTGAATTTGAATTTTGGCCTACCTTCCTAGGTTGGGGAAGTTCTCCTGGATGATATCCTTCAGAGTGTTTTCCAACTTGGTTGCATTTCCCCCCTCACTTTCAGGCACACCAATCAGACGTAGATTTGGTCTTTTCACATAATCCCATGCTTCTTGGTGGCTTTGTTCATTTCTTTTTACTGGTTTTTCTCCATACTTCTCTTCTCACTTCATTTCATTCATTTGATCTTCAATCGCTGATACTCTTTCTTCCAGTTGATCAAGTAGTTTACTGAAGCTTGTGCATTTGTCACGTGGTTCTAGTGTTATGGTTTTCATCTCTATCAGTTCTTTTAAGGTCTTCTCTGCATTGATTATTCTAGTTATCCATTCTTCCATTCTTTTTTCAAGGTTTTTAGTTTCTTTGCACTGACTACGTAGTTCCTCCTTTAGCTCTGAGAAGTTTGATAGACTGAAGTCTTCTTCTCTCAACTCATCAAAGTCATTCTCCATCCAGCTTTGTTCCAGTGCTGGTTATGAGCTGTGTTCCTTTGGAGGGGAAGATGCGCTCTGATTTTTTGAATTTCCAGCTTTTCTGCACTGCTCTTTCCCCATCTTTGTGGTTTTATCTGCCTTTGGTCTTTGATGATGGTGACGTACTGATGGAGTTTTGGTGTGGGTGTCCTTTCTATTTGTTAGTTTTCCTTCTAACACTCAGGACCCTCAGCTGTAGTTCTATTGGAGTTTGCTTGAGGTCCACTCCAGACCCTGTTTGCCTGGGTATCAGCAGCGGAGGCTGCAGAAGATCAAATATTGCTGAACAGCAAGTGTTGATGTCTGATTCTGGCTCTGGAAGCTTCGTCTCAGGGGTGTACTCCGCCGTGTGAGGTATGAGGTGTCAGTCTGCACCTAGTGGGGGATGTCTCCCAGTTAGGCTACTCAGGGGTCAGGGACCCACTTGAGCAGGCAGGCTGTCCATTCTCAGATCTCAACCTCCATGCTGGGAGATCCACTGCTCTCTTCAATGCTATCATACAAGAGCATTTACCTCTGCTGAGGTTTCTGCTGCTTTTTGTTTAGCCATGCCGTGTCCCCAGAGGAGGATTCTACAGAGGCAGGCTGGCCTCCTTGAGCTGTGGTGGGCTCCACCCAATTCGAGCTTCCCGGTGGCTTTGTTTACCCACTTAAGCCTCAGCAATGGTGGGCTCCCCTCCCCAAGCCTTGCTGCCACCTTGCAGTTAGATCTCAGACTGCTGTGCTAGCAATGAGGGAGGCTCCATGGGCGTGGGACCCTCTGGGCCAGGTGTGGGATATAATCTCCTGGTGTGCCGTTTGCTAAGACCCTTGGTAAAGTGCAGTATTAGGGTGGGAGTTACCTGATTTTCCAGGTGTTGTGTGTCTCAGTTTCCCTTGTGTAGGAAAAGGGATTCCCTTCCCCCTTGCCCTTCCCAAGTGAGGTCATGCCTCACCCTGCTTCAGCTCTCGCTGGTCGGGCTGCAGCAGCTGACCAGCACCGATTGTCCGGCACTCCCCAGTGAGATGAACCTGGTACCTCAGTTGAAAATGCAGAAATCACCCGTCTTCTGTGTCACTCATGCTGGGAGCTGGAGGCTGGAGCTGTTCCTATTCGGCCATCTTAGGCGCGCACCCTGTCAGACTTTATATTGTTTATTATACAACTTTGTATCATCTAAAAGTTCTTTCACATATCCAATTTTAAATCAACTCATTATTTCGCAAGGTTATCATTGGGATTTCATCAAATATGATCCCATAATGTTTTAGGATGATAATAAACCAAACCACATTACCTGAACCAAAAGGTAGTAATTGAATTTAAAATAAAGGAAACTAATTCATCATACCTATTGTCCAGGAGTGTAGGCTGGGTCTTCGGGATAACCATTCTTTATTTCTGAGTGTTAAGAAGGAATTGACACATTAGAATCTTACTACAGAATCCATTTTAGGGTCCTACATTTTTACTTTTTGAATGTGTATGTAAATAAAAGAACTTAAATGAAAACCCTCTGATTTTAAATTTGTAAAAAAGACCAGCAGGAACTTTCAGTGTCTTTTTTTTTTTTTTACTAAAAAGAAGTTACATTTTCTAACTATTCACTGAAAACACTAAGAGGCAATGACAGCCCCATCATAATTAGCACTTTGGGAACCCAATTTGTTAATTTTAAATTCTATTTCCCACTAAAACAAAATTCAGGGCTTCTTGCAGAAATGGTTGATTCCAGGTTTGAAACAGAAAATGTTAAAGATAAGCTTTTATGTGCCTTTAACTTGAAGGACTCCTGACCTGAGATGGAATGATTTGACACCCAAAGTAATAATGCAGCAATGGATTGAAATAGAACACATGGATTTAACATTTTTATGAGTTCTAATTATAGCAAAAAAAAAAAAAAAAGCAAAACCATTATTGGTCATGTTTCAATACTGCTATATAATCAATTCATTATTTTGAAAATTTATAATTAAAAGAAAAAGTTACACATTTATCCTGAATTTCCTATTCAAACTATGGCCAAATAATTGCTTCTTTATAGAAGACACTGGCATTAGCCAGTAGAAGAAATGAGATCCACAGAAAATCACATATTTGTAACCCTTCATAAGATAATGGGTTTAGGCAATGGTCTAATGGCTGTAGAAATCTCTAAGTGAAATTTTAGTGAAGAGTCATCTGATAGATGGATAAGGCTACCAACACCCGAACCCACTCAGCAGCTCTAAGATCACAGAAAGTAAGGCAATCAGACATTCAGTGTTTCCTGATGTGATACAATAAGAAGTGCATGTGAAATATTATTTCAAAAAACATGAACCTGTACCTGCTTAAGTGTCTAGAGCTAGTTACCATTTACAGGAAATCAGAAGGTAGAATAGTGTGTTAAATGTCACCAAAGGATGTCAAATCTAGAGTGTGGGAAAATTTACAGGACAATTGACCTGCTTTCTTTAATAAATAAATGGCAAAAGAAAGAGGCAAAGTAAAAAATAAAAAAGGGCAGGTGGGATTTAATAGACATACTCATCAAATGCAGTGTATGGCCTTGTTTGGATTCCAACTGATGCAAGTCATTTAGAGACAATTGGAGAAATTTGAACACTGAGTATATATTTGATGATATGAAGGAATTATTATTTTCCTAAATAAGATGAAGACATTACTGTTATTTATTGTGTCCTTTTCTATTCAACGTTAAAAGAGGAAGCAGTTTCTGATAAAATATGGTATCTGGGATTTGTTTTAAAATGTTCCAGTGTGTAATGGGGGTAGTAAAAAGAATGTGTGGGAGGTGCATAGGGTGGCCATGTAATTTGTCATCCAAACTGGAACACTGGAGAATAACGTGGTGCCACAACATTACAAGCATGAACAGGCATCCCAACGCTCTCACCCTGTGTGCATGCCTGCTTGGAGCCATGGATGAGCTGCTCTAGTCTAGACACTTACATTCACATTTCTTATGGGGCACCCAGGAGTGATACGGTTTGGCTTTGTGTCCCCACCCAAATCTCACCATGAATTGTAATAATCCCCACATGTCAAGTGAGGGGCCAGGTGGAGATAATTGAATCATGGGTGTGGTTTCCCCCATACTGTTCTTGTGATAGTGAATAAGTCTCACAAGATCTGATGATTTTATAAATGGGAGTTCCCCTGAACAAACTCTCCTGCCTACTGCCATGTAAGACATGCCTTTCTCCTCCTTTGCCTTCTGCCATGATTGTGAGGTCTTCCCAGACATGTGGAACTATGAGTCCATTAAACCTCTTTTTCTGTAGAAACTACCCAGTCTTGGATATGTCTTTATTAGCAGAGTGAGAACTGACTAATACAAGGAGACAGCACTCCTACAGCACAGCACTGGGCCCCATCAGTCACAAGGGGCCCAACCACAGCCAAGATGGCACCTGAGTAAAAAAGATGCTGTCTGTGGTTCACAGACTACTCTAAGCTTGGCCTCTCTTTCTTCCTGTGTGCTTAGCTGAAATAGAAAAACTCCCTGTCTTGGTGATTCCCTCCTTGGTGAAGGAGGCCACACCACCATCAGCAATGACTTCTTGTTCTCTCTAAGCCCTTGGGAATATGGTCTTGGCCACTGGCCCTTTGTTGACAAACAAGGCAGTGAGGATCACTGCTTCCTGGTCCTGATGAAGAAGCAGAAGTAGCAGGGCAGCAGTGAGATGTCTCCAAGGCTGACCTATGAAATGAAGTTTTCTACAAAGTACCCCAGCACCATCTCATTCATTCATTTTGTATTTATTCCATGAATTTGTATTGAGCCTTTGTTATATGCCAGGTTCTGGGCAAGGCTGTGGAAAAACTGAGATAAGAGACATAGTCCTTGTTCTCAAAGAGTTTGTCATCTAGTGGGGCAGATGGGCAAATATTTCTCTCAGAAGTGTAAGCTCAAAGATATATACTTCACTAGTTCATCCAAAGAACACTGATTAGGAAAAAGGTTGAGCATTGTTTTAGACACAGGAGAAACAGTCCTGGTAGAGAGGGTTGCTGTCCTTACCTGGGAAAGATTAATGTCAGGCTTGAGTGGCCAGAAAGAGAGTCACAGGCCCATGGATGTTGGGCACAGTCTTGAAGGAGAAAGTCTGTAGGAGGGAGTGCGGGCCAGGTATCCTGAGCAGAGAGAGCAACCCGGGCCAAGAGGCAGAAACAGAGACATGCCAAATGTCAGAGAAGGAAAGGCCAAATTCTCACCCCTGGGTGGACTCCAGACTTTCAGCCAACAACCAAATGTGTTAATTGATTGCTTTATGAGCTAATTATCTCATGGTCATCAGTTTCTTTCGTTGAGATGAGTACAGGCCCAGCTTCCATATCTGCCAAAACTTACATCCCACTCTCATGCCTCCCGTAGCCTGGGAAAGGAGTCAGGATCAGGAAGACATGCCTGGGAAGCCTGGGCTTTCTATCTCGTTGGGCCAAATTGTTTGGCCAGCATTGTTGTCCCGTCCAGCGGGATCCTTAACACAGACCTTGGAGGAGGGGGTGGGAATTTAGAGAGACAAGAGACACAAGAAATGGAGACAAGACAGTATCCTGATCAAGTCTCGTTTAATGGCGGCGGTGCAATGCCTTATATAGGCTGGCAGGGAAGAGGAAGTGTGGCAGAGCAGGCGGGGAGGAGAATAATGAGAGATGTCACCAGGCACATGCTCAGTAGACTTAGTCTTTCCCGGGCGCGGGAAGTTATCTACGCGCGCGCGGGAAAAGTTCACGCGCACGGGAAAAGTTGATGATGAAGAACCAGGAAGTGCGCCATCTTGTCTCCACAATGCGGAGCTTAAGCAACAGAGGCCACAGCAATTTCCGGGCCTCACAGCTCCGGACACATTGTCTTCAAGGGTTTGCTCCAGGCTGTGGCTGGACATCACAGCAATCTAATCATTTTTACAAGAGATGGATTCTTACTAATGAAAAGTAGGAATTACAGCCAATAGCATACTCTCAGATACCAGAATCCATCCAAAATTGTCGAGGGACTCCTTAGCTGGGTTTCTGATTCTAAAAGCATTGCTTAAAGCATATCTACTAAAGCTAGGAGTGGGCCTCAGATTTGATGAGTAACTCTGTAGGTCAGTAGGGATGACAGGCACTAAATAAAAAGCCCCCCCAGGATCCATCACTTCGGCCAAATTTCTCCTTCTATAACCTGTTTTCCTGTCATTTGTTTCTTAAGTTCCCACCCATTCAATGACAGTCATAGGCTATCTGACAACCTGGAAATGGTAGAGCAAGTGGCATAAAGGGGACATTTTAGTCTATGGCAATAACATAGAGAGGATATATGTATAATTATCTTGCATGTATCTTAACATATAGAGAGGATATATGTATAATTATCTTGCATGTATCTTAAGATACAAGTAAATGTTTTTGAAAGTGTAGTAAAATACTACAGGCATGACCTTAGAGCGAAGTTTTGCCTATTGTCACCTGAGAGTCATAATGAAAAAGGATGACCAAATGAAATCAACATATCTTTTTAGATTCATCAGAGAATTGAGCTCACAGAGCAAAATGATGTTCCCCAAACTGAAGAAACAGGCAAGTGCAGAGAATTACAGCTTGCTGGGACCACAAGCTGCTGAAGCAGGAAACAAGGATTCCATATAATAACGGGGGATTACAATTAAAAGAGCCACAACACTAATACTCATTTAAGAAAGAAGCTCAGATAAAACAGAGGAAATGAAAAGAAAGACACCAGAAGAAATTGAAGCCTCAGACACCTACAGCTAAAACAAGGAGTAAACACAGACACAATAATTCCTAACCAGATAAAGATAAAGCATCACACTAAAAACCTACTAACCTCAACTTCTATTCTGCAAAATGCAACAAACATTTCTCAATGAAAAATTACAAAGCACGAAAGGTGGTTCCAAGATGGCCAAATAGGAAATCTCCGGTCTGCAGCTCCCAGCATAATCAACGAAGAAGATGGGTGGTTTCTGCATTTCCAACTGAGGTACTTGGTTCATCTCATTGGGAGTGGTTGGCAAGTGGGTGCAGCTCACAAAGGGCAAGCCGAAGCAGGCCATGGCATCACCTCACCTGGGAAGCTCAAGGGCTCAGGGAATTTCCCTTTTCTAGCCAAGGGAAGCTGTGACAGACTGTACTGGGAAAATCAGGACACTGCCACCTAAACACTGCACCTTTCCAATGGTCTTAGCAAATGGCACATGAGGAGATTATATCCTGCACCTGGCTCAGCATGTCCCATGCCCACAGAGCCTTGCTCACTGCTAGTCTGAGATCAAACTGCAAGGCAGTAAGCCTGGCTAGGGGAGAGGTGTCCACCATTGCTGAGGCTTGAGTAGGTAAACAAAGTGGCCAGGAAGCTCAAACTGGGTGGAGCCCACTGCAACTCAATGAGGCCCCCCTGCCTCTGTAGACTCCACCTGAGGGGCAGGGCATACCGAAACAAAAGCCAGCAGAAACTTTTGCAGACTTAAACCTCCCTGTGTGACAACTCTGAAGAGAGCCGTGGTTCTCCCAGCATGATGTTTGAGCTCTGAGAATGGACAGACTGCCTCCTCAAGTGGGTCCCTGACCCCTGTGTAGCCTAACTTGGAGACACCTCCCAGTAGGGGTTGACTGACACCTCATACATGTGGGTGCCCCTCTGAGATGAAGCTTCCAGGGGAAGGATCAGGCAGCAATACTTACTGTTCTGTAATATTTGCTGTTCAGCAGCCTCTGCTGGTGATACTGAGGCAAACAGAGTCTGGAGTGGACCTCCAGCAAACTCCCAACAGACTTGCAGCCGAGGGACCTGACTGTTAGAAGGAAAACTAAGAAACAGAAAAGAATAGCATTAACATCAACAAAAAGGACATCTACACCAAAACCCCATCTGTATGTCACCATCATCAAAGACCAAAGGTAGATAAAACCACAAAGATGGGGAGAAACCAGAGCAGAAAAGTTGAAAATATTAAAAACTGGAGTGCCCCTTCTTCTCCAAAGGATCACAGCTCCTCGTCAGCAATAGAACAAAGCAGGATGGAGAATGACTTTGACGAGTTGACAGAAGTAGGCTTCAGAAAGTCACTCATAACAGACTTCTCTGAGCTAAAGAAGGATGTTTGAACCCATTGTAAGGAAGCTAAAAACCTTGAAAAAAGATTAGACGAATGGCTAACTAGAATAAACAGTGTAGAGAAGACCTTAAATGACCTGATGGAGCTGAAAACCATGGCATGAGAACTACATGATGCATGCACAAGCTTCAGTAGCCGAAAGGATCAACTGGAAGAAAGCGTATCAGTGACTGAAGACCAAATTAATGAAATGAAGCGAGAAGAAGAGAAGTTTAGAGAAAAAATAGTAAAAAGAAATGAACAAAGCCTCCAAAAATTATGAGACTACATGAAAAGACCAAATCTACATTTGATTGGTGTACCTGAAAGTGATGGGGAGAATGGAACCAAGTTGGAAAACACTCTTCAGGATATTATCCAGGAGAACTTCCCCAACCTAGCAAGGCAGGCCAGCATTCAAATTCAGGAAATACAGAGAACACCACAAAGATACTCCTCAAGAAGAACAACCCCAAGACACATAACTGTCACATTCACCAAAGTTGAAATGAAGGAAAAAATGTTAAGGACAGCCAGAGAGAAAGGTTGGGTTAGTCACAAAGGGAAGCCCATCAGACTAACAGCAGATCTCTCAGCAGAAACCCGACCAGCCAGAAGAGAGTGGGGGCCAATATTCAACATTCTTAAAGAAAGAAGTTTCAGTGCAGAATTTCATATCCAGCCAAACTAAGCTTCATAAGTGAAGGAGAAATAAAATCCTTTACAGAAAAGTAAATGCTGAGAGATTTTGTCACCACCAGACCTGTCTTACAAGAGCTCCTGAAGGAAGCACTAAACATGGAAAGGAACAACTGGTACCAGCCACTGCAAAAACATGCCAAATTGTAAAGACAATCGATGCTAGGAAGAAACTGCATCAAATAACAAGCAAAATCACCAGCTAACATAATGACAGGTTCAAATTCACACATAACAATATTAACCCTAAATGGAAATGGGCTAAATGCCCCAATTAAAAGACACAGACTGGCAAATTGGATAAAGAGTCAAGACCCAGCAGTGTGCTGTATTCCGGAGACCCATCTCACATGCAGAGATACGCATAGGCTCAAAATAAAGGGATGGAGCAAGATCCAGCAAGCAAATGGAAAGTAAAAAAACAAAAACAAAAACAAAAACAAAAACCAAGGGTTGCAATTCTAGTCTCTGATAAAACAGACTTTAAGCCAACAAAGATCAGAAGAGACAAAGAAAGCCATTATATAATGGTAAAGGGATCAATTCAACAAGAAGAGCTAACTATCCTAAATATATATACACCCAATACAGGAGCACTCAGATTCACAAAGGAAGTCCTGAGAGACCTACAAAGAGACTTAGACTTCTGCACAATAATAATGGGAGAATAAAACACCCCACTGTCAATATTAGATCAATGAGACAGAAGGTTAACAAGGATATCCAGGACCTGAACTCAGCCCTGCACCAAGCAGACCTGATAGATATCTGCAGGACTTTCCACTCCAAATCAACAGAATACACATTCTTCCCAGCACCACATCACACTTATTCCAAAATTGACAACATATTTGGAAGTAAAGGACTCCTCAACCAATGTAAAAGAAGAGAAATCATAGCAAACTGTCTCTCAGACCACAGTGCAATCAAATTAGAACTCGGGATTAAGAAACTCACTCAAAACAGCTCAACTTCATGGAAACTGAACAACAGGTAGTGTGTACCTTATAACAGAATAGTCCCAATTTCTTCCTCCCATGCCTTCAAACATTTATACCGCTTACCACTAAGCTAGTCACCCAATGCACTGTTGCTATTACTGTGTGAATAATTATTTATTAGAATAATTAAGAATAAAAAATAAAATCCTTAAAATTTTATTCCTTTTCTAATGTTTTATTTCTTTCAGTAGATTAAAATTTCTGACTCTTTTCTCTGAAGAGCTTGTTTTAACATTTCATGCAATGCAAGTCTACTGGAGACAAATTCAATTTTTGCTTGCCTGAAAATGTCTTTATTTCTCCTTTACTTTTGAAGAATAATTTTGCAGTACACAGAATTTTAAGTTGATGGGGGTTTTTTCTTTCAGTATTTTAAATATTCCACTTCACCACTTCTTCTTTGCATGGGAGGAAGTAATTGGGAGTACTCTGTTATAAGGTACCCACTACCTGTGAAGATGTATATTATACCGGACAATATAATTCTTAACTTTGCTCCTCTAAAAGTAAGGTATTTTGTTCTTTTGGCTTCTTTCAAGAAAATCTCTTTATCTTTAGTTTCCTGCAGATTGAATAGGGTGTCCCTAAGTGTCTTTTTTTTTTTTTTTTTTTTATTTTTCCTGCTTGGTGTTCCCTGAGTTTCCTGGAGTTGTGGCTTGGCACATGTCATTAATTTGGAAAATTTTCTTTTTTTTTTTTCTTTTTTATTTTTTATTATACTTTAAGTTCTAGGGTACATGTGCATAACATTTATATCATGTATAACACCCCAATGCAATCCCTCCCTCCTCCCCCCTCCCCCTGATAGGCCCCAGGGTGTGATGTTCCCCTTCCCGAGTCCAAGTGATCTCATTGTTCAGTTCCCACCTATGAGTGAGAACATGCGGTTTTGGTTTCTCTTCTTGTGATAGTTTGCTAAGAATGATGGTTTCCAGCTGCATCCATGTCCCTACAAAGGATGCAAACTCATCCTTTTTGATGGCTGCATAGTATTCCATGGTGTATATGTGCCACATTTTCTTAATCCAGTCTGTCACAGATGGACATTTGGGTGATTCCAAGTCTTTGCTATTGTGAATAGTGCCGCAATAAACATACGTGTGCATGTGTCTTTGTAGTAGAGTAATTTATAATCCTTTGGGTATATACCCAGAAGTGGGATGGCTGGGTCATATGGTACATCTAGTTCTAGATCCTTGAGGAATCGCCATACTGTTTTCCATAATGGTTGAACTAGTTTACAATCCCACCAACAGTGTAAAAGTGTTCCTATTTCTCCACATCCTCTCCAACATCTATTGTTTCCTGACTTCTTAATGATTGCCATTCTAACTGGTGTGAGATGGTATCTCATTGTGGTTTTGATTTGCATTTCTCTGATGGCGAGTGATGACGAGCATTTTTTCATGTGTCTATTGGCTGTATGGATGTCTTCTTTTGAGAAATGTCTGTTCATATCCTTTCCCCACTTTTTGATAGGGTTGTTTTTTTTTTCTTGTATATTTGTTTGAGTTCTTTGTAGATTCTGGATATTAGCCCTTTGTCAGATGAGTAGATTGCAAAAATTTTCTCCCATTCTGTAGGTTGCCTGTTCACTCTGATGGTAGTTTCTTTTGCTGTGCAAAGCTCTTTAGTTTAATTAGATCCCATATGTCAATTTTGGCTTTTGCTGCCGTTGCTTTTGGTGTTTTAGACATGAAGTCCTTGCCCATGCCTGTGTCCTGAATGGTACTACCTAGATTTTCTTCTAGGGTTTTTATGGTATTAGGTCTAACATTTAAGTCTCTAATCCATCTTGAATTAATTTTCGTATAAGGGGTAAGGAAAGGATCCAGTTTCAGCTTTCTACTTATGGCTAGCCAATTTTCCCAGCACCATTTATTAAATAGGGAATCCTTTCCCCATTTCTTGTTTTTGTCAGGTTTGTCAAAGATCAGATGGCTGTAGAGTGTGGTATTATTTCTGAGGACTCTGTTCTGTTTCATTGGTCTATTTCTCTGTTGTGGTACCAGTACCATGCTGTTTTGGTTACTGTAGCCTTGTAGTATAGTTTGAAGTCAGGTAGCGTGCTTTCCAGCTTTGTCCTTTTGACCTAGGATTGTCTTGGCAATGCGGGTGCTTTTTTGGTTCCATATGAACTTTAAAGCAGTTTTTTCCAATTCTGTGAAGAAAGTCATTGGTAGCTTGATGGGGATGGCATTGAATCTATAAATAACCTTGGGCAGTATGGCCATTTTCACCATATTGATTCTTCCTATCCAGAGCATGGTATGTTCTTCCATTTGTTTGTGTCCTCTTTGATTTCACTGAGCAGTGGTTTGTAGTTCTCCTTGAAGAGGTCCTTGACATCCCTTGTAAGTTGGATTCCTAGGTATTTTATTCTCTTTGAAGCAATTGTGAATGGAAGTTCATTCCTGATTTGGCTCTCTGCTTGTCTGTTACTGGTGTATAAGAATGCTTGGATTTTTGCACATTAATTTTGTATCCTGAGACTTTGCTGAAGTTGCTTATCAGCTTAAGGAGATTTTGGTTGAGACGATGGGGTTTTCTAAATATACAATCATGTCATCTGCAAACAGGGACAATTTGACTCTTCTTTTCCTAACTGGATACCCTTGATTTCTTTCTCTTGCCTGATTGCCCTAGCCAGAACTTCCAACACTATGTTGAATAGGAGTGGTGAGAGAGCATCCCTGTCTTGTGCCAGTTTTCAAAGGGAATTTTTCCAGTTTTTGCCCATTCAGTATGATATTAGCTGTGGGTTTGTCGTAAATAGCTCTTATTATTTTGAGGTACGTTCCATCAATACCGAATTTATTGAGCGTTTTTAGCATAAAGGGCTGTTGAATTTTGTCAAAAGCCTTTTCTGCATCTATTGAGATAATCATGTGGTTCTTGTCTTTGGTTCTGTTTATGCTGGATGATACATTTATTGATTTGTGAATGTTGAACCAGCCTTGCATCCCAGGGATGAAGCCCACTTGATCATGGTGGATAAGCTTTTTGATGTGCTGCTGAATCCGTTTGCCAGTATTTTATTGAGATTTTTGCATCGATGTTCATCAGGGATATTGGTCTAAAATTCTCTTTTTTGTTGTGTCTCTGCCAGGCTTTGGTATCAGGATGATGTTGGCCTCATAAAATGAGTTAGGGAGGATTCCTCTTTTTCTATTGATTGGAATATTTTCAGACGAATGGTACCAGCTCCTCCTTGTACCTCTGGTAGAATTCAGCTGTGAATCCATCTGGTCCTGGACTTTTTTTCATGGGTAGGCTATTAATTGTTGCCTCAATTTCAGAGCCTGTTATTGGTCTATTCAGGGATTCAACTTCTTCCTGGTTCAGTCTTGGGAGAGTGTAAGTGTCCAGGAAATTATCCATTTCTTCTAGATTTTCTAGTTGATTTGCGTAGAGGCATTTATAGTATTCTCTGGTGGTTGTTTGTATTTCTGTGGGGTCAGTGGTGATATCCCCTTTATCATTTTTTATTGCGTCTATTTGATTCCTCTCTCTTTTCTTCTTTATTAGTCTTGCTAGCGGTCTGTCAATTTTGTTGATCTTTTCAAAAATCCAACTCCTGGATTCATTGATCTTTTGGAGGGTTTTTTGTGACTCTATCTCCTTCATTTCTGCTCTTATCTTAGTTATTTCTTGCCTTCTGCTAGCTTTTGAATGTGTTTGCTCTTGCCTCTCTAGTTCTTTTCATTGTGATGTTAAAGTGTCAATTTAAATCTTTCCTGCTTTCTCTTGTGGGCATTTAGTGCTATAAATTTCCCTCTACACACTGCTTTAAATGTGTCCCAGAGATTCTGGTATGTTGTATCTTTGTTCTCATTGGTTTCAAAGAACATCTTTATTTCTGCTTTCATTTCGTTATGTACCCAGTAGTCATTCAGGAGCAGGTTGTTCAGTTTCCATGTAGTTGAGCGGTTTGGATTGAGTTTCTTAGTCCTGAGTTCTAGTTTGATTGCACTGTGGTCTGAGAGACAGTTTGTTATAATTTCTGTTCTTGTACATTTGCTGAGGAGTGCTTTACTTCCAATTATGTGGTCAATTTTGGAATAAGTGCGATGTGGTGCTGAGAAGAATGTATATTCTGTTGATTTGGGGTGGAGAGTTCTATAGATGTCTATTAGGTCCGCTTGGTGCAGAGATGAGTTCAATTCCTGGATATCCTTGTTAACTTTCTGTCTCGTTGATCTGTCTAATGTTGACAGTGGAGTGTTGAAATCTCCCATTATTATTGTATGGGAGTCTAAGTCTCTTTGTAGGTCTCTAAGGACTTGCTTTATGAATCTGGGTGCTCCTGTATTGGGTGCATATATATTTAGGAGAGTTAGCTCTTCCTGTTGAATTGATCCCTTTACCATTATGTAATGGCCTTCTTTGTCTCTTTTGATCTTTGATGGTTTAAAGTCTGTTTTATCAGAGACTAGGATTGCAACCCCTGCTTTTTTTTGTTCTCCATTTGTTGGTAGATCTTCCTCCATCCCTTTATTTTGAGCCTATGTATGTCTCTGCATGTGAGATGGGTCTCCTGAATACAGCAGACTGATGGGTCTTGACTCTTGATCCAGTTTGCCAGTCTGTGTCTTTTAATTGGAGCATTTAGTCCATTTACATTTAAGGTTAATATTGTTATGTGTGAACTTGATCCTGTCATTATGATATTAACTGGTTATTTTGCTCATTAGTTGATGCAGTTTCTTCCTAGCCTCGATGGTCTTTACATTTTGGCATGTTTTTGCAATGGCTGGTACCGTTGTTCCTTTCCATGTTTAGGGCTTCCTTCAGGGTCTCTTGTAAGGCAGGCCTGGTGGTGACAAAATCTCTAAGCATTTGCTTATCTGTAAAGGATTTTATTTCTCCTTCACTATGAAACTTAGTTTGGCTGGATATGAAATTCTGGGTTGAAAATTCTTTTCTTTAAGAACGTTGAATATTGGCCCCCACTCTCTTCTGGCTTGTAGAGTTTCTGCCGAGAGATCTGCTGTTAGTCTGATGGGCTTCCCTTTGTGGGTAACCCGACCTTTCTCTCTGGCTGCCCTTAAGATTTTTTCCTTCATTTCAACTTTGGTGAATCTGGCAATTATGTGTCTTGGAGTTGCTCTTCTCGAGGAGTATCTTTGTGGTGTTCTCTGTATTTCCTGAATTCGAATGTTGGCCTGCCCTACTAGGTTGGGGAAGTTCTCCTGGATGATATCCTGAAGAGTGTTTTCCAACTTGCTTCCATTTTCCCCCTCACTTTCAGGCACCCAATCAGACGTAGATTTGGTCTTTTTACATAATCCCATACTTCTTGCAGGCTTTGTTCATTTCTTTTTCTTCTTTTTTCTTTTGGTTTCTCTTCTCGCTTCATTTCATTCATTTGATCCTCAATCGCTGATACTCTTTCTTCCAGTTGATCGAGTCGGTACTGAAGCTTGGGATTTGTCACGTATTTCTCGTGTCATGGTTTTCATCTCTGTCATTTCGTTTATGATCTTCTCTGCATTAATTAGTCTAGCTGTCAATTCTTCCACTCTTTTTTCAAGATTTTTAGTTTCTTTGCGCTGGGTACGTAATTCCTCCTTTAGCTCTGAGAAGTTTGATGGGCTGAAGCCTTCTTCTCTCATCTCGTCAAAGTCATTCTCTGACCAGCTTTGATCCGTTGCTGGCGATGGGCTGCGCTCCTTTGCAGGGGGAGATGCGCTCTTATTTTTTGAATTTCCAGCTTTTCTGCCCTGCTTCTTCCCCATCTTTGTGGTTTTATCTGTCTCTGGTCTTTGATGACGGTGATGTACTGATGGGTTTGGTGTAGGTGTCCTTCCTGTTTGATAGTTTTCCATCTGACAGTCAGAAGGACTGTCTGTTGGTCTGTTGGAGATTGCTTGAGGTCCACTCCAGACCCTGTTTGCCTGGGTATCAGCAGCAGAGGTTGCCGAAGATAGAATATTGCTGAACAGCGAGTGTACCTGTCTGATTCTTCCTTTGGAAGTTTCCTCTCAAGGATGACTCCACCCTGTGAGGTGTGGGGTGTCAGACTGCCCCTATTGGGGGATGTCTCCCAGCTAGGCTACTCAGGGGTCAGGGACCCATCTGAGCAGGCAGTCTGTCCGTTCTCGGATCTCAACCTCCGCGTTGGGAGATCCACGGCTCTCCCCAAAGCTGTCAGACAGAGTCGTTCGCCTCTGCACCGGCCCCCGCTGCTTTGCCTATTGGACCTCAGCTGTGGGCTGTCCCCAGAGGTGGAGTCTACAGAGACAGGCAGGTTCCTTGAGCTGCTGTGAGCTCCACTCAGTTCGAGCTTCCCAGCGGCTTTGTTTACCTACTTAAGCCTCAGCAATGGCGGGCGCCCCTCCCCCAGCCTCGCTCGCTCTGCCTTGCGGATAGATCCCCGCAGACTGCTGTGTTAGCAGTGAGGGAGGCTCCGTGGGCGTGGGACCCTCCCGGCCAGGTGTGGGATATATTCTCCTGGTGTGCCTGTTTCCTTAAAGCGCAGTATTGGGGTGGGAGTTACCCGATTTTCCAGGTGTTATGTGTCTCAGTTCCCCTGGCTAGGAAAACGGATTTCCTTCCCCCTTGTGCTTCCAGGTGAGGCAATGCCTCGCCCTGCTTCAGCTCACGCTGGTCAGGCTGCAGCAGCTGACCAGCACAGATTGTCCGGCACTCCCTAGAGAGATGACCCCAGTACCTCAGTTGAAAATGCAGAAATCACCGGTCTTCTGTGTCACTCGCGCTGGGAGTTGGAGACTGGAGCTGTTCCTATTCGGCCATCTTGCTCCGCCCCCCTAATTTGGAAAATTTTCAACCATTATTACTTCAAATATTTCTTCTGGTCCTTTCACAAATTCTGGAATTCTCATTGCGCTTATATTACACCTTCTGTACTTGTACTAAGTTCTTGGATATCTTGTTTCTTTTTTCATTTTATTCTTATTTCCTTTCTCTTGCATTTCAGTTTGGGAAGATTTTATTGACACATCTTCATGCTCAGTGATTCTTTCCTCCCAGGTTCCGATCTACTGGCGAGCCCATGAAAGGCATTTTTCTTTGCAACAATGTTTTTGATTTCCAAAATTTCCGGTGGATTCTTTCTTAGAGCCTTCATTTTTCTATTTAGATCACCCATTCGTTCTTGCATATCAGTCACATTTTTCATTAGAGCCCTTAGCATATTAATCATTATTAATTTAAATATCTTTTCTGATAATTCCAAAATCTGCATCATACTTGAGACTGGCTCCGTTCCTTGCTTTGCCTCTGGATACTATGCTCTTTCTTACCTTTTAGCATGCTTTGCAATTTTTCTTTTATTTATTTATATTTATTTATTTATTTATTTATTTATTAGACTCTAAGTTCTCGGGTACATGTGCACAACGTGCAGGTTTGTTATATATATATACATGTGCCATGTCGGTTTGCTGCACCCATTAACTCATCATTTACATTAGGTATTTCTCCTAATGCTATCCTTCTCCCATCCCCCCCACTGATGGGCCCTGGTGTGTGATGTTCCCCATCTTGTGTCCAAGTGTTCCCATTGTTCACTTCCCACCTATGAGTGAGAACATGCAGTGTTTGGTTTTCTGTCCTTGTGACAGTTTATTCAGAATGGTAGTTTCCAGCTTCATTCATGTACCTATAAAAGACATGAACTCATCCTTTTTCATGACTGCATAGTATTTCATGGTGTATAGGTGCCACATTTTCTTAATCCAGTCTATCATTGATGGACATTTGGGTTGGTTATAAGTCTTTGCTATTATAGCAGCATGATTTATAATCCTTTGGTTACATACCCAGCAATGGGATGGCTGGGTCAAACGGTATTTCTAGTTCTAGATCCTTGAAGAATTGCTACACTGTCTTCCACAATGGTTGAACTAGTTTACAGTCCCACCAACAGTGTAAAAGTGTTCTTATTTCTCCACATCCTCTCCAACGCCTGTTGTTTCCTGAGTTTTTAATGATTGCCATTCTAACTGGTGTGAGATGGTATCTCATTGTGGTTTTGATTTGCATTTCTCTGATGACCGGTGATGATGAGCATTTTTTCATATGTCTGTTGGCTGCATAAATGTTTTCTTTTGAGAAGTGTCTGTTCATATCCTTTGCCCATTTTTTGATGGGGTTGTTTGATTTTCTCTTGTAAATTTGTTTAAGTTCCTTATAGATTCTGGATATTAGTCCTTTGTCAGATGGGTAGATTGCAAATTTTTCTCCCATTCTGTAGGTTACCTGTTCACTCTTATGGTAGTTTCTTTTGCTGTGCAGAAGCTCCTTAGTTTAATTAGATCCCATTTGTCAATTTTGGCTTTTGTTGCTGTTGCTTTTCATGATTTAGACATGAAGTCCTTGCCCATGCCTATGTCCTGAATGGTATTGCCTAGGTTTTCTTCTACAGTTTTTATGGTTTTAGGTCTAACACTTAAGTCTTTAATCCATATTGAATTAATTTTTGTATAAGATATAAGGAAGGAATCCAGTTTCAGCTTTCTACATATGGCTAGCCAGTTTTCCCAGCACCATTTATTAAATAGGGAATCCTTTCCCCATTTCTTGTTTTTGTCAGGTTTGTCAAAGATCCGGTGGTTGTAGATGTGTGATATTATTTCTGAGGACTCTGTTCTGTTCCATTGGTCTATATCTCTGTTTTGGTACCAGTACCATGCTGTTTTGGTTACTGTAGCCTTGTGGTATAGTTTGAAGTCAGGTAGCATGATTCTTCCAGCTTTGTTCTTTTGGCTTAGGATTGTCTTGGCAATGCGGGCTCTTTTTTGGTTCCATATGAACTTTAAAGTAGTTTTTTCCAATTCTGAAGAAAGTCATTGGTAGCTTGATGGGGATGGCATTGAATCTATAAATTACCTTGGGCAGTATGGTCATTTTCACAATATTGATTCTTCCTATCCATGAGCATGGAATGTTCTTCCATTTGCTTCTGTCCTCTTTTATTTCACTGAGCAGTGGTTTGTAATTCTCCTTGAAGAGGTCCTTCACATCCCTTGTGAAGGTATTTTATTCTTGAAGGTATTTTATTCCTTGAATTCCTAGGTATTTTATTATCTTTGAAGCAATTGTGAATAGATTTCACTCATGATTGGCTCTCTGTCTGTTATTGGTATATAGGAATACTTGTGATTTTTCCACATTGATTTTGTATCTGAGACTTTGGTAACGTTGCTTATCAGCTTAAGGAGATTTTGGGCTGAGATGATGGGGTTTTCTAAATATACAGTCATGTAATCTGCAAACAGGGACAATTTGACTTCCTCTTTTCCTAATTGAATACGCTTTACTTCTTTCTCCTGCCTGATTGACCTGGCCACAACTTCCAACAGTATGCTGAATAGGAGTGGTGAGAGAGGGCATCCCTGTCTTTTGCCAGTTTTCAAAGGGAATGCTTCCAGTTTTTGCCTATTCAATATGATATTGGCTGTGGGTTTGTTATAAACAGCTCTTATTATTTTGAGATACATTCCATAAATACCGAATTTATTGAGAGTTTTTAGCGTGAAGCGTTGTTGAATTTTGTCAAAGGCCTTTTCTGCATCTATTGAAATAATCATGTGGTTTTTGTCTTTGGTTCTGTTTATATGCTGGATTACGTTTATTGATTTGTGTACCTTGAACCAGCCTTGCATCCCAGGGATGAAGCCCACTTGATCATGGTGGATAAGCTTTTTGATGTGCTGCTGGATTCGGTTTGCCAGTATTTTACTGAGGATTTTTGCATCGATGTTCATCAGGGATATTGGTCTAAAATTCTCTTTTTTGGTTGTATCTCTGTCAGGCTTTGGTATCAGGATGATGTTGGCCTGGTAAAGTGAGTTAGGGAGGATTCCCTCTTTTTCTATTGATTGGAATAGTTTCAGAAGGAATGGTACCAGCTCATCTTTGTACCTCTGGTAGAATTCGGCTGTGAGTCTGTATGGTCCTGGACTTTTTTTGGTTGGTAGGCTCTTAATTATTGCCTCAATTTCAGAGCCTGTTATTGGTCTATTCAGGGATTCAACTTCTTCCTGGTTTAGTCTTGGGAGACTGTATGTGTCCAGGAATTTATCCATTTCTTCTAGGTTTTCTAATTTATGTGCATAGAGGTGTTTATAGTATTCTCTGATGGTAGTTTGTATTTCTGTGGGTCGATGGTGATATCCCCTTTATCATTTTGTACTGCGTCTATTTGATTCTTCTCTCTTCTTCTTTATCAGTCTTGCTAGTGGTCTATCAATTTTGTTGATCTTTTCAAAAAATCAACTCCTGGATTCATTGATTTTTGAAGGGTTTTTTTTGTCTCTATCTTCTTCAGTTCTGCTCTGATCTTAGTTATTTCTTGCCTTCTGCTAGCTTTTGAATGTGTCTGCTCTTGCTTCTCTAGTTCTTTTAATTGTGATGTTAGGGTGTCAATTTTAGATCTTTCCTGCTTTCTCTTGTGGGCCTTTAGTGCTATAAATTTCCCTTTACACACTGCTTTAAACATGTCCCAGAGATTCTGGTATGTTGTGTCTTTGTACTCATTGGTTTCAAAGAACATCTTTATTTCTGCCTTCATTTTGTTATGTACCCAGTAGTCATTCAGGAGCAGGTTGTTCAGTTTCCATGTAGTTGAGCGGATTTGATTGAGTTTCTTATTCGTGAGTTCTAGTTTGAGTTCTTTGTATTCTGAGAGACAGTTTGTTATAATTTCTGTTCTTTTACATTTGCTGAGGAGTGCTTTACTTCCCACTATGTGGTCAATTTTGGAATAAGTGCGATGTGGTGCTGAGAAGAATGTATATTCTGTTGATTTGGGGTGGAGAGTTCTGTAGTTATTTCTCCTTCACTTATGAAGCTTAGTTTGGCTGGATATGAAATTCTGGGTTGAAAATTCTTTTCTTTAAGAATGCTGAATATTGACCCCCACTCTCTTCTGGCTTTTAGAGTTTCTGCTGAGAGATCTGCTGTTAGTCTGATGGGCTTCCCTTTGTGGCTAACCCAACCTTTCTCTCTGGCTGCTCTTAACATTTTTTCCTTCATTTCAACTTTGGTGAATCTGACAATTATGTGTCCTGGAGTTGATCTTCTTGAGGATTATCTTTGTGTTGTTCTCTGTATTTCCTGAATTTGAATTTTGGCCTGCTTTGCTAGGTTGGGGAAGTTCTCCTGGATAATATCCTGAAGAGTGTTTTCCAACTTGGTTCTGTTCTCCCTGTCACTTTCCAGTATACCAATCAAACATAGATTTGGTCTTTTCACATAGTCCTATGTTTCTTGGAGGCTTTGTTCATTTCTTTTCACTCTTTTTTCTCTAAACTTCTCATTTCATTTCATTCGTTTGGTCTTCAATCACTGATGCCCTTTGTTCCACTTCATCAAATCAGCTACTGAAGCTTGTCCATGTGTCACGTAATTCTCATGCCATGGTTTTCAGCTCCATCAGGTCATTTAAGGACTTCTCTATGCTGTTTATTCTAGTTAATCATTCATCCAATCTTTTTTCAAGGTTTTTAGCTTCTTTCTGATGGGTTTGAACATCCTCCTTAAGCTCGGAGAAGTCTGTTATTACTGATCTTCTGAAGTCTTCTTCTCTCAACTCGTCAAAGTTATTCTCCGTCCAGCTTTTTTCCATTGCTGGTGAGGAGCTGTGTTCTTTTGGAGGAGAAGAGGCACTCTGATTTTTATAATTTTCAGCTTTTCTGCTCCTGTTTCTCCCCATCTTTGTGGTTTTATCTACCTTTGGTCTTTGATGATGGTGATGGGGTTTTGGTCTGAATGTCCTTCCTGTTTGTTAGTTTTCCTTCTAGCAGTCAGGACCCTCAGCTGCAGGTCTGTTGGAGTTTGCTGGAGGTCCACTCCAAACCCTGTTTGCCTGGGTATCAGCAGCGGAGGCTGCGGAACCGTAAATGTTGCAGAATGGCAAAAGTTGCTGCCTGTTTGTTCCTCTGGAAGCTTTGTCTCAGAGGGGCACCTGGCCGTATGAGGTGTCAGTCAGCCCCTACTGGGAGGTGCCTCCCAGTTAGACTACTCGGAGGTCAGGGACCCACTTGAGGAGGCAGTCTGTCTATTCTCAGATCTCAAACTCCGTGCTGAGAGAACCACTGCCCTCTTCAAAGCCATCAGACAGGGATGTTTAAGTCTGCCGAAGTTTCTGCTGCCTCTTGCTCAGCTATGCCTTGCCCCCAGAGGTGGGGTGTTCAGAGTCAGGCAGGCCTCCTTGACCTGCGGTGGGCTCCACCCAGTTCGAGCTTCCTGGACACTTTGTTTACCTACTCAAGCCTCAGCAATGGCAGGCACCCCTCCCCAGGCCTCACTGCCACCTTGCAGTTCAATCTCAGACTGCTCTGCTAGCTGTGAGCATGGCTCCATGGGTATGGGACCCTCCAAGCCAGGCACGTGATGTAATCTTCTGGTGTGCCATTTGCTAAGACCATTGGGAAAGCTCAGTATTAGGGTGGGAGTGACCCGATTTTCCAGAAGCCATCTGTCACAGCTTCCCTTGGCTAGGGAAGGGAATTCCCTGACCCCTTGTGCTTCCTGGGTGAGGTGATGACTCACCCTGCTTTGGCTCACATTCCATGGGCAGCACCCACTGTCCTGTACCCACTTTCTGACAAACCCCAGTGAGATGAACCCAACACCTCAGTTGGAAATGCAGAAATCACCCGTCTTCTGCGTCGCTCATGCTGGGAGCTGTAGACTGGAGCTGTTCCTATTCGGCCATCTTTCATTTCTCAAGAAGTATAGTGTTACTTGAAAGTGGACTTGGATTACTGCAAATTCAAGAGAAAGCATTGAAAAAGAGGGTAGGAAGGAAGTATAATTGATGTGTCACGAGAGGAGATAGACTGAAACCACATAAAATGCTCAGTTAACACTGAAAGAAGGCAGAAGTGAGAGATAAAATGAAAATGAAAAAGGGCAACAAATATAAAATAATAACGAATATGATAAATGTTATTCCAATAACTACATAAGGAAAAGGAAGTGAGAATGTTTTAGCCTATACATCTTAATTTTTTAAGTGACATAATGTCTTAGGAAATACTAGAAAACAATGTAATGAAGTATGTTCTTTTTAATAGTACTTGTGGAAAAGTATGTAACTGGCTTATGTAACCCTGTCCTAACATTGTGATTAATAGCTTAGTCTCGACACAGAGAGAGGCTTCAGGAAACAACTACAATTCTGTGTTTCCACTCTCTTATTCAATATGCTTATCAAGGAATAAAATTAAAACCTTGAAGGAATACACGTAGAGCTAAATATTTAAAAATAGATTGAGAGATTTTGAAATTACTGTGTCAGGATTACACTCAACAGGAACAAATATAAAGTCCCTGTGTTGAGCGTTTCCAAGACTACCTCCAGCTTCAGTGATTTCCTAGGAGGATGCAGAGGCCTCTGCATGTAGTCATATTCACGGCTACAATTTATTACAGCAAAAGGGTATGAAGTAAAATCAGTAAAGAGAAAAGGCATATGGGGTGAAATCTGGAGGAAACCAGGCACATGCTTTCAGGAGTGTTATCCCAAAGGAATCACACAGGATGTGCTTAATTCCTTGAGCCCTTAGATATGACAACACATGTTCAACATCTACCAGACATCTACCAAAGAAGCTCATTAGAGGCTCATTGCCTGGGGTTTTGATTGTGTGCTTATCATATAGGTACCCCTTTGTCTAACACATACCAAAATTCCACACATCAGGAAGGAAAGCACATATTCAGCATTAGCTATATTGTTTGAACAAACAGTTTAAGCACAGTAAGCCATTCTAATCAGGGAATAATGGAAATTCTCCTGAAATCCAAGACCCCAGGAGCCTGTCAAGGCCAGCCTTGCAAAAAAGGCTTCCTAAGGAATGCAGTCTCAGGCCTACTCTGTTAACCCTTTTCTGCACAGACCATATTATGGTGAACACCAGCTTCATTACACAAGCAAAGGATATGAACGAAGTAATTGGCAGCACTTCACAGGAAACAGATCTGATGGTCTCCATTGACATCAACCATGGAGCAGGGAGTATGAAGGAAATAACTTAGTTTTGCAGTCATAGATATTTGAGCTCAAATGTCAATTTGACCACTGACTTAATTTGACTTTCTAAGTTACTTAAACTGAGTTTCAGCTTCCTTGTCTGTAAAATGGGATAGCAATAATCATAATAATGGCAATAATAATAATAAATGTTGGAATTATTGTGGGGATTATAGATACATTTTATAAAGAATCTGACAATCAGTAAATGGTAGCTACTACTGTTTTAAGCTTAATATTAACCAAAATTGTAATGTGACTGGTAAAAACAACCCTCCTTTTGGGGTTACTAAGGGAGTGAGAAGCAGATTGTCATCAGTACCTTAAAACTATTTCCAACATTTGAGCCATGAAATAATTTAATGTTATAATAAATACAGGGAGGAAGCCTTGGTGGCAGGTGAAATGCAAAAGACCATTAGAGTCCACTGGAGGTGAAAAGAATATCCTTGGTGGGGATGGAGATTTTATCAGGAATCTTCAGAAGGCACTGGGAAAGTAGAACATGAAATATAAAAGACATGTTGAAATTGAACTCAAATGTTTGATTACCCTTTTGGGAAGATGAGGTTATAATTTTATTTTATAAGGCTCTGATGGGCTGAGTTAGGACAATTCCTTAGCAATTACAGGAAAACTCAGATTTGTTGAGATAAGGAATATTTTGCTGACAAGCAGCTCTGTCTAATATTGGAATAGAAGACAACTGGAGGTGCTGAGATCTCCATTCTGGAATGTGTTCAAAGGGAAACTGGATAAAACCTCTGGTAAGAACACTGTAGAAGAGTTCCTTGTATTAAGGGGAATGAGAGTGCTCTTCTGGAGGAGTCTTTTTAGGTGTATTGTAGAGAAAATCAGTAATTAATTTTTTCCAGCTCAGCATCCCTTTCTACACTTTTTGTCAATAGCATCCCAGTTTCCCAACCCTCATGTCCAACCTATGAAGTTTAGTGTCATGACCCTGCCCCTACCTGTGGGAGCCATTGTGACTCAGACTCGGCTACCCAGAACACTGCCTCCTCTTGCTACATGACTGGCCCCGGGGTGGACACATGGACCCAGATAGGTCAGGAAGAGCCCTCACTAGGGCTTAGGCTGGAGCCACAGGGGAGGAAACATTGCAAACTTACTGGGATTGCTAAGAAGGTGGCCTACAAATTCATCCTTCTGGGTCCAATTTGCCACCTGATGGAAAAGCCTACTGAGAATTCAGCCAGCACGGAGGAAACAAAAGCTAGAGTCAGAGACAGGAAATGAGAGAGACAGCCCTGATAACATCTTTTGAGGCCCTGCATCCATCCATTTTTCCCAGTTTTATGAGCCAGTAAAACCCCATTTCTTATTTAAAGTGGTTTGAATCAGGTTTTGTTAAATGCAACCAAATGACCCTTAATAATACATTTTTTTCTCTTGTCAAATAAGCTATTTTAAGAAATGAAGTATATATGTAAACCTCTTGTCACTCTAAAGAGTATGGATGTCACTTATAATAGGGCTAACTAAAGTTGGCATTCAAAGAGATAAGCCAGAAAGCCCTGCACATTTGCTAAAGCTGGATTGCACATTTACCTAGAAGCCTTTCAAGAGCTGATTAAAACAGATAAAGAGCATTTGTTACAAGATCAGCAAAAGAAGATCAGTTGTAGTGTTCATGAATACAAACAGTGCTTAGGGATGGTATTTGTTCCAGGGCACTAATGTCAGAGAGAAGTTTCTCTTTGGGTCGTGGTGAGGAGACCACCTCCTTGCCAACCTCCTACAGCAAGAATAATTAACAAATGCTGCCAGTTGCCCTCTACAGCCCACCTCTGCATAAACTACAGGAGCCACAGAAAAGCAAGAGAAATTAAAACCCATCTATACAACATCAAAGCAACTCTGTACTTTTCAATGTCTAATCAGAACGGTAAAAGCTCTGATAATCTGGCATCAGTAAAGGGAAGAGTTATCCAGATTTAGAAGAATAAATGAGTTCTTCATCCTGATGCAGCATTTGCTGAGTGGCAGGGCCTCCAAATCTGGAAGTGCAGGTGGACCTCTTCCCCAATTTCTCAGGTGAGGGGCCAGCTATGCTCAGTGTCTTGGATGCTCTAGCACAGGGCTGCATCCCAGAGTAAAGGTCTGCCTTTTTCTCGCTTGCTAGAAATGCAGTCTGCCCCTTCCAGCCAAAATAATCTTGAAAACGAACGAAGTTGGAGGTCTCATACTTCCTGATTTCAAAACTTATCACAAAACTACAGTAATCAAAGTGGTGTGGTACGTCAAACTAGTGTAGACCAATGGACTAGAATAGAAAGCCCAGAAATAAACCCTCATGTATGTGGTTAAATAATTTTTGAAAAGGGAGCCAAGATTATTCAATGAAAGAAAGGACAGTTTTCCCAACAAATGATGTTTGTTGGAAAAATGCATATTCATATGCAAAAGAATGAAGTTGAACTCTTATCTCATGCCATATACAAAACTTAAATCAAAAGGGATTAAAGACCTAAACATAATGCTAAAACTACAAAACTCTTAGAAGAGATAGCAAATGCATCATGGAGTTGAATTTGGCAATGATTTCCTGGATATGACACCAAAAACACAGGCAAATAGAAAGTAAAAATAGATAAATTGAACTACACCAAAATTAAAAACTTCTGTTCACCAAAGGACATAATCAACAGAGTAAAAAAGTAATCTAAAGAATGAGAGAAAATGTTTGTAAATCATACATCTCATAAGAAGTTAATATCCAGAACATATAAGGAATTCCTACAACTCAATGATGAAGGAGACAACAAATCTGATTAAGAAATGTTCAAAGAACTTGAATAGACATTATTGAAAGAAGATACAAAATGGCCAACTAGCCTATGAAAAGATGCTCAATGTCACTGATCATTATGGAAATGCAAAACAAAACTACAATGAGATGTCACCTCACACCCTGGCTACTATAAAACAACAAGCAACAACAACAAATACAGAAAATAAGAAGTGTTGGTGAGGATGCAGAGAAATTGGAACCTTTGTGCACTCTTGTTGGGAATGCAAAATGGTGCAGCTGCTGTGGAAACAGTATGGTGTTTTATCAAATAATTAAAAACAGAAATACCATAGGATCCAGCAATACAACATCTGAATATACAGCCAAAAGATTTCAAAGCAGGATCTCAAAAGATTTGAAAGCATGGTCTTAAAGAGATATTTGTACATTTATGTCCATAAAGCATTATCCACAATGACAAAAGGGTGGAAGCAATTGTCAGATGAACAGAAAAACAAAATGTGGTATATACACAGAATAGAATATTATTTATTCTTAAAAAGGAAGGGTATTCTGACATATGCTATGATGTGGATGAACCTTGAGGACATCATGCTAAGTTAAATAAGACAATCACAAAAAGACAAATACTGTATGAGTCCACTTATAATAAGATACCTAGAGTGGTCACATTCATAAAAAGTAGAATGGTGGTTGCCAGGGACTGGGTAGAGGGAAAGTAGGGAGTTCTTTAATGGATACAGGGTTTTAGTTTTGCAAGATGAAAACGATTTGGAGATTTGTTGCACAACAATGTGATTATACTTAACACTAAGAACTGTACACTTAAAAGTGGTTAAGATGATACATGTTACATTATGAGTATTTTACCACAATTTAAAAAAACATATAGTCTGCTCTCCAAGCCATGCTTTTGTGGAGACCATCCAGAAGGTCTCCTTTGTCTAATTTGCACAAAGGTATCTCATCATAGCATTTGGGGCACATTTTGAGAAAGTTTAAAGCAATAATATGGAAAAACTTGGAGCAAAATTGGTGTGTGTCCCAAAGGATATTAGATCCAAATGTTCAAAAACACAAATGGTGGATTGGGTTGTCTTGAAGAAAATTACAGTGCCTGAAAAGATTTGTTCCTGAAAAAAAGACCATTCAGTCCTTACTCATCAGTGGAACAAAGAATCACATTTGAGCAGGATTAAGAAAACAGCTTGGATATGCTTGAAACACAGGACAAATAGGGGCTTGGGCTTCAGAGTTCTGAATCATGAAGTGTGGCTGCAGTGATGTTGGAAACATTCTGAGTAAGTATTTACAGCCACTCACCGTGGCCATAAAACCTTCTGATAACTCATCCAGAAAATGATTAATTTTAAGCAATACCATTTCCTAATGAAACTTCCAAGATAAATTAGTTGCAAAAATGTACATTCTGGTAACTAAATGAGTTGACCGGCAGAACACAAGTGTTAGATCTAAGTCAATTAAATGTTGGCAGGTGGCTAATTTGGAGTTTAGAGAAGTCGATCTTAATTCCTTCTTTTGGGCTGAAACTGGATACAAGGTCCACTGGTCTTTTGGGCTCACTTCAAATTTATGACTATTAATGAGAAAATAGTTCCAGTTTATCTAAAATGGGTTTAGGTGAAATGTTAAAGTGAAAGCAGTATGTAGAAGACATATTTCTCTTTTATCACTATCTAAAATTAATATTTCTATAGAACACATTTTTTTCAGAGACACTGGAGAACAGTGTTATGTATAAGCATCAGTAATTAGGGACTTGCAATTAAATGTATCAAAGGAAAGACATTATTGAGGGTGTTGATTCTCCTTATTTTTCCATATATTTAAAACAATTCCAACCAAATGTGTCTCATGACTACTTCTTAAAAACCTAACAAAAAATAAAAACACAAATGCTACCAGCTAAGAAACTGTTATATAAGAGTAATAAAGAAGAATTTTATTAATAGATGTAAAATACATTGTATTGATCAGAAATAGACACACGTGTATTGACAGAATTTATTCTAGTAAGAAATTGAGTGAAAGGTGAAGATGGCTTGATCACTTAGAAGCCACAATTGACTGGATAACCATTTGGAGAAAAAAAAAATGAATGCAGACCCCTGTCTCATGCCAGATTTAATTCAGAGTTAATTAAAATTCTAATACAAAGCCTGAAAACATTATATGCTAAAACAACATAAATGAATCTTTATCTAATCACGAGGGAGTGGCATTTCCAAACATGGCCCCAGAAGCAGAACCCTTGAAGGGCGGATTTTGAAAGCTTTTCACAGTAAAATATACAGATCAGTACACATTCTTCTCAGATACCCCAGGAATAGTCATAAAACAGACTATGATTAGGACACAAAGGACATCTCCACAAATCCCCAAAGCAGAGAACTTTGATCCATATCCCTTGATTGCAACACAATTACATATATTTAGAAGAGCATTTAAAAAAAATCTACTCCCATCTCTCATTCTCTTCCAAAGCAAACAAAAAACTCCACCTAGAAATTTAAAATTAAAGCAACTTTATATCACATTCGTGGTTTAAATCAAAAGTAAAAATTGAAATTGAGGATCAGCAATTACAGCACTAAACAGCTAAACCTGAGGGCTGGAGCCAGAGCATCTGCGGGGATATTTTACAACTTTCAAAGTTTTTAGTAAGACATGATAAAAACTGAAAGCCAGAATACATTTTTTTTGGTTTGTTTTTACTCTGCATTTTATCAATGAAATCCCAAAGAGAAGAAATATGCCAGAGAAGAGGATAGAATGGACTTGGGTAGGGCAGGCCATAAGTTGATGGGGTTTCAGCAAATTTCCCAGTAATGGAAAGGGGCAAGGAACATCCAAGGATATGAGAAAGAGGGGAGCCACAAACTGCAATCTGAACACAAGAGCAGCTGCAGCAGAGAAGGGCACCCCTCGACCTAACATCTCACTGGGAGCCCCAGGCTCTCAGCACGCTGACCATTTACGGAGACCAGATCAGTAACCTGCCCCCTACTCCACCCAGCAAACACAATTTTAATTTGTCCTTCTGTTCCAGTCACAGAGTGAACAGCTCTCTAGCATTTTTCCACTAGTTGACAAAACCAAAAGCCAAATCATAAGGATTTTCTTGAAGAAAATATTAACAAGAAGCCTGATCCATTAGCATATGGGTGTTGGGATAGCAAATCAAAGCCATCTTCACTTAGGGGCCTCTCTGTACACACCTCACCACCCATCCTTAGGAGTCATCTCAGGGAATGAAGGAGGGGGAAGCTATTTAAAAGGTTTGCCCCCACCTTTCCCCATAAGGACTGTTAAAATGACAAGATTAGAATAAACTTTCAATTAATTTGAATGCTTGAAGGCATAGATTATCATTTTCCCCACTGGTCAGCAGTTGAGGGTCATGGAGTCCAGTTCAGCTAACAACAAAATCAGGCACTTACAGTGTGAGTTTGAATGTGGCAGCCTGCTACAACTCAACCCATGCAAATGTCTTCCTTTCCCTCCATTGCCCACAGGCTCCTAAGCACCCATCTACCCAGGCTGGTGCCCCTACAAATTTATCATTTCCAATCTCTAGAGAAGACTCAAAATCTGGCTTATCTTCTTTTTCTTCTCTTCAGCTATATTAGAAGGTGTTCCTCTTCTTCCAGTGAACCCATGATCACTTTCCTTGAATCCATGGTCAGCATTCCTGAACCTATGGTCACTACCCTTGAACCCATGGTCATTGCCATGGACCCATGTTCACTATCTTTGAACCCATGGTCACTGCCCTTGAACTCATGGTCACTACTCTTGAATCCATGGTCACTGCCTTTGAAGCCATGATCACCATACTTGAACTCATGGTTACCACCCCTGAACTCATAATCACTATTCTTGAGCCCACAGTCATCAGTCTAGAACCACGGTCACTGCCCTTGAACTCATGACCTCTGCCCTTTAACCCATGATCATCACCCTCCCTGTCCTACAATAACATCCCTCTAGTATTCTCATCCTTCAAAATCATGACTCATATGGGGATAACAGTTTTTGCCCAGTCTCCTTTTAAAGAGTCTTTTTCCACATTCAGACCTGTGCAGTGTTTACAGGGGTCAGGAGCTGCTCTGAGACTCTGCTGCCCCCCATATGTCTAAGCACTAGACTAGGAAAGACAGGTAGGGGCAGCAAGTAGGGAAGGGCCAACAGCCAGCCTTGTCTCCTGCAAGTGGAAACAGTTCACCTGCTATGTAAGTGGAGCTCTGAGACTGTCCCCAAGCCTGCTCCCTTTTAAACAGATTGCTTTTGAATAACACTAGGGAATAGGAAAATTGGAAGATATGTTTCCCATTTGGCCTGAAAGTCCAAGCATAGACCAGAGCCCCAGAAATCTGTCATCAGAGATACATGCAAGCTGCAACCTGCATGGCACCTCTGCCCTCTTGTATTTCCTTCATAGGTCAGAAGATTGGCCAGGTTGCTGCTTGATTCTCTCTCTGGTGCAATATATGTTCAAGGTTTGGGAGGAGCCCAATGTGTGGTCACCCTGTATACGAGGACAGACTGACTGCTGATGAAATACCTGCCAGGGAATGGAATCTGGAGATTCATTCATTTCATTTGTTCCTTCATCTGTCAGTTTCTTTATTCTAGAGCAGTTATATCTTAATAAGCACGTAGAATAAATAGCTTTTAATTTTCTTTGTTAGAAAGACAGAAGTTGATTTATGGCAAGAGAGTATGATTGAGAGCAGAAGAGTGGAGGAAAAGTCTTTCGAGGAAGCACTTTCCAGGAGGAAAGCCCTGTCTGCTGTGCAAGTGAGGGGCATCAAGTGGAGGTAGCATATGAAGCCACAGCAGGAAATTGTTAAAGAGCCACCCTTGGGTGGATTCATTTCTCTCATGCTTTGAATTTGAAAGAGTAAATCCATTAGAAGCAAGAGCTTGGGCTGCCTGATGGAAATTATCCCTGAGAAGACTGAAGAGATCACCGAAAACCAGTATTCAGGGCTATCTGTAGGGCAATGAATGAACACATCAGACCTACACCAGTGTGGAAGCAGTTCTGGGAGCACATGAGATGTGTCTAGTGAGCCTGAGAAAATTGGATTTTTAATTTACTTTCATTTAAATTACTTTGCATTTAAGTTCAGTCGGCTGCAGGTAGCTCATAGCCACCAAATTGACCAGGGCAGATCTAAAGGACTTCATGAATATTAAAATGATTTGAAGCTTATTACAATAGAAGAGAGGAATTTTTTTAAAGTGTGTATTTGTTGATATACAAACCTATAATCTCTTTCATAGGCAAAAAAAAGAAAAAAAACAAACAAAATAAAAGCACAACAAACAAATCAGACTTACTGACAAGTCAAGTGCTGTTGGTGTTATCTCATTACCACTAGAAACTGTTTCACCCCAGGGTCACAGGCTCCAGCTGAAGTTTTAAAATGCTACAGGAGAGCCAAAGTGTGCCCAGGGATTGGAAGAGAAAAGGCAGAGTACAGATATCAGGAGAAAAGTTCAGGAGACAAAAGAAACTTGGTGGCACTAACAGAAAAAAGAACAGTCAGGGATTTTGAAATGAGATGTGTTCCCTTTTCTTCATATCCAATGTCCTCTATTAATCATTAAGGAGGTCGGGGAGCAGGGACACAGCAAAACTAGGAGTGACAACCCTCTGAGTATTGAACATCTGCTGGGAAAGGCGCGGCTCCAGGCTATTCTCCAGTGCCATAGGACAAAAAGAGAAGAGAGGAGGTCATCGGTGCCCTGGGCTGCAGACACGGGAGACTCACAATGGTGATGGGAAGGCAGGGGAGTAGGCCAAGGGGCCTTTGGAGTGGCCTGCCTGCAACACCAGAGGCTTCCATTTTTTAGTGAGGACATTGGCCTTTATATAGTTCTTGGTGATAGGGAGGCAGCAACAACAAAAGACACCTGATATCTGCCCTCAAGGAACTAAAAGTCTACCAGGAAAGCCAGGAGTTAAATACATCATCATGTAAGATTAATTAAGCATACTTAATTTCAGTGAATACCCAAAATGTCAGTAGGTGTTCCCCAGAAGAAAGAAGAGCAGACTTGGAAGGGAAATCCTGTATAGGAAGCCTTGGAGATCTGAGAGACCCGTGTGGAGAGAGGCAGGGGCTAACACAGAACCTGCAGGCAGAGGGGTCACACAGGGCTGGAGCAGCCTGAAGGCCTGTGGAGCTACCTGGGTAGAGAACACCCATTTCTTCAGCTATCACCTCACACAAAAAAAGGGACAATGGAAAGATCAGCAAGGATTTGGGCAAAGCACATTGTAGGATAGTGGTGGTGCCATCTGTCCTGGCCAACTTTGTTTGACACCAAAAGCAAACGAATGCTACAGAGCCCGCTTTTTCTGGAGTTTCATGGAAGAGCCCACTTTCTCTGGGGATCCTATGGGAGAGCTCACTTTATCGGAGGTGCTATGGGAGAGCTCACTTTATCTGAGGTGCTATGGGAGAGTTCACTTTATCTGAGGTCCTATGGGAGAGCTCACTTTATCTGAGGTCCTATGGGAGAGTTCACTTTATCTGGGGTCCTATGGGAGAGTTCACTTTGTCTGGGGTCCTATGGGAGAGCTCACTTTATCTGGGGTCCTATGGGAGAGCTCGCTTTTGTGGAAGTCCTATGGGAGAGCCAGCTTTATCTGGGGTCTTATGGCAGAGTCTGATTTATCAGGAGTCCTAGGGGGTTGCCCATCCCGTGGTTTCCACCCAAGATCATTGCACACCCGATGGCAGTGGGGTTCTTTAAGGCCACATGGGTAACAAAGGAATGTGAGTTTGGGGCAAAGACTTTGCTACAAGTAATCAACACAGACCCTGGTTTCCACATTCAAAACACCTGCAAATGAACAGGAAAAGCATTCGACTCTTGCCTTTACCTGAGGTGGGGAAGCCAAGGACATTTCTCTTAGCATTACCAAAAGCTCCAGCTTCCTGCACATTCAACTGAGTTCTTCACAGTTGAGGCATAATACTGGAGGCTTCCATACTCTGGGCTGCACATCCACTCTGCGATTTTGTGAATAAATCAGAAACATTACAGTCTGCTTGGATCTGCAGAGCTGGTGAGGAGAAAGAGCCTCGTATGCATCTCAGCCTGGGTTAAGCCTGGGTTTGTTGCTGGGTGCTCAGTTCAATCTGCATTTCAGATAAACAAGAAAATACTCTGTAGTTTAAGTCTGTCCCAGGATATGGAAATATTTCCCTAGACAGTTATACTAGCAAAATGATTTGTTGTTTTCATAATATGCAAATTTAACTGGACATTTTTATTTTATCTGGCAACTCTGTGTTTGGGTGATGGGTGACATCTTACTGTAGTGCACGGGGATGTAAAAGGCCTCTGGGAAAGATTTGGAAAAGGAACTGGTACAGCTGGGGGTAATCCCTACAGGAAGACCGTGGGGTTCCGTAGTTCTGTGGCTCTGAAATAAAGCTCCAAAAAATGGCAGCTTCGTATAAGCGTGGGATAGGGAGCCAGCCAGCCTAACCGTGAACCTTAGTTCTGTCGCTGTGTGATCTTGTGCAAGTACTTTGATTTCTCTGAGACTCAGTCTTCTCCTTTCCAATGAGAGCTTGTAACATTTGTTTATGGGATTTAAATAAAGATTAAACTATGCAAAGGATATGAAACCTTGTAAATACATAAATTGAAAAAATTATAATAAAGAATGGTCAGAATTCTCCTGCGCAAAATGATGAACACGATTGAAGAAGTAGGTTTATGATGAAACGGAAGGCCAGATGAAGTCAGTCATGCAGCTGTGGGGAGAGCTGGAGAAGGTGTTCTAGGTGCTTCCTGACCTGGCCCAGTAGACTTGGAAGTTGTCTCTAGCCTGTTGCTGTGGATTCTCACTGTCAGGCTGACCTGTGTCTCTCAGGAGATTGTACAATTTAACCTTGCATGACACAGGTTTGAACTGTGCAGGTCCACTTACATGAGGACTTTTATTTTTTCAGTAAATATATTGGAAAACTTTTGGAGAATTGCCACAATTCTAAAAAAATGCAGCTGAATTGCATAGCTTAAAAATATTGAAGAAAACAAGAAAAAGGTAAGTATGTCATGAATGTACAAAATATATGTAGATACCAGTCAATTTTATCATTTACTACCATTAATTATGGAAATCTTATAAAAAGTTAAAATTTGTCAAAACTCATGCACACAAATGCTTACAGATCATACATGGTGCCATTTTTAGTCCAGAGAAATGTAAACAAATGTAAAGATGCAATAGTAAATCATAACTGCATAAAAGTAACTGTAGGACACACTGTACTACCATAATAACTTCATAGCCATCTTCTGTTGCTATTGCAGTGAGTTCAAGGGTTGTCAATGTCTGCTTATAATGCCCTGTGACACTAATCATCTCAGCATGGGCAGGACATCTCTCCAGTAAACTGCATATTGCAGAAAAAAAGTGATTTCTAGATGTTCTCATGTATTTTTCATCATGTTTAGTGCAATATTGGAAACCAATAACACCATAGGACCCATGCAAAGTGTCACTAGTGATGCTGGAAGTGCTCCCAAGAAGCAGAGAAAAGTACAGGAAAAAGGCCAATATATATACCATAGACTGAGGTCTGAAGCCATGATTGCTCATCGTCTCAGGCAGATAATTCCTCTTGTAAACAGATGACATAAACTTAAGGTATTGATAAATATGGTACACTACTGTAAATGTATTTTTTCTTCCTTATGATTTTCTTAATAAACTTTTCTTTTCTCTAGATTATGTATTGAAGAATACAGTCTATAATACACATAAAATATGTGTTAATTGACTGCACCATCAGCAAGGCTTCAAGTCAATGTAGATTTTTAGTAGTTAAGTTTTGGGGGAGTCAAAAGTTATAACATGGATTTTCAACTGCATGGTGAGTTGGTGCCCCTCAGTTCCATGTTGTTCTAGGTTCAAATGTAAATACTTCTTGAGTAAAATAAAGAAATTTGAGTGAGATGTACTAAAAGGAATTCAACTGGCTTGGGTTTAAAAGTGTTTTAAAGAGTTAAAGCCATCAATCTATTATTTGCTTTGATTTAACACACAACTGGAACCAAAATTACTATGTGCATCTGGTGATGCTACACACAGATGATCTGAATTGGTAGAACTAGCATGAGGTTTACCAAGGATATCGTAGCAAATTAATTTTCTGCAGTGCCTTCTTGGTGTGCACCGTTGTACCTGGAGGGGCACAAAGAAGTAGAGAGGGGAAACACGTTCTCACAGTCAGACACTGTGAGTGGTCCTTCTGCATCTTTGGGTGTTTTACAAACACAAATGTCCACAAACTCTTTGACAGTCTTCAAAAAGTAGACCCTAATTATCTTCTTGTTAAATGAAAGCAGGATTCAGTGACTCATTTTTAACAAATGTATGTGGGCAGAGGTGATAGTGTGTGACTTTTAAAAGTAGGTAATACAAGCCATTGCATCTTCTTTTCTCTCTTACTCTCTCATCACTGATCCAGGGGGAGGTCGATGCCATGTTGTGAGGACACTCAAGCAGCTCTACAGAGACACCCCCAGGATGAGAAACCGAGGCCTCCTGCCAACAGCCATAGAGTGCACCATCCAGTCCCAGTCAAGCCTTCAGATGACTGCAGCCCAGGCCAACACCTTGATTGCAGCTTCATAAGAGACTCTGATAGTGGCACCACCCAGGTAAGCTGTTTCTGGATTCCTTACTCTCAGATCTGTGGAAGATAGCAAATGCTTGTTGTTTTAAGACATTTTGTGATAATTTGTTGTGCAGCAATGAAAAATTAATACAAACAATAATAGCTAACATGCATTGAGTGCTAATATGTGCCAAGAACTCTTCTAAACATTTCATATATATTAACTATTATTATTTTTTATTTACAGATGAGGAGACTGAAGTACAGGAGAGGTTACATAACTTATCCAAGGTGAGTACATACTAAGTGATCCATACATAGCTAGACTCTCTTTCTATATGCAGTCTCTCTCACGCATATGTATTTTACTGCAGTACTATCTGTTCCCCTAACTAGATTAGAAGTTCCATAATGTAGGGGAAGATATTCTGCTCCTATCATTGGAACCCAGCAGAATGCTTAAAAGATATGCCTAAAATAAATATTTAGATAAATGGAATAGATGGATGATAAAGAAGTAAATTAAAAATTATTACATACCAACTCATTGTCCATGAAGTTTGAGCTTTTGGGTCTAACACAGACCCACATATGGGAACCTCAAGACTGGATGATAATAGTGTCCTTTCTTTCAGAATCTGAAAAAATTGGACTGCATATTGTCGCCAATTTTAGATGCTCAAATCTAGCCCAGAAAGCCAATGTTTTACTAATTTGTGTCTAAATCCAACGAAAATTGGAAATAACCTAAATACCCAACAATGAAATTTAATGAATTATGATACTTCAGTGCAATGTAATTTTATGCAACTACTAAATTATAAAACTATGTTGAATCAAGAAAATGTTTCAAACAATGTTTAACTAAAAGTAGCAGAAACAAAGTAAGATTTTGGCAAATTAATATTATATGTATTATTTAGTTACTAAAACTAATAAAGCACATTATTTGTACTTCATGGAGCAATTCCAAAGAGATATTTCTAAGTTCTAATGTTAGTAACATAAGGACAATTTTGTGCAAAATAACATTATTTTTAATTTTTGAGACAAAGTTTCTCTCTTTTTGCCCAGGCTGGAGTGCAATGGCACAATTTCTGCTCATTGCAACCTCTGTCTCCCGGGTTCAGGTGATTCTCCTGTCTCAGCCTCCTGAGTAGCTGGGATTATAGGCGCCTGCCACCACGCCCATTTAATTTTGTATTTTTAGTAGAGATGGAGTTTTACCATGCTGGTGAGGCTGATCTCGAACTCCTGACCTCAAGTGATCTGCCCACCTCAGACGCCCAAAGTGCTGAGATTAAAGGTGTGAGCCACCGCGCCCAGCCCAAAATAACATTTTTTATTAAAAAACAGAAAAATATATTTCTAAGAATGACTCCTATCTTAAATGATAATAAAACACTGAGGAGTCATTTTGCGAGAAGCTTTGATCTCATGTATAAAACTTGAAGCAAGCCTGGCATGTCAGTGAACATTGTATGTCATGCAAATAGCATGACATGTCAGTGAGCATATGACCCAGTTCAAAGCAAACAACTTAATATTAGCATGTCCAAACCAGAGGATCCAGCATGAAGAAGCCTGGGACATAGCAGAGAGGAACTTTGAATATAGTCTGATCAAACTCATCACTTTATGGATGTGGAAGCCGACGCACAGAGAAGCAAAGGGTTGTATTTCCTACCAAACTGCTTTGAGGTGCAAGAGCTGAGACAGATGATCAGGTGTCCAGAGTCTTAATTGAATGACAGAGAATGCAGCACATTCTATCTCATATATGTTGCATCCCATGATGGTCACATACTATTATTACACTTGTTTTCCAGAGGGTGAAATTGAGGTGGAGAGAGTGACTTAATGTGCTGGTACAGAGTGTGGCATCTCATGTGTGACTACCTAGGCTCAAACCTTTCTCATACATTTAACAAGTGTGTGACTTGGAAAAGCTAGCTTAGTCTAAGACTCAGAGTCATCCATAAAGTGGGGACAAAATTAACCCTAACTCATAGAATCTGTTTTGAGGATCAAATGAGATAGCTCACCTAGAGCTCCTGGCAGAGCACCTGCACCTGATAATTTAATCAACATTAACTGTTATTTATTGTTTATGTATCAATCACAGAGACTCACAGTTTGGGATTCCAAACTGATTCTACAACTTCAAGCCTGACAGTCTTTTGGAAATAACTCAGCTGTCATCTAGTGCTAACACTGCTATAAATAAGGGATGTGACCTTGAGCGGCTCATTTCCTTTCTCTGAGAGTCTCCCTAACCTTTGGGATGGAATGCGGGTTCTTGGGGCTGAGCTTGATGACCTCTGAGATTGCTTCTAGCTCTAGGATGCAACTGATTCATTTGTTCATTCATTCACCTGTGCATTCCTTCCTGAGTGTCACCATGTAAAATGAGTGGCCTTGGGAACATCTGAGTGCAGACATGAACCTGCCCTAAAGGCAGATTAGATAAGATGTGTGCACAATACAATGCATACTCTGGTAGAAATTGAAATGTGCTGTTAGAGGAGAGAGAGAGAGATGCAGATCTTTAGGGCTTCAGAAGGGAGTCATCTACTTTGAGTGTGTGGAGGTGGGGGAGATTAAGTGGAAAAGGGAGCTTTCAGTGAAGAGTCAGTGGATGTCGTCACGTGGCATTTCAGACAGAAGAATGTGTGCATTCAAAGAAATGGAAACAGCCCCATGGGCCATGCAGCAGAGGAGCCAGTGGTCCAGATGTGCTCTGGAGGAACACTGGAAAACAAGCCTGGAGAAAGAGGCAGGCCCACACCTGGAGGACTTCAAATGCAGGGGAGGTAGAATGATGTAAGCTAGCACAGAGAAGGGATGGGCAGTCTGGAACAGAGAGGCCTGGGCTAGGGTAGATCTGTGAGAACAAGGATGAAGAGGATAAGGAAAGAAGGAGCTAGGAAGACTCTTCCCTTCTAACTGTGGGACCTGGGAACTGCAGATGTGGCTAACGTTGTTCGATAGCCCCAAGGAAGAGCAGGCTGGAGACGAGAAACTGACAGAGTCCTGCTGGGAAACTGCTAAGTGTGGGTGTGCATGGGACATCAGGCCAGGCAACAGCCAGGAGAAAAACAGACCCCAGGAGCCAAATCTCTGCATGGAGGCCAGGGCTAACTGCACATCTGCTCAGTAATTTCTTCCTCAAAATTTAGATTTTAAATGAGCACAATTTTAGATTTACAAAAATATTGTGATGATGGTACTGAGAATTCCCATATACTTCCCACCCATTTTTCCTACTGTTAACATCTTATAGTAATATGCTGTTTGCACAATTAATAAATTGTGAACAAAATTGATTCATTATTGTAAACTAAAGTCCATGCTTTGTTCATATTTCCTTTGTTTTTATCTAATGTCCTTTATGTGTTCAGGATCCCATTGTGGATGAACACTGTGTTACATTTAGTCACAGGACCTCCTTAGGCTCTCCTTGACTGTGATGGCTTCTCAGGCTTTCCTTGTTTTTAATGATATTGACAATATTGAGGAGTGCTGGTCAGGTACATTGTAGGCTAATCCTCTATGGGAGTCTGTCTGAAGTTTCTCCCATGATTAGACTGATGAGGTGATGGGCTTTGGGGAGAAGCCCAACAGGGGTAAGGACTATTTTAATGACATTGTGTCTGGGATCCATGATTTCAACATGACTTGTCACTGTTGATGTTGACATTGACCACCTTGTTGAGGAGATACTTGGTGGGTTTCTGTGACATAAAGGTATTCATTTTTCTCTTTTGTACTGTAGTTTTTTGGAACAAAGTCATTGCCACACTTCCACACTACCACAGCCCACACTTAAGGAGTGGGATTTATGACCTACCTCCTTGAGAACTATCTACATAAATTATTTGAAATTCTTCTCTACAGTAGATTTGCTTCCTTTCCCCCATTTATTTACTTATTCAGTCATGTATTTATATCAATGTGCACTCATGCATAATTATTGTGCACTTTGGGTTGTAATTCAACACTCTATTTCATTGCTCCAGCTGTGGCCATGCAGAGCTCTTTTGTTTGGCTCCTATGCCCTTTGCTGCACTCCCTTGCAGTAGTTTTGTTTGAGCAACTTGCTTTCTGGCACTACGAGATACTCTAGGCTCCTCTTGGGTAATTGCTTTTCTGTCTTAGAATCAACCACTTTCCTATGAAATCATGAATCCTTTTACTGGAGAATGGTTTTAGAAACCAAGATGTGGGTATGAGTTGTGCTCGTTGAAATTAAGATGCCCTTTCTTCTAGTGCTCTTAGCTGACAGAACAATGAAACATACATATGTATATAATAACATGTTTATACACACATGAATATTTATAAATATTCTCATGTCATGTTTTTGGGATGGGGTCTCACTCTGTTACTCAGGCTAAAGTGCAGTGGTGTGATCATAGCTCACTGCAGCCTCAACCTCCTGGTATCAAGCAATCCTCCCACCTCAGCCTCCTGAGTAGTTGAGACTACAAGTACTCCACCGAGCTTGGCTAAAATTTTATTTTTAGTAGAGACAAGGTTGTGCTATGTTGTCCAGATTGGTCTTAAACTTCTGGCCTCAAGAGATCCTTCTGCTTTGGCCTCCCAAAGCACTGAGATTATAGGTGTGAGCCACCATGCTTTTCTGTATTTTTGTATTTGCATCTTTATTAAGTTAAACATTAATTCATATTGACTTTCCAACTATAATATGCTACCATGCATGGGTCATTTGCACTCTTCCTTTGCTTATCTGCAAGGTCCACTCCAACAGTGAGAGGCATGGCTTGTCTCATCTGTATCCAGTAACATTATCCTTCAAAATTAAGGAGAAATAAAAACTTTCTCAAACAAAAAGTAAAGCAGCTCATTACTGGCAAACCTGTCCTCCAACAAGTTCCTCGGGTGGAAGGAAAATTGTATAGGTGAGAAACTCAAATCTACATAAAGAAAGGAAGAGAATTGGAAAAGAAATAAATGAAGGTAAAAGAAAATCTTTTATTTGTCTTATTTTAATTGGCCTAATAGATATCTGTTTAAGGTGAAAAAGTAACAATTATTGGATGACTGTGGCATACAAACAGTGAAATAAATGGATGACAGTTGTCGCCTCACATCAAGGCCTGGATCTCCTTGACTGTGCCTGGAACACCCTTGTTCTCCACAGAGAACTGCCTCTGCTTTCATCCTCACAGCCTCTGATATGCTCTGAGAGAACAAGGTGCAGGGCCTGTTCCTGCTGGAGCTCTTCCCTGTATGCACATGTTTTTTTCTGGGGACCATTTGCCGAATTCACCTCAGAAATGAGCCCAGGTGCCCTCCACTGGCTGCCACTGAGTGGCTTGGGGTACAGCTCTCCAAGCTCTCACGTATGGCAGTTGCTGAAGGTGTGTAGATTCCCCGTTTAACTCAGTTAAAGGTGTGGGGATGACTGGCCCCAAGGATGTTCTCCTGGAGGAGATGGGGAAGGAGGGCCTGGCCTGCCACCCTGCACCATCCACCAGCACAATGCATTCTTAGTAGATGGAGGAGGGGCCACAGGGAACTCCAAGGATCATGAGCGGTAACAATGGCTTACCAAAAATTCCACACTCATGTGAATTTTGCCATCTGGGTCTGTTACCTCTTACACAACACTGAAGGCCAGAGTGAAATGTCCCTGGAACTTGAAAACACATGTCTCTTCTGAGACTCAAAAGAAATAAATGGAAGAAATGTTTTCTCATTTTTAGCAATTGTTACAAGAATTCTTTATTCAGAAGGGACTTGACTTTTTTGGGGAAATAATTGAATACGCTTATGAGGGAATAGAAAAGAGCTTCCAGGATCTGGGCTTTGGGCCTGTGCCTAGTTTTCATGAGGAACAGAAAACCTTCTCTGCCTAGTAAATGGGAGAGGAGGAATGTGATGTTCCTGCAGAGACAAGTCGAGGAGGGAAGTGGAGAGAGCGAGAAGAATCAAACCACGTGGGAAGACATGATTAAGAACAATGGGGCTCTGGAGTGAGAGCAAATCGAAAAAGGCCAAAGAGCAATGCCTAATTGTTCTTTTATTTTTATCACAATGGGGTTGGATGACGTAACACCTCTCTGTTATTGCCCTGACAAAATTGTTCCTGCTTTTGGACATGTGGAATGGGGCTGGAAAATTATGAAGCCAAGAGGGAACTCCAGGCAGCAGGCTGTCCCTGTGTGGTTGATGAGATGAGCTCTCTGCAGGAGTCACTACGAAGAGCAGGTTGGTTTTACTTTTGTTCCTCGCTCAAGGCAGGATGAGCGAAGCCTAGAAGTCCCCTAAGTCTTGACTGGAAAGGAGCTGTGACAATAATCAATGTATCTGAGTTAACGAAAGCGTGAAAACCTCACGGTACCAGCATGCCTCTGTGTTTAGAAAAGCTGGCTAAATTTTCTCTGACTTCAAGAAAAAGCACAATTGACTAATTTGTCCATTCTGGAAGTCTGTATTCATGGTCCTGTAAATAGAATAGACCCACCCAGAAAAGGCCTTTGAGAGAAGAGAGCCAGAGAAAGACAAGATTTCAGAATGAATGGTTCCCTTCGAAGAGCTTTCTATGGCAAATGAAGGTTAAATATTTTTCCTCACCTTTCCTTTAGAGCAGTGATTTTTGAAGTGTGGACTTTTAACAGCCGCAGCAGCAGCAGCATCACCTGGATCCTGCTGGCAATGCAAATTATTGGGCTCCATTCCAGACCCACTGAATCAGAAAGTCTGGGTGTGGGGTCCAGAGATCTGTCATAGAACAAGTCCTTTCAGTGCAAGCTAAAGTTTGAGAACAACTGCTCAAAAGCAGCAGATCTTAAATTGAATTCGAGGGTTTGTGAAACCAATGGGGAAAAAAAATACATACCATGATTTTTACCAACATTTAACTGAAAGTTGGCATTTCCTTCTGTTTTGAACATAGTCCAAAAAGCACAGTAGGATCAAGAGCACTGGGGCTTTTTCACCAACAGAAACCTTTTGATAGCAGCTTTATTCAGATATAATTTGTATATCATACAATTCATCCATTTAAAATGTAGAATTCAATAGTTTTTAATACAATTACAAAATTATGCACTAAGCACTTGTAACAGTTAATTTTGTGTGTCAACTTGACTAGGCTAAGGAATGCCCAGATAGCTGGTAAAAACCTTATTTCTGGATGTGTGTAGGGGTATTTCCAGAAGATATTAGCCTTTGAATTGGTGGACAAATTGGTGAATTGGTGGACATGATGTCAACATCATGGGTAGTCATCATTTGAATCTGTTGGGACTCAAATAGAACAAAAGCAGAGAGAAAGCGAAAGGTCAAATTTTCTTCGTGAGCTGAGACATACATCTTCTCCATTCCTCAGATATCTAAGCTCTGGTTCTGGGCCTTCAGACTCCTGGACTTACAACAGTGTCCTTCCATCCTCCTGCTCCCCACCTTGCTTCTCAGGCCTTCAAATTAGCATGGAATTAAACACCAGCTTTTCTGAGTCTCCAGGTTATACTGCAGGTTCTGGGATTTCTCAGCCTCCATAATGTTGTGAGTCAATTTCCACAATAAATATCTCTATATCTTTGTCTCTCTTTATATATATGTATAAATATTTATTATATGCAGATATATATAGGAAAAAATATATACTATTGTTTTTACTAACATTTAACTGAAAGTTAGCATTTTCTTATGTTGTGAACATAGCCCAGAAAGCACAATAGGATTGACAACACTGGGGCATCAATCAATCAACAAATCAATCATCAATATATGAATCAATCATCAATCATCTAGCTATCAATCAATAATCTCTATCTATCTATCATCTATCCATCTATCTCCATCCATCCATCTCTATCATCTATCTCTCCTATTGTTTTTGTTTCTCTGGAGAATGCTAACGCAGGACAACAATCAAACTTGAACACTGTCCTTGCCACAAAAGGAAACTTCATGTCCATTGCCATGCTCCATCTCCCCCTCCCCTACTTTAAGCAGCCACTTATCTACTTTCCATCTTTTTTGATTTGAGGATTCTGAACATGTCATGTAAACAAATAGAATTATATAATACATATAATACGTAGTATTTTGTAATTGACTTTTCCACTTAGCATAATGTTTTAAAGTTCATCTATGTTTTTCTATGTATCCGTATGTCATTCCTTTTTGTTGTCAAGTAATATTTCACTGTATGGATATCTAACATTTTATGTGTCTATTCATGAATTGATAGACATTTGGATTGTTTCTACTTTTTGGCTATTATGAATAATATTGCCATTAAAAATGTTTGTATAACACAAGTTTTTGTGTAATCACGTTTTTATTTCTCTTCATTAGACCCCTAGCAGTGAAATTGCTGGGTCCTTTGGTAACTCCGTGTTTAACGAATTGAGGAGTTGCCAGACTGTTTTGAGAAGTAGCTGCACTGTATTACATTTCCACCAGCAATGTATGATGACTCAAAATTCTGCACATCTTCATCAACACATTGTTTTCAGACTTTCTAAAATTACAACCATCCTAATATGTGTAGTAGTATCTCATTGTGGTTTTGATTTGCACTTCCTTGATCACTAATGATGTTGAACATCCTGTCATAAGCTTATTGGCTGTTTATATATCTTCTTTAAAGAAATTTGTATTAAGATTCTTTGACCATGTTTAATTGCTTTTGTTTGTTACTGAGTTGTAGGAGTTATTTGTTTATTCCAGATACAAGCAACCTATTATATACATAATTTGCACTTACTTTCTCTCATTCTGTGGGTCGCATTTTTACTTTTTAATATTACCCTTTGAAGTACAAAAGTTTCTAGGTTTTTTAGAGTTCAATTTACTTATTTTTGTTTTGTTGCTTGTGCTTATGTCTTACATAAGAAATCATTTCCCAATCCAAGGTCACAAAGATTTATGTCTATGTTTTCTTCTAACATTTTATAGAATTAAGCCTTACATTTAGGTCTTTCATCCATTTTGAGTTAATTTTTGAATGTGTTGAGAGACAGGGATTCAACTTTATTCTTTTGTATGTGGATATCTAGTTGTCCCAGCACCATATGAAGAGAATTTTTTTTCCCCAATAAATTATCTTAGCATGTTTGTTGAAAATCAGTTGTACATAAAGGTGAGAGTTTATTTCTGGTCTCTCAGTTCTGTTCTAGTGATCTTTATGTCTATCCATGTGTTAGTACCACATTGTCTTTATTATTATAGCTTAGTAATAAGTTTTGAAGTTGGGAAATGCAAGTCCTCCAACTTTTTTCTTCTTTGTAAAAACTATTTTGGCTATCCTGCATTCCAGGCATTTTGATATGGATTTTATTAGAAGCTTGTCAAGTTCTGCAAAATAGGCAACTGGAATTTAAATGGGAATTGCATTGAATCTGTAGATTATAATTATTATTATTATTGCGTTCACAAGATTTAATAGAGTGAAATAGAGTGGAAACAGAACTTTCATACAAAGGGAGGGGACCCAAAGAGGGTGGCCATTGTCGGCTTGAATGCCTGGGTTTATATCCCGATCATTGTCCCTCCTGCTGTGCTCTCAGGCAACAGATGATTGGCTATTTCTTTACCTCCTGTTTTTGCCTAATTAGCGTTTTAGTGAACTCTCTTTACTATCTGATTGATTGAGTGTAAGTTAAGTTGCAAGTCCCGTGTTTAGAGGTGGAAGCGGTCACCTTCTCAGCTAGGCTTAGGGATTCTTAATCGGCCTAGGAAATCCAGCTAGTCTTGCTCTCAGTCCCTCTTCTCAACGGGAAAACCCAAGTACTATTGGGGAGGTTGGCCGATGACTGCTCTAACTGCTTCCTGCTGAACTGGGGCATAGTAGGGGTTGTGCAGTTAAGATTTCCTCAGGAGGGGTGCCTTCGATGTCATTAACATCAGAACTTGGGCTAGTAGACTGGTCCAGGGGTCCGCGGTAGATCTTAGTCATGGACTGCATCTGGGTCTCCATTTGAAGAACATTTGTAGTTTTACAGCTTCGATTCTGGAAGAGACAAACTTAACAAGGAGGTTAAAGATACAGGGTCCAAAGGGGAGTAGCAATTATAACTGCTAGAGGTCCTAAGAAGGGGAGAATCCAGGGCATCCATTGACTGAGGAGGCCCCAGGGTCCAGTGTTTTGAAGCTCCTCTGCTGAATCTGTAGATTATTTTTGGTAGTATAGTTACCTTAACAATATTAAATCTTGCAATCCACAAACATAGGATGTCGTCCCATTTATTTAGAGCTTTCAAAATTTATTTCAATAATGCTTGCTATTTTCAGAGTATAAGTTTGCACTTCTTTTGTTTATTTGATTTCTGTATATTCCTGTAAGGTCTATACATCCCACTTGAAGTTGTGAAACAATGATTAAAAGTAGATTTTTAAATATTAAATATGTTTACTGTAATCCTTAGAGCAACCACTAAAACAAACAAACAGAGAAACAAAACTGAAAAAAAGAGATATAGGCAAAATACAACAGATAAATAAAAATAGAATATTCAAAAAATATTCAAATATCCCAAAAGAAAGCTGGAAAGAGAAACAAAGAAATGGAAAGCAGAGGTAATACATAGAAATCAAATATAAAATGGTAAACCTAAATCCACACATATTCAATGTAAAGTGTCTAAGCACCCAATTAAGACACAGAGATTTTCGGAATGAATAAACAAACACATGACCCAATTATATGCTGTCTATAATAGTAATGATACAGGCAGATTAAAAGCAAAAGAGTGGAAAAATATAGACCATGCAAGCTTTAATCTAATACTGGAATAACTATATTAATATCAAAATAGGCTTCAGAGCAAAGAAAATTACTGGGGACAAAGAGGGATATTCCATAACCAAAAGAGTCCATATACCAAGAAGACATAACATTCAAAGTGTATAAAAACTAAAAACAGATCTTAAAAGAGGCAAAAGCTGTCAGAAATAAAGTCTTAATAAACCAACTCGCAAGCATAGTTTGAGACTTCAACTCTTTCAGTAATTGATAGAACTAATGGAAAGGAAATCGACAAGGATACAGAAGATCTGAACCTAACCTTTAACCAAATGAATTTAATGGACATTTATAAAATTCTCCACCCAAATAAAGCAGGATATACATTTCAGGGGAAGGTAGGAAATATTTTGAACTGAGGAAAAATGAAAATGCAACATATTATATCTACAGAGTGTGGGTAAGTGCTGAGAGGAAAATTTATAGAATTAAAGGCCAATGTTGGAAGAAAAGAAAAATTTCAAATAAATAATCTAAGATTCTATTTCCAGACTCAAGGAAAAGAAGTGTAAAATAATCCCAAAGCAAGCAGAAGCAAGAAAATAATAAAGATAAGACCAGAAATAAATAAAATTTAAAATAGAAAACTAATAGAGAAAAATTGATAAAACCAAAAGCTAGTTCTTTAAAAAGATAAACTTCTAAAAAGATTGATGAAGATGAAAGGAGAAGAGACACAACTTACTAGAAGAAGGAAAGAAGGCATATTGCTACAAACACTGCAGACATCGAAGAATAATGAGAGAATATTATGAACAACTTTATGTTCATAAATTTGATGACTTAAAAGAATTGGACCAATTCCAGCTGGGCATGGTGGCTCACGCCTGTAATTCCAGTGCTTTGGGAGGCCAAGGCTTAGGTGGGTGGATGGTTTGAGTTCAGGAGTTCAAGACCAGTCTGGGCAACATGGTAAAACCCCATCTCTACAAAAAAATACAAAAAATTTGCCCAGGGGGTGGTGGCGTGCAACTGTAGTCCAAGCTACACGAGGGCTGAGGTAGGAGGATTGCTTGAGAGTGGGAGGTAGAGGTTGCTGTGAGCCAAGGATCACACCATTGTACTCCAGGCTGGGCGACACAGCAAGACACTGTCTCAAAAAATAAATAAAAAAACAGAAATGGACCAATTCCTTGAATACCAAAAATTATCAAAACTCACTCAAAATTAAATAGACAATCGGTATAAAACAAGTTGACTTTGTAGTTAAACAAGTCCAAATTCATTTTATAAGTGGTGGCAACCATCTCTAAAATGACCCAAAGGTTATTCCCTGGGGAACGAGACAAGGACAAGAAATACGTCTCTCTCTCTGTCTGTCTCTGTCTCCCTCTCTCTCTATATATATTTCATCTTATATATATATATATATACACACACATATATATATATATATATATATTTCATCAAACTTTTTTGGGGGGGCAGAGTAATTTGATTTTTAATTAGGTACATGCATTACTTTAATTATAAATTTGATTAAATATAAGTATCCTGGTTGCAGGCTTAAGAAACATCCAGCATAGATATCAACTGTCTTTCCCCATGAATTCTACCCCTGGGAGCCCGGTAACCTGGCTGTCATTTTCTCTTTTCTCCCCTTAGAATCTCTTTATCTCCCAACAACTGCAGAGCTTTCTCGGAGTACTTTCCACTGCAGGTCATTTGACTTGTCTCTTCTCAGCTCTCTCTCCTTTATTTATTTATTTATTTATTTATTTGCTAATTTCCCCTAAAGGAGGACCTTGGTCCACCAAATTCATGTGAGTTCAGAGTTTTTTTTTCCACAATCAGCCTCAGGAGAACAATCAATGAGGTCTTAGAAAAGAATGCACATCGAGGAAATCCCCTTTGAGCTGACTGCATGAATTCCAGTTCCGTTTGTGGTTTCATGCTTGCCAAGCACCAAGAGTGTATCGGGACTCATAGAGAGTGCAGTTGGGGCATACATGGGAGGTCATGACACCATGAATTGCGAAACTGCACTAGCCGGCAGTGTGACTGATCTTGGGAAAATGTCCATTTTGGGTAGGTGAGAGGGGCTGGGCCATGCTATGCAACCCAGTTGGGAGGATTATGAAAGTCTGGGGGCAGCATGGAGTTAAAGGTTCTCAGACATGAGAAAATCCCATGGCCATTGCTCAACCTGGATGGAGCCCAGGATAAAGGAGTCAGAACCACTTAGAATGGACCTAAGGTCCATTCTCATCTCAGGAAGGAGATCTGGTTGGCAGAAGTGGTCCCTGTCAAGAACAAGATGTTTTTGAAAATACTCTGAGCCACTTGTTCATGCCAGATATCTCTACATGGATCTCAGTTTTATCCCCAGTCCAGTGCAGAGGCTTACCAGCCCTTTCAGAACCCTTGGTACTGGTGGCTGTTTTTTGACACACTGATATGTGCAGTGACAGTAGCAAAGATTGGGGGTGGTCTGGCTGATTTTACATCTGGGGCCTGATTTCTCCCATGTTTGGTCAGTGGCTGGGCATCATCCAAGGCACCTCAGGCCTTGCTCAGGCATTGCTCTGTGGGGAAGCTGTGAGGTTAGTCGGTAGAACCTCTCTTGAGGGGTCTGCTGTGAGCCCCTGAGCACCCAGAAGGCACAGCACAGAGAGCAGCATAGGCAGGACAAAGTTTGTCTCCAAAGGGCCCTGCTCAGGCCCTGCAGTGCATACAAGTGCAATCAGATTTGATAAGACAGTAGACAAGCTCTGGTTGAGCAGCAAAGACCAGAAGAATCAACCACTTTCTTCCCCTGAAGCACAGACATCGGAGTAGTCTCTACTCCAAAGGCCCTCATTTAGGGGACACTAGGAATAAAAGAACTAAGATAAGACAGATCAGATGACCTGTAATTGAAAGGACTGAGACAGCTCCACAAACAATTATAACGGCAATGTATATGCCACACTCACGTTGAGCAAAGCACTATTCTGAGGGCTGTATGCACCCTAACCTATGACCTTGGTCACTCTTACAACAATCCTGGGTTGTTAATGTCACCATCTGGTAGATAAGGAGACTAAGGTGCACAGGGGCTCAACTTACCACCAATAAGTGGCAGAGCCAGGATTCAAATTTGGACAGACTGGTCCCGGAGTCCCTGCATGCAACCCTGGTCTAACCTTCCTCTTTCCTTCCATGAAGCAGCACCCGTCCGGATGTGCCAAGGTCCCTCTCAGCTAATGCCATGGTTTCCTTGTTGTGTGGAATTATCAATTCTCAACTCAAGCAGTGTTGTGATCTTTGAAGCACAATTTTTAAAATTATGTATTTCTGATAAAGTCCAGGCATATAAATAAAACTTTAATATCAAGTGGCATTTGATAACACCTTTATCTCATCCTTGAGACTTAGACTGATGCACATTTTTAAGTCTTGCCTATTTGTGTCCTTCCATCAGCGGACTGAGTTGGGAGTAGGGACATGAAGCAGAACCCTGAAACCTGAGTGTTCTTAAGAAAAGCTCCAATCCTATATGAGGTTTAAGTTCCAAAAGATAAGAACACCTGAGCTGAAATGCAGGGCAAAGGTGTGATCGGGAGTGTGTCAAATGCCAAGACAACAGAAACACACATGCACAGTGCTGAAATAATGGGGAGGAAGAACAGACTGATGATAGACGAGTAAACCCAGAAATCAAGACAGGGGTAAGGAGGGAGCCACAGATGAGATGCACGGTTTCCAATGTTCAGTTGGCTCCAGGTTGAGCTCAGAGTAGGCTGCCCTATGGGACAGCCTTCTTAACGTATTATGGTGGGCTGCACTTGGCCACAGCAAACAAGAACAAAATTAAAACAATGTCTTCTTCTCTTCCATTATGATCTATACCTTAGTTGATGCTCCTCAGGGTCTGAGCCTTTCTTTCTCTCTTCCCCTCACTCCTTCTCCTCCAGTGTACAACATAATTTTTGTCTCATTGCACTGTCATCTTTGGTCAATGCATAACCCTCTTTTATTCATGTGTTCATGTATGTAATTAGCTATATATTTTTGATAATGTAATACCTATGAGATACTGTCCAGCACACAAACTGGGACCTCACCAATAGCCCACAACTGTATTCCACCCCGTCCTTTCACTCTTCTCATTCTGACTTTGCTGGGCTCTAAGCATTTTGTCTTTGTGAGTCCTTTCCTTTATTAAAAATTATATTTATATGCACAATTGCCATTATATTACTTTTTCTTTATGGTTCTAAATGTAACTAAAATTAAAACATTTTTGTGGGACCTTAACATTATTATGGACCCTACGCATTGTTGTGCTTATTGTGTTTCATGGATAAGTTGACCCTGAACCCACTTAGTTTAACTATCTTTCTATACCTGGTGTTTATAATACCCTGCTTTCCTTTTAATAAGACTTTATTTATTTATATTAATATAGGTGTGTGTGTGCATGTGTGTGTAAATAGTTAATGTACAAAGAGAAGATGGGACATCCAACAAGTGAAAAGTTTGGAAATCATCCCCTCTATTCTTACAGCAAGAAAAAGCTGTTTCTTACACCTATCAGGGAATGGAGATCATCCGGCAAACTGCCGTCCTGAAATGTGCTGGAAGGACCAGCAAATCCAGGGGGGCATAACCAAGGTCTGCTCACCCAGACCTGAGGCTACTGGGGCCGTACACTGGCGGGAGCACTGCAATGGTAATTTTGATGGATTGCTGGAAACAATGTGGACTAGCGGTGAGTGGGAAATTCCTGGGGACACAGTCTTGGGGAAGGGGTGGTCTTCACACTTTTACTGGTTTTATCTTTCATAATCTAACCAGATTCTCATGGTAAAGGGCCAAGAATTATCCCCTCCTGGCTCTGGTAGAGGTAAGAAAAGATTACTTGTTTAGAAGTATGCCCAGAGAGTTTTCCGAAACAAAGCCTTCTCCAGGGTAAAAGACTTACCAGAGCCTTCTCCCATTGCGGGAAAGGACATTTCTCCAACTCTACAGCCCCTCCTAGCTTTCCTGTATCTCTTAAGAGTAGGAGGCTAGTTCTTTTTTTTGTTTTTGTTTTTGGTTTTTTTTTGTATTTTTTAGTAGAGACGGGGTTTCACTGTTGGCGGGCGCCTGTAGTCCCAGCTACTCGGGAGGCTGAGGCAGGAGAATGGCGTAAACCCAGGAGGCAGAGCTTGCAGTGAGCTGAGATCCGGCCACTGCACTCCAGCCTGGGCGACAGAGCGAGACTCCGTCTCAAAAAAAAAAAAAAGAGTAGGAGGGAAGCTTTTAAAAAACACTTGTGAAGGCCACAGGCCCAGGGACTCAGGCACATAACAGACTGAGATTTAATCCTGTAATTACAGAAAGCCCCCCCTCCCCTAACACACATACCTTACAACCACACCAATAAGGCTCTAGTGTAACAACAGCTGAAGAAACTGCAAGGTTCACACTCTATCAAAGGTGTTCTTTGGGAAGCCCAAATCAACAGGAAGGACAAAAATAAGGAAGGACATTACAGGAAGCTACAGCAAACATTAAGGGAATAAAATACCTTAATTTGGTTCCTCCTTCTTGGACCTTCTCTTTTAAAAAGTGAACTTCCCATTAAAAATAAAGTATGGTTTCTCATCCTACTGGATCTATGTAAATCCCCTAGAGCACAGAAACTCCATGGGCTAAAGCCAAGCACCACTGGTATTTTCTCAACTTGGAAAAGAAACAAAACTCTGGTAATGAATAGAATTTTCTTAATTTGACATAGCTAGCCCATGAATTTTTCTAAAAGCTTTGTTATCTGATGGTGCTTGCTTGCCTGCATTCTGCCGTAACTTAGTATGTGATTTCAGCCAGGTAAGCATATCATGGATGGCCATATTAGCCAAAATGCACTTCTTAGTATTTATTCAATCGCTGAACGAGTTTAAAAACAACTTTTGGTGGATGTGCATGAGTGAATAAGAATATTTATTTTGTTAGGTTCTTAGCTATCTTTTCCCTTAAGGCAAAAATACGTTTTCTCGTCCTTGGGCAAATTAGTACAACAATGGGATTTCGATGAACTGACACTACTTCCTCATGAGCTCCCCCTTTCTCAGAAGGCACTTGGGAAAGCATGTGAACAAATTCCTTTACTCGGGATTGTGAGTGGCGAGGCTGCTTGGACCATGATTTCCAGTGTCCAAGACCTGCCCACGAGGATTCCTTCCCAGCCTGTTGTTGGACACAAGTGAGATCCTCTTCCTGAGGGAACCGCCTGCTTTACCCACTGTCTCCTGCATCATTTTATTCTGAATGTCTCCAGTTATTTCAACTATCTTGGGAAGGACTCTGGGAAAATAAAAGCTGTATGTATCACTTATAAGTTTCTCACAACAGGAACTGTGTTCTACCCTGCATTGATGGCTAATTGATTAAAAATGGTGCAAATGCTGCTGTAGTCTTGGTAAATCCTTCTCAATATAACTTGTTTTTGGGCTATCACCAATATGTGAATGACATATGTCGTTGAGACAGTGACTGGATTTGATTAACAAGGATTGTGAATAAAATATTCTTTCAAGATGCCATTTGTAGCATTTGCTTCCCAAACCCCCAGTTCTCAGGCTAAGAAACACATATTTTGCTGAAAGACATTCAAAGTGCCAGTACAGAGCTCCATTAACTAGCTGGATGAATAGCAAAGATTCAGCATTCACTGTACATGAATTACATCTGGAAAGGTTCTCATCCCTATCCTCATGAAGATTACAATCTGGTGGAAAAGCTGAGGCACGTTCAAGGAAAAAATCCACGGGATGCATGAAACTGACATGCAAACAAGCAGTTCATGGATAAGGAAACCCACCAGGCATTATTAACACCGGCTGGATTTATTCAGGACAGGCCATGTGATATAGGAGGGCAGGTTTGAAGCAGATATCTAGTGACCCTCTAAGAGAGAAAGGACTAACATTTATTTGCAGGTAAAATGAACCACTTGCAATTACAAGTGAAACTTTTGGTTGTGTATAAGAGAGAGGCTTTGCCACTTTGTTCAGTAAGTCATTTGATAGTTTCATTAATTCAGTTAATCATTTTGGAACACATGGGGCTATGTACTCTGTATATGCTCATTTGCTATCTATCATAGCAACTAGGTATGTGTCTTCTCAGCCCTGTGTTAGATTGCAAGCAGCCAGAAGGCAGGGCTTGGATCCTGCTCATGATGTAGATCTGAAGGGGTTCTTCTGATGAGTGGAGAGCCATTGGTCTTAAAATGACTTGCAAAGGGACACCCACAATCTCGAGAATCACCATTTTGAATTTTTTTTTTTTTTTTTTTCTTTCTGAGACGGAGTCTCGCTCTATCGCCTGGGCTGGAGTGCAGTGGCCGGATCTCAGCTCACTGCAAGCTCCACCTCCCGGGTTTATGCCATTCTCCTGCCTCAGCCTCCCGAGTAACTGGGACTACAGACGCCCGCCACATCCCCCGGCTAGTTTTTTTGTATTTTTTTTAGTAGAGACGGGGTTTCACCGTGTTAGCCAGGATGGTCTTGATCTCCTGACCTCGTGATCCGCCCGTCTCGGCCTCCCAAAGTGCTGGGATTACAGGCTTGAGCAACGGCGCCCGGCCACCATTTTGAATTCTAATTCTGAGTAAGGTGGCTAATGAATCTTTTCGGTTCACTGACTGAATTGATTCACAAACATGAAGTAATTGTTACTCTGTATATTTAGGACAACATCCTCTTGTTTTTTTGGCCACTAAATACTTGTGACATTGGTTAGTAGAAAGCATAAATTAAAAACTGCAGCCTGAGTAAATAGATTATTCCAGTGGTTTGCACACATTTTTTGTAGTGACTAATCTTTTTAAAATAAAATTTTAGGGGAAATCCCATTATAATCATAAGAGATAATATATTCTGCACACTATATGCCAGGGGTACTGTAATAACTCTTTTCACTAATGAACTGATTTCATCTTTGCAACAATTCAATGAAGTAGAATACTGTTGTCATTTACAATTGAGAGTTGAGGAAACTGAAGCAAAGAGAAGTGATCTGGCTTGCCCTAGGACACACAGAACCAGCCTGTAATGAGCCATGATGCTAACATATGCAGTCTGGCTCAGAGCCTGTGGATAAAGTCCCAAGGCTATCTGTGGAGAATTCCCTCTTGCCTGGGGAGGCCAGTCTGTTTGTTCTATTCAGTTTACAATTGCAGGAGGCCAACCCATATTATGTGCATTATGGAGGGGCAATTGCTTTACTAAAAATTTACTGATTTCAATGTTAATATCTTCCAAAAACACTCTCCAAGTTGACACATAGAATTAACCACCACACCAGTTCATGGTGATAAAGGGATCCCAGAGATGGTTTAAATGCTGTTCATTAGAAAGCATTTCATGGTATGCAACAATCCAGAAGCACCTGCCTGGGACACAATTTGACAACCATGTGCTGCTCCACAAAGCAGGTGTTATTACTTCTTTCCATACTCCCACTCCCACTAGTCCGACTCTTTCCTTTGAATGTCTTTTTTTCTTCTAAAATATGTGACTTTCCATGCTAGACTGCTAAGGTCACTTAAATCCACGGTCTCCAAACTTTCTGATTCCTCATCAATAGCAATAAAAAGTTTTGGAGTGTGCTCTCCTAATATTTGAAAATTTATAAATTAGACCCCAAAATGAAACATCATAAGGCATACATAAAATAGAAAAATGAGGACACCTAAATGTCACATTTTGATGGCTTTATCTCAAGGTCAGTACACACTTGGCTAGAGGGTTATTGCTAGAGTATCTTAATGATATTTCAAATCCACCTCTTGATGATCTTAAGCGACCTTTTGGCTAACTTTATGTCACCTATGATTATATCTTTATACTCTTCCTAATATGGCTGATAATGAGCTTTTCTGATGAGTATGAGAAATGTCAGCTCTGATGAGCAACTTCAGCAAAGTCTCAGGATACAAAATCAATGTGCAAACATCACAAACATTTCTATACACCAACAATAGACAAGAAGAGAGCCAAATCATGAATGAACTTCCATTCACAATTGCTACAAAGAGAATGAAGTACCTGGGAATATAGCTAACAAGGGATGTGAAGGACCTCTTCAAGGAGAACTACAAACCACTGCTCAAGGAAATAAGAGAGGACACAAACTAATGGTAAAACATTCCATCCCCATGGATAGGAAGACTTAATATCATGAAAATGGCCATACTGCCCAAAGTAATTTATAGATTCAATGCTATCCTCATCAAACTGCCATTGACATTCTTCACAGAATTAGAAAAAACTACTTTAAATTTCATATGGAACCAAAAAAGAGCCCATTTTGTCAAGATAATCTTAAGCAAAAAGAACAAAGCTGGAGGCATCATGCTACCTGCCTTCAAACTATACTGCAAGGCTACAGTAACCAAAACAACATGGTACTGGTACCAAAACAGTCATACAGACCAATGGAACAGAACGGAGACCCCAGAAATAACACCACACATCTACAACCATCTGATCTTTGACAAACCTGATAAAAACAAGAAATGGAGAAAGGCCATCCTGGCTAACATGGTGAAACCCCGTCTCTACTAAAAATACAAAAAACTAGCCGGGCGACATGGCGGGCGCCTGTAGTCCCAGCTACTCGGGAGGCTGAGGCAGGAGAATGGCATGAACCCGGGAGGCGGAGCTTGCAGTGAGCTGAGATCTGGCCACTGCACTCCAGCCTGGGCGACAGAGCGAGACTCTGTCTCAAAAAAAAAAAAAAAAAAAAAAAAAAAAAAGAAATGGAGAAAGGATCTCCTATTCAGTAAGTGGTGCTGAGAAAACTTGCTAGCCATATTCAGAAAACTGAAACTGGACCCCTTCCTTACACCTTATACAAAAATTAACTCAAGATGGATTAAAGACTTAAATGTCAAATCAAAAATCATAAAAACCCTAGAAGAAAATGTAGGCAATACTATTCAGGACATAGGCATGAGCAAAGACTTCATGACGAAAACACCAAAAGCAATGGCAACAAAAGCCAAAATTGACAAATGGGATCTAATTAAACTAAAGAGATTCTGCACAGCAAAAGAAACTATCATCAGAGTGTATAGGCAACCTGCAGAATGGGAGAAAATTTTTGCAATCTACCCATCTGACAAAGGCCTAATATCCAGAAGCTACAAGGAACTTAAATAAATTTACAAGAAAAAAATCAAACAACCCCATCAAAAAGTGGGCAAAGGATATGAACAGACACTTCTCAAATTACTTATACAGCCAACAAACATATGTAAAAAAGTTCAACATCACTGATCATTAAAGAAATGCAAATCAAAACCACAGTGAGATACCATCTCACACCTGTCAGAACGCCAATTAGTAAAAAGTCAAAAAACAATTGATGCTGGTGAGGCTGTGGAGAAACAGAAACACTTTTACATGGTTGGTGAGAATGTAAATTAGTTCAACCCTTGTGGAAGACAGTGTGGTGATTTTTCAAGGATCTAAAACCAGAAATACCATTTGACCCAGCAATCCCATTGCTGGGTATATACCCAAAGGATTATAAATCATTCTACTATAAAGATACATGCACATGCATGTTTATTGCAGCACTATTTACAACAGCAAAGACCTGGAACCAACCCAAATGCCCATCAATGATAAACTGGATGAAGAAACTGTGGTACAGATACACCACAGAATACTATGCAGCCATAACAATAAATGAGATTATGTCCTTTGCAGGGACCTGGATGAAACCGAAAGCCACCATCCTCAGTAAACTAACACAGGAACAGAAAACCAAATACTGTATGCTCTCACTCAAGTGGGAGTTGAACAGTAAGAACACATGAACACAGGGAGGGGAACAACACACACTGGGGCCAGTTTGGGGGTGGGGGGTGGGAGGACGGAGAGCATTAGGACGAATACCTAATGCATTTGAGACTTAAAACCTAGATTATGGGTTGAGAGATGCAGCAAACCACCATGACACATGTATACCTGTGTAAGAAACCTACACATTCCACACTTGTATCCCAGAACTTAAAATTTTAAAAAAATGTACAAGGTAAAACACAGAGTACTACAGTGAAAATCATTATAGTGGATATAGTTATCAGAATATTTTTCTAAGTGAATTTGTGTCATAGTAATAAATATGTTTAATTGATGCCTTGAATAACAAGACGTAATAGTAGGTCTAATAAGTTCTGTAATTTTCAAGTAGTAATGAGCATAACCATTATTCTGAGATATGTACAACAAGGTAATGTGATTTCAGTATACCAATACTTCCCATTGGTGACCAATGTCAAAAAAAAAAAAAAAAAGAAATGTCAGTTCTGACATTTTCTTCTTGTTTGCTTGGTATCTCCAATGCACAGGGCTTTTCTTCTTGTAAGCATTAGTTCATTAAAAACTTGATAATTTAATTTGTAATTCTACTTGCCAGAAAATATTGTGAAAGACTTTGAAATAGGCAAGAAAAGATTATTGAGTGTCTTGCCTAGTGCAACATTTTATTACCATCGCACTATTTTACAACTCTGTGAGTCATAAAAAGTTGGTAAGGATGAAAGTCTCCATTCCATAGACATGCAAATGATTACGTACAGTAAAATGTAATTGATCATTGCCCTGTGGACAAGGGCTGCATGTAATTGTTCATTTGTTTCATCAAATTATGCTGATGGTTTATATGTGTGTGTTTTTTGTATTCTCCTTTGAATTAGTTCTATCAGCTCATTTATGATTCTCATTAAATTATGAGTTAAATAAAAGCTTTGACATGTGTTTTTTTTTATTTGTACGAAAGTAATGAATTTATCCTTTAAAAAACACCCTAATCACCCTGAACGAAGTGCACACAAGGTCAATGCAAGAAAATTGCTGGGAGGATGTGAGCAGATGAGAGCACTGTGGTTATGCTCTCTGCAGTGTGGAGCTCCTCCCAGTCTTTCCCCAGCAAGCCCTGTACATTGCACACATGGCACATGACACATGCCCAGCATAATGTGGGTGGGCCTCATCTGATCAGCTGAAGACCTGAGAAGAACATAAAGCTTTTCCAAGCAAGAAGGGATTCTCCAGCTGATGGCCTAACGGGCTGAGAGAGGATGCCATGTCAATTTATTAAACATTAGTGAACTTTTACTTCTTTGTTAAAAAAAAAGAAAGGCATAGTTTTATTTTCCTTAGTGGAGAATCTCGTGTACTCACCCTTGGAGATGACTTCAGTAGAACAAGGGTCCGAGGAACATTTTACATTAGCTTTTCTCTAAAACTCTGCAGAGTAAATATTTTTAGAGGACCCATCACTAGCCAGCCCTAAAACTGTACTTGATTTGAAGAGTACACGGCCTGTAGGTCAAGGTACTGATGAAGGCTTGAGAGATATGAGACAGTAAAGCATGAGGGTAAGGAAGAATCTACCATAAGAGCTTGGGTAATTAGAGTTCCACTGTTACCAGAGGTCATGGGGAAAAGTCTATAAAGCCTTCAAGCTTGGGTTGCAGTGATTTTATGTTGTGGTTTGACATTCATGCCATAATTTATAAACATTCACACAAGATACTTGTGTGACAGTTATGACTAGTGATAACATAAAAAGTAGACTAATGCATTTCTATATTTAGAATACCCAAGCCCTGCAGACTTCTCTAAGTCTAAAAAAACCCCCAAATAATAGTGTATCTTTAAAAAGCCAAGAAACTCCAGCAAATCTCTCAACTGACCAAGCAAAGCCAGAGGAGGGGCGAGTGGGGCGGGGAAATGGGCACTGGTGGTAGAAAAAAATGATAATGAAACTATCAGGAAAATTCAAAGTAAAAATGAAATTTCACTCTTCAAGGTAACTGAGGGCAGAGTTTTGGTCTTTGAAAGATGATAAAGACTTTTTCCTTCCTTTTCCTTCTTGCTAAGCACAACTATAAACCCTGGACATGGCCCAAGAGACAAGCTGATGAGGACTCTGAGAGATAGTGCATAGAAGGCCCCAAGTTGGTGTGGGCCCAGGCCTGGAGGCAGCACTGCACATGGCACCCTCCAGCCCTCACTGAGCACCAGAAGGCCACCCAGATGCCATGTTCCCAGACACACAGAGGGATCTTTCTTGGGTTCAGTGGAAGTCCCTCCAGCACAGTGGTCCCCAACCTTCTTTGCACCAGGGACCAGTTTCACAGAAGACAATTTTTCCATGGACAGCAGGGGTTGGGAATGGTTTTGTGATGAAACTGTTCTACTTCAGATCATCAGGCATTAGATTTTCATAAGAAGCATACAACTTAGATCCCTCACATGCACAGTTCACAGTAGGGTTTGCTCTTCTGAGAATCTGATGCTGTCACTGATCTGACAGGAGGCAGAGCTCAAGCAATAATGCTCACTTGCCTACCTCTCACCTCCTGCTGTGCAGCCTGGTTCCTAATAGGCCACGGACCAGTACTGGTAGATGGCCTGGGAACTGGGGACCCCTGCTCTAGTGGACAGCTGAATCTGTGCCCGCCCTTTGAGTAACCAAAGTGTAGGTGCCAGTCCTGTGAGCAAAGATACCTTCAGAATTTGTTAGCCCCAGCCATTCAAGTCTCCCTAGCTGAGGCCCTGTCTGCTATACCTTTTCTGAATTCCTGATCTGCATCTCCTGAGAACACTAAAAATGCTATATATTTTATGCCACTAAGCTGGGGTGGGTTTGTTATATGGTAATAGATAATCAAAACCCTTCACAGTGCTATGAGGCAGATACTACTATTATCCCTAACTTATGCATAAGGAAATCAAGGCTTTTAATGGTTGATTATATGCAAAAATAATAGTGACCAAAGATATTTTTTGAGCCCTTCTATGTGTCAAGGACATTATGTAGATAATCTCATTTAAGTAGCATGAAGCTCTGTGAAGTAAGCAATTTTTAAAAAATGTTTAATTTGTGTGGGTACACAGTAGGTCTATATATTTATGGGGTATAGGAGAGGTGGTCACTCACCTCCTGCTGTGTGGCCTGGGAAGTGGGGACCCCTGCTCTAGCAATGTCAGGCAAATATGATGCTGCTGATAAGGAAGATTGACCTGGATCTCTGAATAAATCAGCAGCCAGGGGATGCCCTCTCCTTTCCAGTCAGACCTGAGGCTCCCTTCACCAGAGACCCTGAGGCTGCTGGAGGGCAAAGCTGGTGAGAGAGTCCTGGCTACCCCAGGCAGCTTGCTCAACAAGCCCCTTTATCCCTGTAGGAGGAGACCCCTTCCCCACCCAGAGACACTGACTTGACAGATTGTACTGGAGAAAGGTACCCAGGCACAGCAGATGTCTGGTTCAGAAAACCTTCTTATCTCTGAGAACCTAAGAGTGTTAACCTCCTGCACCCAGAGATAGCAAGGGACCCTGGCATAGTAAGCTGCCTGTCCCAGGAAGCCCCTCTATTCCGTAGGCCTGAGACTATCTTCTCCCTGCCAGAAATAGCTGTGGAAACAACAACAGAAGGATCCTACCACACTTCTGCCTGCCAAGAGACCCCCAGGGGCTGGCCAGGGGAAACCCCTCCCACCTTCTCAGGAAGCATCTATAGGGAACAGCAAGATCCTGGGGGGCTCTAGATAACCAAGCAGACCAAAACAGCACTCATAGGCTCTGAAAACTAAACTTCCACTGGAACTGCAGCTAATGAAAATAGGCTAGAACCTAGGTGTTAATCTAAACAAGGTGACTGCATGCTAAAAAAAGTTTAAATAGGACCCAGAGTCTCCTGACATAATAGATACAATTCCAGAATACAATAAAAATATCACCCATAATACCAAGAGCCAAGAAAACCACAACTTAAATGAGAAAAGAAAAGACATCTGATACTGAGATGAACCAGATATTGGAATTCTCTGGAAAAAATTTTAAAGCAGTGAACATAAGAATGCTTCAATAATCAATGATAAATTTGCTTGAAACAAATGAAACAGTATGAAATTTCAACAAAAATAGATGTTATTAAGAACCAAATGGAAATTATGTAATTTAAAAGTATAATAAAACATGTAGCAATCTGTGCTGAATGGGCTCAGTAGTAGAGTGGAGATGACAGAGTACAGAATCAATGAATCTGAGGACAGGACAATGGAATTTACCCAATCTGAATAAGAGAAAAAAACTAGGCTTATAGAAAATGAACAGAGCCTCAGGGACCGGTGGGAAAATAATAAAAGATCCAGCATTTGTATAATTGGAGTGCAAGAAGGAAAGAAAGTGGGCCTGAAAGGCTACTTGGAGAAATAATGGCTGCAAACTTGCCAACTTTGATGAAAGATATAATGTTACAGGTCCAAGAAGCTGTGCAAACCTGAAACAGGATAAGCATCATCATTAAGCTTTGAAAAACTAAACATAAAGAAAAATCTCTTGAAACAACCAAGGAAAAGCAGCACATTACATATAGGGAAACACCAATTCAAATGACAGAATTCAGAAGGAAGTGCCCAATATTTTCCAAGTTCTTAAAGAAAAAAAGTCAACCATAATAAATTCTACATTAGCAAAACTATCCTTCAAGAATAAAAAAGAAATAAAAACATTCTGGCCGGGCGCGGTGGCTCAAGCCTGTAATCCCAGCACTTTGGGAGGCCGAGACGGGCGGATCACGAGGTCAGGAGATTGAGACCATCCTGGCTAACACGGTGAAACCCCGTCTCTACTAAAAAAATACAAAAAATTAGCGGGCGAGGTGGCGGGTGCCTGTAGTCCCAGCTACTCGGGAGGCTGAGGCGAGAGAATGGCGTAAACCCGGGAGGCGGAGCTTGCAGTGAGCTGAGATCCGGCCACTGCACTCCAGCCTGGGCGACAGAGCGAGACTCCGTCTCAAAAAAAAAAAAAAAAAAAAAAAAAAAAAAAAAAAACATTCTTAGATGAAGAAAAGCTAAAATAAATTTATTGGCAGATCTATCTATAAAGATAGCTAAAAGTTCCTCAAACAGAAAGAAATTGATAAAAGAAGGAATCTTGGATCCTCAGGAAGGAAGAAAAATAGCAGAAAGGGCAGAAACGTGCATACATACAATAGACTATCTTTTTCATGTGAGAATTATGAATTATATTTTATAATTAAAGCGAAAAGTATAAGTCACCATCTGCTGCCCAAAATACAGTGGGAGAATAAGAATAAAGGGAACTAAATGGAAGTGAGGATTCCACATGTCATTCAAAGTGGTAAGATGATAATATCAGTATATATAACAGTTATAAGTCACATACATATCTTGTAATTCCCAGAGAAATCACTGCAAAAGCTATAGTAAAGATACACTGGAAATCACTGTAAATAACTCAAGACGGAACCCTAAAAAATGTTCAACTAACCCACAGAAGGCAAGAAAAAGGAAACAAGTAACTGAGGAAACAAATAGAAAACAAAAATAAAATGGCACACTTAAATGTTAAATATCAATAATATCTCAAATATAAATGGTCTAAATTTACTAATCAAAAGACAAGAGTTTGCCAGAGTGGAGCAAAAATGTCATTCAGCTATGCTACTTAAAAGAAACTCACTTAAAATTCCATGACATGAGTAGGTTGAAAATAACAGGATAAAAATATATCATGGAAACATTAAATTTTTTAAAAGCAGAAGTAGCTATATTAATATATGATATTAACATAACCACTTATAGCCTTCAGAGAAAAAAATTACTAAAGACAAAGAGAGACATCACATAATGAGAAATTATTAATCTGTCAGGAAGACCTGACAATCCTAAGCTGCATGTGTTGAACAACAAAGTCCCAAAACATATGAAACAAAAACTCTCAGAGCTTACAGGGGAAATAAACACATTCACATTTATAGTCAACTACTTTAATATCTGCCTCTCAGCAAGACAGAAAATCAGTCAGTGTAGGGAACAACTGAACAACTCAATCAATTGCCAGGACCCAACTGACACACACACAGAACACTCCATCCAACAGTAGCAGCATACACAAGTTTTCAAGGGCCTATGAAATAGTTACCAAGGTATATCATACCCTGACCCACAAAACAAACCTCAACAAATTTAAAAGAAATAAAATCAGCGAGTATGTTGTCTGATGATAATGAAATCAAACTAGAAATAAATATCAGAAAGACAACAGGAAAATCTCTAAACACAGAAATTAAATAACACATTCCTAAATAATCATATAGATCAAAGAAGTCTCAAAGAGAATAATAGTACACCTAATCAAATAAAAATGAAAACACAACATAGTAAACTATGTGGGATACAGCCAAAGCATTGCTGAGAGTGAAGTTTATAGCAATAAAATGTTCATATTAGAAATGAAGAAAATCTCATACCTAAGTTCCCATCTCAAGAAAATAGATAAAGAAGAACAAAATCAGTCCAAAGCAAGTAAAAAGAAAGAAATAATAAAAATAAAAGCAGAACTCAATGAAATTGAAATTTTAAAAAATAGAGAATATCAATGAAACAAAAACGTGGTTCTTTAAAGAAATTAATAGGCCAGGCACGGTGGCTCTCACCTGTAATCCTAGCACTTTGGGAAGCCAAGGCAGGCGAATCACAAGGTCAGGAGATCAAGACCATCGTGGTTAACACAGTGAAACCCCATCTCTACTAAAAATACAAAAACTTAGCCAGGCGTGGTGGTGGGCACCTGTAGTCCCAGCTACTCAGGAGGCTGAGGCAGGAGAATGGCGTGAACCCAGGAGGCGGAGCTTGCAGTGAGTCAAGATTGCACCACTGCACTCCAGCCTGGGCGACGGTGTGAGACTCTGTGTCAAAAAAAAAAAAAAGAAGAAATTAATAAAGTAAATAGACTCCCAGCAGTATTGACAAAAATAAAAAGAAAGAAGACACAAATCACTAATATCAGGAAAAAATTGGGAATATTTCTAGATCCTTCAATCACTTGAAAGACAGTAAAGTAATACTACAAACAATTTTACACTTAAAAATATGATGACTTTCAAGAAATAAACAAATTCTTCAAAAACCACTAACAACCAAAACATGTAAAAAGTTTTTAGGATCCTTTTTAAAATTCTACACCTTGACCAAGTTTGATATGCTCAAGAATGTTTAACATTAAAAAATCAACCAATGTAATTCATCATATCAATAAGTTAAAGAAGAAAAGTTATATGACCACATCATGGAGATAATACTAGTACGTGCCTCATTAGATAATTTTGAAAATCAAATAAGATTATGAATGTGCCTAGCACATAGTGAAGGCTTAATAAATATATGTTAGGTATTTTTATTTACCCTCTAGTACAACTCCCATATGGGCCTGATTGTGTTCTTCAGTGAGAGGGAGGCTTGAGTAAGAAGATGTATCAAAGAGATGTGTTCATGCAGAAATCTCTGAGAGGGGAAAAATAAAGCCACCACCAAACTCCCAACTCTCACCAGTTTCTTGGGGCATCCAAAGGGCATGCAGTCCAGTTTGCCCCTCTGGCTCATCTGCAGCATATCAGTAAGATGCACAGTGATAGTATCCAGCAAGAAAAAAAAAATATGAGCTTCACCATGGCAGAGGTAGTTCATGCAGATTCAGAAGCAATAAAAACAGTAATCTTGGCAGAGTCCTTTAACACCATTCGTCTTCTTTAGAAGAAAATTTGTATTGATAGTTGTAAGGAAGGTTTTTGGGCCTTAGAGAAAGACCTCACCAGAGAAAGCTGCAACAGTTCAAAAGAGTAAAATTACCCAGGAGATGTGCTAAAGTCACATTTCAGACACCCACAGAAATGTTTAGAAATGGGTTCAGGGGATTTGTAGCTGGAGATAGGAACCAGAGACAAAGATAAATGATTTGTTTTTTATAAATGCAGACACAATTTTACACCAGGCTAAACTGGCCTGAAGAACTGCAGGTGACACTTGGATTTAGTAATGCAGAACTGTGTAGAGAAAACAAACTGTTTTTTTCTCTGCTCTCACACCACAACAAGCAACACAGAAGACTTCTGTGGCCAAATGTCAGGGGATTTCTCTCCACCAAAAAGCAAGCAATCAGTTCTGTTGTGGATACCCCCTGGGACCTATTCAATTCAGTTCTGACACTTGAGATACCTACCAATATCTACCTGGAGATGTCAGATCCCACAGATCGAAGGCTTAGTCTCACAAGGCTGCCCCCACTGCAGCTGCCAGTCAGAAGTCTGGGCCTCTGGAACTTTTGACGGAACCAGTTCAAGTTGGATTTCCTACGACTCCCGCTTTAGGCTCAATTAATTTGCTAGACCAGCTCACAAAACACTTATTTAACAGTTTATTATAAAAGATATTTTAAAGGGTTCAAATAAGCAGCCAGATGAAGGGATACACAGGGCAAGGTCTGGAAGGGTCCTGAGCACGGAAGCTTTCATTTCCCTGAAGCTGGGGTGCACCAGCCTCTTGGTACGTGGATGAAATTCTTATTCACCCTCCTACAAGCCCCTCAATTTCAGCTGTCCAGAAATTCCTCAGACCCCACCCTCTTGGGCCTCTTATGGAGAATTGATTGGATAGGCATGACTGAAGCATGGACAATGTAGAACTGTGATTGGACAAAAAGGGCGTGCTCTACTACTAACAGACTGGACGCAGAAACCCAGCAAGGCCTGTCTGCTCAAATTCTCCTTGGCCTTTCTGTACAGCATTTCTTCTTCCTGGGTATTGGGTAGGATCTCTTCTGAAATGGAGTGTCTTATGGTCTACAATCAGACAAGGTATGTCATAGAATTTCTTTATGGCCAGTTCCAAGACAGAAAGGCAGGGAAAGATTGGATTCTGCTGTGGGGAGAAAAGGGAGCAGGTGAAAGGAGGGCAGGAGAAGGTCAGAGAGAGAGATTCTGTTTTCTGAGGCTGCTTCTGAGGCCTGAAGTGCCCCAGCAATATAACAAAAGACTGTCTTTGGCCTTTATCACTCCGAAGCTGTTCCAAAGCTGCTTAAGGAAACAAGGACAAAAGGCCAAATGTTTTATCAAGAGATAGAGAGATACACGTACTGTTCTAGTCACTTGGGAAAAAACAAGAGTTATGTGAATTATGAGCCAGAAATTGTGGAAGAATATATTATCTAAATAATCACAGGAACTAACCTGTTTCTTTTCCACTTTTCTGGTCACTTCTGTTTCTGTGAGCTTCTCTTCTTACAAGCCTTCTTCATTATCCTTTTTTCATACACACTTTCCACCAGGGCAATTGAATTGCCTTCTTAATTTCATTATGAGACTTTCTGTTGCTATCAAAATCAACTGATTTTTGTATTCTGATCTCATATCCTGTAACTGCTGAATTTGTCTATCAATTCTAATAGTTTTTGTGTGGAATTCTTCATATGTTATGTTTACAAGATCAGGAAGATCACCTCTTCCTTTCTAATCCAGATGTATTTTATTTCATTTTTTTGCCTAATTGCCATGACTGGAACCTCCAGTACAATGTTATAGAAGTGAGAGAAAATATCTTAGTCCTATCTCTGATCTTGTAAAAAATTGTCTAGTCTTTCACCATTAAGTATGATTTTAGCTGTGGGTTTTGCCTTGACACCCTTTATCAGAAGGAGGAACTACTCTTCTATTCCCAATTTGTTGTTGTTGTTTTATCGTGAAAGGGGCTTTAATTTTGTCAAATGCTTTTTCTTTGCCTGTTGACATAAATTATTTGGTTTTGTCCTTTATTCTAGTAATATGCGTTACATTGATATGATGTTTATTTTATAAATTAAACATAAGAAATAGACCTTGCAGTTTATGGATAAGTCCCACTTGATTATGGTATACAATTCTTTTTATACGTTGATTTGGTTAGCCAGTATTTTGTTAAGGATTGTCGTGCCTATATTCATAGGATATATTGGTCTATAGTTTTCTTTTCTTTTGGTATCTTTGTCTGATTCTGGTATCAAGGGAATACTGGCCTCATAGAATGAGCTGGAAAGGCTATGCTCCTTTTAGATATTTTGGAAGAGTTTATGAAGGATTGTTATTAATTCTTCTTTAGGTGTTTCATAAAACCTCCTCAGTGAAGACTTCTTGGGGGGAAACTGATTAATTACTAATTCCTTCTCTTTACACGTTAAAGAACTATTCAGATACTCGATTTCTTCTTGAGTTATTTTCAGTAGTGTGTATCTTGCTAGGATTTATTATTTTATCAAGATTATCTAATTTGTTGACATAGGATTGCCAAGGTTTAATATTTGTAATATATATATTTTATTTCTGTAATGCTGACAGTGACATTCTCTCTTTCATTCCTGATATTAGTAATTTAAGTCTTTTATCTTTTGGTCAATATAACTGAGGTTTTCTCAATTGTATAGATTTTTTTTTCAGAGGATCAACTTGATTTCATTGATTTTTCTCTAATGATTTTCTATTCTCTTATTTATTTTCATTCTAACCTTTATTATTTTCTTTCTTCTTCTGCTTTTTGGATTCAGTTTATTCTTCTAGTTTTTTAAGGTGGAAGGTCAGGTTATTGAATTGAGATTTCTAAGGTCTGCTCCAGCTTCACTGCATCAGTTTTGGCATATCGTGTTTTTATTTTCACTTATCTCAACATGTTTCCTAATTTCCCTTGATTCCTTCTTTGATTCATTGGTTATTTAGAAGGGTGGCATTTAATTACTACATTTTTGTGAATTTGCAAAATTTCTTTCTGTTATTGATTTCTAATTTTATTTCATTGTGATTGTAGAACCTACCTTGTATAATGTCTTCCTTTAGCAATTACTCAGGTTTTTTATGGCCTACCATATGGTCTATCTTAGAGAATGTTCCATGTGCTTTTGAGAAGAATGTATATTCTGCTGTTCTTGGCTGGAGTAGTATGTAGATGTCTGTTACATCTAGTTGGTTTACAGTGTCATTGAGGTCTTCTGTTTCTTTGTTGATCTATTTGCTGTATCCATTTTTGAAAGTGGGGAGTCACTTTTTCTAACGATTATTGTTGATTTGTCTATTTCTTCCTTCAGTCCTTTTAATTTTTGCTTCATGTATTTGGGGATTCTATTGTTAGGTGCATGTATGTTTATAATTTTTATATCTTTTTGATGGATTGACACATGATTATAAAATGTCCTTCTTTGTCTTTAGCAACACTTTTTGTCTTAAAGCTTATTTTATCTGTTACAAGTGTAGCCACTTTAGCACTCTTTTGCTTATTGTTTGCATAGCATTACATTTCCCATGCTTTTATTTTCAATCTTCTTGTTTTTGAACTCAAAGCGTGTCTCTTCTAAATGGCATACAGTTGGCTTATGTGTTTTTCTAAAAAATCTATTTTTAATTGATATGTTCAAACCATTTATGTTGACATAATTACTAATAACTTAAGATTTTACTACTTGTGTTTTATGTCTTTTTTTTTGTTTCTTTAGTCCTATATTATTACTTCTTTTTTGTTAAATAAATATTTCTATCTGATGTCATTTTAAGTCTCTTGTACTTTATTTTACTATATTTCATTGAGTTATTTTCTCATAATAGGTCAGAGCTTTTAATGGTTGTCCTGGAGATTAAAATTAGTATGCTAACTTAAAACAACGCAGTTCAAATTTGGGAAGATGAAATAGTTCTGGAGGTGAACGATGGAAATAGTTGCACAACACTGCAAATATACTTAATGACACAGAACTTAACTAATTTTAACTAACGTAATACGCCAACTCTGCAAATCAGATCGCACTCCCTCCCTTTGTGTTTGTTGTTGCCTTTTGCTATTGTTGATGTTGTTTGCCTGTTTAGTGATTTTTCTGTAAAGTGTGTGTATTCCATGTGTGGAGACGGAAATCTCTACTCAATTTACATATCGGTAAACTGAAACTAAATATTGGATGTGGATTTCCTTAAATGCCTTGAGTCAATTAAATCTCCCACCTTTTGCCAAAGTATGTTGAGGAATGTCTTCAAAGTTCCAGCAGTTACTGACTCTCCCTTAGCCTTCATTTCGTGATCACACAGCACCACAAGGTTAGCCAGAGGTAAGAGCTTAAGTTCCTTTCTGGTCTTTCCTGAGCATGCAGATAGCCGTGTCCATGAGCATGACCTTCTAGACTTTCAGAAATACGTCAGAGCTCTTCAAAACTACTTATGAACATCTCATTTGCTAGATTTTCTTTAAAATTTTTTTTAAAAACGTGTTTCCCTTATTATTTTAAAAACATGTGTCTACCTTATTGTTTTTACTTCAGGCAGCTTGAGTGTTAATTGCAATTAATTTATTTTTTCAATAATGCCCTGGAGATAGGGTTCTACTCACAGGGCAAGTCCTGAGTCAGGTCAAATAAAGACAAGCTCTGCTATTGGGACTCTCGGGCAGCTGAGAGTGGGACTTTTGGGGAAGCTCCAAAGCCATTCTGTTCCCTCCACATCCGCTAAGCTCCTGTTTTTCACACGCACCATGATCCTGAGTCTTATGGTTTTCAAAGAAACCATGGACCTGAATGTAGAAGGTTGGGAATAGGACAAATTAAAACACCGCACAGATTGTTGTTTTTCTGAGATTCAGACATTCTTTTCCTTGAGTAAATGCTCCTTGGATAGTTTTAGGCATTTGGTTTATTTCCAAAGTTCTGAAATATAGTTTGTCAATATTCTAATTGCTTTTAGGATGATCATATTTTAGAGAGTCTTGTTCCACCATTCTGGACACACTTCGCATGAGAGATATTAATAAAATTATTAATCCATCAGGAAAATATCACAATCATCGACATTTATGTACTTAATATGAATTTCAAAAATACACGAAGTAAAACTGAATTAAAAGGTTTTTAGACAAATTCACAATCATAGTTGAGGTTTTTAACACTGTAAGTAATTGATAAAAACTAAAAGACAAAATATCATTAAGGATATTTTGAACAACTTGAAAAACACAATGAATACACTCAATTTAATGGACTTTCATAGGATAATACATCCAACAATTGCACAACACATACTCTTTTAATGCACAAGTGGAACACTCATCAAAAGAGACCATTTGTTAGGCCATAATGATCAATAAATTTATAAGAATTGAAATAATAAAATTATGTGACCATAACAGGATTCAACTAGATTTTTAAAAATTTTGGAAAACCTCCAAAATACTTGATAAACAACACACTCTAAATAGCTCACGAATTTAAAAAGAAATAACATGGGAAATTAGAAAATGCTTTAACTTTTATTACAAGGGAAATAAAATGAATCAAGACTTGTGGGATGTAACAAAAGCAATGCCTAGAGAGAAATTTATATCTTTCGCTGATTATGCTGGAAAGAAAGAAATACAAAATCAATGATCTAAACTTCTACTTTAACCAGCTAGAAAAAGTAGAAGAGCAACGTAAAGCCCATGTGATGGAAGGAATAAAATAATAAAAAGCAGAAATCAATGAAATAGAAAATAGGCAGACAATAGAGAAACTTAACAAAGCCAACATTTGCCCTTTGACAAAATTAATAAAACTGGTAAATTCCTGGTAAGATTTGAAAAAAAGAAAACACAAAATACCATTATCAGAAGTAATAAAGAGCTTATCAGTATAAATCTGAAAACATCAAAAAGACAGTAAGAGGCCTTACTGAATAACATGAAACAATTAAATTTGACAACTTGATAAAATGGACAAATTCTTTAAAAAAAAAAAAGTTTCCAACACTGACAAGAGACAAAGTAAGAAATCTGAATACTTACATATACAAAAGGAATTGAATTTATCACTGAAAAATTTCCTACAAAGAATCTCTGAATCTTCTTCCGCTAAGTGAGGGCACAGCAAGAAGTTGGTCATCTATGACGCAGAAGACACACCTCATCAGAACCCAATCAGGGTAGCACCTGGTCATGGACTTCCAGCCTCCAGAACTGTGAGAATTACATTTCTGTGGCTTATAAACTACCCAGTCAATGGTGCTTTGTTAAAGGAGCCCAAGCTGACAATGACAGGCATGTGGGTTTCCACTGTCCCCCAGCTGCAGACCACTCTATGCAGACCACTCTATGGACATTCTTGTATATGTTTTGTGCACATGTGTGTTTCTCTAGAGCAGCCTCTCCATTTTTTTTCTATTTCAACTCTTAGTAACAAATGCATTTTACTTCACTATCACCCCCACAAAATGTCTGAGCCTAGATAGAGTCACTGATCAGTTCTATCAGATGTTTAAGAAAAAAATACCAATGTTACACCAACATGTTTAGGAAATCAATGAAAGAACTTTTCGCAGTTGTTGAGGCCAGTGTAATTCTGAAACCAAAACCAAACAAAGACATTACAGGAAAAGGAAACTACAATGTCCCTTAAGAGCATAGACACTAAATGCTTAGCAAAATTGAACAAAGTGAATCCAACAAGACATAAAAATATGAACATCGTGATCAAGTAGGGTTTTCCCCAGGATTGTGTGTTGGTTTAACATTTAAATATCATTCAGTATAATTTATCACATTAACAGAATAAAAGAAAAACATATAATTATCCTAAGAGATGCAGTAAAAGCACTTGCCAAAATTTAACATTTACTTCTGATTTAGAAAATGGACTCTTAGCAAACTAGAAATACAAGGGAATTTCATTTATATGAAAGGGGGTTAACATGATAATGGTGAAATATGTCTGCTCTCACCAGCTCTAGTCAACACTGCTCAAAAGGTCCTGTCCAGTGTAATGAGGTAATTAAAAAAATACCTAGCGAAAAGAATGGAAAAGGAAGGAAACTAAAACAATGCATTATTATTCATAGTAGGAAGTAAATATATTTTATTTTAAAACTACATAGTCAGGTTCAACCTTTATGGAGGATAATTTGGAAATATCTACAAAAATTTAAATAGCACATGTTATTTGATTTGGAAATTCCACTTCTAAGAATTCTTCCTTAAGATATACTTGGCACATATGTGAGATAATGTATGTACAAAAATGTCAGTGTGATCCCTCTCCCTCTGTCTCTCTTTCAAATCTAGTAGACATTTGGAAACAACCTAAATATTCATCACCATGGGACTGGCTAAAAGATATGAGATATTCTGCAGCTGTATAAAGAATAATAATAGGCACCAATATGTTCTGATATGGAACTATCTGCAAGATATTTTTGAAAGTTAAAAAAAAGTCAGTTGCAAAACAGTGAACAGATCTGGCTCACTCCTCTTTGAACTATGCAAATCTAGTTCAATTTCACTAAGGGTGGTCCAAGGACTGCCTGCATCAGGACCCTCTGGGGTCCTTGTTAGAAACATTGATTCCCTCCCCATCCCCATATCCCCCATATTGTAATGCATACCAAATATTCGAGAGCCAACGAATGAATAAATGCCAATTTGCTATCAATTCCATGTTGTTCCTCCTCCCATGTGGATCTGAAACGCCTCATTTTTTCACAGACAACCAGAAACTACACTTTCTGTGCTTCATCGCTAATGACAATCACTACTGTGCAAGGCAGTGTGAGCCACTGGCCAAAGGGAGAGATACAAATGCCTCTGTCTTATTTCTGGCTCTGACTGTGACCAAGGAATGTGTGTCCTCCATGACATTTCCTTTTCTGTGCTTTGATTTGTGCATATGCTCAATAGGGAGAATGATATTGCAGGAAGAACGTATGGAGCCCAATGAGAAATTTTCTTAGAACCCTGGGTTCAAAGTAATGGGCTAAGAACTTTCTAAGGTATTCTCATGGTTGTATCTCATGATTAAAGAAAGAAATTGCCACTCATCACTTTGTAGTACTGATTAATGAACAATTTTGAATTGATTTTGCTTCATTTGTTGCCTGGGGTTTTGTTGTTTTATTTATTTTATTGTTTTATTCTTTTGCAGTGGTTCCCTTTGCACTGAAAACTTACCACATATTCACCCTAATTAACCTCTGGACACATTACAAGGTACTAATTTTAGGTGAGATGCTGTGCTTGGTTCTGTGGGGATGCTAAGGTAAATAAGGAAGATAGAGGTTCAGTTTACAAAAATCTTCGAACATGGGAGAAGGTGACTGCTTAAATAAATGCAGTGTCTGACAGTTGTAAGAGCTGAGAGAGGCACAGGCAGCCTCATCTACTGAAGTGAAGTGAAGGGCGCCAGCTCCACTGAATGGGGAGGGCAGAGGACGAGCAGAGGATGGGAGCTCAGCTTTGTGCTCAGAGGAGGTTTCGAAGAGCTGGGCATGGTGGAGGCAGCAGCAGCACTGCAGAGGCACCAAGTCAGGAAGCCATGGAGCATGTGTGGGAGAGGAGCCAAAGATAAGGTGAAAAAGGCTGACAGGGTTTTAGGAGGAGAGTTCTGTTGACTATTTGAAAAGTGATTAGATCTAGAACAAGTGAAGCTAAGGAAAACAAACTCTTACAGCAAATGTTTCCATTGATAACACATTTGCTGCATTTTTTCCCACACCACCAGTATCTTTAAGCCCCAAAGGTAAGAGAAGATACATCTTTTGGATCATTGTTATGCGATTGGCATTCAGTAAGTATCTGTGAAAACAGTAAGCCATTGGATAAACTGAAGCAGAAACTGGGGGCCAGAGAGGGAGCTGCTGCTTAGGGTAAGATGGCGACACTCGGCAAGGCTGCTGGCGTTGAATTCACCTTCCCCCAATGCAGGACAGAGACAGGATGAGTGGCAGGGCCAAGTTTAAAGGGAGAAGTTTGGGCTTTGCTACATGAAGTATTTGAATACAGAAGTGCAGAGGAAGGGTATATGTGTGTGTGTGTGTGTGTGTGTGTATGTATGTGTGTGTGTGCGTGTGTGTGTATGTATGTATTCAACGGCATGATCTCGACTCACTGCAACCTCTGCCTCCCAGGTTCAAGCGATTCTTCTGCCTCAGCCTCTGGAGTAGCTGAGATTACAGGTGTGCACCACTTGTATTTTTAGTAGAGACAGGGTTTCACCATGTTGGCCAGGCTGGTCTCGAATTCCTGACTTCAGGTGATCCACCCACCTGGGCCTCCCAAAGTGCTGGGATTACAGGCGTGAGCCACTGTGCTTGGTCGGAGTCTATATTTTAAGGAAAATGTGCTGATCATCCCAGAGCTCTCTGGACTGCTTCATGATGTCACTTTAGGCGTTTGATGTCCGTAAGCAGAGGCCACAGAAACGCAGTCCTCTCTTGTTCTCTGTATCCTGGTGAAAAAGAAGTGAATGATATTATTTTGCCTGATTATAATAACGATGTTAGTAATTTCACTTAACTAGTGCTTTAATTAATTCAAGATGGATTAGAGACTTAAATGTTAGACCTAATACCATAAAAACCCTAGAAGAAAATCTAGGTAGTACCATTCAGGACATAGGCATGGGCAAGGACTTCATGTCTAAAACACCAAAAGCAACGGCAGCAAAAGCAAAAATTGACACATGGGATCTAATTAAACTAAAGAGCTTTTGCACAGCTAAAGAAACTACCATCAGAGTGAACAGGCAACCTACAGAATGGGAGAAAATTTTTGCAACCTACTCATCTGACAAAGGGCTAATATCCAGAATCTACAAAGAACTCAAACAAATATACAAGAAAAAAACAAACAACCCCATCAAAAATTGGGAAAAGGATATGAACAGACATTTCTCAAAAGAAGACATCCATACAGCCAACAGACACAAGAAAAAATGCTCATCATCACTGGCCATCAGAGAGATGCAAATCAAAAGCACAATGAGATACCATCTCACACCAGTTAGAATGGCAATCATTCAAAAGTCAGGAAACAACAGGTGTTGGAGAGGATGTGGAGAAATAGGAACACTTTTACACTGTTGGTGGGATTGTAAACTAGTTCAACCATTATGGAAAACAGTATGGCGATTCCTCAAGGATCTAGAACTAGATGTACCATATGACCCAGCCATCCCACTACTGGGTATATACCCAAAGGATTATAAATTACTCTACTACAAAGACACATGCACACGTATGTTTATTGCGGCACTATTCACAATAGCAAAGACTTGGAATCAACCCAAATGTCCATCTGTGACAGACTGGATTAAGAAAATGTGGCACATATACACCATGGAATACTATGCAGCCATCAAAAAGGATGAGTTTGCGTCCTTTGTAGGGACATGGATGCAGCTGGAAACCATCATTCTTAGCAAACTATCACAAGAAGAGAAAACCAAACACCGCATGTTCTCACTCATAGGTGGGAACTGAACAATGAGATCACTTGGACTCGGGAAGGGGAACATCACACACTGGGGCCTATCATGGGGAGGGGCGAGGAGGGAGGGATTGCATTGGGGAGTTATACATGATATAAACGTCATGCACATGTACCCTAGAACTTAAAGTATAATAAAAAATAAAAATAAAAAAAAAGAGTTTTTAAAATTCTTTTGTAACATTATTTCGTTGATTTTCACAATTCATTCTTTGTGGGAAGCAGCAAGGGGAAGAGTTACTTTCATTTGAATTGGCAATGAAGAAATTGAGGCCTAGAGAGATGTTATGGCTTTCCTAAGATCTGGCTGCCAAACGGAGGAGATGAGATTCATCTTGGGTTTTTATTTATTCAGTAGTTAAAATTCTAAATATCTTCTACATTGCAGGCACTTGCTGAATGCTGAATGAACCACATGTCCTAACTGAAGGCCCACAGAGTCCATTGGGAAGGTTCTAGTTCATGCAACTGAGGATAGATCCATTGTGTGGTACTTTCCAGTTATAAAAGCAGAAAAATCCTGGATAAGTGAAACCAAAATAAAGTCTTTTCAGACACCACTGAAATTAGTAGAAAGAAATAAAAATCCTCATACTCCAGAAATGAAAAGGAAACTTAAAGCTAGAAAAGGAAGCTTGTGGTTAGATGCTTTGGTCAGCAGAGGGGCTGAGTCATCTGGACAGAGAGGCTCATGGCTTGGGGCTGGGGACCAAATGCCCTTGCTAGGACGGAAGATGGGGTCGAGGACCTGCAGAAGGCTGAAGGCTGAACTGAGATGTCCTACTCAGAGCTGGAACTCTGAAAGGGCTATCCTTCCACAAAGGGAAGCTCAGAACAGAAGCAATGATGAAGCCACTGTCAGCCTGGAGTGTGGCGCGTGCGCACTGTCAAAGCATCGGGTGTGGGTCAAGTACAGAGGTGGTAGAGAGCACGAGCGTATATTCCCACATGGTATGGGAATCCCCAGAAATAAACATGAGACGGGACTTAGACAGGTGCCCTGCAAAAGCAAAGGCCAAGGCACTCTTTGTGGAACTTTCCACAGTCCAGGGTGCACAGAGCACCCAGAGATAAATAACTCCCCTGGAACACGAGCTCTAAAATAAGAAGAACAAACTACACAAGAAGCTATCAACTGTGAGAAAGACTCAGCAGACATGACACACATGAAAATAGCACATAGGAACTCAAGATTATCTCTCTGAAGAGACTAAAAATAAGTGTGTCCTAATGCTTTAAAGGGAAGAGATAAAATGACTATAAATGCAAATGGAATAATGAAGCCTGTGTGGAAAAACAAAACAAATAAGAGAAAATTAAGCTACTTGCATTCCCAGAAAAAAAATTGAGTAACTGACATGAACAAAAAGATAATGTACCAACAGATAGGACTTAACTGAAGATAATTGATTGCTTGAGTGATCAAACTGAAGAAACTGGAGATAGAAAATGCAAACCAAAGTTTCAGAAATATTGAGAAGAGAATAAGAAGCTCCTAACAGGGCAGGGTGTAGTGACTTATGCCTATATGCACAGCACTTTGGGAAGCTGAGGTGGGTGGACTGCTTGAGCCTAGGAGTTTGAAACCAGCGTGGGTAACATAGCCAGACCCTGTCTCTACAAAAAAAACCCCAGAAATTAGACTGCGTGATGGCGTATGCCTGTGGTCACAGTTACTTGGGAGGCAGAGGGAGGAGGATCACCAGAGCCTGGGGAGGTTGGGCGTGAGTTGTGATCATGCCACTGCACTGCAGCCTGCAAGAGTGAGATCCTGTCTCAAAAAATGATAATAATAATAATAAAAGAAGATCTTAATAGACTAACAGGAGTCCTAAAAGTAGAAAAGAGAGAGGATGCAGGAGATGCCATCTCAAAGTCATCACACTTTAGAACTTTCCAGACATGATAAAACCTCAGTTGACATTGTATATCACATCCCAAGAAGGATAAAGAAAAACATATCCATACCCAGAGTCATGGTAGTGAAGCCACAGAGCACTACAGACCAGCAGGCGCGTGATGAAGATGAGTCCTTAGAGGATTAATCGCTGACGAGGGGCACCCGAGAGGCTCCAAGGAGGGAAAGGGCAGCCACCAGGGGATGTCAGAAGCAGTGAGGTGGCCACTCCAGATGCACGATGGTGAGATGGGGAGACAGCTGGACAGGGCACTAGAGCGAGATGAGCGCGAGAGGCTGGGGAGAATTCCGGGGGCTCAGAGGGAGGTGGGGGTGTAGGATGGAAGTGGCCGTGATAGGGAGGTGAGACCTGCTCTGGGACACTGATGTGTGCCCCTCCTATAGGGCAAGGACAGTCACTAAAGACTTTAAGCAGAGTGGGGACAGGGTAGGATTTGCATTGTGGAAGGTGCTCTGGCTGCGGTGTGGTGGGTGGACAGGAAATGGGTAAGCAAGGAGTCAGGGCTGGAAGACTGTTAGCACTACCCAGGCATGAGACAGAGTAGGGCCTGCAGCAGGAGGGACTAGGGGCTGAGGTGACCTCCGTGGGTCCCCAGACACAGGCCATGCAAGCTTTCCGATCTTAATAAAGTGGGTTTTACATGTCACTGTCTATTCACTATTCACTGCTTCACTGTCTGTCTTTTAATAGCCAACACGAAACATTATTAATTCACAATTATTAACTCACTATTATGAATAATCTTGAAAAGCAATTCACATTTAATTTGGGATCAGTGGTAAAATACGACATTCTTTGCTAGGTAATGTGACATACTGGGAAGCAGAAGAATGCCTAAACTATTCATCTGCTGTATAGGGAGGTCTCTTTAGACAGGAAGAAAACACTTCTTAATGTGACCAGACACAGAGCATGTAAGTAACAGGGATTTGTGAGGGCTTTGGGGGAAGATGATGTTTATAATCACAGTGATTTCTCAGTATCATAAATGGATATAGCTGAAACCCCATAGGCTCCTTCAGGGCCTTAGACAGCCTAGACTGGCCTTGCCTATCCTCCCCAGGCCTCCTGGGTGCATGGGGGACACACGGTTTCTTAGTCCAGGAATAAGAGGAGATAATAGGCGTCTACTGTGGTCAAGGCACAGGGTCAAAGAATCAGTGTTACTGAATGTCCAGAGTGTGCCAGACTCTCCATATGGAAATTCTATTAATAAACGAATCTCACGTCAAGTGTGACTGTATTATTACAGCTCTTTTAAAGGCAGGGAAAGGGGCACTTGGAGAAGTGTCTTGATGGAAGCCAGGAACTGAGAGAAGTGTGTGAAGCCAGCCTGTGGGGAACCCTGCTGCAGCCCCACCTGAATCCAGGGCTCCCCAGGGTGGGCCCTCCCGCCAGCCCCTGCTTCTTCATGAGGGGTCTTGTGGGGACTGCGAGGGCTTGGGGCAGTGGCCAGGCTGGGCTCCCCCATGCTCTTGCTGTGTGGTCTCCAGAATTCACTTAACCTCCTGCTGCCTTGGCCTCCCCCATCTGTGAAACGGGGATCAAATTCCAGCGCTGCCAGTCTGTCTGCCCAGTGCAGTGGGTGATTAATGAGACCATGGAGGGGATGTGTTGTGCCCTGGGGCAGACTAATTTATCACGGAGCAGAGTCCATGTTTCTTCTTCCTTCCACACCCTGCCAAAGATTAAAATAAACAAGCAAAAGGTAAAATAAACTAAGGGGAAATTTTCCAGAATTTTATTGCATAACATTTAATAATTACAAACTAACTTAAGCTAAAATCCTTCATTGCATTAGTAATTCTGATCATTATCTGAGAGAGCTGATTTGGTTTTGTAGCTGGTATAATTGTCAAGAGCTTAAGCAGACTTAGCTTTTTATTCCCTAAGTAAAATGGATTAGGCATAAAGTGACATTTCAAAAATGACCACGGTTTCCAAATACCTTAAGGGCTTTGAGGTTTCGGCCTTTCTCCAGGGAGATTCTGGGGAAGAGTTTAAATAATTCCAAACCAGCTTTCAGCTCATTATAACTTCTCACATTTAGAACTGAATAAAATTTTTATGTTTTTCTCTCAAAGTTAAGACTTAAGGACAGAGCAGGGATATCCGTCTTTAAAAATATCATCAGCAAATACTTACATATGAGTCACTGGACTAGATACTTAGCTACTGTTCTGTGGGGAATGCTGTAAACGTTGTCTGTTGAGGTTCAGGCCTACAGGGAGATGTGAAAATGTACGCACATCATCTTGCCACATAGTGGACAGAGTCGTGGCGACACCGAGGATTGCCAGGCCTCCAAGGTCAGATGCTTTAAGACAAGCACACGTGGTTGGAATTCAGGAGGGACTTATGCTCTGCCAAGGCTTCAGTCTGAGAACACTTTTACCAGTTTCTGACACTCTCCTAGATGCTGCAGACTCTTTCATTCATGGGATAGATGTGAGGTGGGTGTGACTATGTGCCGGGCTATGTAACAGGTGTGGGCTGTGAAGATCAACAGACTTGAGGCTTATTTAAGACTCACATGTGCACAGGTGGGAGACAGCACGTGGAGGCTGGGCAGGGATCACATCTAGCAAAGATCATCCTTCCCTGCCCCAGTGCTGGGCCAGAGGGAAAGCAGATGTCCTTCCAAGAGGTAGTGAAAGTTGGGATTCCTGATTTTCAACTATTAGCGATTAACTGCAAAACCACGTTTCTTTCAACACTGGGTGCTGTGTTCAGCCAAATACAGCTAGTTAGCAACCTCCCTCTAAGTTTTCTTTCTGCTCAAAACTCTCTACTTTTATCCCCAGCAGCCAGATGTCTTGCCTGTGTGTCCTGGGTGAGAATGTTCCAAAATGCAACAGCTCACTTGTAGTTCTTATTTGGTGACATAGCTACCTCATTTCTTAAAGAGGGCAGTTCAGTTATTATTTAAGAGCAGGAGTTCTAACGTGAACATATTGCTTAAGGGGGTTGAAATCAAAATGTATGCACTACCAGGCACATACATTAGCCAGGCAAGCATTCTCCTTCACAGTGTCTTTTACTTCTTCATTGTTCCTTACACGGAAGCCTAGTATGCATTACTCAAACTCTCAGTGTATTGCCACTAAGACCTTTTACTTAAAAAAAAGGGGGGGAGGGGCGGGGAGTTGAGAGCTACTTTTACAAGCTGGTTTCCTATGTATTTATGTGCTATCATTTATTTCTGTGAACAAAGCCCGAAAAGAAGGATGGAAACGCTTAGTTCTGAAGTAGATCCACGTCCCGTAAGTGACAATCCCGCCCACTGTGGCGACCTGGGCTTCTGGTGGCCTTGACTCTCCACCAGTCTGTGGCTTTGCCAGCTGCAGTATGGCAGAAGGGAACAAACATGCCTACAGACATAGGACTCGACTGCCCAGTACCCATTTAAGTCAACAGTTGTCTTGGAGACTTCTCTTGGTGAAGCAGAGAAGCAAAAGATTTATCAATGTGATCAGGAAAAAAATATCTTATTCTCCTTATTGCATATATTTGGGCATGCTGGGTAAGATGGCTAGGGAGGTCACAGCTCTCTTTCCCACAGCTCACAAGCTAACATAAACAGCAGATGCACCTGAAGGACTCCCCACACACACATTCCCCAAGGTCAGTCTAAGTGAGGCACGGGAAAACCCAAGGCATCAGCTATCCCTCCTTTGGGATTGAAAGGCCACCTAGGTCTCTTTGGAAACACAGTAGGTGTGGGTCTCTCACTCGGTCGCTGATTGGCATCTGCGTTTGGGGTAAGGAAGCACAGTCTGCAAGATGGCAGCAGTGTGGTATGTGCAGTTCCACTGGGGACAAACATGAACTGAACTCATTCTGTTTTTCATCCTTACTTTTTCTAATTTGAGACAAGTTCTCACTTTGTTGAGTGCAGTGGTACCATCATGACTCTCTGCAGCCTCCACCTCTGGGCTCAAGGGATCTTCCCGCCTCAGCCTCCCAGGTAGCTGGGACTACAGGCATGCACTACCACACCTGGCTAATTAAAAAAAAAAAAAAATTCTTTTGTAGAGACAGAGTCCTACTATGTTGCTAAGGCTGGTCTCGAACTCTGAGCTTCAAGAGATCCTCACACCTCTGCCTCCCAAAATGCTGGGATTACAGGCATGAGCCACTGTGCCTGGCTGTTTTTCTTCTTGAGTAACATCATCCTCTGCCTTGAAGAGAAATTATGGGTGTCAGAGAGAGTTCAGAAGTATATCAAAGCCAGGAGAGTTATCTGTGTGGAAGCGAAACACAAGTGCACTCATGGTATAAACCACAAACCTCATGTTTTATCCTTATTTTGAATTTCTCTGTGATCCAGGGCACTCGTTATACCCAGCTACAACTCAGTATTGACAGAGACCCCTGTGGGGAGACACCGAGACCGTTTACCCTGAATACATGATATGCTTTAATGAAAGTGAATGGGACTTATACCAGCAGAAATTGCTTGTGGTCTAACAAGATAGTTTCTCCAAGAAACTGAGATTTGCTGAAATAGGTCTTGGCTAATTACTTTTTCTCTGTGTTGCCCCTTTTGTTTCAGCAGCCATCACAATTTTGTGAAAATCCAATGATACAGACATTGCATTTACCTTTAGCTCTATTACAAGGAAACAGTAGCAGATTTAATCACAAACCAGAGTATTAATTGTAAGTCCACGCTTTAATAAAGGAATAGACCTCCCATAGAGTAAGCTACTCATTCGTAAGTTGGTCTTTATTTGGGTGAAGGAAAAAAACTGTGCGTTTCAAGGTCTTTGAAGGATGGGTGCAGTGAGAGAGTACAGAAAGATATGTGCTTATTAGGGTATTCCTGAACATGCTTTCAAGAGCAAATGCCTGGTCTTGGGAAAAATCCCTTACTCGGGGGATTAGAATATCTTGTGGTTTCAATCTCTCACATTCTACTTGCCTGTGTCCTCATTAGGGTGTCACATTTCCCAGTCACCACACAGCTAGCCCAGCTCAGATTTAATCAGCAGCAGACTTCCATCAGGGGGAAGGAAGAACCATCCCTTCCCCCTTGCAGCCTTCCATTAGGGAAATATTCAGCAAGAAAACAGAGCCAGAATGCAAACAAAGTGTTGACCATACCCTCACTCCACTTATAGCCTCCTGTGATCTTTGGCTTCTGTTCAGTAATTGCATTTATTTTGACTTCATTAAAAATTGTAAGAGATGGAATTTCATTTGGGTCTGAAGTTCAAAGATTTACAGCCCAGATATAGCAGAGACAGTTGTCTTGGTGTTCTTATTAATTTGGGGTTAGAAATCCTGTTCTATTTAGGATGTTTCCCTGCAAAGGAGGTAACAAATGCCCCTCACATTTTCTCAGCAATTTACCAACAGTTTAGAACATACTCTCATAGTCATTTTTCTCAATAACATTGTAAGTTAAGTGTGATCATTCTTATTTTATAGATCCTGGGTCCCCTATTTTCCCAGACCTTGATTAAAGATGCAATGCTTCACAGGTGTCACAGATTGAGATAAGCAGCTTCTTCCATTCATAGATGTCAGTCTACTCAAGGTGCCCTCTCCCTGTGCCAAACCCACTGTCCTGGGCCCACACACAGGAATGCAAACCTTGAGTCCAAGCAGTGTTGCTTATAATGGACATGTCAGGGAAGAGCCAACACATTTGCATTTTTATGATTATTAATTAAATCACCAATCCCATTTGATAATACTAATTCACAAAGCTACGTCATTAGACATTGTTTACAAACACGTTCCTGATCAGAAGCCCCATCACCTTGAGTGTTCATCTCTGTGCTCTTGAGTCCCTTAACCCTGCCATCTGCATGCAGCGGAGGAATGCCTCATCCAGGCTCCATCACATCTGCACCCTGAGTCTTGTCTGCCAGGGCTCCAGCAACTGAAGGGAGCCCCAAATCTGTCCCTAGTAGCATGGCATTCTAAAAAGTTACTGTACCATAAAGCCACATGAAATATACACCAAACTTCCAAAGAGAGATGAGGAAACTAAAGCTTAGAAAGTTTACATACCCAAGCCCAGTTCAGGTTACTATTATAAATATGACAAACGTGGAGGGGAGCCAAGTTAATGGGTGAAGAGTCCTCTCTCAGCTTGACAGTCGCTGACTTGACTGAGAGCATAGTAAGGAACTGCTGACATGAGACACTAGGACATCTTCTGGGAACAGGAGCAAGACAAGTGATGACCACAGCAGATGTAGACTGAAGATGCTGAACCCAGCAAACGTGGATCACAAATAGGGACACATGCTAGGGAAACACTGTGCCCTGCAAGCTGATGAAGGGCATTGAAGGGAAGCAAATATGAGCTTGTGTTTTATGCATCTTCATGCCCTCAGCTTCCAAGAGAGGGCCTGGCTCAGAAGCCACTTGACAACAAACGCCAGGAGGTAATGTTCTGCTGATATGCAGTAGGGCAACTGTGTGCCAGGACACCTAGGTCAGAATGCTCCCCCAACAGAAGCAGCATATTTATTTTTAGGTCGCTCCTTTTCATGGTATTCTGATTGATGCACCAGATGATAACTAGTAAGTATTGAAGCTATTACCATTAGAGTGTACTCTTCTTTTAAATACTTGCCTTTGCTCCTCGCTGAGTTGCAAGCAAAGTCCCTAAATGTTGACCTCAGTGATTCTTCTCTCTTTCACTGTTTTTACGGTTTCCAAAAATGGCTCTAAATTTTAATGTGAATGGGATTGTTTTCCATTTCCTCTGCTTATTTTCATCAGATGAGGACAATAAAAAATTTGCCCTTGATTGTCCAGATCAGTCAGGGTATTAACACCAATTTATGGCTTTATTCTAATGTGTCCCATATTTAGAGTGACATACTTCTTTGAAATCTAGGATTGTGTGATTCATAAACAATGGCGGAGGGATAATTTGTGGAGTTTGTCAAAGTCTGCACCCCATGGAGCTTCGTGAAGTTGAACTCATTGAGCCTTCAGCCAGAAAGCAATGGACCCATTGTTTCTTCCACCAATCCTTGCCATCGAAGAGCTTCCTAACAACTAGACACATGCAGGAGCTGGCATGTTAGGGAAACATCAACCCCAATTATATAAATATACTTGACTAGTACAAAAGAAGAAAAAAAGAGAGAAGGCATAAATATGAAAAACCAAGAATAAGAAAGTGTACCTAACCACAGACATAAATTTCAAATTTTGCAAGAAAACATGAAGAATATATCCACATTAATTTGTTTAAAATCAACTATTTCCTAGAAAAAAAGAAAAATTACAGTGATTAACTAAAGAATCATAAAACTTGAATAGAATCACAGTAATAGAGATGAGAGTGAAGGAACAGCGTGAGAATGTCTCTGTGGTGGCAAAATTGATAATTTTTTTTAAAGTTTGTGAGGTTTGGATAATCTGTACATTTTGTAAATTCCAGGGAGTATAGAAATGTAAGAAGTTTCTCAAACCTCTTTTTGTGTTAGTATAACTGTGGTATCTGAATCTGAAAATACTAAAACAAAGAAGAAAACTTTAGGTTTACTTCAGTTATGAATAGCAAGGCCAAAATTCTAAGTTGAAGATTAACCAGTGGCATTCAGTCACATATTTGAGGAATAACAGTCTGCGTCTACGTTCTCCTCAGGAATGAATTGCTGATATATTAAAAAATAAGTCCATTAGTAGACTATCTAAAATAAACTAGCCAAAGGGCAAATAAAACAAATTAATTTCAAAAACTATCAAAGGAGCATTCATTAAATTTCAACATATGTTCTCATAAAATCTGTATTAAATGATCAATGAGGATGACAATAAATATCTAATAAAATTCATCTGTGAGCACCTGTGATGGTGAAATTATTGAAACATTGCTTTTAAAATCAGATACAAGGAAGGGTGCCTATTATGATTTACCATCTTTCTGGAAGTTCTAGTAATTACTCTAAGATATGGAGATGGAAATAAGGAATACAGCAATTGCTAAGTAAGGGAAGGTGAATTATTGCCTTAGAAAGAAAAACCCTGATTTTTCTTGTATGAGTTGCCTTATTGATTTCAATGGCTTTTTGGTATTATATTCAAATATGGTGCCTCATGCTGGGATATGAAGCTAATCCTAGCCCTTCCCCATCATTGGGAAAGTGGTCAAGGAAAAGCAAGTGGTGTCAAATTCCTCTTTACCCCTTGCCATGGCATGAATTGTGTTTCTCCCAAATTTGTATTTCGAGATCTCAATGCTCAGAACCTCAGAGTGCCACTGTATTTGGAAACGGGACCTTTAAAGAGGTGACTAAGTTAAAACGCGATTGTTAGGGTGGGCCCCAACCTAATAGGACTGGCATCCTTAGAAGAAGAAGAGATGAGGATACAAAGGGAAGACAATGTAAAGATATAGGGAAGGTACAGGCGGAGGACCATGGGAAGATATAGGGGGAAGATAGAAGAAGAAGCCAAGGAGGGCAGCTTCAGAAGAAACAAAACCCGCCAGTGCCTTGGTCCTGGACTCCCAACCTCCAGAACTGCGGGAGATGTATGTTTCTGTTGTTTAAGCCGCCCAGTCCGGTACTTTGTCATGGCAGCCCCGGCCGAGTAGTGTACCCTATTTTCTCACGGTGTTCTTATGTTCTAGTTGGTGTCCAGTGGTCTTTGCTCTATCTGTATAGCTTCTGGTGGCAGTGCCAATGCTTTATGACCCAGTTTGGTGCACAGGTATCCAGCAGCACTGAACTAGTGAGACCTCATGAATCTCAATGAGCACAGACCAGCTTGCTGTGTCTGATGTAGAACTGCTGTTATAACCCTATTAAATGGTGTGGATACTATCTGGCTGAGACCACAACAGGGATTCCAGTGAGGTGGGAAAATCAGGCTTTTTCTTTCTAAACTCACACCAATTTCTGTGCTTCAGAAGTCTCTCTCAGAGCGTTCGTCCGTGCTGACTCATATGCTGTGGCAGGCATCGGATGCCTGGAGTGCATTGGGTTCTTTTCCAAAAGTCCATGTGACTTCATCACGTGAAACAGTGTCTTGTCAAACGCCAGATGCTGCATCTCCCCAGAATCCCATAAAGGGGGCTTTGTTGGCGTCTCAAACAGCCCAGCCCTTCTTGCATTTCTTGAACAGCTCTGGGACGGTGCACCAATGGTGCCAGAAGAAAACACATCATAGTTCTGACTGCGGCACTGAGAACTCTGCCTAAAACAAGAGGCAATATTGTTCTAACAAGGAGCACATGGAGGACACAGATGCCTTAGCCAAAAATCTGGGAAAGTTGAGAAAGAGGAAAATACCAATATTGCCAAATCCTTCTGAGCTATAAGTTAGGAAACATGTTTCATTCAGCATTGGTCTGCATTTTGGTAATTCAATAATAATAGCATTGCCCCACTGAAGAATTCAGAATTGCATAGAATTAAAACATAAGTGAATTCACAAGAGGCTCCCACTCTTGAACACATTCAACAGAAGGAATGTCTTCATTTGCCTGGAGAGTTTAAGTCTCACTCTTACACATCTTTGTAATGCAAAACAAACCCAATGACAAATTGCCACATTTTAGCTGGGTGGGAGAAAATGTGCTGTAGCAAGAAGCAGATTGAGAGTGATGTTCTTGTTCATACAGTGTCATATATAATTATTTCATCACGAGGGCTCTGAGCCATGCACCAAATATATACAATGATGAGTTCTTTCACACCTCTTTTCTTTCTTTTTTTTTTTTTTGAGACTGAGTCTGGCTCTGTGGCCCAGGCTGGAGTGGAGTGTACGATCTTGGCTCACAGCAACCTCCGCCTCCCGGGTTCAAGCGATTCTCTTGCCTCAGCCTCCCAAGTAGCTGGGACTACAGGCATATGCTACCACACCCAGCTAATTTTTTTGTATTTTTAGTAGAGACGGGGTTTCACCATGTTGGCCAGGCTGATCTCGACCTCCTGACCTCCTGATCCACCCGCCTTGGCCTCTCAAAGTGCTGGGATTACAGGTGTGAGCCACCCCACCAGGCCTCACATCTCTTTTCATTTGATTAGATTTGCATAGCCTCAAAGCCTTGTGAGTGTCCTTCCCTGTGAAAGGTTCTCATGGGAGAAACTACTAGCTCCGTGATGTTCCTGGAAAAATTCTGATGACAACAACGAGAAACAACAGAAGCTGTGCAGTTTCTTTCTCTCCTGTCTTCTCTGTGCAGTAACATGGAGGCAGTCCCTGTAGATCAGAATGGTGAAAAGGAATGCACATAAGTTCCAACAGTGCAAAGCCTAATCTTTGGATATTCAGCAATAACAATGGTGTTCACTAAAAGACAGTGGAGGAAGGGGTATATCAGAGACCTAGGTTTGCCTTTTCCAAACTCTACCCAATATCTTCTTCTCTTTCATTCAATTCCCTCATGCTGAATTCTGAAAATCTCCCCTAGTAGCCATCTAACATTGGCTTAAAATGAATTGAAAATATTCTTTAGAAAAAATATTCTTGGCCAGGCATGGTGACTCACTCCTGTAATCCCAGCACTTTCTGAGGCCGAGGCAGGCTAATCATGAGGTCAGGAGATGGAGACCATCCTGGTTAATATGGTGAAACCCCGTCTCTCTGAAAAATACAAAAAATTAGCCAGGCGTGGTGGTGAGTGCCTGTAGACCCAGCTACTTAGGAGGCTGAGGCAGGAGAATGGCGTGAACCCGGCAGTGGAGCTTGCGGTGAGCCGAGATTGCACCAGTGCACTTCAGCCTGGGTGACAGAGCGAGACTCTATCTCAAAGAAAAAAAAAAAATTCTTTAAACATCTCTGAATATTCCAGATGTTTTGCTTTTATATTTAGTCTTTTTTTTCTATTACATAAGGAAACCAAGTTCATTTTAAAAATGAGAAAAAGGAGGGGCACAGTGGCTCACGCCTGTAATCCCAGCACTTTGGGAGGCCAAGGTGGGCAGATCACCTGAAGTCGGGAGTTTGAGATCAGCCTGACCAACAGGGAGAAGCCCCGTCACTACTAAAAATATAGAATTAGCTGGGCATGGTGGCGTATGCCTGTAATCCCAGCTACTTGGGAAGCTGAGTCAATAGAATCACTTGAACCCAGGAAGCAGAGGTTGTGGTGAGCCAAGATCGTGCAATTGCACTCCAGCCTGGGCAACAAGAGTGAAACTCCATCTCAAAACAATAAGATAGAATAAATAAATAAAAATAAAAATGAGAACAATACAGAAAAGGAAAAGAACAACAAAATCTCCTACACTCCCACCAACCTTAGGACAACCCTCAGCCTCACCTTGGAATATTATGTCCTTAGATGCCTTTCTTATACAAATTAAACTATACTATTATTTTTCTGAGAAATTGTCTCAGAAAATCTGATGAGCATTATTTATTCTACCTTTTCACTACTTAAAGTTCAACAGAGCAACAGAACAGAATAGCAAGTAAAAATTTAAACACATTTATGAACATTAAAAAAGTTTCCAAAAAACTGGCAAAACTTCTTAGAAGAGATCAAGATTTGCAAAACTACTCCCCAGGATGCATCCAAAATGACCTAGTTATTAAATGTTTGGTTTTTGACCTAGACATTGTTTGGCCAAATTGTCTTTTTTTCCAACCTGAATGTAGGCCAGTCTACCTTTAGCCAATGTAATGCTGCCAAAATTGTGTGTAACAAGTCTTAGAGACTTTCTTCATTTTTATCTCAGTATTCTTTCTGCAGAACTCAATCTCCATTCCTGGCCTCATATTGTATCCTCTCCTGTGGCCCTGTTTAAACACTCTCTGGTTCTCCATCTGGCTCTCTGCCTAAATTTCTGGCAATTTCTTCAAAGTTCTTCCTCCTGAAAAGTCCAAGATGTATTGGGGAGGAAACTGGATATATGTAACGTGCGTAGTACCTAGTAAATATCTGCCCAAAAAAAGTGGTATCTACTCTTATTTTTGCAGCCCTTTATCCAATAACAAGTACAGTATGCATGGTTTAAGTCTCTTTTAGTCTTCATAAAAATTACGCATGAGTTAGTTTCCTTTCCCCCATGTAAGATTTGAAAGCACCAAGATGCTGAGAATACATGTGATTTGCATAAATGTGGAGGCAGTTTTAAACAGAGGTCTAACTATTAATTATTTTCTGCACAGAGCTAGATGTAATATGTGGATATGAGAATTGGCTTTGTTTGAAGTTGAAGGAAACTTTAAAACTTAAAAAACTGGGCGCAAAACTAAAAACTTGCAGTATTTTCAAATTCTATTACGGCAAATTCTTTCACAAACCTTAAATTTGGGAATGTAAATAACATTCTTCCAGGCAATTCAGAGCTATTATTTAAAAGTTAAAGAAACAGACTCCCTGATCAATGGCTTTTGTGAACTTGGTTGGCACTACAGCATGTGTTTTGCAGAGTCCACACAAAATTATTTACGGGAGGTCCTGTTGCTCAATGTGACTTCATATGTGTTTAATCACGTTTCACAGAACATGAAGAAAGCGCTCTCATTAGGATGGGAGGTCAACATGGCTCTGCTGGATGCCAGTGGCTTTAGATGTGATCTAACAGAGCTGTATTCAATACTCAGAGACCATTTCCTCCATATGGTTACTCCGATCATTTACCTATTGCCTTACTCCTCATGGCAAACCTACACATTCTTGTGATTTTACAGATGGAAAGACTGAGGCATAGAAGGGATGAAGAGCCTGTCCAGGACCAGCAGTTAATCACAGGAGAACCGGGAGCTGAGCCCAGGCTGTCTGGCTTGCAGCTGCTCTGGACCTGCCTCTCTGTGCTGCAGGCTGTCGGATCCAATGCCCTTGGCATCTGTAGAGAAAAGCAATCCACACAATTCTTATACATAAAATAAAAACCATTTTGGCTACTACAAAATATACTGTATTCATTCCACATTCACGTGAATTCATTGGTCAGTCCCAATTGCCCTCTTCCAATGTCACAGCAGATGGGTGGGAGGATGGCGCAGTGGTCAGAGCTGTGTCACCCTGCTGGCCTGCACCCCTGTCACTGCGCTTTCCCACCATGTACCTTATGTGTCTCCCTCCCCCCACCCAACAGGGGAGCCCACTCCCACATCCCAGAGCACGGTCTTCACCATGTTTGAATCTGATCAGACAATGCTGGGCAGTGCCCCTGTTTTTCAGGGAAAGAAATGCAGATCTACCCAGGAAGGTGGGAGGAACACATGGAGGAGACAGCAGTCTGGGTCTGGAGTGCTAGTGGGATTTCCATGTGGTAGGAGTGTGTGAGGAGATATCTATTTTAGGAAAGAGGAAATATCTCATGAGAACAAATGTAGACTGGCCAAGCTGGACACAGTCACTAGTGGTCAAGGGAGCCCGGGAAGGGCAGGGAAGGAGCAGGAGCACAGGGAGACCTGGGAGTGGTGGTTTGCAGCCTGAGTGTCCTCTGCATCCTGTCTTCTCCAGGCCCATAACCCACCTTCTATGAGCTTCCTTCCAGGCTCTGTCACAGAGAGACCCTCAATTGCCCAACTCCCTTCTAAAGGGTGATGAGTGGAGAGCACGTAGTGGGTTCAACCTGCTGGCTTCAAGACCATGAGATAGTGCATGCGTGAGTGTGTGTGCATGCATGTATGTATCTGCAGCATGTGTGTGTGTGCATGCATGCGTGTGTGTGCATGCGAGTGTGTGTGTATGTGTCTATAAAGGGCTTTGTGCAGGAAAGCAGCATGGAACAGCTAGATATTAGGATGGTAGTAAACCTGATGGGGACCAAACGAATTGAGAAAAGAAGGAAGAAGGAAGGAAAGGAGGAAGGGACGGAGGAAGGGAGGAAAGAAGAAAATAAAGGAGGGAGAAAGGAAGGGAAAAAAGTAGGAATTAAGAAAAAAATAAAATAAACAGAAGTGAAAGGAGGCAGGTGCACAGTGTCAGGGGACATGCACCTCGGCGTGGCAGTGGAGATGGAATGAGAGGGACCAGAGGCTTCCCAGACCACCCTGAGGGGGACTCGCACAGCAATGTGTCAGTCCCTCCATCTCCCATGTTCCTCTTCGTGCTCAGGGGAAAGGAGACATTTTCATTTTACAAAAGAAGAAATTACCTTACAGGACAAAGACAAAAACAAAAGTATTAAGATTGGTGCTGGATGGATAAGTTTGGACACCCAGCAAATACTTGGAAAAAAAATGAATAAGTTTTTTTAGCTTATAGGCCCTATCATGAATGCAGTGAATTCAGCTCACCTGAGATTATTCACAGTGTTTTGTTTGTCTTAAAATATAAAACAGTAAGAAAACAGCCAATGTATTCAACCCGTGCCCAGCCTCGGCTGTGTGCCAAGTGCTGTGCTGGGCATGACAGGAAATGCAAGGATGCATAAGACACTGTCCTTGACTCCTATGGGAGTGAGGGAAGGGCATTGCATGGCAGGAGAGGGAGCCCCTCAAAGTCCACCACTTGTCAATCCCTACTGGTCTCATCCCTTCATTTGTGGTGGTATTTATTTGTGGGTGGAAAGGGGACACAGAGAGATGGAACATTTGGAAATATTGACATAAGAACCTCTGTGACTTCAAAACCTTCACCTATGTATATTTGTTAGTGTTGGTCTGACGCTTGTGTTAAACAAATCACATATGAAGCTCCCTGGTGGGACATTCAGAATCCAACGGTAACAGAAAAGGTGCAGAAAAACCTCAACACAACCATTGCCTTATTTCTCTATCCATGGGAAGAGGAACTTTCAGAGAATGTAGGGGATGATGATTCTGGCCAAACTCGGGGTGTGTGTTGCAAGACAGGAAAGCATCTGCAAATCCAGCTGGAGATCCCACAACCTCGATCAATGATTATTTTGGTTTCCCATTTCAACCACTGGCTCCAGGTCTGTGGCTTCTGTTTTTTAATGAGAATGTTAGAACCTGGAGGCCTTTCGGTCCAGTGCAGTTGGGTGGGCAGTGGCTGGGGCAAGCGTGCAGGGCAGAGCTGCCCAGTAGTGGACAGCACCTTGTTGAGACTCTTCCAGCTCTCCTGGGGAGGGGGCACAACACAAACCTGGCATTTTGTGCCTGAAGCACCATTTACTTTATGTTGAAGTGATAGCTCAGTAAGCAGCTGTTTTTAAAATTTTCCCTTCACCATGCATCTTATAAAGGGAAACTTTTGGCTTTGGTTTCTTTAATAAAAATCTGGCGGTAACCATTCCAGAAACCCATTATGAAGTTGTTTTTTTCCAGCAATGACAATTGTGATCATTGTGCAGTTCAGTCCAGTATCCAGGTGGGCTCTTGACCAAGAAGCCTTCTTCCTTTGCCAGAACCTAGGATCAAGAAAACCCCAGCCACAAACAGGCTGAAGTGATTTGCTTTTTGTCAGCTCCTCGATTGCAGGAGAACCCTCCACTCTCACCACACATGCATCCCTCACTTATACTGTGCACCCCATTGCATCTGGGTCAGGAAAGCAGGGTACCTTAGGTCCAGAGGCAAACACAGCACTAGTTGTCTTATTGGGGGCATCTCTCTACCTGTACTACCCATCACCAAGATTTCATGCTTCATCTTGGAAGGAAACAGCAGGGAAGTGGCAGGGGATGAAGGGACACCAATTAACTCCCCAGAGAGATTGGGGGCATGTGTAAAGGTGGAAAGGCTGATGCTCTTGAAGAGGCTCTATGACCTGATAGGATCACCAGCCCCATGAGACCTTTCATCTCCATAGCCTGGGCAACAAATGCGTGTCACCTTTGGTTAAGGCCACCGCGGTCTTGTCTGTTGGTGGGTACGGGGTTCATAAGGAATGGGATGGCAACCTGGGGCGCCATTTCTCTAGTTCTGAGAACACCTGCAGCCAGGAGGTTTCTTTTTCCCATCCTAGGACTCTTCATCACTTTGGCCCAAACATAAACACAATCAGTCTCCAAATAGTGAGCCATTGTCCATTCCTCTGTTCTTTCATCCATTTTCATTATACAGCATAATAGTGCACAACTATACAGCTCCCTCAGAAAGAGTTGGGGGATCTAAAGAGCCTGGGATCTAGTAAAGACATTGAATTTATGGTTACAAAAAAACCTTCCCACAAAAAAAATCCAGTTCCAGAGAACTTCCCTGGTGAGTTCCACCAAAGAAGAAATAATACCCATTCTATACAAAGACTTTTAGAAAATTGAAGAGAATGGAATTTCTTCTAACTAATTCTTTGAAGCCAGCATTACCCTGATACCAACCTAGATAAAGTCATGACCAGAAAAGAAAACTAAAGGTGAATATCTTCCGTGAAATAAGATGCAAAGATTCTAAACAAAATTTTAGTAAATCAAATTCAGTGATATACAAAAAGGATATACATTATGGCCAAATGAGGTTTATCCCAGAAATACAGAGTTGATTTAACATTTGAAAATGTATCAATCAGATTTACTGTACTAATAAACTAGAAAAGAAAAACCATATGATCATTTAAATATATGTAATTTTTTGAACAAAAGTTAACATTCATTCCTACCATTCCTGATAAACTCTTAGCAGACTGTAACAGAAAGGAATTTCTCAACCTCATAAAGAATATCTGCAACAAACCTATAGCTAATATAGTACTGATTAATGAAAAATGGAATGCTTTCTTCCTGATATCAGGACAAGACAAGATACCTAGTCTCATAACTGCTATTCAATATTTGTTGAAGTTTCTAGCCTATGCATCCATCTTGGAAAAGAAGAGACAAAACAGTTCTTTCTTTACAGATGACTAAAATGTGATGGAATCTACGAAAAGCTACTAGAACTAGTAAATAAGTTAAGCACATTTGTATGATACAAGCTAACACACAAAAGTCAATTGTATTTCTATATACTAACAATGAACAAAAAAATTCAAAAAATTTAAAACAGCATTGTTTAAAAAGGCATCAAAAATAGTAAATACTTGGTGATAAATATCACAAAAGATATGAAAAACCTATATACTGAAAATTAGAAAACATTGCTGAGTAAAATGTAAAAAGACCTAAATAATTGGAAAGGTATAACTTGTTTATAGATTAGAAGGATCTATATTATTATGATATCACTTTTTCTATAGTTTCAGTGAAATCCCAATCCAAATTTCAGAAGGAGTTTTTAGGTAGAAATGTACAAGCTGGTTCTAAAAATTCATGTGGAAATACAAAGGATCTAGAATCACCAAAGGATCACTGAAAAAGAAAAGCAAAGTTACAAGTCTGATACAAACTAGTTTTAAGATTTATCAGAAAGCTAGAGTAATCAAAACAGTGTGGTATTGGCAGAAAATTAAAAAAAAAAAAATACATCGGGGTAACAGAATAGATTCCAGAAATAAATTGACACATAAATGGTACAACTAACTTTTGACAAAAGTGCAAAGTCAATTCATTGGAGAAAACATAGTCTTCTAAACAAATGGTGTTGGAATAAGTGGATCACTATATGCAAAAATAATGAACTTTGATACATATACAAAAGTGACTTCAAAATAGCTCACAGATCTACATGAAAAACCCACAAATTTAAAAATTCCAGAAGAAAACAGAAGTAAATCTTTTTAATGTTGTGTTAGACAAAGATTTCTTCACTGTGACATCAAAAGTAAAGTCCATTTTTAAAAAAAGATGAATTTGACTGGGCATGATGGCTCACACCTGTAATCCTAGCACTTTGAGAGGCTAAGGCAGGAGGACTGCTTGAGTCCAGGAGTTGGAGACCAGCCTGGGTAATATAGAGAGACCCCCATATCTACAAATAATAAATCAATTAACCAGGCATGGTCACGTGTGCCTGTGTTCCCAGCTACTCAGAGGGCTGAGATGGGAGGATCACATGAGCATGGGAGGTTGAGGTTGCAGTGAGCTGTGATCGCACCACTGAACTCCATCCTGGGTGACAGAGTGAGAACTTGTCTCAAAGAGATAAGTTAGATAAATTTGACTTTATTAAATTTGACAATATTAAAAACTCTGATATTTGAAAAACACTGAGAAGAGAATGAAAAGACAAGTCATTACCAGGTGAAAATACTTGATCAAATATCTAATACATAACTTGTGTTCAGTATATAAAGGACCCTCAGAAGTTAATAATAAGAAGATAAACAACACAGTAAAATAATTGAGGCCCTATGTTAAAAAAAAAAAAAAGAATAGGGAAAACAGACACTTCAGCAAAGAGCAAATAGCAGAAGAAAAGATGATCAACATCATCAGTAATTTGGAAAATGCAAATTAAAACCATAATGAGATACCATACACACTTATTAGAAGGGCTCATATAAAAAGAGTGACCACACCAAGTGCTGGTGAGGATGTGGGGAAGCTGGACTTTCATACATTGTCAGGGAGGAGGGATGTGAAATGGTACGATCACTTTGGAAGACAGTTGTCAGTTTCTTGAAAAGTTAAACGTATGCTTACCAAATGATCCAGCTATCTCATTCCTAGGTATTTGCTTCAAAAAAAATGAAAATACATGTCTATACAAAGACTTATGCCTGAAAGTTGATACAGCTTTTTATTTGTAATAGCCAAAATCTGAAAACAATCTAACTGTTCATAAACATATGAGAGGATAAACAAATTGTGGTATGTTCATGTAATAACACTATTCTACAATGAAAAGGAATGAAATATTGATACATGAAACAATGTGGCTGAATTTCAAAATAACTACACTGAGTGAAAGAAGCCAGACTTAAAAGGGCACATCATGTAGGCACATCATTCATATAAACTCCAGGAAATGAAAACTAATCATTAGTGACAGAAAGAAGATCAGTTTAGTTGACTGGGCATGGGGCAGAGTAGAGGCATGGGTTACAAATAGGTACAAGAAAACATTTGGTGGGGAGACATGTCTTCTATCTTGACTGTGGTGGTGGCTTCATGAGTGTATGAGTAGGTCGAACATCCAATTGTACACTTTAAATGTGTGCAGTGTGTGGTACTTGAACCACACCTCAATAAAGATTTAGAAAATAAAGAGAATTAAAACAGCAATGAGATACCACTACATACCTGTTAGAATGGCTGAAATCCAAAACACTGGCAACATCAAATGCTGGTGAGGATGGGGAGTGGCAGGAACTCCACTTCATTGCTGAATGGTACAGCCACTTTGGAAGAGACTTTGGCAGTTTCTTACAAAACTAAATACACTTTTAGCATATGATTCAGCAATTACACTCCTTCGTATTTACCAAAAGGAATTGAAAATCAATGTCCACAGAAACATGCACATGGATATTTATAGCACCTTTGTTGATAATTGCCAAGACTTGGAAACAATCAAGATGTCAATAGGTGAATGGATAAACTGTGGTACATCCAGACAATGGAATAATATTCAGTGCTTAAGAAGAAAGGAGCTATCAAACCATGAAAGGACATGAGGGAAACTTAAAGGCATATTGCTAAGTGAAAGAAGCCAATCTGAAAAGGCTACGTACTGTGTGATTCCAACTACATGACACTCTTGGAAAGGCAAAATTATGGAGGCAGTAAAATGATCAGTGGTTGCCAGGGAGTAGTGGGGAGGAAGGATTGAATAGGCAGAGAACAGAGAAATGTTAGGGCAGTGAAACTACTTTGTACAATATCCTAACAGTGGATAAATGTCGTGATAAATTTGTCCAAACCCATAGGGTTGTGCAACACCAAGATGAGCCCTAATGTACACTGCGGACTCCTAATGTACACTGCATCCTAATGTACACTGCAAATGTGTCAGGATGGTGACACAGGGGCACAGGGACTCTCTGTACTTTCACTCAATTTTGCTGTGAACTAAAACTGCTCTCAAAAGTAAAGTATATTTAAAATTTAAAAAAATGAAGAGAAGGATCGAAGAAAAGATGGAGAGATGAGGAAAGAAGACAGCAGGAAGAGAAAAACAGAAGAAGGAAAGGCAGAAAGAGGGGAAAATGTGAAGGATTCTCTTTGGGTTCAGGTGGCTGAGAGGTTGGATGGTGGTGAGCAGGTGCCTAGGAATGTTCCAGAAACTCTTCCGCCCAGTCACCATACTGAGGTCCACTGTGTTCATCTCAGCATGGCCATATGCCACCTGTGGGAAGGAGCTTGGGTCCTGAGAAGGAAGGGTCCTCTTTTCCAGTGGCTCTGACCCCAAGTCTGAGGCTTTCTCGGCACTTCCAGAGCCTCTGGAGAATGATTTCATTAGTCCTGCTCTCTGTACTTTGCTCACACCACGGCAGAGAAATTTCCATCAGCTCTTAGCATGGCCCACAATGCCTTGAAGGCTGAGGCTCCATCTTCTGTCTGGACACTCTCACTCAATAGGCTTCAGCCACACCAGCCTTCTCTCTTCACCTAAAACCAACCAAACTCCTTCCTGTCCAGGACTTTGCACACACAGTTCTCAGGCCTGGGTACTCCCCTCAACACGCCTGAGCCTGCCAAGGTCTGGATGTCTAAGGGACATGTTACCAAATAACCAGACTTTCCATTTCCTGTTCTCAGACTAGATTTACTCCTTTATATCAGCCACAAACTCTAGTTTCCCATCCAACACTAAGTGAGAATCACAGTGCTGCTGTCATAAAATAGAAGGTGAGATTTGCCTTTTTCACTTCACGTCATTTGTGAAACCACTCCCACATCTACACATGCCCACGAATAAAGGCAAATGCCAACCTGCGGGGCCTGCCTGCTCCCAGTCCCTTGGTCCCCGAGGCCCGTGTGCATCAGGTCCCAGTCCCCTTCCTTGAGAGCATCACTTTACCAAACACAAAGCTCCTGGCAATCACCTGCCTCTGCACAGTTTTGAACGTGGAGATGTGGAAATTCTCTAGGTTCCCTCCTGACTCATGGAGCTCATAGCTGGGCTGCTGCCCCTGCATTAGCATGCAGCCAGTGCATCTCAGTTTGAAATCTGAGAGCAAAGAGCTGCGACCTCAACTGTGAAAAACAAACTCAATACAATTCCCGGTTGGAGCTTGTGGGTTCTTCCCTAAAACCCACAGGCTCAGCTTCCCAGCTTTGCCTTGAGTCTGTCTATAAATTACTTTTATAGGAATGTTATCACATTATTGAAAAGCAATAAAGCCTTCCTAGACATGCAGCTCTCCTGTTTTTGCAATCTTGTGTGGATGGCTTCTATGTACTACCTCACCCATCTTCATCCAAGCTACTCAATCCCCTTAATACCTCCTGGTGGATCTTTCCCATAGTCACCTTTTAGCTTAAGAAGAAAGAATACACTCCAAATGGAATAATATTACTACCAGATTATTCTTATATCTCAATATCTATAGGGAGCTAACAGCTGGGTCAAAGAATATAAATAACATGTGGATTTTATTTGAGAGTGAACTCTTATCAACAGGGAAGCTGCCTCCTAATGTTTCTATAAAGTCTCTTGGTGTTTTGTACAGGGATTGCTTTCAAACGCATGAGATCTCAACTACTCTTCAACTTTGCAGACTGCTTTCCTCTTTGAGCTCTGATAGAAAATAGTCCCCAGGGCTGGGTGTCACCTCCTTCCCCTAGGGGCTACATGTTCCCCTGCCGTGTGGCTGCAGAGCTACCTGCCCTCGCTGGGACCGTCCCACTCACTCTGGGGGCCTACAAGGAGGCAGGGAGGGCAGCTTGCCTAACAGGCCCTCAGCTCACTATTGCTGCCCTGCTACCCAGGTCATCATTGAAGGGACCACTGGTCAGTCTGCTTCCAGGCTCCATCCAACGCCCAGGTCTCTTCTTCAGCCTGAGACTGAAGCTGACCACGTCATTCCATCTAAAACCTTTCATGGAACCTGCTGTTTGCAGGATGAAGTCTCAGATCCTCCCTGGGAACCTGGATGTGTGTGGGTCCCGCCCTGCCTGTCTCTCACCTGGTCTCCTGACCCGCTCCAGCTTTTCCTAAAGTTTCCTGGAGCTGAGGGGCTTCTCCTGAGCCCACCACAGGACTGCTGCTTCCCCACATGTTGCTGGAGCTGTTTCCTTTCCTTTACATAATTTCTTATTCTTTTTCTCCACTTGAATAAATACATACTTATCCTTCAGGATGCGTGTGTGTGTGTGTTGTGTGTGTGTGTGTGCATGTGTGTATACCTGTGCTGCATGCTTCCCTAAAAGAGAAGAGAAATGCTTCCAGTGACAATGAGACAGTGGCAGCGGATGGAGCAGAGAGGTGGGATCAGCCCTGGGGACTTCTCCACTGACACCTCCTCTTATGTAATTTAGGGGTGTATTAGTCTGCTAGGGCCGCCATAACAAGAAACCACCAGCTGTGTGGCTTAAGCAACAGAAATGTATTTTTTCACCATCTTAGAGGCTGGAAGCTCAAGATCAAAGTGTTGCAGGGTTGGTTTCTCCTGAGGCCTCTCTCCTTGCCTTGCAGATGCTGCCTTCTCCCTATGTCTTCACGTGGTCTGTGTGTGTCTGTGTCCTAATCTCTTCTTATAAGGACTCCAGTCATATGGGATGAGGCCCCCACAACAACCCCACCTTACCTTAATCACCTCTTTAAAGATCTTCTCTCCAAATACAGTTCCATTCTGTGAAATGGGGATCAAGATTTCAACACATGGATTTTGTGGGACACAGTTCAGCCCACACTGGGAAGGGGTCCTTTCTCCAACCTGGCCTCAGTTGCTCTTTTGCTCTGTAATAGGAGTGTTGGGGGCTCATGATGGCAATCTTGTGGGTCCTCTTCTGCTTTCAATTTTCTGGAAGAAGAGTCAGGCAAGGTGAATCCAGAGCTGAGGCCGTTCCATCCTTGTGCCGTTCTGCTAGATAACGAACCAGCGTGTCAGACAGGCTTATCTGTGTGGTGCCTGAATCTTCACCTTGCTTTCTTTTCCCTCTCTCGCAGGGAGAGACAGAGTAGCGAACCAGAGGAGGTGGGTGGTGGAAATGCCCAGATCCCTATATGGTCCACAAAGCAGGGGATCCAGCATTGAAAAGCTTAGAACAAAGAGAGAGAGTGGAGGGAAAAGGAGAAGGGCGCTAGTGTGAGTGTCCAGGCCTCCAGATGACAGAAAAGCCACTTGACCCACAGTGGCTGGCGAAGTAAGTGGCCTCTCAGGAGGGGCTGGGGCCTCTCCTTCCTTCCCTCTAGTCTTTAGGGATGGCTTCAGCACACGCCACTGTCAACACAAGAGAGAAAAACTGCTCACTTCTGGGGTGTCCCACTGGGTGCCCAGGGTTGCAGGGCTCCGCCTGCAGACATCTCATTTTATAGGTCCCTGAGTCATCCTCTAGATGTCTGCCCTGGAGAAAGTCAGGCATGGAGCCCAGGGGCTGTGGTGTGCACTTTGGAACAGGAAACATCTAACATTGCTTAAAAAAATAGAAGACTCTGCTGTGTTTACTTTTGAAACCACTTGCCAGCCTATCCTGGCAAACTGGAAGGCAGAATAACTTGATGATTTTGGAGCAGATAGAACTCTGGTCTCCAAGTTCAAGTCCAACTCTAGAGTCATGCTCCTTGCAGTGGCCCAAGGACTGAGTGTAGATTCTGTCACAAACAGTATTTATGTGGTCATAGTCACAGATGCTCCTTAGTGATTTTCCTCTGTAAACGCCCACGTGTGGACAAGGGCATAGAACACTCCACTATTGTTATCACAAAAGAATGGCTAAGCTGGCACTTTACAGAAGTGTTCTCCAGTGAGAAGTCTGGCTGACACTTCCCCAGGCTTGGACAGGCCCCCAACCCATATGCCACTTCTGTAGGTCTCCACCTGCGGCTGTGGAGGCTGCACACAGAATGCAGTTCACATTCAGGCTTGTCACAGGTGCACATTGTGATAGGACTTGCTATGTGTTTGGAGAAAGGAACAGCTTGTCCTAATTCTGCAAGGTATCCGTGGACTGTGAGGTGCTGGTAGACCTCAGGGGTAGTGACACCTGGTTACTCACATGCTTCCCTCTGCATCGGGAGCACACCGGGCGCCAGCCAAGTCTGAACAGCTCGTGGTGGGTCCCAGTTTGTACACAAGGCCTGGCACAAGATAGGCATCAATGTGATGAAAGAAAGGAACTAGTGGAGATCTGGAGATGAGAAGAGTCCCTGGAGCGAGTGCAGGGAGAGGAGATGAGTGGGACTCCCAGGGCAGGGCTGGAGGCAGAGAGGAGAGCTGACCTGCAGGTCACAAGAGCATGAGCCATCGCCAGAGCCAGCAGGCATGCAGCCTCAAGCAGGCCTCAGCCTCTGAGCCCTCAGGTTTCCCCATCAGAGCAAGAGGGCAGGAACAGCAGCTCTAGCAAGGACTCTGTCGGAGAAGTCATTGAATTGATATTTTATTTTTAAGTTATTAAAATGTTTATTTAAATTGATAGCTAAAATTATATATATTTATTGAGTAAAACACGATGTTTTGAAGTGTACATACATTGTGGAATGACTAAATCTAGCTAATTCACATATGCATCACCCCACCTAGTTATGATTTTTGTGGTAGGAACACTATACATCCACTTATTCCTTTATCTAACTGACATTTTCTATCCTTTGATCAACATCTCCCCAATCCCCCAGTACCACTCCCCAACCCCCTGATAAACAACATTCTACTCTCTACCTCTATGAGATCAACTTTGTTAGATTTTACATATGAGCTAATATGTCTTGTCTTCTTTTCTTTTCTTTTCTTTTCTTTCTTTTCTTTTCAGACAAGGTCTTGCTGTGTTGCCCAGGCTGAAGTGCAATGGTGCAATATCAGCTCATTGCAGCCTCGACCACTCAGCAATCCTCCCACCTTAGCCTCCCAAGCAGCTGGTACAACAGGCACACGCCACCATGCCTGGCTAATTTTTTTATTATTTGTGTAGAGAGAGCATTGTACTACATTGCCCAGGCTATTCTTGAGGCTCAAGTGATACTCCCACCTCAGCCTCCCAAAGTGGTGGCATTATAGGCGTGAGCCACTACACCTGGCCATTAGCTAGTATTTCTAAAATGCTTAGAATAGCCCCAGGCACAGAAATGGAAGGATACAAGTGTTTAATAAACTAGACAAATGAAAAGAAGAATGTCAACCTTGACAACGTGAAACTAAACATGAGGTGATAGAATTTGGGAGTGGGAAGGCGGAGGGAGAGGGAGGTGCCGATGCAGCTTGCTCAGAAGCGCTTTCGAGGAGACCTCGGTGACAGGCTTAGTCTCCTGTGCATTCACAGCCTCCACAATAGGATGCCAATCTCCTGTCCAAGTGCATCGACACTATTGCCTTTTCTTAAGGTGCAAGCTTACTGGACTCTTTTTGCCAAATGCAAGGAAAGCAGATAATTGTGGCTATCCGACTGGAATAGGCCCCTCATCTTGCCAAGCCTTGTGATGCGCGCATAGCTGTTACCTCCTTCTCTCCCTTCTCAGGGTCTTCTTCTTTCTCCTGACTCCTGACATCCATCATGTGACTTCTGGGTCTCCCACATGAAAAATCATGTCAACCCACCCCTGGGCAAAGCAAAAGGCAGGGGCCACATTCGCGCAGGTTCCAACTCTGGAACTTTCTAGGCAGGAAGAGGTAGATAAGAGATGGAGACAGATACACCAGGAAAATCATATGGTCTCAGATCCAACAATTGTGGCCAAGGCGCCTTCCCTTCCTGCCCCTGGGAGGCTGGGACCTTTCAGGATGCTGCCTCCTGGAGGGTCCTGGATGCAGCAATGGTGGTAGGGGAGGCAGGGTGTCACTGCTGGCCCAGTGGCTGTCTTCTCAGATGTGTATCTCAACCAAAGTCCTCCTCCATTCTCACCTATGAAGAAAATTTCACTCAAATAAATGTTTTCATCCTGTCACAGAAACTCTCTTAGCCCTCAGGCTAGGGAGTTTCTCTGCAGAGAATGGTCTCTCGCTCTCATGATCAAGGGGATTTATATCTTCCCAAATGCACTTGTTTATTTTGGTAAGAAAACCTAAGAGAGAGGCTTCCTCTCTGTCCATTCCATGTGTGGTTCATTCTCAGGGCAGACCAGGAGCTTGGGCTCTGGAGGAAGGGCCCGGCCTCAGATTGCACTGAGTGCCCGCTGAGGCTTCAAGACGGTGCCTGGGTTCATGGAAGGTGGCCAAGGGTGCCTTCACACAGCCACCACCAGCCAGGGTTTCTTCTTTCCACCTATTAAGATGACCTGTTTTTGAAATATCTAAGTTTGTTCTAACTCTTGCATTGGGGAAAAAATGATAGGAAAAGTACAACAAAAATACCCAGAGGCTTGTCAAAGTGAGAAATGAAGACTCAACCCTAGGGCTGGGTTCAGTCTGTTCTTCCCTCTGCTCCTCACTGTCTTAAACCTTGCACAGCTGTGTGTGGGCGTAGTGGCGGGGGGTGGGGGGTGGGTCACACAGGCCTAATAGGACCAGAAATTCTCCAACTCATCTTTCCAGAAATGAAAGAGACAGGTAGCCTCCATATCACAAAATGTAGAATCTGAAAGTTTGAGGGTAGCTGGGTCTTGAATTTGGAAGTGAGTGAACAGTTTCTGGCCCTAGATCTCTTGGTGGGGAACAGCTGCCACTGGGGAGGCTGGGGTCGTGGGCCTGTTCCCTGCCTCTGTGCTTACTAGTAATGACAATGAACAACATCCATCCGTGCCCTGCCTCTTCATGTATGACCTCTAAAGCACCCTGTGGATCTTCTTTCTCCATGGGTATGTAGGTGGGTGGCTCTCAGGGCAGCTGTCCTGGGCCTTGTTCACCTCTGTCCCAAAGAAAGTGTCCATCAGTGACCTCCCTTCCTTTCTATTTCACCCCAGTGAGCACACACACGGTCCTCAGTGAGTGATACAGGCATGAGGAGAGTTGGGTGGTGACTTGGCTAGCTCCTAGTGGCACTGCAGACCCAGGAGAGTCGAGGGGGCAAAGCAGTCTCCTTTCTGTCTCCTTGCTTCTCCCAAAGGTAGAATGCCAGAGGACAGGAAGGGCAGGGGAAAATCTTAGCAGAGCTGAGTGACTTCTCATGTTCAGAAGAGAAATCTCCTACATTCAGTCTTAGGCAAGAAATCCGTATGTCTCTCCATATAGTAGCACTGAGAACACACTCCAGCCACTGGATGGAAATGAGATTCAAACGAGCGACATGAAAATGTCCCCCAAACCCTGGGTCTGATTGCACAATCCCCAAACCATGACAGCCCAGTGCCACATGAGCTCAGGGACAGGACCCTTTTCCTGAAAACAGTGGCTTTTTTGTACTTAGGAAACATAACCAGTGTTGGGTGGACACAGAGCTGGGTGCTACTGAGGGAGGAGATGGTATTTGGGATGGACTATTGCTCTGCAGGTGGGGCAAAGACTAGGAAGAGGCTCTGTTGTGCTGGGGTGTTAATTTGTCTGGGAACAACTTTGAACTTGACAGTGAGTTTTTCATTCTAGTTTCTCCATGGTACCTGGCTGAGTCCCTCCATGGCAGAAAAGAAAGACCCCTCACCCATTAACGGTGGAAATATTCATGGTGCAGCCACATGGGACCTGGAGAGTGAGGGAAAGTGGAATGATAGAGAAAAAGGAAGGAGGCCACCAGCAGATGGGAAGAAATAAGACGGCTGTATCGTCATACACAATTTCCTCCAGGCAGGCTCCTCTCCATTCCTGGCTAGGTCCATGTGGAGCACAGGGGAACCCTTCCTGTGGAGTTGTGCATGGATTTAGCCTTGAGAACAAGGACAACATGGATATTGCCATTAATGACATTGCTGTCTTTAGGGAAGATGATCTTGGAGCCTCCCTCCAGCCACACCTGATGACAACATGCCAGGTCTTGTCCTTGGCACAGTTTGCCCATCAGGGTTGGGTCTCACCTCATGGTCTTCATGCACTTTGTGGAGCCATGACAGTCCTCCTCTGGGGACACCACAGCAAATGAACCGCAGTGAGGTTCTGACCTCCAGCTGAGTGGTTCCATGCTCTCCCTGGCCTTTTACTCAGCTTATGGAATTTGGCATAATCTGGAGCATCCAATGGCCTCCCACTCTCTTCTTCTGAAAGGATGAAGTGGTGGCTGCTCACAAAGAAGGTATTAAAGGAGTCAGAGCCACCAAAGGAAGAGGCAAAGGTGCGTGTGGGTCCCCATGACCTGGAAATGTTCAGGCAGCTTGGCCCATCCTGGCGTCACCCCAACCTCCTCACCCTATCCTAGTTCCTGGGACTAGAAAAGCAGCCATTAGTGGGACCAGTGTCAGGTGGGCTCATGCAGCAAGGAAATCCTGTGGCCTGGGGAGATTGTACTCTCCTCCTCCTCATCGGATTCTGTGACAGATCTGCTCATAACACACATTTAATTTACCCTGGTGGAAGTTCAGAGGGACGCAGTCCATCAGAAGGTGAAGGACCCAGTGAGACCTCAGCAGATGTGACTCTCAGACCCGTGCCATGTTCCTGTATCTGAGACTCAGGGACTTCACACCATTGAGAAGTAGTGGCTTCAAAGGGTGCACTAGTTGGTTTTGGGTCACAGAGAAAGTTGTTCCTGGGCACCAGATTTTGCTTATCTCCAGAGACCTACAGTCTGAGATAATGAAACAGGACTTACACACAGTAAGGGGGCCTGTGAAAGGTCAAGTTGCGTCCCTCCACATTTATATATTGAAATCCTAACTCCCTAGTAGTTCACAATGTGACCTTATTTGGAGATAAGGTAAAGACAGATGTAATCAAGTTAAAATGAGGTTCCTAATCCCACATGACTTTCATCTTCATAAGAAGGGGAAATTTGGACACAGAGACACACACAGGGGCAAGGCTATGTGAAGAGACACAGGGTGAAGACGGCCACCCACAAGCCAGCAGTGGCCTCAGAGGAAACAACCCTGCTGACACCATGACCTTAGGCTTCCAGCCACCAGGGCTGTGAAGCAATACATCTCTGTTCTTCAGGTCTCCTGGTTTGTGGTGCTTTGTTATGGCAGCCCTAGAAATGAATACAGGGCTAAGGGCTAATAGGAGACCTGTGTCAATGAGAAGGCAGAAAGTCCACGAGTGGCCACCCCACCCCAGGCTTGCTCTGCTCCCAGCATGGTTTGCCCCATTGTTTCCTACCTCTTGCTTGAAAGGAAAATCAGGAGAGCCCAAGAGTAAGGAATTTTTTTAGTTGAGTACTGCTGGGGAAATGAACGTGCTTGACTAAAAAAATCTCTCTGCAGGCTTGTGCTCTCAGCCAAAGCCTACCATATGGTCATTTACCCCCTGTAGAACTGGGCCTCAAGGGCAGCTGCTGATCCTGCACACAAAGAAGGAGGTCTCTAGAGACACCCAACAACAGTCTTACGCCCCATACCAAATGTAGGGCAGCCCAAAGACATGGCTGGGCCAGCACCTGGGGTGGGCCTAGTAGGACCACACACTTCTCTGTGTATCCAGCTTCCATGTAGCAGGCTCTTGCTCATTGGAGCATACCCCAGGGAGGCTTTTAATAGCAAGAACTATACTAGAATCAGTAGGGAAGGAGGCTCTGGCCTTGGAGCCTGCTATGGTTTGAATGTGGCCACCAATGTTCATATGTTGGAAACTTAATCCCCAATGCAACAGTGCTGAGAGTTGGGACCTATAAGAGATGACGAGGTCATGATGGCTCTGCTCTCCTTTATGGGTTAATCTTCTTAGTGCAGGAGTGGGCTCCTGTTAAAAAAAAAAAAAAAAAAAGGTAGTTCAGCCTGATTTTCTCTCTGTCTCCCATGCCCACTTTCCTTCTACCACAGGGTGACACTCATCAGATGCAAGTGCCATGCTCTTGGACTTACCAGCCTTCACAACCAGGAGTGACATCAATTCCTCTTGCTTATAAGTTACCCAGTCTGTGGTATTCTGTTACAGAAGCAGAAAACAAAGACAGAGCCTTTTCATCAGGAAGTTCTATTATCCCTGCATGCCAGAGTGGGCTCACAGGGACAGGTCTGGATGTCCATTGAGAGGTAGGGAGCTAGTTCAGGGACATTAGCAGTTTTCTTATTACTTCTCCCCTGAGAGTCAGTGTCTGGCCTTTTCTGGGAAGAATGAGGTCTGAAGAGGGGTTGATTATTACTCCTTCTCAGTGGAAGGTATGTAAGTGGACATTGACGGAGGATGTGGCTTCCGTCTGTGAGGATTCCTGATCTACCCTCTTACCTTGCCTTAGGTAATTCACAGCTGGGGTAGGACCATTTACCAAGCTGCTCATTGCTATCTTCTCTCTAGGAAACTGGAGAGGATGCAAAGGGAATTTTGCCTTCCTCTTCTCTAGAAAGTTTAAGGCTTTTGGTCTGGGAGGGGGTGGGGGTTGTTAATAGTTTTTCAGTTTTCTGACCCCAAATAGAATTTGAAAAAGTGCTTTTACACCCCTCAAGGCAGGCTCCCATGTGGGATAAAAAGTTATCTGGGTGTTGCTGAGAGGGTGCTGGGCTGAATGAGGGGGGTTGCCCAAGGGTGGCACAGGCTCCCTGCACTTTGGAATAGGAGGATGAGGATCTGCACCACGTGCCAGTGTCCTGCCTGGAAGGGCCACGGTGCCACTGTTTTTTCCTGTTGGGCTGCTATAACAAAATATTGTAAACTGGGTAGCTTCTAAAGAACAGAAGTTCATTTCACACAGTTCTAAAGGCTGGGAAGTCCAAATCGGTCACCCACAGATTTCAGTGTCTGGTGAGAGTCCATTTGACAGATGACTGACATTGGGTAGGTCTTCCCACCCCAGTGAATTGAACTCATAGCCCAATTTACTTAAATAAAATATAATTTTATTTAAAAAAATCAAATTACGTGATGTTTCTTTTATTTCAGCATTATAGAGCAAACTCAAGCTTTCCTCTTAATTACCTTTCAATGTTTAAAAATCTTTGAACTGTAAGCATTGTTTAATCTCTTTTACAGATAGGGAAACTGAGGCACAGGGAAGTAAATATGTACATACTGGACAAGCAGAGAAGCAGCAGCCAGGGGTGGCAAACTCCTTGTATGAGGAGAAATCATTTGTATTTAAGTTACAGAAAACACAACATATTTACTCATGTTTTGGACAAGCCTGGGGTTAGGGTTGCAGTCAGGCAGCTGAGTTACACAGAGGCTTGGATGATGTCAACAAAACTCAGTTTCCCTAGTCTCTTAGCCCTATTCTTATGTGCCCTTCATTCTCAAGTTTCGTGTGATGGGAACATGGCAGTCAGCAAGTTCAGAGTGAGGATACTTGGATACAATTCAGCAGAAGATCTGTTCTTCTTTCTTAGGTCCTGTATAGACTCGTGGTTCCTTATGGGCTCTAGTTGGGTCTATGTCCATCCCAAGTCAGTCACTGGGGGATGCAGTATTTCTTGCTAGGCCTGAGTCATATACTCATCCCCGGACAAGTGATGAAATGGGTGGGGTAGAGGGTGGGAGCTGAGACTAAAGAATAGAGATGGTGGCCGGGCACGGTGGCTCGCAACTGTAATCCCAACACTTTGGAAGGTTGAGACAGGTGGATTACCTGAGGTTGGGAATTTGAGACCAGTCTGACCAACACGGAGAAACCACATCTCTACTAAAAATACAAAATTAGCTGGATATGGTGGCACATGCCTGTAATCTCAGCTACTTCAGAGTCTGAGGCAGGAGAATTGCTTGAACCCAGGAGGCAGAGGTTGTGGTGAGCCGAGATCATGCCATTGGACTCCAGGCTGGGCAACAAGAGCAAAACTCCATCTCAAAGAAAAAAAAAAAAAAAATAGAGAAGGTTTCACTCCAAATTAATTAACTCTATTTAGTAGAAATATATATTTGATTTCCACTATATCTCAATGAATTATACTTCTGCCTGGTTACCATGCATTTCTTAATTGAATTGGACTCAAAAAAAGAAATAACGACACACAGATGAAGGACTCTTATAATCCAAATTCTCTATCAACACAGAATAGATTTCTATAATCCACTTTAGAGAGATCACCAAAATAGTCAGGCAAAGTACCAATCGTGGCTGCCACCAATGTAGAATCACTTGTCTGGAGTAAATGAACAACAACAAAAACCCCAAATTAGTAGAGAGGGAGGGGAAAAAAAAACCAGAGAAGAAGACACTGAGCAAAATTACAGTTCTATCACCATTTGGGATTTACCTCTGTGAGCCAGAAAAGAGATGCCTGGGCTAAAGCCACCTGCGAGGTGCACTTGCTTTTCTGGCAACACATTTTATCCTTCTCTGTCTGATGAGTCCATTGGGCATTGTACTCCATGACGTCCGAAACTGTTAAAATATTATTATTATTATTATTATTTTTATTATACTTTAAGTTCTAGGGTACATGTGCATAACGTGCATGTTTGTTACATATGTATACTTGTGCCATGTTGGTGTGCTGCACCCATCAACTCGTCAGCACCCATCAATTCGTCATTTATATCAGGTATAACTCCCAATGCAATCCCTCCCCCCTTCCCCCTCCCCATGATAGGCCTCCATGTGTGATGTTCCCCTTCCCGAGTCCAAGTGATGTCATTGTTCAGTTCCCACCTATGAGTGAGAACATGCGGTGTTTGGTTTTCTGTTCTTGTGATAGTTTGCTAAGAATGATGATTTCCAGCTGCATCCATGTCCCTATAAAGGACGCAAACTCATCCTTTTTTATGGCTGCATAATATTCCATGGTGTATACGTGCCACATTTTCTTAATCCAGTCTGTCACAGATGGACATTTGGGTTGATTCCAAGTCTTTGCTATTGTGAATAGTGCTGCAATAAATATGCAAGTGCATGTGTCTTTATAGCAGCATGATTTATAATCCTTTGGGTATATACCCAGTAGTGGGATGGCTGGGTCATATGGTACATCTAGTTCAAGATCCTTGAGGAATTGCCATACTGTTTTCCATAATGGTTGAACTAGTTTACAATCCCACCAGCAGTGTAAAAGTGCTCCTATTTCTCCACATCCTCTCCAGCACCTGCTGTTTCCTGACTTTTGAATGATTGCCATTCTAACTGGTGTGAGATGGTATGTCATTGTGCTTTTGATTTGCATCTCTCTGATGGCCAGTGATGATGAGCATTTTTTCTTGTGTCTGTTGGCTGTATGAATGTCTTCTTTTGAGAAATGTCTGTTCATATCCTTTGCCCAGTTTTTGAAGGGGTTGTTTGTTTTTTTTCTTGTAAATTTGTTTGAGTTCTTTGTAGATTCTTTTCTCCCATTCTGTAGGTTGCCTGTTCACTCTGATGGTAGTTTCTTTTGCTGTGCAGAAGCTCTTTAGTTTAATGAGATCCCATTTGTCAATTTTGGCTTTTGCTGCCGTTGCTTTTGGTGTTTTAGACATGAAGTCTTTGCCCATGCCTATGTCCTGAATGGTACTACCTAGGTTTTCTTCTAGGGTTTTTATGGTATTAGGTCTAACATTTAAGTCTCTAATCCATCTTGAATTAATTTTCATATAAGGAGTAAGGAAAGTATCCAGTTTCAGCTTTCTACTTATGGCTAGCCAATTTTCCCAGCACCATTTATTAAATAGGGAATCCTTTCCCCATTTCTTGTTTCTCTCAGGTTTGTCAAAGATCAGATGGCTGTAGATGTGTGGTATTATTTCTGAGGACTCTGTTCTGTTCCATTGGTCTATATCTCTGATTTGGTACCAGTACCATGCTGTCTTGGTTACTGTAGCCTTGTAGTATAGTTTGAAGTCAGGTAGCGTGATGCCTCCAGCTTTGTTCTTATGACTTAGGATTGTCTTGGCAACGCAGGCTCTTTTTTGGTTCCACATGAGCTTTAAAGCCGTTTTTTCCAATTTTGTGAAGAAAGTCATTGGTAGCTTGATGGGGATGGCATTGAATCTATAAATAACTTTGGGCAGTATGGCCATTTTCACGATATTGATTCTTCCTATCCATGAGCATGGTATGTTCTTCCATTTGTTAGTGTCCTCTTTTATTTCACTGAGCAGTGGTTTGTAGTTCTCCTTGAAGAGGTCCTTGACATCCCTTGTAAGCTGGATTCCTAGGTATTTTATTCTCTTTGAAGCAATTGTGAATGGAAGTTCATTCATGACTTGGCTCTCTGTTTGTCTGTTACTGGTGTATAAGAATGCTTGTGATTTTTGCAGATTAATTTTGTATCCTGAGACTTTGCTGAAGTTGCTTATCAGCTTAAGGAGATTTTGGGCTGAGGCGATGGGGTTTTCTAAATATACAATCATGTCATCTGCAAACAGGGACAATTTGACTTCTTCTTTTCCTAACTGGATACCCTTGATTTCTTTCTCTTGCCTGATTGCCCTAGCCAGAACTTCCAACACTATGTTGAATAGGAGTGGTGAGAGAGGGCATCCCTGTCTTGTGCCAGTTTTCAAAGGGAATTTTTCCAGTTTTTGCCCATTCAGTATGATATTAGCTGTGGGTTTGTCGTAAATAGCTCTTATTATTTTGAGGTACGTTCCATCAATACCGAATTTATTGAGCGTTTTTAGCATAAAGGGCTGTTGAATTTTGTCAAAAGCCTTTTCTGCATCTATTGAGATAATCATTTGGTTCTTGTCTTTGGTTCTGTTTATATGCTGGATTACGTTTATTGATTTGCGAATGTTGAACCAGCCTTGCATCCCAGAGATGAAGCCCACTTGATCATGGTGGATAAGCTTTTTGATATGCTGCTGAATCCGGTTTGCCAGTATTTTATTGAGGATTTTTGCATCGATGTTCATCAGGGATACTGGTCTAAAATTTTCTTTTTTTGTTGTGTCTCTGCCAGGCTTTGGTATCAGGATGATGTTGCCCTGGTAAAATGAGTTAGGGAGGATTCCCTCTTTTTCAATTGATTGGAATAGTTTCAGAAGGAATGGTACCAGCTCCTCCTTGTACCTCTGGTAGAATTCAGCTGTGAATCCATCTGGTCCTGGACTTTTTTTGGTTGGTAGGCTATTAATTATTGCCTCAATTTCAGGGCCTGCTATTGGTCTATTCAGGGATTCAACTTCTTCCTGGTTTAGTCTTGGAAGAGTGTAAGTGTCCAGGAAATTATCTATTTCTTCTAGATTTTCTAGTTGATTTGCGTAGACGTGTTTATAGTATTCTCTGATGGTAGTTTGTATTTCTGTGGGGTCCGTGGTGATATCCCCTTTATCATTTTTTATTGCATCTATTTGATTCTTCTCTCTTTTCTTCTTTATTAGTCTTGCTAGCGGTCTGTCAATTTTGTTGATTTTTTCAAAAAACCAACTCCTGGATTCATTGATTTTTTGGAGGGTTTTTTGTGTCTCTATCTCCTTCAGTTCTGCTCTGATCTTAGTTATTTCTTGCCTTCTGCTAGCTTTTGAATGTGTTTGCTCTTGCTTCTCCAGTTCTTTTAATTGTGATGTTCGGGTGTCCATTTTAGATCTTTCCAGCTTTCTCTTGTGGGCATGTAGTGCTATAAATTTCCCTCTACACACTGCTTTAAATGTGTCCCAGAGTTCTGGTATGTTGTATCTTTGTTCTCATTGGTTTCAAAGAACATCTTTATTTCTGCCTTCATTTCGTTATGTACCCAGTAGTCATTCAGGAGCAGGTTGTTCAGTTTCCATGTAGTTGAGCGGTTTTGATTGAGTTTCTTAGTCCTGAGTTCTAGTTTGATTGCACTGTGGTCTGAGAGACAGTTTGTTATAATTTCTGTTCTTTTACATTTGCTAAGGAGTGCTTTACTTCCAATTATGTGGTCAATTGTGGAATAAGTGCGATGTGGTGCTGAGAAGAATGTATATTCTGTTGATTTGGGGTGGAGAGTTCTATAGATGTCTATTAGGTTCACTTGGTGCAGAGATGAGTTCAATTCCTGGATATCCTTGTTAACTTTCTGTCTCGTTGATCTGTCTAATGTTGACAGTGGAGTGTTGAAGTCTCCCATTATTATTGTATGGGAGTCGAAGTCTCTTTGTAAGTCTCTAAGGACTTGCTTTATGAATTTGGGTGCTCCTGTATTGGGTGCATATATATTTAGGATAGTTAGCTCTTCCTGTTGAATTGATCCCTTTACCACTATGTAATGGCCTTCTTTGTCTCTTTTGATCTTTGATGGTTTAAAGTCTATTTTATCAGAGACTAGGACTGCAACCCCTGCTTTTTTTTTGTTCTCCATTTGCTTGGTAGATCTTCCTCCATCCCTTTATTTTGAGCCTATGTATGTCTCTGCATGTGAGATGGATCTCCTGAATACAGCAGACTGATGGGTCTTGACTCTTTATCCAGTTTGCCAGTCTGTGTCTTTTAATTGGAACATTTAGTCCATTAACGTTTAAGGTTAATATTGTTATGTGTGAACTTGATCCTGCCATTATGATATTAACTGGTTATTTTGCTCATTAGTTGATGCAGTTTCTTCCTAGCCTCGATGGTCTTTACATTTTGGCATGTTTTTGCAATGGCTGGTACCGGTTGTTCCTTTCCATGTTTAGTGCTTCATTCAGGGTCTCTTGTAAGGCAGGCCTGGTGGTGACAAAATCTCTACGCATTTGCTTATCTGTAAAGGATTTTATTTCTCCTTCACTTATGAAACTTAGTTTGGCTGGATATGAAATTCTGGGTTTAAAATTCTTTTCTTTAAGAACGTTGAATATTGGCCCCCACTCTCTTCTGGCTTCTAGAGTTTCTGCCGAGAGATCTGCTGTTAGTCTGATGGGCTTCCCTTTGTGGGTAACCCGACCTTTCTCTCTGGCTGCCCTTAAGATTTTTTCCTTCATTTCAACTTTGGTGAATCTGGCAATTATGTGTCTTGGAGTTGCTCTTCTCAGGAGTATCTTTGTGGTGTTCTCTGTATTTCCTGAATTTGAATGTTGGCCTGCCCTACTAGGTTGGGGAAGTTCTCCTGGATGATATCCTGAAGAGTGTTTTCCAACTTGGTTCCATTTTCCCCCTCACTTTCAGGCACCCCAATCAGACATAGATTTTGTCTTTTTACATAATCCCATACTTCTTGCAGGCTTTGTTCATTTCTTTTTCTTCTTTTTTCTTTTGGTTTGTCTTCTCACTTCATTTCATTCATTTGATCCTCAATCGCTGATACTCTTTCTTCCAGTTGATCGAGTCGGTTACTGAAGCTTGTGCATTTGTCACGTATTTCTTGTGTCATGGTTTTCATCTCTGTCATTTCATTTATGACCTTCTCTGCATTAATTATTCTAGCTATCAATTCTTCCACTCTTTTTTCAAGATTTTTAGTTTCTTTGCACTGGGTACGTAATTCCTCCTTTAGCTCTGAGAGGTTTGATGGACTGAAGCCTTCTTCTCTCATTTAGTCAAAGTCATTCTCTGACCAGCTTTGATCCGTTGCTGGTGATGAGCTGAGCTCCTTTGCAGGGGGAGATGTGCTCTTATTTCTTGAATTTCCAGCTTTTCTGCCCTGCTTCTTCCCCATCTTCGTGGTTTTATCTGCCTCTGGTCTTTGATGATGGTGACGTACTGATGGGGTTTTGGTATATGTGTCCTTCCTGTTTGATAGTTTTCCTTCTAATAGTCAGGACCCTCAGCTTAGGTCTGTTGGAGATTGCTTGAGGTCCACTTCAGACCCTGTTTGCCTGGGTATCAGCAGCAGAGGTTGCAGAAGATAGAATATTGCTGAACACCAAGTGTACCTGTCTGATTCTTACTTTGGAAGCTTCCTCTCAGGGGTGTACTCCACTCTGTGAGGTGTGGGGTGTCAGACTGCCCCTAGTGGGGGATGTCTCCCAGTTAGGCTACTCAGGTGTCAGGGACCCACTTGAGCAGGCAGTCTGTCCGTTCTCAGATCTCAACCTCCGTGTTGGGAGATCCACTGCTCTCTTCAAAGCTGTCAGACAGAGTCGTTCACGTCTGCACAGGCCTCTGCTGCTTCCCCTGTTGTTTTTTAGCTGTGCCCTGTCCCCAGAGGTGGAGTCTACAGAGACAGGCAGGTTTCCTTGAGCTGCTGTGAGCTCCACCCAGTTCGAGCTTCCCAGCGGCTTTGTTTACCTAGTTAAGCCTCAGCAATGGCGGGCGCCCCTCCCCCAGCCTCGCTGCTGCCGTTTCAGTTAGATCGCAGACTGCTGTGCTAGCAATGAGGGAGGCTCCGTGGCCGTGGGACCCTCCCGGCCAGGTGTGGGTATAATCTCCTGGTGTGCCCGTTTGCTTAAAGCTCAGTATTGGGGTGGGAATTACCCGATTTTCCAGGTGTTGTGTGTCTCAGTTCCCCTGGCTAGGAAAAGGGATTCCCTTCCCCCTTGCATTTCCCAGGTGAGGCAGTGCCTCGCCCTGCTTCAGTTCTCGCTGGTCGGGCTGCAGCAGCTGACCATCACCAATTGTCCAGCACTCCCCAGTGAGATGACCCCGGTACCTCAGTTGAAAATGCAGAAATCACCGGTCTTCTGTGTCACTCGCGCTGGGAGTTGGAGACTGGAGCTGTTCCTATTTGGCCATCTTGCTCCGCCCCCTCAAAATATTATTTTTTTAAAGAGGACATAATCATGTCTGCTATTCAGATATAAAAAGAACACTTGTTAACAATTGTATCTTACTTATTAATAATGACTAAGATGTTTCTTTCAACTGATTCAAAGGAGAATCAAAGTATCACACATGCATAGGCAGAGAAGAGATGTTGCAATTAACTTAGATGCAAAGGGCATATCCACAGGGAAACAATTAATTGCATTCCACTGAATAAAATTGTTGTGGGTTTCTATAGGCAAGAAGCATTTGCATTATTATCAGCTTCCCACAATTTACAGAGTTGTAAAACAGCTCAAAGGCAGGGGGTGGTGAGTAATCCTTTCTGTGTCCCATTGCCAAATCTCTCACATTCCCCTTGACACTCCAATATGCCCAACAAGCATCCCATCTGGCAAAAGAACTTCCGACCATGCTCCTACAATGCTATTATACTGGACCCCACAGAAGACTTTCCCTCAGTCTCCAGTTCTCATACTGTTTTTAGTGAAGTACTCTCCTGGTTGTTCTTTGAATCCCTCTCTCTAGAACTGAATAGTTCACATAACTCAGGCCAGGCTAGTGAGAGTCCACCATACAGAGCTCAAAACCTGCCCTCCCTACTACCCTGGGCCATCATCCTTATTCCAAGTTACCACGTTTCCCTCTTCATTCTCATGAAATGGAAATGTACAAAATGGCTTCTGTAGGCTTGCCCAGTTGTTCCTGAATCAATTGAGCAACAAAGAGATTTAGGCTAATGAGTTGGAGCTCTCTATTGAAAAAAAAATCAGTATCCACAATAAGAAGGAAACAGACAAAGTGACTGCAGCCCTAACCCCAGGCTTGTTCAAAACATGAATCAATACATTGTGTTTTTCGTAACTCAAATTATTTCTCCCCACACAACGAGTTCACCACCCCGGCTGCTGCTTCTCTGCTTGTCCAGTATGTACATATTTACTTCTCTGTGCCTCAGTTTCTCTTTCTGTAAAGAGACTAAACAGTGCTTACACTTCAAAGATTTTTAAACATTAAAAGGTATTTAATAGGAAAACTTAAATTTGCTCTATAAAGCTGAGATAAAAGAAACACATAATTTGATTTTTTAAATAAAATTATATTTTGGTCCGAATGTGTAAAGCTTGTAGGACTCGGTGTCTTTGTGTGAGGAACAAAATAAAGTGTGAAAATTAGACAAAGGGGTTCCCAACACCTTGTTAATCCAGACTATTGTCCATTTATTTATTTCTCTTCAGGCAAAATAGCAGCAACTATTTATCAGCTCTTATGGATGTGCCTGGCTCTCTCCTAGAAATTCCTACATACATTATGCTTAACATCTTGGAACTGAAGAGAACCATGACTTAAAGGAGTGGAAAAGTTCATACAAAGCCACAATTAGTAAGAGGAGTATCCTGGGTTAGTGTGGTCCCAAAGCCTGTCTTTTTGTCCTCACACCCTTCAGTAAGTGCTTGCAGAATGAGCTCTCCTGCTTTCCAGATGGCAGAGTGAGACATGATGGCCGACCCTGCTGGAGTCCAGACGCGGCTGCACAGGAAGATGGGCCCAAGGAATGTGCACTGGAGCAGAACCACGTGTCCCTGCTGACTGCTTACAATGGAGGCGTCCGGGGCTTAGGGTGGGCAGTGAGCATGAGGCCACAACCCCAAACCAACCCATGGGAGATAACAGCGAGAAGAGGGCCCCGAAGCCCCCACTCAGAGCCCCGGGGACTCTGCCGCTTTGCTGGCCGGGCTCCCCTAGCCCAGCGGGGCTGCCCAAGGAACTGAGGCCACAGCAGGTGGGCTTTGCTCTTGCTGGAGGCTGGAGTTTCAGAGAAACCCCCAATAGACCCTGCAAATTTGGTGAGTTCCTGCCTAGTCCGCAGCTCAGTTCCTAAGTCTAAAGGTCTAGGAACTTTAAGATGGGACAGGGAGAAACGTGTAGGGGCACAAAGTGCCCAGGCCATAAGGAATCTGATGCCGATATTGGAAAAACTCGTGTGTGTGCAGATGGCGCCCTGAAGTTAGATTTCGTCCCTGCCCTAGCTTCAAGCTCCACTAAGAAGGTCACGTAACAGGTTTGAAGCTGAGACTCAGAGGTTTCCACCATTTGCCCAAAGCCCCGCAGTCGGCCCAGGCCTGGGCCAGAGGGCAGCAATTCCTCAAGGACAAAAGCAAACTGCAAGGCTGATCACAGCTGGGGGAGATTCTCCTGCACCTGTTGTCTCCCTTGGGAAAAACTGCCGGTTGGGTCTGGAAAGGATAAATTGGTTTGGCTTTTGACCTTCACATTGTTTTTCCCTCATTGGTTAATTCATAAAATATGTGTAGAGGATCCTCGGTGAGGGGGAGGCCCTACACCTGGTGCTGGGGGTTAACGTGAACAGTGACCACGGCCCTGTTCAGCTGCAGGGCACAGGCAGGTTCTGAGTCTGGATCATGGTGATGAGGGCGGGGCTTCGGGCCTAGCCAGAACCATGAGCACAGGCTCTGCAGTGCTCCTCTGCTAAGGTGCGAAGGCCTACACTGCAGCTGGCTCCTTGACATCCCTATGCTTCTTTGCTTGTGCTTTCATCATATGTGTGTTGGGAGATTTAAATAAATTCATAGATACTGATAAAATAATATGCTAGCATTGTGCATGCACACATATGAAGTGTATTTATAGAGACTGATAATCCCACCTTCTAGACCCTGTGGTGGGTGTATAGTGGTGGGGATGGGATTTGAGCCTTAGGGGTCAGGCTCCAGAGTCGGGTCCTTTGGCCTCTCTTAGCTCTGCTTTAGCCCAGCCTCTGTGTGTTACTAGGAGCCAGAGATGGAGCAGAGGAAGGTGTCCCAGAGGGTTGTGCTGCACCTGGCCCTTGGCCACGGTTGCCATGTTCGAGGAGATGGGCAGCATGAGATGGGGAGTGGGCACTGCATCCGTTGGTGTATGTGTGCAGCTAGAATTCTCACTCTGCTGTTCCCCAGCATGGAACTTAAGTAAACTTCTGCATATCATATCTGACCTCCCAGTCTCCTCACATGTTAAATAGGCATGATGGTGCCCATCCTGGAAGGCTGTTGCCAAGGTGATGAAGTGTGAAGCTCCAAGGCTGGAGGAGTGCCTGGCAGGTGGCAAGTGCTCCATGAGTTCCCATCCAGCTGTTCACTTCCTCATCCCGGCATCTTGCCTCCCCATCCACCACAGTGCATTGGTTCTTCGTGGATCATTGTTGTTCACTTCTTAAGCCCAGAAAATAGCTTCAGAGTTCTGTCCCCTTTCTTTCTCTCTTCTTCCCTTACTCATTCCCCATTCCCTTATCTCTTTCTCGGTAACATTTCAGGTTTCTCTGATTCTGTCTGTTCCCTAAACACTGGGGTTTCTCTGCGTTGCCCCCTTGGTCATCTTCTCTGGTCCCACCCTTCATACTGTCCCTTTGTAAGCTGCACATCCATCTTCTGATAGCTCCAAATTCTATGTGCTCAGCCCTGATCACCCTCCTGAGCTCCCGACCCTTATTTTCAGTGATCACTGCTACTCCAGCATCCTATTGGTACGCATCTAAATTCAGACCCTCTTTTTCACCCATGTATTAGTCGAGGCTCTCCAGAGACAGAATCAATAGGAGATAGATAGATCTATGGATAGATGAAAGGGGATTTATTAGGGGAACTGACTCATGTGATTAGGAGCTTGAGACATCCCATGACAGGCTGTCCGCAAGCTGGAGACTCTGGAATGCCAGTAGCAGTAGCGTGGCTCAGTCCAAGTCCAAAGGCCTCAGAACCAGGGAAGCTGATGGTGTCACTCTCAGTCAGAGGCTGAAGGCCTAAGAACCCAAGGGGCACTGGTGCAAGTTCTGGAGACCAAGGCCAGAGAACCTGGAATTCTGAGGTTCAAGGGCTGGAAAAGAATGGCATCCTTGCCCTGGAAAAGAGAAAAGCATTCTTTCCTTTGCCTTTTTGTTGTATTTGGGCACTTAGCTGATTGGATGGCGTCCACCCACATTGGGTGAGGGTGGGTCTTCTTTACCCAGTCCACTAATCCAAACATTGGTACCTTCTGGAAACACCCTCACAGGCATTTCCAGAAATAATGTTATACCAGCCACGTGTGTGTCTCCTAACCCATCAAGCTGACACCTAAAACTGACCATCACAACCCCCACACTGCATTTCCCCGGGACCCCAATCTCCCTACTGCTAGCTTTTTCATCCTTTCCTTTGTTGGCAAAGTGGTCTTTCTAACAAGACTAAGTCCTTTGGCATTTCTCTGCCTAGAGGCCTTCCCAAGAGCTCCTTAGATCCAGTCCCATACTCCTCATGAGACCACAGGCCCTGTGACCTGGCCACTGTATCCATTGTTGCCTCTTTCTTGTCCCTTTGCCACCTGCTCCACATTTCCTGACTACATCTGCTCCTTTGCCTCTATGCTTATTCAAGGGCTGCCTGAAAATGATCCTTCTCCTCGTTGTGCACTATGCAAACTGGTTTTCATTCATTTGGATTCAGATGTAAGACTATTTTCTCTGTGAAGTCGCCCATCTTATATCTGGAAAATAATGAACACTGGTAGGGGTATGGATTTCATTGAGAGATTGGGATGTCCTTGTGGGTAGAGGTCATGTCTTACTCATCTTTGTGTCTCATTCCTCCCCTGTCACTTTGTTAACAGATGAAGGAACATTCATTTTGCATATAAGGAAACTGAAGTGCAGGAAACAAATGTCACAAACTCAAGGTCATGTTGCTAAAAAGAGTCTCTGCTGCTGTGGGTCCTGGACCTCTTCTTCACTCTAGTTCTTCAAACTACAAAAAAAGAAAGGTGCCTTAGTCCACAGCCTGCCCGTGCTGGACATAACATGGCTAGATTCTCCCAACCCTCTAGGAGGCTGCAGCAGCGGCACAGCTGGCTTCAGGGCAGGCAATAGGACAGTCACACTGGGCCCTTCTCAGAAAGGCCCCACACTTGGTTTAATGTTCTGCTGCGACCAACTTGAAATTCTTACTAATTTTTCTTTGAGCTTGTGATTTGTCAGTGAAGTCTGATGGGGCCTATGCTGCAGCAGAGGAGGTAGGCTGGGCCCACACTGCGGGCAGCAGGCTGGGCTGCCCAGCTCACAACAGTGACGCTGCAGTGTCTGGGCCTCAGGAGACAGGAGTGGCTCTAGGTGCAGCAGCACCAGGAGGGTTCCCTGACCTTTTCAGTGTTCTGTTGTGCTGTGATTAGATAACATCACCTTTTCCTCATTGCATTTCATGAGTAATAAAATGCCTTCAAAGGATAATCTTTACAGCTTTTATTTGTAACTGCATTTATTTTCCTGCTTTTTGAACAAGGAGCCCTATTTTCACATTGCTCTGGGCCCCAAAAATTATGTGGTCTTCCCTGTAGATGGGACATGAAAGATAGTGACATATTTTAAATTGAAACACATAGGACTGAGTAGTTGGGAATTCAGAAGATGATATGAAATGCAGAGCAATTTGGTAAAGGTTATATGGAATTAAGGAAGAGAAGTAAAATTCAGGTGAGTGTGACAAGGAAAGGCTGGTTCTATTCAATAGTTGTTGATACAATTTTAGCAGCAGTGATAGAGAAAGAAATCAATTTTCGGACTGTGGGGTCAGCAAACAGCCTATAAGGTGAAAGGAAAAATGAGTTTTAAAGAGAGCCTACTGTGTGACCCAAGGTGTTGCAAAATAGGCTTTTCTAATTTGATTTGATTTAACAGAAAGATGTCTAGAAGATAGAAAAAATGGGTTGTCAATAGCAAGAGATACTTTCAATAACAAGAGAAATTTGAAAAATTAAAAAAGAATGATGTTTCTTTTTACAAAGATGTGTTGCTGACTAAAGAAATGGAGAGCTGAGGAAAGAAAAAAACAAATATTTTTTGCATGTTTGGGAAATATTTGAATATTTATTTCATCAAAGCATCTTAAAAGATCTCTAAGGATAGATATAGATAGATACAGATAAAGATACAAATATACATATAGATATACATACATGTCTGTACACACATATAAATATATAATTAAAAATAAATAAATCAAAGACATAATGTCAGCTTTCTGTATCCATCAGTTCTGTATCTGTATATTCAACCAACCATGGATTAAAAATATTCAAGAAAAAACATTCTCCTGTATTGAACATGTACAGACATTTGTTCTTGTTATTATTCTTTAAACCATATAGTGTAACAACTCTTTACATAGCATTTACATCATAGGAGGTATTATTATAAGTAATCTAGAGATGATTTAAAGTGCACAGGAGGACATGCATAGGTTATATGCAAATACTATGTCATTTTCTATCAGGGACTTGAGTATCTGCAGCTTTTGGGCTTTTGATATCCATGAAGGTCCTGGAACCAATCCTCCACGGATCCTGAGGAATGACTATATTTAAAACTACAAATTTTATATAGAAACATATAATTTATTTATAACATATCTATATAGATAAATACATATAACTCTCTATATACATCGCTATACATAATATATAAAATTAAGATTAATACATTGCCCCAGATGACACACAGAGCATGGACTTGAACTTAGGAGTCTCTGGGTCTCAGTCTTGTGGATTTTCTCCTCCACCATGCTGCTTCTCCTGCTGTCTTTTTTGAATCCGACATTGAAAGTCTGCAAGATTTTTTAGACTGGATATACTCTTTTAGGATAGATTATTATAATACCTTGAAAAGTTTAGATAAACAGAAGATTTTTAGATGTCACCTAATTTGTCTAAAGTAACCACAATTTGAAATATTATTTTAAGAAATAAAATAGAATTCAACTTCTCTTAAAAACTGAGAAGGCTCAGCCAAGATAATACGAGTTGTACCATCAGCCACAAGGAAAAGAAAAAGAGAAGCTGTATGAATGGGCAAGAAAAGGAAGGGCTCACCGGAAAACATAAGGGAAAGACAAAAACAAAATCCTGATTGAGACTGAGGGAACTCTGCAGCTTATGAGATGAAATGGGGCAGGCCTCCAAGATACTCTGCTGAGATTTTGCAAGCATAGCCATACTCCCTGCTCTCTCTTCAAGGATAAACATCTTGAAAAAGATGTCTCAACAGGCAGTCTCCCTTTCTTTATCTCTACTTAACTTGTCAATTCACTGCTATCTGGTTTTGTTCACAAAATAATCTACTGAAACTGTTCTTGTCAAGGTTCCCAACAATTCCCATGTTGTTAAGTCCTGTGGTCCATTTTTTGCCCCCATCTTATTTCATGTCATAGCAGGATTTGACAGGGCTGGCTACCTCTGAGTTCTGGCAATATTCTCCTTTCCCAGCTTCTGGGATGCTGTACTCACACAGTTTTTCACTTATTTCTTATTTAGAATCTCTTCTTTCTTCTGTTTCCATAAAAGATGCTGTCAATTCCCATATCCATAATAATACCTAGGTGTCAATGATGCAGAATTGCAATTCCTTCATAGCAATAATCATATTTTGTAATTATTTATTTTTTTTCTTCTTTTTTATCCTCAAAATGTCAGCTCCAACAATCATATGACTTTGTAAATTTGGTCACTAAAAGGTGAAATAAACAAGTTCACATTCTGAAAATTAGTAAATTACAGAGCCAGAAATGGGTCATCTAACTTTCTAATTCCAAAGAGTTGTTGCTGCTGTATGTTACTCTGCCTCTCATAAAACAACAATTAGAGGGGATTTCTGTGTGTGACCATAACAGAGTAACCTGAAGCAGACCAACACTTCTGCCAAGAAAAATTAAGAAATCCAAATATAATACAAAATAGACAGATATTGAAGACATTAAAGGGATGCCAACATAGCTAGGAGTTAAGTGATAAAAATCCCTGAGAGAAGGAAACCACATACAATAAGCTCAATACTTGGTGATTTTCCCCTCAAGGTATTTGCCCAGTGGTTAAACTGTGTAAGTCAAGAGTGTAAGAAGAAAAGAAGAATCACTGAAAAATGGAGCAGAGTTTTAGCATTGCTATCAGAATGAGAAACAACGACAACAAAAAATTAGAGTTCGGGACCCACCATAGGTAAGAACTTCTGAAAACACCCGGGTCCTTGATTGGAACACATGTAAGGCTACCAAGGAATCGTGACAAAACAGAAGTAGACCCTAGCAAAGACTGCAACCCAGTCTCATAACAGCTCTTCCCCAATCACACTGAAGCATTTCACCCTAGAAGTATTTCATCCTACTGTAGTTGTCCACCTGAGGAAAGGGTGATTCATCATCTTTGGTAGAAGATAACACCACTTAGAACATCCCTAATGTTTTATATTAAATGTTTTCTATTTAACAATAAATTCAATTTAACCAAAATTACCAGGGATACCAGAAGTTATGACCAATAGAAAAAATATAATTGGTATACACCCAAAGAAGTTGAAAATATTAGAGCTAAACAACAACACATAGATTTTAATATAATTGTGATTAATATATTCAAACAAAACAAATTAAAAGATGTAAAATGTAATCAGAGAACTGCAATTCTTATTTTTAAAAAGCTTAAGTGGAAAATCTAGATTATCAAAATAAAAAATAATTTTAAGAACTTAATGGGATAAAAGCAGATTTGATGAGGCTGAAGAGAATATTAGAGAACTAGAAATAAATTAATAGAAAAATTCTAATAACACAAAGAAAACTAGATGAGAAATACAAAAGGGGTACATAATTAACATGTGAGACTCAATACAAAAGTTAAACCATTGATGCATTGGCTGGCTTATACCAGCTAATAAGAACTAACTGGTAATTTTCATGTATTTTTTGAGCTCCTTGTTAAATAGTTGGTAGCTTGAAATCAACATGAAGAGAGTATATGTAGCAAATGCCAGTTAACAGAACCATTTTATTCCATTCAGAAAATTAGCATATCACTAGGTCTAAAATGTGGGTAAGTGGAGTCACAGAAACAGAGGAATGAGGGAATGAAACAGAAATAAAATTTGAAAAGATAACGGCCAAAATTTTTTAAATCAGATAAAGGACTTCTAGCCATAGATCTAACTGTGTGTAGTGCAGTAAACAACAACAAAACACATCTAGCCATATCATAGCAAATATGAAGGAAACCAAAGACAAAGATCTAAAAATCACCCAGCATGGAAAAAAAGGTCAATCTGAAAAGAAGCAAAACTATAATTGACAAATGACTTCTCCATAGAAACAAGAGAAGGCCAAAAACTTGAAATGATAGCTGATATGATTTGGCTGTGTCCCACCCAAATTTCATCTTGAATTTTAACTCCCACCATTCCCATGTGTCATGGGAGGAACCTGGTGGGAGGTAATTGAATCATGGGGGCAGGTCATTCCCATGCTGTTCTTGCAATAGTGAATAAGTCTCATGAGATCTGACGGTTTCAAAAATGGGAGTTTTTCTGCACAGGCTCTCTCTCTTTGCCTGCTGCCATCCATGTAAGATGTGACTTGCTCCTCCTTGCCTTCCACCATGACTGGGAGGTTTTCCCAGCCACATGGAAATGTAAGTCCATTAAACCTCTTTCTTTTGTAAATTGCCCAGTCTTGGGTATGTCTTTATCAGCAGCATAAAAACGGACAAAACAGAAGTTGATACCAGTAGAGTAGGGTGCTGCTGAAAAGATACTGGAAAGTGTGGAAGTGACTTTGGAACTAGGTAACAGGCAGAGGTTTAAACAGTTTGGAGGGCTCAGAAGAAGACAGAAAAATGTAGGAAAGTTGGAAATTTCCTAGAGACTTGTTGAATAGCTTTGGCCAAAATGCTGATAGCGATATGGACAATAAAGTCCAGGCTGAGGTGGTCTCAGATGGAGATGAGAAACTTCTTGGGAACTGGGGTAAGGGTGACTCTTACTATGTTTTAGCAAAGAGACTGACAGCATTTTGCCCTAGAAATTTGTGAAACTTTGAACTTGAGAGAGATGATTTAGGGTATCTGGCAGAAGAAATTTCTAAGCAACAAAGCATTCAAGATATGACTTGGGTGCTGTTAAAGGCATTCAGTTTTAAAACAGAATGAGAGCATAAATGTTTGGGAAATTTGCAGCCTGACAATGTGATAGAAAAGAACATCCCATTTTCTGAGGAGAAATTCAATCTGGATGCAGAAATTTGTGTAAGTAATGAGGATCTGAATGTTGATCATCAACATAGACTACGGGGAAAATGTCTCCAGGGCATGTCACAGGTCTTCATGGCAGCCTCTCCCATTGCAGGCCTGGAGGCCTAGGAGGAAAAAGTGGTTTTGTGGGCCAGACCAAGGATCCCCATGCTGTGTGCAGCCTAGGGACTTGGTGCTCCACATCCTAGCTGCTCTAGTCATGGCTGAAAGGGGCCAAGGTATGGCTTGGGTTGTTGCTTCAGAGGGTGCAAGCCCCAAGTCTTGGCAGCTTCCACATGGTGTTGAGCCTCTGGGTGCACAGAAGTCAAGAATTGGAGTGGGAACCTCTTACTAGATTTCAGATGATGTATGCACATGTCTGGATGTCCAGACAGAAGTTTGCTGCAGAGGTGGGGCTCCCATGGGAGCCTCTGCTAGGGCAGTGCAGAAGGGAAATGTGGGATCGGAGCCCTCACACAGAGTCCCTGCTGGGGCACCACCTAGTGGAGCTGTGCAAAAAGGGCCACCATTCTCCAGACCTCAGAATGATAGATTCATCAACAGCTTGCATGGTGCACCTGAAAAAGCCACAGACACTCAGCACCAGTCCATGAAAGCAATTTAGAGGGAGGCTGTACCCTGCAAAGCAATGGGGTGGAGCTGCCCAAGACCACAGGAACCCACCTCTTGCATCAGTGTGACCTGGATGTGAGACATGGAATCTAAGGAGATCTTTTTGGAGCTTTAAGATTTGACTGCCCCGCTGGATTTTGGACTTGTGTGGGGCCTGTAGCCCCTTTGCTTTGGCCAATGTCTCCCATTTGGAATGTCTATATTTACCCAATGCCTATACCCCACTGTATCTAGGAAGTAACTAATTTGTTACTGATTTTAGAGGCTCATGGGCAGAAGGGACTTGCCTTGTCTTAGATAAGACTTTGGGCTGTGGACTATTGAGTTAATGTTGAAATGAGTTGAGACTTTTGAGGACTGTTGGGAGGACATGATTGGTTTTGAAATGTGAAGACATGGGATTTGGGAGGGGCCAGGGACAGAATGACATGGTTTGGCTGTGTCTCCACCCACATCTCATCTTGAATTTTAACTCCCACAATTCCCATGTGTCATGGGAGGAGCCTGGTGGGACATAATTGAATAAGGGGGGCAGGTCTTTCCCATGCTGTTCTCATAATAGTGAATAAGTTTCATGAGATATGATGGTTTTGAAAACAGGAGTTTCCCTGCGCAAGCTCTCTCTCATTGTCTGCTGCCATCCATGTAAGATGTGACTTGCTCCTCCTTGCCTTCTGCTGTGATTGTGAGGCTTTCCCAGTCATGTGTAAGTCCATTAAACCTGTTTTTTTTGTGTGTGTATTGCCCAGTTTCAGGTATGACTTCATCAACAGTGTGAAAATGAACTAATACAATAGCTATGAAGTGCTGAAAAAAATAGAATTCTATAGCTATCAGAAGTATACTCCAAAAATCAAGAGCTAAATAAAAATGTTTCTATTCAAACAAAAACTTAAAGAATTCATCAATAGCAGACACCTTATAAAGTAATAGCAAAGGCAGAAGTAAAATTATTCCACATGAGAACATATAGAGGAAAGTACAAAAGCAATATAAAGGATAGAAATATAGACAAATATAAATTGACTATAAAACAACAAAACGAATGATGAAAATTATGCAAAAAAGGCAAGAGGAGGATAAATGTAATAAAAGTGATCTGAATTCTAGCATTTCTGAAAATGAATAAAATTAATAATTTATCTGAGACTCTAATATATCAGAGATGTGTATGTTTTGATCTCTAGAATATTCATTAAAAGGATAGTGAATGTGTGTATATCTAAGAAGTTAATAGAAGGAAAGTTTAAAAATAATAATTATAATATAATAAATTAGACTAATAATGATTTTAATCTATAAGGAGATATGAAAAGAAAAAAGCATGAGCATAAACTAGCAGAACAGATAGAAATCATGTGATCAATATAAACTCAAATATATCAATAATGGCAATAAATACTGATGCTTTAATTAGTCCTTTTAAAAGATAAAGACTGCCATGTTGGTTTTTTAACAAAGTCTTTGCACTGAAAAGATGAAATGCACCTTATATATAAGGTCACCCAAATATTCAAAACAAAGGATGGAAAAAGAAATTTCATGTGGGAGTGACATCTGCAGCATAAAAGATAATCTGTTCATACCCCTGACAACATAAACTCTCTATGTGTCAACTGTCAAAAGTGTCTTTTTGGGAGCCTCAGGATTCAGATAAGGGCTTGTGAAACACCTGGTAAAACCCAAGACATTGGAGAGTTATTTTGAGAGTGCACACCAACACCCAAATGGCTGAACTATTGAGCTTGCTCCTGTGTTCAAGGACAGGAATAACCCAGTCTTCCAAGAGCCTTGGTTACTGCTTTGTTTGGTCTTGAGCCTACAACCTAAACCATCTGCCAAGAGGTCTAGAAGGAATCACACACACTAGTGCCTTGGCAGAAAGGCTTCTCTGCCTGCCTACATCAGTCTCAGCAGTGACCCTAAAAGTTGCCCTGCAGCTTGGATCCACCCCTGATCAGTTGAGGTCCCATCTCAAAAGTGGTTACACAAGAACCCAGGGGAAGACTCACCCATATCTCACAGCTCAGGAGTCTGAGCCTCCCTGATGGGCATGCCCAACTCTGTTCCACAGCAAATCCCAAGGGGACCCAGCCTTTGCTCTGGTCCCTCTTGATGCTGTCAGAGCACTATCTCCTCTGTACTGAGACCTGGTGGGAGACCCATACCTGTCTGGGCCAATGATGCTGACTTTCCAGCCTCCATCTCACAGCAAATCCCAAGGAGACCCAGTCCCAGCTCTGATTTTTCCTGTTGCAATGAGAGAACTATCTCAACTATCCAGGGACTTGCTGGAAGATGCACCATCCCTTTAAGTCAATGAAGTCAATGAGACCAGACTCTTTAGCCTCTGTCCCACAGCAGATCCCAAGAGGGTCTAACAGACATCAAGGGAATATTTTACCCAACTGCTGCAGAATATAAATTTTTCTCTTCAGCACATGGAACATTATACAAGATAGACCATATCATAGGCCACAAAACAAGTCTCACCAAATTCAAGAGTCAAAATTATATCATGTATCTTCTTTGACCATAATAGAATGAACTAGAAGTCAACAAAAAGTAGAAATTTGGAAACTATACAAATACATGGAAGTTACACAAAATGCTTCTGAATGATCAATGAAGAAAGTAAAGAAGGAAATTTTAAAAATTCTTAAAACAAATGAAATGGAAGCACAACATATGAGAACCTATGGGATACAGTGAAAGCAGTACAAACAGGCAAGTTTACATATAGCCTAAATAAAAATATAGGAAGACTTCAAATAGTCTAACAATGAACCTGAAGAAACCAGAGAAGCAAGAACAAACCAAACCTAAAAATAGTAGAAGGAAAGAAGCAATAAAGGTCAGAGCAGAAATGAATAAAATTGAGGTTAAATACAGAAGATCAATAAAATGAAAAGGTTGTGTTTTGAAAAGATAAAAATATGACAAATCTTTAGCTGGACTAAGAAAAAAATGGAAGATTCAAATAAAATTGGAGACAAAAGACAACACATTACAACTGATCTCACGTAAATTATTAGAGACTACTAAGGATTTTTGAGAGTGCTACAAACAGCTATTCACTAATAAATTGGAAAAGCTAGAAGAAATTGATAAGTTCATTGACACATACAACCTACCAAGACTGAACCATAAAGAAATAGAAAATCTGAACAGAACAATAATGAGTAACAAGATCAAAGCAATCATAAAAAGTCTCTCATCAAAGAAAAGCCCAGGACCTGATGGATTCACTGTTGAATTGTACCAAATATCTAAGAAATAACACCAACTCTACTGAAACTATTTCAAATAATTGAAGAGGAGGTAATTGAAGAGGGGGGAATGCTTCCAGTCGTTCTATGAGGCCAGCACTACCCTGATACCAATAACATATAAGGTCACAACTAAAAAGATAAAACTACACATGCCAACATCCATGGTGAACATTGCTGCAAAAATCCTGAACAAGATATCAGCAAACTGAATTCAACAATACATTACAAAGATCATCCACCACAATCAAGTGGGATTCATCCCAGGGATGCAAGGATGGTTCAACATATGGAAATCAATAAGCATAATACATCAAATCAACAGAATGAAGGACAAAAAAATATTATTCATCTCAATGAATGCTGAAAAAGCATTTGATAAATTCAGTATCACTTCATGATGAAAAAATTCTCAGCAAATTGAGTATAGAAGGATCATATCTTAATATGACAAAAGCCTTATATAACAAACTGATAGCTAATATTGTGATGAACAAGGAAAAATTGAAAGCCATTTCTCTAAGACCTGGAACATGTCAAGAATGCCCACCTTCTCTACTGCTATTTTACGTTGTTCTGGAAGTCCTAGCCAGAGCAATCATCAAACAGAGGAAAAAAAATAAAAGGCATCCAAGCAGGAAAGGAAGAAGTCAAATTAGCCTTGTCTGCAGATAATATAATCTTATATTTAGAAAAACCTAAAGACTCCACCAAAAAACTCTCTTATAACTGATTTTAAAAAAAAGATTCAGTAGAGCTGCAGGATACAAAATCAACATACAAAACTCAGTAGCATTTTTCATTACTAACAGTGATCTGAACAGGAAATCATAAAACAATGCCATTTAATATAGTCGCACAAAATAAAATACATAGGAATAAATTTAACCAAAGAAGTGAAAGATCTCTATAAGGAAAACAGTAAGAAATCAGTTAAAGAAATTAGAGCAGACACAAAAAATGGAAAGATATCCCATGCTCATAGACTGAAATAATTAATATTGTTAATATGTCTATAATCTATACAGGTTATTCAAGGCTATCTATAAGTTTAATGCAATTCCTATCAAAACACCAGAAATACTCTTCACAGAAATAGAAAAACACAATTCTAAAATTCATATGGAACCACAGAATACTCGAAATAGCTAAAGCAATTCTGAGAAAAAAAAAACACACACCCACATACACACAAAAAACAACAAACATGAAAAGAAAACCGCAACAAAGAAAAACAAAGCTGGAGGCATCACCCTACCTGATGCAAAAATATAGTAATCAAAACAGCATAGTACTGACTAAAAACAGATACATAAACAGATGGGACAGCATAGATAACCCAGAGACAAAGCTACACACTTGCAGTCAACTTATTTTTGACAAAGCCAGCAAGAACATACATTGGGTATAGGACAATCTCATTAATAAATGATGATGAGAAAACTGGATATCCATATGCAGAAGAATAAAACAAGATCCGTATCTTTCACCATATACAAAAAATCAAATCAACAGAAATTAAAGACTTACATCTAAGTCCTGAAACTATGAAGGTACTAGAAGAAAACATAGAAGAAAATCTTCAAGACATCAGTCTGGGCAAAGACTTTTTGTGTAAGACCTCAAATGCACAGGCAACAAAAGCAAAAGTAGGCAAATGGGATTATATCAAGCTTAAAAGTTTCTGCACAGCAAAGAAAACAATCAACAAAATGAAGAGTCAACCTACAGAATGGGAGAACATATTTGCAAACTATCCATCCAACAAGAGATCAATAACTTAAATATATAAGGAATTAAAACACTCAATAGCAAAAAGACAGTCTGATTTAAAAATGGGCAAAAGACCTGAATAGACATTTCTCAAAAGAAGATGGACACATGGCTAACAAGTGTATGAAAAAGTGCTCAGTGTCACTAACCATCAGGGAAATGCAAATCAAAGCCACAATGAGATATCACTCCACCCTAATTAGAATGGCTATTATCAAAAAGGCCAAAAACAATAATAATAATAACAAGTGCTGGCAAGGATGTAGCGAAAGGAGAACTTCTCTTTCTCCCAGCTAAAGTAATATCAGCAGAGCCCTAGTGGGGAAACTGAAATCCCACTCTACCTAGCAGTAATAAGCATCTCTTCCATCTCATGTGTCAAAGAAGGTCAAAGAGGGAACTGGGACTTTCCTATCCCACCTAACAGTAATGAAGCAGCACCTTCCCAGCCCTGCTGGTGCAGTGTCAGAGGAGGCGTGGAAAAACAAAGTTTAAATAAGATCCAAAGTCTCACAACATAATACTTAAATATTTGAGTTAAATGAAAAATAATTCAGTATACCCCAAACCAGGAAAATAGCAACTAGAATGAGAAAAACCAACCAACGGAAGATGCCAGTACCAAAACAGAACAGATGTTGGAATTATCTGATGACGATTTTAAAGCAGCCATCATAAAAATGCTTCAATGAACAATAACAAACATACTTGAAACAAATAGAAAATATAAAGTCTTAGCAAAAAATGGAAGACATAAAGAATAAAAAGAAATGTAAGAACTTAAAAACACAATAGCCATACTTTTTGAAAAAAAAAATGGATTAACAACAAAATAGAACAGAGAAAAGAATCAGTGAACTTAAAGAGAGAACAAGAGATATTACCTAGTGTGAAAAACAGAGAGAAAACAGAGGTGTTTTTTTTTTGTTTGTTTTTTGGTTTTAGAACAAACCCTTATGAACTGTGGAACTAAAATGAACCATATTTTGTTACAACATGTGTAATCTAACATGTCACAGAAGGATAAGAGTAAGAGAGTGGGGCTGAAAAAGTATTCAAAGAAATAATAGTTGAAAGTTTCCCTAATATTTCAAAAGACAAAAATCTATAGATTCAAGAAGATGAATGAATCCTAAATAGGACTGACCCAGAGAAATTCATGCCAGGACACATCACAAGCAAACTTCAGAAAACTAAATACAAAAAAAAAAAAACTTGAATGTAGTGAGAGAGAAAGGGTATATTACTCACAGAGTTAAAAAAATTCAAATGACAATAGATTCCTCATCAGAAACTCAGAACATCAGGAAAGAAGAAAGAACAACAGAAAGAGGAAAAATGTAGGTAAATACAAGGGATTCTCTTTCTCTTTTTGAATTTTCTTAACTATGTTTGATGGCTGAAGCAAAAATTATAATAATATCTGACGTGGTACTCAATGTATGTAGAGAAAATATTTTAGATAATTATAAGCAGGAGAGAGTAAAGGGTTATTAAGAGATGTAAAGTTTCTAAACTTCAGTGGAGCTGAATTGCATCTCGATAGCAGTGGTTGTCACATTTAGGATAACATGATGGGATAGCACAAAATTACACACATAAATTACAGAATTATCAATTTTCTTATTTTGATATTGTACTATAATTATATAAGGCGTAACCACTAGGGGAAACTGGTGGGGAAAAGATATACAACATCTATATTATCTGTATTATCTTTGCAAATTCCTTTAAACCTTTAATTATTTCAAAATAAAAAAACTAAATAGAGGGGGGAAATGGAGACACACACACTCAGAGAATACTTTTCCAATATCTTTAATGATAAGAATTATCACTAGAGACCCTGCAGTTATTTAAATGTTTATAAAGTATTTTAAAAACATTAAACTGATACATTTGAAAGCCAGATAAAATGAATGTATTCCAAGAAAAATATAGCTATTCAAGAACTAACACAAAAGGAATAGAAAATCTAAATAGTACTATATCTATTTTTTAATCAAATCTGAAATTTTATAAATGTTATATTTTATATTATATATAAAAGAAACTTCAAGACCACATGAATTCCGCAGTGAATTATCCCAAACACATGAGAAATAAACTAATTGTATCCAAAGTCTTTTATAAAGTAATAAAAGAGACACTTTCCAACTCATTTTATGAAGCTAGTAAAACCTTCTAACAAAAATATGACAAGATTACAAAAAAGAAAAACTCTAGTGTAAGGCCAATTTCTTCTGTGAACAAAACATTAGCCAATTAAATCTAGTTGTAAGCTGACAAGCTGATTCTAAAATGTATATGAAAAGAGTCCCAGAGAAAGTCAAGAGCAGTAAAGGCAGTCATGAATAAGAAAAACAAGAAGAGCATTGCTAGACATCAAGACTTGCAGACTATAGATATTAAGGTCATGTGATATTAGTGCAGGATAGATTAATAGACTAAATAGCAGAACAGAGAACCCCAAGACAGTCCAAATATATAAAAGAACTTGATTTATGACAAAACTGACATTACAGTGCTCTGGGAAAAAGATAAACTTTCCAAAAACCAAGTGGAATCCATTGGATATCCACATGGAGTATAACTGAATCATGATCTTTACCTTAAATCATAGATATTCCATCAATTCTAGATGAACTAAAGACCTCATTGTGAAACACTATGATTTCTAAAAGTCAATTAAATTGACTTAATCATGAAATTATATTGGAAAATATCAAATCTAAACAGAATGCAAAAATTATCATCAATAAAATAAAAAAGCTAAACTGGACTGTAAAATATGATTTTAAAATTCTGTTTATCAAAATGTATCATTAAGATAGCAAAGCCCCAGTATTAAGAAGATATTATATGTATTAAAAAACACAAAGTTCTTGACTCCAGAATATATAAAGAATCCTTACATTTAAGCAAGAAAAATAAAAAATTTTAAAAATGGACAAAAGTCTTAAAGCGACACTTCACAGAAAGGTAATTACATGGCCAAGAGATACACAAAAAAGAGCTTGGTTTTATTAGTCATCAGGGAAATGTAAATTAAGGCCACAAAGGCCACAAATGCTTCTACCAGATGGCTTAAATTAAAAGAATAATGATATCACTTCTAGGTGTAACAAAAATGCACATACATGCAAATTAAAAGATACCTCAAGAGAGATTTATTGCAACACAATTTGTAATAATAAAAAGTGGAAACAAATAAAATGTACCTCAATAGCAGAATGGATAAATAAGTTATGATGAAATTATACAATGAAATACTAGATAGGAATAAGAAAGAATGGCATATTGCTACATTGCTACATGCAACAGTGCGCTTGCATCTCACAAACAAAATGCTGAGTTAAGGAAACCAGACACCAAAATAATGCATACAGTAGGCTTCCCCTCTACTTGGAGGAGAAGTGAGTAGCTAGGTGGGAGTGTGAAGGCTTCTGGGGTGCTACTGATGCTTTACTTCTTTATCTTGGTGGTTATATAGGTGTGCTGCTCCCATTGTGAAAATTCAGTGAGCTGGACACTTGTGATTTGTGCACTTGTAAATATGATATCTTTTAATTTTTTTTTACTTTTAAAAGTATAGCAAGAATTAGAGAAAATATAGAGTTAACAGCATTTCATCCAAAAGCTGAAATCTTTGTGGGCAAAGGGCAAATTAATTTCACACAGGCACTTGCACGCCGACAGCATATGAATCTCTCAGGTTACAGATGGCAAGGGGTAAGTGAATGCCTTTGAAAACAGGAGTTGAATCTTGAGAATGGGGTCTTATAAGTTCCAGCTCAAATACAGATGGTCCCCAAATTATGATTGTTTTCAACTATACAATGGGTTTATAAGCAGCTGTATATATCTGAGCCTTGCAACTGTCTGTTCCAGTATCCTGAGAGAAGAAAATAACTTGGACTTCATCAAGTAAATAGAAACCTATTCTTGCCTTATCAACATCACAGAGAGCAGTTGCCACCTAGTTAGTTGTTTTTCTTCTTCTTCCTCTTTTTCCCCTCTCTTTTGTAAAACATAATTTTCTTACTTTTTATTTACTTTGTTTTTCTTTATTAATTCTAAAAATACGTTGGGGGGGCGGGATACATGTGCAGAACGTGCAGATTTGTTACATAGGTATACATTTGCCATAGTGGTTTGCTGCACTTATTGACTTGTCCTCTAAGTTCCCTCCCTTCACCCCCTCCCAATGCCCTAATAGACCCTGGTGTGTGTCATTCCCCCTCTGTGTCCATGTGTTCTCAATGTTCAACTTCCCCTTAAGAGTGAGAACACACGGTGGTTTTCTGTTCCTGTGTTAGTTCGCTGAGGATGATAGCTCCCAGCTTCATTCATGTCCCTGCAGAGGACATAATCTTATTCCTTTTTATGGCTGCCTAGTATACCATGGTGTATATGTACAATATTTTCTTTGTCAAGTCTATCATTGATGAGCATCTGGGTTGGTTCTATGTCTTTGCTATTCTGAATAGTGCTGCAGTAAACATACGTGTGCATGTGTCTTTAGAGTAGAATTATTTATATTCCTTTGAGTATACACCCAGTAATGGGATTGCTGGGTCAAATGGTATTTGTGGTTCAAGATCCTTGAGGAATCACCATACTGTCTTCCACAATGGTTGAACTAATTTACATTTCCACCAACAGTGTAAAAGCGTTCCCATTTCTCCACAGCCTTACCAGTATCTATTGGTTCTTGACTTTTTAATAATTGCCATTCTGACTGGCATGAGGTGGTAGCTCATTGTGGTTTTGATTTGCATTTCTCTGATGATCAGTGATGTTGAGCTTTTTTTCATGTTTGTTGGCTGCATAAATGTCTTCTTTTGAGAAGTGTCTGTCTGTTCATATCCTTTGCCCACTTTTTGATGGGATTTTTTTTTCTTTTAAATTTGTTTAAGTTCGTTGTAAATTCTGGATATTAGATCTTCATCAGATGAGTAGATTGCAAAAATTTTTCCCCATTCTGTAGGTTGCCTGTTCACTCTGATGATAGTTTCTTTTGCTGTGAAGAAGCTCTTTAGTTTATTTAGATCCCATTTGTCTATTTTTGCTTTCATTGCAATTGCTTTTGACATTTTTGCCATGAAGTATTTGCCCATGACTATGTCCTGAATGGTATTGCCTAGGCTTTCTTCTAGGATTTTTATGGTTTTGAGTTTTACATTTAAGTCTTTAATCCATCTTGAGTTAATTTTTGTATAAGGTGTAAGGAAAGGGTCCAATTTCAGTTTTCTGCAAATGGCTAGCCAGTTTCCGCAGCACTATTTACTGATTAGGAGATCCATTCCTCATTGCTTGTTTTGTCAGGTTTGTCAAAGATCAGATGGTTGTAGATGTGTGGTGTTATTTCTGAGGTCTCTGTTGTGCTCCATGGGTCTATATGTTTGTTTTGGTACCAGTACCAAGCTGTTTTGATTACTGTAGACTTGTAGTATGGTTTGAAATCAGTAGTGTGATACCTCCAGCTTTGTTCTTTTTGCTTAGAATGGTCTTGGCTATCTGGGGTCTTCTTTGACTCCATATGAAATTCAAAATATTTTTTTCTAATTCTGTGAAGAATGTCAATGGTAGTTTGATGGGAATAGCATTGGACCTATAAATTACTTTGCCCAAAAGCTACCACTGACTTTCTTCACAGAATTGGAAAAAAAAGCTACTTTAAACTTCATATGCAACCAAAAAAGAATCCACATAGCCAAGACAATCCTGGACAAGAAGAACAAAGCTGGAGGCATCACCTCCAGCATCACACTACCTGAATTCAAACTTTACTACAAGCCTACAGTAACCAAAACAGCATGGTACTGGTACCAAAACAGATATATAGACTAATGGAACAGAATGGAGGCCTCAAAATAACACCACACACCTACTACCATCTGATCTTTGACAAACCTGACACACACAAGCAATGAGGAAAAGATTCCCTATTTAATAAATGGTGTTGGGAAAACTGGCTAGCCATATACAGAAAACTGAAACTGGACCCCTTCCTTACATCTTATACAAAAATCAACTCAAAATGGATCAAAGACTTAAACTTAAAACCTAGGACCATAAAAATCCTAGAAGAAAACCTGGGCAATACCATTCAGGACTTAGGCATAGGCAAAAATTTCATGAATAAGACACCAAAAGCAATGGCAACAAAAGCCAAAATTGACAACCGGGATCTAATTAAACTAAAGAGCTTCTGCACCGCAAAAGAAGCTATCATCAGAGTGAACAGGCAACCTACAGAATGGGAGAAAATTTTTGCAATCTATCCATCTGACAAAGGGCTAATATCCAGAATCTACAAAGAACTTTAAACAAATTTACAAGAAAAAAGCAAACAACCCCATCAAAAAATGGGCAAAGGATATGAACAGACACTTCTCAAAAGAAGACATTCATGCAGCCAACAGACACATGAAAAAATGCTCATCATCACTGATCATTAGAGAAATGCAAATCAAAACCACAATGAAATACCATCTCACGCCAGTTAGAATGGCAATCATTAACAAGTCAGGAAACAACAGATGCTGGAGAGGTTGTGGAAAAACAGAAATGCTTTTACACTGTTGGTGGGAGTGTAAATTAGCTCAACCATTGTGGAAGACAGTGTGGTGATTCCTCAAGGATCTAGAACTAGAAATATTATTTGACCCAGCCATCCCATTACTGGGTATATACCCAAAGGATTGTAAATCATTCTACAATAAAGACACATGCACACGTATGTTTGTTGCAGCACTATTCACAATAGCAAAGACTTGAAACCAACCCAAATGTCCATCAATGATAGACTGGATTAAGAAAATGTGGCACATATACACCATGGAATACCATGCAGCCATTAAAAAGGATGAGTTCATGTCCTTTGCAGGGACATGGATGAAGCTGGAATCCATCATTCTCAGCAAACTATCACAAGAACAGAAAACCAAACACCACATATTCTCACTCATAAGTGGGAGTTGAACAATGAGAACACATGGACACAAGGAAGGAAAATCACACACCGGGGCCTGTGGTGGATGAGGGGCTAGGGAAGGAATAACATTAAGAGAAATACCTCATGTAGGTGACAGGTTGATGGGTGCAGCAAACCACCATGGCATGTGCATACCTGTGTAACAAAACTGCATGTTCTGCACATGTAACCCAGAACTTAACGTATAATAAAATAAATAAATTACTTTGGGCAGTATGGCCATTTTCATGACATTGATTCTTCTTATCGATGAGCATGAAATGTTTTTCCATTTGTTTGTTTCCTTTCTTATTTCCTTGAGCAGTGGTTTGTAGTTCTCCTTGAAGAGGTCCTTCACATTCTTTGTTAGCTGCATTCCAAAATATTTTATTCTCTTTGTAGTGGTTGTGAATGAGAGTTCATTTATGATTTGGCTCTCTGCTTTCCTATTGTTGGTGTAAAGGAATGCTTGTGCTTTTTTTTTTTTTTTATACTTTAAGTTCTAGGGTACATGTGCATAACGTGCAGGTTTGTTACATATGTATACAGAGAAATGCAAATCAAAACCACAATGAGATACCATCTCACACCAGTTAGAATGGCAACCATTAAGAAGTCAGGAAACAGCCGGGCGCGGTGGCTCAAGCCTGTAATCCCAGCACTTTGGGAGGCCGAGACTGGCGGATCACGAGGTCAGGAGATCGAGACCATCCTGGCTAACACGGTGAAACCCCGTCTCTACTAAAAAAAATACAAAAACTAGCCGGGCGAGGTGGCGGGCGCCTGTAGTCCCAGCTCCTCGGGAGGCTGAGGCAGGAGAATGGTGTAAACCCGGAAGGCGGAGCTTGCAGTGAGCTGAGATCCGGCCACTGCACTCCAGTCCAGGCGACAGAGCGAGACTCCGCCTCAAAAAAAAAAAAAAAAAAAAAAAAGAAGTCAGGAAACAACAGGTGTTGGAGAGGATGTGGAGAAATAGGAACACTTTTACACTGTTGGTGGGATTGTAAACTAGTTCAACCATTATGGAAAACAGTATGGCAATTCCTCAAGGATCTAGAACTAAATGTACCATATGACCCAGCCATCCCACTACTGGGTATATACCCAAAGGATTATAAATTATTCTACTACAAAGACACATGCACACGTATGTTTATTGCGGCACTATTCACAATAGCAAAGACTTGGAATCAACCCAAATGTCCATCTGTGACAGACTGGATTAAGAAAATGTGGCACATATACACCATGGAATACTATGCAGCCATCAAAAAGGATGAGTTTGCGTCCTTTGTAGGGACATGGATGCAGCTGGAAACCATCATGCTTGTGCTTTTTGCACATTAATTTTGTATCCTAAGATTTGCTGAAGTTGCTTATCAGTTCAAGAAGTTTTTGGGCTGCAATGGTGGAGTTTTCTAAATATAATATCATGTCCTCCGCAAACAGAGGCAACTTGACTTCCTCTCTTCCTATTTGAATACCCCTTATTTCTTTCTCTTGCCTGATGGCCCTGGCCAGACCTTCTAATACTAGGTTGAATAAGAGTGGTGAGAGAGGGCATCCTTGTCTTGTGCTGGTTTTCAAAGGAAATGCATCCAGCTTTTGCTCATTCAATATTATATTGGCTGTGGGTTTGTCACAAATAGTTCTTACTATTTTGAGATATGTTCCATCAATACCTAGTTTATTGAGAGTTTTAACATGAAGGGCTGTAGAACTTTGTTGAAGGCCTTTTCTGCATCTATTGAGATAATCATGTGGTTCTTGTCTTTGGTTCTGTTTATGTGACAGATTACATTTATTGACTTGTGTATGTTGAACCAGCCTTGCATCCCAGGGATGAAGCTGATTTGATCGTGATGGGTAAGATTTTTGATGTGCTGCTGGATTTGGTTTGCCAGTATTTTATTGAGAAATTTTTTGCATTGATGTTCTTCAGGGATATTGGCCTGAAATCTTTTTTTGTGTCTCTCTTCCCAGTTGTGGTATCAGGATAACGCTGGCTTCATAAAATGAGTTAGGGAGGAATCCCTCCTTTTCAATTGTTTGGAATAGTTTCAGGAGGAATGGTACCAGCTCCTGTATGTATTTTTGGTAGAATTCAGCTGTGAACTCATCTGGTCCTGGGCTTTTTTTGGTTGCTAGGCTATTAATTACTGCCTCAATTTCAGAGTTTGTTATTGGTCAATTCAGGGATTCAACTTCTTCCTGGTTTAGTCTTGGTACGGTGTGTGCATCCAGGAATTTATCCATTTCTTCTAGATTTTCAAGTTTATTTGCACAGAGGTATTTATAGTATTCTCTGATAATAGTTTTTATTTCTGTGGGGTCAATGGTGATATCCCCTTTATCATTTTTTATTGTGTTTATTTGATTCTTCTTTCTCTTCTTCAACTAGCAGTCTATTTTGTTAATTTTTTCCGAAAAACGGCTACTGGATTTGTTGACTTTTTTAAGAGTTTTTCATTTCTCTCTCTCCTTCACTTCTCCTCTGATCTTAGTTATTTCTTGTCTTCTGCTAGATTTTGGAATTTTTTGCTCTGACCTCTCTAGCTCTTTTAATTGTGATGTTAAGAGTGTTGATTTGAGATCTTTCTAGCTTTCTGATGTGGCCATTTAGTGCTATAAATCTCCCTCTTAACACTGCTTTAGCTGTGTCCCAGAGATTCTGGTACGTTGTCTCTTTGTTCTTATCAGTTTTAAAGAACTTCTTGATTTCTGCCTTAGTTTCATTATTTACCCAGGAGTTATTCATGAACAGGTTGTTCGATTTCCATGAAATTGTGTGGTTTTGAGTGGGTTTCTTAATCCTGAGTTCTAATTTGATTGCACAGTGGTCTCAGAGACTGTTATGATTTCAGTTCTTTTGCATTTGCTGAGGAGTGTTTTACTTTCAATTATGTGGTTGATTTTAGAATAAATGCCATGTGGTGCTGGGAAGAATGTATACTCTATCAATTTACAGTAAAGAGTTATTTAGATTTCTACTAGGTCCACTTGATCCAGAACCGAGTTCAAGTCCTGAATATCCTTGTCAATTTTCTGTCTCATTGATCAGCCTAATACTGACAGTGGGGTGTTAAAGTCTCCCTCTATTATTGTGTGGGAGTCTAAGTCTCTTTGTAGGTCTCTAAGAACTTGTTTCACAAATCTGGGTACTCCTGTATTGGGTGCATATATATTTAGCATAGTTAGTTCTTCTTGTTGACTTGTTCCCTTTAACATTATGTAATGCCATTCTTTGTCTTTTTTGATCATTGTTGGTTTAAAGTCTGTTTTGTCAGAGACTAAGATTACAACCCCTGCTTTTTCTTTTCTCTCCATTTGCTTGGTAAATTTCCTCCATCCTTTTATTTTGAGTCTATGTGTGTCTTTGCACGTAAGTGGGTCTCCTCAACACAGCACACTGATGGGTCTTGATTCCTTATCCAATTTGTCAGTCTTTGTCTTTTAATTTGGGCATTTAGCCCATTTACATTTAAGGTTAGTATTGTTACGTGTGAATTTGATCCTGTCATCATGATGCTATTTTGCATACCAGTTGATTCAGTTCCTTCATAGTGTCATTGGTCTTTATATTTTGATGTGTTTTTGCAGTGGCTGGTACCAGTTTTTCCTTTCCATATTTAGTGCTTCTTTTAGGAGCTCTTGCAGGGCAGGCCTGGTGGTAAAGAAATCCTGCAGCATTTGCTTGTCTGGAAATGATTTTATTTCTCCTTCACTTATGAAGCTTAGTTTGGCTGGATATGAAATTCTGGGTTGAAAATTCTTTCCTTTAAGAATGTTGGATATTGGCCTCCAATCTATTCTGGCTCCTAGAGTTTCTGCTGAGAAGTCCACTGTTTGTCTGATGGGCTTCCCTTTGTAAGTGACCCAGCCTTTCTCTCTGGCGGCCCTTAACAGTTTTCTTTCATTTCAACCTTGGAGAATCTGATGATTATGTGTCTTGGGGTTGATCTTGTTGTGGAGTATCTTAATGCTGTTCTCTGTATTTCCTGAATTTGCATGTTGGCCTGTCTTAGAAGGTTGGGGAAGTTCTCACGGATAATATCCCGAAGTGTGTTTTCCAGCTTGCTTCCATTCTCCCTGTCTCCTCATACTCCAATCAATCATAGGTTCAGTCTTTTCACATAGACCCGTATTTCTTGGATGTTTTATTTGTTCCTTTTCATTCTTTTTTCTCTCTTCTTGTATGTATGTATTATTTCAGTAAGCTGGTCTTCAAACTCTGATATCCTTTCTTCTGCTTGGTTGATTCAGCTGTTGGTACTTGTGTATGCTTCACAAAGGTCTTGTGTTCTGTTTTTCAGCTCCATTAGGTCGTTTATGTTCCTCATTAAACTGGTTACTCTAGTTAGCAATCCCTTTAACCTTTTATCAAGGTTCTTAGCTTCTTTTTCTTCTTCTTCTTTTTTTTTTTTTTTTTTGTTGGAATTTTGCTCTTGTTGCCTAGGCTGGAGTGCAATCTCAGCTCGCTACAACCTCCACCTCCCAGGTTCAGGCAATTCTGTCTCAGCCTCCCAATTAGCTGAGATTATAGGTGCATGCCACCACACCCAGCTAATTTTTGTATTTTCAGTAGAGACGGGGTTTCATCATATTGGTCAGGCTGGTCTTAAACTCCTGACCTCAGGTGATCCACCTGCCTTGGCCTCCCACAGTGCTGGGATTACAGACTTGAGCCACTGCGCCTGGCTGGTTCTTAGCTTCTTTGCTTTGGGTTAGAATATGTTCCTTTAGCTCATTGTAGTTTTTCATGACCCATCTTCTGAAGCCTACTTTTGTCAATTCATCCGTCTGATCCTTCGCCCCACTTCTGCACTCTTGATGGAGAGATGCTGCAATCATTTGGAGGAGAACAGGCACTCTGGCTTTTTGGGTTTTCAGAATTTTTTTCATTGATTCTTTCTTATCTTCATGAGTTTGTCTAGTTTTGATCTTTGAGGCTGATTACCCTTGGATGAGGTTTTTGTGGGGACCTTTGTTGTTATTGTTGATGCTATTGTTGTCACTCTCTGCTTGTTTGTTTTTCTTTCAATAGTCAGGTCCCTCTTCTGTAGGGCTATTGTGGTTTGCTGGGGGTTCACTTCAGATCCTATTCATCTGATTCGCTCCTGTACCTGGAGATGTCACTCAAGGAGGCTAGAGAACAGCAAAGATGGGGGTCTGCTCCTTTTGGGACCTCTGACTTTGAGGGGCACCAAACCGATGCCAGTAGGATCGCTCCTTTATAGGGTGTCTGACAACCCCTGTTGGAGGATTACATCCAGTTGGGTGGCACAGGGAGCAGGATCCATTAACTGAAGCACTTTGTCCCTTGGTGGAGATGGTGGTGTGCTTCACTAGGGGGAAACCCACTCGTCTTGGCTGCCCGAATTCCTTAGAACTACCAGGATCAGAGGCTAAGTCTGCTGGTCTGCAGAGACTGTGGCCACCCTGCCCCCTTGAGGCTCAGGCTTAGTGAGATCTGAATTCTGTCCCTGCACCTCTGGCTGAAGTTATTGGAGGTCCTACAGGGAAGCCCAGTCCACTGAGGAAGAATGGGTCAGGGTTAGGCCTGAAGAGGCATGCTGGCCACAGACTGCCACAGCTGGTGTGTTGGACTGTGCGGACAAGTCTTGGGACCAAGCCATTCAGCCTTCCCAGCTCCAGCAGGAGAAAAGAGCAGCCTGGAGCTATAGAAATGAGTGCTGCCCTTCCCCCATCCAGGGAGCTTAGCATGCTAGGCAGTTGCAAGTCCCATTGCTGGCTGTTGCCCCTCCCCCAAGGAGCTCAACTTGGCTTAAGACAGTAGGCAGCCGCAGCAGGTACTGGCTCCCCTCCCCTTGGGAGTGCAGTAGGCTTAAGCATCACCTCACCCAGATGGCACCTGGAAAATCGGGTTACTCCCACCCTAATACTGCACTTTTCCAAGGATCTTAGCAAATGGCACACCGGGAGACTATATCCTGCATCTGGCTCAGAAGGTCCCATGCCCATGGAGCCTCGCTCATTGCTAGCACAGAAGTCTGAGATCAAACTGCAAGGCAGCAGCGAGGCTGGGGGAAGCATGCCCTCCATTGCCAAGGCTTGAGTAAGTAAACGAAGCGGCCAGGAAGCTCGAACCGGGTGGAGCCCACCACAGCTCAAGGAGGCCTGCCTGCCTCTGTAGACTCCACCTCTGGAGGCAGGGCATAGCCCAACAAAAGGCTGCAGAAACTTCTGCAGACTTAAATGTCCCTGTCTGACAGCTTTAAAGAGACTAGTGGTTCTTCCAGCATGGAGTTTGAGATCTGAGAATGGACAGACTGCCTCCTCAAGTGGGTCCCTGACTCCCGAGTAGCCTAACTGGGAGGCACCCCCCAGTAGGGGCAGACTGACACCTCACATGGGTGGGAACCCCTCTGAGATGAAGCATCCAGAGGAACAATCAGGCAGCAACATTTGCTGTTCAGCAATATTCGCTGTTCTGCAGCCTTTGCTGGTGACATCCAGGCAAACAGGTCTGCAGTGGACCTCCAGCAAATTCCAACAGAACTGCAGCTGAGGGTCCTGTTAGAAGGAAAACTAACAAACAGAAAGGAAATCCACACCAAAACCCCATTTGTATCTCATCATCATCAAAGACCAAAGGTAGATAAAACCACAAAGATGGGGAAAAAACAGAGCAGAAAATCCCAAAATTATAAAAATCAGAGTGCCTCTCCCCTTTGAAGGGAATGCAGCTCCTTGCTAGCAATGGAACAAAACTGGACGGAGAATGACTTTGACGAGTTCAGAGAAGAAAGCTTCAGACAATCAAACTTCTCCAAGCTAAAGGAGGAAGTTCAAACCCATTGCAAAGAAGCTAAAAACCTTGAAAAATGATTAGACGAGTGACTAACTAGAATAACCACTGTAGAGAAGTCCTTAAATGACCTGATGGAGCTGAAAACCATGGCACAAGAACTACGTAACAAATGCACAAGCTTCAGTAGCCGATTCAATCAACTGGAAGAAAGGGTATCAGTGACTGAAGATCAAATGAATGAAATGAAGTGAGAAGAGAAGTTTAGAGAAAAAAGAGTAAAAATAAATGAACAAAGACTCCAAGAAATGTGGGACTATGAGAAAAGACCAAATCTATGTCTGATTGATGTACTTGAAAGTGATGGGGAGAATGAAACCAAGTTGGAAAACACTCTGCAGGATATCATCCAGGAGAATTTCCCAAACCTAGAAAGGCAGGCCAACATTCAAATTCAGGAAATACAGAGAATGCCACAAAGATACCCTGAGAAGATCAACTCCAAGACACATAATTGTCAGATTCACCAAAGTTTAAATGAAGGAAAAAATATTAAGGGCAGCCAGAGAGAAAGGTCGGGTTACCCATAAAGGGAAGCCCATCAGACTAACAGCAGATCTCTCGGCAGAAACTCTACAAAGCAGAAGAGAGTGGGAGCCAATATTCAACATTCTTACAGAAAAGAATTTCAACCCAGAATTTCATATCCAGCCAAACTAAGTTTCATAAGTGAGAGAGAAATAAAATCCTTTACAGACAAGCAAATGCTTAGAGATTTTGTCACCACCAGGTCTGCCCTACAAGAGCTCCTGAAGGAAGTCCTAAACATGGAAAGGAACAACTGGTACCAGCCACTGCAAGAACATGCCAAATTGTAAAGACCACCAATGCTAGGAAGAAACTGCATCAACTAACGAGCAAAATAACCAGCTAACATCATAACGACAGGATCAAATTCACACATAACCATATTAACCTTAAATGTAAATGGGCTAAATGTTCCAATTAAAAGACACAGATGGCAAATTGGATACTCAAGACTCATCAGTGTGCTGTATTCAGGAGGCCCATCTCATGTGCAAAGATACACATAGGCTCAAAATAAAGGGATGGAGGAAGATCTACCAAGCAAGTGGAAAACGAAAAAAGGCAGGGGTTGCAATCCTAGTCTCTGATAAAACAGACTTTAAACCAAAAAAGATCAAAAGAGACAAAGAAAAAGAAGGCCATTACATGATGGTAAAGGGATCAATTCACCAAGAAGAGCTAACTTTCCTAAATATATATGCACCCAATACAGGAGCACCCAGATTCAAAAAGCAAGTTCTTAGAGACCTACAAAGAGACTTAGACAACCATACAATAATAATGGGAGACTTTAGTACCCCATTGTCAGCATTAGATAGATCAATGAGACAGAAAGTTAACAAGGATATCTGGGAATTGAACTCAGCTCTGCACCGTGAAGACCTAATATACATCTACAGAACTCTCCACACCAAATCAACAGAATATACATTCTTCTCAGCACCACATCACACTTATTCCAAAACTGACCACATAATTGGAAGTAAAGCACTCCTCAGCAAATGTAAAAGAACAGAAATCACAACAAACTGTCTCTCAGACAACTGTGCAATCAAACTAGAACGCAGGATTAAGAAACTCACTCAAAACCGCTCAACTATATGGAAACTGAACAACCTGCTCCTGAATGACTGCTGGGTAAATAATGAAACGAAGGAAGAAACAAAGATTTTCTTTGAAACCAATGAGTACAAAGACACAACATACCAGAATCTCTGAGATATGTTTAAAGCACTGTGTAGAGGGAAATTTATAGCACTAAAGGCCCACAAGAGAAAGCAGGAAAGATCTAAAATTGACACCCTAACATCACAATTAAAACAACTAGAGAAGCAAGAACAAACACATTCAAAAGCTAGCAGAAGGCAAGAAATAACTAAGATCAGAGCAGAACTGAAGAAGATAGAGATGCAAAAAATTCCTTCAAAAAATCAATGAATCCAGCAGCTGGTTTTTTGAAAAGATCAACAAAATTGATAGACCACTAGAAACACTAATAAAGAAGAAAAGAGAGAAGAATCAAACAGATACAATAAAAAATGATAAAGGGGATATCACCACTGACCCTACAGAAATACAGACTACCATCAGAGAATACTACAAACACCTCTATGCAAATAAACTAGAAAATCTAGAAGAAATGGATAAATTCCTGGACACATATACCCTTCCAAAACTAAACCAGGAAGAAGTTGAATCCCTGAATAGACCAATAACAGGCTCTGAAATTGAGGCAATAATTAATAGCCTACCAACGAAAAAAAGTCCAGGACCAGATGGATTCACAGCCGAATTCTACCAGAGTTACAAGGAGAAGCTGGTACCATTCCTTCTGAAACTATTCCAATCAATAGAAAAAGAAGGAATCCTCTCTAACTCATTTTATAAGGCCAGCATCATCCTGATACCAAAGCCTGGCAGAGACACAACAAAAAAAGAGAGAATTTTAGACCAATATCCCTGATGAACATCAATGCAAAAATCCTCAATAAAAGACTGGCAAACCAAACCCAGCAGCACATCAAAAAGCTTATCCACCATGATCAAGTGGGCTTCATCCCTGGGATGCAAGGCTGGTTCAACACATGCAAATCAATAACCATAATCCAGCATATAAACAGAACCAAAGACAAAAACAAGATGATTATCTCAATAGATGCAGAAAAGGCCTTCAACAAAGTTCTACAGCCCTTCATGCTAAAAACTCTCAACAAACTAGGTATTGATGGGACGTATTTCAAAATAATAAGAGCTATTTATGACAAACCCACAGCCAATATCATACTGAATGGGCAAAAACTGGAAGCATTCCCTTTGAAAACTGACACAAGACAGGGATGCCCTCTCTCACCACTCCTATTCAACATAGTGCTGGAAGTTCTGGCTAGGGCAATCAGGTAAGAGAAAGAAATAAAGGGTATTCAGTTAGGAAAAGAAGAAGTCAAATTGTCCCTGTTTGCAGATGACATGATTGTATATTTAGAAAACCCCATCGTCTCAGTCTAAAATCTCCTTAAGCTGATAAGCAACTTCACCAAAATCTCAGGATACAAAATCAATGTGCAAAAATCATAAACATTCTTACACACCAATAACAGAGAGCCAAATCATGAGTGAACTACCATTCACAATTCCTTCAAAGATAATAAAATACCTAGGAATCCAACTTACAAGGGATGTGAAGGACCTCTTCAAGGAGAACTACAAACCACTGCTCAAAGGAATAAAAGAAGACACAAACAAATGGAAGTACATTCCATGCTCATGGATAGGAAGAATCAATATTGTGAAAATGGCCATATTGCCTAAGGTAATTCATAGATTCAATGCCATCCCCATCAGGCTACCAATGACTTTCTTCACAGAATTGGAAAAAACCACTTTAAAGTTCATGTGGAACCAAAAAAGAGCCTGAATTGCCAAGACAATCCTAAACCAAAAGAACAAAGCTGGAAGCATCATGCTACCTGACTTTAAACTATACTACAAGGTTACAATAACCAAAACAGCATGGGACTGGTACCAAAACAGATATATAGACCAAGGGAACAGTACAGAGCCCTCAGAAATAATACCACACATCTACAACCATCTGATCTTTGACAAACCTGACAAAAACAAGAAATGGGGAAAGGATTCCCTATTTAACAAATGGTGCTGGGAAAACTGACTAGCCATATGTAGAAAGCTGAAACTGGATCCCTTCCTTACACCTTATACAAAAATTAACTTGAGATGAATTAAAGACTTAAATGTTAGACCTAAAGCCATAAAAACCCTAGAAAAAAACCTGGGCAATACCATTCAGGACATAGGCATGGTCAAGGACTTCATGTCTAAAACACCAAAAGCAATGGCAACAAAAGCCAAAATTGACAAATGGGATCTAATTAAACTAAAGAGCTTCTACACAACAAAAGAAAGTACCATCAGAGTGAAGAGGCAACCTACAGAATGGGAGAAAATTTTTGCAATCTACTCATCTGACAAAGGTCTAATACCCAGAATATACAAAGAATACAAACAAACTTATGAGAAAAAAAAAAAACAACTCCATCAAAAAGTGGGTGATTCCTCAAGGATCTAGAGCTAGAAATACCATTTGACCCAGCCATCCCATTACTGGGTATATACCTAAAGGATTATAAATCATGCTGCTATAAAGACACATGCACACGTACGTTTATTGTGGCACTATTCACAATAGTAAAGACGTGGAACCAATCCAAATGTCCATCAATGATAGACTGGATTAAGAAAATGTGGCACATATACACCATGGAATACTATGTAGTCATAAAAAAGGATGAGTTCATGCTGTTTGTAGGGACATGGATGAAGCAGCTGGAAACCATCATTCTAAGCAAACTATTGCAAGGACAAAAAACCAAACACCACGTGTTCTCACTCATAGGTGGGAACTGAACAATGAGAACACAGGAAGGGGAACATCACACACTGGGGCCTGTCACGGGGTGGTGGAGGGGGGAGGGATAGCATTAGAAGATATACCCAATGTAAATGACGAGTTAATGGGTGCAGCACACCAACATGGCACATGTATACATATGTAACAAACCTACACGTTGTGTACATGTACCTTAGAACTTAAAGTATAATTTAAAAAAAGAAAAAAAGAAAAAAAGAAAAACAAAATAAGCTGAGCGTGGTGATGGGCACCTGTAATCCCTGCTACTCAGGAGGCTGAGGCAGAAGAATCTCTGGAACCTGGGAGGTGGAGGTTCATTGAGCAGATATCATGCTACTGCACTCCAGCCTGGGCAACAGAGAGAGACTCCGTCTCTAAAAAAAGATTACTCTGTAAAGAGTTAACTATTGTGATGACCTCACCTTCACTTGACAAGACCTGTGGTGCTGCTCAGAGGATTTGTTATAGTGCTGGAGGTTGTGGGTGGCCTCTCCTCAGACCTGATGTTAATAGGTACCCGGATTTAAAGCACACAGTGAACGGGGTCAGGGCTACGTCTTCCTCTTAGCCAGCAATATTACTAAATCTTGTTTCGATGTTTATGCTGGCTCAGAAAACTCCACCCACTTCTCAGTAAACTCACTCTAGGGGCCTGCTGCCCAATGGCAATCAATACCATAATCTTTATGGAGAGAAGGTAAATGCAGCCTGGTTGCAGGGCTACTCACCAAGGACTGGGGAGAGAAGGATGGAGTCCCAAAAGAAGTTTGCCTCCTTCTCTCCCAGACCATGGCCCTAGGGAATCTGTTTCAAAAGTGTAGTTCATGCATCTCGGCCCAGATTCCTAACATCTGTCCAGCTGTGTGGTCGCCAGGGCCTCCGGCTGCCAGTCAGATGGGAACTTGAAAGGCGACGTGACCTTCAGATAAATAAAGCAAGAGCTGAGGTAACAGCAAACATCAGGCAAATATTTGCCATAGGAACTCTGTTTGAACTTTTCCCTGTGGTGTAGGTCCAGGTTTGCTAGCACAACCTGACCTCAGCAACCTTGCCCTCTACTTGTTGTTTTGAGATAATTCATTTTAGTGCATAGGTTTTCCACAGGCTCCCCTTGAGTCAGTAAGTGATCTTCTGACCCCAGAGCATTATATTTGGGGCTCCTCTACAGGAAGCCCAGCATGGCTCCAGGGCAGGTGGGTAATCTTTTCTTTTCTGGATGGAGCACATCTAGATACTTTAGTTATGGTACTCATGTCTTAGGAAGGGTGTAAAAAACTGAAGAAGTGGTTAAGAACACTTGAACCATAAGGTGGCTCAGATGGAATGAAACGGATGAGTTAATCTGGAAAGCAACCCATCTCCTAGTCCACTACTTCTTGGTTCATGCACTGTGGCTTTTCTGTGGCTGATAGAAAGTAATCTCAATTATCAGAAGATGTGGGTCTATTATTAAGGCTATCATTAAGAAGACAGAGGAGGAAGTGGGAAGGAAAAGAAGGAGGATGAAGAGAGAAGGAGATGGAAAACAGGAAGGAGATAAAGAAGAAGGAGAAGGAGGCATGGGGAGGGGAAAGCAGGGAGAAAGGGGAGGAAGAGAAGAAGAAGAAGGTGGCAGAGAAGGGAAGGAGGAGAAGAAAACTGATATCTACTGAGTGCCCACTACATGCCAACAATTTTTGCATGAATTATCTTATTCAATCATGAAAACAATCCTTCAAGTTAGGCACTAGTAGTTCCCCATTTTTCAGATGAGAACCTCATGCCTAGAGAGAGTTGATAACTTCCCCCAAGTCACACATCCAGGAGCGGCAGGGCTGGAACTGCGCTAGGCAGGATGGTGTGACCCCACAGCCCCACCCCATCCATGCTTGCTCTAGAGGCCTGTATCTACACAGAACACCACTGCTGGGGAAGGGGAGGTTTCATCAGCCAGTGGTGATGCCTCCATATTGGACAAATGCCCAGTTATTAACAGAGAGAATATCTTTAACTTCCAGCCTGTACTGAAAAAAGGAAGGCTTAATACTCAGAACTCTCAACTAATAAGATTTTTATTCATTCAGGAATTTTTTTGAGAAAGTAAACTTCCAGGTGAGTCCATAAGGCCTATGACATTAAATTAAATCTTTTGTACTTTCTGAATTATCAGACCTAGACCCAAGGAATTGGAAATTATATTTGGAATCATTTCCCCAAAGCCCCATCAAATAGTGTAGTTATCAGAATAACCTGGAGAGTCTGAACCCTGAATTAGGGTTCTCGTGGATTCTGGTCTTGGTTCTAGCAGTTACTGGGCAGGCAGCCTTGGAGGGACTCCTTAAATATCATTCAGTCTTCTCCTCTACATGATGGGAGGTTTAGGCTCCTTGTATCCTGAAAGAGAAGATAAGCAAATTTCAATACATACTGAAACTGAAGGGATGGTTACATCACCACCCTGAGTCTCCAGCTGGCTTGGGAAGGTGAAGGAAAGAGACAGGGTGCTCCTAGGGTAGTTGACAGAGGGACACTCCTAGTGTGGGGGTAAGTAAAGGGCAGATGTGCAGAGTCAATGATGTTTCACCTGGAACCCAAGGAATGGGTGAAAGGTGAACAGAAAGCATTCTAGCCAGAGGGAACAGCAGGGGTGAGGCCTGGAGGCAGGAGAGAAGCTGCCATGTAATTGATAGTTGGACAGAGCTTGTTGAGAATTACACCAGGGCCTCAGTCATAAGCCGGGACACTGTCACGCAAGTCAGGTGAATGCCATCCTAAACACAGTCTGTGCTAATATTCTTGGTTTTCATCCTCAAAGAGATTAGGGGTCCCTGACAGGCTTTTTTTATTTCTTTCTTTCTTCACAGGTTGTATAGATTTATAAATGTCTTATTTGTATTTTTGACGTATCATTCACATATAGTAAAGTGCACAGATGTGAAGTTCACACCTTGATGTGTGTCTACCTGTTTATACACCCAGGTAACTGTCACCAGATCAAGAGTTGGAGCATTTCCAGATCTGCAGAAGGCTCCCTTCTTCCCCTCAGTCCTGCCCTCTCCACCCCATGGGAGCCACATTCTTGATTCTACCAAACTTCTAAATGGAGTCATACGCTGTGTGCACTGCAGGACTCTAGTGCCAGGGAGAGGTTGATGTGATCCATTTGATTTGCATTTGGAAAGATGGTGCCCTGCTGTCTGCAGCATGGAGAATGAATGGGAGGGGCCCCGCTTGCAGCTGGAAGATGAAATGGAGGCTGTTCAGTCCTCAGGACCTAGGAGACAGGGGCCTGAATGGGGAAACGATGGAGAGTAGTGGCAGACGGTGGTTAAATCAACCAGAACTGGTGGCCATGTGTGAGTGTGGGACTGCTGTCTTGGTGCCTGGGAGTTGGGGCAGAGAAGCTGTGCATTGAGCCAAGGAACCTGGAGAGAGAAGCCCAGAGGAGGAGGATGGGAGTGACTTGGGGACTGGGACTTGTTGAGTTTGAGATGCTTTGTACCACCAGGTTCAGGGGCTGCACAGGTGGATGGACTGAGGGGCTGGTCAAGCAATGGGCACGTCCATAATTCTGGGCAAACAGACAGAGCTGTGCTCATGAGACAATTGCTCTGGGAGAGAGAAATTAATATGAAAGCAGTAGGAACTCAACAGTCATGAGTCTTACAAAGACGTTTCAGTCAGTGATGGACCAAATATACAATCGGGGTCACGTAAGATTATAATGCTGTGTTTTTACTGTATCATTTCTACATTTAGTTGTTTAGATACACAGATACCATTGTGTTACAATTGCCTGCAGTGTCTAGTGTTGTCACGTGCTGTACGGGTTTGCAGCCTGGGAGCTATAGGCTATGCCATATAGCCTGGGTGTATAGTCGCTGTACCATCTAGGATTGTGTAAGTCACTCTATGATATTTGCACAACCACAAAATCACCTATGATGCATTTCTCAGAACGTATCCTCACCATTAAGTGACGCATGACTGTAAGGATCAGCTGGGTAAAGAAAAGTGCACCCACGAAGAGACTGAGAGGGACCCCAGAGAAGCGGGGACTCATCCAGGAGAACATGGAACTGCAGGGTCAAGAGGAGGGAGTGCTTCCTAAAGGATGAGGGCAGGAGCAGCCTTTACCGTGGCTGTGAATCTTGTTAAGCAGTTATCAGGACCCAGTTCCCTGTTCTGCATCCTTTCTCCTGAGTCACGACTAGCAGTCTCCCTGTGAGAAACTTTGAATCATGTAATTGGAGTAGGTCTGAAAGCATTGTAAGAAGCTCTGTGAGATTCAAAGTTACTGCTTTATATATGATCTTAAGACTCAGCCCGTGGGAGCTGGATGCAACCATGGTTTTCCAACAGCCTCAGACAGGGTCTCTGAAGGCAGGCAGTCATTCCTCTTAGAGGCTTTGGGGGACTCAGGCCCTTGCTTTCCCTTCCCCTTTGGTATCCCCGAGATCATCAGCCCTGACTTCTTGAGTGGCCAAGGTCACTTTCCTTTTAGAAAAATTAGAAAATAGAACAAGACAATACAGACAGAAAGACTCTGTGAGATCATCAGGTACAATAATAGTAATGATTATTCATCTGCCATCTATTTTGGGTGGGGCACTTCATATATGCTTTATCCTATTCTCACAATGGCCTTGTAAGTGAGGGATTCCCACTTTTCAGATGTCGGAGTTGAGGTCACAGTGCTAGTGAGTGGTGTCTGAGCCACGTGAAGCTGACTGTAGACTGGGCCCACTGTTCCACTGCACCATGCCGAGTCTCAAGAATGTATATGCTCTATTGAAAATCAAATCCTGGCTCCTGAGTGACAGATGGAGACATTGGATTGAACCGTGTTGATTCACTTCCATAAGCATTTACCAAGTCACTTCTATGCCAGGCACTGGGGAGACAGAGTGAAAATCTTGAGCAGGTGAACTTCCAGCTGAGAGAGAGAGAGAAAATAAGCTAGTGGGCAAATAAAGTCATTTTAGAACATTCTTAGGGCTCTGAAGGGAATAAGAGGAGGTGACTGAAAGTGACCATATGAAGGGGCAATTAAAGTTGGGCTGTCAAGGTCTCCAGGAGCCCAAGTTCCAGGGAACTCCTGCAGGTTGAAGCTTCTTTCAGGCTGTGCAGTTTGCCTCAAAGACCACGTTCTGACCCTGTGGGCCAGCAGGTGTGTTACTTGCTGGCCAAGGACCTGGGGTTCTGTCATCAGTAATGTTTGCCAAAGGAACTAAGCAGTTTTCATTCCCAAGGCAAGGTAAATCCTGCAAAACTGGCCTGTAATAAAGATTTGGTGAACATAGAATGTGCACAATGGAATTTGTTGACTTAAAGTTGCCTCAGCTTCCTACGTCCAGAAAACCTTCAATAACATCTTAAAGCAGAGGCACTGCCTAGGAGAAGGCGTGACAGTTTCACCTAAAAGATAGTCTTGGAGGCTAAAGGGGCCCAGTGACAAGGTAGTGCCTCCTAAGCAGAGCTGGTGCCCTAGGAGAGAATCCTTGTGACAAAGGTCCACATGCCTGGGCCAGAGCTGGGGTGGAGCCAGGTGGGTGCCTCCCCTGTAGATGCATCTCCTAGGCATTCAAGTCCCTGGAAAGACATGTCATTTCCTTTTGAGTGGAGTCTTCCCAGAAGGGTTCAGGCTGGGAAGTGGGAAACTCTAGTCCAGTTGGCCCAAGGGCTTGGGGTCAGCTATGTGGACATGAGGGACACTGACCAGGTGGAATTGAAGACTCACTCAAAGCAAGTCTTCCTCATCCTCCTCAGGGATTGGAGCTTGGAGAAGCCACCACTTCAGTGCAGGAGAGTTCTGTTCTCTCCTCGGATAGCATGCACCTGCCCTGGTACAGATGGGGAGGTGCTGACTAGGAACTTCCTGCCCAGGACTTGAAGGGTTAAGTCCATTTCTGTTAGAGGAGGCCTGTGGGAGTTACCAGGTGCTCAGTACTGTGGGAGAACATGGCAAGGTCACTGCCCATGCTTCACTCCCAGACTGGCATTTTTCCTGGGAGGAGGACAGCTGGAAGCAGTGGTGGTGGCCCTTGGACCTTGCTCCTCCATCTGCTTTCCCACCTGCTTGAGGGTCTTGCCATGACAGAGAGTGCCTGGGAGGAGGGCATCCAGACACCTCATCTGGATGTTTGGGACCACACATAGCAGTCCCAACTACTCTCCCTTGCCCTTGCCATTCTGCCAGGTGACAGCCTTGAAAGGAAGTGGGATATGGTACAACAATCACACACTTTGATTCCTGGGAAGCCCAGGAAGTGGACTTGGCTTGACTCCATTTGCTGTGGTTCCAGCAAGACCTTGCGTCTACCTCCCCATCTGAAGTCAAGGAGATATTCTTTGCTAAAGGGACCTGTCTGGGTACTCCACAATGGATTGTGCCCATATCCTGAGCCTCCCACACCCAGAAGCTCAGGTGGGAAGTCACGTGAATGGACGTGTTCTCCCTGTGTCACTTGAGTCAAGGTTTTGCCCACATGGCCCTGCATCACACTCTCTCTTGCTTTCTAAACCACTGTTCTCTAAACCACCTTTCTCTAAATGACCATTCCCTAAACCACCCTTCTCTAAACCAGTGTGCTCTAAACCACAGTTCTCTAAACCATCCTTATCTGGCCTCATTATTGTGCTCACATTTCTGCTCAGATGCTTCCAGGATGCTTCACTCCACGCAGACAAGCTCTTGGGTCTTGGCTCCCCCTAGATCCTTACACTGGAGGCCAGACTCTGGACCTTTGCTTCACAGTCCCCTTGCCTTGAGAGGATGTCTCCCCAGGTCATGGTGGGCTCCCAAACATGCCCCTTGGTGACTTTCCCTTCTGCTCCTCCGAGTCCATAGAGATCCAGCTGCCTGTGAGAGCTGACTTTGCTCCTACCTTCTTCTCGGAGCTTTCCCCAATCACCTCTGAAATCTTAGAGTCTGTCTATGGGTAATTAATTTAACATTTCATACATACTGTCTTGTCTCCTTCCTAAAACAGAGCCCCTTGAGACCAGAGCTAATAATCTTCCCTTTAAGTCTTCATCTGATTGTCCTCAACACATATCCAGGGCCCTGTGTCAAAAGCCAGACCCTAATGAACCTGACAATCACTGGGAAAGAGAAAAATTATGCCCCAGAAAGTTTTAAATTAATCAACTAAGATCCCCATTAAAAAGTAGGAACATTTGTAGAAAGAATAAAATAATGAAGATGAGAACAGAAATTAGAGAAATAGAAAAAGTACCCTAGGGAAGGTAAGCAGAGCCAAAATTGTTTTGAAAAGACTAATAAAAGTGATGTGCACTGGCAAGACAGATCACAGGGTAAATGGGCAGCTCTCAATGGTTCTTAACCCAAATGCCATCCAGATGTTGGGCTTAATTTATCAAAACAAGTCTGAAATCCCTAAAAGGCATTCCAGTCTGAACCTATGGGTTCATTAACATTTACTTAGCATGCCTCTTCAGGCCTCTCCCCCCACTGCTCTGGGATCTCAGGCTCCCAAATCCAGTGCCCCAAGGAGAAGGAGAAAGGAATAGGCAGAGGTCAGGAGCATGGTAAGCTCTATCCTTTCCTGGATTCAGAGATCTTAAGCAACTTGGAAGACAGAGATGCCATCCCTGAGTCCCTAAATGGACATAGGTCATTAGAGATCAGAGAACAGACAAACAGCACTCAAGTAGAGTGTAACTCAACCCCACACTTGGAGACAAATGCACGGCATTTGAGGAAGTGCCTGAAACTCACCTAGAGGATGGTATTGCCTTTGAAAAAGGAAACCAAGACCAGATTTATGAGCCTGCCACCAAACTGAAATAATTAGCTCAATTTTCTGGGCCATTGCAGCAGACTTTCAAGCTCTGCTTTAAGAATGGATAATTTACACGAAAGGAAAGCGTGCAAGCTTTACTATGCATTTATTAGCATACTGCAAGCATCTATTTCAAGACTAATGGAGATGTGTCTCAGTTGGTTAAATAAATAAATAAATAAATAAATAAATAAATAAATAAATAAAAGCATCAAGACTTTAGCAAGCCTTGCAGACGTGGGTAACATGTGAGGGAGAAACTCCAGCTGGGGCCCATGTCCTCCCATTGGGAATTGTCTATCCAGACAGGGAGACTCTGCTGGGCTACTCCCAGAGGGCACAAAAGGAAGACCTTTCTATGGGTTCAACACTAACACCTGTCTTACATCTGGAACCAGGACCTTTTGCAATTCAGCAGAAATCTGCTGGGAACTCGATGAGTGCCAGACTTGGTCTGGGATCTGTGGATATTAGATGAGTTAGGTGTAAGCCCTGCCCTTGAGGAACCACAGTCTAGCTGGGAGGACAGTTATCTTAACACCCATGTAGGGCACAGTATGATTACAGGCAGGAAGTGCATAGAGGTTCTTTGTGAATTAATTAATGAACAGTTAATGAATGACTAATGATGCTAGCAGTATGCACACGGTGCCTAAGTTCTCTGACTGTCCTCACCTGCCAAAGGTGTACTGGACAAGGTGAGCATAGTGATTATCACCCACAACAATTTTAAGAGTGAAGGCGACCTATGGAAAAATGCACAAGGACAACAGGAGTAACTAGAACTATGGTAATCAAACTGAGATTGTACAGTCATCCTAACTATGGGAAAGTGGGAAAGTGGAAATACAGGGAAGCATAACATGGGAAGAATGTTTACTTTTTCTCCACTCATTTCTTAAATGTTTAATTTTTTTTAAGTTTTAACTGTGGTAAAACGTACATACAATAAAATTTGCCATGTTACTTTTAAGGGTACAGTTCAGTAGCATTAAGTACATTCACACTATTGTGCAGTCTTCAAAACTCTCTTTACCTTGCAAAACTAAAACTCCATGCCCACTCAGGGATAGCACCCCATTCCCCCTCCCTCTGGCCCCTGGCAACCCTGCTTTCTGTTTCTATAGATTAGACTACTTAGATGCCTCATAAAAATGGACTCATACAGTATTTGTCTTTTTTGTGTGGCTGGTTAATTTCTCTCAGCACGATGTCGTCAAGGTTCTTCTACTCATTCTTGAAAAGTGTTATCACAGCATCAAATTCACACTTGCAATGACATCACTGAGAACTAAAAGCTATGCAGTCATTGCATCATTGCTATTCTCAGCTGACCAGATTTAGTTTGAGCTTTTCTTTCTTTTGTTTGCTTTGCATCAGCTACATTGCAGGAATTCTTAGACTATTAAAGTGCAGGTTCCATTGTGGAAAAACACAAGTTGTTCACAAGGCCTTCAATAGCTCATAGTCTTGTTGCTAATTGAAGAATAACCAGACCAGGGCTTCCTGGGACTGGCAGGCTGGGCCCACTGACACATTATTGTTTCAATGATACTTACTCTGTGGGAGATTTTGTTTGTTCATAGGCTTCTAAATTTGGGGTTCATGGCTATTTTATAAGTGTATGTAATCCTCAATTTTCTTATGAATTGCATATCTATGTTTTATTTAAAAGTGTATCATTCCTGTGATTATTACATATGGCATGACTGTAACAAAATATCTCGTGTACCCTATCAATATACACACCTACTATGTGCCAATAAAAATTTTAAAAAGAACTTATTATAGTTTAAGTTCTGGGATACATGTGCAGAACGTTCAGGTCTGTTACATAGGTATACACATGTCCTGGTGGTTTGCTGCCCCCATCAACTAGTCATCTACATTAGGTATTTCTCCTAATGCTATCACTCCCCTAGTATCCCACCCCTCAGCATGCCCCAGTGTGTGATGCTTCCTGCCTGTGTCCATGTGTTCTCCATTCAACTCCTGCTTAGGAGTGAGAACATGCTGTGTTTGGTTTTCTGTTCCTGTGTTAGTCTGCTGAGAATGATGGTTTCCAGTTTCATCCATGTTCCTGCAAAGGACAGGAAGTCATCCTTTTTTATGGCTGCATAGTATTTCATGGTGTATATGTGCCACATTTTCTTTGTCCAGTTTATCATTGGTGAGCATTTGGGTTGGTTCCAAGTCTTTGCTATTGTGAATAGTACTGCAATAAACATATGTGTGCATGTCCCTTTATAATAGAATGATTTATAATCTTATGGGTATATACCCAGTAATGGGCCAAATGGTATTTTGGTTCTAGATCCTTGAGGAATCATCATACTGTCTTCACACAATGGTTGAAATAATTTACACTTCCACCAACAGTCTAAAAGCATTCCTATTTCTCCACAACTTCTCCAGCATCTGTTGTTTCCTGACTTTTTAATGACCACCATTCTAACTGCTCTGAGATGGTATCTCACTGTGGTTTTGATTTGCATTTCTCTAATGACCAGTGATGATGAGCTTTTTTCATGTAGAAGCTCTTTAGTTTAATTAGATCCTATTTGTCAATTTTGGCTTTTGTTGCCATTGCTTTTAGTGCTTTAGTCATTAAGTCTTTGCCCATGCCAATGTCCTGAGTGGCACTGCCTAGGTTTTCTTATAGAGTTTTTATGGGTTTAGGTCTTATGTTTAAGTTTTTAATCCATCTCAACTTAATTTTTGTATCAGATGTAAGGAAGGGGTCCAGTTTCAGTTTTCTGCAAATGGCTAGCCAGTTTTCCCAGCACTATTTACTGAATAGGAGATCCTTTTCCCATTGCTTGTTTTTGTCAGGTTTGTTGGAGGTCAGATGATTGTAGATGTGTGGCATTATTTCTGAGGCCTCCGTTCTGTTCCCTTAGTCTATATGTCTGTTTTGGTACCAGTATGATGCTGTTTTGGTTACTGTAGCCGTGTGATATAGTTTGAAGTCAGGTAGCATGATGGTTCCAGCTTTGTTCTTTTTGCTTAGAATTGTCTTGGCTATACAAGCTCTTTTTTGGTTCCATATAAATTTAAAGCTTTTTCTAATTCTGTGAAGACAGTCAATGGTGGCTTGACAGAGACAGTAGTGAATCTATAAATTACTTTGGCAATATGGCAATTTTCATGATATTGATTATTTGTATCCATGAGCACAGAATATTCTTCCATTTGTTTATGTTCTCTCTTATTTCCTTGAGCAGTGGTTTGTAGTTCCCCTTGAAGAGTTCCTTCATATTCCTTGTAAGTTGGATTCCTAGGTATTTTATTCTCTTTGTAGCTATTGTGAATGGAAGTTCACTCATGATTTTGCTTTCTGTTTGTCTATTATTGATGTATAGAATTCTTGTGATTTTTGTACATTGATTTTGTATCCTTAGACTTTGCTAATGTTGCTTATCAGTTTAAGGAGATTTTGGACTGAGATGATGGGGATTTCTAAATATAGAATCATGTCATCTGCAAACAGAGACAATTTGACTTCCTCTCTCCCTATTTGAATGCCCTTTATTTCTTTCTCTTGCCTGATTGCCCTGGCCAGGACTTCCAATACTAGGTTGAATAGGAGTGGTGAGAGAGGGCATGTTTGTCTTGCGCTGGTTTTCAAAGGGAATGCTTCCAGCTTTTGGCCATTCAGTATGATATTGACTGTGGGTTTGTCATCAATAGCTCTTATTATTTTGAGATACATTCCATCAATACCTAGTTTATTGAAAGTTTTTAGCATGAAGGGCTGTTGAACTTTGTCAAAGGCCTTTTCTGCATCTATTGAGATAATCATGTGGTTTTTGTCATTGGTTCTGTTTATGTGATGGATTACTTTTATTGATTTGCATATGTTGAACCAGCCTTGCATCCCAGCGATGAAGCCAACTTGATCATGGAGGATAAGCTTTTTAATGTGCTGCTGGATTCTCTTTGCCAGTATTTTACTGAGGATTTTCACACTGATGTTTATCAGGGATATTAGCCTGAAATTTTCTTTTTTTGTTGTGTCTATGCCCGGTTTTGGTATCAGGATGATGCTGGCCTCACAAAATGAGTTAGGGGGGAGTCCCTCTTTTTCTATCGTTTGGAATAGTTCAGAAGGAATAGTACCAGTTCTTCTCTTTGTACCTCTGGTAGAATTCGGCTGTGAATCTATCTGGTCCTGAGGTTTTTTGTTGTTGTTAGACTATTGATTACTGCCTCAATTTCAGAACTTGTTATTGGTTTATTCAGGGATTCGACTTCTTCCTGGTTTAGTTGTGGGAGGGTGTATGTGTGCAGGAATTTATCCATTTCTTCTAGATTTTCTGGTTTATTTGTGTAGAGGTGTTTATAATATTCTCTAATGGTAGTTTGTATATCTGGGGGATCACTGGTGATCTCCTTTTTATCTCTTTTTATTGTGTCTATTTGATTCTTCTCTCTTTTCTTCTGTATTAGCCTGGCTAGCAGGCTATCTATTTTGTTAATTTTTTCAGAAAGCCAGCTCCTGGATTCACTGATTTTTTGAAGGGTTTTTCTTGTCTCTACCTCCTTCAGCTCTGCTCTGATCTTAGTTATTTCTTGTCTTCTGCTAGCTTTTGAATTTGCTTGCTCTGACTTCTCTAGTTCTTTTAATTGTGGTGTTAGGGTGTCCATTTTAGATCTTTCCTTTTTTCTCCTGTGGGCATTTAGTGCTATAAATTTCCCTCTAAACACTGCTTTGTGTCCCAGGGATTCTGGTATGCTGTGTTTTTGTTCTCATTGGTTTCAAAGAACTTATTTATTTCTGCCTTAATTTCGTTATTTACCCAGAAGTCATTCAGGAGCAGGTTGTTCAGTTTTCATGTAGCACTGTGCTGGAAGATCCAGTGCTCTCTTTAGAATCAGCAGGCAGGAATGTTTAAGTCTGCTGAAGCTGCGCCTACAGCCGCCCCTTCCCCCAGGTGCTTGGTCCCAGGGAGATGGGAGTTTTATCTATTAACTCCAGACTGAAGCTGCTGCCTTTCTTTCAGAGATGCCCTTGATTTGCTTTAATGTGACCCCCAGAGCAAATGCCAGAGAAAAGGCAAGTAGGCAAGGCAAAAAAAAACTTTATTTACAAGCCAATGTGAAGGAGGGAGCGAGGTTCACCAGTCTCCGGCGGTGGAGGCCGATGAAGTCACTCCAGCGTTCTCGGGCGAGGTTCCTAGGTCCGCAAAGGAGCAGGGGCCAAGGAAGTTCGCACCGGCGTTCTCGGACGAGGTTCCTGGGTCCCGCGTACGAGGAGGGGCAAAGGAAGTTCGCACCGGCGTTCTCGGACGAGGTTCCTGGGTCCCGCGTACGAGGAGGGGCAAAGGAAGTTCGCACCGGCGTTCTCGGACGAGGTTCCTGGGTCCCGCGTATGAGGAGGGGCCAAGGAAGTTCGCACCGCACGCCCGCCGGGAGCGGCTTTTATGTTCTGGGCCCGGGAGTGGGAGGGCAGTGGGCGGGACATAGGCGGGTCGGGGGCGGGTCGGTAGGCATGGCTAGGCGGGTTCCGGTTTTTCTCCATCGGAGGTCGGGTTGCGCCTGCGCAGTCGACCGGTGTCTTTCCCGGGCGTGGGAAAGTTGACGGTGAAGAACCTGGAACTGCGCCATCTTGCCTCCGTTTGTCCAAACAGTCCAACCTTTTATTGATAATAGTGATAAGGGGCACCGTGGTCTGTCTGGCTACTTCCTGCTGTTAAGGGACGTCGTTGAGGTTGGGGTCTACGGTTGGTATTTCGACGTACGGATGAAGAAGCATCTGGTTGAAGGTGACGCGCATGATCTCTTGAACTTTGGCTCGGAGAAATTTGATTAAAACAGGAGTGAGACATAAGACAAAACAGAGGATTAGTATGGGAATTAGGAATGGGAGCATCTGCTGTATTACGGGCAGCAGCCATACCGGTGGTCCGGGGGTGAAGGGGGTATTGTAGGTTTTTAATTCTGCTTTAATCCTGTTTAGGGTTTGGATGTTAGTGTCTACTAGGCCTGACTCGTTTACGTAATAGCAGCATTCTTCTCCTAAGAAGAGACATGTTCCTCCTTTTTCGGCAGTAAGTAAATCTAATGCTCGCCTATTTTCTGCTGCTACCTGGGCCACTGAGGTAATTTGACGCTGCAGAGAGGCCAGGCTTTCAGCTGAAGCCTCTATGGCCTCTCTGATTTGAGCTGCTAGAGATCGGGTAGACTGTACCAAGTGGGCAAGTGCCCCAGTTCCAAGCCCTGACGCCACTAAGGAGGCGGCCAGGGAGACTCCGATGACTAGGGGAAGGCTGCTGTGTATGTGGATAGGAGGACAGTTATAGGGGCCTTTCCACCTAGGCTGAAGATCTTTGGGTTGGATATTTTTTTTTTTTTTTTTTTGAGACGGAGTCTGGCTCTGTCACCCAGGCTGGAGTGCTGTGGCCAGATCTCAGCTCACTGCAAGCTCCGCCTCCCGGGTTTACGCCATTCTCCTGCCTCAGCCTCCTGAGTAGCTGGGACTACAGGCGCCCGCCACCTCACCTGGCTAGTTTTTTGTATTTTTTAGTAGAGACGGGGTTTCACCATATTAGCCAGGATGGTCTCGATCTCCTGACCTCGTGATCCGCCCGTCTCGGCCTCCCAAAGTGCTGGGATTACAGGCTTGAGCCACCGCGCCCGGCCGGCTTGGATATCTTTTAAGTATACTTGGTCTTCTGGTCTGAGAGAGAGATGTGGGCTATAGGTGTCTGTTGGAGAGGGGTGTGCTAGTTCTGCATGTTGTCTTAGGAGTTGTCTCAAGAGGGTGAGGTATGGGAGATAAGTTGCCAGTGGAGAAGAAAGAGTGGGTAACTGCTGGAGGGTGAGGGGCCAGCCGTAAACTAATTCAAACGGACTGAGGCCTGTTGGATTCCGTGGGGCTGCTCGCAGCCGGGTTAGGGCCAGGGGAAGGAGAGTTACCCATGATTGTTGAGTCTCGAGGGAGAGTTTGGTGAGTTGCTGCTTAATGAGCCCGTTGGCCTTCTCTACTTTACCAGAAGACTGAGGTCTATAAGGGATGTGGAGTTTCCAGGTGATGTGTAGGAGGGCTGCCACCTGTTGGACTACCTTGGAGATGAATGCTGGGCCGTTGTCAGACTGAAGAGTGAGTGGGAGGCCAAACCTAGGAATAATGTGTTCAGTGCGTATGGAGGCAACTATATTGATGGTTTCTCCTGTAGTAGGATAGGCTTCTATCCATCCTGAAAAAGCATCAACGAGGGTTAAGAGATATTTGAATTTTTTATGCCTTGGCATGTGGGTAAAGTCAATTTGCCAATCTTCGCCTGGTTGGTGCCCTCTGAGTTGATGGCTCTGATGAGGGTTGCACAATGCGCCTTGAGGGTTTGACTTGAGACATGTGGAACACTGTTGGTTGATTATAATTAGGTGTTTCATGAGTGTGGGGCAGTGAATGAGGGGGCTTAGGAGGTTATATAAAGCTTTGGGTCCTATGTGTAGAGAATTATGTATGTCTTTTAGAATGGTGTGGAGTTGAGTTTCAGGAATAACTAATTTATTTTTGAGGTAAATCCAATTGTCTGCGACTAGTTTGGCTGTTGAATCTTGTAATAGTTTGGTCTTTTCCTCTTGGGTATAAGTAGGGGTATATTGAGGAGAGAGAAAACAAATAGAGGGAAGTGTGGGAGTGGAGAATCCGGCTGCCGACTTGGCAGTGGTGTCGGCAAAGTTATTGCCAGCCGCCACTGAGTTAGATGGAGTCTGATGACCTTTACAGTGTATGATGGCTGCTCTGGAAGGCGCTGATAAAGCGTCTAGCAGTTTGAGTATCTGTTTTTTGTTGACTATAGGGGTACCACTGGTGGTTAGGAACCCTCTCTCTTTCCAGATGACAGAGTGGGTGTGTGCAATCAAGAAAGCATACTTGGAGTCTGTGTATATGTTTACCATTTTTCCTCTGGATAGGAGGAGAGCCCTAGTTAGTGCAATAAGTTCTGCCTGCTGTGATGTTGTTCCTTGTGGTAAAGGCTTAGCTTCTAGGACAGCAGAAGATGTAACTACCACGTATCCTGCCTGTCTGTTTCCTAGAGAATTTATAAAAGAACTGCCATCTACAAATAGGGTTAACTGTGAGCCTTCCAATGGCTGGTCATGTAAATGTAAGTGACTAGGTGGTTGGGCCTCTAAAAGTTCTGGACAGGAGTGTTCAGTACTAGGTTGCTTGAGAGGGTCAGGAAGTAGGGTTGCTGGATTCAGAGAGGAACAGACTCCTAGGGCAATGGTGGAATCTTCTATGAATAAGAGGTAAAAGAGTTGGAGTCTGGACGGGGTTAGATGGCTAATACTTCTGTGGGCAATAAGATCTTGAAGGCAGTGAGTAGAGAAGACTGTTAGGTTACTACCCCTAATGAGTTTCTTTGCTTCTTGGGTTAGACAGGCTGCTGCTGCTAGGGCCCGAAGACAGGGCTGCCACCCTTGTACGGTGGGGTCTAATTGTTTAGATAGATATGCCACAGGGCGATAGGTGGCGCCTATAGATTGGGCTGAAAGACCCACTGCAACTTTTTGTCTTTCATCTGTGAAAAGCTGGAAGGGGCATTGGAAGTCTGGGAGTGAGAGAGTAGGATGTGAGAGAAGGCAGTTTTTCAGGTGAGTGAAATGTTTATAGATTAACTTTGGGTTAGACCAAGGTCCTTGGGGAGTCTCCTTGACAGCTGCATATAGAGGCTTAGCCAAGATTCCGAAATTAGGAATCCAGTGTCTGAAAAATCCTACTAGGCCTAGGAAGGATTGAATTTCCTTAGCGTCTTGAGGAGGAGAAAGATTTTGTATTAGAGTTAAGTGGTTTGTAGTAAGTGAGCACGTCGTAGGAGTGATCTCAATACCTAAATATATGACACATTGTTGTGCAAGTTGAGCTTTGTGTTTGGATATTCGGTAACCTTTGGATCCTAGATGATTAAGGAAGATCGCAGTGTCTAAAAGAGAGTCCTGTCCCGTGGGACTACAGAGTAAAAGGTCATCTACATATTGGAGAATTTTACTATTGGTAAGAGGACAGGAGACTAAGTCTTTTGCTAGGGCCTGCCCAAAGAAATGGGGGCGGTCTCGGAACCCTTGGGGAAGCACTGTCCATGTCAGTTGGGTGGAGGTATGGGTGTCTGGGTCTTCCCATGTAAAAGCAAAAAGAAACTGACAATCTGGGTGGAGGGGAATAGTGAAAAATGCATCTTTTAGATCCAGTACAGTAAAGTGTGTTGTATTAGGTGGAATGAGAGAAAGAAGAGTGTAGGGGTTGGGAACAACCGGATGGGTGGGACAAACAGCTTCGTTGATAAGACGAAGATCCTGCACTAACTGAAAAGTTCCATCTGCCTTCTTTACAGGTAGGATTGGGGTGTTACAGGGAGAATGAATGGGGATGAGGATGTGTTGGCTGAGTAACCTAGTAATGATTGGTTTTAGTCCTCGTAAGTGCTGTGGAGAGAGAGAGAACTGTGGGCGGGTTGGAAACTGAGATGGTTTCTTAAGTTTTATAAGTATTGGTGGATGATGGTCCGCCACGACAGGAGTGGAAGTGTCCCACACTTGGGGGTCGATAGGAATGGGGAAATCGGGGAAAGGGTTAGTAGGATTGTTGGAGTCATTTGAGTTAGTCAATACTAGAAGCATATGGCGGGTAGGGTGGCGGGCACTAGTAGGGATGGAGATACAGGCTTTCAGTTGACTTAAAACATCTCGGCCCAGTAGGGGAGTGGGGCATGAGGGGATAATGAGGAACAAGTGTGCAAAATAGTTGTTGGCCAGGCAGCAATTAAGGGGTGGGGTTTTTCGAGGGCTGGATGGGGAGCCATTGACTCCTACAACAGAAATATTGGAGGGAAGGCTAGGCCCTTCAAAAGACGGCAAAACAGAGTAGGTAGCCCTGCTGTCGATTAAAAAATTAATTGTCTTACCCTCCACCAGGAGAGTTACCCGCGGCTCGGCGAGGGTGATGGGGGTCCCCAAGTCCCAGCACCTTCAGTCGTCATCCAGATGTAAGAGCTGGAAGGAGCTCCCAGGGTCCTGAGAAGGGACATCACGTTGAGGCGCCATGCCCGTTTCCAGGGTGGGGCAGTCAGACTTCCAGTGCCCTTCTTCATGGCATGCTGGACAAGGAGTTGTTGACAGACGAGGGTTAGGACACTTTTTAGCCCAGTGTCCAGCTACTCCACACTTGTAGCACAGCCGCACTGGCTCAAGCAGTTGGGGACTCTGGGGACATCTATTAGCCCAATGCCCTGGGTTACTGCATTTATAGCAAACACCTTTTATTGTCTTTGAGCCTCCGGGGGTTTTGCTCTCCAGTTTTGGGTTACGGCTAGGCTGCAAAGCAGCAACTAAGGCTTGAGTCTGGAGCTGTACCTTCTGCTTTAGGCGGGCCTGTCGTTGGGCCTCAGCCATTTCCTCCCTTGAATTATAGACCTTGAAGGCCGACTTGACCAGGTCTTGAATAGGAGTTTGAGGTCCATCCTCTGCCTTTTGGAGTTTTTTCCGAATATCCGAGGCCGATTGTGAAATAAAATATGATGCTAGAATAGTGGCCCTGGCTGGGGAAGCTGGGTCTAACTGAGTGTATTGAATTAAAGCCTCAGTTAGCCTGTTTAAAAATGTGGCCAGGTTCTCATCTGGACCTTGAATAATTTCTTTTAGTTTATTAAAATTTACTACCTTATTTGAGGCCACCTGCATACCAGCCAGAAGACATTGAGTCATCATATCTCGTCTTCGGCGGCCTGGCTGGCCTACTTGATAGTCCCAGTCTGGGTCTAGAGGGGACTGCTTGTTCCCCTAGTGGGAACGCAGGGTCTGTTAAGTGTAATTGATTGGCATGCTGCCTGGTGGCCACTAGGATGCGCTCTTGCTCCTCAGGGTTTAGAGTAGAGGTAAGAATAACCTGGAGATCATGCCAGGTTAAATCGTAGGCCTGGCAAAGGTATCTAAATTCTTTGGTATAAATTGTAGGGTTGGCAGAAAAATCTCCTAGGCGTCTTTCAATCTTTGAAAGATCTGCTAATGAAAAGGGAACATGAACTCTACACCCTCTGCTCCAGCCACCTCACGCAAGGGTGCTAAGACCGCAGGGGGGTTGGATAGGGTGGGAGTAGGAGCGGGGGCAGTTAGGCAATCTTTAGAGCGGGTATGGGCAGAGATAGGCGAACTAAGATGACCAGGCGGAAGTGCCGAGGGGTCAGAGGGAAGTGTAGCCTCAACAATGGTGGGAGGGGCTGAGGAGGGAGGCGGAACAACCGCCAGAGCAGGAGGGGGAGGTGGAGTCGAAAGAGGAGGTGCGGCCAAAGCGGGAGGGGGAGGTGGGGTATACAGCAGGAGTGGAAGGGAGGGAGGGGAAGTAAGGTCTTCGGGCAACTCAGACAGGAAAGATGACTCCTCTTTTTCAGACTTTGTTAGGCCTGCGTCCTTAGCCAACATGACTTGAGCCAAGGAACACTGGCTACACAGGTCCGGACGAGAACGCAAGGCCCAAAATCCTTGTATATAATTAATTTCGGACTACTTGCCTAAGCGTTGACAAAAACTACTGAGGTCGGTTAAAATGTTACCGTCTAGAGTGCCCTCAGGCAGCCATTGAGACTGATTGTCTAATTTACATTGTGGCCACGCCACAGTGGAGAGGAACACCAGTCGCTTTCACCTGAGATCTTGTTCTAATTGCAAAGTTTTGAGGTTTTTCAGAAGACACCCTAAAGGGGAGTCTCTAGGTATTTTGGATTGGGGGTTTCCCATTGCCTTCCTCTCGCCAATAGGCGGAAATGGAAACTGAACTCTACCTGGCTACAAAGCGTCCTTTGGAGCCACTAGAGACCGGTGAGAGGCTCCTGGAGCCGGAATGGAGATTACCTCCAGGCGGACGTCTCCGTCCTGGACGGGTCTCCCACGGAACGGAATGGAGATTACCTCCAGGCGGACGTCTCCGTCCTGGACGGGTCTCCCACGGAATGGAATGGAGGTCCTTTGGGCAGACGTCTCTGCCTTTGGGAACTTCCCTGGGTCACCTGGTGACCGGAAAAAAAAAAGCCTTGGGCCTGCGCAGGACTTCTGGCCAAGGGATATGAGAGACAGGCAAAAGGTACTCACCCCTAGGAGACTTGGAGGTGGAGAAAGCGATGTCTAGGTCCTGGTCTGTCTGGGGCGTGGAAGGAGGAGGCTCCTTGGACCTTGGGGGGGCCCTGAGGAGGGGTCTCCTCCCGGGTTTCGGCACCAGCTGATTTGCTTTAATGTGACCCCCAGAGCAAATGCCAGAGAAAAGGCAAGCAGGCAAGGCAAAAAAAAACTTTATTTACAAGCCAATGTGAAGGAGGGAGCGAGGTTCACCGGTCTCCAGCGGTGGAGGCCGAGAAAGTCGCTCAGGTATTCTCGGGCGACGTTCCTAGGTCCGCACAGGAGCAGGGGCCAAGGAAGTTCGCACCAGCATTCTCAGAGGAGGTTCCTGGTTCTCCCATATGAGGAGGGGCCAAGGAAGTTCCCACCGTGTGCCCATGGGGAGCGGCTTTTATGTCCTGGGCCCGGGAGTGGGCGGGACATAGGCGGGTCGGGGGCAGGTTGGTAGGCGTGGCTAGGCGGGTTCCGGTTTTTCTCAGTCAGAGGTCGGGTTGCGCCTGCGCAGTGGACCCGTGTCTTTCCCGGGCACGGGAAAGTTGACAGTGAAGAACTCGGAACTGCGCCATCTTGCCTCCGTTTGTCCAAACAGCCCTGCCCAGAGATGAGGAATCTAAAGAGGCAGTCTGGCTACAGCGGGTTTTTAGAGTTATGGTGGGCTCAGCCCATTTCAAACTTCCTGGCAGCTCTGTTTACACTGTGAAGCGAAAACCGCCTAACAAACGCTCAGTAATGGTGGACGTCCCTCTCCCCACCAAGCTCTGGATAGTACCAGGTCAATTCAGACTGCTGTGCTGGCAGTGAGAATTTCAAGCCAGTGGATCTTGACTTGCTGGGCCCCATGTTGGTGGGATCCACTGAGCTAGACCATTTGGCTCCCTGGCTCCAGCCCCCTTTCCAGGGAAGTGAACGGTTCTGTTTCCCTGGCGATCCTGGTGCCACTGGGGTATTAAAAAACTCCTATAGCTAGCTTAGTGTCTGCCCAAACGACCACCCAGTTTTGTGCTTAAAACCTAGGGCCCTGGTGGTGTAGGAATCTCCTGGTCTGCAGGTTGCAAAGACTGTGGGAAAAGCATAGTATCTGGGCCAGAATGCACCTTTTCTCTTGGCACGGAAGTCCCTCAGGGCTTCCCTTGGCTAGGGGAGGGAGTTCCCTGACACCCTTCTGCTTCCTGGGTGAGGCAACGCCCCACCCTGCTTCAGCTTGCCCTCCATGGGCTGCACCCATTGTCTAACCAGTCCCAATGAGATGAACTGGGTACCTCAGTTGGAAATGCAGAAATCACCTGCCTTTTGCATTGATCTCACTGTGAGCTGCAGACTGGGAGCTGTTCCTATTCGGTCATCTTGCCAGCCGCCCCTAGAAGAAAATTTTAAAAAGTGTATCATTCTAAATAACAAACTGTAGAGCAGTACATGCAATAGATAGATAGATAGATAGATAGATAGATAGATAGATAGATAGATGGATAGTTAGATATTATGACTGAATATGTATTTATGTCTGTAAAGGTATAATCCACTTATAACTGTACCTAACTCTAGGAAATGATTTTTTAAAACTCCATATGACTTTATACTACATTTATTAATAACTCATATTTAATTTAAAATTATTTACAAAGCTATCATTTACAGCCCAGAATGCACTTATCCTTGAGGCCATCCATTTATCTATCCATTCATTCATCTTATCAGTCAACAATTATTGCACACCAGGAACCATTCTAGATACCAGGATGTGGAAGAAACAAGACAAATAAAAATCTTGCCCTAGAAGAATTTACTTTTAAAAACAAGGACAAAGAGACAGATAATAAACAACCAAACAAATAAAAATAACTTCTGAGAGCAGTAAATGCTCTTAAGACAATGAAATATTTTAATGTAATAGAGTATCTGGAGGTGGGGTGTGGAGGATGGATTTTTTGGAGAATGTTAGGAAATAACTTTTGAAGACAGGAATATGGAAGATGGACACCTGGAAGGACAGCCTCCCAGAAAGGCGAAATGGCACCGCTAATGTCAGAGTTGGGAAGGCTGGCATGGACCAGAGCAAGCAGAGGAGAAGATGGTGAGTAATGAGTGTATCCCTGATGGGCATGAGGCTCATCTGAGGGATTTATGAGGGAGGCAAGAATTGGCAATCACAGAGCGCTGGGCAGTTCTGCGCTAGTAAGTGGAACACGCTGGTGGTTCTGGAAGCCGCAATGATTCCACTGAGTGAAGTGAAGTGGTCTCCTAAGAGCACGTGGAGGTGGGGAAGGGGAGGGAGTTGATGGATGTAGTGATTCATGCTTCGGGCCTGAGTTTGAATCCTGGCTCTGGCTGGGGAATTACCTATTCACCCTGGGGTTCTGTTTTCTCATTTATAAAACTTTGGGGGTGGTTACAAGGTCTATTTCACAGGGTGATGGTAGATTTTAAATGAGCCAGGGCACTCACAGTGGCTCACATTCAGAACCGAACAGCCGTTTGATTACTCTAAGACTTACTGCTCTGAAAATCACCTAGCCAGGGATTCAGACTGGTGGGGCGTATAGACAGCACTTGCTGGATGAATGTAGGGGGAATCAGCTGCTTTGTGTGGTTATGCTCACACTTGTTAGGGTTCAATAGCTCCTAAGAAACTAAAGCCACATGACAGATAGGAGCCACTAGGAACCTGGCACCTGTAGGTTAGTGATTAGATTAGTGGCTCCTAGGAAGTTCAGCCTGTAACCATGGACATCACAGAGTTACTAAGTCAATGGGCTTGATTGCTTATGTGTGTGTTAGTTATGTTCTTTAACCATACATTCTGTGTGGATCCTACATTCCCTTAGTACACCTGTACCATGCCTACATTCTGGGGTAATCACAGAAACTACTCTCTGCTCAGAGGAAAAGGAACTGGGGTCCTGATTGTCTCTTGTGAGATGAGAAAGATGGAGGCAAGCAGAGGTCCGCAGAGAGGGAAACATCTGCAGGAAAGTGCAACCAGGGTCAAATGAGTGTGTGGGAGCTAGTCTTCCATGTAAGGCAGAGGTCCCATTCATAAGAGCCCTTACTCTGAATCTTGGCTCTTTTGACTTATTGACTTGTGCCCTCTATTGAGTTATTTACTAGCATGAGCCTTGGTTTCCATATCTGTAGAGTGAGGATGGTACCTTATTATTTTGGTATTACGATTCCTGGATAATAAATTCACAGTTCTTAGAAGAGTTCAGGTACAGAGTGCTCAATTGCTCAATAACTGGTGGGAAGCCCCAGCACAGAGCTAACCCAGCCCAGTCCGTAGCACTGCTAAGTGGACGTTATTGTCCCTGCTGTAGATGTGAGAAAATAGAGGCAACTGAACTTAAGTAATTTGAAGAAGACAAAGTTGCCAAGTGGTAGGAGCAGGTCTCAAATCCACACCTAACCCTAAACCCATGCTCGTGATTATAGGTCTTGCCTCTCAAACTTGAATATGAGTAAAAAGGAGAAGAAATATGTTTTTCTTTGTTTATTATTTTTTATTACTTTAAATTCTGTGATACATGTGCTGAATGTGCAGGTTTGTTACATAAGTATACATGTGCCATGGTGGTTTGCTGCACTTATCAACTCGTCATGTAGGTTTTAAGCCCCACATGCATTAGGTATTTGTCCTAATGCTCTCCCTCCACTTCCCCCCAACTCCCGATAAGCCCCAGTGTGTGATGTTCCCCTCTCTGTGTCCATGTGTTCTCCATTGTTCAACTTCCACTTATGAGTAAGAGCATGCGATGTTTGGTTTTCTGTTCCTGTGTTAGTTTGCTGATGATGGCTTCCAGCTTCATCCATGTCCCTGCAAAAGACATGAGCTCATCCTTTTTAATGGCTGCATAGTATTCCATGGTGTATGTGTGCCACATTTTCTTTATCCAGTCTATCATTGATGGGCGTTTGTATTGGTTCCAAGTCTTTGCTATTGAAAGTAGTGCTGCAATAAACATACATGTGCATGTGTCTTTATAGTAGAATGACTTATAATCCTTTGAGTATATACCCAGTAATGGGATTGCTGGGTCAAATGGTATTTCTGGTTCTAGATCCTTGAGGAATCACCACACTGTCTTCCACAATGGTTGAGCTAATTTACGTTTCCACCAACAGTTTAAAAGTGTTCCTTTTTCTCCACATCCTCGCCAGCATCTGTTGTTTCCAGACTTTTTAATGATTGCCATTCTAGCCAGAGTGAGGTGATACCTCATTGTGGTTTTGATTTGCATTTCTCTAGTGACCAGCGATGATGAGCTTTTTTCCATACGTTTGTTGGCTGCATAAATGTCTTCTTTTGAGAAGTGTCTGTTCATATCCTTTGCCCACTGTTTGATGGGATTTTTTGTTTTTTCTTGTAAATTTGTTAAATTCCATGTAGATTTTGGATATTAGCCCTTTGTCAGGTGGGTAGATTGCAAAAATTTTCTCCCATTCTGTAGGTTGCCTGTTCACTCTGATGATAGTTTCTTTTGCTGTGTAGAAACTCTTTAGTTTAATTAAATTTCATTTGTCAATTTTGGCTTTTGTTACAATTGCTTTTGGTGTTTTCATCATGGAATCTTTGCCCATGCCTATGTCCTGAATGTTAAGAAATATGTTTTAAGGTGATATAATGACAATGCTTGGGACAATGTGAAACGTTATGCATACGTAGGAGAGAAGACATTGCTCATAATCCCCTGTCAGCTCAAGACTCTGCCCAGAAACAGAAACACAGCTTATGGTGCTGCATGGTTGGGTATGCAGTTCACATGCAGTCTCCAAAATGCTGCTGCACATGGAAAACATTGAATGAGGAGGCTTTCTCAGATGATGTTGCCCTGGCCCCCTCAGTACCCAGGACAATGTGGACAGGGTTCCATGCATGAGTGCTAGAGTGTCTAGGGACCTCGTTTTACAGTTTCATCTCTTGACCTGCTCTGAAATCTTGACGCTGCTAACACAACTCATAGCATCACTCTACACCAACTTCCCATGGAACTCTGTCTTCCAAGCATCAGCACACGCACTGGCATCCTTCCAACTATCCAGCACATGAACTCAATCCTGCGTTTACTCACACTTAATAACGATTTTCTCTCTTACACTCTTAAAACCAGACTTTGGTGTGCAAGGAGTTCTCCAGTCCAGTAGATTTGGGATCTGTGGTTGGTTTTATTTGTTAATCAAAAAATCAGTTAAGCAAAGAACCACAAAAATAATATTTGGATATCATAAATATTTTATTTTACTTTAAAACATATACATGAATATTTGGTTAGTAATCTTGTGACATAAAGCCAAAGCCTCTTCTGAGGTGTGGGCCCAGTAGGAGTCCCATTATGTCCCTCTTGCATAACACACGTCTAAGCTGCATCCTCTATACATTCCATTGTTAGCTTTTTTAAAACAGACTCAGAACTTTAAAACGATTGTCAAGCATTCTGATTGTAGAATTTTAGTGGCTATTTCCCGTTTTAGTTCCCCAATAGGTTACAGCTACTTGGAAATACTGAATTTGGTAGCATTATTTTTTAGTGGCTATGCTCAATAAGTCTTTCCACATCTTGCAACTTAATTTTTCACAGGGATTTCTTCTGGGTATTTACCCACAGGAAAAGAAGTCATTGTACACAAAGGATACTTACACATGCATGTTTATAGCAGCACAATTCACAATTGCAAAATCATGGAACCAACCCAAATGCCATCAATCAACAAGTGGATAAAGGAACCGTTGTGTATATATATGATTGAATACTAAGTCATAAAAGGAAATGAATTCATAGCATTTTCAGTGACCTGGATGAGATTGGAGACGATTATTCTAAGTGAAGTAACCCAGGAATGGAACACCAAACATTTTACGTTCTCACTGATATGTGGGAACTAAGCTGTGAGGACGCAAAGGCATAAGAATGATACAATGGACTTTGGGGAATTGAGTGTAAGAGTGGTGGGGGCGAGGGACAAAAGACTGCAAATAGGGGGCAGTGTATACTGCTCGGGTGGTGGATGCACCAAAATCTCACAAATCACCACTAAAGAACTTACTCATGTAACCAAATACCACCTGTACCCCAATAACTTATGGAAAAATAATAAAATAAATAAATAAAAATATAACTAGCTACAAAATTAAAAAAAAATTTCATGGGAATGACAACTCATTCGTACCCATATCTCATTGATTTGAATAAATTTGCTTATAATAAATAATTTTGATAACAAGTACAAGAGTTATAAATAGATATGAGGAAAATGAAGACAGACCCCTGACAAGCATCCAGCTCACATTAGGTGGGGAGGTAGAGCCAGAGAGGCCCAGGGAGCAGGAGCTGTGCCTGCCTTCTTCATGTGCACAGCAGAGTGGACTATGTCCGAGAGTCCAGAGAATCAGCTGAGGAGCTGCTTGAGAAAGCTTCAGAGTATGTGGTGACCATTTTCTTAGAACGCACTCCCCAGCAGTTCACCTGACCGTCTTCTTCTAATTCTTTATTTGTACTTTAGCTGTCTCCTCTGCTAAACCTTTCCTGTCTTTATTCCAAGACTACCTTTCCTAGATACTTCAATTGCACCTAGAACTTGCCATTAATATCAAACTTAAAACATCACATTGCAATTGTGATTCCATTTTTAATCTTCGCTACTAAATTATAATTTCCTTCAATCAGGTCCTGTACTTTATTTACCATTATTTTCCCAGAGTCCATCATAATGTCTTTCTCATTGCAAATATAACTGTTTATGAAAGAACAGACAAACCTAAAATGGCCCAGTCCTACTGGACCAACAAACAAACAAACAAACGCACAAAACCTAGACTAAGTTTTCAAAGCTTGTTCTTCTTAACTGACACCTTTCAGTCAACTTTACCTGCCCAAATACTGTTTATTCTACGATCAACACGTGCAACGCTGCTTTAAATTTTCACTGGGCACCTTGGGTGACCAAAGTGGGCAGATAACGAGGTCAGGAGATCAAGACCATCCTGGCTAACACGGTGAAACCTGTCTCTACTAAAAATACAAAAGTTAGCCGGACATGGTGGCACACACCTGTAATCCCAGCTACTTGGGAGGCTGAGGCAGGAGAATCGCTTGAACCTGGGAGGCGGAGTTTGCAGTGAGCCAAGATTGTGCCACTGCACTCCAGCCTGGGAGACAGAGCAAGACTCCATTTCAAAAAAAATTGTTTGTTTTTTTTTTCACTGGGAACCTCCTCACTGCTGTTCTAGATCCACTGAATTTTCTCTTGGCTTTAGTGTCCTGGTTATGCCTCCCACTTCCTCCCCTTGACCTGGTGTTGGGATCTGACTTCCCCAGGCATCTGGATTGAATCCACCCTTCTAGCTCTTCCCACGCTGGTAGATTTGAGAGATAATATGCTGTCTGGCACTGGTCCTGGTGATTCAACCCTCCCTGTCTATGCCTGCCCTCACCAGTGTTGGCCTCAAGGGAGAACAGTTGTAGGTGGGCTAGAGAGTTCTTTGGTGATGCTGTACCTGATAATCTCATACAAGTGTCCCCAAAGCAAGTGCATCCCCTGTGACAACTTCCTAAATTGGGGTTCCTTAATTTTCTAGGGTAGCCCCTCTTAAGTCTTAAATTCAAAGCCAAAGTCTGGACCAAAGTTTGGTCTTAGAGGACCAAACAGAAGTTTTAAAATTCCCTGTACTATGTCTACCAGAAGGTTGAGAAACTTATTTGCTAGAAAGATTACTTGTCTCTTGACCTGTGACACTAGAGTCCTCACAGTGGGATTTCAGGTCTTCTTCATGATAGGTGGACATAGTAGGCAATGTTCACAGTGAACGGACTGGTCAGGTAACCACGAGGAAAACGTGCCCCATGTTATGCAGAAATACTCGCTTGTAGCAAATATCAAGGCCTAGAAAATCAGAATTCTGTATCAACCCAGGTGTTTAAATTTGATCAACGAAGACTACAACCTAATGCCTCTCAACAGGCCATTTCCCCACCAAGAACCCTTGGTTTGTGTATATTGCAAACTTCTCCATGTCATCACGTAGCCTGGGATTCCAGTATGTGTTATTTTTTCCTTCTTAGATTGGTTGCTTTCGCTTAGATTGATGGCCTTAGGGCAGTTTTAAATGGCTGTCTTGTAATACGATCAGGTAAGAATATCTGGGAAACCTTTTATGTTTTAATTGGTGATGGTTATGCCAATAATTCTTGATGAATATACTGAAGCCAGGAGTCCCCTTCTTGCATTGTGTTTACACTTCACATCAACCAGGAACACAATCTGAGAAGTTTTCCCTGGACCAAGGGAGAAAGAATATAGCTCCAGGAAGGAATCAAGCCTAGTTAACTCTCAGTGAAGGGAAATGGTGTCTGATCTTGCTAATTCCTGCTTCAAGTATTAAAGTCTCTAAACAGAATGTATGTGTGCATGTGGGTGCACACACACACACACACACACACACAGCCCACCACCGACAATAGTAACAACCTCCATGAGAGGAAACCATACTTCCATAAGCACAATTGAAAGATTTCTGAACCTCAGACCAGAGAGCCACATGATTTTTCAGTCAATCATTGTCTCTCTTGCACTCCCAAGACTGTGCTGTGAGAAAAACTAAGGCATCACATGGCATCCATGGGCTCAGCCCAGTCCCATTGCAACAGTCACGGCTCTGCACATGAGAGAAACTATAGAGAGAACTGGGACCTGGGAAGGAATGGGCAGTCTTGAGTGGCAAGAACTTGGAGCAAGAGAGGGACTGGAGTAGAGCTGAAAGCACCATGAAGGCCTCTCCTGCAGGAGCTGCTAAGTTAGCTCTGGTCTGCACCTCCCAAACACATCGGACCATGGGATTAAAATTGCAGTGTTCTGATAAAACACTAATTAAGGGTTAAGAAGATAGAGTACATACTTGCCTCAAAATAGAAAAAATCAAAATTTTAATATTTTGGAATCTGTAATAGAAAAAAAAACACACCAATTAAAAAATACTTTTCCACAACATACATTTTGGTTGTTTATAGTAAGTATAACATTCCCTCATTCCCACTTTGAATCTTCCTTTCTCCATCCTGAGAGGCAGTGCATGCTGAGATCCAAGCCTCTCTTTATCAGAGGGTTCAGAGAACTGGCCACCAGCTGGATTGAAGACTGAAGGAGATGGCGCTGTCCACCTCTTCTCCCTCCATGGGACTGGAGCCAGTTCTCTGCCCAGCTGAGAGACAGCTCCCACGTGGGTACCGCTGGGCTTCCAGAGGACTCCCCCTGCAGACTCACTCCCAGCCCTGACTCACTCCTGGGCTCTCCTTGAAGACCAGCATCAGCAAGTCCCAGCCCAGACCTCTCTCCGGGGCTTGCCCTGTTGAAATGCTCCTCCTGGCACTCATCTTCAGCCATAGGTGCCAGGAGGGGACAGCAGCAAAGACGGAGGAGCCCCTCCTGGGCTTCAGCTGCCTGTTTATTAAAGTAGCTTAAATTAAATGCACTTCAGAATGTGAGAATTAATTGTTTTCAATTAAAAAATATTTTTAGAGAGTCGTAGGTTCAAATGCAGTGGTAAGAAATACTACAGAGATTCTCCAGTTTCCTCTAGTGATAACATCTTACATACGAATAGCTGTCATAACCAGAAATTGACATTGATCGAACCATCGACTTTATTGAAATTTCACCAGTCTCACATGCACTCATTTGTGTGTGTGTGTGTGTGTGTGTGGTGTGTGTGTGTGTGTTTGGTTTCATGCAGTTTTCTCACGTGTCCAATCATGTGACTGCCACAGTCGAGATAAAGAGCAGTTCCATCACCAGGAGGGTCCCTGGTGTTATCTTTCTAATTGTTTTCTCTTCAGCCAGGTGTGTGCAAGTGACACCTGAGAGTCACTGAGTGTGACTGCATCATGGCAAATGGTGTCAGCATGTGGTATGTACCCAACGTTTGTATCCCTCAAATTCATATGTTAAAATCCTAGTGCCCAAGGTATTAATGCCAGGATATTTGAAGGTGGGGCCATTGGGAAATGATTAGGTCATTAGGGAAGAATTCTTATGAAAGAGATTAGTGACCTTAATAAAGGGACCCCAGGGGACTTGGTCACCTCTTCCACCATGTGGGGACATAGCCAGAAGGCGCCATCTATGAACCAGGGAGCAGTTCTTCACCAGACATCAAACTGCTAGTTCCTTTGTCTTGTACTTTCCAACCTCCAGAACAGTAAAAAAGAAATGTTTGTTGTTTAAGCCTCCCAGTCTATGATAGTTTTGTAATAGCAGCCTGCACCACTGCTTCCTCTCCTCTCCCTGCAGGGGATCTTTGGAATGGGGGAAGGGGAGAAAAGAGTCACCTTGCCCCTCAACATCAACCAACAAAGAGTGCACAGATGAGAGGAAAAACAGGTTTGTTAACAGATTCCCACCCCCCACCCCCATCCCCCCACGCCCCCACCCCCGCCCCCACCCCCGTCATGGGGATGGAAAGTCACATAACTTCCCAGACTGTTTCCACACCTTTGAAATGAGGACTAGGTTATACCTGCCAGAGAGCACAGGGCTCCTGGGACCCAGGGGGAGGTCCTCTCTGTAGATGGCCTTTGAACTTTGGTCCATTCCTTTCACAGGCTGACTCCAGGATTCAGGGAGCACATGATGCCAGATTCACAGATCACCTGGTATCAGCCATGTGTGGGAGAGAAGGACCAGTCCAGCAGCTACTCACTCCTCGGGGCAGATGGCTTCCTGGTTATGCATTTTGACCCAAGGCTTCCTCAGCTGGCTGAGACCAGAGTCCTCACAGACCTGGGAGATTGACACATGGTGCCAGGTGGCCATGGCACCTCCTTCCTGGACTCAGGACTTCCTCAATGTGAATCTGGGAAAGCTGTTCCTGGAGTCCCCGGCCCATGAGGCTCAGATTTCTGATGCACAGCCTTCTCCCTAAGCCTCATGGACTTGGACTTGCTGTGATTCCCACAGTGACCTCATCAGCCCCTGTCACAGGAACAAAAAATATGCCAGCACCGCCCTTGACTTTATAGGTCTTGGCAAGGTGTGAAACACTTGGTTTTCACAAATGTCTTGGTCTTCTGAAATTCTAGGGGAGGTGTGCCAAAAAGTGGCATCACTGTCCACAGTCCAGAACTCGGAGGAGGTTACTTCACACACTTGCCAACTCAGGTGTGTGAAGAACAATTGAGGTAGTGTTCTAAGCTGTTTCTGTGTATTCTCTCAATCCTCACAGCATCTCAATCAGGTAAGCGCTGTCATCTTGACATTTTGCTGATGAGGAAACTGAGGAACAGAGAGGTTGAGTAAATTATCCCAAATTACACAGCTAATTGAGAGAGCTTGAGGTTGTCCCAAATGACAGCGATGGCTCCCAATTACTTCAACTTCTTATTCAAAATAATGTCTACCATACAGACTTTTTCTCTTTCTCTCACTGACAACTTACTAGCCATCAAATTAGAAATTTGAGAGAAAAATAAGATAGAGGATTGTATCGCCTTTCACTGCACATCCTTTTAAATCTTCAACTCAGAGTGGAGGCGTTGGGGCAGCCTGGGGTCAGGGGGAGCAGAGGTGCGACATCCAGAGGGAATTCAGGGAAGATTCCCAGTGAGCAGGCCCATTCCTCCTCAGATGTGCCTATTTGGCCCAGAAGCAGCAGAGCGTGTCCCTGTGGGAGTTTCTCACCTCCTGCTTGAAAGCCCTGGCCTGTACTCTTCTGCCTCCGCCCCACAGACCCAGGCTGAGCCCTGAGATGAGGATGGGCTGAGCTTCTCTGTAGGCAGCCGCAGCCCATCCCCATAGATATGGAGGAGACCCAGTGGAGAGGCCTCTCACGCTGCTGCTACCACCAAGCCTGCACAGCTGGGTGCTGAGGACAGGCTGACTCAGGCACCCACACATCCAAACAACACTGGGGCGCGTTTGGATGGGTTCCACACCAAGAGTTGCTGAGTGCAGGGTGGACTGGATGGAGCAGAGATACCTCAACAGCTTGGGCTAGAAGTGAGCCTGACAAGGCAGAAAGAGGCTCATGGGCTGGGATTTGGGACTCCTTAGCCAGGCCCAGGGCGTCAGTGCACAGTGAGAGGAATGGCTCCCACTGCGAGATACAGGCTGGACTCAGAAAACCACACACAGATGGGAAGGAAAGCAGGGAGCAGTGGGTAGCTTAGAGCCAGGACTTGGGTCTCTCCCAGGGCTTCTCTGGGTCTGTATACCCCTCTCCCAGTGCATGGGCTAAGCCCTATTCCACAGCAGTGATGAGGGAGGGACCAACCAAGGTGTGTGTTCCTTGAGGCCCTCATCTTGGCACCAACCTTTGGGGCCATGGTCTCCCCTGCATCCCTCCCACACCCATGTGTGCCCTGGGTTCAGGCAAACAATGAGTGGAGAAGCCTAGTGAGCTAGAAAACCCTGCTCTTGGAGTTATCCCTGAGTCCCATCAGGCGCCGTGTATCAGAGCTGCACACTTGCACCGGCAGAAGGAACAGGACCCCGGGCTAGAGGGAGCAGGTGACCTCAGAGCCCTCTTCACTGAAGCACTGGAGCCTGGGCGGGTTTCCATCAGCCGAGTCAAGTAATTGAGCTCAGATTAGATTAAATCCAGACACATCCCGTGTTTAGTGCCAATTACTCATGGCCAGCAAGGGCGGACAAGGGGTCTGGACTGTGTCACGTCGTGCCTTCTTGGAGGCTGACTGCTCCCTACAGCTCAAGGTGAGTTGACCCGAAATAACAACAGTCATGTCCCTGGCTGTGTTTCACCTCCACCTGGCACTTTGCATGGATCTGCTGATGCTCAGGTGGGCGGCTCCTCTGCACCCTGTTTACAATAGGGGTAGGAGCCTTGAACCCTCTGTCCTTGTCATCAATGGCTGGGTTGGCAACAAAATGGAGGCCCACTCTGCCCACCTCACTCACCCAGGCACAGGGCACAGGTGGGTGTCTGGCCCCCACACACCCTGGGGAATCCCCATCACTGTTTGGAGATTGCCACGTGGGTGAGGCGTGGAAGGCCAGGCAGGCAGGATGCAGGGGTGCTGTGATTTGTCATCTAGTGCTGAATTCACAGCTTGAGAAGAAAACAACCCAGATTTAAGCGCTTTGCCTCCCACTGGGAAACGGCTTTACTGTAGCCATGGCCTTAAGCCCAGGGCCGAGAAGCCCCAGCTGCACCCCCTTAGAGGCTGAGAGTGGCCTTCAAGCCAGCCCCAGCTCACAGCCCAGCTTGAAGGCACAAGCAGGGACAAGGTCAATGCAAGAAAAGCAATGAATCCAGAGAAGGGAGCTCAGGCTGGGGAGCTTGGCACTTGGAGTGGAATGAGTTATGAATCTGAACCAGGGAAAACATTGGAGAGAAACTTGGGATGAAGCAGCAGGGCACTGGGTTGGGACTGAAGGTTTGGGAGGATGGCTCATCGCCCCTACAGAGGTAGAAGGGATCCAGTGGTGACCATAGCGTAATTGGGAGTGTGACAAGGCCCAGAGTTGAGCTCTGCCTATGAGGATAGAGAGGGGAAGAAGGCACCTTTGCTGGGATTTCTCTTCTCATGTTTCAATGCACCATTTTCCCATGGTTATTAATTACTGTTTTAGTGAATAAAGGCTGTATATTAGTTATTTGTTGCTGTGCAACCAGTTGCCTTAGAAAATAGCATCTCCAAACAGAAAAAATTAATTATCTCACACAGGCTTTGAGTGTCAGGAATCTGGGAGCAGCTCACTTGGGTGGTTGTGGCTCTGGTTTCTCAAGAGGTTGCAGTGAGGATGTTGGCTGGGGCTGCATCATCTGCAGGCTCAACTGGGGCTGGAGGACCTGCTCTCATGATGGCTTCCCTCATGGCTGTTGGCTGGAGGCCTTGGGTTCTGGCTGACTGCTAATAAGAGACCTCATTCCATCCATGTAGACTTCTCCACAGGGCTGCTTGAGTGTCCTCACTTTATGGCAGCTGACTTTCTCCAAAGCAGGAGACCCTGATGACTTCTGAGATGGTTCCCTATATTCCATCCCCTGGCATACACACTCTGTGCAATCCCCTTTCCTTGAGTGTGAGCTGGACTTACACAAATGGTGCAATCTCACTCCCATGATTATGTTACGTTATACAGCAGAAGGAATATTACAATCAAGATCCTTGATCAGTAGACTTTGGAATAATCAGAAATATTATCCTGGGTGGGCCTGATTTAATCAGGGTATCCTTTAAAATGGATCAGAGGGATTTGAAGCCAGGCAAGTTCCTGCTGGCCTTGAAGAAACAAAACATCATATTATGGAAGGGTTCAGGTGCCAAGACCCCAAGAGCAGCCTCTAGGAGCTGAGAGTGTTCCTAGCCCCTGTTGAGCTTGGCAGAGGGCCCCAGACCTCAGCTGAGATCTCAGTCCTGGCCAGCACTTTGATTTCAGCCTTGTAGGACCCTGAGCAGAAGACCATCCATACTGCACCTTTGATCTAGAGAACTGTGAGATAATACATTTGCGAAGTTTAGAAAAAGTTCCTGGTAATTCATCATGCAGCAACAGAAAATGAATACTCTCATTCCCTGAAGTTGCACCCCATCACTTGTGCCTTTTCTATGTTTGTCAGAAGTTAGTCACTAAGGCCACCCACATGACAGGGGAGGAGTCTGCCTGTTGAAGAGAGTGTTCAAGAACTTGTGGACTTCTTTTAAACCAGCACAGGCTGGACAGTGCGTGTAATGGGACCATGTTGATACACCCAATGTGGAGATGAACAATGGCTAATCCTTCTAACATCTAGAGTGAATTTGCAACGGGTAATAATGGACTTAGGTAAGGCAAGTGAGCATTTTACTTTAGGAAGTGACAATCCCAGCTACAATGTGGTAAGTTGGTGCTTTTTTTCCCCTTTTGATATTCCCTTGCAAGCAATCTACAGAGTAATTGTGTAGATGCAGGAGGAGGATGGAGCATTCCTGCCTTTAATTCGAAAGTTATGATGCATGAATCAGCCCCAGTTTGAGCCTTGCAGGAATGCTAAATTTGGGACGTGTTAGCAAGTATCTTCCAGATGGGGTGGGGGAGGAGGACATGGGTGGAGCTCAGATGACAACCCACAGGCAAATCTTTTGGGACACTATTAACAGGAAAAGCTCACTGTCACCAAAGCTACATTCCACTTCTGAGCCATAAAACAGTTCTTGGCTCTTGGATTAACCAGTCTTCGACATTTGCCATCATGTCAGCGTTTGAAGCAACTGGGAGTTTTCTGGCTCTGCTTGGACCATTAGAGATCATCCGATACAAGCACAAATGCTGGCTCAGGATTTCTTTAATTCCCACAAGATTTTATCCTACATGGCTACATAGATGAAGTGAAGACACCTTTAACTCCCCCTATTCAAGCTCTGCCTTTTGTGTTCCTAAGAGCTGTGGTCTGGGTGGGTGACAGTGGCTCAGAGAGCCATTGCTGTTATAAACAGAGGAGGGCCACATGCCTGTGACTTTATCTTCCCAAGAAGGAGAGAAGAAGAGGAAAAACAAACTGGATAATTTAAGAACATGTCAGCAATTTGGCAAAAGTCAGAGAAGTGAAAGAGCCATATGAGTTCATAAATAAGCCACAGATCCCAGCTGGATTTAGTAAAAATCCCCAAAGGTTTTGTGTACTGACACCAGTCAGGTTGGTTTCATTTCATCTTAGCTCTGGCTGGAGGCCTGCGTGAATCAGGATGGATGGGGGGACAAGCAAACACAGGTTGTGGTAGAAAGGAAGAGTCCACTCCCAGAAGGCCTCTGAGCCAGAGGTGCGAGTCAGAAGGAGCTGGGCCACCACTGAGGCTGCCTGGACTGTATTACCCATGGAGTCTATTAATGTGGTTGCATTTTCACAATGATGATGGTGAGGGTAGCAAGTTTGATGGCCAAGTGTCCCAAGAAAAAATTGCTTGGGGACAAGGAATGCACTTGGGTTGGGGCCCACCCGGGGTCTTTCTTTTTTTTCTTTTTTTTTTGGGACAGGATCTTGCTCTGTCTCCCAGACTGCAGTGCAGTGGTGCAATCTTGGCTCACTGCAACCTCCACCTCCCGGGTTCAAGTGATTCTCATGCTTCGGCCTCCCAAGTAGTTGGGACTACAGGTGTGTGCCAACACACCTGACTAATCTGTATTTTTATTATAGTAGAGACGGGTTTTGCCATGTTGGCCAGGCTGGTCTTAAACTCTTGACCTTAGGTGATCTGCCCGCCTCAGCCTCCCAAAGCGCCACTCAGGATCTTGAACACCTGTGATCCCTCAATCTGAGTCCAAAGGGAGATGCTCCTGCTTAGTGCACTGACCCTTAGATCTGGGTGCAGATAGAGAGCTGATGTCCCCGCACACCCTGCTCTGGCCTCTTCTTCTGCAGGTCATGGTGTGTGTGTACTAGAGACACAGGAAACACAGGAAAGACATCATCTTGCATCATGAGCCATCTGTCTTCTGTTGGAGGCAAGCTTCTCACCTTCGGCACAGAGACTCCCAATTTTTGCCACTTTCTCAGATTGGGTAGAAGAAGATAGGAGGTGCCCGCTGAATCCCTGGAACTTCCTGAACTGAGCTGGAAAACTGAGTGAGAGCTGAGACTTGACCCAGACTGCTCCATGGACAGCAAGAGTCAGGAGGAGGCAGCTGGTCTGCAGCCCTCCTCTCCTGGGCCATTCCACGAATCCTTACCTGGAGGTGTTGTGCTGAGTTCAGGTGGAATGTGCACGCATTTTATCACTTAATCCTCACAACAATCCTAAAAGGTAGTGATTATTCTTGTCTTCTTTACAGATGAAAAAGTCAAGCAGCAAGTTGTCTTGCCCAAGGACAGAGGCCTACCTAGTAAGTGGTCGAACCAGGACTCAAGCTCAGGCCTTTCACTCTCACACTTTGGCACCCTCATATCTACACACTCCTTGAAACAGTGCTCTGGATCTTTGGCCTGAGGAATCTCTGGGGACAAACCCAGCAAACAGATCTTGAATTGGCCCAACAGGCACACACAGGGATCAGAGCTGCATGGAGCAATTCAGTCAGGTGAATATTCAGTCCTGAGAATATTATCTTATATAGCAAAAGATGTAATTAAGGACCTTGAGAGGAAGAGCGTATCCTGGGTCATCCAGGGCTCTAAATGCCATGTATCCTATAAGAGAGAAGCCAAGAGACTTTTGACCCAGATCTGCACAGGGGACAAAGCCCTGTGAAGACAGAGAAGGCCTTGGAGAGACATGGCCACAGCCCAGGAACACCACAGAAGCTGCCAGAAGCTGGAAGAGGCCAGGAAGTCCTTTCCCTAGAGCCTCAGTCAAGAGCACAGCCAGGCTGACACCTTGACTTCAGACTTCTAAACTCCAGGCCTGTAAGATGATAAAGTCCTGATAAAGCTGCTGGGTTTGTGGCCATTTGTTACAGCAGCTGCAGGAACTAACACAGTGGGAAAAGCTCCTTCCCACCATGGCCTATTCCACCTGCACTTAACGTGGCCTGGGAAGGGCATGGGCTGACGACTGCCTGATTGCACCTGTGCAAACCAGTGAATGAGAAAATCAAGAAGCAGTCACCCAGGCCAGTTCTGAACGCCAACCCCAGCCCAGCATCACAACAAGCTGCAGAGCCTTCCTGGAGATGCTACCCAGGACCCAACACCCAGGGCGTGGAAACCAAGACACCATGTGTCAGGCGTGGGAGGAGACCGAGGACATAGGATCCTTGGAAGCATACTGTTGTGCAACTCTGTTTTTAAATTAACATTCTGTCTGCTACTATGGGAAAAGTATTTCATTCCTCTTACTGGCTACATAGTATCTCATTGCAGGATGCCTTTAGAAAGAGGAAAGAGAGGCCGGGCACGGTGGCTCAAGCCTGTAATCCCAGCACTTTGGGAGGCCGAGACGGGCGGATCACGAGGTCAGGAGATCGAGACCATCCTGGCTAATACGGTGAAACCCTGTCTCTACTTAAAAAATACAAAAAACTAGCCGGGCGACGAGGCGGGCGCCTGTAGTCCCAGCTATTCAGGAGGCTGAGGCAGGAGAATGGGATAAACCCGGGAGGCGGAGCTTGCAGTGAGCTGAGATCCGGCCACTGCACTCCAGCCTGGGTGGCAGAGCAAGACTCCGTCTCAAAAAAAAAAAAAAAAAAAAAAAAGAAAGAGGAAAGAGAAAGGTTGTGCCTGGACAACACAGTGAGACCCCATCTCTACCAAATAAACTTAAAAATAGCTGAGTGTGGTGATGCACACCTCTGGTCCTAACTATTCAGAAGGCTGAGAAGGGAGGATTGCTTGAACCCAGAAGGTTGAAGCTGCAGTGAGCTCTGTTCCACCACATTCCAGCCTGGGTGACAACAAGATCCTGTCTCTAAAAAATAAATAAATAGGAAGGGGCAACTGTGGGTGTGGCTTCAGCAGATTGAAACATTCCTGCCTTCCAGCTCTGAAGACAGCAGCAGATCTCCCAGCACGGTGCTCAAACTCTTCTAAAGGACAGACTGCCTCCTCAAGTGGGTCCCTGAACCCTGTGCCTCCTAACTGGAAGACACTTCCCAGCAGGAGTCGACAGACACCTCATACAGGAGAGCTCCAGCTGGCATCTGGTGGGTGCCCCTCTGGGACAAAGCTTCCAGAAGAAGGAACAGGTAGCAATCTTTGCTGTTCTGTAGCCTCTGCTAGTAATACCCAGGCAAACGGGGTCTGGAGGGGACCTCCAGCAAACTCCAGAAGACCTGCAGCAGAGGGACCTGACTGTGAGAAGGAAAACTAATGAACAGGAAGGAATAGCATCAACATCAATAAAAAGGACATTCACACAAAAACCCCATCTGAAGGTCACCAGCATCAAAGAACAAAGGTAGATAAGTCCACGGAGATGAGGAAAAACCAGCACAAAAAGGCTGAAAATTCCGAAAACCAGAATGCCTCTTCTGCTCCAAAGGATAACAACTCACCAACAAGGGAAGAAAATTGGACAGAGAATGAGTTTGACAAACTGACAAAAGTAGGCTTCAGAAGATGGGTAATAACAAACTTCTCTGAGCTAAAGGAGCATGTTCTAACCCAAAGCAAGGAAGCTAAGAATCTTGAAAAAAGGTTAGAGGAATTGCTAACTGGAATAACCAGTTTAGAGAAGAATATAAATGACCTGATGGAGCTGAAAAACACAGCATGAGAACTTTGTGAAGCATACACAATATCAACAGCCAAATCAATCAAGTCAAATAAAGGATATCAGACATTGAAGATCAACTTAATGAAATAAAGCATGAAGACAAGATTAGAGAAAAAATAATGAAAAGGAACAAACAAAGCCTCCAAGTGGGACTATATGAAAAGACCAAACTATGTTTGGTTGGTGCACCTGAAAGTGATGGGGAGAATGGAACTAAGCTGCAAAATACTCTTCAGAATATTATCCAGGAGAACTTCCCCAACCTAGCAAGACAGGCCACCATTCAAATTCAGGAAATACAAAGAACACCACAAAGGTACTCCTTGAGAAGAGCAACCCCAAGACAGATAATCATCAGATTCGCCAAGGTTGAAATGAAAGAAAAAATGTTAAGGGCAGCCAGAGAGAAAGGTTGGGTTACCCACAAAGGGAAGCCTATCAGACTAACAGTGGATCTCTCTGCAGAAACCCAACAAGCCAGAAGAGAGTGGCAGCCAATATTTAACATTCTTAAAGAAAAGAATTTTCAGCCTAGAATTTCATATCCAGCCAAACTAAGATTCCTAAGCAAAGGAGAAATAAAACCCTTTACAGACAAGAAAATGCTGAGAGATTTTGTCACTACTAGGCCTGCCTTACAAGAGCTCCTGAAGGAAGCATTAAATCTGGAAAGGAAAAACTGGTACTAGCCACGGCAAAAACATACCAAACTGTAAAGACCATCAACACTGTGAAGAAACTGCATCGACTAATGGGCAAAATCACCATTATGATGTTAATCATAATGACAGGATCAAACTGACACATAACAATCTTAACCTTAAATGTAAAGGGGTTAAATGCCCCCACTTAAAAGATACAGACTGGCAAATTGGATAAAGAGTCAAGACCCAGCAGTGTGCTGTATTCAGGAGACCCATCTCATGTGCAAAGACACACATAGGCTCAAAATAAAGGGATGAAGGAATATTTAACAAGCAAATGAAAAGCAAAATAACAAAAAAAGCAAACAAAAAAAAAAACGCAGGAGTTGTAACCCTCGTCTCTGATAAAAGAGACTTTAAACCAATAAAGATCAAAAGAGACAAAGAAGAACATTACGTAATAGTAAAGGGATCAAGGCAACAATAAGAGTTAACTATCCTAAATATGTACACACCCAGTACAACAGCACCCAGATTCATAAAGCAAGTTCTTAGAGACCTACAAACAGACTTAGACTTCCACACAATAATAGTGGGAGACATACACAAATCAATAAATGTAATCCATCACATAAACAGAACCAATGACAAAAACCACATGATTATCTCAATAGATGAAGAAAAGGCCTTTGATAAAATTCAACAGCCCTTCATGCTAAAAACTCTCAATAAACTATGTATTGATGGGACATATCTCAAAATAATAGGAGCTATTGATGAAAAACCCATGGCCAATATCATACTGAATGGGCAAAAGCTGGAAGCATTCCCCTTGAAAATAAGCACAAGACAAGGACGCCCTCTCTCACCACTCCTATTCAACATAGTATTAGATGTTCTGGCCAGGGCAATCAGGCAAGAGAAAGAAAAAAGGCATTCAAATAGGAAGAGAGGAAGTCAAATTGTCTCTGTTTGCAGATGGCATGATTGTATATTTAGAAAACCCATTGTCTCAGCCCAGAATCTCCTTAAACTACAACTTCAGCAAAGTCTCAAGATACAAAATCAAAGTGCAAAAATCAGAAGCATTCCTATACACCAATAATAGACAAATGAAAAGCCAAATCATGAGTGAACTCTCTCTCTCATGATGCTCTCCCCATCACGCTACCATTGACTTTCTTCACATAATTGGAAGAGACTACATTACATTTCATATGGAACCAAAAAGGATCCCACATTGCCAAGACAATCCTAAGCAAAAAGAACAAAGTTGGAGGCATCACGCCACCTGACTTCAAACTATACTACAAGGCTACAGTAACCAAAGAGCATGGTACTGGTATCAAAACAGAGACATAGACAAATGGAAGAAAACATAGGCCTCAGAAATAATGCTACATATCTACAACTATCTGATCTTTGACAAACCTGACAAAAACAAGCAATAGGGAAATGATTCCCTGTTTAATAAATGGTGTTGGGAAAACTGGCTAGCCATATGCAGAAAACTGAAGCAGGACCCCTTCCATGCACCTTATACAAAAATTAACTCAAGATGGATTAAAGATTTAAACATAAGACCTAAAACCATAAAAACCTTGGAAGAAAACCTAGACAATATCATTGAGGACATAGGCATGGGCAAAGAATTCATGATGAAAACACCAAAAGCAATGGTAACAAAAGCCAAAATTGACAAATGAGATCTAATTAAACTAAAGAGCTTCTACACAGCAAAAGAAACTATCATCAGAGTGAACAGGCAACCTACAGAATGGGAGAAATTTTTTGCAATCTATCCATCTGACAAAGGGTTGATATCTACAAGGAACTTAAACATATTTACAAGAAAAAATAATCAACCCCATTAAAAAATGGGCAAAAAGTGGGCAAAAGATATGAACAGACACTTCTCAAAAGAAGATATTTATGCGGTCAACAAACATATGAAAAAAGCTCATCATCACTGGTCATTAGAGGAATGCAGATCAAAACCACAATGAGATACTATCTCACACCAGTTAGAATGGTGATGATTAAAAAGTCAGGAAACAACAGATGCTGGAGAGAATGTGGAGAAATAGGAAAGCTTTTACACTGCTGGTGGGAGTATAAATTAGCTCGACCATTGTGGAAGACAGTGTGGCAATTCCTCAAGGGTCTAGAACCAGAAATACTGTTTGACCCAGCAATCCCATTACTGGGTATATACCCAAAGCGTTATAAATCATTCTACTATAAAGATACATGCACATGTATGTTTATTGCAGCACTATTTATAATAGCAAAGACTTGAAACCAACACAAATGCCCATCAATGATTAATTAGATAAAGAAAATGTGGCACATATACACCATGGAATACTATGCAGCCATAAAGAAGGATGAGTTCATGTCTTTTTTTTTTTTTTTTTTTGAGATGGAGTCTCACACTGTCACCCAGGCTGGAGTGCAGTGGCACAATCTCAGCTCAGTGCAAGCTCCACCTCCCGGGTTCACGCCATTCTCCTGCTTCAGCCTCCCGAGTAGCTGGGACTACAGTCACCTGCCACCAAGCTAGCCTAATTTTTTGTATTTTTAGTAGAGACGGAGTTTCACCATGTTAGCCAGGATGGTCTCGATCTCCTGACCTCGTGATCCACCCGTCTCAGCCCTGCAAAGTGCTGAGATTACAGGTGTAAGCCACCGTGCCCGGCCAAGTTCATGTCCTTTACAGGGACATGGATGAAGCTGGAAGGCATCATTCTCACCAAACTATCATAATCACAGGAAACCAAACACCACATGTTCTCAGTCATAAGTGGGAATTGAACAATGAGGACACATGGACACAGGGAGGAAAACATCGCACACTGGGGCCTGTTGGGGTGGGGGAGTAGGGGAGGGATAGCATTAGGAGAAATACCTAATGTAGATGATGGGTTGATGGGTGCAGCAAACCACCATGGCACATGTATATCTATGTAACAAACCTGCATGTTCTGCACATGTACCCCAGAACTTAAAGTATACTAATAAATAAATAAATATTAAAGTTTGTGTTTAGGTTAGAATTCAAGCCAGTGTTGAAGTGCAAAAATTGGCCTAAAATCTCTTACTGTTGACTTTTTGTCCAAGCAGAGGGTCTATCTCATGAAAATTGTAGAGAATACATTTTACCTGGAGAAATGCTGATTTAATCAATGTGATGTTTAACTGAAAACACGGGCATGTAAGGATCCAAAGCCTCAGCCTACACATAAAATGCAGTTACCCTAGAGGATATCCGGTGATGTGCCTAAGTAAGACTGGAAGGGCCACGGAGGAATTCACAGGGAAATGAAATGATTAGGAAGAGAGTGTGAAATAACCCTCACCCATCAGGTGTGTGTGTACCCGCACATGGAGCCAAAAGGGAATGGGAGGCCGGGGTCCTAGTGCAAGGATTGAATGTGAGCTCAGGTGTCCCTGAAGTTTGTTGGGGTGGTGTCTGCAGCAGAAGCCTGCAATGCAGAGGCAGGACTGAGAGCTGGAGCCTGTATGTTGCTGGGGAAGATAGAAGGGTAAAGATTCTACAGGAGGCAGGGGCCTGGAGACCATATATCTCCATTGACTAGGCTTCCAGGCTCTGCCACACACCCCCAACCCACCCACCCACCACACTGGCCTGCACCTGGGTCTGCAAGGAGGCCGCAGACTCCCCCATGGAGGAGGGAGTGCTCTGCTGCTCCCAGGCTCTGGGGATGCTCAGGGCTGCTGATGTGACAGGGCTTCCACTCACTCCTGTTCCCCTCTGTGAAAAACTCTGCTCGTGGTTCCTGCCCCTGCATCCATGCTCCCTGAGGCTGGCCATGACTCACCTCCATGTCTGTGGTGTCTCAAAAAGGGCATCCTCAATACCATCTGCATCCAAATTACAATGGAGTGGTTTCATAGACCCTTGGCCTCCAAGGACCAAGATTTCAGACAGCTGTGCCCTGGTAACTACACATGATGAATAAAGCAGGCAGCTTCTATGCCTGTCTTTATTTATTTATTTATTTTTTGCATTGCTTAATCTTTGTGGTAATAAGTCTTACAAAAATAATCAAAATATTATAAAGACAAATGTGAATCATTCACCCAAGTGGTTTATCTTCTCTTGTTAACCCATTACCTTCCCCTCAGTTTTGCTCTCTCCCCATTGAAGCATATTTATTTACTTAATCAGGAAAGGGACGTGATCAGGCAGGTGAAGAATACAGAATGGTCCTTCTGGACTTGATCACAGTCTTGATGGAAGCAACTGAGCAGTGCTGAATGGCAATGCCTGTATGAATCATATGAGCAGCAGCAGAAGTGAGACACATGCCATTACAGGACCCAGGGAGGTGAATGTCCTCTCTGATCCCGCCATGCCCTTTGCCAGCTCCCAAAACCACCATCTGCATTTAAGGTGCACTTTTTCCGATTGCATAACTATGCATGTACTATGTTTTATGCAGATCATGTTCACTATATATGCTGCATGGAAATTTAGTTTGTCACTTAAGATCCAACTGGCATCTTTCCATTGTAATTTGTATAATTGATCCATCTTAGTCTTTTCAATGGTAGCATATTATTGCGTAGATTATGCCATATGATTCCAGTGCTCTGTTGTAGCATAATTTGTTGAACGAGTTCCCTCTCAATGAAAAGTTGGGTTTTTGTAAACAAGACTGTGACATATTTCATGTATGTTTCTCTTTACATACCCCAAACATATTTCTGTATTATTATTCATAAATTGTGGTCAAAGATTATGAGTATATTTTATTTTAACAGATTTGATGACATCTTCCATCATAAAGTTTGTGCCAGTTTATAGCCCCACTCATAGTATGTAAGAGGATTTCACACTGGCCTTTTCAGAAGTTCAGGAATCCAATGTCAAGACTTAGAAACTTGTCCAGATGAGGACACCAAGACACAGGGACTCTCATGTAATGGGGGATTTTCCTTAGAGAATTTCAGGATTTCAGGACTGAACAGAGACTGAGAAGGGTAAAGGGTGGTAGGATTGAGTGAGTCAGGCCAGAAACCTCTAGTTAGCTACCATGACAGAAGGAAAACATGCATTCAACTTATTTAATTAAACCAAGCTGTGTCATTTTCTTGGCATCCTTTGCTTCCTTTTTTTTTTTTTTTTTTTTTTTTTGAGACAGAGTCTCGCTCTGTCGCCCAGGCTGGAGCAACGCCTGTAATCCCAGCACTTTGGGAGGCCGAGGCAAGCGGATCACGAGGTCAGGAGATCGAGACTATCCTGGCTAACATGGTGAAACCCCATCTCTACTGAAAATACAAAAAAATTAGCCAGGCGTGGTGGCGGGCGCCTATAGTCCCAGCTACTCAGGAGGCTGAGGCAGGAGAATCGCTTGAACCCGGGAGGTGGAGCTTGCAGTGAATAAGAAAACTTTCTGGAAGGTAGCATTCATGCTGTCCCTTCAGAGAAGCTGATATCTCACCCAGGAACTGGGTGTGGATCTTCCTTTGGCCCCTTGATAGTGGATTCACCCACCAGATGCTTGTATTTTTGTAACTGTTTTTTAATTTCATTGTACGCATGCTAAAGACGTGTTTGACTTTTTTCACATGTCTTTTATTAAAATGATTTCTGGAAAACATACTGAGCTGTGGATTTTGGAACCAACAGGAGTGGAATGCTGCCTGCCTCATAAAAACATAACCAAAAGCATGTTGAGCAAAATGGCAGGGGTTCCAAGGGCTGGCAAAGTACATCCTTGGAGAAGGTCCTGGGATCATTCTATTGGGCAACACAGCACTGGTTAAGCAACAGCAAAACTGTATTTTCTCAAGCCCAAATGTGACCAGACTCCTTGAAAATTCTTTTCCGTGTGTTTGCTGCCCCTCCCAAGAACCCAGCGGCAGAAACACTAAGCCTTGCAGTTTGTGCTTTGTACATGCTACCTGGATTTAGAGAGCATTTGTTTCTCTATTTCCTTTCATGAGCATCAGTTCCATTATCAATAGGTACAGCTAAATGCAACCAAGGAGCCCAAGTCAGGAGGACAGTGAAACCCCAGGGCTCTCCCACACTGCTGGCAGGCACAGCACCTCAGCTGAGGCCCCGGCATACTGCCGGGATCCCTGCTTGGCTGGGGTATGAGGTTCCTTGACTGGTTCTCTGGATCTAAGTCAAGTAACCTAAAACATGGCACCTCTTCTCCCATTGTGTGCCAGGGCCCTGTCTGTCACGCAGGCTGAAGGCAAGGTGACCACGTGGCATCTGTGTGAGACAGGGGAAACTTTGGAGTAGCAGGGCTAAACATCCGGAAAGGAGGGGAAGTCAGGTGGAATGGGGAGGGAGGCGGGAGAAGAACGGGACAGGAAGGAAAGATGGAAGTGGTCAACAGCACTGCATGCTGCCAACAGGAGACAGGAAGAGGGGAAAGTGCCTCACTGGGCTTAGCAATTAGGAGGTTACTCAGATTTTGCCAGTAGTGGCCTCAGCCACATGGTCAAAGCAGGAGTCAGAGCTGACCCTGCTGCAGCTCACGCCTCTATGGTTCCAATGGCCCTTCTTCCTCCCCGCCTGGCAGAGGCCTCTCAGAAACCACACTTGGCTCCAGAACAGCCTGTTTTGTCAGCCACGAGGAGCCCCTGAGGACAAGGGTGCTGGGGGCCCATGCCTGCCTTTCTAGGCGACTGGCGTGGGTAGAGTGGGGGGAGGTGCTCTGGGTCCTTTGCCCACAGCAGGACTGTGGATGGAATGGTCAGTGAAGAGGTGAGGCTGGAATTTCAGGCAGGGTCAAGCAACGCACAGCCCACGCCATTCGGCAGCCTCCTGCCTTGGGGTGTGGGGACCACCTATGCCCTGTTCTCTTCTCTCTCACTTCCTTCTTCCATCACCCTCTGGTCTTTCTGCCAGAGAGGAGCCCACCCTCCCCTAACAATTTTGAAACTCAGTCCAGAAACTCAGGTAGAGAGAAGCGCCCAGCCCGCATGCTGCCCAAAGACAGAGCCCTGCGCTGAGGACACAGCCCAGCCAGAGGGAGGTGGCGCTGAGGCCTGCCGGTGCACACAGGCCCCACCGAACCTGAGGCTCTGAGAATCCTGGAAGACAAGCTGGAAGCTGAAGACATTTGAGCTCATCTTCTGAGGACCTCAGAGAGGAAAATAGTAACAATCATTAAATTAATAGTCTGACTACGCACCTGGCCCTAAACTCTTGGTATGCATTACAAAGTTACACCTCACAATATATGACCATCCTATTTTGCCAACTTGACAGATGAGGAAACTGGGAGACAAGAACAAAAGTGAGGTCTTTTAGCCAGTAAATGGCTGGGTCTGTATTCTTAAGGATTTCACTCTATTGAAAACCATGGAGACAGGAGAGTCTTTGGAGTCAAACAGAAATGAATCTTCCCCTGGATTCCACAATTTACTGTATGTGTTGTGACATATAGATATATATACACACACACACATGCTATGCGTGCTCTATATAACATGAAATGTAAAGATACAGATGTATTATAAAATGCAAATACATTTCCACATGTAAATTACACATCTTAAATCTTTCGCACCTCTTCTTCACCTATACTTGCAGTGTGAGTCCTTACAGGTGTAGTATGTGTGTGCTGAAAACAGGGGAGAGTTCAAAGCCCTGCCTCCCTCATCTATGCCACACTGCAATGTGGGGAACACACCTGCCACCCAATGGCCAGTTGACAGGAGAAATGTCTGCAGGCCTCACATGCTGCTCAAATGCAGGTGACACAGACTGGCTTTGCTCCCAGCTTTCCCCCATCTCTCAGACAAAGGAGAAGCAGACAAGAGATGTTAGACGTGTTGATATAATCAAGTCAATTTTCAAACAAGCCCAGCTTTCTTTTACTTTGCCAGCACCAGCTTGTGTCTTAGAGGAGCTGACACCCAACAGCAAACTAAAATAAACTCCCTAAGTCAGCCATGTCGCTTCTCGGGACTATAGGCAGGTGGGAAGTCTGCCATGTCATCCCACTGGGCAATGTCTGTTCTCAGTGCCACACCTCCCGCCATCCTATGGGGAGCCCTGGCCTTGTGTGGCCACCTTCAAGCCTTCTTTCTTTACACATGGCCCTCCCCATGCTGCTGGCCCTCCCAGGCTCCTGTGGAGGTCTGTCTTCCCGGCAGCTTTGATGGTAGTGCTCTCTGCAAAGCTGCCTTGACAGTTATAACGCAATGTCTCTAAAAACAAAGAAAAAAAATAAGATCTCTTAGATTTAAAAAGTCCGCTGAATGCTCAGCTTTAAAGAAATATTTGGTCAGTTTGATGACATCAAAATTGTAAATTTTTCTATGACAGAAGCAATATAAAAGCAAATAATTGCGAACTGGACAAGAGATGAGAGTAGAGCATTCATAGAAAAGGGAATCCCGATTGACAACAAACAAGAAAAGACACAGCCTCCCTGCAAACCAAGGAAATGCAAATTATAATAGCAAGGGCAGACTGCTGTTCTGCCCATTAGACTTATAGAAATTAGAAAGCAATTGGCAGTGGCAAGGATACAACTGGTGAGAGTATCAACTGGCAAGACCTTTTGAAGATAAATTTGGCATTATCAGTTAAATTGTAGATGTACATTTCTCATCCTGACATTTTAAATTCTAGGTGGCCATTTTAGAGAAACACTACATACCTGCTCAAAGAGACATGCATGAAGTATCACTTAAGATAGAATAAAAAGGAAGTGCTCCAAATGTTCACCAACATTTGCAACATTTGGTAGTTCACCAACAGGGAGAGAATCACATGGAATTGGGGTATATTTGCACTGCAGTGCAGCCATTTACGATGATTAGGTACCTCTCTATGTTCTGATCTGGAAATACCTCTATGGCATAGGTGAAAAAAGGAATTTGATGACAATGTGTGATACAATGCTAAATATGTTAAGGTGTTTAACATAATATGTTATGTTAATATGTTAAATACGTTAACTACTAATTTTTACATGTAAAAGTGTATATAAGAGGTCAGACATCAAACTGATAACTTTTGAAGATACGGCTACAATTAGAAGTAGAACTGAGGACAGTGGTAGCTAAGGGAACTTTTACTTTATGTGTAATTTAGAATAGTTCAAAATTAATATGTCCCAAAATGGTATATTCATGTATTTATATTCAGGATTGCTTTTTTAAATGATGGAAATTGGCAGAGGAAAAGTCAGAGACAGCAGAACAGGTCTGGGAGAGCTGCTTTGTCTGTTTCCAGGAGCAGGGCTAAGCCCGGCCCTCTGAAGGTGCTCCACGAGGTGGGGCTGCACACACCAGCTCCCAGTCCATCTCAGGCATGCTGCAGTGTGCCCATGCTGCAGCTCCCCTACTGCACCAGCAACAGAGGTGCAGGCCACCAGCATCATCTTCTGTGCCCCTTGAAAGAGGGTAGCACCCCTGCAGCTGATCCTGAAGGGCATCCAGGGGCCTCCTTCCCTTATACTGTGTCCCCAAAATGGACATGCTGGTCTGTCTCCAGTGCCCCTCAATCTGCTAAGACCAGATTCCTGAAGGCTTGAAGTTCTTGAGCAAGAAGCATAGCACAGAATAAACAAACAAGCCAAGCAACACTGAAGACTGAGCATCTCCAGGGAAATCCTTTCACCTGAGCCTCAGCTGGGGCATGCCTGCAGACTCCTGGTCACTTTCTGCCCTCCTATCACCCAGGGAGAAGGCGAGTCCTTGGACACCTCCCTCCTGCACTGCATCTCCACCCCCACACAATCATTCCCTAGTCCTATCCCCTGAGGCCACCCTTTGTGTTTTGCATCTGCCATCTTGGCAACAATTGACAGGAAGAAATTCCACTATCATTAGGAAATAAATGAGTTTATCCTGAACTGACAAGATCTGGATGTAGCACTGTGATACTGTGAAAAATATACAGCCATGTACTGCCTGGGGTGTTTCAGTCAATTATGGACTGCGTATGAAACAGTGGTCCATAGGATTATTGCCCTATACAGGTGTACGTTTTCAATCTTTTATACAATATTTTTACTGTACCCTTTCTATGTATAGATACACAAATATCACTGTGTTACTATTGCCTAGAGTATTCAGTATAGTAGGATGCTGCACTGGTTTGTAGCCTAGGAGCAATAGGCCATAACACATAGTGTAGCTGTGTGGTAGTCTATTATCATCTAGGTTTGTGTAAGTACACTCTATGATATTCAAACAACAATGAAATTACCTACAGCTAAGAAAATATTTCTCAGAAAGTAACCAATAGTTAAGCAACCATTTCATTGTTTTCCCCTTTTCCTGGCATACAACTCCTAAAGGCCTTGGAATCTTCCAAAATGTTGAGTGTCTTTTTATGCTAATGAGTAGGCTGATGTCTGGCAGCCCCCAGGTAGCTTCAGGATGGGAGGCTGGTCAGCAGAAATACCCAGGCATGCTTTGAGGGTGGGGAATTTCACCTCCATCCCCCAACCTCTAGGGATGGGAGAAGGGCTGAAGTTAAGTTGATCACCAATGGCCAATGACCTAATCAAACATGCCTACATAATGAAGCTTCCACAACAACTCAAAGGGCTGGATTCGCAGAGCTTCCAAATATCCAAACCTGCGGAGATTCCTGAAAGATGGTGTGCTCCGAGGAGAGAAAAGTAGCTCAGGGCAGTCTGAGGTATGTGAGGGATGCAAAATCCATCAGGCCCAGAGAGTCCGAGTGTGAGACTTCAGTCACGCCCCACTTATACTGGATGACAATGGTTTAAAGTCATTTTGTGATACAAATAAACAATGTATAGCTAATCAAATCTTACATGATTTTAATGTAAATTATTGGTAAAAAACTCAGGAACTTTTTTTTTCTTTAGAAATTCACTTGCAAATGCTGCTAATCAGAGTGTACATTCAGGGCAACCTGAATTTATGATCCTGATTGCAATTCTGAAGCTTAACCCCCACTGAAAATTCTCTGCTTATATTAATTTGACCTCACCTTCTTCATTCTAGGCTGACATATGTGGTGTAGTTGGCAGGATCCAGAGTTATTCCCCACAACCCTCCAGTGTTTGTCTCTGAAAGCCCTGTTTGGCACCAGCAGGAACCCATTGCATTCTCTCTGCCTTCAGAAGTTCCAACAGGTATTTCAGGTTAAGTTCTATTGAACTTGTGAGTTCTCTTGAATTTGAACCTTCTACTCTTTTGTTGACAGTCTAGATGTTATTTGGATCAGTTTTCAGAATCTTTTTTTCCTTTAAGACTGAGGGCTTCGGTCTGTCTTTGTACAGGAGGTTCCAATAAAGAACTCTGCAGAGAACTGGCTTTTTTTCACCTCTACCTTAAGATAGAAGGTTTGGGTTTTTCTTTTTTTTTTTTTTTTGAGGCAGAGTCTCACTCTGTCGCCCGGACTGGAGTGCAGTGGCCAGATCTCAGCTCACTGCAAGCTCCGCCCCCCGGGTTTACACCATTCTCCTGCCTCAGCCTCCCGAGTAGCTGGGACTACAGGCGCCCGCCACCTCGCCCAGCTAGTTTTTGTATTTTTAGTAGAGACGGGGTTTCACCGTGTTAGCCAGGATGGTCTCGATCTCCTGACCTCGTGATCCGGCCGTCTCGGCCTCCCAAAGTGCTGGGATTACAGGCTTGAGCCACCGCGCCCGGCCGGGTTTTTCTACCTTTGTCTCTGGGTTGAGAATTCAGGTCATGGGATTGGCAATGTGGACCAGTGGTCTCATTTGACGTAGCATGCTTTTTAATATTGCAAAGGTTTTCTATTGTTTGAGATTGGGGCTTGGTTTTTCATTCGTGATCAAATCCTGTTAAAACACCAGCTGAATTCGTATATAACATTTATGGGACTTCATCTTATAAATACTTAGGAAAGTGGACCCACCCAACCCAGAATGTTTTTAAGCAGTAGGAGACAAAATGGGAATCCTTTGAAATGTTTAAAATAATTCATTTGCATGCACAATTGGAGAAAAAGTTGGCTTTGATACCAGACAAACTGAATGGGAGGCCTACTTTATGTTCATTGTGGCTGAACTCTAATGATAAGAGATTTGGTAACATTTCATGTAGAACTCTATGGTCAGAAGTCAGCTTAAATAAAAGCTGATATTTAAGGTATAATGTTTTTGAGTAAAAATAACAAAAACAATTTTCTATCTTTTCCTTTTTTAGATCTTGTTTATGGGAATTTTTTCAGTTAACTAAAACTCCTGTTTAAGAATGTTTAGTCTATCTGTTTCTATCTTGCTGGCATAATTCTTGCTGAGAAAAATGTAAAAACTTAGTCTTTTTAAAAAAAAGAAGACTCCCCAATTTGACTCCTCTAAGACTTATTGTCCTATTTCCTTCCACTTCTGGTTCTCTATTTTTTTTGCCATTTTTGATACCACGTGAAGAAATCTAAGGGAGACTTCAAATGACTGTGACGCCACTTGAAAAATACAGAAAAAGGCAGTCCCCCTTTTGAGAGTTTTCTGTTTTCCTTGTGGAGTACAAAGAATTGTGGGCAGGTTCCCATCAGGTCTAAAGCTCTTCTGTCTTTTGCAATAACTTACCTGATCTCTTCGGCTTTGGGGGTCCCAGGAATTACTTTGTACTGTAAGAGAAAGCTTGACTTTTTGTGTGTGCAATGGCTGACAAGTCACTGGACAGAGCTGCAGTTTTGGAAGTAGCTGACAGGGGTTGTAGTGAATATTTGCTCCTCCAGGGGGCAACTTGTTTCTTTGTGTGTTCAGATTAAAAGGCAGATTTGAACACTTGGAGGCTGTGAGAACACTCCCCACCAAGCAGTAAGATTCCTGTGAAGAACAGGCTGCTCTAGAGAGGCCTGCTTGGCACTAGATCACCCACCAGTCTCAGAGGAATCTCTGTGGCAAGGAGTGCTGCAGAAACATTGCACAGCCTGGTCCTGTGGTGCTTCCCTTTTCTGGGGGTCCTACAGCTCCATATAGCAGTGGGGTCCTTGATTTTTAATGATCTAGATGCACTGCCTTCCAGTTGTGCTGCTTTTTACATTTCAAATATTAGGCCAGGGAAACTGCAAATACTTTCTTTGCCCTATTCATTAAAGGGATCCACTCTGAGGCAGTAACTTAATCAAGAAATACACTAAGTTGAAAGACCCCCCTATCTAACTAGATAGATCACTGGCATTTAGCTGGCTAGTTTGACACTCTTTACAGAAGAAATTTATATCTTTAAGGAAATCTCTGTTTATAAGGGCACCTCCCTGCACAGGAGCTGCTAGAAACTTTTACAATAAGAAAGACATTGGTTTAACGTTTATACACCAAATCTTACCTTTGTTTAGGATACTTTTCCTGACAATCTTGTTTTGAGTAGGCCTTTATTCATGTCCTTTTTGTTTCAGCAAATAATGGTGTTTAGATCTAAGTTCTATGCCTTGGAGATGTAAACTCTCACCTGTCATCCCTTTGAAGGTGTAAATTTAGGGTTGCTTAACTAACAACAGTCTAGAGCAATGGAACAGGTAATCAAGAGTTAATAGTTTAAAGGGGGAAGAAAATTATTTAAAAACTGGCAAATAAAAAACTATATAAAGCTATACAGCCGGTTTTTATCCATGTGTCTGAATGTCTGCATGTTTATATGTGTCGTGTTTGTGTGATATTTCACTACCAAAATATATAAAATATCTATTTCATTGACTTAAGGAAAAAGAAACTGCTTAAATAAAATATTTTAGCAGAAAAATAGAAATTAATTCAAATGCCTTTAGTTCACATGACTTGGAAAACATTAGTAAATAACTAGTTTAACATTATTGTTTTAATGAAAACAGCTGTGTCTTCTGATCAGCAAAATGAACATGTGTTTAACTTTAGAGCTCTTTTTTACATGGTAATTGCCTAACATTGTGGGTTACAGAAGTGATTAACAAAGAAATAACTTGAGATGATGCTTGACTTTGTTTAATGAACTATTCAAGCATAATTGTTAAGAATGAATACATTAAATAACTATAAACAGAATAAAAGCTTATAAACAAAATTTTCATAGTTTCAAAAATCTTTTTCAGAAACTTAATCTTAAAGTCATGTTATGTTAAATTGATAGGTATTTATAAAATTCATGAGTCATTTATATGATATAGAAAAACTAAATATATTTAATCTGTTAATAAGGAAAAGTTATGAAATAGTTTTCATCTACAAGCACTGGTATAAGACAGTTCAAAATGTACTTTTTAGGTTTTTTACTGGAAATTAGGGTTACCAATATCATCGGTGGAAGGTATCCAAGTTACCAGTGGTGAATCCATACAGGTCTGCAGCAATCTCAGTTTTTATCTCCTCAGAAGAAATAATTCAACTAACGGGTATATAGCAGAAAGAGACTGAGGCAAGTTTCAGAGCAGGAGTGGAAGTTTATTTAGAAAGGTGTTAGAACAGGAGAGAAAAGAAGGTTCACCTGGAAGAGACCTAAGTGGGCACCAAAGGTCAAGTGTGGTGTTTAACCTTGACCCTAAGGCTTTATAGGCTGGCTTCTTTGCCATGATCCTTCCCTTAGGGGGAACTGCCCACATACGCAGTGCCTGCCTGACCCTTGGGAGGTGAGCATGCACAGTGTGTTCAGGAAGTTGTATGCATTCTCATCTGAGACTTTCCTCCCTTTTCTGGTGGTGTGGTCCCATAAGGTCATACTTCACCATTTTGTCTCTTAATGTAGATGTCCAGGAAGTTGCTTCTCCCTGGTGCCTGCATTCAGTTAAATAACATTTTAGTGCAACAGGCTTGGCCATCAGGAAATGGCCTCTCTCTGGTGCTTTTTATCACTTTTGTTTATTTTATTTTACTTATCACTTTTAGAGAGGCAAGTGATATTTGCCAAACCAGCACCTAATGTTCCTAGTGGGTGGGGAGCCCTCTCCTGCCCCACTCACAGCTGTCTAACTACTTGTAGCACTAAGAGTCAATGTTATAGCTAATATGTATAATTAAAACTACTTGATATAGGAAAAACCCCTATTATAGAGCATATAAAGGAAGTAAGATGTAAAGAAAGTTGAAAAAAGAAAGTGATTTTTTTTCTTTTACATGACTGAGAACTTTGTGGTCAAAACAATAAGAAAGAGAGAAAATCACATTTTTATAGAATTCCAATACAAAAAGAGAAAGTACAGGGCAAAACTGAAAGTTTAAACTAGTTGTAGTTTTGTGAAAGGTGAATCTTGTGAAAAGAATTTTGTGTGCGATCAAATTGGCTAAAATTATAAGGGAATTGTTTTAAGTTTTTCTAAAGATTGAGCATTAATATGAAAAGCACACTAATGCAAGGTCAGAGTCCGGGCTCCTGTGTTTGAACAATAGAGTTTTCCCTGTAATTTTAGTAGATAATTATAAAATATTGTAAGAGGCTTATGGAAAGCTTATCTTGTGTGGTCAAAGCTGATTTAGACTGGATGGATTTATTTATAAGTCATTATTAAACTTAGCTTTAGCATTAATAATATACTGACACAAATGTAGAATATGCTTTCCTCCTTTGAACAAGATTTTCATGTAGTATTAGTAAGGATAGCAAAAGGCTTTTGTTCAACTTTTGAGTAAACTACAAAAAAAGATCTTTATTAGGTCTTTTGACTCTTTAGGTCTTTCGATTATTTAGAAAACTGAGTCTTCTCTCTCAAAGAGTAAAGGTTGTTTGAAATTTTTGAATGATCACTTTGGTTAAATGAATGACTATTATTTACAGTGAACTGTAATCCTAATTCGATCAAGTAGTGTTTTAAACATTTCATATTTGATATACTTCCCAAAGTCAAATTTCAATTTCTAAAACTAAATCTTTTCTAAAAGTAACATCTGAAAATCTAAGAAAGACGTATTTGGCTTATTTGGTATGTTAAAATCACATAGGAAGCATTGTCAAATGTCAAAGAAATAATGGAATTTAATTTTTTTAGTCATATTTTTCTGAATATTATTCTGATATATTATGATATATATATGTTGTCAAGCATAAATATGATTTGGTAAAAATGGGGAAATGGGAGAGAAAAATTGTGTTTCAGAAGAAAAGTACAGTATGCCTGTTATCAGATTCTAGTCTTGCCCATTGTTTTTGAGTTTTTATTATTTTCCTACAATTTGGACTAAATCCTGAATTCTTTCTTGGCTCCAAGTCTTCAAACTAATGCTTTTGGATTTTTCTCTCATTTTTCTCACTTGGAATCGCTAGAATTTACCACTGCCTTTTTTGAAGCCGTGCAAACTAAAGTTAGACAACTTGATATAAACTTCAGGAGGAGTCAGCACAGAAACTCACATGTGCACAGCCTTTGTGCCTGCTGATGTGTGGGCTACTCAGGAAGTTCACATGAACACATAATTCAGACTACAATCCAGGAAAATCTGTAAGATTGCCACCACAATTTGAAAATACTTCTGAGACTCTAAAAAAACTAGTTTATTATGGACTACTCCAGACATTAAGAAAACCTTGGCCGGGCGCGGTGGCTCAAGCCTGTAATCCCAGCACTTTGGGAGGCCGAGACGGGCGGATCACGAGGTCAGGAGATCGAGACCATCCTGGCTAATACGGTGAAACCCTGTCTCTACTATCAAAACCACAATGAGATACCATCTCACACCAGTTAGAATGGCAATCATTAAGAAGTCAGGAAACAATAGATGTTGGAGAGGATGTGGAGAAATAGGAACACTTTTACACTGTTGGTGGGATTGTAAACTAGTTCAACCATTGTGGAAAACAGTATGGCGACTCCTCAAGGATCTAGAACTAGATGTACCATATGACCCAGCCATCCCACTACTGGGTATATACCCAAAGGATTATAAATTACTCTACTACAAAGACACATGCACACGTATGTTTATTGCGGCACTATTCACAATAGCAAAGACTTGGAATCAACCCAAATGTCCATCTGTGACAGACTGGATTAAGAAAATGTGGCACATATACACCATGGAATACTATGCAGCCATAAAAAAGGATGAGTTTGCGTCCTTTGTAGGGACATGGATGCAGCTGGAAACCATCATTCTTAGCAAACTATCACAAGAAGAGAAAACCAAACACCGCATGTTCTCACTCATAGGTGGGAACTGAACAATGAGATCACTTGGACTCGGGAAGGGGAACATCACACACTGGGGCCTATCAGGGGGAGGGGGGAGGAGGGAGGGATTGCATTGGGGAGTTATACATGATATAAACGTTATGCACATGTACCCTAGAACTTAAAGTATAATAAAAAATAAAAAAAAAAAGAAAAAAAAAAAAAAAAAGAAAAAAAAAAAAAAAAAAAAAATACAAAAGAAACTAGCCGGGTGACGAGGCGGGCGCCTGTAGTCCCAGCTACTTGGGAGGCTGAGGCAGGAGAATGGCGTAAACCCGGGAGGCGGAGCTTGCAGTGAGCTGAGATCCGGCCACTGCACTCCAGCCTGGGTGGCAGAGCGAGACTCCGTCTCAAAAAAAAAAAAAAAAGAAAACCTTTGTTTTTCTTTTGTTTCCATAGAAATGCCTCTTATTAAGGACTGGCTTGCCTGCATCAGCTGTAGAAGCCCAGCCCCTCTGTAGTGCCACCTCCTAGAATGGACACAGCTGTTTGACTGAATGCTTCTACTCTTAGGACTAAGAGACTGATTCAAGAAGATATGAGACAATATATTTATGTATTTTTCCTTTTCTGCTTATCCCTATTTGTTGTTTCCCCTTCTTTGCCTTCTTTTCCTCTAACCCAAATCTCTCCATAATCACTGATTCAGCTGTTGATATGTGAAACTTCTAGGGAAGTTCCAAACAGGAGGATTGAAGGAGTGCAGGGAACTTGGCCCCAAAATATGGCTCCCTGGTATAACGAGTATTTTCAATTAAAGGCCCTCAAGATCAACAGAAGCTGGAAGAGTCCTCTCCCCTATCTACATGAAGACCCTGAAGACCCACAGAAGAGAACAACTACTTTTCCTTCCCCTCCCTGTTATCTCATTATCTATTGCAGAAAAGAAAACCAACACCTGACCACACCTGAACAGACTCTTTCAAAAAATAATCCATTTCTCCGGCTTATGAAATTTTCAAAGAGAACTATTTACGAATTATTCTCTCTTTCCTGATCCATTCATTCTTCTCAATAATCATTTATTGCCCCTCAACAGAATCACCTACATTCTGCCTTCCACCCTCCTCTCTGAAAAAAGGCTGTATAAGTATCTGGACCTCATGGATATTGGGTAATCACCTTATTTTTCCCCATGTACACGTTAATAAATTTGTGTGCATTTCTCTTATTAATCTGCATTGTACACTTTAAAAGTATTAAAAGAGTGAAATTTATGTTATGAATATTTTATCACAATAAAACAATATCTTAAAAACTGACAAAAATTCTGTATAATTTCTTTCAAGTGAGGAATTACCAACTACTTAACAGGGTGCTTAGAATGAGGAATTATACCAGATAAATGGCATGCTTTTTTACAATTAACCATTGCTGTTATTTACTGAGTATCCACTTTCCCCGCCAGCTCCTGCATTAAGCACTTTACATATACTAATTCAAATCCTTAAAAAAGAAAAGGGAGAAGAGAAAAGGAAAGAAAAATAACATGTAAGGCTACAAGGTGCCTCATCTTTGCCACATTCAACAGACTGGCCAGGAGACTGCAGGCCACTGCACTGTTCTAAGGCCACTCAAGACAAGGCCAGTCCCCAATTTGTTTCACTGTGAGACGGCTGCGCAGTCAGAGCCCAGACACTGTCACCAGACTCTCGGACTTGGATTCAGCTCCACGTCGTGTCACCCGGGGTAAAGGATGTACATCTCTGCGTGCCTGGATTTGTCACCTGGCAGCACCGATGTTCAGGCTGCAGCAAATGAACAGAAGCTGGGGGAGAGCGCGGGCTGGTGCTGTGCGGAGCTCTGGCGCAGAAGGCGCTCACCAGGGGTGCCCAGAGCCGGGGTCTGTGCGCCGCGGGCTGGATGAGGGTGACAGGCTCTGGGTGGACAGAGTCAGAAGACAAAGTGAGGATGTACTCCTTAGATGCTCACGAAAGCCCTCCTTCCCCTTCGTTGGGAACGACTCCCCCGCCCCCCGCGCCCGGCCGACAGGCTGTCCCTGGCAGCGCCAGGACTCAGCCGCAGGCAACTCGGAGGAGCGCGAGCCCGGGGACCTCGGGAGGGCCTCGGGAGTGGGGAGGTGAGGGGGGCGTCGGGAGGGCCGCGGGTGGGAGGCGGGATGGAGGGGGCGGGGAGCGGGGTTGGGGAGGCGAGGAGTGGAGGTGGGGAGCTGGTGAAGGGGGCTTCGGGAGGGCTGCGGGTGGGAGGGGGGATGGGAAGGCGAGAAAGGGGGGAGGGGGGCCTCGGGTGAGCCGCGGGTGGGAGGTGGATGGGGGAGGGGGGCCTAGGGAAGGTTGGAGCCCCCTGAAGGCAGGCGATGACCCAGGCCCAGCGTACTTCTACTGGGGCTCCTTTGTAGGCCCACGGAAGCTCCGTGTTTGTTTCTTTGTACCCATATCACTCTTAACTTTATTTCTTCTTCTTTCCTTTCCTCCCCTAGCAGCTCTAACCGCCCTACAGTTTGCATGGGAAGGCAACAGGGACTTCCCTTTTGCACTGTCTGCGGGTACCTCTGTCCCAGCCCTGAGGGGACGAGGCGACGCTGCGCTGTGGGGAAAGCCCGGGTGGCAGGAGGTGGCGGGGCTCCTGGAGGAGGTGCTGGGATGCGCTGCTGTGGCTGCTGAGAAAGATCCCGAGGACGCAGCCTGCCCCTTCCCCGAGCTTCGAGGGAGCCCGGCGGGGAGGACTGGTAGGGTCTCTGGGAGCGAGGAGCAGGGGAGCCTGGAGTCTCAGGGCTGCGGGGAGCAGAGGCACTCAAGGTGGCGAACGTCCCCAGCCTGCCCTCCCTGCTCACTGCAGGGTCGCACACCCGCTCTGCTCCGGGCCTCCCCTCAGTCCTGGCCTCCAGGCAGTTTCCATTTTTGCCAGGTGGATTCTGTGCGACTTTATCCAGAATCTGGATCAACAAATGAACACTCAGGGAGGAAAGGAGTGTTTGGAGGGGTGGAGAGGTTTCCAAGCAGGCGCCCACCTGAGGGTCCCCTGAAAGGGGACTTAAAGCCGAGTTTCCAGCTCGGCCACCCCTTCCTGTTTCTTTCTGTCTTTCTTTCTCTCTCTCTCTCTCTTTCTTTCTTTCTTTCCTTTTTCAAGAAATATAAACAAAGAGCTTGAATTATTTTGAAATAACTGTTGGTAGCTGGACTGTGTTCTGTCGACCACAACATTGCTCTGGGACTGAATCGCCTGGGTCTCTACTCTTCCTAAGTGTTACATAACAATAGCGAACCCATGAGGTCAGCTTCTAAACCAGTTTCTTCCCATAACCTCCTGGACCAAGTCCCAAGCAAGACCGAGAGGAGCTCAAGGTCATACTCTCCCGGGGACACATCTCGCTCTCTAGTTGGAAGGAGGAGATGAGTGTCCCCCAGTAATTGAAGGCTTCTCATGTTTGTGTAGAAAAGCCAAGCACAGGCCTATATTCTAGAAGACTGCTTGTGTCAGGCGGAAGGTCATCAAAGGCAAAACGAAACAAATGAAAAGGCGTCTTTTGAAGCTAATGGAACAGATCAGGTGGTCAAAAATGGATAAACAATGGCATTTGGAGCAAAACTTTCAGCTTCTTCGTTTTAGTTTGACAGCCCCAGGAGGGCATGGAAACTTCTCACCCTTCCTCATATGTCTTGCCCCAATCATCTCTGTGTCTCTCTCCTCTGTAACATTCTCTATAGTAAATGTAAGTAGGCCTTTCCCTGAGCTCTGTGAGCTGCTCTAGCAAATTAATCAAGTCTAAGGAGACGTCCTGGGAACACTGATTGGTGGGAACGCCAGTGGGTCATAAGCACAGGTAAGATCACCTTGCCATTGGCATTGAAAGTGGAGGGCAGGCTTGGAACGTGAGGCTTGGGCTTATGGGGTGTGAGGCCACCTCCAGGTAGAAGGTGTCGATGTCGGAATCGTCTGATGTAGAAGTGCCTGCTTGCTTGTGGTGGGGAGAAAACCTACACACATGGTCACAGAAGTCTTCTGTGTTGATTGTTGTTGAGTGAGAGAAAAAAAGTAATTTGGTTTGTTCTGATATTTTCAGAAAGGCTGTAATCAGTTCCTGGACAATGCATCGTAATACCCCTGCCTCAGCACACTCAGTACACTCAGTACACTCCCCACCCTGAGGGGCGGCGCTTGCCATTTCTGAAAGGATGCCTCTGTGGGGCCTGGGAGCAAGGCAAGGCTGGGTCATTTGAGTCCTCGCAGCCCGGTCCCCACCAGGACCTACCGGCCTGGAGTGAAAATGCATCTTATTGTCCTTCTTTCAGAGCCAGACTCCTGACCAGAACACACACGCCACACATGCATACACACACATTACACACACATGCCACACATACATACACACATGCCCCACGTGCATAGACATGCACCACACATTCATATGCATACAGCACACATGCATACACACATGCCACACATGCATACACACACACCACACCATCCCCCCCCACATCACATATGATATACACAAGACACACCACACCATAGTCACACATGCTAAACGTACCACATCATCCACAAATGCACCTACACATGCCACACATCATGCCACACCATGTATGCTACTGCATATTACACCATCCACACACACCAGACACTATACATATCACACACACACCAGACATACTACACCATCCACACAAATATCCCCCACACACCACACAATACAAATATACTTGCCACACACACACCACACCACACATGCACATGATACCATGTATGCTATACACAAGTGCATGACATACCACCTACACACACGCATGCCACTAATACCACACTGGGCACACCACGCACACATCACAGGCAAACACACTGCCTACACGAATTCCACATTATACTTCCACACACCACAGAAAACAGCATCCAAATCACACAAACACACACACTGTGCACATAGACACATATACCACAGACATACCACACATCCACACACACTGCATACACACACCACATACATAGACACAAGCCACATACACACCACAAAGTACATATTCCTACACCCAGCTCGTACCATCGACACCACAAACACATTTTCACATGCGCATTCCACATACTTATGAAAACAAATAGCTATCATAAACAGCATAGTTCAAACCTGGGCCAATTAAAAGAACAAAATAGTTATAAAAGAAACACAGTATTCCAAGGTGTTCACCTCCTCTCCTCCCACATAATAGTCGTTTCTATTGTCATGCGCTTCACTCATCATTTTCTTTCCTTGAATAGGATCTCTGTGGCATAGACAAAGTCACATTGAACTTATTTCCTCCAGAAAAGGGTGAATCCAAACTTCTGCCTGGCCACCTCTCCAGCTGTGGAGTATCCCCATCTGATATGAGAAGGTAGGAGGAGGGAGGGAAGTACAAGATCTTTCTCTTCCAAAACTGTGTTTCATGGGAACCACTTCATTTTTTATAATTATAGCAAAATATAAGTTTAAGATTTTTTTGTGTGTTGTATTTAGGTTTGTAAAACTGAAAAGTAATCACTGGAAAATATATCCTTTATCCAATATCCAAATATTTCCAAATATATCCAACATCCAATATCCAATACATTTGGAAATATATCCAAATATATTCAGTAGAAACTGGATAAATAACTTGCCAAACGCTGAACAAACAAAAGCGGAAAGTATTACTGATCAACCCACTGAAAGAAAGGAAGATAAAATCTGAAATACTGGAAATGTGATAAACGTAAAAGATAAAATAAGACTATTACTGAATGTATTGGTTATCAGAATACATCCAAAAGTAAGTGGGCTTAACTTCCCTATCCAAAGGCTAAGTTCCTAGAGTGCTTCAAACAGCAAAACCTGATCCATCTAAAGTAAAATGAAGCAGGGAGGTTGATACTTTGACACTGAGGAGGCAGGCAAGGATCTAGCAGATAAATTCAGGTAGAGACAGAGCAAAGGAGGGAACATTCATATCAAATAGAGAAAGAAAGCCTAAAAAATAGCCCATGAGGCAAAAATGATCATATTATTAATAAAATATACAATCCACATTGAAGACATTGAAGTCATGAACGTTTGCATTTCAAATACTCAGAGGAAATAATGTGAAAATATAAAACATAAAAATTTGATAAAATTGTTTGCTACTACAAAGTTCTAACACATTGTACAGGATTTTGTGGATTAACGAGAAAAAAAAGGACATACAAGGTGTGAATAATATAATCAACAAACTTGGTATGCTACCTACATAGAAAACATTGTAAACCACAAAGGCACAAAGCTCATTCTTTTAAAATTATATTAACTCAGTATTTATAAATAGTGATATTGAATTAGGCCTAACAAAGTCTATTCTAAATAAGGTAGAAATTCTACAAGCCTTTTTCTCTCAGTACAAGTAGTAAATAATGACAAGAGGATTATAAATTTTAACCACATAGAACTGTAAAACTACTTTTTTTTTGATCAAAGGACTCCAGTCCCAGAGAGGGAAAGCTTTTTTCAAATGCAAATTACTTCCTTCCCACCTTCCTTCAGATCCCTTATAAGTAATGCAGGTCATAGGTGATTTTTATCAGACTTTGATGGAAATAGTTCAGTATGATGCTATTTTAAAGTTCCCAAAGCATAGAAAGTTTAGAAATTGTTTAGACTAGCATCACATTTAAGCCCAAACTCAACAAAGATAACAATGAAAAGTATCTATAGAACAATTGTACTTATGAGTATAGATATAACACTTCCTCATAAAATATTTTTGCACTAAATTCAGGAATAAATTCAAAGGATAATATCCCATGAACTACCCAGCTTTATTCCTAGGAATATGGAAATAATTTATTAGCATATCATACATTAATATAATTTATAATAATAATTTGTTAAAGGAGAAAATCCAAGTAATTATCTCGTTAATTACTTCAATGGCAGATCACACAATTCAACGACTGCTCCTAACTGTGTTTTCCTCACATCATGGAGGGTATTTGTCAGAAGAGCTCAGCCAGCATTATACTGAGTGCTGAAGCACAGGAGAGATCCACGGTAAGGGTAGGAATAAAATGAGGAAGTCCACTCTCACTCAGTGTCATGTCTCAGCATTGCCGTGCAGCCACATTCTAGCAACTCCAAGGAGGAAAGAGAGATATGTTAATTATATAAATACTGGAAAGGAAGAAATAAAACGTTTTCTGTATTTATATAACAAGACTATTCTAATTCTCTGCAAAGTAATCCATAAATATTGCAAAGTGTCAGTTAACATCCCAACAGCATGCATTCTAAAAGTCGTCTGGAAGAATGATTGAATTAGCAATACAAATGCTGATAACAGAGGAGAGGCACTGAGAGGCTTCTCTGGCAGGTTTTGCACTCTTACAATACCAGGATGCCTTCAGCTGTGCAGGGCACACAGGAGCACATACATATGTAAAGGTGTCTCCTTACATCCCCAGGAAAAGGACAGATTAGTGGGGAATGCGTTGTGACAACCTACTAACCATCTTAGGGGAAAATAGTGTTACATTCGTACCTCATACCTCACACCAAAATGAATTCCAGATGGGCTAAATATTTTAATATTTTAAAAAAAGAAATCATAAGGGCAGTAAAAGAAAACATTTAGTGAAAATTGTATGAATATCTGAGTGTGAAAGTGCTTTCTAAGCAGGCAACCAAAATCTGAAATAATATAAGAAGAAGACCAATAGATGTTAATACATAAAAACTTAAAATGTGCTCTGAAATAAAACAAAAACCTGCCATCCACAAAATTAAGAGACACGGAAAACTGGGGGGAATGGCGAGCAGGAAGGGAATTGCCAAATACATATAAAAGAATTAAAATTGCTATTACCTAAAAAGGTATTATAAAAACTCTTAGGAAAAGGCAAACACACCAACTTTTAGAAGCAAAGAGAGAATACAAACAGTCTCAAATAAAATGAAATGCAAATGACCAATAAATTTGTAAAAGCCATAGTGAGATATAATTTATAGCCTCAAACCAGCCTAGATTAAGAAGAATGTTCAATGTGCAAAAAGATTTTGGACATTCTTGCCCATAAACTGCTGTTGGGGATAGAGTCGTGGCCGACCTCCAGGACAACAGGCAGGAATGGGAAGCCCACACTCCCTCAACTCCACCGTAGGAGCTGCAGCTTCAGAACCGGTTCTAAAGAAAGAATTCCAGTGTGCGTAGCTATGTGGTCAGGCAGTCCTCACAGTGCTTTCATTTTTACAAAAAAAAAAAAAAAAAGAAAGAAAGGAAGAATTTTAAATGACTGTCAATATAGGATTGAAGAAAACTTATAACCCTGTTCTATAAAATATTATCCAAAAATTTACATATGACACAAATCCATGTTTAGGAACATAGAAATCTATTCCATATTGGGTACTAAATAAGAAAATCTGGATAAAGAACAGTATGGATAATATAATTAAAAAGTAGGGTGTGTGGGTCTGTCTGTCTAGAATAAAGCACCACCCCAAATATTATCAATAGTTAAATTAGGGCGTGACCCTATTGACATAAGGCGGTACTCGATCATGCGATGTCAGTTCAGAAGGCAAGTTGGATACAGAATATAATCTCTATCTATCACCACTCTCAGTTTGTCTCTCTATATAATATGGATTTTTAAACTGTAAGAAAAATGACTGAAATATAATAACCGAAATTTTCTCTGGGTAGAGAGATTTAGAAAAAACGTCATTACTTTCACCATCTAAATTTGTCTATATCTCCTCAATTTTCTGTGGAAGGTGTATTTGTTTGCTAGGGCTACCATAACAAAATACCACAGACTAGGGGCTGAAACAATGAAAATTTATTCTCTCACAGTTGTGAAGGCTGGAAGTCTGAGCTCAAGGTGCTGGCAGAGTCCTGAGGTCTCTCTCTCTCCTTGGCTTGCAGATGCCCTGTGTCTTCACGTGGTCTTCCCCCTGTGTTTGTCTCTGTCCCCATCTTCTTAGAAGGACACAGTCAAATTGGATGAGGGCCCACCCTAATGGCCTCATTTAACTTAATTACTTCCTTAAAGACCCTATCTCCAAATACAGTCACATTCTGAGGTGCTGGGGGTTAAGGCTTTAACACATGGATTTGGGAGTGGGGAGGCCCAATTCAGCTCATAACAGTTGGCAAGTGGTAATTCTATAATCTGAGGAAAACATTAAAACAAAAGGAGAACAAGAGAGGGAGCAGAAGGTCAGAGCATGTCCTTGCTGCCACCAGCACACAACCATGCCCCACTGCAGAACCATGGCTGGGGATGGTCATAAAGGACAGTCCAGGACAGCACTGTCCCAGAATGAAGAGCACAGGCTGGCTGCCTGGGCCTGCACTGTGGCAGGCACCATGCCTTGCTAACATGCTTAGCCACTACCGGCACAATTCTGGTGGCCTGCACCAGGAATGCATGTGCCCAGAGGACTGGCCCGCCACCCTTTGAACCTTTTCCCAGAGGAGCCCTGACACCTGGGAGAGACTTCCTAAAGTGTTCTTCATAACAATCTAGTGATAGGGAGCCCACACCATCCTTAGAGATGTGTGCGTTCAGGGTAAAATCTTTCAGGGGATGGTAAAATGTGTTGTTAATCCATCCTCAAAGATGTTTTTCTGTGCCATGTTACATACCTGGGTATTAAAATTACTCACTGAAATGTTCTAGCCACAGGCTTTGCTAATATTGCTGGGTTTTGTTAAAGTCGTTTCTCTCTCCTGGAGACGTGAGTGAGGTTCACCAACTCTGGAGTGGCCACGGACAGCATCTCTCCTGCAGAGAGACTGGGATGTTGAGAGGCTATTTGCAACCCAGTCTGCCTCCCTGCACCCCACTTACTCCCCTGCAAGTGATGTGCATATGCCTGACCCTAGCTACAAGAAAGGAGACCAGGGTCTTGCAATTTTCTGGGGTTCCTTGGGAATTCCTGTTGTTGGGTAAAATGAGGGCATTCAGCCCTGCGAGAAGGGAAGAGAGTAAGTGAGGTGGAGACGAGGATGGGCCTGAATGAACATGTCCAGAAACAGAGTTCTCCAGCCTTCCCACGGTGTTTCCATGGTGCCTGGTGTAACAGAAAGCATGGCATTTTAACTGGATGCTGTGAGTCTTGTGTTTGTATCATTCCCCAAGAGACCCTGAGTTCCTTGATGGCAAGGGCCATTAAGACCCAGCACAGTAGTTCCCTCATCTTTTGAGTTCAAAAAGATGTCCATTGAATGAATGAATGAATACATGCATAACAACATAAAGAAATAAATCGAGGTACTTTTACATGTAGGCATCACAATGCAAATCAATTATGATTGTTCATGTTATTACTACAGCTTACCTCACCAGATAGTCATCTGGCTACTTTTTGCTTGAGCAGAAGATGCCTAATTGCTGGAAACTAAATGACTCAGCATCTCACCAGCCTTAGTGACAGACATGCCCTCAGGCTGCAGCCTTGGCTCTGCTCCCTGGAATTACATGTGGTCAATGGTTCTGATTCACAGAAGCTGGTTTACCGACTTGTCTGTCTTTCTTGATTTGAGATGTAGCTGACCTCACTGCCCGTCATCACTGGAGTTAAAATCCCTGTGGCCATGGTCTGATCAGTCATGATGGTCATGATGATGCTGGGAATTTGAGTGTGTGTGATCATTTGCATTCTATCATAGAGAAAGCACAGCCGATCGCCACATCACTCACAGCACCTGCTTCTCGCTTCCCTGGACCTAATTAATCTCCTTGTGTCAGAAATTTGTTGGCCCTGAGCCGACTCCAGGGGATGATGGTGCCAGCTCAGCCCACCAGGCAGGGCTGGGAGCCAGGAGCCAGCACAGGGGATGCAAAGCCTAGACAGCAAAAGGAGAGAGAGGAGCAGAAAGCCGGGAATGTTCCTAGGCTCTAGGACAGACTAGCAAGTGTCAAAGGAAGATTCTTGAGAAAAGAACCATCCCAAGATTTTTTAACAGTTCCAATAAGGAAATAATAAGGTCTGTGCTGAAGCAGGCCATGACAATGGTCTCCTTGATATCTAAGGCAGGATTTCAGGAAAACCTATGGGGACAGGAGAAGTGGTGGATATGTTGCTGCAGAGGTGCCCAGGGCTCTTGTCTGAAGGCACCATGGAGTCTTCTGGATCAGAGCACTCAATGTGTCCACAATGTAGTCATTCAAAAAGTCTTTTTAATACAGCACACAGCACACAGCAGGACAAGTTATTCATTGTATGACACATGGCTGCTTGGCATTATTCCAGCATTCTGTATTACTGTCACCAAATAAATTAAAAATTAAAAAATAGAGATATTTTAGGTAATTAAGTGTTATTTTCCCTGCCCCCACCCCTATCTCTTCATTTCTGGAAAAGCCACAGCCCAGGTGCCTGTGTGCTGAGAGCTGAGAGTATTTCTGAGGAGGTGGTAGAAGAGAACTAATGGGATTATCCGCCAGAGTGATCATTTGCAAAGAGTAGCTCATGGTTACTGGAAAGGCTTCCACTGCCATCACCATTGACCACAGTTATCTGCTCTACTTGGTGAAATGATTTTAATAAGTTATCTGAAATCAAGTATTATTAAGTTATGCCAGTTGAGGGGCTCTGCCCAGGTGAGCCTTAAAATGGCCCACTTAGAAGAGATAGGAAGATGCATCCCACCAGAATTATGATGTGACCTTAGGCACGTTGTTAACCTCAAGTTGTTGAATTTCCTGAGTCTCAGTCCATCATGTGTGAGATAAGAAAACAAGGCAGTTGTCAGGGTTGAGGAGCTAAGAGATGTAAATCCCTTAGCATGATGCCTTGTCACATATGGGGGTGCTCAGTCAGGTCGGCTGCTGTTGTCATCATTACCACTGCTGACATTAAACTGTTAGGCTTTGAACAAAGTAGCAATAGAAAGCATCATGTTCCTATGTTAAAATTTTCCCTGTTAGGAAGATTAGAGCCAAAAAGAGACAGATCCCATCAAAGAAAAGCCCCAGGAACTGATTGAATCACTGCCGAATTCTACCAAACATTTAAGAATAAATACCAGTCTTACTCAAACTCTTCAAAAAAAAAAAAAAATGGTGAGGAGGAAGTACTTCCAAGCTCATTACTCTGATACCAACACTACACAAGGACACAACAACAACAAACTTCAGGCCTATATTACTAATGAATACAGATGCAAAAATCCTCAACAAAATACTAGCAAGTGAAATTCAACAACGCATTAAAAGGATCATTCATCATGACCAAATGGGATTCATCCCAGTGATGCAAAGATGGGGCAGTGCAAATAAACCTACACATGCAACACATGCAAACAAACAAACAAACATAATATATCCATTCACAGAATCAAGAACAAAAACCATATGATTATTTCAACAGATGTTGAAAAAGCATTTGATAAAATTCAATGTCCCTTTATGATAAAAACTCTTATAAAAATGGGTAATCAAGGAACATACCTCAAACTAATAAAGGCCATATATGACAAAGCCACAGCTAACATAATACTGAAAGGGGAAAATTTGAAGGCCTTTCCTGTAAGAACTGAAATAAGACAAGGATGGCTATTTTCACCACTATTATTCAACGTAATACTGGAGGTCTTGGTCAGAGCAACTAGGCAAGAGAAACAAATAAAAGGCACCTAAATTGGAAAAGATAGAGTCAAATTAGTCTTGTTCACTGATGGCATAATCTTGTACTTAGAAAAACCTAAACATTCCACCAAAAAACTGTTAAAATTGATAAATGAATTCACTAAAGTTGCAGGATACAAAATCAATATATTAATACAAAATTGGTAGTACTTATATGTGCCAACAGCGAACAATCTGAAAAAGAAATCAAGAAAGGAATCTTGTTTACAATAGCTATAAAAAATATAAAATACCTAGGAATCAGTGTAACCAAGGAGGTGAAAAATCTCTACAAGGAAAACTATACAACTCTGATGAAGGAAATAGAAGAGGACACACATGCACTATAGAAAGATATTTAATGCTTGTGGATTGGAGGAAATAACATTATTTAAATGACCATACTACCCAAACCAATTTACAGATCCAATGTAATCCCTGTCAAAACATCAATGACAATCTTCACAGAAACAGAAAAAAAAAATCCTAAAATTTATATAGAACCCAAAAGACCCTGAATAGCTAAAGCAATTGATATGGTTTGGATCTGTGTCCCCATCCAAATCTCATCTCGAATTGTAATCCCCATAATCCCCACATGTGGGAGGGTGGGACCTGGTAGGAAGTGACTGGATCATGGTGGCCGTTTCCCCCATGCAATTCTCATGATAGTGAGAGAGTTCTCATAGGAGCTGATGGTTTCATAAATGTTTGACAGTTCCTCCCTCTCTCTCCTCTCTCTTTTGCCTGCTGCCATGTAAGACATGCCTGCTTCTCCTTTTGCCATGATTGTAAGTTTCCTGAGGCCTCCCCACCCATGTGGATCTGTGAATCCTTTAAATCTCTTTCCTTTGTAGATTACCCAGTCTCAGGGAAGCTCTTTACAGCAGCATGAGAACAGATTAACACAGAAATCTTAAGCAAGGACAAGGCTGAGGCATCACATTAGCTGACTTCAAAAACTAGTACAAAGCTCTAGCAACCAAAACAGCATGGTAGTGGCATAAAAATAGATTCATCAACCAAAAGAACCCAGAAATAAAACCACACATTTACAACAAACTCATCTTTGACAAAGACACTAAGATTATACAATGAAGAAAGAAAGGTCTTTTCAAAAAATGGTGCTGAGAAAACTGGATAACTATATGCAGAAGAATGAAACTCAATCAAATCAAAACAACATGGATTAAATACTTAAATCTAAGACCAGAAACTATGAAACTACTCAAAGAAGACAGGGAAAATGCTCTTGAACATTGATCTAAGGCAAAGATTTTTTGTATAGGACCTCCAAACCACAGGCACAAAAGCAAACAAACAAATGGGATTACATCAAGCTAAAAAGTTTCTGCACAGTAAAGGAAACAATCAACAAAGTGAAGTGACAGCCCACAGAATAGGAGAATATACTTGCAAGCCAATCATTTGACAAGGGATTAATAACCAGAATATATAAGGAGCTCAAACAACTCAATAGCAAACTCTTCTCAGGAGAGTAGAGAAAGTCAAGCAAAACAAAACAAAAACAAATAATCCGATCAAAAATCTGATCAGACATTTCTCAAAACACACAAATCACTGACAGATATACAAAAAATACCAACATCACTAACGGAGAAATTCAAGTCAGAACCACAATCAAATATTATCTAACCCCAGTTAAAATTGCTTATGTCAAAAAGGCGAGCAATAACAGATACTGGAAAGAATGTGGAGAAAGGGGAAGCCTCATATGCTGTTGGTGGAATTGCAAATTAGTATAGCGAAAAAGGAGAACAGTATGGAAATTCCTCAAAAAACTAAAAGTAGAACTACCATATAATCCAGAAATTCCACTGCTGGGTATATACTCAAAAGAAAGGGAATCTATCAAAGAGATATCTGCACTTGCATGTTTATTGCAGCACTATTCATAATCGCCAAGATTTGGAATCAACCTAAGTGCCCAAGGATGAATGAATTCTTAAAATATGGTATATGTACCCAGTGGAATATTATTTAGCCATAAAAATAATGAAATCCTGTCATTTGTGGTAATGTGGATGGAACTAGAGGCCATTTAAGTGATATAAACCAAGCACTGAAAGACAAATATCACATGTTCCCACTCATATGTGGAGCTAAAAAGTAAATCTCATGAAGGCAGGGTACCTAAGCGGTTACCAGAGGCAGGGAGGGGAAGAAGGAAGGAGACATGAAAGAAAATAAAAAGAATATAAATGTATCTATTACCATTGAATGTATACTTAAAATGTTAAAGATGGTAAATTATATATGTAAAAATTAATCTAAAAAAACAAAAAATAAATACAAAAAAGAGACAGCAATTTCCACAGGAGAAAAAAAGTTAGAAAAGGGTTCTATATATGAAGAGATCCAGGCCCAGCATGATCTTTTCTAGGGTTTATTAGTGTAAATCGAGGCATGTGTAAAAACACATTTCTAGGGTAGTCAAGATTTTACTGTAAAGCCAGTAAAGGGACTCAAATGCAACCACCAAGAATATTAAGGAAAAGAAAGGATTAAATTTGATTATTAGTACATTAGAACAATTTACTCCAGGGAGGTTGAAAATGAATGAAATCACTCCCTTTGCCCCTTTAAAAATCACAAAATATAATTAACTTGGGTTCAAATGCATACATCAAACAGCATGAGCATTTATGAGAGTTGTGTGATGGGATTTGATGTGAAAGGAATCCATATAAAATGTTCCTTCCCCAACCACCAGGTCTGGAGGACATCAATCGGTCCCATAGTGATGGTGCCATCCAATGCCAGGGACAAGAGATCACATTGAAGGAGTCACTGTGCTTCTCAGAGGACAGGTCAGAATGTTGCCCCGCCTTCCGTACGGATAGCAGTGTGGAACATACAAGTTGCATTATCTTACAGCCGTTGTTTTGCTCCCACTCATTGTAAAGCTATGAAGAAAGTTGAATGAGGCAGCCATGGTTTCAAGGAATTGGGTGACTTGCCCAAGAGAGCAGAGAAAGTGACCTTAGTTCCCTTCTCAAGATCTCCTGGCCTGGCAATAGCACACACTGATGCTGGTCTTGGAACTTGAGCAGCAGGGTATGAGCTGAGTCATAATGTTTGGCACTAGTAAAAGACCAGCCCACAGAAGTTGGGATGCTAAGAAGAATTGGAGAGTGGAGCAAGGGACAAGAAAAGTAGAAGACAATGCTAAGAAACTAATAACTTCTTTTACAAAGTGAAGTGTCGAGAGTCTGTCGAAAGTTGTCTTAGTCTGTTTGTTTTGCTATAAAGCAATGCCTAAGGCTGGGAAATTTATGAAGTGAGGCTTATTTGGCTCAACGTTCTGCAGGCTGTACAGGAAGTGTGGTGCTAGCACCTGCTTCTGATGAGGGCCTCAGGAAGCTTACAATCATGGTAGAAAGTGAAGGTGGAGAAGGTGTGTCACTCGGCGAGGAAAGAAGGGAGGGGAGGAGGTGCTAAGCTGTTTTTAACAATCAGGTCTCATAGTAACTAACCGAGTGGGAACTAGAAGAGTGCCCATAGGAGGGCACCAAACCATTCATGAGGGATCCACCTTCATGAGCCAAACACCTCCCAGAGGCCCACCTCGAACACTGGGGGTCACATCTCAACATGAGATTTGGAGGGGACCAATATCCAATCTATATCAAGAGTAAATGGAAATAGAAAGAAAAGGGTGAGTGTATTATTTAAAGTTACAATATTATCAAGAGAAATGCTAGAAATAATCTAATTCTCAAACATTTCAAAGAACAGAGGCGGGAAAGGTATGGTTTTCAGGGAAGCAAATCTTCTACATGCTTGACACAATGTGGATAAATAGGTCAATAGAGATAAAGCATTTCATTTAGAACTGTGGGGTAGGCCTCAGGACAATTACTAACAGAAAAACTCAAAAATCTCTGTATTGTGGTTCTGGACTGAGGCAGCATCTCGTGAGAGACTGCTCTTTTGTCTTATAAACCCTTTGTAATACTGTATTTGATTTGTTACTATGAATGTCTATTACTTAATTTAAAAAATGACACAAGATCCATTTTCTGTATTTCTAGCATAGAGATAGCTGCTGTCTTTTCACAAAGAACATTTTAAAGAGAAATCCCTACAGAAATAATAAATAACATGCTTGTCATTCCTGACTCCCAGGGACATGGTTGCTTTAAAACATAGGTTTTATTCATTTGGGTGTGGCAAGGCCAACAGATAAGGAGGGAACTGCTGTTGAACAGATAGTCTGTTATGCACAGATCTGGAGAGGAGACGCATGCCTTACAATGAGGGCCACGCTATGCCATGGGGGACCACATGGGGAAGCTCCAGGGTTGTTTAGAAGTGTGGGGGGAACTGTGGCAAGAGCCTTTAATGTGGTTTTTGTGAGAAGGAACCAGCAAGGCAGTATAAGTAGACTTAGAATGGACTACTTTGAATACTTTTAATGGGCTCTGGACACAGGGGTGTCATGCGTTGCCTGGTGCCTGGCCCTAGGGTGATTAGGGCAGGTGTCTGTGGCCCAGAGGGTGAGAGCCCAACGGAGGTGGTGATTGGGAGGGCTCCGGAGTGGTTGGTTTGCATAGGAAAGCTATGCTTGCTGATGTCATTTACCATCTCTAGGGATTGGCCAGCCTGGGAGGGGCAGTCCCTCCAGGCCCAGCAAGGCCCCGAGATTTCTACACCTTTTGAAGTAGTTTAGTCATAAAGCAACCAGGGTCTATTTCTTGCAACAGCAAAAACAATATTAAAAAGAAAGCACTGCTTGCTAGATATCGCCACCCTAGGTAGTGGTCACAAAGACCTTTAGCCCCTGAACCCTCATGGATAGGTGTTAACAGAATTCTGTTTCTACCTCTGCTGTCCTTTCAGCCTTTCCCATTGTCCCCTTATCTGCCTCTGAACCAGAACAACATGCGCAGCCCATCCAGTGGGCAGTGCATCCTCAAGGTAAGTAGCTCTCCTGGACCTAAGTCCTTGCACAGCGAGCAACCTTCTGGCTTGCACTTGGCCACTGCAGAAAAGGGGTATATGCCAATCCTTTCCATGGGAGCATGGGACATCTCAGAGCTCATTAACAATTGATGTTTTGGTTACATATCAACTTTGTGTTTTTCATTATCACAAGCTAATTCCCACGCTAACATTTTGGACTTCTAAGCAACTGGCCGGGTTAAGCTTAGCATCCTGGCTGATACTTGGTTGCTGTCACTTTAATGTTAATAATAGTTTCAATCAACCAGCTGGAAATATGGTAATTAGATAAAACCTGGAAACAGGAAAAGAGAGTAAAGGTGTCAACCTGGGACAGGGAAGCAGAGTGGCAGCCTTCTCTGTAAACCTACCTAGCTTGACTGAATTTTTACAACACAAACAAATACAAGAGCACTCTGCTATTAAAAAAAAAATCTGGGGCCCATCAGTGCTCTTCTCATTTTCCAGTGAATGGTTGGCAGAAATCTTCCAAACTGTTTACTTGACAATTTGTTTAAAAGTATAGTTTTGCAGCTGGGTGATTTGTTTGCTCTTTTTCCCTCCAAGAATCAAGTGTTACAATCAGGGATTGCTTATTTTGATGGAAGCCGTGTGGGCGGTTTAGATTTTGATGCATGTCCCCACCCTGCTGGCAAGCAGCTGGCTTTGGAGGCCTGCCCTGGATCCCTGTCACTGACTGCATCTCCCCTTCCCTGGTCCAGGCTCCAGTTTACATGGCTTTGCCATTGAGAAGTGGAATGGCAAAGCATATGCAGCAGTGCTGCTCAGCCAGGTACAGACAAGAGTTGTGTTGCTGCTCATCTGGGGTTGCTGGCTGCCTAGAAAAATGAAATAAAGTGAGTTTGTAACAAGTATAGCCCTGTGAATTGTGGCCTCTTTCAATCATAAACAGTTTATCCACTGAAAAGATCATGTGGCCCAAAGAATCAGAGTGCCTTTGGAAGAGTAATCCACGTGGTTTTATATTAAAAAGGGAGAGGGAGGGAAGGAGGTGGTGGGTGGGGGGAAAGAGAGAGAGAGCGCGCCAGGTTTCTCCACAGAAGCAATAGGATATACAGATATAGGTGGATGAGGAGATCTGCTGTGAGAATTGTCTCACTAAATTACGGATGCTGAGAAATTCCAGGCCATGCCATCTGCAAGCTGCAAGCAGGTCCAGGCCCAGTCCAAAGGCCTAAAAACCAGGGAGGAAGGGGACTGGTGTAAGTCCCAGAATCCAAAGGCCTGAGAACCAGGAGCTCTGATGTCTGAGGGCAGGAGAAGGTGGATGTCCCAGCCCCAGAAGAGAGAGACAATTCACCTTTCCTTTGTTCTCTCTGGGCCCCCAACAGGTTGACCAGTGCCACCTACATTGGTGAGGGTAGACCTTCTTACTCAGTCCACTGATTCAAATGCTTATCTCTTCCAGAAACGCTCTTACAGACACACTCACAAATGTTTTACGAGCCATCTGGGCATCCTCACCCCAGTCACGTTGACATCTAAAATTAACCATCTCAGAAAGCCAAAAGGTGGCTGGGGAAGCGGGGGCAGCATCAGCCGGCTCCCCGCCCCCTGACCAAGAGAAGGTGCCCACGGTAAGCACTCCACCCTCCCATTCGGTCTCTGGCCCCAGGTGGAGCCACTGTGGACTCACCCTGCCTGGTGCAGAACACTCCCTCCCTGTCATGTGCAGTCCGCAGCTGGAAGCCTGGAGGGCCCACGCGCTTCCGAAGCCGGGTGGACCCAGGCTGGCTTGTCAGCGGGAGCTGCCTAGCGGGGATATGGCGGTGGCAGAAGTGAGGGGGCTGAAGGACAGGGAGGACTTTAGCAGGAGGATAGAGGGGAATGTCCCTGTTTCATAAAGCTGAAGTGTGTCCAAGCAATGTCCCGGCATCTCTGTGAAAGATTGGCTGCCTGGTGTGACTGAGAGACGGGAGGTTTGGCCCTGGAAGTGTGGTGGTCTTTTACTTTTTAACCTTTTTCTACTGTGGGGAGGTCGCCTAAGATTACTGAATTTGCTAGCCCCACGGGAAGTAGGCATTTGAGTCTAACAGCGCCATCCCGCACTCCACAAAACCCTGTAGAGCAATGTTTGCTCCATGACGTGTGAAGGTGAAAAGCCACTCAGGAAACCAGAGAGATTTGACACTAAAATATATGTTTTTCGTATCCAGGGCAGGTTGGGCTTCCCTTCATCACACACCAACAGATGCGCACCGAGCCCCGCGCGGCGCATTCCTGAGGGCGGATTCCCCAGGGGAGGGCGAGAAAGGCCCTCGGGTCCCTGCCTGTGTGCTCATCTCTCCATCCTGAGTGGCGGATGAGCGGGTGTGCGCAGGCCCAGCTTGGGAGAGGCAGGCGGGCCAGGAGCTGCCCGCCAAGGGAAAGCTCCAGAGGCGGAGGGGAAGGTGAAAACCCGGGGCGGTGGTGCGGCGCCCTCCTGGAGGGCTGCATGGAGAAGGGGAGGGCGGGCGTGGCCGGGTGGTCCAGTGCGCTCCGGCGCGGCCCCGACACCCGTGGGCACCGCCATGTCCTTCGCTCAGCTCTGCCGCGGCCACCTGCTGGGTCTGAGCCGGTGCAGTGGCCAGGTGAGCACGTTTCTGCCCTTGCGCGCCCTGCGCTTCCAGCCCAGCCGCGCTTCCCCTGCCGGCATCACCCGCTGCCCGCGCGGCTCGGAGCGCGCCCTCTGCTGGACCGACCACCGCCGGCGAGCGGCTGCCTCCAGACTCCACAACAGGACGGGGAGCAAGCGCCCTGCTGACGGCACTCCCACGTGGTATCGCCTTCTGCCATCGCAGAAAGCAGCGGTTCAGCCTCTGCCTGCACACCTGCGTGATGGGGAGCTCTCAAGTAGTCCACTGCATTGCTGTCAATGCTGATCATTAGAAACAGCTTCCTTATGTTGAGCCCTTTGTCGCTCACTCCATTTGTCCTACCTCTGCCCTCCAGGTCTCCCCTGCAAAGAGCTTAGCTTCTCATGACAACACTGAAAGCGTTTCAACACAGCATTAGCACCACCTAACCCCAGTTCTTCTGCTCTGCCCAAACCTCCCGGGGCCCTCCAATCGTCGTGGTGTGATATAGCGTCACCATTCAGATGACTTACGTTAGGACACAAACCATCTACAGAGCCTCTTCTCCACTGTGCTGCCCAGGAGTACACCTGTGCCTGCAGGTAGGGTCTGCCCACTGCACAAGACGAGATGTCACCTGCGGGAGTCTAACCACTGGCCTTTGGACACACAGGCAGAGGTCATAGCAGTCGATGTGCCAGAATCTTCACACTTCTCATGCACTCTGAGTTTAGGTTCAATTTTTATTCATTTTCATATGTTCTACTAAGTAATCCCATCCCTGAATCCAGCCAGCAAACATTTAATTCCTAACGAGTGCCAGACAGCTGCTATTACTGCTGTTCAATCTAAGGGTATATCTTACAGTTTCTGCACTAAAGTTCATCCTGGCTTACCACATCCATAATTCTCATTTATGTTAATCTTTTGGGATGATGATGTTTTTAAATATCCAATATATCTGTAATGGCTTCCAGATCCATCTAATTAGTGAGTTTGACAGGAAGCCTTTGTATGTCCTAGTGCTTCTAAAATACCTAAATCCAGCTTCATATTCAAGTGAAGAGGCTGTATAGCCCCTTTCCCCTTTGTGAAAGATTGCCTGACAAACTACCAAGGCTTTTATGAGGAACCCATGAAGATCTTAACCTATGGTCTTTAAATTGATCAAAAAGCTTCCTCATGTCACCTTGTCACATGCCTTACAGAAATCCAGAGACACTCAGTCCACCACATTTCCCTGATATGCAGCCCAGTAATTGCACTAGCGTCCTGCTGCCGTGCTGGGTGGTTTTGACAGACCACCTGTCATTACCTCTCCTGGTCTCTAAGCCTGTTGTTCTGCTGGGCAGGCTGGACATTGGGGTCCCACAACTGTACACAGAGGCACACTCAATTCTCAAATGACCACTCTATGCACTCCTGACTCAGAAAGGAGCCTGGGACTCAAGCTTTGTCTCTGATGGTCCCCTAAGGAGGTAGGTGCTTTGTTCCTCTCTTGTGCTTAGCCATGCCTCGTCCCAGCAAAAATGTCTCAAGTCATGGGGTTTCCCTGTGTCCCTGCAGAGGGTATTTTAGTCTAAGAATGCATGGCATTCTTAACAAGGGCTTCCTGATATTAATCATAAATAGTCCTGCACTGATTTCACACTATTATTCTTTCTTACAACTTTTGTTTTTAATACAGCTGAACACCTACCTCCTTAAACTGTGCCGAATATGTGTGTAATGTGTATGGTATGTAGGACAAGGATCCTATAGGAGATAATGACTGTTTTAAATATATTTTATAAGACATATTATTTACTACTATATATTTTTAAGGAGAGAGAAGATGTAGTATTTTCATTGTGCTGGAAACCATACTGCAGTGATGGCTGAGGCCTAGATGTGTCTTTGAGGTGGAGGACTGTTGGGTAGCAAGAGGCTAGGTGTGGGGAGTCCGTTCTGTCCTGCTTTCTGGCCTCAGCTTCCTAGTTTAGTGAATGGCTGGTACGGGATGATCCCAAACACCACTCCCAACTCTTCTACAACATCTGCAGGTCATCACTCACAATATAGACCTATGGTCTCTGAGATTTGCAATTGACTTTTGTTAAGAGTACTGCTGCTACTAATGAGAATAGTAATTGACACTCACTGAATATGCATCTGTGACTTTGGCTTCAGCAATTTGCTGATTTCTTATAATACATCTCTGAGATAGACGTACTACTCTATTTACAGATGAGAAAGACCGAGGTCTGGCATGCTCAAGCTACTCATTCAAATGAACATGCTGTTATGCAGCAGCCAGCAAGCCAGGTCTGTCTGGATCTTTTACATCCTCTGGCCAGAGGCTGCACTGTGGAGATTCTACCTGAGGAGACATATGGAATCTAGAACTCTGCAACCCAGTGTCCAATATGAGAGCCAGGCCAGGCATGGTGGCTCAAGTCTATAATCCTAGCACTTTGGGAGGCCGAGGCAGGTGGATTATCTGAGGTCAGGAGTTCGAGACCAGCCTGACCAACATGGTGAAATCCTGTCTCTACTAAAAATACAAAAATTAGCTGAGTGTGATGGTGCATCCCTGTAATCCCAGCTACTCAGGAGGCTGAGGCAGGAGAATCGCTTGAACCTGGAGGCAGAGCTCTGAGCCACCTCCCCCAGTCTAGGAGCCAAGTCCTTGGCCTCAATGGCTGACCCCCTTCTTGACCTTCTCCTTCACTAGGCAGCCAGTGGCTGCTTCATTACAGCTCCACACTTCAACAACTCCCAAAGAACCCAAATGTCATTAAGCAATTTTATAGCAGTCTGGGGCTGACTGACAGTTCAGAAGGTGCTGCAGAGTTACTTCCATCCAACAATTAGAAAACAATCAAGGCCTTGGTCGGGGGTGAGGGTGCTTAGCACAGGGCTGAGGGCACAGGTATAATGTCTATGGCCCAGCACAGAGTCCTGCCAAAACCTTGGCAACAATCCCAGTGCTGTGTCTGGAGAAAATGACAAATGTTCCAGAAGTGGGAGGGCACATGTCTCTCCTGGAGACTCTGCTTGAAGCTGCATTTACACGAGGGCACCCTTTGGGTTACTGTGGAAAACTAGATGACTAGAACCCCAGTTAAAGCCACCTACTGTGTGGAAACTGCATGCAGAGAGTTCTGGCATGGGAGGGTGGTTTCATGATTGAAACAATAATAATGCTGGCATGTGTGTCACTACAAGGAAAGAAAGGTGATTTGTGGAAATAACTACTCATACAGAAAGAACAAGTTCACCCTCATGCCTAAGACAACTCAGCTTGATTAGGGAGAAGTAAGGAAGACAGGGTAAAGAATGATTTTCCTCACCCACCAATGGCAGGAGCAGCTCCAGGACCAAGTGAAGGAGGTCACTGAAGGAAGTGCTCCTGCTCAGGGTGGTAGGGGTGCAAGGTCAGCTCCTGAGAATGTGTGCCTCTTAAATGTTGGAGGTGATGTCTGCCTGACTGTACCCTAGTCCCAGCCCTAAGCAGGGATTTGTTAAGGATCTACTTACTTTAGCTTATTTATTCCATATAAAAGCTTCATGGTGCAGAATTACTATCCCCATTTTATAGACAGAAGAAACGGAGGCTCAGGTTCAAAGTCACACAGTGAATAAACTCAGACACATAGCCTCACAATCTCATAGTCTGCTTAAAACCATTTCAGATTTTTTCCCAACATTAAAACAACTCTGGAGGGAAGACAGATTAATCTGGTCAGAGTCATGTCCCAGCCACTTGCTGTTTGACTTGAGGCCAATCACTTAATTTCTCTAGGACTCAAGTTTCTTGGTTTTAAGTGGGGAGTAATACTAGGACATGTACAGATTTGTTATGAGGCTGAAATGAGAACATGCACATAAAGTACTCAGCAAAGTGCCTGGCACAGGATACAGGCAACACTAATGGCCAATGAACAGCAAGAACCAAGAGTCACTCATTCAACAAAATGTTTCCATGCCCAGATGCCTCCAGCCAGTGACTACCTTCAAAGAGCTCATAATCTGGAGGCAGAACAGAAAAAAAAAAATAAAGCACGAGGAGTGAATAGCATGAAATGAGGCTTGTGGGAGCCAGAAGAGGAAATTTCCAAAAGTTGGGAGGAGACACAGAAGTTACACAGAGGAGGTGACTTTAGAGACGAGTCTCGAAGCGCCACTCTGAGGCTTGCAGGCAGGAAGAGCACCCCAGGGAGCTGCATTTCAGGACCCCTCAGGAAAGCCGAGCCAGCCTCAGGATGCCTGGAATGGAAGGAGGGAAGAAGAGATAGGAGAGTTGGGTTCTAGAAAGTGTAGGGGTTCCAAACACAAATGTGTTTTGCCGTGAGGACTTGCCCAGCCCAGAGATGTGGTGCTTTTGCACTCTGATTTAGAGAGTGCCTATAGTCCCAGCTACTTGGGAGGCTGAGGCAGGAGAATTGCTTGAACCCAGGAAGTTGAGGTTGCAGTGAGCCAAGATTGCACCACTGCACTCTAGCCTAGAGACAGAGCAAGAACTCCATCTCAAAAAAAAAGAGAAGAAGAAAAAGAGAAAAAAGAGAGTGCAATTCCTACATTCTAGTGAATGAATGGTTTTGCTCAATCCTGACACCATAAAATCAGGGAATGATGAGAGTCCAGGTTATAACCCAGAACCACCTTTCACTCGTTTCAGGACATAATCATTCTTCTCTGTTCTTTTTCTTACAAGCGTGGGGCTCCTGTATCTACCCCACCATTGGCTTCCTACGTTTCTAAACATATTGCCCTCTGTTGGTGCTGGAGTCCAGCACAGATCCCTTCTGGACATCCTGGTCTGCACCCATACCTAGCCGAGAAGGGGCTCCCTGGCAGCTGTGGGCTGACAGAGGCACAGGTGGCCTTTAGGGAGGGCAGCAGTTTAGGAAGAAAGAACTGCAGAGACCCCTGGGGCTCCCTCAGTCAGGAGCCTCATTGGTCAGACCCTTGGATCTCTTCATGTCTGGTGGCCATGTTGAAGCAGGAAGGCGACTTCTCCCTCTTGGGAGTGAAAGAGCAGTGTGATTACAAGCAAGATCATTGTTCTTATCTCCATTTCTCAGGTAAAGCGATATCACCTAGCTCACAGGTGGCAGAGTAGGGTTCACATTCAATTTTTGCTCCCTTGAAAGTTACAGCGATATCAAGCACTGCCTGCAGTCCCTCAGCCACGAACAACCAGCACTACTAATTTTCCCAACTTCCCGCTCTTTGAATCACTCTTTTCCTCTTCATTGCTATAATGACACCAAGGAATGGAGGACACTTGTGTAGGTCTTTCCCGTCCCATCCACTTTCTCCTGACCACTTTCCTCCAATGTTGAGACATGGTGGGTCTTAAAAGTACTCTTTAGGAAAAGCAAACAAAAGCAACTACTCTTGGCTAGTCCCTAGACACTGGGTCTTTCCTACCATCCCTGACTCCTCCCATAAGCCTTGGTCCCTCCCACTAGCCCTGACTCCTCCCACTATCCTCGGCCCTTCCTACCACCCCTGGCCCTTCCCACCATCCTCGGCCCTTCCTACCTGCCCTGTCTCCTCCACCAGCCTCAGCCCCTCCCACCACCTCTGACTCTGCCTACCATCCTTGCCCCTCCCACCAGCCCCAGCCCCTCCCACGACCCCTAGCTCCTCCCACGACCCCTGGCTCCTCCCAGGATCCTCTGCCCCTCCCACCAGCCCTGGACCCTCCCACCATCCTCAACCCCTCCCACCAGGCCTGGTCCCTGTGTGCCAGCGCAACTCACTTTGCTGCTGGTGAGCACAGGCCCCTTCAGGACCTCTAACCTGGTCTTTGGACCCTGCTTCTCCGAACCATGGCCCTTACAAGGTGGAGGAAGAGATCCCTCCTTCCTCTACTGTCCCCCACCTTCTGACCGCCACCTCGAAAGGAAGTAGAGATCTAGCTGCTCAAAGGTTTGGGAGACTGGGAGGCGGTGAAATGCCTGCAGCATGCAGTCAGGAAGTAAACTTAAATCTATACAATCTACCGTTTCAAAGAAGTCAGCTACACTATGCCTCTGGGAATTTCAAATTGAACGCATTTCTAAGTGGGCCGAGGAGCTCTCCCCTCCTTCTCCCCTGCTCTCAAACACCTCCATGCTCATCTTTGGCCTCCCCACACCCAGGTTTCTTTCTATTTCTCAATGTGTTTGAGTTATACCTTCGGTTTTCTCTTTCCAAACATCACCTCAGAAGCCTCATCTTTCACATTTCAAGGTGTTTTGCTAAACGACATCTACTCTGTAGCGAGATTGCTCCACCAAGTCAGTTGCAGAGGTCAACAGAAGACATTTGGGGAGCTGCTCCGCTGCACACTCACAGACACACAGCAGTGCTTTACTTCGGGCTGTATTTGACTAGGCCCGGGGTGAGAATATCATCCAAGACCCATCATACATCCCACCGGTGCCCTCATCCCTAATTCTGACACAAGGCACACTACTGGCCCAGTCCTGATGCAGCCTGGTGTGGCCACAAGGAAAAGCGAGCTGCTTCTCTATTTTCTGAAGCTTTTGGCTGTTTTGTGCCAAGACCTATGGTTACTTTACTTTTGGTTATCATCTTCGGAGGCCCTCGGGCTCCATTTTTTTAAATGAGGCAGCTGTGAGCATGGTAATTGCAGTGATGTGCCCCAGCAACTTCCAGATTTTCTCTTTAAAATTTTTTTTAGTTATAACTCGAGTTTATCATTTCATCATCAAATCACCGAGTAGAAAATGTTACATTTGGGTGTCATCGTGGATAATCACTCTGAAGAAAGAGTTTTAATCCAGTAAAGACTGTGTTTAATAAAACCTCTGGTGAACTTCAGCCTTGCCAGGCTGATCAGCATCGGGTGACCCTGGCTGGGAGGGGCTAGCTGCTGGCTTTCTCCATCTCTTTCTCTATGCCCTGAACCAGACACCCTGTGTTGCTCTGTGGCAAAGAAAAAGTGTTTCCATTTTCAATATGTGGCTTAACTGCATGCTGCAGTGGAAGCTGCTATGCCTAGCCCTGCTCAAGGGGGCAGGGGCTTCTTAAGGCTGTGAGGAATATTGCTTTTCTCCTTGCACTTGTGAAGGGACGTAGACCTATGGGTCCCTCTCCTCCATCTTCTGCTATTGTATTATTATTGTCTTATATTGTATTATACTCTCTTCTGCCCCAGAGCACATTGCCCATTCTAGGCATCTGTTTTCTTGCCCAAAGTCCTGTTTCAGTTCATGGAGAAATTGATCACTTGCACTGTTTTTGCACCCAGAATGTGAAAGTCAGAGATCTGGAGTACAACTGCAGCCCATTTGGCTGCAGAAAGCAAAAGGGATCTCTGTATTTTCTACCTGATGCATCTTCATCAACATCATCCATTCTCTGATATGCACAGCACTCTACCAGTTGCCAATTTTTGCATCCATTATTCTTATTTGATATTCATGTATCTAGTTAGAAAGTAAAAGCAGATGCAATTTCTCCCCATGTTATAGAGGGGGAAATTAAGGCGAAGGCAGGCGCAATGCTTTTGTCAGACAAATAAATTAGTAGGTTTTCTGATATCTGGCCTAAACTATTTCAGATACACCAGGATGTACCAAGGAGAACATACTTGTCTGTTAGTCTATTACATGCTAAGATATCACTATTTAGGTTTAAATATATTATATGGAGATAATGGGGGGAAATTGGCCTCTGCAACTTTGATGATGCCAATATAGCTTCAAACAGCTCTCGAGGTATGTGAGAGCTGACAAATGAAACTGACTGGTAGTAAGAATCACATAAAATGTCAACCATGCAATTTGATAAATGGTACTTACAGAAAACCCACGGTACCATCTTACTGGTGAAATACTGGATGCTTTCCCTGTAAGATCAGGAACAATACCGGGATGTCTGTACTTGTCACTTCTATTTGACATTGTACTGGAGATTCTAGCAGGGTGGCAATTAGGCAAGAAAAAGAAAAAAAAAGGAGCCAGATAGGAAGGAAGAATTCAAACTACATTTGCAGATACCACGATCTTGTGTTTAAAAACTCCAAAGGAGTCCAGTGAGAAAGCATTAAAACTATTACAAATGAGTTCAGAAAGGTTTCTGGATACAAAATCAGTGTATGCACATTTATGATAGTAGCCCTTCCTTATCCACAGTTTTGCTTTCTGTGGTTTCAGTTATCCAAGGTCAACTACAGTCAGAAAATAAGTGAGTACAATCCAACAAGAGACAGAGAGACTACATTCACATAATTTTTATTACTGTATATTGTTATAATTGTTCCATTTTATTATGTTAATTATGCTAATCTCTTACTGTGCCTAATTTATAAATCAAAATTATAGGTATGTGTGGATAGGCAAAAACATAGGCTTCAGTACTATCTGTGGTTTGAGACATGCACTGGGGGTCTTGGAAAGCATCCCCTGCAGACAAAGGGGTCTATTGTGTATTTCTATATACTAACGATGAACAACCTGAAAGTGAAACTAAACAATTCCATTTATAATATCATGAAAAAGAATAGCATACTTAGGAATAAATTTAACAAAAGAAATACCAGATTTTTACAACAAAAACTGCAAGATATCATTGAAATACATTTAATAAAACCTAAGTAAGGGCCGGGCATGGTGGTTCATACCAGTAATTCCAGTACTTTGGGAGGCCAAGGCAGGTAGACCACCTGAGGTCAGGAGTTTGAGACCAGCCTCGTCAACACAGCAAAACCCCGTGTCTACTAAAAATACCAGCTGGGCGTGGTAACATGTGCCTGTAATCCCAGCTACTTGGGAGGCTGAGGCAGGAGAATCACTTGAACCCGGGAGGTGGAGGTTGCAGTGAGCTGAGAGCACAATACTGCACTCCAGCCTCAGTGCTAGAGCAAGACTCCTTTTCAAAAATTAAAAACAAAAGACTAAATAGGTGGAAGCACATCCCACATTCATGGATAAAATGAGTTAACATTGTTAAAACGACAATACTTTCCACATTAATCTACAGCTCAATGCAGCTCCTATCAAATTCCCAACCTCCTCTTTTGCAGAAATAGACACACTGGTTCTCACATTTACATAGAATTGCAAGGAGATCCTAAATAGTTAAAACAGTCTTGCAAAAGAACAAAATGTGGAGGGCTCACACTTCTTAATTTAAAACTTACTACAAAGCTATGACAATCGCAACAGTGTGATACTTGGGTAAGTACAGTCAAAGAGATCAATGGACTAGAACTGAGAATCCATACATAAACCCTCACATTTCTGACCAACTGATTTTTGATGAGAGTGTCAAGATCATTAAATGAGAACCGCATAATCCTCTCAACAAATGGTGCTGAGACAACTGGATATCCATGTGCAAAAGAATGAAGTTGGACCTCTATCTCACACACAATATAAAAAATTAGCTCCAAGTGGATCAAAGACTTAAATGTAAGAGCTAAGACTATAAAATTCTCATAGGAAAAAAATAGAGTATGTCTTCATGACTTTGCATTTTAAGATATGACACCAAACACACTCACACACACACACACACACACACACAGACAAGTTGAACTTCATAAAAATTAAAAACATGCATCACAAGACGTTATCAAGCAAATGAAAATATAGCTCACATGGGAGAAAATATTTGTGTATAATATATCTGATAAGAGTCTAGTATCCAGACAATAACCTGATTTTAAAAATAGATGAAGGATCTAAATAACCATCACTCCAAATATAAACAATGGTCAATGAGCACATGAGAAGATCCTCAACTTCATTAGGTAAGTGCAAATCAAAACCACTTTATGCCTACAAGGACAACTATAATAAGGAGAGATAAGAACAAGTGTTGGCAAGGATGTGGAGAAACTGAAATCCTCATGCACTGTTGGTGAGAATGTAAAATGGTGCAGCTGTTTTGGAAAACAATTTGGCAACTTCTCATTAGGTTGAAGTAGGATTACCATATGATCCAGCAATTCCACTGGATGTGTAACCAAGATAACTTAAAAATATGTCCACATAAAAACTTGTACAAGAATGTTTATAGCAGAATTGTTCAAAATACCCCAAAATTTAAACAACCTAAGTGTTCCATCAACTGATACATGGATAAACAAAATGTGATATACCCATACTATTGAATATTACTTGGCAATGAAAAAGAATGAAGTACTGATATGTGCTAGAGCACAGATGAATCTTAAAAACATGTGAAAGAAGTGACAAAGCCAGACACAAAAGGCCATATATATATGGTCCATTTTATATAAGACGTCCAGAATAGAGTTATCCATAGTGACAGAAAATAGATTACTATTTGCAAGGGGGGGTGGTGTTTGGGGTGGGAATTTGCAAGTGACTGTTAATGCATATAGTTTCTTTTTATGCAGGGGGGAGATGAAAATATTTTGGAATGTTATTCCAGCAATGTCATTAAAAATAAAGTATTTGTCAGTGTCGCTAAACTCTACCCTGTGTAAAGGCTGAAATTTCTGCTCCCTTTCCTAAGGGGATTTGGTCCTGGTTGCCTGAGGGAAGGGAAGAAATCAGATTTCAATGTGATGACTGGATGCCATATGTATGTCTGGTGAGCTCATCGTGTGGGCGAGCAGGGCTCCTGTTTATACAACGTTAGAGTCTACTTAGACTCTACCACCATAGCAATGTGGATGTCGTTACCATTAGGATCACGCAGTTGTCCCTGGGTGGAGCTTCTCTTGTGGATGGCATGCTTCCCTTCTGTCACCACAAGTGAGATATGGAGCCCTAGGCCCTAAACAGGTTACCTTGATGCTGGTAACCCTAATATTTTCAAGAGGAGGCTCCCTGATCATGCTAGCTTTTCTGTTTCCCTCAGATGACAGAGAGTAAATTGTTCAGATTCAGAGGCTAAACTTTTTCACGAGTGGATATAGACTATCCTAGAAGCTCAGCTCCTGAGCCTTATCCAACAGAAGCACTGCGGGGCTTCCAAGCAGATAAAAGCAGGGCCAGTCTTGCTGAATCAACAGCAGGGGTCACAGGGCTGCATACCTACCTTCTAGCATAGCCGATTATGTGCCCAGACCTCAGTTTGCCTCTGCCCTCACCATTGTGGCACCTTTGCACAAAGCATGGTTTAAATCCACGTTATTAAGACTGCTTTCAGTTACTAGACTAATTTCCATCAGATAACATACTGCAAGGCAGATACTCAAGGAAAAATCCTGCCTCCTCCCAACCCTGGTGCCTTTATGGATTATGAGGTGCATCATACATATTAGTTAATACATAAGAAAGCATTTACATACATATAACAGGGAATTTTTAGACTTCATTTTTTGAGAGCAGTTTTAGGTTCACAGCAAAATTGAAAGGTACAGAGATTTCCTCATATATCCTCTGCTTCACACGCGCACAGCCCCCCATTATCAACATGCCCCACCACAGTGGTGCATTTGTTACCACTGATGAGCCTACATTACATGCCATTATCACCAGAGTCCACAGTTTACATTAGGGTTCACTTTTGCTCTAATACATTCCAGGACTGAGCCCACTAGCTTGAGGCTCTCTTCTTCTTTTTAGAAAGCTGCCACAGCCCCATTCCCATGATAACCTATGAGTCCATTAATCCACTAACCTATGAAAAGATTCATCCAATCATGGGGGTGCCCTCATGATCCTGTCACCACTTGAAGGTCCTGCCTTTCAATACTGCCACATCAGGGATAAAGTTTCAACATGAGTTTTGGAGGGGACAAATATTCAAACCCTAACAGTCTTGTTATCTACCTATCTTTTACTGTATCAACCACATTGTTTTTACTGTTATAACTTTATAATGACTCTTATCTGCTTTCCTTGTCCTTTTCAGACTTCTTTAAGCTGGTCATTAATTTTACTGTTCTTATTCACTGTTTTACTTACTCCAGGAAAGCAGACAGGTAGTGAGAGAAGAGTTCGTAGATAGTTGGAAGCGAACCCATGAAGTGCCAGAGAAGTGGTATTCATGGACAGTGATGGTGTTGCTAAGCCTTCAGAGTTCTTCAGGTCTATTTCTCAAGCTGATGTTCCAGGCAAAATGGGTCTTCTAGGTCCAGTTGGTAGAAGACGCTACAATTTTCTGCAGCAATCTGAATGTGGGAAGAAGTTTCCACTTCTTTACATCCAGGTCATACCTTTCCCTGGTGTAGCCCCAAAGTCTTGTACTTCTTCCAGTTTACTACTACTAATAACTACCATTTAATAACATTAAATTATTGCCTAACTTAATCCTCTCAATAACCCTGTAATTTACACATAATCCATTCCATGGATGAGGAACCTCTGGTTTGAAGAACTTAAATGACTTTCCCAAGATCGGGTTACTTGGTGGTGTAGCTGAACATCAGTCCCAGGCTGGTCTGGCTGCTCAGGCTTGCCCACCCTCTTACTTTCTCTCCTAGCTAAGGAAGAGTCTCAGAGAACTGGGTCCATTGTCTTGGGTATCCAGTCTGAAGAAAGAGGACTTACCTGAGGGCTTTGATTCATGGGGCAAAAAAGTGATTCCAGGGACTTTCTAGCAGAGATTTTTGTTGGGATAGGAGGTAGAGGGTGAGAACAGTGGGTAGCAGGGCACACAGTGGGCAACAGTGGTGGTGAAAGGAAAGAGGTTGGTGAGAGGCCAAGGTAGGTGTTCCCTGTTGCTTTCCTACTGTAGTGGGTTGAGTAATGCCCCCAAAACTCATGTCCACTTGGAACTTCAGAATGTACTTGGAAATAGGGTCTTTCCAGTGTAATCAATAAGGTTAAAGTGAGGTCATACTGTATTAGGTATCCTAATCCTGGTAATTTCAATGACTTGTGTCCTTATAAGAAAAAGAGGCCAGATGCAGTGGCTCACACCTCCCAACACTTTGGGAAACCAAAGCGGGAACATTGCTTGAGCTCAGGAGTTTGAGACCAGCCTGGGCAACATAGGGAGACTCTGCCTCCGTAAAAAATATAAAATTACCATGGCATGATCGTGCAAGCCTGTGGCCCCAACCACTCGGAAGGCTGAGGTGGGAGGATTGCTTGAGCCCTGCAGGTGGAGGCTGCACAGTAAGCTGTGATCCTACCACTGTACTCCAGCTTGGGTGACAGAGTGAGGCCCCATAAGGAGAGAGAGAGAGAGAGAGAAAGAAAGAAAGAGGGGAAGGGAAAAGCAAAGAAGAGAACAGAGACAGACACAGGAGAAGAGGCTATGTGAGACGGAGATGGGGATTCTGTTCCCACATGGCTGAGAAGACCGAGATTTGCCACAGCCACTAGCAGCTGGGTGAAGAAAGGAAGGATCCTCCCTTAGAAGCACTGGAGGGAGTGTGGCTCACCCGACACCTTCCTTTCTGCCTTCTGACCTCCAGAAGTGTGAGAGCATAAACTTTTCCCGTTTCAAGCCACCAAGTTTGTGGTGATTGGTTAGAATAGCCATGAGAACCTAAGAAACCTGCTGAAGAGCCAAGAGGGATGTCCCCGTTGAAATCATTGTAGTGATACCTGCAGATATCACTCATTTCCTATTCTTTTGATTGCCTGCCTTATAGAATAATCTCTGCTTCTCAACATGTGGAACATAAATGAAACAAAACCTGCAGCTGGAGTCACTTTCCAGTATGTTTGGTGTAGGCTGTGATAAGCTTCTCTAAATGAGCAGTGCTTGGCATGTAGTAGACCAGCATATGTAAATTCATTAAATAAATGAATGAATTTATTTTGGGAAATTAGATCAAGGAGAGAATCTGGGGCCAGACTGAGGGAGGCCTTCAGAGTCAGCTGAGAGGAGATGACTATGCCTATCTGTAGAAATAAAACTTCATATTTTTCCTTGACACCGTTGTCTTTGAAGGACAGTCTGGTTTGCCACAGAGAACACACAGGCATGACAGCCAGACAAACCTAGAGGGAGTCACCGTGGAACTTTGAGCCGGTACCCGAGCTCCACTGAGCCTCTGTTTTCTCACCTGTGAGTGAAAGGACCATGCCTTCGTGGAAGGGTTACTGAGAGAATTAGTCATCAGAGCACTTGGCATATCATATGCCAAGCTATGTTATCAGAGCTGTTATAATGCCAACCTACCCCACTCCTCTACTCCAGCAGGAGGCATGTAATGGTAGCATTCACAATGGCTCTCTGGAAATATGAAGTTGCGTGCATGTGTTTTGTGGTGTATGTGTGTGTTGGTGCAGTGTGTGTATTTTTAGATGTGAAGTGTGTTCATCAAACAGCTATACTTAGATAAACCTGAAAAACCATGACACCCTAGGCAGTTTAGCTCTAGAAACATCAAAGTTTTCCAAGCAGTCCTCCTTTGAGAGTAAAGCATCAAAGAATTGAGTCACTTAGTCACACATTTTCAATCTCTGTAACATTTTTCTCATTCATCCCGGGACTATCAACACAGCTGTTACTAGGCCTAGGTGTAGACAGCTTTCTAAACGGGGTGGTAAGTCCATTGGTTCTGGTTTAATAGACAAGGTATTAGATGTTTTCCAGTTTTGGCTACTGTACTCAATAAATCATCTTCTCTGGAGGAAAGAAAAAGGAATTAAAAAAAGGAGAAGGAGAAGAAAAAAGGCATCAATCTTGACTGACAATGATCCCCGGAGCTTCTCTTGCAGGGGAGGGTTTAGGAAGAGTATGTGAATGCGGCACTGTGAGTGGACACAATTAACCTGTCCTGGGATCTGTGTGTCGACTTTTCTGACACTGAGCAGTGCCCCTGGATAACATGCTCCCAAGACACTTGCAAGGGAGAAGTGGAAATTGTAACTGCCGAAGGCAGAGGCTCCAGGTACCTTGAAAGCATATGTTGGCAAATAATTATTCTGCAGGCCTGGTCTCCAGCCAGTTTCTTAAGCTTCACGAGATTCTATAACTAGAACAAAGTGGTTTCAAGCTCCACTCACCTGATGTTAAATCCAGACACATACACAAACCATTACAGGACATAGAGGACATTGAGTTGGTATTTTTATGGCTTTGTAAATCCATTCTTTGCTTAATGCCTTAGGCACCTCGGACAACTGTTTGGGTGGCTGGGAGTGGGGAAAGCAAGGAATCCCATAAACAAGGCAGCATCCCTATTAAAACTAGATCGTCTGACTCCAGTCCCCGTGCTCTTCCTACCATGGTGCACTGTGGTGGAGGTGGCAGATGTTGAAGGCCTCCCTCAATCTGGCCCTAGACTCTCTCCTTGATCTGATTTCCCATAAATCAACACTTGCCTTCCAGGTGTCCAGCCACACCAAGTTCCTTGTCTTTCATGGATGTACCATTAGTTAGTGCTAAGTCATGTCTTTGCACTTGCTGTCCCTCCTTTCTATCTGGAACATTATCTGCTTAGAATAGCTTTTGTCCCCTTGGCTGCCTGCCAAATTTCTAAATAAAGGTCTGCCACTTCTCAAACGTTTCCTTCAGCCCACTTTTTCCTGTCTCCTGGCTCCTTGTAGCTCCCTTTCCCATAGCACTTATCCCTGCATCTGTGTTTGTTTACTTGGTTGCCTCTCTCACCAATCTGACACCTTCCCCTCTGCAGCACCTGACTCTGAGCACTGCTGAGCTCTAGTGGCTTTTGAGAGAGATTACTTAATGAATGCAGGAATTAATGAATGAACAAATCCAGTGAGAGTTCCAAAAACCTCAGGATTAGGTGAGCTGTTATTATTACAAGTCACCCTTGCCATTATGTATTTTGCTAAGTGAGCCCTGACTGAACCAGATCTCCCTGAACCAGACTGTACACTTCTTTCTGAGAAGGCAGAAGTCCAGTTAGACTATAAACTAGCATCAGAAATATGTAGCATTGCAGATATCAGCTAGCATGGCCAATTAACTCATAGATCCAAGGAGAGAGTTTACTAATTCAGCTATTGGCTTAGGATGTGACCTTGGGCAAGTATCCTTTCCTTAATCTTTCCACTTATAACAGACAAAGACTTTGATCTTTACCTCAAGGACTAATGAGGCTGAGTGTCTGAAAGGTCTAAACATCTTGGGGGAAATGCTTGCTACAGGACTTAAGGCCATGTACTTGCATCTCACTTGGGGCATAGAGGATGGTGAAGGTTATCTCCATTCTTCTCTGCCAAGTAAGGCAGATAATCTGGATTCAATAGATCACTGTGAGGAGGGCCACAGTTAGATAGATAATTCTGGGTAAGGAAGAGACAGCGCTGACATTTCTGTTGATGTATGTTTTCACCAGCATGAGGTACAAAGGAAGGCCACTCCAGGTTTATAGGGCTAAATTTTGAGCACCCATCCTGCAAACCATGGAAAGTTCTGTCTTCCCTCTCAGGATTCCTTCCATGATAAATTTGAGATATGCTTTCTCAGAACCAGATGGTTGGTCCTGGTGAAAATGCTACCTACTGCTCCACTGATGTGGGTGCTGAGATCCGTCAAAGCTTCCTCATGTGAAGGGTGGAGAGGGTGCTGTACTTGGTTATGGGTGCTCTACCTCAAAGAAGCCCGGGTCCTGGGTGCTGTGTTTTTTGTAAGAGTCACATGCAGTTCCTGTAGTGAGCCTTTGCCACAATAAAACATAATAACATTTCGATGGGAGCGTCTCTCAACTCAAAAGAAGGAAGTTACTACAAATAAATCAAGACAAGATCCTAAAAAATGTTCAAGTAACTCACAGAAAAATAAGAAGAGAAACACAGGAATAAGAAATAGAAGAAACCAACAAAAAGAAACAAAATGGCAGATGTAAGCCCTAATGTGCCAAAAATGTAAATTATCCGAGTATACCAGTGATCTAAGTACACCTTAAATGTAAATGACCTAAGAACACCAATTAAAAGTTAGAAATTGACAAAGTGGATTTAAAAACATGGTAAAAAGTATTCTGTCTGCAAGACACATAAAATGAAATGACATACAGATTTCATAGCCAGGGAGTGATCTAGGTAGGTTGAAAGCGAAAGGATGGAAGAAGAGATACCATTATAACATAATTTTTACAAAGTAGAAGTAGATACATTAATATCAGGTAAAGCAGACCTGATAAGAAAGAAAAAAGTAACTAGAGACAAAAATGAGATCACATAATGATGAAAAGACTGACCCCCTAGGAAGCCATGATGATCCTAATTATGTATCCGCCAAAAAACAAAGCTTTAAAAAACATGAATAAAAACTGATGGGACGGAAAGAAGAAATAGACAAATCCACAATTATAGTTAAAAATTTTAATACTCTCACTATCAATAATTAGAAGAACTGAAGAACACCAACAAACAGGAACTGCCTGGCATTAAAGGGCACTCCAGTCAATGCCAACAGAATACACAGTCTTTTCAAGCATCCATAAAGTATTTACCAAGATAGAGCATATTCTGGGTCATAAAACAAGCCTTGATATATTTAAAATAATAAGAATCATACTGAATATGGTATTTGACCATAATGTAATTAAACTAGACATCAATAATGGAACAACAGAAAAATCTCCAACGATTTGCAAATTAAACAACACAATTGTAAATAACCCATAAGATGATGAGGAAGTCTTAAAAAGAATTAAAAATAAATAAAATGAAAATACAATACATCAAAATACACGAAGTGCAGTTAATACAGTGCTAAAGGGGAAATTTATAGCCCTAATTTGTTAGTTTGGAAAATCAGAGAAATCTCAAATTAATACTTTAAGCTCCTACATCAAGAAACTGGGAGAAAAAAGAACAAAGTAAACCCAAAGCAGGCAGGTAAAATAAAATAATAAAGAGCAGAAATTCACAAAATAGTAAACAGGAAAGCAATAGAAAAAAAATCAATGAAGCAAAAAGCTGGTTCTTCAAAAAAAAAATTAATACAGTTAGACCTCTAGCAAGGCTGATATGGTTTGGCTCTGTCCCCACCCAAATCATAGCTTAAATTGTAGCTCCCATAATCCCCATGTGTCATGGGAGAGACCCAGTGGGAGGCAATTGAATCATAGGGGTGGGTTTTTCCTGTGCTTAGTAAATAAGTCTCATGAGCTCTGTGATTTTATACAGTGTAGCTCCCCTGCACATGCTCTCTTGCCTGCTGCCATGTAAGATGCACCTCTGTTTCTCCTTCACCTTCTGCCATGATTGTGAGGCCTCCCCAGCCATGTGGAACTGTGAGTTCATTAAACTTCTTTTCTTTTTTCTTTTTTATTTTAAGTAAATTACCTAATCTCAGGTATTTCTTCATAGCAGTGTGAAAATGGACTAATACAAAGGCTGACAAAATTAAAAAATTAAAAAACAGAGAGAGAAAAAACACACATAATGTCAGGAATGAAATAGGGGATACAACTACAGATTCTGCAGTTGTTAAAAAAGATAATAAGAAAATGCTATGAACAACTTTATACTTATGAGTTCTTCAACTTAGAAAAATAGAACTATTCCTCAAAGATCACCAACTAGAAAAATACAATAAGGATGAAATACACAACCTCAATTGTCCTATAACCATAAAAGGAGTGGAATTTGTAATTTAAAAGCTCCCAGAGGCTGGGTGCTGTGGCTCACGCCTGTAATCCAGGCACTTTGGGAGGCGAAGGCTGGCAGATCATGAGATCAGGAGTTGGAGACCAGCCTGGCTAACATGGTGAAACTCCGTCTCTACTAAAAATACAAAAATTAGCCTGATGTGGTGGCAGGCACCTGTAATCCCAGCTACTCGAGAGGCTGAGGCAGGAGAATTGCTTGACCCTGAGAGGCAGAGGTTGCAGTGAGCCAAGGTCGCATCACTGCATTCCAACCTGGAGGAGAAAGACTCCGTCTCGGGGAAAAAAAAAAAAAAAAAGTCCAGAACCAGATAGATTCCCAGGAGAATTCTACCCGACAGTTGAAGACACATTAATATCATTTTTTCACAATTAGTTCAGAGAAGACAGCACATCCTAATTCATTTTGTAAAGCTAGTATTGTATTGATATAAACCAAAGACAGTACCAAAATAATAATAATAAAAATCTACAGACCAATACATCTCATGAGCTTCTATGCAAAAATCCTAAGCAAAATATTCACAAAGTGAATTCTGTAATGCATAAAAAGAATTATAAGCCATGACTAAGTGGAATTTATTTTATTTGTGCAAGGCTAGTTCAACATTTGAAAGTCAATCAGTGCAATCCACCATATCAGCAGGCTAAATAAGAAGAGCCACATGATCCTATCAATTGATGCAAAAATGCAAAAGCATTTGACAAGAAAGGAAAGTGAAATTCTCCACAGAAAGCAAGTTGTGCTGGCCTTATCCAGCTGTGCAAAGGAAGAAATGAACAATCTTTGTGTCCTGGCCTTGGAAAATAAGGAAGTGTAAACTGGGACACAGATGCAGTGAAAGATGAAGATAAAGCACCCGGATTACAGGCTCAGAGAGGCTAAGTCATTTGCTTAATGTCACATTACCAGTAATTGAGGATCATATCTTTTGATGGAAAACCCATACATATGTAAGTCAGGGCTCACCAGGCTAGCTCAAGGTTACCCTGGAATTATGCTCTTGATCAATGTCTTTCCAATTACATTTGTATATTCACATATGTCTTCTTGGTCCATTTTCTACTGCCAAAACAGAATACTACAAAGTAGTTAATTTATAATTAATAACAGTTTATTTGGTTCATAGTTCTGAAGGCTGGGAAGTCCAAGATCAAGGGGTCATATCTGATGAGGGACTTCATGTTGTGTCATCCCATGGTGGAAGGGTTCACACGGCTAGAGAGCACACACAAGGGAAAAAATCTGGGCCAAACTCATCCTTTTATCAAGAGCTCACTCCTGCCACAACTAGCCCACTCTTATGATAATAGCATTAATTCATTCATGAGGGCAGAGCCATCAGGGCCTAATCACCTCTTGAAGACCCCACCTCTTAATACTGCTGCAATGGCAATTAAGTTTTTAACACATGAAATTTTAGGGACATATTCAAACCATGGCATATAGATACAGATAGATACAGATATTGATATAAATTGAGTATCCCTTATTTGAAATGCTTGGAACCAGTAGTGTTTTAGATTTCAGATTTTTTTCAGATTTTGGAATAGTTGCACTGTAGTGGTCAAACATCTCAAATCAGAAGATCTGAAATCTGAAATGCTCTAATGAGTGTTTCCTTTGAGTGTCATGTAAGCACTCAAAAAGTTTCAGATTTTGGAACATTTTGGATTTAAAAATTTTAGATTTGGAATGCTGCACCTGCATACACACACGTATGTGTGTATATATTGCAGAAATGAAGAACAGCATTTCTCAAGAGAAGGGAGTGAATACAGCAATTTGAAATTTTTGCAATAATTTGAACTAGTGAATTTCATTCTTAACATAACATTTTAGAGAAATAACTGGCATGAGAGCACTCCTTCAGGGGCTCTTAGTTTTACAATGATGAAATGGAACTTCAGAATAGTAAGACTTACCCGAAGTCACACAGCTTATGAAAGGCAGCGGGTAAAGTAGACCTAGTTTGCTGTCTTTCAAGAAAATGTTAGCTGTGATTACACACCTGTATTAATCATATGAGAACCACATGTATTTTTTAAATACTCATGCCATGTAAAAATCCAGCCTCACTGTATCATTAATTGGAATTAAAATATGGCTGTAAACGGTCTCAAATTCTTTTAAAATTATGTGGGAAATGTGCAGATGGGCACAGAGCCAGTGATCAAAATCATTAGGAAATTCTGGAGATGTGTCTCATGGGGACTGTGCCCCAGACACTATATTAGCACAGAGGAGTTGGAGACTCCCATCCCTAGAAAGCCCCAGGCTAGTGAGGGGTTTCAATGATGCAAAATGTAGGACAGGAGTAAGGCAGGTGGGGGCAGACAAAGCACAACCTTGGATCTCACGTATTTGTTTTCTCAAATGAACATTCCAGCAAATATGGTAAATATCCATACATATTTAATAATAAAATCTGGTTAGTTTTAGAGGATGTGGAAAGGATTTGTTTGGAGGGATTGCCCACGTTATTCACAAAACTATTCATAAAAATGGGAACAATGTCTTATTTTCTCTTCAATACATTTCCTCAAAGCAAGCAGTGGCTTGGATTTCTTTCATTACTGTTCTTTTCTCAGGGATCATGGCAGGCATCCCCCATGATCCAAGGTTTGAATATTTGGAGGGGAAAACATTTCTTGAGTCTTATATGATTAATATTAGTGATAACTGTGTGCACAACGCAGTTCTTTGTAGATGTATCTTTTTTATTCTCACAACTCTTTTTCAATGTAAGTATTATGATTATTCCAGTTTTACAGGAATTGGTTCACCCAATGTGTCAGCAGGCATGTGGGGAAGCTGGTCCCAAGATCCTGAGAGGTTTTGATTCAGAAGCCTGTGCTCCTTCTCAATCTTGTTGTTGCACTCACAGTAGCCCTAGGCACTGGGGAACGGGGTGAAGTGACCTTTCAGGGTGCTACCAAGGGAAAAGCCAAAGGGACTTTTCAGGCAGAGAGGGAACCAGGGCAGTCTTTGGCGGTCACGTTCTCAGGCTGATGTGCCTGCCTAGAGTTTTGTAGAAATCTCAGGAGCACCTAGGAGCCAGGATGGTAACAGCCAACCACTATCTGGGAGTGCAACTGAAAGTGTGCTCATAAGCTATGCAGATCCATCATACACAGCCAGCCAGATACCCCCAAAACATCCACCCAGAAAGCAGTAGCCACTGAAGGAAGCATGATGACTCCACTGAGCTTCTCCCCGTCCCAGGTGCACCTGGCTTTGGGGATTGATCAGTCCTCTACTATGTCTGCTCTTCTACTTCATATTTTCCAAAAGTTAGGGAGAAACTACAACTAGGTCCAGGAGGAACAGATAAGTGATTAAGGCAAAATGTAACTAGATCATTGAAGAAAAGGTTAACGGGGAGGGAGTAATTGGTGGGAAAATGACACAGCCCAATGCTAATATCAACCATGGAGGAAAATTACTCTTGAAATAAATTTGAAGAGGAAGGATGCAAGAAGATACGGTTCTGGACAAAAGTGGTGGCACAGATCCCGTGTCCCACGTTCCAGCTGTCCCCGGGGAATTCGTTCCATGCTTCTGATATTCCATAATCCTGGACCTAAAGAAGTGTTGGATAAGTGGGTGTGATAATGGGTGGAAAGTGCTTTGCAAGCACTTTATGTATGTAAAGAATCATAGTAAATCTATGTCTGCTAAGGGTCCCTGAAAGATGATGGCTACCCCCTATCTTCTCTGTCCAGAGGTGATGCCACTCAGAAAAATAAACTTTTGTTCAGAGAGCAGGAAACCAGAAAGCCCTGGAGGCACATGCTGATGTGCCTGCAGAGCGAGAATCTGAGTGGCACTACGACACCACAGAGCCAAGCGATGCTGTCTCAGTCCATTCAGGTTGCTATCTCAGATGTCTTAAACTGGGTAATTTGTAGGCAACAGACATTTATTTCTCACAGTTCTGGAGGTTGGGAAGCCCAAGATGAAGGTGCCAACATGTTTGGCGCCTGGTGAGGATGTGTTCCTCACAGACGATGCAGTCTAGGAGGCCTCGCATGGCAAAGGGCAAAAGGGGTCCGTGAGGAGTGAGCACGCTATGCAGTGGAGCCCTGGAGAAAGGGGTTGATGTTCTTATGAAAGAAGCCCAGGGAGCTTAAACGCAGTGTCCATCCGGTTCCACACTATCTGCAGTTTCAAGCATCCACTGGGGTCTTTGAACGTGTGCCCCTGGGATAAGAGGAGACTACTGCAGTACATGTATCAACAACTTGTTGAGTACCTTGAGTTAATTGCCTGATGCAGATCTGTTCTAAATGAAGAAACAGAGAAAGAGAAAGGGGAGAAAAGAAAAAAAAAACAGTGAAGCCTGACATTTTTCAGAAAGGAAAAGTAACGCCTCCTTCCACTCTGGCTATGCAGGTGGTCACAGGGCTGAGCTGGAGAGAAAGATGAGAGACAAGTCGCACCTGCAGAGGCCGAGCTCAGAAGCTCAAGGCTAAGTTGACCCCACACCCAGGAGTGTCCATCCCAGTCCTTTGCAGCACCAGGTGGAAGAAAGGTCTCCTGATTCCATGCCCAGCCCTGCCCCTGCATCTGCGTGACAGAACAGAGGGTTTTCACCTAACCCTCGGAGTCTCCTCTGTTCCTTCCATGCCCTAAAAATTCAGACACTGAGCTCTTCTTTTGGGGTCTCGCAGCCCTGAAAATTGCATCCTGCCTTTCAGCATGGATTTCTTTCTCCCAGGTGCAGCTGCCCAATCCAGAGGTTGCCACCGCCATAATTTACAGTTCAGACCCTGGACATCGGTGCAGTTGAGAAGGCCAAAGATCAGAAGGGGTGACCCATCCACTGGGGCTTGGATTTGCTCTCTTCTGACTTGCTCAGCTCTAAACGCTGCTGCTCTGAATAATAAACTGGGGATAATTACTTTCAAACCCCAGCGTAAAGTGATCCCTGAAGGCCCCAATCACTTGCAGGTGCTGCCTCCTTTCTGTGCTGCATGTTGTCATTTTCCTCTCTCTGTCTTTGTGGAGACTTTTGCAAGAATTCTGTTCTGTCCCTTTTGCAATAACCCATAATGTGGGGACAGCATCTGTCCCATCTGTGTTCTCTCTGAAAGCCCAAATAAAGACAGCTCAGTACTCAGGTTCCACAGGGTCCATCCCATGCTGAGGCTCCCCAGGTTTCCAGGCACATAGCCAAGAAGCCACCACCTTCTGTCCCTTTGTCTTGCCCTTGGATAACCTAGAAAACAAGAAACATCACAACCACTCACTTCCCTGGTCAGGCAACAAGAAAGATCAACTGGGCTCTCCTGGGTAAAGGAGCTCTGTGATTTGTGAGGTCTTGTGCTTGTACAGGGGTTAGCTGTTGTTATTATTAGCTGAGCGATGTCCATGACTCACAGGATACAATTAGGTTAATTCCTTGCTAAACTCCATGGTCCCCACAGCTGCAGTGAAACAGTCAGAGAAATAGGCTACAGAGAGGCTGGAGTGGCCATGGAGCTGCATGGTCAGCACTGCATCTGCGTGAGTTCCTGGCAGATATGCAGGTCACCTGCACCAGGCTAGCTTAGGAAGCTCAATAATGTAGGTGTGTGTATTTGCAAACTCTTCGCTTGGGGTTTTCCATTTAAGTTCTGGTCTAGAATGGAGCGCAAACATCAAGTGTATTACTGGTGTTAGTGAGAGGGCTGGTCTGAGGACATAATCTAATCTCCCGTGCCTCAGTTTCCCCATCTGTAATGCAACAAGAGAGCAGGCCTCATTGGGTTGTGAGATGTTTATTGGAATACATGGGGAGCCCTCTTGCATAAGGCCTGGCACAGGATACATGTTAGCTATTATTATTAAAATGATACATGCACAGAACTTAAATTTAGACCTGTTCAGGGCAGTCTCCAGTTACAGACAGAGAGCCTTCAGTTCTCATGTTCCTAAAACAAGTGCAGCCGCCTTCACGTCACAGATGGGCACAGAGCAGGTGATCAAAATCAGTTAGGAAATTCTGGAGATGTGTCTCATGGGGACTGTGCCCCAGACACTGTATCAGCACAGAGGAGTTGGAGACTCCCATCCCTAGAAAGCCCCAGGCTAGTGAGGGGTTTCAATGACGCAAAATGTAGGACAGGAGTAAGGCAGGTGGGGGCAGACATCAGCAGGCTCCATGTTCTGGGGCAAGTCCAGCAGCCTGGGGCAGATTTGCAACCTGAAGCGTCACCTGCAGACCTGTGCTGCTGTGTGACCCTCCCAGGCTGTGAGTCTTCTCTGGGCTTCTCTTCCTCCTCTGCCTTGATTTCCACCTTCGTTCTTGAGAGGACGAGAGCATTCCAAGAAGGGCTTTGTGAGCTGCAGTGGCTAAAACCCAGGGGGTGTGGTCATCCTAGTGATGGGTTGGAGGTGGTTCCTGCTCTCCCATCTTTGGAGAGGATGAGGGGTGTTCATAGCAAAACCTACCTCATATAACCAAACCCAAGGCAGAGGACAATGGGTGGGGACAGCTCTGTGCACAGAGGAAGAGAAACCAGCCCAGTCAACCCTGGTGGAAGAATCTGGAATGGTTTTCTGCATTACATCTCGGCCTTTATCATGGGTCTGATGTAAAAAACCTTTGAGTTAAAGTGGGAAGGGTGAGAGGCATTCCAGCAAGGGGCATGAGTACAGGAAGGACCAGAAACCACCCAGGGAACAGGTGTTAGTTCCTTTGCACATATGAGCACCTAATATATGCTAGGTGTTGGGGTAGAAAGGTGAATGGGAAACGGCCCCTACACTCCAGAGTTCATACTGCATCAGCAGAGAATCTCAGAGGAACCAGTGAGTTGAAGGATATGGTGGAGACACAGAGGGAGGCCCAGACGGGGGCCTGGACCCAGACCGTGGCTGCAGGGACTGCACTGGGGTCAGCTCCCCCTTGTGCTCTGGACCCTTCAAAGCAGAGCAATTAGTCCCCCTACCTTGGACTTCCTATTACAGACTGAATTATGTCCCCTGAAAAGAATTCCTATGTTAAAGCCCTAACCCCCAATACCTCAGCATGGGACTGTGTTTGAAGACAGGGTCTTTAAAGAGGTAATTATGTTAAAATAAGATCATTAAGGTGAGCCCTAATTTAATATCACTGGTGTTCTTATAAGATTAGGACATAGGCATCCACAGAGGGAAGACGACATGAAGACACAGGCAGAAGATGGCATCTGCTCAGGGGAAACCCTGCTGACACCCTGATCTTGGACCTCCAGCCTCCAGAACTATGAGAAAATAAATCCTGTGGTGTAAGCCCCCAGTCTGTGGTACTTAGCTATGGTAACCCCAGCAGACTAAAATGCGTGGTAAGAGCTACCCTTGCAACAAGAGGGCATGGGCAGACATTCACTCAGGGGGCCCAGCATGTGCAAAAACACAGAGATAGGGTATGGCTTAGTGAAATACCAACATAGGCGGTCAGGCTGGAGACATACATAGGACCTTGATACTAAAGGCTGTATGTGACAGATTGGGGAGCTTGGAAATTGTTGTGGAGGATGAGGGGCTGCTGGAACGTTTGGTGAGGTGTGAGATATGACCAGGTTTGAATTTAGCCAGTGACTCTGCTGGGTGGATTGGGGGCCTGATGCACTCAGGATCCTGCCTTGGAGAGGACCAGCTGCACAGCATGGCCCCTTTCACCTTTGTCTTTCCTGGAGTGTGTCTTAGGCAAGTTCCTCTGGCCTATGGCCCTTTTCCCCAGAGGCAAATTAAAACCCTAAGGTGTGACCTTCACTGTCCTCCCACCTTGGTAGTGGTTGTCCTCTCTCGGAGCTCATGGTGCAGGATGTGATCACTGGACCCCAGCAGTCAACCTTTCTGTTAGATGTGCCTTTTTTCTGCTCCTCCTCATACAGGAGCAAGAGGGGAGGGTGTGACAATTTCAGCCTCACCAAGGTGTGCCCACCTGGACCTCCCGGCAGCCTCCACTCTGGTAACCCCCCTCTTACTCCTGGTGGAGAGAAGCTACAGTAGTGAGCACTTGCGTGCTCAGTGGAACTGCAGCTGACACATCTCACAAGCACAGGTCCGGGACAACTAGCACAATCACAGATGCAAAGCAGAAAAGGAGACGAGAATGAAGGCGCTCTGAGCCATGGTGCTTAGAGCCCAGCCTGGAAGCTGAGAAATGCAGAGGACATTTGTGAATGCAGAAAGTCCTCTGACCCTCAATCTTGGCTGAGAAAAGAAAAAATTGTTGAAACAGGTGGGGAAAGTGGTAGCTTTGGGGAGGGTTCAGACAGAGAAAATACAGCGAGATGTTACCTAAAACGTTCAGGGGCCAGACCCTTCCAGGTGGCCCCAAATCCCACATCTGGGATTCTAGAGAATCCCTCTCCCTTCACCTCTGTGGCCTCTGCTGGGACCTTGTAAGTGCACTGAGGTATAGATTCAAGTTGAAGGGCAGGCAACTGTCAGAGACAATGCTGATCCCTGTGCTGTTAAGATCAGGGCTCAGCCATGTGTACTCATAAATAGCTGAAAATCCACTTGGGAGGGCCTGTCTGGGCCTCAGCAAGTCCCTCAAGGCCAGCAGACTACACGCTGATCAATGAATAGATCTTTAAAAAATGTATTTATGAAAGTCTCCAGTGATTTATATTGGATGAACTGGCAGAGCCTGAGAGGCCTATAGGAGTTGGGGGCTTGAGGTTCTGTGGCCTCCATGTCTTCCTGCTCCCTCTGGCCCTCCTGCTCTGAGTCAGCCTCCAGGCAGGCCTCTGTTGCTGACTCCATCAGAAAGTCCTCTATGCTCTGGTACCTCCATGATTCCCGCAGCAGCACAAATGAAATACTCCTTGAATATCCATGACCATCATCACTTTCAGTAAGAACTGCCACATACTCTAGAGAGTCGAAAGAAGCAAGTTGTTGACAAATCTGTATATTCAGTGTGTTCACTGAATTAGTCATTCGGCAAATTGATTGCTTACTTAATTGGCTTTCACTGAATTGGAAGAGCATCTGGGAGCAGCCCAGAAGCAAAGACAGGGAAAGGTGAAACACTACAGTGTGGAATTGGGCCTAGAGACCAGAGAGAGTGGGAAGCTCCAAGACTGAACGGGCCAAGGAGAGGACAGGGGATGGAGGGAGGGGAAGGGGAGAAGCAGGAATCCGGGCACTTCCTGAGGGTGCACAGCCTCTACCATCCTCCAAATGCCTCCTCATCTCTTTTCTCATTTCATCCTCACACAATCATGTGACACAAAACAAGTCTTTCAATCCCATTTGCAGGTAAATTAAGAGCCCTAGAGATATAATTTTCTAAGATTATAAAGTTAATGCTTTATACAATTTAGAGCTCAAATCCAATTTATGAGGTTCTAAGACCCATGTTCTTGTCCATCTCATAGGTAAACTGGCAGTGAAGGAGAGAGAGACCCAGAGGAGTGGTCATGATAATTCACCACTATGTTCCCAGAGCATTGCACGTAGCGGATGCACAGCAAATATAACTTGGATGAATGAATGGGTAAGTAATAATGATAATGATAATGAGGATGATAATAAAAGTGGCTGCTAAGTATTCAGTGTGAAGAATTATCTCATTTAATTTTCAACCATATGTGGTAGATCATGTTTTTAAACCCATTTTGCAAAGGTGGCTTACGAAAATCAGTAGTCCTTGAGTCTAGCCAAAAGGCCTTGTAATGAAGCATGAAGGGCTGAAAGGAAATGCTTGACCAAGCAATGCTTTCCCGGAGGCAAAATGCAGAGACTTGCTTGATTGTGTAATAGGAAACTGAGCCTGGAACTCAACCCCTGTATCCTGAGTTTATACCCAGATTCCTGGGCCACGTGGTTCAAATATTTAGAGAAATTCTAAGTAGCTGGCTGTGCCTGTGAGCTCCACAGGAGACGCTGTGAGGAAAAGCTTTCTCTCCTCACCATCACCAAGTACCAAGGCTGCAGGGCCCCAGTGCTGGGCCCTTCCTGCCTGCCCTCCTCCTCTCCTCCTGTGCTAGTTCAGCCCTGCATTACCCTTCCTTGGCGACAAAGGTTTGCTCTCTTATTTCAGTCTGCCCAGCACACCCCAGCCAGGGTAATCTGCTGAAGAGCAACTCAGATTATTGCACTCTCTTGCTCAAAACTGCTGGGTCCCCACATCCCCTGCCCCCATACCTAGGAGCAGAGGGTCTCAAACTCAAGGCTGTATCAAAATCCCCTAGAGCACTTGTTAAAGCATAAGTCGAGGGTGGGGCTAAGAATGTGCATTTCTTGCAAGTTCCCAGGTGATGCTACAGCTGCTGGTCCAGGGACCACACTTGGAGAAGCATAGCTTTAAATGAAAGCAAAAGGCCTCAACCTGGCATTTAAGCACTTTTATATCAGGTGCCAGTCCACATCTCCTTCATTTTCTTCTTCTGTGAATTACCATATGCATGCTGGTTTGTTATTAGGGTTACCAGGTATGTTCCTGCCTCCACATGTCCAGTGTCTCTACCTAAAAAACCTGCCTCCCAGCCCGCCCCTGCCGCATGTTCCTGTCCCTCTCCAGCTTCTCTGCGCATCCGTATCTTACCCACTCTGCCAAGTCCACCTGCCATGGGAAGCCTTTTCTGACTTCTCTTAGTGGTACAAGACCATTCCTTGCCTGCTCTTGGAATAATTTATTAGTTCTTTCTCATGTCTTTCAATCTCAAATTCTGTTCCTATGTATCTATGTAGTATGTGCCCTGCTAAAATATTGGCTTACAGAGACACAGAGTGGCATGGTGGTTGTATGCACAGGCTTCGGACCCTGGCTAAGCTGGTTTCATACCTCACTTCTGCTGCTTGCTGGCTGTGTGCGCCATTACGGTCAACTCAACCTCTCAGGTTTTGGTTTCCTCATCTGTATAGTGAGAGAAATTCATGCTGCCTGTGATGGTTTTAAGACACATCTGCAAATTCTTTGATACTCCTTTCCCCAAATGAGGGCTGGCCTTTGTGACTCACTGGTAACAAATGGAACGCTGTGGAAGTGACACTTTGTGGTTCTGAGGTGAGGTCATAAGAGGCCACACAGCTTCTGCTAGACCCTCTTGGGATGTTCTTGCTTGGAGCCGAGCAGCCACCTGGAGACTCCATGCAGGCTTTCCAGATGACAGCCCCAGCTGAGGTCCCAGCAGATGGCACATCCACAGTGAGTGCGCGAGCCTGGAGAGAACTCCTGCCCTCATTGCCCTCTGACCACAGCTGAGCAAAAGCCCGGCTGAGCCTACTCTACCCCAGGACCACGAGGGTGGATGATGAAATGACTGTTGGAGTGATTTGTTCTACAATAGATTCCTGAGACACTACTTTACATGCTTATTTCAAAGGTTAAATGAGACCATGAAAGAATTTATTGCACTACCTGGTGCACAGGGAGCAGAGGGAGGACCTTGTCGCCCATGTGTTTGGCCACCCAACAACCTAATCCACAAAATGTTAGGTTTTGCCTCTATACCCTCTTCCAAGTTACCTACTGTGTCATCCAGATATTGAGATCCCATGGCCTGTGCCACAGGTTTCTCCCAAAGCTCAGCGACAGTAGTTTACCTTGATGACTTGGTCCTACGGAGACGTAGGTGCAAATGGGTTTCTTCTAAGAGGATGCGTTCAGAGGCTGTGCAGTGGTGCTGGGGCTCTTAGCACAGGTGTGCTCTTCATCTCTGCTCTTCATCCAGCTCCTAGACAATTACTGGCAACCCTTGCCCTCTGTATGGTCCTGGCTGTCAAAGGGCCACTGCAGTTTCATGGTGTGGAGGCTACAAACTATGGTTCCACAGTCCTTGACATTCCTCCCCTGGAGAGTTAGGCTACCTCCCCTCGCCTCGAATCTGGGCTCCACCAACAGAGCCTGGGGAAGTGACCTAGACACTTCGGTCTTCATCTGCTCTAATAATCTCTCTTGAGACTCTCTCCTGGGCCCTTATCGATTACTGTTTCTTAAGCAGAACTAATAGGGGTTGTGTGTGGGTGTGTGTGTATGTGTGTACAGAGAGATCTACCTTAAGGAATACATTCCCACAATTGTGGATACCAGCAAGTCCAACATCTGCAAAGCAGGCTGTCAGGCTGCAGCTCTAGGAAACAGCTGGTGCTGTAACTCGAATCCAAACACAGTCAGGAGGCAGAATTCCTTCCTCCTCAGGGCACCTCAGTCTTTTTGCTATATGACCTTCAACTGATTGGGCAAGGCGCCCAACATGATAAAACCTGATTTGCTTTACTCCAAGTCTACTGATTTAAATGCTCATCTCATCTAAAAATGCCATCACAGTGACAGCTAGGCTGGTGTTTGACCAAGTATCTGCTATGGCCTACCCAAGATGACACACAAAATATTCCATCATAGGCCCACTCTTTTAGAATCTAGCCACCATGCTGTGAGCTACCTAACCAGGCAAAAAGGCAAGGAGGAGGAACTGTGGTCAGCGCTCCAACAGGATCCAGCCTCCCAGCCATCAAGCCCAGGCATCGAGTAACAGCACCTGCAGAAGGCCCCACTCAGCCCCAGCCCTCAGCATCATGCCTGACCACTCAAGTCTTTCCAGCTGAGGCCTTAGAGACTGAGGAGGGGAGGCCACCCTGTTCTGTCCTGTTCAGACTCATGACCCACTGAATTCACAAGCACAATGTAATGGGGGCGGGTTTATGGCACTACATGTGGGGATGGTTTGATACACAGTAATACATAACCGAAATACTAAATCTTTAGCAGAAAAATTCTCATGTAGTCCTCAGATGTAGTCAAAAGAGGACTTTACAGGCATGGCTGAAAGCCACAGCTCCCCAAACAGTCCTCATTAAACCAAATTATATGATCTCTCGCTTCTTCCCATCTCATCTTTCTTTGTTTTTCTTTCCCAGAAATGAAGCCTTCTCTGAACCAGTCCCAAGAAGTCTCAACTTTAAAGCATTAACTCCCCAAATGAACTCGCTTTCATTTCATCTTCTCATGTGTCATTGCATTCTCAACAACCCAGATCTATAGGATGGATCAGTCAAAGCTTACAAAGAAATCTAATTAGGTGTGGAATATGAACTTTTTATTTGATAAATAACTTAGCTGGAGATACATTGAGAGTTACTCTATTAGAATAAAAGAAAGAAACATCATAATTGCTGGGGTTCATGAATGATTCTCTCTGTCCATGGGGCTGTCTTGTGAATGTTATGGGTTAGCCCCAGGCTGTCCTGCAGCCAGCTGCCACGGAGGGCACTGACAACCACACACAAATAGTGAAGTTGCTTTGCAGGGAAACACATTTGTTGAGGAAGGAGAGGGAGAAACAGAGCTGTTTGTTTCCTACTCTGCACTGCTCAGACTGGTACAAAAGAGGAAGGCTCACTTTTGTTGAGGGGAGGGAGGATAGGGCAGGAAAACCTGGCTTTCTCGCCACGTCCTGAATGCAGAAGGACTCGTGGTTCACCTGCGTCCTTCTCTGGGAAAGAATGTTTGGGAAATGAGAATCCTGGCACATCTCTAACATGTAGAAACATCCATGGACTGAAAGGCAGGACACAGCAGGCAAAGGGGGGCGTGGTTTCCATATGGGGCATAAGCCAGTCTTGGTCCAGCTAAGAGAGGAAGGGATGATGGTCAGGTGGGTAAATGAAGGGGGATCCTGATTCCAACTCTCTCCTGGGGAGATCTCAGAGCCCTGTGTTCTCAATTCTATGAGAAAGCTGAAACATCTGAACAGCACAGAAGCCATGGCAATGGTGAAATTAAGACAGGTCTGAGGGGAATGAAGGGACAGAAAGCAGCGAGTCCGAGGCACGACCTTTCTGCTAGGTCTCTCATCTCCGGCCGATGCGGGGAAGAATCCTGACTGCTGAAAGGGCATTTGGAACGTTCGCCAACTTGAGCCTCTTTTTTTTTTTTTAAGACAGAGTCTTGCTCTGTTGCTCAGGCTGGAGTGCAGTGGCACAATCTTGGCTCACTGCAACCTCCGCCTCCCAGGTTCAGGCGATTATCCTGCCTCAGCCACCTGAGTAGCTGGAGGCTTTTAAGCACACAAAGCTGGGAGGAGATACTGGGTGACAGAACTAAGATCCAAAATTTACTTCACCAACCTAGAGAACTGGACAACATTTTACAAAATGAAAATGAAAGTCCAAAGAGGAAATCTTTGGGCTTGAATGTGCCTCCCAAGCCCTACTGCAGAGAAAGACAGGTAAGCATTTGAAAGCCTTAGGCATCTCAGCAACTAGGTCACCAGGAAGTTTGCCTGAAAATCAGCTGCAGTTCTTCAAATGCATGGGCAGTTTTCTCTACTACTCAGGGCATAAGCCTTTCCAACCCCTGGTTCCAAGGACTATGGCCTATGGGAGAGGGCAGACCCACAGGGCAGTTAAGTGCTCTTTCACTTCCTGGAGGGCAGGCAGGGCTGAGGAGGGCACCAAGCACCTGTGGATCAGGATCTGGGAGCCACACAGACCGAGCTGCCCAAAAGAACCTACTCTTTTTTCCCAGTTACTAGCACAGCTTCCCAGCATAACTTTCCCTGCATTTAACTTGTTTACTTTCTTGCAGGGTAGGACTTGGAAGCATCAGGCTAGCACAGATTCCTCTGAATTTTCTGCACTTGTTAAGTTGCCCCTGGAAACTCTTTTGGGGAAGAATCCTGAGACTATTTTGGCTGGGAGAACAGAAAGAAGGGATTCTCAATGGTTAAAAAACAGACAAACAAACAAAGAAAATGCCACATACCCTGCACTTTTAAAAATTAATCAATGTGTTTTTACAGTCAGGTCCATACCAAACACCTGCTCTGCCTTAAGGGTGTCTTTTTAACATAGGGTCACTCGGAACCTGCCAGAACACAGGCGTGGTTCAAATTTCAATAAACTGGGGAAAGAGAGAACTTGGGATTTCAGGGGCTTAAAAAGAAATAGAAGAAACTTGCCTGCAAACTGTTAATTTGTATACTGAATATTTATTTTTAACTCATGATTATTTTTAATGACCTGGAGTAATTAAAGTTTTAAAACACCAAATTGCTCGGCTGGGAAGAGGGTTACTGTGTGTCATGAAAGAGTGATCCATTATTTCTGCCCTGGGGTTCTCATGAAGAGATTTGGACATGCTGACCTCCTTGGTCACAGGCTGGTGAGATGGAGATCTCCTTCCTAGAGATGTGGAGGCAGATGGCCTCTCTTTACGGAAGATTCATGTGGGCTGTGAGGAAGAACTTCCTTTCTGGTCACTCATCGAATGCTGCTGAGAATGCAGAGGCGGCTGGGCGGCTCCCTGCAAGTGAAGGCATGAGAGAGGCCATTTTTCCCTGCTCCAGAGCCTGGGAGAGGCGATGGTGCCACCAGGACACACCTCAGGAGGCCACAGTCAGCACAGGAGCGTTACTACAGGGCCCACGGTAAGGTTACGCAGATGTATTTTCACAAGGAGGTTCCAGGTATTTCGTGACCTTAGCCCTCCACAAGAGGTGGGAGTTGAACATGTGGAGAAATGACTGTCTAAGCAAGAGGAGGAGCAAAGCCAGCATGAGGGAAGAGTCCCAAGTTGCCAAGTCGGACGCTAAGGGAGAGATCCACCTGGAAAGGGGCTGGGAAGAGACAGAAAGTTCCGGAATGTCAGATTGAAGGACCTATTATTATTTCTTTGTACACTTTGGGGAGCAATTACAAATGTTTGAATGAGAAGCTCTTATTTTTTTACAACATGGTTGTCGGGTGCAGCCACAGGAGGAGACACAGGAGAGGCTTGGAAAGAGTCTGTTATACTCACAGGTCCTAGAGCTAGGAGGGTGCTGTGCTGGGCCATGTGGGAAGGACACCAGGGCAGTCAGGAGCAGAAGGCAGGGCCAGGGGAAGGCTGGGCGAAGACCTTTACTGGGGTTTCTGTGGGAAAGGCAAGGCAGGGCAGGGCGAGGAGCTTCGGAGTCACTGTGGTGGGTTTTGGACATAGATGGTGCCTAGTTGTCTGGTGCCTGGCTGTCTCAGTTCGTGCAGACTACTGTAACAAATACCACGGGCTAGGGGGCTGATAAACAACAGTCACTTATTTCTCACAGTTCTAGAGGTTGGGAAGTCCAAGATCAATGTGCTGGCAGATGTGGTGTCTGGTGAGGGGCCTCTTCCTGGGTCACAGAGGGTGCCTTCTTGCTGTGTCCTCACATGGTGTGAGGGCCGAATGAGCTCCCTCAGACTTCTTTTATAAGGGCACTAATCCCAGAACCCCCATGATCTGATCACCTTCCAGAGGCCCCACCTCCTAATACCATCACCTTGGGGGGTTAGGGTTTTGACCCTACATTTTGGGGGGATAGGAACATCCAGACCACAGAACTGTCCCTGGGATGGTTAGGGCAGCCGATATTGCCTCCTGGGGTGCAAGGCCCAGGTAAAAGAGGGAGAGCTCTGATGGGTCAGTTTGCACCTCAAAGGCATGCTCACCACTGGGCCCTTTCCTCTTTCTAAGAACTGGCCCAGGAGCTGCAGTCTCTCCTCAGATAGAAAGGCTTTTTAGATGTCAAAACAAGGCCTTTTTTTTAGATGTCAAAACATGGCAATATGCAGAAAATTAAAAATATATACATTTACAGCCCAACAGAACAGTGCGGTTATCAGGCACCCAGGTGTGAGGCCAGTGTATGCTCTGCCTGCATGGCTGGGGAGCTGTGCTGCCTCTCCACTCGGCTTTCAACCCTGTAGCGAGGGGACAATGAGTCCTGACCTCACACGGCAACTTTGAAGAGTAGGCACGCTGCTGTGTGTGAGGCCCTCAGTCCAGGGCCAGGCACACAGTCGGTACACATGTGTACATGACAAATACTACGACACCTTGGCTTGGGAAAGATTTAATCATCAAAGTGGATTGGAGTGCGGAAGCTGAAGAGGGGAGACCAATTAAGATTCTGTAGCTCAGAGACAAGGCAGTGAGGGCCTGAGCTAGGGTGGCCTGCGTGGAGTAGGAAGGAAGGCGTGGTGGGACACCCCAGGTTTCACTGCTGAGGAGATGCTGGAGCCCTTCATGAAGGCATTCACTCAGGGAGCAGCTATAAGGTGCCCACTGCATGCCCAGTGCCAAGTGATGCACGGGGAGGAGGGGACGCTGCAGACCTAAGATGCTGCTGCTCCAAAACCATTGTCCTCCCATTTCTTGTTTTTTACTCTATTCCCCTCTATCCCTGCACATCGCTTGATGTTCAAAGGTTAGATTTAATAAGTTTGAGGCGTCCTTGGGATTTCATGCTGGTGGTGGCAATAGAAAATGTGAGACTCGATTTTGGAAGTGAAAATGGGGACAAGATGGAGAATCGGGAGTGATCGACTTAAAACAGTTGGAATATTTGAGATCGGCCAGAGGGGCAATGTAGGGAGAAGAAGAGAGCAGGGGAGTATCATCGGTGTGGGGCTAGACCCTTTTATTCCCACTCCCAAGTCAGCGTGAAGCTCCCTGAGGTGACAGCTCACCATCCTGTGTCCCCCAGCACCCTAGACTTGATGGCAGCAGAGGACAGAGCAGGTCCTCAGCTTCAGGAGCCTAAACGACCCATCCCGCCATGGTTTGCATATGTTTGCCTGCTTGACAGCCACCAAAGTTTTTCATCTTATTTTAAAAACAAAATACCCCTGTACATTTAAATGTACGTAGGCATCAGAGCCTATAAATCAGTTGATTTAGAGTATCCTGTTGGCATCCATTGTCCAAGTCACATGGGGCTCAGATACCAGCTAGAAATGCCAGTCTCCTATCCCCACTACCTACTGCCCTCTCAGGCAACAGGACTTTTACTGAGGGGTGTGTGTTAGATTTTTAGATGGGAAGAACAGTGGAGAACCAGACTGAGAAGTAGAAAAAAAGGCAGGATGAGGACCAGGGTTGCCTGGGGGACTAGGAGCCCCCCGCCTTCCCTCTCAGACATCAGCACCAGAAGGAACGCCATCCAGGTACTGTGTCTCACCTTGACTCTCTGGATTGAGGGTCGTATCTCCTGGCAGCTCATCCCTTGGCCCAGCTTGGAAGTCAGAGACCTGCTGGATGGGAGCAGGACACAGGGAAAGAAGATTCTGCAAAACAGAGTCATGCTGTTAGGGAGGGGGAATAGGTGCTGGAAAATCAGAGAAGCAACCATGCTCAGGGACCTCTTTATGACACCAGGACCCTGGGCATAATCAACTACCAGAGGCCTTCAGTGTCCCAGGTACCCAGAGGCCTGCGGGGGTGGGGGTGGGGGTGAAGTGCTCAGAGCTTTTGGGAAGCAGCGTCAGCACTGAGCACCACAGAGAGCCCAGAAAAGCCTGAGCCCCTGGGAGGCATCACTTTGGAGCAGTTTCTGCATTTATTCTTTGCATTGTGTGCCAGGGAGTATGTGACAAACACCACGGCCTCATTCACGGCCTCCTTGTTACTCCCCTGTTCTGAATACCTTGGAACGATTCTGTCAAACTTATAGTCAGCCACAGAAATGCAGCTTAGGATACCACTGCCCCAGGTGTGCTGCTGGGGTCTGGGCCCTCACCTGCACTCCCTGAGAGCTCCGTGCCCTGGAGAAAGGCCTCTGTGAGGGAGGGAAGAGCACTGACCCTGGACACAGGCTGTGTGGCCTCAGAGTGGAGCAGGTGTTCTGTGGTCCTCCCAGGGAGCCTGACCGATGAGACGGCCATCACCCTGCCCTGGATACCTTGCCTGAGGGTGTCTGTGTTGCTGCTGGGTGAGTGCCAGCCCTCAGCTCACTCAAAAGCTTCTGGGCTATTTGCCTCACAGCAGTCGTGACCAGCTTTCCTGACTGGGGCCTGAGGAAAGGGAGGGAGAGCATGTATCATGCCCCTTACCTCTGTTTGGCAATACTTGCTGCTGCCTTCATAGAGAAGCAGGTATATGTATCAGGTGTGAATCTGTCCAGATTGCAGTGGGAAAGCATCATTTTCCTTTACCTGTTTCAAATAAATTTAATTCTGGTCCCAAGCCACCACTTATCAGAGAAGACAAGCCACCCAGAATCAATCAGCCTTGGACTCAGCCTGCCATGGTCAGGTGCTGGCCTCTGTCCCCTCACTGTACTGTCCTCTAAGAAGGGTGGGTGAGGCTGGCCCAGGGGCTGTGGTGAACGCTCTCCCTTCCTCACACTCCACTGGGCCATCCTTTCTGCTCACCTTGTCCAGTCTTAGCACTTTCCCCATCAAGAAGACAGGTCTAGGGGACAAGAGGCTGTGCTGTTCTCAAACCCAGAGAGGCCTTCCAGCACAGCATGGAGGACCAAGCTGACATTCACTACCTGCCCTTCATTCAATACATGTGTCACGTCCTGACATGATCCTACGTAGTCACTGTTTCCTTTCTGTCTGTGCCACTTGGATGTAGACTTCATGATGCCTGGCCCTTTCATTCATTTGCATCCTCAGTACTTACATCAGGCCCCAGGATTTATTTGGAAATCTGAGTGCAGGAATCACAGTGTGGGCAGGGAGAAGTGGCCACCTGAATGAGGAAGCCCAGCACATATAGATGAACCATCAAACAACAAAAAGAGAAGATAAAGAGTGAAATAGACAGCAGAAGAAGTAGAGACAAATGATAGAAAGAGGCTGCCTGTAGAAGTGAGCCTATGTGCAGACAGTGGGGCTGAGTTGACTGCTTTTTATTGTAAGCTCTGTTGCGACACTGGGTTGTTACCATGTCCATACAGTCTCATGCTTAGCAAAGACATTCCTCCTTAATAATCAATAGTTAATTAATGAATTAATTAATCTTAATTAATGTTCCTTGTTGACTGGACCAATAGTATCTTCCAATAGGAAGATACTGATATTTACATATCTCCACCCTACCATTGTCATGGTTCCTCATATTTTATGATGGTGGCTCCTATAGTCTCCATATTTGTCTTCCTGTCTCAATTTGCTTCCCCCACTAATTTAGTCCCCATATTGTGATCAGGTAAATCTTTCCAGAGCACAAATCAGATCCTGCTATTGCCCTGCTCTGAGCATTGTCATTTTTCATAAGATAAAGTTCATCTTGCCATATTAAACATTTATTGAACTATGGTCCTGGAGATTCAAAGATTCTTGTCCTCATGGGACTCACAGTCTGGCGACAACAGACAATATGCACAAGGCATTAACTAAGTGTTATGGAACCGGCAGGCACTAAGAGAGCCAGGTATACAAGAAAGGCACCAGGGGAGAAGGCCTGAATTAGTCAGCTGAAAACGGGGAGAATACGTTGGTTGGTTCAGCCTGGCCATCATTCACTCATTTCTTCTGCTAGTGGTACTCTCACTTTTCCTTTGGGTAATTGCTCCTTCTCCATTCCCCCTGTGGCCTTCGGGACATTGGCACTCAAGGTTCAACTGCCCTAACCTTCCAGGGTTGAGCATATGATCTCAGCACGGCTTGTCATATTCCTCACACCTCTCTCTCTCAAGTATAATATGCCCTTCACCTTGTGGGACTACTATATAGCATGGACAGTTGAGCAGGTTGGACACTGCACTCCTATCCCACTCCTATAGCATCATGTACACAACATCTTGCTCATTTTTATATCTATTTTCTTCCTGCTCCTCAATGTCCTCAAAGTCAAGAGCATGTCCTCTTCTTATTCTGAGGCATCTTTGTGCAGTAGTTATGGGTGAATACGTGGGAGCTAGCAGCCGCTAGTAGGCTCTGTCACCTAATGATTTAATGACATTTGATTTTCACTCAACCTAATGGAGCCTCAGGTCCTCTCTCTGGAAAATGGGAATAATACTGTTTTAGTCTGTTTTCTGCTGCTATAACAGAATACCATAGACCGGGTAATTTATAAACAATAGAAGTTTATTTGGCTCATGATTCTGGAGGCTGGGATATCCAAGAGCATGGTTCCAGCATCTGGGAAGGGCCTTTGTGCTGCACCATCCCAAGGCAGAGGGCGAAAGAGCAAGCAAGTTACACAGAGCAAGAGAGCAAGAGGGGCCTGAACATGCTTTAATAACAAGCCCAATCTCTTGATAACTAACTCATCCCCATGATAATGACATTGAGAGCAGAGTTCTCATAAACTAATCACCTCTTGCTAGGCCTCACTCCCAACACCGTTGTTGCATTGGAGTTCAAGTTTCCAGACACATTCAAAGCATAGCAAATACCCATCATACAGGACTATGGGAGGAGTAAAGAAGGCAGATCTGTAAAGCAAGCAGCCTCTTCACACAACACCAAGCCTGGTGTGTAGTATGTGTCCAGTTAGGCAAATTAGTCTTGAAAACCTAGGCGATATACCTTTGCTTTGTGCTGGGCACTTGGAACAAATGGAAAGTCTGCCAGATCCCCCTTCTTTGTAGGGAGCACACACTTTTTCTAAGGCCTTTTCAGCATGTGACCTAACCACCTGCCTGCTTGCATGCACCACATGAAATAGACTTGTGTGGCCTACAGGCAACTTTGTGATCTGATTTCCCTGTGGACATGGCACACTTTGGTTGTAGGTAACTTACCCTTGCTTATTCCTTCTGAACTTTAACAGTAACCTTGAAAGGTAGACACTCTTATTCTCCCTACTTTACAAATTAAGAAACTAAGGCTCAAGATGGTGAAGGATTCTCTGTGGGTCACTAGGAGCAGGTAGCTAGTAGCAGTGTGGTCTCACCTCCAAAAAGTGTTTCTTTCCCTTCTTTCTTTCTTTTCTTTTTGAGATGAAATCTCCCTCTGTTGCCCAGGCTGGAGTGCAGTGGTGTGATCTTGGCTCACTGCAACCTCCACCTCCCAGGTTCAAGTGATTCTCCTGCCTTAGCCTCCTGAGTACCTGGGATTACAGGCATGCACCACCATGCCCCGCTAATTTCTTTTTTTTTTTTTTTTGTATTTTAGTAGAAACAGGGTTTCTCCATGTTGGTCAAGCTGGTCTCGAACTCCCGACTTCAGGTGATCTGCCCACCTAGGCCTCCCAAAGTGCTGGGATTACAGGAGTGAGCCACTGCGCCCACCCCTTTCCCCTCTTTCACACTATCTTTTTCATTTGAAGAGCACGGTCACCAGGATTCACTTGAATTCCAGCATGACCAGTCCCAATGTGCAGCAACTCTCTACCCAAATCCCTCTGTTTTTAGGGGTCACCATGCTGGAGAGCAACAGGGAGGCCTCTGTGGGTGCCAGGACCACCGGGTATTGATCGCCAAGGGAACAAGGGCCACATCCCAGGCCCTGAGAGCCCAGGTGAGAGTGTGGGGTTCCTGGCGAGACCCACTTCTAAAGGATGATGTCTCTGCCTTCCGTGCTTTAAGAGCAGGGAGTGAGCAGTAGAAGTCAGTCATGGGTTGATCCCCCCAGAGTAGCTCTGGCATTCATCAACACCTTTTGGGCTAGCTGCTTTGCATTAGAGAAACTACAAGGTCACTCAGCTCACTCTTCATCTCTCTCCTGGGGCCACACTCTCTTTGCTTCTCTTGTTATTTTCTTACCCTGCTCACTCTTTGTCTTCTTTGTGTTTCTGTTTTTTCCTTCCTTCCTCCCTCATCCCTCTCTGGTTCTCTCTGTCACCTCTTACTTCCATCCTCTCCCTCTTTCTGGTGCCTGGTGATTGAGTCAGGAAGGTGTGGAATCTGTTTTCCTGCCCCCAGAACTGTGACTTCAAACCAAGGGAGAAACTGTTTGGGAGAAAGACTGAGGAGGGTTTAGCAGTTATCAAAGGCCCATCAGCGTCCGGGCGGTAGACTTCCTGTTTATACAGTCCTTCTCCTGGGAGGCTCGGCTGAGCCTGGCCAGCTGTGGCCTGGGCAAGCTGTCGGCTCCAAGGCTCAGGATCCCACTGAACTGGTGCTGGTGTCAGGTCCGGCCTCTTACCCTTGGCCCCAGGCTCATTGAGAAGCTCTGGGGTTCCTCACACCTGATGCTGGTTTCCTGTGCACCCTCCCTTGCATCTCCCAGTCTTCCTCTATCAGAGGGTCCTGGAAGTGCGCACTTTTTAGGAGGAAGATGCTGGTGCGTCCACCCTTACCCCTGCAGTGCACAGAGGGGCTTGGTTGGTGGAATGCCTCTGACTCTCTGTCTTAAAGGCAGGAGCCCCGTGTCTCTAAACTGGAAAGACATCTGGGAATTCAGGCATCTGTCCAGCCCTCACATACTGATTAAATACCATTCAGGTGTGAAACATGCAACTGTTCTCCTGCTCCTTCTAGGGCCCTAGTAACACAGATGGAGAAAGGCAAGGATCTCCGTCCGCCCTTATGCTCTCCTGAAGTTCACATGCTGAAGAGGACATAGGCAGTGGGCAAGGAAACAAGGGACTGTCAATGGTGATGCTGCTGTGGGGCAGCTCGACAGGGACAGAGGCAGGGCTGGGGTGCAGAGGCAGTCTGCCTGACCTGACAAGGGGATTTGTGGAGCAGGGATTTGTGGAATTAAGACCTGAAGAGTGAAGAGTGAAGAGGAGACAGTCATAAGCAGATGGGGGTGCTCCAGGCAAAGGTCCTGAGAGGGCCCAGGGTTGATGGCACGGAGGCCTAGATAGTTTGGAGAGGGGTTCGAGGAATCCTGGAAGGTAACCAGAGGCACACCTCACTGGGCTTGCGGGCCCTGGAAAAGAGTCTGGATTTGATTCCAGTGACACGGAAAAGCCGTTGGAAAATTTCCCTCCAGAGGAAAGGCAGCACCAGATTTATGATTTAAAGCCCAAACTGGCTGGCAGGAGCTGCTGGAGGGTCTGTCTCTACAGAGGACCCTGTTGTATGACCTGCACCATCCAGCAGGGGTCTGGGTGCTGTATCAGTGATGACTAAACTAAGCCCTGAGGCGCTTGGATATCATACGCATGAGCTCCTCAATCCTCCCGGAAATGGCCACCCATGAACAGAGAGAGACAGCTAGCAGTAGAAAGCATAGTGGCATAGTCAGTGAAACACCAATTGTCCCTCAAGTGCCATCCCCAAAACCTCTTGTGAGTGTTTGCTCCAGGCCCATCTGGGTTGGAGGAGAAAGCAAGTTCCCCTTGCAGGCTGGGGGCACGCACAGCTTCAGGCCAACCCTTTCTACCTCCGCACCCGATGACTCCGTATTGCTGGCGTGGAATGTGTTGTATTGACTCACACGGGCGGTGGGGCCCTCTCACCGTGGGCAGAGTGGCTTGATGGAGATGGGTAGGCAGCAAGGACAGGGGTGCCATCTTAGAGGATTATCCCTGTGTCCCCACGGCTGCCCATGGGGGACTCCCCTTGAATCCTCACTTGGAAAAAGCCTCTTCCTGAACAATAAATGTTTAAAGCAGCCTTGTGACCCCACCGAGTCAGTCATGGAGGCCTCAGGTGACCTGCCACAAGACACTTGTCCCAAACCAGCCACCCCAGTGGGCAGTCAGCGTTCTGGGTACCTTATCAGAGGACATGTCCTTCCTTGGCATCAGGTGATCCAGCCTCCAGGCGTATGGGAACTGTGGGGGTTGCATGTGCCAAGACTGCAGATTTCCCTCATCAGTGATAAAGACATTGATAAAAGGCTTTGCCACCCTAGGCCTCAGGGTCATATCGCAGAGGGCAGGCAGAATCGGCTCTGAAAATGATGAGAGGAGCCCAGGCTAGACTGGGAAGAGAGCATCTTCTTGCCACACTTGCCTTGTTAGAAAGAAGCTGGAAGCTGACATATCTTCACCTCCCATGCTGTGCTCTATACATGGAGTAGTATTTAGAATAATGATAGTGAGAATCATCTTCACGCTTTGAGTATGTATTAAGTGCTTATTATGCTAAACATTTTTTCATATAGTTTCTCAATTAGTTCTCCCCTAAATTTAGAAGTATTTTGAGATGACAAGGTTGGAGCTCAGAGAAGTTAAGTGACTTGTCTGAGGTCACACTCACATAGGCTAAATCTGGACTATAGCTCAAGTCTTCCTAACTCCAAAGTCTAGGCTTGTAACACCTAAACTTAATTCAGACTAAAGTTGTAAAGTTCCTATTCCAGAGTGTGAGTCGATTCATTCTCAGCAAATCCTTTGGGCACTGTCGTAACTCATTAAGCTAAAATCCCCTTGGCGAATTTTTACACACAGTGCTGGAACTGGGTCAGCTTGTGTCCCCTTTGGAGTTGAAACCTGGGCCCAGAGTGAGCCGAGTTAGGAAGCAGCTCCACTTGCAGAGTGCTGAATGCTGCCTCTTCTTTTTTTATTTTTACTGTTTCCATGTACTATAAAAGTAGTACAGGCTTGCTTCAAGAAATGCAAACATCATGGAAAAATATCATCTGAAAGTCTGTACATTAATCAGGGTCCCAGCAGAAAACAGATGGCACACTCAAACTAGGGTCATTTCAGAGGAGTTTAGTAAAGTCACTACTTGCAAAGGTGTAAGCAGGTCCCAGGGTGGGGAAGCAATCATCCAATGCAAAGGCAGGGTGCTTTGGGTAGATGGTTCCCCTGGACAGAGCTCCCAGCCTCCATCAGCAGAAACCGGGAGTAACCTGGCCGGAGGGCTCCAGGGAAGAAACATTCTGACCTCAGCTCTTCCTGCTGTCTCCATAACTTGCTGGTGGTGCAGATAGCAGTGCTCGTGTGTGGTTCCAGGACAGAGGTCTGGGCTGAGACAGTAGGGATTAGATTCAGAGGGGCCAGAAGGTATTCCTCACATCCCCCAGAATTTTATCGCATAAAGTAACCTCTGTGGGCAGTGATGTCTCTAAACACACTCCTGCGGACTGAGTCCAAAGGTCACTTGCCCACCTGGATTGTTCTCCCCACGGAAGCCCCTGCAGTTGGCTGCCCTGGAGTACTGCAAGGAATTGAGAGAGTAGAACGCAGTATTTGCTGCATACACAGAGAATGTCATGAATTGAATGAGAGCAATGGAAACATGAAAGGTGGGCAGGGAGGTGGTGGCACAGAGATGGGCTGAGAAGCAGAGAGGAGGATGGGCCAGCATCCCCATCCAGGCTGCAGGGCTGGGTCCCCACAAGCTGCTTCTGGAAACCCTCCCCTCCACTAACTGGCTCCCTGCTGGCTCCATACACACGTGTGTACACACACACACACATACGTGCATAGAAAGCTCCCTGTGCAGCCAGGGGAGGTGGCAGGAGAGGGCAGGTGTGATCACACATGGAGGCCCAGAGAGCTCTAGGAAGTTATTGGAGTTTGAGTTTGATTGAAAGCCACAGTGGCTTTGATGATGGGAAGGTGTGTGTGTGTGTGTGCGCGCGCACACTAGGGGTGGGGTGGGACCCTCAAGGAATCATGGCAGCTCCAGGTTTTTGGCTGGTGGTACCACAAGACTAGGAAGCTGGAAGTTGAATGTGCTTAGGTGGTAAGGGGGATGTGAGAATCAAGTTTTCTCTTGGTCTCTGCAAAGGTTGAAATGCCTTCGACATCCAAGTAGGTAACTGAATAAATGAGTTGGAAGCTCGGCTGAGAAGTGAGGACCCAAGATACACGTGTAAGATTCTCAGCATCTGGACATAGCACATGGACTCCAAAAGGTGCCCCACTCTGAGCGCTTCTGTGGATAGGAGGTGGGTAAGCTTACCTGCTTCAGCACTGGGCGGGGACCTGTGTGTGTGTGTACCTGAGTGTGTGCGTGCGCATGTGCATGTTTCTGTCTCTCTCTGCCTCTTTCTCTCTCTCTCACCATCCCAGGACAGGTGGGAAGCTGAGGAGGGGAGGACGCAATCCCTGGAATGGGCTCTGCGTGCCTTGCCTCTGGGCATCAAGGCAGAGCAAAGGGAGTGGGAAGAAATCAGAGAGAAAGGCGACCAGGAGCAGCCTCAGAGCCGGAGCTCAGGGTGAGCGCTCCCCGCCAAGCCCTGGGCAAGGGCAGGCAAAATAGGGCTCTCCCGGGACTCTCAGGCCTAGCATCCAGAAAGGGCTGGCTCAGCACTCCCTAGAGAGAGAGAAAACGCTTCGAGGCTTCAAGGAGACCATGGGCCGGATCCCAGGCACAGCAGCATGGGTTTCCTCTGCGATACAGGTGGCTGCTGCAGATTCCAGGCAGCCTAAAAGGCCCTGGGAAGTCACTGGGCTCAGGAACAAGGAGGGGCTTTTTTAGGATCTCTAGTGACAGAAACGAGACCAAGTTTTACATGCCCTCTGGTGCCAGCCCTCACCCCTGCCGTCCTGTTTGTATTGTGGGGGCTGGTTAGAAAGGGAGCAGCAGCAGGGGCTTCTCTCTAGGGAGGGAAGCATGCCTGAATGTGAGCCAGCGGAGAACAGAAACCAGGGAACAGCACCCATGCCTCTTTGCAAGACATCCTGGGGAGATGTTTGAATAAGAAACCCAGACAGTAACTCCCCGGTCGGTCCTCTTGTCAGCTGGACGATGGAACCTCTCCTCCCAGGGGCACTGAAGTCAGTGAGGAAGATCTTCCAGGCAAACTCAGCCATATCTAATGGATGATATCACAGTAATCAAACCTGGAAGAAATGCCCCGGACTCCCCTGGGCGGGAGCGGTGCTCATCAAGTGGGTGAGCAAGAGGCAGGATTAACACCCTGGAGTTGAGCATCTCTTTCAATCTTGAAGTCTCATGTTTCTCTGTCCCTGTGGCCCTGGACAGCACACAGTCACCACCGGCACACTGACCAGCCCCACATAACAAGGCCGCATGCCCGCGGTCTGGAGCACAGGCTCCCTCTCACCCTGTGGTCCTGGACCTGTCAGAAGTGCATATGCCTAGATTCCACCCCGACCTGCCAAGGCAGAACCTCTGGGGGCAATCAAGAACCCTGTGTCTCAGCTAACTCTGAGGCTCCTCAAGTTTAAGAGCCACTGGTCTAGAGCAGTGACTTCTCACCATGGCTGGGCACTGAGATCGCCCACAGAGCTTTAAAAAGCACTGCCCCTGGTCCCACCCGGGGCTCTGATTTCACAGTCCCCCAGAGTGGATTTCATGAGCCAAATGGGCAGCCCGGGCTGAGAGCCCAGGCCCAGACCTTCCCCTAGGAGGCCCCTTTTTCCTAGACTCACTTTTCTCATCTCTTTCCTTTGCTGTATTTCATTTACTAGATTTTTTTTTCAGAATTTTCTACTTCTCTTTTCTTTCATCCACTTCCCTGAAAGCAGGTTAGGGTGATAGTCTCCTTTCCAAATATTCTTGGAGGAAAAGTACTAAACAAGAGACTTATGAGCAAGTCCTCTGTCTGGGGTTTTGTACGTGGATAGAAAAAATAGTAGATTCCGTTTTTCTGAATGTTTCTGTCTGTCATCCTGGGGAGTTTCAGTGTTCTATATTAAACTGGCTAAGGCATATTATTTGTTTGTTAAATAAAATGAATATATTTTATGTTAACATATTTCCCTTGGAAATGTAAGTTATTAGCTTGACATATTATTCAAATTATGATAATTTGGCCAATGCAAAATCCTCAGGGCATATCAGCAACACCGAGAAAAATGGCACTGCTTTGGACATAGCAGTGCCATTTGTGACAGTTTTGCTGCCTTCCTTCTTGGGACAGTAAATCAGGTTTTAACCGAGGAGAAGGTAAACAAACTTGAACTTGGCTGCATGATGGGAAAAGACTTTCAGAGAGGCGAGATGTGGAATGGCCAGCTGCCCTGACAGGGCCTGGCAGCAGGCATGGCAGGGAGGAAAGTGTGGGCCTGGTGGAGCTCACATCCTGTGGGGAGGACGAACCATGGGCACATGAGCAAGGAAATCAGATGATGCAGAGAGCTCAGGCTGGGAAGTCAGTGGTGTGGTGCCGAAAAGATGACCCAGGAGGTGTTGCACTCATTATAGGGGAGGACCCAGCTGCAACCTCAGTGGTGTCATGGGGTTGCCAGGCTGAAAAGAGGTCCTGGGCAGGGGAGGATGCATTTGGAGACAGTGGGGAGGCAGAAGTGAACCTGTGTGACCGAGGGGAAGGGAAGCTGGAGAGGGCTGATGCAGGGCATTCTTAAAGGGTTTCAAACTATGTTCGCACTTCTTTAGAGTGGAAAAATCCATGCAGAGCATTTTTAGTTAGTTCCTGCAGTAAGCTTCTACTATATCAGTCACGGGTGGGAAACCTAAAAACTGGATTTTTGCTCCAGAATCTAACACATTGCTGCCTTTGAAGCACTTTTCAGTTTCCTTAGAGGAAAGTAGTTGGTTGAATCCACAATCCTAAATAGTTCAAGACAGTGATAAAGACTCTCCTCACCTCGTTTAAAATTAAATATTTAATATGATTTTATAAATTCTATTTTTCACTCATTTCAACTTTACTTACCTCTCCAACGCCCACCCTCAGACTTTCCCCAGTCTCTGCATATTTTTTAATACCACGGATGACCCCCGCTGCCATGCACAGTGAGTCGGGCAGCCTCCACGTTTCTGTTTCAGGACCCTGGGAAGTGCAAAAGTGCCTGGACTTTGGGGCGTGCCCAGAGCATCACCATCCGAGGCTTGAGCTGTCTCCAGAGCGGGCAGCTCCTTCTGGTTCACATGAGTTTCAGACTAGATTGTGGGCTTGGCACGGGGTCTCTCCTAGCTTCTTTAGTTCCTGCCTAGATTCCAAGCCCAAACTTGCCAAAGATACTTTTTTCCTGTCTTATTTTGTTTCACCTTAATGTTGAATGGTGTGAATATGTAAATGAAAATGATGAGGAAGGACATATCAGTGCTGGGAACCTAAAACGTGCTCTGCTTTGATTCAATTTCTGTAAAACAGCTCATGGTGTGTGTTGAAAGAAGACGGAGATGAAAATCTTACCTCCAAGCTGCACTGGACATTTCGATTTATCCTTGTAAATAACCTCTAGGTTGGAGCCAGGTTGAGAGGTGAGCATAGGGGATCCTGGTGGACAGCTCTCGGCCCTGGCTGTTTGTCTTATTTTACTTGGAAACCTTTTTTTGGCGGGGGGGGGGGTGGGGGCGGGTGGGAGACCATCTGGCTATGCTGAGAAGGGATCCGTCTTTGTTATACTGGCATGAGCTCGTGCTGGACCCCCTAGCAGGACAGCTGGTGGGGTGAATTTGCTGTGGAACCATCGGGAGTGAAAGACAAAGCTGGGAATCTGAACCCCCAAGAACATGGACATCCAAACATGTATGTGGAAATCTGTGGTTTGTGAACTATCAGCACAAGTAAGACAGGGTAAAATCCAGAAGAAAGATTTTCTGTTCAAAGATGAAGAAGCAAAAATAATTTCAAACTCCGTCCTTGGCAGCTGAATTACTACTGCATATGCTCTTGTCTCTTCAGAGACAGGTGTCTTTAAGTAGCCACTGAGGCTACCCCATCCCATTTGAAGTTGTAGGTCAGAGAGCTGCAGTGGGTGGAAATTCACATATCCTTAGGCTATTTGTTTAAATAGTCTGTTCAAAGTAATTAAAATGTCTTGCAATGAGGTCATGATGGTTTAGGGTAGAATTTTAGGAACTGGAAATTTTCATGAAATTGGGAAGAGGTGATGACTCCGGCTGATAAATTGAGGAATGGAGCTTAAAGCCCTGGATGTGGGGGACATTCAGGAGGAGGCTGAGCTAGGAATTAGGTAGCCCCTGGTGTACCCAAGACCAAGGCCAGGCCCTAGAGCACATGCATTTAGGATGATTCCTGAACCCTGACTTCCTAGTAATGTCCTGCCCTTGGGCATTTCAAAGAGCCCTGACTATCACAGCAAGAGTACACTGGGGAAAAGTCTAAGTAAGGCGACTGCAATCTTACATCCTTGCCTGACCTGCAGCTAAGGAATGTCTTTAACACAGACAGATGAAGAGATGTCACCAAGAGCACTTGTCACTAAGAGAAGAGTGATGACAATGGACATAGAAGTACTCCAAGATTTGAGGGAAGAACATGCATGTTTGAAGGATTCCAGGGACAAAGCCAGAGAGGGGAATCTTACCTTAACACTGCATACCCTGGCCAGACAGCATATGCAGCCTCAAGGCCCCAATGCTAGCTCAAGCCAACACAGGTAGAGACGCTGGGGAGGGACACAGGTCTGATAGGCAACCCCAGATGGCAAGTCATTCTCTTTCTCTTGCCTCCAGAGCAGCCAGCCCTGAGTGTGGCACAAAATTGGCACTTGGGAAGACTTAACTGGAGTAATTTTTATTGTTATTATCCCCCTTATTTTCTACCAGTCTCCTGGCTCCTGTGTTCATGCTAACTGTTCAAGGCAGAGTCTAACCATTCCTTTTTCCAATTCCAGAGTGCATTTCTAGCTCCTCCCTTCTGAGCTCAGGGCTGCTCAGGGCCCAGGCCAAGTGTTAGCCAACATTGTCACATTGCATGACCTTGCATGTGCCGGACCCCTTGAGAGTTCAAGTAATGTTGCCCTCCACTCGGGGGCAGCTCATAGCCCCGCAGAAGTCAAAGAAGTGTCTGATGCCCTTTTGGTTCAAGGTGACCCCCTCTCATCATCACAATCCATCCCTACCCACTGATACCTTCATTTATCCCTCCATGGCTGCGGCTCAGACACACAGGAAGGAGGAACTCAATGCAGACAGCTCAATAAAAAATGTGGAGATTCAAGCTTCAGCTACTTTTCTGCACATGGCTTAGGAAAGTGCTAACCTTGCCTGTTTTCTCAACTGCAAAACAGAAATATCATCTCCCTTGCAGGGAGCAGGGAGTATTAGTCAGAATGTGCTAAGCGCCTGGCATGTAGAAGGGTGCAATGAATGCTAGGTTGGTATTCTTACCTGCACTCAGGCTCCAGTTCTGCCCACCTCCAGGCAGTCCAAGGCTGTTCCTTCTCCCTGTTCAGGGTGAAATGGATGAGGAACCATAGACAAGGAGACCAGGGCTTGAAGAGCCTCAGAGACTTCCCTTCCCAGATCTCCACTGTGGTTTGTGATGGGTGAACACTGACCGCATTGACTGCATGACTGGCATTCCACCTCAAGCCCTGTGGAACTCGAACTTTTCTCTTCCTGGGCTGGTCTCCCTGCTTGTACCTGGTTTACAGGGAGTATGAGGAACCCCAGGCGAGGCCAGGGGTTCAGATGCTCCAGAAAGCAACTCCAAGTTTGGGTGAAGAGAAGAAACATCCAGGGAGGAAGTGCAGCAAGAACCTGGGGCTTCTCCAGGCTTTCCTGGAGGAGGAGGGGAGGGTGATGGAAGAGGGCTGGAGGAATAGGAGGCTTTGCATTTCCATCCATGAACGCAGCAGATCCCACAAACTCCCTCACTCTTTGACAGGCTGGCCATACAGTTTATCATTGAAACCAGGACATTCTGACAGAGAAGAGGACTCTGTCTTTCATTTTGCTAGAACAATAGGCAAATACTGGGACAGTCCAAGGCACATCAGGATGCATGGTCACTTTGTTCCTCCAGGACTTTGAAAGGGGTCTGAATAGTGTCTTGGAGGTCACTGATTGTCCAGGGCAATGACCCCCTCAAGTCCCCTCTTGGGAATCTTAGAATTTGAGTTTCCACCTTCCAGGAAGCCAGGCTTTGGTCCCTGCCCCTGTGGCTTCCTGAGAAGTCAGCAGGGGGCTCCATGACCCTTGCCCTGCTGGACCAGGCTCTCTGAGAAGGTTCTGTGGTGGGGTTCAAGATGCGCCGCACTCATCATTGGGTTTGTGTACACAAGAGCCGTACACTTTTTTGACCACAACCTACGATAAACATGGTATTTTACATCATCATCATGTGTTCACCCCCCCACCATACACACACATTCAAGACTTGTTCTTCCCCATAGTAGATGTGACATATGCCAAAATTTCTCATTTTATTCTCTTCTTTCTTTTCTATTTGAAAATACATTCTTCTTTCTTTTCTATTTTGTTTGCTGCTTCTACTAGTTTATGTTAATTTCACAGCCTGACTTTGTCCAACATTTCCATAAATGGATTCTCATTTAAACCCCAGAAATATCCTTGGGTCATCCAAGGCATACCATGGACCTCAGCCTGGCAGCTCCTGTGCTGCCACCTCTGCCAGGGTGCCTTGCAAACCACAAGAGAAGGTTGTTAAGTGTACTGGCTCCAAACGGCTCAAGGATGGGCTCCTGCCTCCCATATCCCAGCTCTGAGACGTGGGGCTCATGGCTGCTCTGAAGCTCCGTGTCTGTGTCCATTACATGGAGAGGGCTGGTAGCTCATGGGATTTTTGGGACAACTGGAGGACATCGTACCTGAAAGTCCTGTGTGGGCCTGGCAGGCACAGGCTGCCCTGGAAGGTGTATGACCTAGGTGTTGGTCTGTCCCTAGCAGGAGTTCTGTCCTGAACTAAGGAAACGTGCAGTGAATGCATTAGGCTCCATTTCCCCTTGGCCTCCTGAGCAGGGAGAGGCCCACACAACCTGAAGGGCAGGTGCTCTCTCAGAGAATGAACTGGAACAAGCTGGTCCCTGGCAGGCCTCCTTCCTTAGCGAAGGCACCAACAGGGCCCTGGAGGGTTCCCACAGTGGCCAGAAAAAGAGCCGCCTCCCCCAAGGCTCAGGAATGCCCAGAATGGTTGTTTCCTCACGGCCTACAAGTCCATGTGACCCAGGCTGAGGGTCTCACGTTCGGGGAAATGCCTGGGAAGGGGAAAGGACAAGGATAGCCTGTGGCTGCATCTGGGGCCTTCCAGACTGACCAAGGCCGGTCGCTCCTCCTCCCCATCAGCTTGCCTGGCTGCAGCATAGACTTTGGCCACTGCCTGGGAAAGCTGAGCACAGCCACCGGTGCCAGCTACCATCCTGAGCTCTTGGCCTTTCCCTCAGCTCCTCCCTGGAGGCTGGGCCATCTTGCTCAGGTCTGGCTAGGAGCATCAGCCTTTAGGCCAAGCCAACAGCAGCCAGGGTGGACTGAGGCCTCCACCTGGCAGGGCAATGGGGAAGGCATGGAGAACCCTAGAAGGGAGGCAGGGGTTCCTATGGTTACAGGATCAGGTTTAGAGCCAAACAGACTCATATCCAAATTCTCACTCTGTCACTTCCCAACTGTGTCCATTTTTGGAAAGACTCAGCCTCGGCTTCCAGTACTGATTTTGTGAAGAACTCCACTTGGTGGTGTCTCTTTCCTCTAGGGCCCTGGCTATGTCCTGAGGTCTGGCCAGCCACCCGCTGTCCCATGTCAGGCCTGTGCTGAAGCACCAACAGCAGAGATTTGTTCCAAGGCTCAGGAATGGGACCTGCGGCCACTGTGGTCATCCCCTGGGGCCACCAGCTGCAAAGCCCAAACCAGCTGTGTCTGTCCCAATACTGGCCTGCGGTTTGCACAGGCAGCATGTGCAGGCCCCATTGGGAGCAGGGAAGCCTCGGAAGGGGATGCCTCTAGATAAGGGATAGTTCTTTAATTTAGGCTCACAGGGAATAAACACTGTAGTGTTTCTCATGTGCTGGGACTCCAGGGGGAAAAGCCAGACACAGGGGAGTCTGCAGAAGGAGTAGTGCGGGTAACTACTGATGTACAAACATTGGAGTGAGATGGACTTGGGTACCAATGTGACCTTGGGTGTGCAAATGAATGCACAACCCTGGAGGTAGTTTCTGTCTTCATTGCAGAGATGAGTGGAGAAAGCGTCCAACATGTTAACTTCCTATTTAGCTATTGTGCCATCATTCCAAATTTATTGTAGTACCTTCTATGTGCCAGTCACAGCAACTGATAGGCAAACACAGCAGACCAAGTCCTCCCTTGCTGCACAGCACAGGGAAGCAGGCAAGAAATGAACAGATGTGGTCGGGCAGTGTGATGGAGAGGAGCAGCAGCAGGAGGAGGCTGGGGGCGCAGCAGCAGGAGGAGGCTAGGGGTGCAGCAGCAGGGGAGGAGGGGGCTTCTGCAAAGGCTTTTCTGACAAGGCCATGGTGAGCAGAGGCTGCAGGAAGGGAAGGGTGAACTACGTGATGACATGCAGGCCAAGAGACCATCTGCTGCAAAAGTCCTCTGCCAGGGCTGGGCCTGACCTGTTGAAGTAAGAGAAGGAGGCCAGTGTGGCTGCAGCAGAGAGGACTGAGGTCAGAGACATGCCAGGCTGGTGGGGCAAACCTTTGTAGGCTGTTACACCACACGGGCTGGGAAGCCACTGGAAGGCTTGAGGAGGTGGGCTGCAGCCAGCCATCATCACAAGCCACTTCAGCTGCTTCTGAAAAAGCCTGAGGGTGGACAGTCAGGAGTTAGCACAGTGATTTAAGCAGGAGACCCCCGTGACTTGGACCAAGACAGTAACAGTGAGAAGTGATTGGATTCTGGAAATCTTTTTATGATAACTAATTGGTTTTGTTAATGGTTTAGCTTGGGGTTGTGAGAATAAAATCAATCAAAGATAAATGTAAGGGCTTTGGCGTGAGCCACTGAAAGGATGAGTTGCCATTTGCAGAAATGGGGATAAACAGGTGGAAATTCAGAGTGTCATTCTGCATATGGTGCATTTCAGAGGAGGAGCTGGGTGTACAAGTTTGGGATGGAGACAGCACTCTGGAATTCCTTCACATTTCCATGGTGTTCAAGACCAAAAGAACAAGTGAGTACAACTGGTGCTCAAGAAGAGCTAGGGGCCGGGTGCAGTGGCTCCCGCCTGTAATCCCAGCACTTTGGGAGGCTGAGGTGGGCAGATTACCTGAGGTCAGGAGTTCGAGACCAGCCTGGCCAACATGGTGAAACCTCGTCTCTACTAAAAATACAAAAATTAGCCAGGCAAGGTGGTACACACCTGTAATCTCAGCTACTCAGGAGGCTGAGGGAGGAGAATCGCTTGAACCCAGGTGGCAGAAGTTGCAGTGAGCCAAGATCATGCCACTGTACTCCAGCTCAGGTGACAGAATGAGACTCTGTCTCAAAAAAAAAAAAAAAAAAAAGAAAAGAAAAACAAAAACAAGATGAGCTAGGAGCACTGAGCCCTGGACGCTGTCACAGTGAGCTGTCTGGAGGAGAAAGAGGAAGCAGCGAAGGGGAATGAGAGAGTGCAAAGCAAAGAAACGGGCAAGAGTGGCCTCCTAAAGGCCAACCAGAAAATGTGCTTCAAGGAAGGCGATCAATAATGTCAGGCGATGCCAAGGGACCGAGGAAGCTTAGCATTGATAACTGGCCTTTGGATTTCCCAGCATGGGGCTGACTGGCCTCCTAGTGCCCGAGCAGCTGCAGCACATGAGCCATAGGGTCAAAATGCTATTGGACGCAGGCTCAACGAAGGGAGAAGTGGAGAGACAGTGGGCATGGGGAACACAGACAACCTTTTTGAGGGCTTGTGTGTGATGAGAAGCAGAGATACTACAAGATGCAGTGGGATATAGTTCAGAGATCGTTTTCAATGTTGCCTTGCTTTGTTTTTGATAGGAGATATTATAACATGTTGGCAGGTTAACGTAAGCAGTGAAAAAATTATGGTGTAGTGGAAAAGGGAAGTCAGGAGAAGCATCCTTGTGCAGGTGAGGACTGCTTGTCTCCACGTCCCAGATGCTGTGGGCCCGGGAGGGGGGGTGATAGCAGCTACAGTGCATACATATTGGATGAGTGGGTGGACAAGAGGTGAAGCTTGTGAAAACCCCCTTCTTCTTCTTTTTTTTTTTTTTTTAACTTTTAAGTTCAGGGATACATGTGCAGGCTTGTTGTATAGGTGAACTTGTGTCATGGGGGTTTGCTGTGCCGATTATTTCATCCACACGTATTAAGTCCAGTACCCATTCGTTATTTTTCCTGATCCTCTCCCTCCTCCTACTCTCCACCTTCTGACAGGCCCCAGTGTGTGTTGTTCCCCTCTGTGTCCATGTCTTCTCATCTTCTAGCTCCCACTTACAAGTGAGAACATGTGGTGTTTGGGAAAACCCCCTCCATAAAGCTCCCTTTCATTCTGTGACAGAGGAAGCCAGATCATGAGCTGCAAGTTGACAAAGGAGAGGAGGAAGAAAGCTTAAGGAAAGGGAAGAAAGTATGGAACAAGCCCCATACTGGGCTGAGTAGAATCAGGCAGCTGAGTATGAATTTTAAGAATGGACAGCAGGGAAGAATTTTTTCTAAGCTCCGATCAGCTTTGGAGGTGCAGGTGCAGGGTGGACTGAGTGAGACTTAGCTGGGGAAGGTTAAACAGCAATTGACAGCTGAGTCCTTCATTCTAGGCCCGGGGCTCTTTCCACTCAGCTGCCAAGTCCACAAGCTCCACTTGCTACCCCAGGCCCCTCCATTCATAGCAAGAATAGGAGGGTTGGGGAGTTCAGAGGCTTCATCTATGGCTTCACTCAGCTTTGTTTCTGTTTGGTTTCATGGGCCAAGAGGTGGACACAATTCCTTATGCTCTTACATGTAGCAAGGCAATGGCCTTGAAATCCAAGAGCAGCTAAGATGGGAACCCCAGGGTTGGGCTCTGACTTGACCAGAGGCTGCCGCCCAAGGCCTGGTGCTGCCTTGCAGCCTGAAGAGTCAGCTTACTCATTAAGTCTGTGAAACAACCATGACTAGGCACTGGCAGGAAACCCTGAAAAGGCATTATGGAGCTTCCTCCTAGTGGGGGATGCCTAGGAGCGGACTCCACCTGAGGACAGCTGAGGACTTAGCTGTCTCCAGTTTGCTATGCTCAGCAGATACACAGACTGTGTGGTGGGCCCCAGCCTTCCCTGTACACACCAGTGGCTGTGCCAGAGCTCTCCTAGGCTGACAGATGTTCACCTGTCTCTCCACAGCTGATGCTGGGCAGGCAGGGTGGGTGCTGCTGGGTCCTGTGTGCCTTATGTGGAGGCTTCAGGAATGCCTCTGGGTCTTTGATCAATCCTAATGGGTAGCAGGCACGGCTAGGGAATCTGTGTGGTCTAAATCAGGGGTCCCCAGCTCCCAGGCTGCAGACCAGTAGGGGTCCATGGCCTGTTAGGAACTGGACTGCACAGCAGGACATGAGCTGTAGATGGGGGAGCACTACTGCCTGAGCCCCGCCTGTCAGATCAGCAACAGCATTTGATTCTCCTAGGACTGAGAACCCTATTGTTAACTGCGCATGCCAGGGATCTAGACTGTGTGCTGCTTATGAGAATCTAACTCATGCCTGATCCTCTGAGGTGGAACAGTTTCATCCAGAAACCACATTCACCCCACTCTGCAGTGTCCGTGGAAAAATTGTCTTCCAAGAAACCAATCCCTGGTACCAAAAAGGTTGAGGACTGCTCGTCTAAATGGTCTTTCTTTGGAGCTTGCAAGTTGACCCTGGTGATGATTATTTGAGTGTAAATAGCAGAAATCCTCATTTTAGCTCCAAGACAATTTACTTGGAACACACAGAACCCAAGGCAGGGAGTGCGGCCAGACCTCACCAGGGACCAATGCCCTCAGAGGTTCTCCAGGCCCTCCATGGGCAGCCACAGGTTGCTTCCCTCTAGGGCTTCCTGGTCTTGCATCCCCACTTCTCTGAATCTGTTTCAAGCAGTGGAGGCTCCTTCCGCTTCTGTCTCCCGGTGGCCCACACTCCAGAGTGCCCAGTCCTCAGCTGCAGGCACAGAGAAAGGGAGCAAAGCCTGATGCTGTTGAATCACAGCCGTGTACTCCTGTGACAGAAAATCAGATTGGCCTGCAATATGCATCTGGTGTCCACTTCATGCAATCAGCCATGCTGAGGGGACCCCATCACTGTGGGGGTCCAGCTTTCTCAGCTGTGTTTGTGCCTCCCACAAGTGATGGGAATGAGGAGGCTGAAACCCAGTGCCCTGTGCCCCCCGTGCCAGACTCCCTGTGTGAGCTACACCTCCGGCTTCTAGAATAAGTCCCCTTTCCAATTCACAGGAGGATACCACCTGGCTCTCCATGCCAGCCCTCATGGGCTCAGTAGACCACCCCTCCAAAGAATCCACTTTTCTCAGGTCTCACCTTCACAAGCACTTTTTAAGCGACTCCTCACTGATGCCTAAATTAGGGGTCTTTTCTGTTTTATGCTTCCCTGATGCCTGAATATACCACAATCTATGAAAATACCCACTTCTCACATGGCAGTCGTCAGACTGCAGGCTTCGTGGAATTAGAGCGAGTGTGTCTTGCTCCCCACACTCCTGCGGTGCAGGAGTGGCATCGCAGCTGTTGTTGGCCAAGTAAATGAGGGGACAGTGCAAGCATGCCAGGACTCAGGCTTTCTTTCTGATGCCAGGTCATTTTGAAGGGTTGGCCCGTTGTTGATTCTCAGTGCTAGGATAGCAGTGTGGTGTGTTGGAGACACAGGGGATACGACCCAGTGACTTCTCCCCATCCTTTATCTGAGGGGCAGGCTCAGCTTCCAGGTCACTTCCTGCTCCCTTGGTCTCTGAGCTTTGTTAAGGGGCTCAGCAGAGGCAGATGTGGGTCTTATTCTAGCTTTGTGGACTCCAGGAAACAGGAGGTGAAGAGAGGGAACAAAATGGGGAACTTTTGGGGTGAGGGGTGGGCTTTGTCCTGTCCCTCAAAAGCTAGCTGCTTCCACACATTCTCCCAGTCTAATCCTCCTGACCCTTGCCAATAATAAGCTTCGGTGTTGCAGGTGGGAGACTGGAACTCACAGAGATCAAGGGATGTATCTCAAATCACAGAGGGAGCAGAGAGTGAATGGGACGCAAGCCCCAGTCTACTGATCTTCCGTGAAGCCTGCACAGGTCCCCTGACACCATGCGGCCCTTCCCAGCCTGCTCTAACCCTTCTCCCTTTCCCAGTCCATCTGCAACTTAGCACCCACATGATGACCATCCCATTAAGTCGCGGGAAGGTTTGGCATGGGATGATGAGATCACATCTGGACCAATGGGGAAGAGGGCTTGGAGGACCAGACAATCTGACGCAGACATTCGGAACTTTCGTGGTGACCTCTCCTTTCCAACAAGGTTGACTGTGGATGACAGAGAATGTGCTAGAGAGTGTTACGGGCTGAACTCTGTGAGGACCAGAGTCCGTCTGTCGGGCTCATCTCCTATGCCCCGTGTCCAGGACAGTGCTGGCTAGTCATTGCTAGATGACAGAATAGTGTCTGGCTTCCAGCAGGGTCCCTGTGCAGAGCAGGAAACACACAGAGCATTGGTCCTCAGCAATTATCATCAGGGCCAGACCTCTGTTGCATTCTCCCAGGACTGAGAAGGGCAGTGTGGGTTTCCCTCCTCATAGCTGTCAGTAAATACCTGAGACGCTTGCACAAAACCATCCCTTGAGGAGTAGAGGAGATGCTGACCTTTCAGAACAATTCTAGCAAAACCAAAGACACTCAGAGAAAAGGGAGCACCTTTCCCTGCTAAGGATCAGCTGTCCAGAAGAGGCAAGTATGCCTCCAGAGTTCTCAGCTGTGATTAGCATGATTACAATGCCCTGTTTTCCATGAACCACTGTAGCCAGGATTACACAACCCTCAGTTTTGGGTTTGAGGGAAAAAAACCATGTCCAGAAAATTCCAAGTAGTAACACTAATTTCAAACTGTTGGTGGCTACATATGAGTACAGATCTTTATTAGGAAAATTATAAGTGCATATACATTTTTTCATTGGTATGACTTCAAAGTAGAAATTGTTGTTTCTCAAAGAGTTGTTTCTTATTTATTTACTTTTTAAAGCACACTGCATATAGGAATTGGCCTTCTCCTGGACCATTTTCACATTATCTGGGAGATGCAATTGAAACAATACAATATACAGTATTCGTCACATTTAACACTGAATCCTTCACTGCTCAGAGACTGAGAGTTCAGCGAGGTTGCAAAATAACAAATTTTCTACATGGTTTTGTCAGTGGTCTGCTTAGGGGATTTGGAAGTTTTTAGGGAGTATTTCCCAGGAATGAGGCTCCTTCAGAATGGGTCAGGGAAGCTCTGTAGAGGGATCAGAGCACTCAAATTCTCATCCAGCTGGAAAAGGGTGTAGCACCTGGGAAAGGTGATCAACTCCCAGTCAGGGAGCCCATGGTGATAACACCAGTCAGAAGATCACACCATGGAAGGGTCCAATGAGATCCAATGGAAAGACTTAGAACATCTAAGGTTGTGGGTGGTGGGGGAGGAGGGGAACTTTCTGCTATTCAGCCCCTCTGCTCCAAGCTGAACCTTTTGTCTCAGGAAGTAATCTCTAATAACAAGCAGAGTGCCCTCTGGAGCCTCCTCGCTGGTGTCTCAGTGCCTGGACAGAGGGGGACACACAGCAGCACAAACACGTTGCAAAGACTCAATCCCAACACACAGCCAGTCCACAAGCCTCTGGCCCCTTCCTCTGGGTCCTGATGCAGAGCTGGCAGTGAGGGCCTCCAAAGAGGTTACTGGGAGCCCAAGGGAATGTCAGGTAGAGTCAACACCAGGTCCCAGGACAGATGAGGGATCCCTAGTCAACAGCTCCCTGACACACTTGACTAGCAGTTTGAAAGCAAAAAGAGATTTGGATTACAAGAGCCTTTTCCCTTGCAAAGGAAGACTGTATTTAAATGCATATTGCTTTAGCTGGGCAGTCTCCACCAAGGAGCTGATTGTTAGCAGAGGAATTGTTATGCAAATAATCTTCCTGGCAGTTTCTACTCTTATCTATTTTCTCCCATGGAGGAGAAATAGAAGTGATTCCTTTCCTGACTGTAGTCAAGATTTAGGGTCATGTTTGTTTCCTCAACCAAGAATTCAATGGTCTAGGTTCATGGATTGGGGGCAGGTAAGTCCAAGTTCTACGTGACAGATTTTAAAATATCTTGGATTACCTGGATAATGGCTGCCCCACTGAAAACTCAATTATACTGCTATACTGAGAGGTTAATTTCAAAAGGTTTTGAAAGAGTTCTGTGTCTTTATAACTAATAAAGATCCCTCAGGCTCTAGCTTTTCAATGTAACATAGCAGGATTGAGGATTTTAATTTTTGTTTAAGGGACAATTTTGGTTGATGGATTTGCCTTCTGTCATGAAGATCCAATTTGAAATACTTATGAAAATACTTAACACATGTTACTAATAACTCTACAGATTATTAAATTCAAAAACATTTACAAATCAAGATTACGCCACTATAATTTACTTCCTACTTCCTACATGTTACACACAGTGTCCTTGCTTTGACTTTCGTGTTTTCCACTTTCTTCATTAATTTTTTTTAAAACTGGGGTCTTTAATCAAAGGGGAAAAGTATTCGTAAGACTGAATTAAAAACAAAACAAAAACCCGCAAGTGCTTGCCTTTGTCAAAAGGGAACATTTTAAGTGGCTTAGTACAGCTCTATTGACTGTCCTCAGTGGAAGGGGAACACTCCAAATGTCAGGCAGGTTGACTTACTCTTTGCACAGAACATCGCTCTCTTAGAGAAATGTCCTGTGGGAAGGGCCCGAAGCACAGGTGACACGCAGAGCAGAGAGGGCCCAGGGAGGAAGGCAGGAGATGATGGCAGTGCCAAATGGTGAAGAAGATGAGGTTAGATGTGAATTGGGAAGAAATCTTCATGTCCAGGATTGATTATTTTATGGGCTGGGTTTTAAAAACCAAAAACAAGTTGTGAATGCTTGTTTTCTGCAAGCACTGCTGGGCTTGGCCCTAGTTTGAAGGTACTGACAGGTGAGGGAGCACTGATGGGGCAGCAAGCCTCTGGGGTCAACCCTGGTGCACACCAAATTCCCTTGGGCTTTGCCCATGGACCCACCATGGTTTTGTGATCAGTGGGGGAACCAAGGTAGTTCACCCCAAAGGAACACGGCTCTGATCAGGACTGCACTCTAAGGGGAATCTCCTCGCTCAGCGGCTCCACAGGGGGAACAGTGCATGCATCAAGACATTGGTCACAGAGGAGGATGCTGGCTTTGAACAAAAACACAAGATTGGACAATGGACAATATTTCAAACAAGACACAGATGTGCACAGTTTTCAGGTAACACGAGACATTTTCATTTCCTGCTTGGTGCACAGTTTATATGAAAGCTTTGGTCCTGAGAGTCCTTTTGCGGGGCCATGGAGACAGTCGTGGACACACATGATGATGGATGAGACACAGAATGATGAGCAGAACGTGGAGGATGTGGAGGTACTCGGGATGAGGGCTGGGTCTCACTCTGCCCTGACCTCACACTGCTGCCTCAGCTCAGGGTAGCCCTGCTGCCCTCTCAGAACAGGCAGACTTGGCTCCCATGTGGATGGAGAAGTGGGTGAGCCTCCCGTGTGGCCCTCCACCATCCCATCCCAGAGAGAAGCCTTCACTAGGCTTTGCCCAGGTTGACTGGTCCTGGTACCCACAGGCATCCCTCCTGGTGGTTCTCCACCCTAGGGCTGACCATGGGGGTGAGGTCCCTTCAGCCCAGTCTCCCCATCTGCACAGCTCAGAGAATACAAAACCCAGGAGCCCTGAGTCAGAGGAGCGGCTCCATGGAAAGACACTCTAATAAGGCAAGTACAATAATGGTCTTAGTCTAAGCTCCTATGTGTCACCAGTGACACTGAATAATCAAACTAAATGAAAAATAAATGTCATGTATTTTGCTACATAATCAAATGGTGAAAATACAGCAAAGTGTGCAAAACAAAGCCCTTGGCGATGCCTGGGACCCTGCCCTGGCAGGGGAGGCTGTGGCAGGCCCTTCCCTAACACTGGTTTCAGAGCTGGGCTCCTACTGTAAGGGTTCCTCAGGCGTCTGACCCTCTCACATCTTGAACCTCCTGTTGACAAGAACAGAGGGAAACACCATTAAGGCAGGTTCCCCCCACACCCAGCTGGCTCCTGCAGGGCGACTGCCTGCGTGGAGGCCCTGGGGCCACTCCCTACTTCCAAGTTGCCACCTTGGCCATGCATCTCCCTTCAGAGGCCCTGGGACAGCAGAGGGGAGGGGAGTGCGAGACGCAGCCAGGCTGAAGCGGAAGGACCCATGGACAGCAGAAAGCAGAGAACAGACACGTGGCAGACGCATGAAGGCACAGAGAGGCCCATCAGAGTGGTCATACAACGGGGACAGGGCACACTGCTTACCCGGCACTGGCGTGGGACTGAGGCTCAGGATGCTGCTGCCCTGCATCCTGGCCTCGACTCTCCCAAGAGACACTTTCATGGCTTCCAGTAACCCCTCGCCCTCGGAGCCTCTCAGCCAGGGGCCATGCCACTGCAGGTGGCCCCAGGTGGGGCTGCTGGAGGTGGCTCAGGGGTGGGTGCACAGGCGGCCAGGACCTCCCAGGAGGAATGCATGCTGGACAGAGTAGTGACCATGGTGCACCTCTCATTTGACTCTGACTGGTGTGAGCACTTCCTAGTTTCAACCCACCAGGAATCCTGGTCAGGCTCTTTGCTCTTCCACGGCGACCCTGTCTTCAGCAGTGGGTGTACCACCTGCTCCCAGGAGCTTCATAGGCCACTTGTAAGCCACAGTGAGCCCCCAGGGCATGTGCAGTCACATCAAGACAGGACGGACCTTGCATGCGTTCTCAAGGTGGGACCCACTCTCAGTCCCTGCAGACCCTGCTCCCCAGGAGGGGGATGGGAGGGAGGCAGCATTGCTTGTCACTGCAGCAAGCAGTCTGTATCCTCAGGCAGCCTTAGCTGGGCCCTCTGTCCCTAGGGAGCCAACAGCTTTTCATGCTGACCAGGACAGACTGGCCACCCCTCCCCAGGCACAGAGCCCTGCCGCATGTGGAGTCCAAAGAACACAGCCAAGTAGGGGGGCACAGGTTGGCCCTCTTGGGGCGCTTTTGTCAGAGTCCCATGGACCAGAGCAGCTACTGGCTTCCACGGGAAAGATGGCAGCCCCAGGCAGCCCACCCAACAGCCCTGTGCCTTAAGACGTGGGGAAGGCAGAAGACTAGGGCATCGCTGAATCCAGGGCTCAGGCCTGTTACCCCCAGTGCTGGCAAGAGGAACGTAGGCCTGGAGAGTTGTCCAGATAAAAGGGATAGTGGCTGGAAACAAAGGCCTTTGGCTGAAGCATCCTAGGATGCCTCCACAAGGAGGAGAAGGCATGGCTGTGATCACAGGGAGCTCATTAAAGCTCAAGGGGACACGGTGCTCCGGGTCGGGGTGTGTCTGACATGCAGGGGTCTTGGTGGGTTTTCTCCTGAATTCCATGTGCTCCATCCTCCAACCACTTCCTCTTTTTGCATTTATTAAAATTATGACCCGGGTTCGGGGTGCAGGGTGGGCAGGTGTTTATGTGAGGTGGAGAAGGGCTGAGAAATTCAGTGCATCCTTTTTCAGAGCACTACTGAAATGGGGGCCTTGCTCTTCCATCCTCCCAGGCCAGATTAGAGAAACTTGCCAAAAAATATCACATATACATCTACATGGGCAGGGACGGAGGGTGCAGGAAAGTTCTAGAGCTTAAGTGGTATTTGCTTTAGGCAGATAAGGTATTTCCCATGAATGAAGACTGAGGCAGCTGCGCTGTGCAGCCGGAGCACACGCCATCACACAGGAGGCGGGAGGGGACAGGCTGGGATCCCCAGGGATTCAGGACCCTTGCAAAGTTCCATAGCACATCCTCCACGTGGGGGACCTGTTTAAAGACTCTAAAGAGAATTGCCCAAAAAGGAGCTCCCTGAGAAGTGTTTCCACATCTGCTCTCTGAGAATGCAGCATTCCCTCCGGCTCACCCCACACAGTTTGCAGAAACCCACCTGGGCTTGGGGATAAAGCCACTCCCACAACCCAGGAAGGAGGGGCTGAAGAAGCCCCTTCCCAGGTGGCAGAGTGGTGGAGGGAAAGGCAATGGGTATTTGGAAAAAGCTAGGGCCTAGCCCTGAGAGTCAGTCAGTTTTCACCTTTCCTGAGGGCCACAGAGGGGTGGCACACCCGCTTCCTGGCAAGGCTACCTCTACTGGGCTAGCAGGCTGCCCTGCACACTGGCCAGGTGGCCACAACCTGGTCTCCACAGGAATGCAGACTGCAAGTGTGTGGAGCTGGTGAGCTCCCCAGTGAGCGTGGGCCTTCTAAGAGAGGAAGTGGAGGGTGGGCTGAGGGGCTCAGCAAACCTGGGCATTCCTGGAGCTCCCAGGCTATTCTGGACAGAGTCCTGAGCACACAGGCTCCGCATCACAGACCCCTGCCCCAGTCTCTGCACAACTACTTTCTTCATAACTTAGCAGACCAATAAGGGCCTTTGAAAGCACATAAATACAGAAGCCGGTGTGGCTGGCAGGGCAGCAAAGCACTGCTCCCCCACGGAAGTCTGAGACCCTGCCCGGTCTGCATGGGGGTCTGTCCTGGAGGAGGATCGAGCAAATTTACAAAGCGCCGAGAGTAAGTGCACTGTGGTCCATCTCGAGGTGGCAGAGAACTAGTTTTTCCTTTTCTGGGCAGCCTTTCTCTTCTTCTGTCGCTTCTTTTTTCCTATCTTTTCTTTTTTCCCCACTTTTTCTTCTCTGCGCCCCCTTAGATAAAATTAGTAGAACCATTAATAATGTGCAAATAAACAAAAGTTCGTCTCAGTCTGCATACGATTTAACACTGGCCCATGTACCAGTTAAACTGTGCTTTCAGTCTCAGACCTGGAGGCCCCTGGTCAAAGCACTGTTTATCAGTGATTTACTAAAATAAATTGGACATTTCCTTCCATTCAAACAAATGTTCCATGGGCTCCTAGAACACCTTTGTGAATGGGTTACAGTGACTGCCCATCTACCAACCTGAATCTGGTTCCCACTGGGGACAAGGAATCCACATCTCAGGGTACACCCAGGGCCAGGCTGGCCATTGCGGTCCTTGTCACCTTGCCCTGCCCTGCTCTCATGGGACTTTTTCTCCTCAATGCAGGGCTGAACTCTTAGCTTTCTCTAAGGAATGCCTGCATTTGGACATTTGGAGGCTGCGGGCCCCAGGTTCAGACTGCCATTTGGAAGAGGAGAAAAAAGGCAGTGGTCCCACCTTCCCCTTTCTAGACGCCTGTGAACACTCCTGGGAATGAATGCAATTGTTCTGGAGAGCAAGGGAGAGAGCTGGTTAGCAGATTTTTATTAGAGCAACTGGCTCGTGACTGTCACATTAAAATGATTCAAGCTGAATGGTATTTAATGATTTATGGGGTGAGGCCACCTGTCCCTGTGAAAGCTTGATATTAACCATGGCCTGGAGTCATGGGATTTTTACATGGGAAAATGTGAAAGGTTGATATTACTAGGGTTGAGTCTCTGGGGATTACATGGGGATGTTAGGAGAACCGAGGAGGAGGAGGGAGGGAAGAGGAATTAGTGAGTCAAATATTATTCTTCAGAAAACCAGCACTACTATTTCAATTGGGTTTAAAAAAAAAAAAAAAAAAGATCCAAAAACTTGAGCTGCAGATCTAATCTGCTCGTGAGAAAAAGCCCATACACTGTCACACATGGGCTGTGAGAAGGGGTCTCCGGCACCTGACCGCAGGCAGGCTTAACTGTATAAACCAGAAACTTCTATGAGCTCCATCACTAACAACTAATGAATTTTATTTCAGGTAAATAAATTCCCACATACAGTAGGAGGTTTATACCATGAAACAATTAGCATTTTATTGCTAGTGCATATAATGTCACATTTGATACAATTTTAGTACAAGTGAAAAAATACACTGTGGCTAACATTGAAAAGCTGCAATCACATTTATATATCATATATATTTCTTTACAAATTGCCAGTAGTTTCAGATAATAGAGAAGTATAAACTACTGACATTCATATGGCTCCACTTCAAATATATGAATTGTTCGACTATAAATATATTCTGAAATACATTTGTTTTCTAAAGAAACGTAAAAAAAAATGTGCACAAAAATATATATAAAAAATGCCTTGTAAAAAGTTACAAATAACACCAGGACCATCTGTGGATCGCATTTATGCATGGAAATGTCATCTTGCCAACAGTTCTGATTGGAACCTGAAACCCTGCTGTGGCTTCAGGAGGGGGCAGTGGCAAGATGCTGGTTTATTCATTGATTTTTTTCACTTCTGATTTCAGAAACCTCAGAGTTTGTAGTGCCTCCATGGCATACATAGGCTTCAGAGGCAATCACAAAACCAAATCGCTCAGAGCGAGCTCTCAGATTTAAAATTGCATTTGATTCTGTAAAGACTTGTCTTTTGTGGGTAAGCAGGGGGACCATCACACATCCCCAGGACAGGGCCAGCTCCATTCGGGAGGAGGCCAAAGACAGATCTCACAGAGGGCCCGAGCTGGGGGGCAGGCCCTGGGAGGAGAGGGATGCAGGGCACGAGGCCCAGCGATCACCCTCTTCCCGGCTGGTGCGGCGCTGATCAGGCTACAGAAATGAGAAGCAGAAGCGGGATTAAGCATGCTCTCGGAGTCGGGGAGAGGGTGGGAATAGCTGGGAGAGGGGTCTCTGAGCACAGTCCCAGTGACAGTGGCTTCTACATGGAGCCCACAGAGCCAATCATTGAGGTTGAAAGAGGAGGTGAAGGCAGTGGCAGTACCCAGCCCCGGTTGGTATCTGAGCGCCATAGAGGCCTTCCTCCTGGGAGGGGCGCTGCTGCAGGAGCCTCAGCGTCTCGAGGAAGGATACTTTTTGTAACTCCCTGTTGAGCCACCACCTGACTGTGCCCAGACTCCCCAGGGGAGCAGAGGAGATGCTCCAAACAAGCCAAATTCAGATCTTGAAGTAATCGTTGGTTTAAAAAATGAGAATGAGAATGATGATGACTGTGATGATCATGAAGGAACTAACTGCTTGGAAATGCTATTGATAATACAATTTCTTTCTTAGAAAACCCCAGTAATAAAAGCTCCAACGTGCACGGGTACAGGGCATGGATGAATACAAGCTGCAATATCATACCGTATGCTATAAATGCGGTGTCTAAATGCTGGCAAACCTCAGGCCCGATCCCAGATCAATGTGCCCACCCCACACACACACCCGGTCCTCATGATTAAGGCCCCCTCCCCCACATCTTTGCCCTTTCATCTCTCACAAAGTTTCAGTTTTCCTCAAGTGGGTCTAGCGGAAAGTCCTTTTTGGCTGTTGTGCTTACTTGTTTAAAGCTTTCTCCAGGTACTCCTGAATCCACTTTAGCTTCGGGTCAATGCACACTTGTCTGTTGTTGTTCTTCAGCCGAGCTCTGTGAAAACAGAATGGCAACAGTGTGCAGCTGCACAGGAGGAAGGCGCTGCTGCAACGTGTGCATCCGCTCCCCCAACACCCATCTAGGGCCCTTGCTGGCACCCCGTGCTCCACTTGGGCATGCTCAGGCTCCAGAGGTGCTCCCGGTGTGCTGGGGAAAGCTCGGCACTGGCAGTACAGGAAGTTCCATTGCAGAGACACAGAAATGGGAACAGAAGTCTTTCCGTGGCGGTGCAGGGGGAATTCATGTAAGGGAGCATTTGAGCTGCCTTTGAAGGGTAAGTAGGAGCTTGGAGAGTAAATAAAGGAGAAGGGAAAATCAGAAGCAAATACACCAGGGGGGTTATCAAAGCACGCAGAGGACACTGAGGAAGGGGAGGACAGGATGCTCTAGGCGCCTGTGGAGGGGAGAATGGAGAGCAACAGATGAGAGGTTTATTTGGATGGGTCATCTTGATAGACATAGGGCCGACTTAAGGATGGGCGTGAGGAAGCCTGGAGGCAGGAGGCCTCCAGAAGTCACCGCAGTCTGACCGGGAGGGTGACCAGCCAGGGAGGAGAGGGGCAGTGCAGGTGGCTTACCAGAAAATAGTTTCTAGAAAGATTTTACAAGTTCACTGAATGTTTCTTGGTCTCATTTGTTTTTAAGTTCACACTCTCAAGAGCTTCCCTACAGGCAAATTCCTGGGGAAGGCCTGATTCATCTCTCTGGATCTCTTGCCAGAAAGCCCTAGGTGCCAGGGAATGTCACACAGCCCAAGTACTTAAGGGTCTTGAGGACAGTGGCTCAGGGGCACCCAGGGAGTCTTCAAGCAGCCTGTCCATTAGGTGAAGAGGGTTACAGAGGTGGGTGTGGCTCGGAGCAACCCACTTTGGGGTGCAAATCTAGGCCCTGCCATTGTTAATTTAGTGTCTGTTCAGACCTGAGAATTGTATTTGGCATCTTCAACTTCAAGCAGGTCCATGCTAGCTAAATTCAGTATCTTTAAAATACTCTTCACAAGAGATAAAGTATCATGTTGTAGACAAAGTACTGAAAAAACATTCATATTCTAGGGCCCTAAAATATACTGTAAATAACAAACACATTCAAGGCAGTAAAGGGTTAACTCAAAACTAAAAACAGTTTTCTAAAATCAAAACTAAAAACTGTTGGTGTTGGGTGGAAAAGTCTTTGGGAATTTGTAGCTTTGGTTCCAACTGCTGTCTCCCCACTCCAGTTTTTGCACTAGGACTTCTGAGCAATCAAATCCTCTCCAAGAGACTCCCTGAGCCCTTGCTTCCCCGTGTTCAGACACAGGACTTCTTGAGCATGAGAGGGCCAAGCTATAGGCTTTCAAGCACATGGCTTTCTTCGTGCACTTCTTGCGGTTTTCTGTACCCAGCTGAGATTCTCTTGTCTTGTGGAGGTGTGATTTTGGTCTTTGTTTCCCAAATGAATAAAATCAAATGTTAGCGGCTGCCATCCACACCAAAACCTCATATGTTGTACTTGAGAAAATACAGGTAAGTGAGCTGAAAATGTTGAAGTTTCACCCAATGGTTAAAGAGGACTTAAACTGAATTTAGGTCTTGTGAGTTAACGTAGGGCACCGGATCCCCGAAACTGGCAGGCAATTTATCACTGTTATTAACTAAGGGCTGGCTAATTTAGTAGGCTTCAGCCAAAACCCTGGCGAAGCCCATAGTTTCTCCAGCATCTAGCTGTGCTGTGCTGAAGAAAGGAGGTTTGGAAAGAAGAGAGAACTACTACCAGCACAGCAGGGTGTGCAGGCCAAGAGCAGCTTTTAAAATTCATGCCTGGTGGCATACTAAAGGTCCTCATGGTAAAAATAGCTGCCACTAATTATGCCAAGTTCAAGGTTGGACACTTGGCTTATGTCACTTCTACACCTTTAACAAGACTTGGGTTAGATGTTACTATGTTCGTTAGATGCAACTTTGTTCGTTATATGATGTTCAAGACTTACACAATCTGAAGGGCACAGTTCGGAGTGTTGAGAATTTTGAGATGCTTGACGTTGGCTCTGGCAACATGGCTTTCGAAGAATCGGCATGGGCATCTGTAGCTCAGACTGACGGGCTTCCCTAGAAGAGGTAAGGAGAACAAGGCACTTGAGTACCCTGCCAGATTTTGGTAATGTGTGTCTGGGTCTGCAGCAGTTGGTGCAGCCATTAAGGATCAAGAGACGGCATCACCCGGGTGAGTTCCAGGTTACTGGTGCATTTTGGGAAAGACCATCTCCTCAGGCAGCACGGTGAGTTCTGGCTGAGCTCAGACTCAGCTTCTACAGGGCAAGGAGACTAACAGGCCTGGGGAGAGCTGGACCCTAGATGAGGGGGGGGATTAAATTAGAAGCCACCTGCTCAGTGTCTCAAGGTAAAGGTAGTAATTATAGGAGATAACGGTTTCAGTCCAAGGTACTGAGATTCCCAGTTACTCTTTGTAAAATAAATTCCTCAAGGGACAACTAAGAAAGATCTCTTTACTCAGGGAAAAGGAAGGGGGACAAGAGGCTCCAGGCTCTCTGGCCTCTCTCCTCTGGCCCAGGCCTCTAGTCAGCAAGCACAGTAGCGCTCAGGAATGCTGCCCTCCCCAACCCCACAGCTCCCTCCTCACATTCACCTAAAGCTCTGGAAGGCACAAAAGAATCCTGGCTGGCTTCCTACCTGTGAGTCCCCTGAGAGCAGGCCAAGGGCCCACCTTCTGCCCAGCACTTCCCCCAAGGCTTGGAGATTAGTGGAGCTGGAGTCAAATGTGGTTTTCATTGCCTAGGCAGGGATTCTGTGGCCTCAGGAATTGTATTAAGATCTTTACAAAATCACCAATTTACAAAATGCCATAATTGACACTCATTAGTGTGAATTAGCAAGGGGCTCCTGCAGAACCCACTGCTCAACCTTTAAATATAGAATTGCAAGCCCTGGAGGGCTGGGATTTGTGTGTGCTTTTTGTTTTTTTGTTTTTTTCCTTGCAGATTGTATCCAAGCCCCGCTTAATACCCCAAATTATTTGAACTTGTGGATCCTTTCATCAGAGATTAAATGTATGTCCAAGAATATTTAGTCCAGAGATTTTTTTTTTCTTTTTCTTTTTTTTTTAAGCTTGCCTGTTTATAAAGTTCTGAGAAGCCTCTGTCTGAAGTTCTACACCTTTGGGAGAGAATGCTGGGGAAGCAGGAAGAAATCTTGAGTAAGGGGCTCATTTTATTTTATTTTTTTCTACAGGCTGCCATCAATTGAGGGATGATGTGGACTAGGAACAGCAGTGTGTATTTAGCCACCAAGTTGCAGGAAAAGGGGACCACTTGTCCCCCCACTTCCTTGTCCCCTGGACCAAATGCAACTCCCTGAAACCCAGGAGAAAGCCAAACATCAGGTTGCTGGTGACTCATGGCACTGGAGAGACCCAAAGCAGCCTTCACATTTGTACCTGATCTAACTCCAGAAAGGCACCTCTGGGGCTCGCTTCCAGCAGCTGCACTGGGACCCTGCAGGGGAAGTCTGCACTGCACTGTATGTAACCAGATCACCTGGGAAAGCCACCACCAGGGCCCCGGCCTGCAGCCTGGGTAACTGAGGAGCTAAACGCTCCTCTCTGAGTGTTGTGCCTCCAGGTTTCCCTGGATTTCTTTTGGGCCCTTCCAAGCTGAGGCAGGGGGTGGGTTGGGGGTGGACAGGAGAATAGGAGCCCAGTAGTGAGGCACAAGCCCCCCCACCCCGCCCCCAAGCAACAGTGAGCTTGAAGGTATGCAGCCAAGGGCAAATGCCGCAGCCGCCCCCGCTGGGGTGGGTGGGGCTGTGACTCTCCAGCGCCCAAAGAAGAGAAGCTCCTCTGGCTCCCCTAACCAAGCAGCGGTGATCAGGCCAGAAATCAGAACCTATTCAGAGCTCAACACACAGGCGCACTCTCCTCTCCCCCTACACCCCTCGGGATTATCCGTTTCCTTCAAAAGCAATTCTTGTTTCTACTCCCAGGACCTAAGGCCCGCCTGTCAAGCAGCGAATTTCAACAGGTCTTTTTAAAGTGACAGAGCCCCCAGGTGTGCTTACCAAAAGAAAAGGGTTTCGTGTGCACCTCATGTGCTCTTTCCTCCAGCTTTTTGTCAGTAAGACTAACTTTCCCAACCGTTCTGGATGTAAATCCGTGTACTGGCAAGAATCCTGACTGGCTCTGATGGTACCCGGGATTTGGGACCCGGTGAGCCTGGCTCCAGGAGTTTTCAGAAAGCCTTCCAGTCTAATGCAGAGACAGGAGCCCAGCTGGCCCCTCCAAGCAGGCTTGGGAAGGGGGCCCACCCTGAGTTTAACCCCGGGAAGCCCAGGAGCCCAGCTGCCTGACGGAAGTCAGCCAGTGGGGGAGGGGCAGGACCCCTGGCCGAGCTCTCTCTGTATTGCAGCTTAAGGACTAACTGTGGGGCCAGAGGGAACACAGGCACTGCGAGGTGAGGGAAAAAAAAAAAACAAGCATTCTGGCGATGTGTACAAGGAGAAGCAGACCTGCCTGGAGCCTGGCCCCTGCCCTGGTTACTTGGCTGCCAGTGGGGCAACTCTGAAGGCCATGTCACCCTTCCCAGGCTAAGAGGAGTCTGGGACAGACCCCACGTCTTTGTGCTTCCCCCAGGTCAGCTGCACCCATAACTCAAGGACCGGGGTGCCTCATTCCAAGCCTCTCTCCAGCCCTCTAGGGGAGGGGGCAGCACCGTTTCCCAGAGCGGTGCACTGTGACACCTCCACCCTCATCCCACCACTCAGTCAATAACCGCCCAGACCAGAGTCCTTATAGGAACAGAAGAATATCCAGCAATAAAATCTAGAAACATGCCCCATGACTTGTGGGGTCAGTGTGGAGACACTGCCTCAGGGACTTTTCAACAACGACAAACATTCCCAATTGCCTTCAGTCTGTGTCCTGAACACTTCTCAGGCAGTCCGCCACGACCCCGGGCGGCCCAACCTCTCCTGCCCGGCTCAGCTGCGCTGGCCCTGCTCACATCAGCGCGCAGTCCACGGCCAGCGAGGACGCCGGGGCCGCGTCTGCACGAACCCAATCGAGGGCTTGAGGCGCGCTGGGCCCGCACAGCCCACGGCTGCAAGAGCACTCAGGGTGTCCTTCAACTCTTTGCAGGAAATTTCGCAGCCAAGGAAGCGCAGCGGCCTGAGCCACAGGGTTTCGTCTCGTGTGTTCAGAGGCAATAGTTTATTTTGGTTTGCAGCGGTGTCCTATGACAGGGCAGCGAGTTTCTCTTCAGCGAAAGAAAAGAAAAAAGCCCTCTCCCAGTGAAACGGTACACCACGGTTCCCAGTGGCTTAGGGCCTTGGAGATTGAACTTTGCTGCAGCTCTCATTCAGGGGCAAAGCGCTTGGCCGGCTGGTGACAAAAGCGCCTATCTGCAGGTGTGTTTGGGGAGCTGGGGAGGCGGCGTGGGAGGCCCAGAGGGTCCCTAGGCCTCTCTCAGGTGAACCCGAGAAGAGGCAGGGAGGTAGAGGCTGGACGCGCGCCCAGATCCGCGTCGCTGCGGACCGCGGAGCTGTGCAGAAGCGCGGCCTGGCGGGTGGCACAAGCCCGACAGCTGCGCCGCGCAGCCCGCCCGCGCCTGGCCCAGAGCCCCGCGAGGGTGTGGGGAGAGGATAGGCTTCGCAGGGAGCCGAGGCTGCGCGGCTGCATCAGACCTCACAGCCTCGAGTCGCGGCATGAGGCGAACTTTGCAAAGCGCACTCTCACCATGCACCTCCCGACCTCCAGCACTGTGCTCAGCGGGACCTCGGAGCCCATTCGCCGCTGGAAACCGAGCTCCGCGCGGGAATGCAATGGCTGGGGGTGTGGGCGGGCAGGGGTCTGGGATCCGCGACTCCCCACCTCCGCGCCTTCCCGCGCCAGCCCCGAACGCTCCCTCGGGGCATTCCTGCCCAGTTGTCCCGCCTGACCTCGCTCTGCAGCCAGCCTGAGGTCGGGCGGTCGCTCTCTGCAGGTCACAAAGCCTCGGCGCAAAAGTAGCTTTGGACCCGACACCGCCGGAGCTCCCAGCGAAGCGAGCTGCCTCCACCCCCACTGTGCCGGGCGGCTCAAACTGCGGACGCAAGCAGAGGAGTTGTGGCTCTGCGCCGGGCGGGAGCCGGAGCTCAGACCCTCGCCAGGGCCTCCCCGCCAAGGGCACTCACCGTCGCTGAGGCAGAGCGTGGTCAGCACGAGGGCCAGCACGACCACGACCTTGGCGTTCATGGCGCTGGCTGGCGGGCGGACTAGCGCGGGTCGCGGGCCGGACGCAGAGCTGGCACTTCGGCTAACAGAGAGTGAAAGTGCGGCGGTGGGAGGCGCGCGCCGGGCGCTTTACATGCGAGAGCCAGGCGGGGCGGGGCGGGGCGCACGGCGAGGGGCGGGCCCGGAGCCGAGTGCTGGCCGTGGCCGGGGTCTCTGAGGCGCAACTCCCTCGGCGGCGCCCCCCACCCCTCCCCCTCGCCCCTCCTCCGCGCCCGCTGCGCTCGGTGGCCGCAGTGCGCTCCGGCCTGTGACCTCAGGCTCCAATGGGCCACGCACCGCAGGCCCAGTCTGCAGTGAGGTCCGCAGCCTGGGTGACGCCGGCTGGAGGGCCGCTTGTTGTCCCTGTGACAGGGCCCCGCTGGAGAGACTGAGGACCTTAGGCTGAAAGTGGGGCGCGCGTGGAAAGCTGCAGGATGGGGCCTTTCGATGGCAGGAATTGAATGAGAACCAATGAAAAGCAAACGAGTTGCTCCCGGGGCTGAGGGGCTGCTGGCGACGGCGGTCCAAGGCAGCCGAGGGGGTCCTGCTTTCTGTGCGTGGGGGACTCAAGCTTGCCACCTGCCAGGCTAGCGGTGCAGCCGCCATGAGAGCTCGGTCCGCGGGAATGAGACCGGTCTTTGCAGTCAGCGTGGCTCTGACTCCAAGCCCATGGCGTCACCAGCCGAGCCTCAGTTTCCTCACTTGTACAAAGCAGAAGGCCCTGGCGGCCGTCAGTAAACGCGAATATAGCCTTTGTAGCTCCGATCTCTCAACTGTGAAATGAGCTAATCACAGGCTCACCCCGCGGAGTGGGACTGGGGAGATTCAATGAGACCCACCCCACGCCGCGAAGTCCTCTGCATCATGTCTGACAGGCAGACGGTACTCAATAAATGGAAGCTTTAAGTCCTTTAAACCTAAGTGTTTCCTGCTTTACCCAAGAAAAGCTCCACGCCACCCAAAGAGCTGAGACAAGAACTCCCCCACCTGGACCTCCACCTCCTAGGACAATACTACTGGCGTCTGCCATTTGGGTCCAGAAAACTCTTCCCACCGAGCCGTCCCTCGGCGTTGCTTAGCTCTCCGGATACCACCGGGACACCTCAGATGGCCCCAGCCCGGCGGCGAAGGGAGGGTGCGGGCCGGCACCCGGGAGCCGCGGGGGTGAGGATAGCGCCCCTTTGGGCCTCGCTTTGTGACCTCGGGCTGCCCCGGCCACCTCTCTGTGTCCTTCCCCGCACAGCGTCCAGCGGAGTGGAGTCAGTCGCCGCGTGCATCCAGGGGCCTGCCCTGGTGACACATCCGTGTCCCTGGGGAGTCCTGGCCGTTGGGGAGTGGGCTGGCCCGCCAGGCCTGCGGTCAGCGGCTCCATTAGGCGGGGGCGGTCAAACAGGAGGCCGCGAGGGCTCCGGAACTCCGCTGGTGGGAATGGGTGTTTTCTGCGTGTTTTTTTTTTTTTTCCAAAACCACTTTGGCCGTTAGATGGCTATGTGCCGGCACTCCATCCATCCATCCATCCATTCACCCACTCTGGGCACTGGGCTTGAAGCCGGGAACCCCACTGACTTGGCCCTTGCCCTTAAAGAACTGAAGGCAGTGAGGTCCAGTGAAGAAGGCAGCTGTCCAGTGAAGAAAGCAGGTCTTTGCTGGGCTGGACGGGTGAGCTTGGCCGAGTACTAGCCGCAGCGCTGGGGCTCTGGCGTCCCCTGGTGGCAGCGCCTCCCTCCCGGCTCCGAGAGCTCTGGCGCGCTCCATTCCTGCGCAGCTGGTGAAACCAGGGAGGGCAAAGGGGTCCGGGGGAAATCTACACCCGGGCAGAGGGGCACCCTGCAGCTGGGAGACCCGACCCCGCGGGAGCCGGGAGGCCTCGCTTGCCCTTAAATCTAGCCAAAGCAAAAGCCACCGCCTCTCGTTGCGTCGTCTTCTTTTTTTCTTTGCCACAAAATCAGGTGGGCAGCTGGACCTAGGATCTGTTCCAGAAGCCTGAAAGGCCCGCGTGGGCTGAGTCGAGAGCGTACCAGTGCTTCAGGCCTGGCCGCCGCCCCTCCTGCAGGCGCCCTGCGGCCCCAGAGCAGAAGCTAGTGTGGCACCCATCGGGGCCATCCCTTCCGCTAGTCGTTCGTTGAATACTTACTGAGCGGCACCCATTGAGGCCATCCTTTCCTCTAGTGGTTCGTTAAATACTTACTGAGCACCCACTATGTGCTAGACCTAGGCTACATGTTTGAAGTACTTTAGAAAAGGCACTAAACCTTTAGAAGCACATGGCACTAAGCATAAGTACGCACAAAATACTTAGAAGGTCATTATATGCTAGGGGAAGATGCAGCACAGGAAAGTGGGGTGGGAGTTAGGATTTTAAATAGGATGGCCAAGGATCCATATTTTAGGTACAAGCCTAACAATTTTACAATTTGGCGATTGAAATTTAAAACCCTGTACACTCTGGAGGCCTCTGCACCGCCTGCACAGGCAGGCGGCCATCAGACCAGGCCATTTTAACATGGCTCCAGCTCACTCGGCCACAGGGGCACCTCTCAAATTGGGGTCAGCGAAGCTCCCCACCCTTTTCTCTGTGTCCTGTGCTTATGCTTATGCTCAAAATGTTCCACCTTTCCTTCTCTGCCTGGGGACTCTTATTTCCCATAGAGCCCTACAGCAACCCACCTTCTCCCTGAGGTCTTCAGACTGTGCCGCTCTGCCAGGTAATGCAGGGCACTGTGGCTCCTCAGGGATGCCTTGTTAAGCACAGTTCAAGGTGGGAGGCGGGAGTCTGGCTGCTGAGTTAAAGGCAGGACATCTCCTGGGCTGGCATGTGTGGTATGTCTCTAGACCCTTGGGCAGCATCTGCCCACGCCCCTCTGCCTGGCCTGGGCCGTTCACTCCTCCAGGGCCCAATCACTGGGAATGCAAGAGGGTCCCCAGTAGGGATTGAAGGTTTACACTAAATCCGTGTTGTACAGTGTGTAATTGACAAGGTGACTTCAGGTAGTACTCTGAAATTTGTAAAATATAGATTTATGTATTTATTTTTTAAAGTAATAAGAAAAAATTAACAGTAAAGGCAGATATTTCAGACATTGCTCAGTTTTTTTTAACATATATGGTTCAAGTTTTAAAAAGTAAGTCATTTGAAACTAACATAGCAAGTACTAGTCTAGGTGGCTGGAGATATAGCAAAAATTTTGACAGCAATACAGATAGATCTGAAATTTGAAAACCTTTTCTAAATGAAGAATAGTTTTTGTATTGTTTGATACCCTCCCACCCCAATCCCCCTTTTGAAACAAATATTTGGCCCCAAAGTGCTGAAACACAAAATCATACAAGGGAAGCACAATGTCTTCCTCACTCACCTGCCAGGTGAGGCTGGAGAACGCTGGTCCAGGAGCGCTCAGGTTGTAGGAAGACTGTGAGGCCCTATGGGATCCCTGGACACCCTCGGCCCTGCCACCCCTCCAGGAGTGCTGCTCTCCCAGCTCCCATGCAGTCCTGGAGGGACCCACAGGAGAAGGTTGCAGGTGCTCACCCCTCCCAGCCACCCACATCTGCCCTCACCCCTTTGACATCTGGCCCTGGAGTTCAAGAGCAGGTGGCCTATTCCAGGAACCAGGAAGCCTGGTGCAGAAGACAAATCCTCACTGCCTTGCTGATGTCATCTGTGCAGCAGGTACACTAGCTGGCATGGTGGATTTAGTCAGTGTGAAACCACGTGGCCCAGAGAAGGCCCTTAGGAAGATACTGAACAGTGTACTTACATAGGACTTTAGTTTGCTTTCTTTGAATTTGTTACATTTGGTACTTTCAAAGACCAAGCTTACAGAATAAGTCCCAGTGTCTTAGCTTTGAAGACATGGAGTCCAAGTCTCCATGGGCTCTGAGCCCAAGGCTCAGAGTTGAGGGCCTTGGCCAACATGACAGAGCCAGGCAGGAGCAAGGGTGCATCTCTCTGGGGACAACATCTCTGGATCCTGGAAAATCAGCCAGGCCCTGGAAGCACACTTGGGGACATAAGTCACTCCCATGGCAGTCGTCCAGGGAGCCTTTTGGAATCCCATACCCAGGGCCAGGACTTGGCATTTGACCAGCTGGCCATATTTTTCCCATCTACATCCTCACTGGCCTCAAGAGCCAGTTGCAAACAGCCCCAGGTTGCCGTAGAGGGAAGGACCCCTGGGAGACAGAGCTGGTCCCCACTGGCTCAGGGCACATGTGTAGGCAAGCAAGGCACACGGTCAGGGTATGTGCATGTACAGCAGGCCAGGACTTCTGTCTGAGCAGGTCCTGCCCAAAGACTCCCTTGCTTGACAGTGCTGAGGCAGGGGGATCTGAGAATGTAAGAATGAGAAACTCAGTTTCTCCTTACTCTCATAACACAAAATACTTCTGTTACTTCAGATGTGTGTGGTGGAGTGGGGTTTCCCCACATACAAAGCCAGTAGTCCTTCAGCTGCAGACACCAGCTGGCTGTCCTCTAATTCAGTTCAACTCTGAAACTCTACCTGGAGGTAGGCTCAGGCCCCGCAGGTTGAGGCCCCAGTGCCACAAGGCTGCCCCTACTTCAGATACCAGTTGCAAGCCCTGGGTTGTTTTCCCCGTGCTTCTGACCAAATGACCATAAATTAGGGTTTCTACGACCCCATCCTTGGGTTTCATTAATTTGCTACCACAGCTCAGGGAGCTCAGGGAAGCACTTATGTTTACTGGTTTATTAAAAAGAGTATTATGGGCTGGGCGCGGTGGCTCACAGCTGCAATCCCAGCACTTTGGGAGGCTGATGTGGGTGGATCAGCTGAGGTCAGGAGTTCGAGACCAGCCTGGCCAACATAGTGAAACCTCGTCTCTACTAAAAATACAAAAATCAACTGGGCTTGGTGGTGGGCACCTGTAATCCCAGCTACTCGGGAGGCTGAGGCAGGAGAATCGCTTGAACCCAGGAGGCGAAGGTTGCAGTGAGCGAAGATCACACCACTGCACTCCAGCCTGGGCGAAAAAAGCAAAACTGTGTCTCAAAAGAAAAAAAATAAGGGGGGTATTACGAAGGCTACAGAGGAAGAGATGCACAGGGTGAGGTTTGGGGGAAGGGGACATGTAGCCTCCATGCCCTCTCCGGGCACCATTCTCCAGGAACCTCCACTGTCCTGAAGCCCTCTGAACCAAGCTTTGCTGTGTTTGTATAGAAGCTTCATTACATAAACATGATTGATTACATCACTGGCCATCAGTAACAGCCTTCAGCACTATTTCCTTCCTCAGAGGCTGATGGGGTGGGGCCATAAGTTCCCACCCTCTAATGCTGCTTGGTCTTTTTGGTGACTAGCCCCCACCCCAAAGTTACCCAGGGTTGCCAGCCATCAGTCAAGTAAACCAAAGATTTTAGGAGTTGCATGTCAGGAAGCTGGGACAAAGACCAAATATATATTTCACAATAGTGCAATTGATATTTCCTGGGACATTCCCAGGGACCGTTGGACTATCAGGCTCATGTTCTAGGGCAAATCAGACCCAAGGCCCCAAGAGTTCAGATCTGTGCCCCTAGTCTCCACACCAGTTCCCAGGAACCAAGTAGTGAACTCCTCCTGTGCTCAGTCACCACAATCAGGCCTGGATGCCTTCTGCCTCCCTTTCCTAACCCCACCTCTCTCTCCTATTCCCCTTGCCTCTGGGCAGACTGGACTCAGCAGCCAGGGCTCCACTGAAGGTTCTAATACTGGAGTATACATCAGCCCCTACCTATCAGAAGCCCCAGAGTGTGCACACTGAGAGTGTGAACAGCACTGACACTAGAGTCACCCTGTGCTGGGCGCCTTCTGTTGCCTCCTTGCATCTAGCTGATGAGGTGGGTTCAATGGCAAGGCCATTTCCTGAACTAAGGGACAGAGATCACAAAACTATTATTTGTCAGGGCTGGACTTTAAATCCACTCTGAAGTACGGCTGTTCCTGGTGAAGAAGAAAGAACTGGTTTGCCACATAAAATACAGCACACCCAGTTATGTTTGAATTTCACAGAAAAGCAAGGGTTTTTTTTTGTTTGTTTTTGTTTGTTTGTTTGTTTTTGTTTTTAAGTATCAATGTGTCCCAAACATTGCATGGGGCATGGGGTATACTTATTAAAAAGAATTATCAGTGTTTGCCTGAAATTCAGGTTTAAGGGAGCATCCTGTATTTTCATTTGCTGAGTTTATGCTCGTCACATTGCCATAGCCCCCCGCCTTGTGGTCTTCTGCCTGGCCCTTCAGAACATGTGGTTGAGGTTGGGAAGGGAGGTTATGGAGTCACTCATTTTTTTCATTGAGAGGATTTCTTGAGTTTTATTAACACAGAGATGCTAGAAAGCGGTGCATGAAAGCAATATAAGAATGATCTTTTCTTGTTCTCTTTTCTGGGATGAGCAGTGTAACACAGCGCCTGCCCCAATCCTACCCTTCCAGAAATAGTCCTGGCCATGCCTGAAGCAAGGGTAGGCAGGTCTCTTATCCCCAGTATCACCAGCCCTGCTCTTCCTCTGGTCCCAGCAGATGTGTATGATGCCCAGCTACTGATACTCTTTCCATCCCTTTCAGATGGGTGAGCTGTGTGTGGAGAAGGAGGGGAGAAATATCCCAGTAAAGAGGGCCACGTGAGCAATATGCTGGGCTGGTGGGATTCTGCATGCGAGGAAAGAGCTCAAGAGCTGCTGTGGGTTGTGAAGGAGGAGCTGGGTCTGCTGCCTGCACAGATGGTCCCTTCCAATTAGAGAAGCCAGGATTCCAGCTCCACTGGCCCTCCTTGTTTGGAAGAGGAATTTGTACTTCTTTCTTCACTCTACATCCATGTGGCTGGGTGTCTGTAGTCTTACTGCATGGATTATCTGGACTGGGCTGTACACAGAGGCTGCTGAGAGAGGCTTTCAAGGCTGAGTGCAAATGTAGGCTTCACCAGCAGCCTGGCCTAGGACATGTAAATGAGAGATGGACTCAGGTGGGGATACCTCTGAGGTATCCATCCATTCATCTACTCACCTACCCATATATTAATCCATTCATCTATTTACCCACCGAAGCATTGAGTCACCCATCCATACATCCACCCAACACCATGTACCCATCCATCCATCCATCCATCCATCCATCCATCCATTCATCCATTCATCCACTCACCTACCCCTACCCATACATTAATCCATTCATCATTCACCCACGGAAACACCCAATCATCCATCTATATATCCATCCAACACCATCTACCCATCCATCCAGCCATCCATTCATTCATCCATGCATCTATTCATCCATGCACCCCTCCATCTATCCAGCCAATTATCCATCTGCTCATCCATCCACTCATCCATCACTCCATCCATCCTACACCATCCATCCAGCCAGCCAGCCAGCCATCTCTCCATCCATCTATCCAGCCAATTATCCATCCACCCATCCATCTGGCTGTCCCCTCCACCCCCTCCACACCAGTCCTCTCCAACTGCTTTAGTCCTGAGCGATATTTTCCATAAGGAACAGAAAGACATACCTCCTGCTTCCTGGACCACAGGAAAAAAGAAGCAAGCACCAAAAGCTCAAAACCTGGAGATCACTTAGCAAACTTCAGCCTTGAAATACATCAAAACCTTCACCTTTCTCTGCTGAAGGAATGGCCCTCTCTTATAGGCAGGGAGAGTTTCTTAGGGAAAGCCCACCCAGGGAGGAGATGAGGAGAGCAGCATCTGAGCACATTTCACCCCACAGTGCCTATCCCATGAGTATCCTCCATAAATTACAAAGAAAGAAAAAAAAATCAGGAAAAAACAAACCTTTATTTCTCTGTTTACTCCTCTGCATTTAATGAGCAGTTGTTAACATGACTGAAACCATCTGATGATTTTTCCCAAATGGAAAAATCTCCCTATAGGGGCAATAAAACAAATATTCAGGATAGAGAGAGGCAGCCATAAAAGACATTACCCGGTTGTAAACGGAGGCGGGTGATGGTGATCTATTACCCCTGCCTCGGCAGCTTTCAACAGAGTTCTGGGATTCCAGGAGGGGCCCTGACTCAAGGCAATATTTACTTCTGCGGCTTCTTCAGCAGGTCAGCATGGGTATAATTCTGTCTACCAGTTGACTAGAGCTGAGGTTTTGAGCAGGAAGTGCAAACCCTGAGCACTTATAACTCAGGAGGAGTGAGGCACCCCTTCCCAGAGTATGCCAAGAAAAGCACATTGTACTGTCCTGGCTGCAGGGGTGAGCCTCCTGCACACCCAGGCCATTATCAGCTTTGTGCCCTGGCCAACAGTGCCTCTGGTTGGTGCGTTTGGCAGCTGTATTTTACCCCAGAGCTCTGGGAGGCTCATCATTTTTTGGTATCCACCACGTGGAGAGAGCAGAGTTTTAGTAGTGTGGCTGCTTCATGCACCTTGGTAGAGCTAATTAGACCCAGAAAAGATCTTGAAGTCTGAACAGAAATTTAAAATCAAAGCTTAAACTTGCAAAGACAGGCATTCCTTCCCCAGGGACCAAACACAAAGCTGCCTCTGGAGGTGGCCACAGTTGTGCCAGCCCCTATAACAACCTCAGCATGCCCAGATGTTAGATAGACCCAAAGGATCGCATAGGCAGGCCACACCAGCAGCTCACATGAACTTAGCAGCGGCATTGCGGAGCAAGCACGCTTTTCCCATTTTCAGATCAGAGAGGGAGGTAACTTCCCAACACCACAGGAACCAGCAGTGTAGCTGAGGCTCTGACCAGGGCTCATGCTATGGCCCTGCATGTTCCCCTCATGCTTCCTGGTCTGGTTGTAGAAGTGTTTAGTTTTTGGTTGCTTTGGATGCAGAAGTGCAGACTCCCCACTGACCCTCTTGCCTACTTCAGGGTGCATTCACTGGTATGGAGTAGGGATCTGTTGCATCACAGCTAGGCCCTGCCTGAGAGCTTGGAGGAGTTTAATAAACTTGCAGAACAGCTGACCACAAAGACCAGAATAAGGCTTGGATCCCTTTGGTGTGTACCCAGAGCCAGTCAGGGAGTCTGCACAGCCTCAGAGGCCCAGGCTGGCTGAAGGCTGCAGCATGGGATGGGCTGGTCACCCAGGTGTGCCACAGCACTTGCTCCCACTTTTACATGCCAGCCAGCACCTTCCTGGGGGGCACCAGGCATGATTCTCAGTGCTCCTGAAGAGGGGCTCCTTCAGCCTTACTCTTGATGACCTGAAATGCTTATGGGTTCTTAGAATGGAATGATTCAAACAGTCTTTGGGTGGTCAGAGGACCTGGAGGAGGGGATGAGGGTCTGCTCTTTTTTTTTTTTTTTTTGTGGAGGCACCAGAATCTCTGAGGATGACATTTTTCTGTCCTGCAGAAGTGCAGGGAATTACAGCATTTTAAATTATTCATCTTTACTTCTTCCATCATGGAGAGCTCTAGTTGGTTTATGAAGGAACTGTCCTGTGCATTTTTCTTTCCCATGGAGCTACCAGGTTCCCATCCTCATTTTGCCAGTGAGGACTCTGGAACTACAGACCTGAAGGAGGTTACTCAGGTGGTGGTGGGGTGCCAGGGCACCTGGAGGGGACACACTCTGGGTTCTGTGGTCTCTAAAGGTGGGTGCAGAACTGAGAGGGCTGGGAGCTCTGTCAGGTTTTACAAAGAGTAGCTTGTTGGATGCTTCTGCAGGATCCCTGTTAGATGTGACCTTAGCACGACACAAGACAAACAATCTCCTCCCAACAGTCACTGCCTCACTCCTACAGGTTCCCTGGGTTTCTGAAGCCACCTTAGTCTTAACACAAGGGGGGTTTCAGGCAGGTGTCTGCACACAGCCAGGCTTGGGGCACTCCTGAGTGTCAAGGAAAACAGGTTTGAAGCCCCCATGCCGTTGTTGCTTTCAGCTTGGCCCCCTGAACAGGTCCTTAAATGGGAGTTTGTTTTCTGTAATCACCATCTCCTGGAATCTGGGCAATCATGGTTTCTGTGGGAACCAGTCTGTCTGCAGGCCCAGGAACCATGGAAGATGAGAAGCAAAGATAAATTGGTCTCTTTACCCAGGGGCCAGCCCTCCGTGAGTGTTGAAGAAGGGAAGGGAGTGGGGCTTAGGGAAGGAAGAGGAGAGGACTACGCAGAGGTCCAGAGAGAGAATATATTTTCCAGGAGCAGCCCTGTGGTAGGAGGCAGAGGGTGCATGTGTGTGTCTGTGTCCATCCTCATTGTTGGACAAGCCTCTGCCTCCAAGAGCGCAGCAGGAGCAGCTGAAGGCGGGGCCAGGCCGGGGTGTGCTTGCCACCTTTTTCTCCCTCCCTCCCAGGTCATAGAAATGAGGCCCTCCTCTTCCCTTCCCCCTGTCCCCATAGCCCAGGTGTGTGCTCGTGCCTGCCCCAGAGGACATCTGGGGCCAGGAGGTACCTAGGTGGTGAACAGCTGGACTGATTCCGGGAATGACAGAGGACAAAGAAACAAAAAAAAGGAACTTGTTTATTCAGGTGGAAATGCTTCACGTGTGCAAAATTTGACCTCCATCTCCCTAGGTTGCCAGATGGTGGATATGTTTAGTTTATATGTAAGAAAGAGGAAGAAACTGGATGGAGAGCCAGTAGTCAGGCCTTATAGTGGCCCACTCCCCACTTTGGGCTCAGAGGGACACTGTCCATGCCAAGAGAAGTGGGGTGCCACTGGGTGCCCCTGGGAAGAGCCTTTGCCTCCCAGCCTGGCCTGGCCTCCCTGTGTCCTCTGCAGGATTGAGGGAGCTGCTTGGCAGATGCCAAGTTTAGCTCAGATCCTAACCACGCAGGAGAGAGGTGCACTGGGAGTCTCCACCCCACACCCAGGCCTCTAGGGCAGAACTCATTTGACCTTTATGGTTGTGGATTTGGGGGCCTTCAGAGGCCACATTTCCACCTCCAGCAGCTCAGCCTGGGGAGAGAGGGTCAGTGGTGAGCCAGGCCAGTAGGCAGCCACAGCTCAGCGCTGCACTCCTGTCCAGTAAGCCCCTGCTTCCTGGGATCAGTTTGCGAAAAGAACCTAAAAAGTCAGGACACTCCTGCCCTGGAACACTCAACAGCTTCTCTGCCCCTGCCCATACTCACTTTTCCTGAGTTTGCTTTTCCCGAGTGACCTGATTGGCACCCCAGTGCCTACATGTTGTTGGAGACAAGGAAAGCGAGTCTCAGGGAGTTTGGCACCAGTGAGTGGAAAAGACGGGATCTGAACTCACGGTCAGCAACAAATCCCAGCTTTCCCGGTCATGCTGCACAAGCCGTCTCAGAGCAGGAGGGAGGAGGCCTCTCACCATGACTGGCTGCTTCTCAGCTGGGCCTGGAGTCTTAGGCTAGAACTAGAATTTGCAAGAGTCCCAGGACAAGAGCTGGGGAGAGGGTGGCAGAGCCGAGAGGATGACCCCTAGGGCAATTTGAAAGGTTTCATGAAGGAGGGTACCTGAGCTAAATGTTGAAGGAGGCAAAGATTAAAAAGTAGAGATGTGGTGGCTAGAGCAAGAGGATTTGGGGAACAAAGAAAGGGTGAGGCCACAGGGCTGGTGCTGGGAGCAGCAAGGAGAATAGTTTGGTGAGTAGCAGGTGCCTGAGGGGTCATCATCAGACTCCACGGGGAAGGCATGTGGTGACAGGTCACTGAGGCCCTACATGTCAGTCAGACCAAGGAGCAGAGAGTTGCCCTTTAGGCCTCCATGTCCACTCGTCCTCATCTGCGGGATATTGTAACTACCTTCCTTTTCGCTGGAGCCCGCACTTCCCAGTGCCCTGCTCTAGAGGGTGTCTGTGGAGTGCCTGGGGTGTCTGGCTCATGACTGCTCTTTCATGTCTGGCACGCACTGCCATTTGAGGACATGATAGTGGTCACACTGCTGGAGCCAAAGCCACCATCAGACCCTGACTGAGCCCAGGCCTCTCAAGCTGCCTGCTCTCCAGCTGCCGGATCAGGAGCCATGCCCCTTTCCGTGCAGTGTGAAGAGGGCCCCTCCTTCTCACCCATGCCTTGCTCATGCCCTGAAGAGCTTCCATCTGCCTGCAGCTTCCCTTTGGCCATCTCAGGTTCATGAAAAGGGGGCTGGCCAGGAACTAGCATGCCTCCCACAGTCATCCCATCCTCCTAACTGCAGCTTAATGCCACCATACCCTTCTCTCCAGACATCCTTTCTGCCACTCCATATCACCAGTTAAGCCTGGCAGGACATGTCTAGGATGACCTGAAAATCCCCAGGCAGCCAAGGTAGCCCACAGCTAGGATACTGCTGAGTTTGGGGAGCAAGCGGCAGGCCCTGGCAAGCCTTGAGCACAAGACAGCCATGGTCACAGACTATTTATCTCTGTATTTACTTTTTTAATAAGCAGCAAATTTATTTGGGGAGGGAAGGAAGTGAGCAGGATGGTCAGGGGTGTCATCACGCTGAGATGTCATCTGAGAAAGGCCCCAGTCCACCCCAGGGGAGCTCCAGCCCTGCAGAAGTGGCTGTCATGCACTTCCCTAATGGGATGTTGGAAGTCACTGTCCCGGGAAGGGGCAGGACTATAGGCAAGGCTGCTTCCTTCAGGGGAGGGCAGCTTCTGATGGGTGGCCAGCAAAAGGGCTGGCTGGTGGCCGTCAGCCAGGAGCTCTCCCAGCACTGGGGGGAAGCTCGTCCTTCAGGCCTGGTGGTCCCTGGTGGGGAATCACAGCATCCACAGTCTACCCCTTGCTCTGCCAAACCCCAGCTTGAGAGGGTTTTGTGTTAGAAGGGGAGCCCAGCCAGGGAAGGCACAAGATGTGGACTTTGAGGAGTCCCTGCACGCAGGAGGCCCCTGTGTGTGGGCAGCCAGCTTGGACAGGCAGGTTGATGAGATCTCTGTGCAGTCTCTGGGAATTCGGTGGAGTTTCATGGGCCAGGTTTAAGATGAAATGTATTTTAAAGAACTTTTTATGATGGAAATAGCAGGAATATAAAAATTCCACTGGCTTGTTGGAACAGAGTGTCTACAAACCTTTTGCGAGGGCTTTTGTATTAGTCAAACAGTTTTACAGTCACAAGTGACTAAAACCCAACAGAATTAACTTAGGCCAAGGTGGAGGAATGGGCCAGGATGGGATGGTACAGGAAGGGAAGGGAAAGAGGGGAGGGGAGGAGAGGGGAGACAAAAGCAAATCTGCCTCTCTCTCCTGTCTCTGCCTACTCTCACATACTTGAAATGGAGGAGGAGAGCCCTGCAGCCTGGCCCCAGACTCTGAGGAGGGATTGTGCACTGAGCTCAGCCAGGGGTTCAGTAGAGCTGGGTCATGTGGCTGCTGCTGCCTGGTCCTGGTGGAGGGTCCCCGCACTTAGCTTCCCCTACTCCCCTTCTCCCATCCAGCTGCTAGGATGAATGCAGATGAGGCCTGGGGCAGGGAATGGGGAAGGGCAGTAGCTGGGGTTAGCAAAGTTTGAAATCTGACCTAGGCTCTCACAGCTGGCCAGCGGCTGCCACAGGGCTCCAGAACAAGCACTGGTCCCCAGTCCTTACTACTGGCTTTTTTCAAAACCTAGTAGGATACTTGGGACATCTGGGCATAGGCAATCATGCCTTTCTTCTGAGTCATCAGCCTGGCAAGGCCCAGCATGGGTAAAGAGTGGTGTCGGGGGTTCACATGGCTACCTTGTAAGTTCCAGAACTCCAGGTCCACAGGAGCCCCTCAGTCCTGAGCCCACAGCAGGCAACTCCAGACACAGGCAGCACAGGTGACATCAGTCACCTAGTCCGAGCACCACAGGCTTCCAGGCAGATGTGCTACGAAGCCCGTGGTTGACCATTCTGTTTCTCAGCACTGTCTTTTATTTATTTATTTATTTATTTATTTATTATTTGTTTATTTATTTTTCTTTTTTGAGACGGAGTCTCACTCTGTCCCCCAGGCTGGAGTACAGTAGTGTGATCTCAGCTCCCTGCAAGCTCCGCCTCCCGGGTTCACACCATTCTGCTGCCTCAGCCTCCCAAGTAGCTGGGACTACAGGCGCCCACCACCACGCCCGGCTAATTTTTTATCTTTTTAGTAGAGATGGGGTTTCACCATGTTAGCCAGGATGATCTCGATCTCCTGACCTCGTGATCCGCCACCTCGGCCTCCCAAACTGTCTCAGCACTGTCTTTAAAGGTTGGTGCAATACTTTCAGCATGCGAACACTACACGGGAAAGAAGCTGGCATTGAACTTAGGCTTCCAGAGCATCTCTTATGGTCTGCACCCTCCTGGGAAACAGGCATATGTTATCTATGGTAATTGACACAAGGATACTACAAAACAGGCGATTTTATAACCATTTGTTAAATTAAGAAAGAAATCGGCTTAAGCAACATCAGTAACTCACCCAGTTCACCCAGTGAGTGGCCGGGATGAATCTGGGCTGTCTGGTTGGAGCCTGTGAGAGCCACACCACCTGCCTCTGTCAGGTGGCAGCTCCTCCTGCTGTGTTCTGGGGAAAGTGCTGGGGAAAGTCAATTAACAGCACTAGAATTGGCCTGCGAGCCAGCATCCTCACTTGCAAATAGGGCTGAGTGGAGTCTTTTGATGCGAAGATTAAGTATATGTGAAGGTGCCTTGTAAACTGTGAAGTGGCATGCACGTGGCACACAGAGGTGTCAGGATGCTTACCCTCTCAGCTGGTCACTACACAGGACTATGAAGATAGAAGGGCAAGCCCTGCTTGCTTTACATTTATTTTAAAAGCCCCTCTAGCATGAGAGAATAAGGTGAACCGATGGCTCCTCATCCCACTCCCTGAATGCAGCTCATTTTTCATCTGCAGGCAGGCAGTTTTGCAAACAAGGTTCTGAACCTGAAGCTCAGAGGATGAGCGAGACCTCATGCCCCCTGGGGCCTGTGCTTGCTCCATGTTGGTGCCCCAACGTCCAGGGATGCAAAGCACAGAGGACCCTTAGAAGCCACACTTTGAAGATCTCATTCAATGGACTGAGGGATGAAAGTGAGGAGAGAGTTAGGGGAGTTGCACGAAGTAAGTAGGGGCTGGAAATGGGATGTGACCCAGGACATCCAGGATGATCAGATTTGGCCAGGAGAACTGTGAAAATAGGGGAAACTGATCCCCAAACCCCACGCCCTTTTGAAAAATCAACCCTGGTGGGCGCAGTGGCAGAAGGACCTGAGTTTGTTACAAAGACCTCAGCAATCCTCTCACTCTCCTGACCTGTAAACACCAAGAGCCGGAGACAATGCAAGTGTCAGACACTTCTCCACCCCCAGTGAGGCCTGGGAAGCCCAAGTTGATTGGCTTTCTTTCCAGGAAGGCAGAGCCCAGACGCACTTCAAGGTGGATATTTCTGTTTGTTTCCTCCTCAAGGAAAGCACAGCTAAAGGGCTCACATATTCCACACCCTCTTTTCAAGGCTCATTAATAAGGAGCCCAGGGCAAAATCATAAACATGGCAAACTCCACAACCCACCAAGGCCGGCAGAGCAGTGAGAGCTGCATTAATGGGGAATTTCAGTGAAATGCCGCCCAGCTCCTAAATTCATACCAGATGAGTTCCAGAAGATTAAAGTTATTACAATAAAGCCCTGGGGAATCAATCACGCTCTGCTTTGTAACCTTCTTGGTTTTCCGCATCATTCACACAGACCACTTTCTTTTTTTTTTTTTTTTTTGAGACGGAGTCTTGCTCTGTCGCCCAGGCTGGAGGGGGTTTTCCGTAGCTGGGCTGGACCCACAGGCCCCAAGAAAGCACTTCAGGTTAGAAAACCCAGCAAGAGGACAGTCTTGGTTCAGGCCAGTGGCTGGGGTCTGGCAAGTGGCTTGTTTAGTGACCAGTAACGATGGGGTGTGAGAGTCTGGGGTGAGGGGTGGGCTCCTTAACCCCAGGGCTGCCTGAGGCATGCCTCTGGGGGTGGTACCTGTTGGAATCTTGATAAAAAGCAGCCTGAAAGCTGGAAAGTGGCTTGGTAAAGAGCGGAACGCGGCACAGTTCTCTTTGATACTGTTTTGATGTTTTCATTTTTTATTCTTTTTTTTTTCTCAAAGCGCCTCCCAGCCATTGAGGATCAATCTCAACTCCTGTGTGCTCAACCAAGCTCCTGGTGAGCCAGTGATCCTGCGCCATTCTCCCCCTGAGACCCTAGTGGCCACTCGCACTGTCCCTGAACTCCTGTCCCCAAGTGTGAACACGGTCCTCATTCTGCATTGCACTCCTGGGAGCAGACATCAACTCTCTCCGCCTCCACTTTCTATGAGAGTTCCAGATGACAGAGGTGCAGAATAATCCACTAAAGAGTCGGCAACCTCTAAGGCCCAGACCTGCCCTGGGGTCTCTGCCCTGGCCTTCTGCTATGTCCCTCCAAACTCCAAGCTCTACAAAAGTCCCAAGTTTGTCCACATTTTGGTGTTCAAGCCCCAAAACCCTCTGCCCCATCCTGAATGCTCCTTCTTGCTTCGCAATATTGAGTGGGACGACCATCCATTCCCTTCAGAGAAGTCCCACACTCAGCTTCAGAAATGTAGCTTGGTCCAGGGACCAAGCAAGATATACACAAAGCTGACCGACACAGGTGCATTTCACACTTCTTATTTGTTTATTCTTATTTATGATAATATTTAACTTAGGATCAATTCTCAGCGTTTGTGAGAGCTATCTGGAGTTTCTTTTTCTGTGCAACTTATTTTTTGGTTTTGATGGCAGAATTCTATTAGCTTTCCAAAGAATTATCTACAGACTCTCCCCTCCCCCAACATTCTTGCTCTTGGTCAGTTTAAACAGAATTCAGCATTTGAAAAACCCCATCCAGAAAATAGCAGAGCCAGTGCCTTTGAGGCCTGTAGTTCTTTTACAACTGTTTGATTTGCCATTTAGGCATTGCTATCTCTTCTTCAGTCCATTTCGATCATTTGCATGTTCCTAGAAAATGGTATTTTATTCAGGTTTTCAGTTATTAATGTGTTTAAGTAATTCTGTTTTCTTCTTTTCTGGACTCTGGTTATTTGTGCTTTCTCATACTCTGTTTCTTTGCCCCCTGCCTCCTTTCTTCCCTCCCTTTCTCTCTCCTTCCTTTCTTTTTCTTTTACTAGTTTTTGTTTTCCTTGACTGGGCTAATTAATATTTTGTTGTACTCCATTCTGTTTCATTCTGTTCCATTCTCTTCCCCCACCAAAAACATACCTTTCACATCATGGTCAATTGTACGAGGCTTTTCTGTTGTTGCTGTGATTCTATTTTTAACATTCTTTTTAGTGACCTTAATCAAAAGAATTATCATGTAAAATTAGTTCATTTGTTTTTATCGGTTAATATTTTTCCTGAAAATATTAATGGCTATATATTTTTCTATGAGCACAGCTTTAATAGTATTCCAAATATTCTGAAAAGGAATATTGATATTAAGGAAATTCCATGAGGGACTTTTAGTTTTTCTTTCACTAAAGTATTGTTTAGGGAAGAGCTTTTAAAATTTCAGAATTGTTCTGTGTTATTATTGCAGTGAGTAAACTTTTATTATGTATTCTTACTTTCCCTTTATTGATGAGAAGAAGATGGTTTTTGTTATTTTTCTTTCTTCTTTTGAGTTTGAGGCTTTCTTTGTGAACAATAGAAAAGGATACACGTTTTCTGTTCACAAGGCATGGGGACATATGTAAAATTTCATACATGTTTATATGAATATATATGTGTGTGTTACATATATGATCAATCTATTAATGGACTCCTTTGAATTCTCCGTGTTTCACTCCTCCTTAATTTCTTGACATACAGGATTGAGTGAGAGAGCTACACTAAAGTCTTCCAATGATTTTGTGCTTTGTCAAATTTATCCTTTTATTTATTCCAGTTTTTGCTACATTTATTAATGCTATGATGCTATGTAGTAAATAAAGGTTCTTGACAGCTATATCTTTAAATCAGTTGAGCAATAAACATTACAAAATATTTATATTTTATGTTGAACATTTATATAAAATACAATATTTTTTATATTGAACACAATTTCAATATTTTTTGGTCATGAATGTACCTGTGTATAATATTGACACCCACCTTTCTATTTGTTTACATTTAATTGGAATATTTTTGCTCTTCATTCTGCTTGCAGTCTTTCTAAGTTCCTTTATTTTAATTTCATATTTTGTAGAATACAAGTAACCTGGAATTAGGTTATTTTGTTTTGGTCCTGACTGATGACCCTTCTCCTTTGGGTTAGGCTTATACACTCATATTTATTGCATAAAATATACACTGTAAGACCTAGCTTTGGCGTTTCCACTTGAAAGCTTCCTTGGTTTTTAATTTTTTCTATCTTTTGAGCTAGAATCTGTGTTCTGCCTCCTAAAAAACATCACCAGTAATTTAGAAGCAAGAATGTCAGTTTTTACACCAAAATGTTGATTACATTTGCTTATACAATGTTGCGTAACATTTGGCACCTTGGTGAGAAGTCAGATTGGAAAATTGCCCATGGCTCTGAACTTCCTGTGTATTGACTTCAGTGTATTTTTTCCAATAGAGTCACCTGTTGCCTATTACAAGGAAGTTAGATGTCTCCTGACCTCAGCCCATCTGTCAAGTTAAAAACCCTGTTGGATAAAAAGTTTCTGCTTCAGTCTTGCTGCCCATGCCCGTGGGAGAAGCTACAACAGGGGATTTACTCTCCTGGCCCAAATCAGGCCCAGCTTCTGGACCTCCCTGCTCCATGCTGGGGGATACTGGACATTCAGGGTGCCTTTCTGTCAGCCCCACAACACAGCCTCACTGGGGTGGCTGACTTTGTGCTGACCTTGTGTCTCTGAGCTCAGTTTCAACTGGGTATACCTGAGGGTTAGTCTTCAGAGACCTTGGAATGAGGTAAGGCTTTCCTAGTTTCATGTAGGTGATTATTTTTCCTTTTGTCTATATTGAGTTATTTTGGTTCATTTGAGAAGTAACTGGGCAGGAGGCTTGTTGACATTTACTTGAAATGCCATCCTTTGTCACCTCTAAATCAATCTGTTCTCTTCTCCAGGATGGGATCTCTTTGAAACAAGAGTAGTTTCATTTTCAAGGTGGGGGCTCTAGCACCTGGCCCAGTGTGTGGCAGGCAGGGAGTGCTCAGGGCATGTTTGTGGGGACTTTTCTCAACAGTGTGCAGGGCTAAATGAGGGAGTGGCAGCCTCTGCTCTGCAGCAAAGACAAGACAATTACGATCAGCCTCTGAATTTCCATCACCATTGCCACCAGCTGGGCCATAGGCGCTTGTGCAGCCACATGGAATACCTCCTTTGTTAGAAGTACCCAGTTTGGACACTGTGGCCTTTTGGCTAGCTTTCATTTTCATTGTATCTTTTCACAAATTTTTAGATTAAAACAAGCTTTATTTAATAAAAATAAAAATTTATTTCTTTAAAGTAAGCATTTAAAACATTTAGTGTGTATTTCTTCTGATACTGATTTTATTATTAAAAAAGACCAAAAATTCCTTGGAAAACATAATTAATGGCCAATGTTGAGGATGGAAAGTTTAACTTTCACTGAAGAAGAACCATTTTCAAGTTCATATAGACAGTAAATTAGCCTCTGGAGCAATGACTCAAGAGCCCCAGCCATCTGGAGAAGTGGTTTCCATGCAAAAATTTACAGTTGCATGGTTGTATTTTAGTGCTTTCAGTTTGGTTTCTCTTGAGAAATTTCCTTCTTTTGGTGAAGTTATTTAAGTTTGGACATGGCTTACATGGCCACCAGAATTCCAATACTCATTATAAGGGAGTCAATGCCTTCGCCATATGTTCATGATTCCTCTTGTTGATAAAGTCTCCTGGTGCATAAATATTCATTGTTTTTTCTAAAGGAAGTTGCTATTCCAAATTTGATAAGAGTACTTCGAGTTTCTATTTCAATAATTCTGACAACCCTGATGGAGGAATCACTTTATTTTCTCCCTCCCTCTTTTTCTTCATTGTCATGAGTGATCAATGAATGAATGAGTTTAAAGAAGTGAATGTTGCATCAGTAAGAAGATAATTATGTACATGTCTGTTTCTCTACTTGGTAATTTTTTATTGTTTAGAAGCAGAAGATGGATTAAAAAGATAAAAGCCATCAGTGTAATAGACAATATAAGGCATATTTTAGCTTATCATTAATAAATATCCCACATCATATAGGTTTTGCTTTGGTCAACAAACTTTTACCAAATATGCCTAGTGTTTTTGATGAAACTGCTTGACCACTATTGACTTGGAGGATTAGTGATAAAACTGAAAGATCAAGGAAATTGTTTGGAGAATTCATTCTATGAGTGGACTTTTCTAGTAACAAAAGGAAGAACTGATTGTTGCACAAGCTATGGACAAATTAGTTAATTGTGGACACTGATTCCACATAATACACTGGAATTTAACCCAGTGGTTCTGCCCACTCCTTACAGTGCTCATCCTTACCTTGCCTGCTTAGATTAAGTTGAAATAAATCTTTGCCTGGTCTGTTTCATCTGTTCTATTGACTTGTTACAGACACACACAAACACACAGACACATACATATGTGTGTGTATGTGTGTGTGTATATATATATATTCAGTGATTGCCCTAGGGTTTGAAATATACATTTTCAAATAATCTGAGTTTACCTTCAAATACTATTAAATCACTTCACCTCTAGTGCAAACAGCTTTCTTCCCAATTGTTGCTCCTATCTTTTGTGCCACTGTTGTCAATTATTTTACTTCTACATAAGTTATGAATATACAATCTATTGTTACCACTACTGTTTTAAATTTTTGGCTATCTTTTAGAGCAATATAAATAAGAAAAAAGAAAATTTTACCTTCATTTTTTCAATTTCCAACACTCTTCATTTCTTTGTGTAAATACAGTTTTCTAACCAATACCATATTCCTTCTTCCTGAGTAAGTCCCTTTAAAGATTTTTGTGAGGGAGTCAGCTAGGATGAATTATGTCTGTTTTCGTTTGCCTGTGAAAGTTTTTTTTTTTTTTTTTTGAGGATATTTTCACTGGCTATAGAATTCTGGGCCAAGGATTTTTTTCTTTCAACATTTTAAATATATCACTCCATTGTTATTGTTTCTGACAAGAAAGTCTCTTGTAATTCTTACCCTTGTTTCTCCTTAGGTAATGTGTCATTTTTCTCTGCCTTCAAAATTTTTTTCTTGGCTTTTAGTTTTCAGAGATTCGAATATATGTCAAAGTGTATTTTGTTTGTTTCTTTTATGTTGTTTCCATATTTATCCTACTTTTGCCTTGTGAGTTTCTTGGATTTGTGGTCTGGTGTCTGTCATTAATTTTGGAAAATTTTTAGATGCTATTTCTTCAACTATTTCTTCTACTCCACTGTCTTTCTCTTCTCCTAGGATTTTAACTACATGTGTCTTAGAATATTTGATATTATCCACAGCTCTTGGATGTACTTTTTAAATTATTATTATTACACTTTAAGTTCTGGGTTACAGGTGCAGAACGTGCAATTGTGTTACATAGGTATACATGTGCCATGGTGGTTTGCTGCACCCATCAATCCTTCACCTACATTAGGTATGTCTCCTAATGTTATCCCTCCCCTATCATCCCACCCCCTAACAGGCTCTAGTGTGTGATGTTCCCCTCCCTGTGTCCATGTGTTCTCATTGTTCAACTCCCACTTATGAGTGAGAATATGCGGTGTTTGGTTTTCTGATCTTGTGATAGTTTGCTGAGAATGATGGTTTCCAGCTTCATCCATGTTCCTGCAAAGGACATAAACTCATCCTTTCTTATGGCTGCATACTATTCCATAGTGTATATGTGCCACATTTTCTTTCTTTTTTTTTTTATTATACTTTAAGTTCTAGGGTACATGTGAATAACGTGCAGGTTTATTACATATGTATACTTGTGCCATGCTGGTGTGTTGCACCCATCAACTCGTCAGCACCCATCAACTCGTCATTTACATCAGGTATAACTGCCAATGAAATCCCTCTCCCCTCCCCCATCCCGTGATAGGCCCTGGTGTGTGATGTTCCCCTTCCCGAGTCCAAGTGATCTCATTGTTCAGTTCCCACCTATGAGTGAGAACATGCGGTGTTTCGTTTTCTGTTCTCGTGATAGTTTGCTGAGAATGATGGTTTCCAGCTGCATCCATGTCCCTACAAAGAACACAAACTCATCCTTTTTTATGGCTGTGTAGTATTCCATTGTGTATATGTGCCACATTTTCTTAATCCAGTCTGTCACAGATGGACATTTGGGTTGATTCCAAGTCTTTGCTATTGTGAATAGTGCTGCAATAAACATACGTGTGCATGTGTCTTTATAGCAGCATGATTTATAATACTTTGGGTATATACCCAGTAATGGGATGGCTGGGTCATATGGTACTTCTAGTTCTAGATGCTTGAGGAAGCGCCATACTGTTTTCCATAATGGTTGAACTAGTTTACAATCCCACCAACAGTGTAAAAGTGTCCCTGTTTCTCCACATCCTCTCCAGCACCTGTTGTTTCCTGTCTTTTTAATGATTGCCATTCTAACTGGTGTGAGATAGTATCTCATTGTGGTTTTGATTTGCATTTCTCTGATGGCCGGTGATGATGAGCATTTTTTCTTGTGTCTGTTGGCTGTATGAATGTCTTCTTTTGAGAAATGTCTGTTCATATCCTTTGCCCACTTTTTGATGGGGTTGTTTGTTTTTATCTTGTAAATTTGTTTGAGTTCTTTGTAGGTTCTGGATATTAGCCCTTTGTCAGATGAGTAGATTGCAAAAATTTTCTCCCATTCTGTAGGTTGCCTGTTCACTCTGATGGTAGTTTCTTTTGCTGTGCAGAAGCTCTTTAGTTTAATTAGATCCCATTTGTCAATTTTGGCTTTTGTTGACATTGCTTTTGGTGTTTTAGACATGAAGTCCTTGCCCATGCCTATGTCCTGAAGGGTATTACCTAGGTTTTCTTCTAGGGTTTTTATGGTATTAGGTCTAACATTTAAGTCTCTAATGCATCTTGAATTAATTTTCGTATAAGGAGTAACGAAAGGATCCAGTTTCAGCTCTCTACTTATGGCTAGCCAATTTTCCCAGCACCATTTATTAAATAGGGAATCCTTTCCCCATTTCTTGTTTTTGTCAGGTTTATCAAAGATCAGATGGCTGTAGATGTGTGGTATTATTCCTGAGGACTCTGTTCTGTTCCATTGGTCTATATCTCTGTTTTGGTACCAGTACCATGCTGTTTTGGTTACTGTAGCCTTGTAGTATAGTTTGAAGTCAGGTAGCGTGATGCCTCCAGCTTTGTTCTTTTGCCTTAGGATTGTCTTGGAAATGCAGGCTCTTTTTTGGTTCCATATGAACTTTAAAGCAGTTTTTTCCAATTCTGTGAAGAAACTCATTGGTAGCTTGATGGGGATGGCATTGAATCTATAAATTACCTTGGGCAGTATGGCCATTTTCACGATGTTGATTCTTCCTGTCCATGAGCATGGTATGTTCTTACCATTTGTTTGTGTCCTCTTTTATTTCACTGAGCAGTGGTTTGTAGTTCTCCTTGAAGAGGTCCTTGACATCCCTTGTAAGTTGGATTCCTAGGTATTTTATTCTCTTTGAAGCAATTGTGAATGGAAGTTCATTCATGATTTGGCTTTCTGTTTGTCTGCTACTGGTGTATAAGAATGCTTGTGATTTTTGCACATTAATTTTGTATCCTGAGACTTTGCTGAAGTTTCTTATCAGCTTAAGGAGATTTTGGGCTTAGACAATGGGGTTTTCTAAATATACAATCATGTCATCTGCAAACAGGGACTATTTGAGTTCTTCTTTCCCTAACTGAATACCCTTGATTTCTTTCTCTTGCCTGATTGCCCTAGCCAGAACTTCCAACACTATGTTGAATAGGAGTGGTGAGAGAGGGCATCTCTGTCTTGTGCCAGTTTTCAAAGGGAATTTTTCCAGTTTTTGCCCATTCAGTATGATATTGGCTGTGGGTTTGTTATAAATAGCTCTTATTATTTTGAGATACGTTCCATCAATACCGAATTTATTGAGCGTTTTTAGCATGAAGCGTTGTTGAATTTTGTCAAAAGCCTTTTCTGCATCTATTGAGATAATCGTGGTTTTTGTCTTTAGTTCTGTTTATATGCTGGATTACATTTATTGATTTGCGTATGTTGAACCGGCCTTGCATCCCAGGGATGAAGCCCACTTGATCATGGTGGATAAGCTTTTTGATGTGCTGCTGGATCCGGTTTGCCAGTATTTTATTGAGGATTTTTGTGTCGATGTTCATCAGGAATATTGGTCTAAAATTCTCTTTTTTTGTTATGTCTCTGCCAGGCTTTGGTATCAGGATGATCTTGGCCTCATAAAATGAGTCAGGGAGGATTCCCTCTTTTTCTATTGATTGGAATAGTTTCAGAAGGAATGATACCAGCTCCTCCTTGTACCTCTGGTAGAATTCAGCTGTGAATCCATCTGGTCCTGGACTTTTTTTGGTTGGTAGGCTATTAATTATTGCCTCAATTTCAGAGCCTGCTATTGGTCTATTCAGGGATACAGCTTCTTCCTGGATTAGTCTTGGGAGAGTGTAAGTGTCCAGGAAATTATCCATTTCTTCTAGATTTTCTAGTTGATTTGAGTAGAGGTGTTTATAGTATTCTCTGATGGTAGTTTGTATTTCTGTGGGGTCCGTGGTGATATCCCCTTTATCATTTTTTATTGCGTCTGTTTGATTCTTCTCTCTTTTCTTCTTTATTAGTCTTGCTAGTGGTCTATCAATTTTGTTGATCTTTTCAAAAAAACCAACTCCTGGATTCATTGATTTTTGGAGGGTTTTTTGTGTCTCTATCTCCTTCAGTTCTGCTCTGATCTTAGTTATTTCTTGGCTTCTGCTAGCTTTTGAATGTGTTTGCTCTTGCTTCTCCAGTTCTTTTAATTGTGATGTTAGAGTGTCCATTTTAGATCTTTCCAGCTTTCTCTTGTGGGCATTTAGTGCTATAAATTTCCCTCTACACACTGCTTTAAATGTGTCCCAGAGTTCTGGTATGTTGTATCTTTGTTCTCATTGGTTTCAAAGAACATCTTTATTTCTGCCTTCATTTCATTATGTACCCAGTAGTCATTCAGGAGCAGGTTGTTCAGTTTCCATGTAGTTGAGCGGTTTTGATTGAGTTTCTTAGTCCTGAGTTCTAGTTTGATTGCACTGTGGTCTGAGAGACAGTTTGTTATAATTTCTGTTCTTTTACATTTGCTGAAGAGTGCTTTACTTCCAATTATGTGGTCAATTTTGGAATAAGTGTGATGTGGTGCTGAGAAGAACGTATATTCTGGTGATTTGGGGTGGAGAGTTCTGTAGATGTCTATTAGATCTGCTTGGTGCAGAGATGAGTTCAATTCCTGGATATCCTTGTTAACTTTCTGTCTTGTTGAGCTGTCTGATGTTGACAGTGGGGTGTTGAAGTCTCCCATTATTATTGTATGGGAGTCTAAGTCTCTTTGTAAGTCTCTAAGGACTTGCTTTATGAATCTGGGTGCTCCTGTTTTGGGTGCATATATACTTAGGATAGTTAGCTCTTCCTGTTGAATTGATCCCTTAATGGCCTTCTTTGTCTCTTTTGATCTTTGATAGTTTAAAGTCTGTTTTATCAGAGACTAGGATTGCAACCCCTGCTTTTTTTTATTCTCCATTTGCTTGGTAGATCTTCCTCCATCCCTTTATTTTGAGCCTATGTATGTCTCTGCATGTGAGATGGGTCTCCTGAATACAGCAGACTGATGGGTCTTGACTCTTTATCCAGTTTGCCAGTCTGTGTCTTTTAATTGGGGCATTTAGTCCATTTACATTTAAGGTTAATATTGTTATGTGTGAACTTGATCCTGTCATTATGATATTAACTGGTTATTTTGCTCATTTGTTGATGCAGTTTCTTCCTAGCCTCGATGGTCTTTACATTTTGGCTGGTTTTTGCAGTGGCTGGTACCGGTTGTTCCTTTCCATGTTTAGTGCTTCCTTCAAGGTCTCTTGTAAGGCAGGCCTAGTGGTGACAAAATCTCTAAGCATTTGCTTATCTGTAAAGGATTTTATTTCTCCTTCACTTATGAAACTTAGTTTAGCTGGATATGAAATCTGGGTTGAAAATTCTTTTCTTTAAGAATGTTGAATATTGGCCCCCACTCTCTTCTGGCTTGTAGAGTTTCTGCCGAGAGATCTGCTGTTAGTCTGATGGGCTTCCTTTGTGGGTAACCGACCTTTCTCTCTGGCTGCCCTAAGATTTTTTCCTTCATTTCAACTTTGGTGAATCTGGCAATTATGTGTCTTGGAGTTGCTCTTCTCGAGGAGTATCTTTGTGGTGTTCTCTGTATTTCCTGAATTTGAAAGTTGGCCTGCCCTACTAGGTTGGGGAGGTTCTCCTGGATGATATCCTGAAGAGTGTTTTCCAACTTGGTTCCCTTTTCTCCCTCACTTTCAGGCACCCCAATCAGACGTAGATTTGGTCTTTTTACATAATCCCATACTTCTTGCAGGCTTTGTTCATTTCTTTTCTTCTTTTTCTTTAGACTTCTCTTCTCGCTTCATTTCATTCATTTGATCCTCAATCGCTGATACTCTTTCTTCCAGTTGATCGAGTCGGTTATTGAAGCTTGCGCATTTGTCACGTATTTCTCGTGTCATGGTTTTCATCTCTGTCAGTTCGTTTATGGCCTTCTCTGCATTAGTTATTCTGGTTATCAATTCTTCCACTCTTTTTTCAAGATTTTTAGTTTCTTTTTGCTGGGTACGTAATTCCTCCTTTAGCTCTGAGAAGTTTGATGGTCTGAAGCCTTCTTCTCTCATTTAGTCAAAGTCATTCTCCGTCCAGCTTTGATCCGTTGCTGGCGATGAGCTGCATTCCTTTGGAGGGGGAGATGCGCTCTTATTTTTTGAATTTTCAGCTTTTCTGCCCCGCTTTTTCCCCATCTTTGTGGTTTTATCTGCCTCTGGTCGTTGATGTTGGTGACGTACTGATGGGGTTTTGGTGTGGGTGTCCTTCCTGTTTGTGAGTTTTCCTTCTAACAGTCAGGACCCTCAGCTGTAGGTCTGTTGGAGATTGCTTGAGGTCCACTCCAGACCCTGTTTGCCTGGGTGTCAGCATCAGAGGCTGCAGAATATAGAATACTGCTGAACAGCAAATGTACCTGTCTCATTCTTGCTTTGGAAGCTTCCTCTCAGGGGTGTACTCCACCGTGTGAGGTGTGAGGTGTCAGTCTGCCCCAGTGGGGTATGTCTCCCAGTTAGGCTACTCAGGAGTCAGGGACCCACTTGAGCAGACAGTCTGTCCATTCTCAGATCTCAACCTCTGTGTTGGGAGATCCACTGCTCTCTTCAATGGTGTCAGACAGAGTCGTTTGCATCTGCAGAGGTTTCTGCTGCTTTTTTTTTTTGTTGTTGTTGTTGTTGTTTAGCTGTGCTCTGTCCCCAAAGGTGGAGTCTACAGAGACAGGCAGGCCTCCTTGAGCTGCTGTGAGCTCCACCCAGTTCAAGCTTCCCAGCGGCTTTGTTTACCTACTTAAGCCTCAGCAATGGTGGGCGCCCCTCCCCCAGCCTCGCTGCTGCCTTGCAGTTAGATCGCAGACTGCTGTGCTAGCAATGAGGAAGGCTCTGTGGGTGTGGGACCCTCCTGGCCAGGTGTGGGATATAATCTCCTGGTGTGCCCATTTGCTTAAAGCACAGTATTGGGGTGGGAGTTACCTGATTTTCCAGGTGTTGTGTGTCTTAGTTCCCCTGGCTAGGAAAAGAGATTCCCTTCCCCCTTGCGCTTCCCAGGTGAGGCGATGCCTCGCCCTGCTTCAGCTCTGGCTGTTCAGGCTGCAACAGCTGACTAGCACCGATTGTCCAGCACTCCCTAGTGAGATAAACCCAGTACCTCAGTTGAAAATGCAGAAATCACCTGTCTTCTGTGTCACTCGCGCTGGGAGCTGGAGACTGGAGCTGTTCATATTCGGCCATCTTGCTCCACCCCCCCATGCCACATTTTCTTAATCCAGTCTATCATTGATGGACATTTGGGTAGTTTCCAAGTCTTTGCTATTGTGAATAGTGCCACAATAAACATACATGGTAAATGTGTCTTTATCAGAGAATGATTTATAATCTTTTGTGTATATGCCCCGTAATGGAATTGCTGGTCAAATAGTATTCCTGGTTCTAGATCCTTGAGGAATCGCCACACTGTCTTCCACAACAGTTGAACTAGCTTACACTCCCACCAACAGTGTAAAATCGTTCCTATTTTTCCACAACCTCTCCAGCATCTGTTGTTTCCTGAGTTTTTAATGATTATCATTCTAACTGGCATGAGATGGTATCTCATTGTGGTTTTGATTTGCATTTCTCTAATGATCAGTGATGATGAGCATTTTTCAATATGTATGTTGGCTACATAAATATCTTCTTTTGAGAAGTGTTTGTTTGTATCCTTTACTCATTTTTTGATGGGGTTGTTTGCTCTTTTCTTATAGATTCTTTGTAGATTCTGGATATTAACCTTTTGTCAGATGGAAAGATGGCAACAATTTTCTCTCATTCTGTAGGTTGCCTGTTCACTCTGATGATAGTTTCTTTTGCTGCGCAGACGTTCTTTAGTTGAAATAGATCCCATTTGTCAATTTTGGCTTCTGTTGCCATTGCTTTTTGTATTTGAGACATGAAGTCTTTGCCCATGCCTATGTCCTGAATGGTATTGCTGAGGTTTTCTTCCAGGATTTTTATGATTTTAGGTCTTATGTTTAAGTCTTTGATCCATCTTGAGTTAATTTTTGTATAAGGTGCACGAAAGGGGTCCAGTTTCAGTTTTTTGCATATGGCTAGCCAGTTTTGCCAACGCTATTTATTGAATAGGGAATCGTTTCCCCATTGCTTGTGTGTGTCAGGTTTGTAAAAGATCAGATGGTGGTAGATGTGTGGTGTTATTTCTGAGTCCTCCGTTCTGTTCCATTGGTCTATATATCTGTTTTGGTACCAGTACCATGCTGTTTTCATTACTGTAGCCTTGTAGTATAGATTGAAGTCAGGTAGCGTGATGCCTCCAGCTTTGTTCTTTTGACTTAGGATTGTCTTGGCTCTGCGGACTCTTTTTTGGTTCTATGTGAAATTTAAAGTACATTTTTCCAATTCTGTGAAGAAAGTCAGTAGTATCTTGATGGGGATAGCATTGAATCTATGAATTACTTTGGACAGTAAGGCCATTTTCACAATATTGATTCTGCCTATCCATGAGCTTGGAATGCTTTTCCATTTGTTTGTGTCCCCCCTTATTTCCTTGAACAGTGGTTTGTAGTTCTCCTTGAAAAGGTCCTTCACATCTTTTGTAAGTTGTATTCCTAGGTATTTTATTCTTCTTATAGCAATGGTGAATGGGAGTTCACTCATGATTTGGCTCTCTGTTTGTCTGTTATTTGTGTATAGCAATGCTTGTGATTTTTGCACGTTAATTTTGTATCCTGAGACTTTGCTGAAGTTGCTTATCAGCTTAAGGAGATTTTGGGCTGAGATGATGGCATTTTGTGAATATACAATCATGTCATATGCAAAGAGAGACAACTTGACTTCCTCTCTTCCTATTTGAGTACGCTTTATTGCTTTCTCTTGCCTGATTGCCCTGGCCAGAACTTCCAATACTATATTGAATAGAAGTGGTGAGAGAGGGCATCCTTGTCTTGGGCTGGTTTTCAAAAAGAATGCTTCCAATTTGTGCGCATTCAGTATGATATTGGCTGTGGGTTTGTCATAAATAAATCTTATTATTTTGAGATACATTCCATCAATACCTAGTTTGTTGTGAGTTTTTAGCATGAAAGGTTGTTTAATTTTGTCAAAGGCCTTTTCTGCATCTATTGAGATAATCATGTGGTTTTTGTCATTGGATCTGTTCATGTGATGGCTTGCATTTATCGATTTGTGTATGTTAAACCAGCCTTGCATCCCAGGGATGAAGCCAACTTGATCATGATCGATAAGTTTTTGATGTGCTGCTGGATTCAGTTTGCCAGTATTTAATTGAGGATCAGGGACATTGGCCTAAAATTGTCTTTTTCTGTTATGTCTTTGCCAAGTTTTGGTGTCAGGATGATGCTGGCCTCATAAAATGAGTTAGGGAGGATTCCCTCTTTTTCTATTGATTGGAATAGTTTCAGAAGGAGTGGTACCAGCTCCTCTTTGTATGTCTAGTAGAATTTGGCTGTGAATCCATCTGGTCCTGGACTTTTTTTGGTTTGTAGGTACTAAATATTGTCTCAATTTCGGAGGCTGTTATTGGTCCATTCAGAGATTCAACTTCTTCCTGGTTTAGTTTTGGGAGGGTGTATGTGTCCAGAAATTTATCCATTTCTTCTAGATTTTCTAGTTTATTTGCATAGAGGTGTTTATAGTATTCTCTGATGGTAGTTTGTATTTCTGTGGGATCAGCATGATATCTCCTTTATCATTTTTTATTGCATCAATTTGATTCTTCTCTCTTTTCTTCTTTATTAGTCTTGTAAGTGGTCTATCAATTTTGTTGATCTTTTCAAAAAACCAGCTCCTGGATTCACTGATTTTTTGAAGGGTTTTCTTGTGTCTCTATCTCCTTCAGTTCTGCTCTGATCTTAGTTATTTCTTGTCTTCTGCTAGCTTTTGAATGTGTTTGCTCTTTCTTCTCTAGTTGTTTTGATTGTCATGTTAGGGTGTCAATTTTAGATCTTTCCTGCTTTCTTTTGTGGGCATTTAGTGCTATAAATTTCCCTCTACACACTGCTTTAATTGTGTCCCAGAGATTCTGGTATGTTGTGTCTTTGTTCTCATTGGTTTCAAAGAACAACTTTATTTCTACCTTCATTTTGTTATTTACCCAGTAGTCATTCAAGAGCAGGTTGTTCAGTTTCTATGTAGTTGTGCAGTTTTGATTTTCTTAATCCTGAGTTCTAATTTGATTGCACTGTGGTATGAGAGACAGTTTGTTGTGATTTCTGTTCTTTTACATTTGCTGAGGAGTGTTTTACTTCCAACTATGTGGTGAATTTTGGAATAAATGCGATGTGGTGTTGAGAAGAATGCATATTCTGTTGATTTGGGGTGTAGAGTTCTGTAAATGTCGATTAGGTCTACTGGGTCCAGAGCTGAGTTCAAGGCCTGGATATCCTTGTTACATTTCTGTCTCTTTGATCTGTCTAATATTGACAGTGGGGTGTTAAAATCTCCCATTATTATTGTATGGGAGTCTAAGTCTCTTTTTAGGTCTCTAAGGACTTGCTTTGTGAATCTGGGTGCTCCTGTTTTGGGTGCATATATATTTAGGATAGTTAGCTCTTCTTGTTGCATTGATCCCTTTACCATGATGTAATAACCTTCTTTGTCTCTTTTGATCTCTGTTGGTTTAAAGTCTGTTTTATCAGAGACCAGGATTGCAACCCCTGCTTTTTGTTTTGCTTTGTATTTGCTTGGTAGATCTTCCTCCATCCCTTTATTTTGAGTCTATGTGTGTCTTTACACGTGAGATGATCTCCTGAATACAGCACACTACTGGGTCTTGACTCTTTATCCAATTTGCCAGTCTGCTTCTTTTAATTGGAACATTTAGCCCATTTACATTTAAGGTTAATATTGTTATGTGTGAACTTGATCCTGTCATTATGATGTTAGCTGGTTATTTTGCTTGTTAGTTGATGCAGTTTCTTCCTAGCATCGATGTTCTTTACATTTTGGCATGTTTTTGCAGTGGCTTGTACTGCTTGTTCCTTTCCATGTTTAGGACTTCCTTCAGGAACTCTTGTAGGGCAAGCCTGGTGGTGACAAAATCTCTCAACATTTGCTTCTCTGTAAAGGATTTTATTTCTCCTTTATTTATGAAACTTCATTTGGCTGGATATGAAATTCTGGGTTGAAAATTCTTTTCTCTAAGATTGTTGCATATTGGCCCCCACTCTTCTGGCTTGTAGAGTTTCTGCCTAGAGATCTGCTGTTAGTCTGATGGGCTTTCCTTTGTGGGTAATCTGACCTTTTTCTCTGGGTACCCTTGACATTTTTTCCTGCATTTCAACTTTGGTGAATCTGACAATTATGTGTCTTGGAGTTGCTCTTCCTGAGGAGTATCTTTGTGGCGTTCTCTGTATTTCCTGAATTTGAATGTTGGCCTGCCTTGCTAGGTTGGTGAAGTCCTCCAGTATAATATCCTGCAGAGTGTTTTCCAATTTGGTTCCATTCTTCCCATCACTTTCAGGTACACCAATCAGACATAGATTTGATCTTTTCACATAGTCCCATATTTCTTGGAGGCTTTGTTCATTTCTTTTTACTCTTTTTTCTCTAAACTTCTCTTCTCACTTCATTTCATTCATTTGATCTTCGATCACTGATAAGCTTTCTTCCAGTTGATTGAGTCGGAGATGTTTGATTGTCTGAAGTCTTCTTCTCTCAACTTGTCAAAGTCATTCTCCGTCCAGCTTTGTTCAGTTGCTGGTGAGGAGCTGTGTTCCTTTAGATGGGGAGAGGTACTCTCATTTTTAGAATTTCCAGCTTTTCTGTACTGCTCTTTCCCCATCTTTGTGGTTTTATCTACCTTTCATCTTTGATGATTTTGATGTACAGATGGGGTTTTGGTGTGGATGTCCTTTCTGTTTGTTATTTTTCCTTCTAACAGTCAGGACTCTCAGCTGCAGGTCTGTTAGAGTTTGCTCAAGGTCCACTCCAGACCCTGTTTGCCTGGGTATCAGCAGTGGAGGCTGCAGAAGAGTGAATATTGCTAAACAGCAAATGTCGCTGTCTGATCGTTCCTCTAGAAGCTTCGGCTCAGAGGTGTACCCAGCTATATGAGGTGTGAGGTGTGAGGTGTCAGTCTGCCCCTAGTGGGGGATGTCTCCCAGTTAGGCTACTTGGGGGTCAGGGACCCACTTGACCAGACAGTCTGTCCATTCTCAGATCTCAAACTCCGTGCTGGGAAAACCACTACTCTCTTCAAAGCTATCAGACAGGGACATTTACATCTGCAGAGGTTTCTGCTGCCTTTCGTTTGGCTATGCCCTGTCCCCAGAGGTGGAGTCTACAGAGACAGGCAGTCCTCCTTGAGCTATGGTGGGCTCCACCCAGTTCGAACTTCCCAGCTGCTTTGTTTACCTACTGAAGCTTCAGCAATGGGGGGCGCCCCTCCCCCAGCCTCGCTGCCACACTGCAGTTAGATCTAACTGCTGTGCTAGCAATGAGGGAGGCTCCGTGGGTGTGGAACCCTCCAAGCCAGGCATGGGATATAATCTCCTGGTGTGCCATTTGCTAAGACCCTTGGTAAAGCACAGTATTAGGGTGGGAGTGACCCGATTTTCCAGGTATTGTGTGTCACGGTTTCCCTTGGCTGGGAAAGGGAATTCCCTTCCCCCTTGCACTTCCCAGGTGAGACAATGCCTCACACTGCTTTGGCTCTTACTTGTTGGGCTGCATCCACTGTCCTGCCCCCACTGTCCGACACACCCCAGTGAGATGAACCTGGTACCTCAGTTGGAAATGCAGAATTCACCCATTTTCTGTGTCACTCACTTTGGGAGCTGGAGGCTTGAGCTGTTCCTATTCGGCCATCTTGGCATGGATCTCTTAGCTAATTTCTATTGCTGTATTTTCAGATTCACTGATACTTTTCTCAGCTATGTCGTATCCACTGAAGAGCATGTTGAGATATTCTTCATCTATGTTGCTGTATTTTTTGTCTTTTCTGTTTCTATTTGATTGTAGGATTTCTGCCTTTCTTCAGAAATTACCCATCTGCTTCTGCATGCTGAACCTTTCACATGAGAACCTCTAAGGTATTGATCACAGTCATTTCCCATCTCCTGTCTGACAGTTCCAACCTTGGTGCCATGTCAGATTCTGGTTAGGATGCCTGCCTTGTCTCCTGGACTGAGCTGTGAGTTCTTCTTGTGTTTCACATGCCTCCTGTTTTTGTTATTGTAGCGTTGTTGGAAGTTGAACATCTTATGGGGGTGGTGGGTATGGAAGTAATTTTTTTTTACACTGAACATGAGCATGCCTTTCCTTCAGCATGGAGGGTTGTGTTAATGCTGTCACCACTTTGGCTGAATTTGAAATTTGTAGTGCTCTTGTTACCCTCAGAGCCAGAGAGTTCCAATTCCTCTGGTTATACCTTGTGTTTAGGGTGTGAACTACTTTTCCAGAGGGTTTTCCCCACTTCCTGTATTCTGCCTGGCTTAGGAGTCTGGCTGGGTGGTTTTGGGTCTTCTTTTTGTGTTGCTGCCTGTGAAGAATTTGTTGTTGCAGTTCTCCCAGCTAGGCGCCACTGCCTTGTGTGCCTGATGTCTGTTAGCATGGTATTGGGGGAAGGGAGAAGGGTACCTCAGAAGTTCTGAGTAGGCCTGTACTCAGGCAGGCTCAGTGCAGCTGATGCTTTCCTAAGTGTCCTGCACCTGTTCCAGCTCTCATGAAGGGTCTCACATGTTTCCCTGCCTTCCCCAGGCATGCACATTTCCTTTAATATTCCATTGCCCCAGCTGCAGTGGGTTTCCACCCATGCCCCCAGGAAGCAGGGTGCATTGCTCTTCCTCTGAAGATTAAGGCTGCTGTTCCCTTCTCTAAGCAGAATGGGGAGGGAGCTGTCTCAACATTCTCAGTGATCTTCCCTGGGAGTGGATTTTGGGCTTCATGGAGGAAAACCTTGCAAGAGGTGCTAATGCCCCCGAATCTCCATCCCCTTCAGGTGTCCTCCTTCTCATACTAGTCATGCAAAAGTTGTAAGATTCAAAATAGAGTCACTTGTGTCAAATCCTGGCCTAAACTGTGGGTGCAGTGAAGAGGATGAGGGGAGATAGGCTGAGGTGAGGTTGGAGAAAGGGCCAGAAGCTGGGTCGTGCAAGGCCATGGGGGCCAAAGGAAGGAACTGGTGTCATGCTAAGGGAGCCAGTGGAGGAACTAGAATTTGGCACTTCCTCGCTCTTATTTACTTTTAAAGGAGGCTAGTCTGAAAGTTTGGGAGAGGGTGAGTGGGCAACATGGTTTATAAGGTCCCTACTCAATCCCAAATCCCATGACCCTGTCCCATGTCTATATCTAGTGCAGGATAATGAGTTTCTTCTTCCATCTCTCTCAAAATACTACTTATCCTTTACAACAGAGCTGGGGAATGCCATGAAGGGAGGACTCTCGCCCATAATTTAACTGATAACAGTAGCTATCACAAAAAGTTATTCCAAACCACAGCTTACTACGTGAGTCACACAAGGACAGAGAGCTGCAGATACAAAACTCCTGCCTGACACACTGTCTTATAAGCCCAACCCCAAACTGCAAGGGCTTAAACTGAACTCCAAGAGCACAAATCCTATCTAACAACCACTGACAACAATCAGAACTCTCTGGCTCTTGTAAAAAGCCAATAAGCTTTCTTCTTTTGGGCGTCCACAAGAAACCATTTTGTTTTTCCTTCCAACTTTTAGGTTCAAGGGATTCATGTGCAGGCTTATTACATGGGTAAATTGCGTGATGCTGGGGTTTAGTGTACAAATTATTTCATTACCCAGGTAGTGAGAATAGTACCTGATTGGTAGTTTTAGATCCTCATTCTTTTCCAATCTTCCACCATCCAGTAGGCCCCAGTGTGTACTGTTCTCTTCTTTATGTCCACGTGTACTCAGTATTTAACTCCTACATGAGAAGATGTGGTGTTTGATTTTCTTTTCCTGCATTAATTCTCTCAGGATATTGGTCTTTAGTTGCATCCATGTTGCTGCAATAAACATGATCTCATTCTTTTTTTTAAGGCTATGTAATATTTCATGGTGTATATGTACCACATTTTCTTTATCCAGTTCACCACTGATGGACACCTAAGTTGATTCCACGTCTTTGTATTGTGAGTAGTGCTGTGACGAACATATGCATGTGTGTCTTTATGGTACAACGACTTATATTCTTTTGGGTATATACTCAGTAATATACCCAGAGGATTCCTTATATTCCAAGGACTATAAGTTGTTCTACCATAAAGACACACATGCATATGTTAAAATGGGTCAAATTGTAGTTCTGTTGTTATTGTTTTTTTCCCAAATCAATAGGTCTTTTATTGCACCATTTAAATATCACAAGTAGGTCTTAGGAGTCATCCGGCATCTTGTTTCTGTAGCTGGACAACTCTTAGGTCTTATTCATCAGCATGCTGAACAGTTCCTTTTTCAGATACATAGATACTATCCAAAAATGTCCTGATATGCTTGTATTTCACTGTTGTGACTTGCTGAATCAAAGCCGCTGAATTTGAAACAAGCTCAATGTCATAAGGATTAATTCATCTTTCTGAGTTTGACATACTAAACAAGCAACATCTGGTCTCATCCAAACCCTGTGGATGTATTTTTCACCCAAGAAATTTCGAATTTCAACAAAAGACCCATTCTCCTGGATAACGACATTGATGGGGAAGTGAGCATACACAGACCTCATCTTGTAATGGAAGCCCAGTGTAACACCCTTGATCATATTCTGTACATGACTACAAATAGTCCTAACCATAGCCAGTTCTTCTCTGTTACCTCACCGTTTGTCAACCCAGAGCCTCTTTTTTTTTCTTTCCAAGAAGACTGAGTTCTACATTGATGTGATTGAAGTCCCTCTGCAGGGTTCCTCTGGGGCCCTTCACAATAACTGTTCGTCACTTCAGAGTAATTACATTTTCTGGAATGTCGACAGTCTGATTGCTGAGAATGTCTTCATTCTTGCAGTAGACATGGCAACTAAAGAGGTAGTTCTGTTTTAAGTTCTTAGAGAAATCTCCAAACTGATTTCCACAGTGACTGAACTAATTTACATTCCCACCAGCAGTGTGTTAGCATTCCCTTTTCTCTGTAACCTTGCCAGCATTTGTTATTTTTTGGCTCTTTAATAACAGCCATTCTGACTGGCATGAGATGGTATTTTATTGTGGTTTTGACTTGCATTTCTCTAATGATTAGTGATGTTGAGCATTTTTTTCATATGCTTGTTGGTCACGTGTATATCTAATCTTCTTTTGAAAAGTGCCTGTTCATGTCTTTTGCCCACTGTTTAATGAGGTTGTTTTTTGCTTGTTGATTTGTTTAAGTTCCTTTTAGATTTTGGCTATTAGACCTTTGTCAGATGCTTAGTTTGCAAATATTTTCTCCCATTCTGTAGGCTGTCTGTTTACTCTGTTGATAGTTTAGTTTGCTGTGCAGATTCTCTTTAGTTTAATTAGGTTCCACTTGTCAATTTTTGCTTTTGTTGCAATTGCTTTTGGAGTCTTCATGAAATCTTTGCCAGGGTCTATGTCCAGAATGGTATTTCCTAGGTTTTCTTCCAGGGTTTTTATAGTCTCAGATTTCACATTTAATTTTTTAAGCCATCTTGAACTTTTTTTTCAAAACAACTTGTGTAATCACCTCTTTCCCTAGTAACAGCCTAATCTTTTCCTTTGTTCTCCAGACATACCAGAGGCCACCCTGGTCTGTGTGTATGTCCTGAATTGCAATCCCATTTCTTGTTTATTATTCACAAATAAAACCTTTCAATTTAGAGATTTATCTCTTTATATTTTTTATGTTGACAACTAATTCATTTAAAAATTTTAGCTGAATTTTCTTACCAGTTTATATGGCACCTGGTGGTGTCTGCCTAAGTAAACAAATACTCAAATCCTGTTTCTTTTGGCATGAAGCTGTGTCTGCCTGGATTTTGGGTTAGTTGGTTGACCTGTGACCTCAGTACTCTGATGGGTTCAAGAAAAGTCATGATTGTGCAATTTGTCTAGCTTTTTTTTCTGGTTGTAAGAGGGATACATTGTTCTAACCCTCTACATTTTCTGGGCTGACACAGGAAGCCCTTTCCTCAGGTCTAAACACATAGAAAGCAAGATTTTCTCAGATATTTGTGCCAGAACTACTGCTTCCCTCTTTTTCCTGGAGAGAAGACATATGTAAAGGAGTTTGCAAGTCTCTGCTCTTGTTTTGAAAAACACATCTGCACATGTCCGTGCTTGCCAGAAAACTCAAATTATTCAGCCAGTCTCCTGAGCACTGTAGCTTTCCCATTTTGGAAAAGCCTTTGGAAAATAGGAGTGAAGATTGAGTTGTGTTTCAACCAGGGTTTCTGTACTCCAACCAGAGGCGTGCCGACTGGAAGAATCATTATGGAAAGGATGGGGCTGAGGCAGAAACTGAGCCGGCCATTGGGATGTCAGGACTGGCCATGGAGGACTGCGTGAGGCCTGGGGCTGCAGTCGGGCTCCCGGCTCCCCAGAAAGGTTCGGATAATAGTGGCTTGAGAAAGGAAGTGAAAGCTTCCCCTTTTAAGCTATGTTGTAAACTCCCTCAGCAAAGTTGTTTATAGGAAGTGGTAGAACAAATATTATTTAAGGAACAGTGTAGGGAGATTAGGACTCTGTCCAGCCAAGGCATTTAATCTCACCTGAGGGAAGTGAATATGTCCAGCTGCTGAGGAATGTTAAATAGGCCAGCTCAGAAAGGGCCCCCAGGCTGTTTGCCTAATGCTGTCCTCAAGAGAAGGGTGGAAAATGCCCTCCTTCTAGGACCAGGGAGAGCAGAAAGTGGGGAGCACAGGAGGGTAGTTTGGGGATCATCTCACACACTCCTCCTGTGAGTTTGCTAAAGCTTTGTTAATAAACCACCACAAATGGGATGGCTTAAACAACAGAAAATTATCATTGCCCAGGCTGGAGGTGGGAAGTTTGAAATTGAGGTGTTGGCAGGGTTGGTTCCTTCTGAGAGCTATGAGTAGGGATCCGCTCCAGCTCTCCTCCCTTGGCTTGTAGACTGCTATTTCCTCTCTGTGTCTTTTCACAGGGTCTTCTCTCTGTGAGTGTTTGTCTCTGTACCCCAATTTCCCCTTTTCATAAGGACTCTAGCCATATTGGCATACTGGCTTCGTGGCCCACCCTACTCCAGTATGGCTTCATGTTAACTGATTAATTTACAAAGTTCCTTCTTCCAAATAAGGCCAAATGCTGAGGGCTGGGTGTTAAGACTTCAATACGTGGATTTGGGAGGGACACAATTCATCCCACATGATTCCTTGTTTTAAAGAAGGCATGTTGAGACTCAGGAGGAAAGAGAAGTGGAATGGAGCATTTAACAGCAGATATTTATGGAGGGTAACCATGTGACACTGTCCGGTGCTAAGGCGATCATCAAGTCTAAGCTGCCTCCTGCTTTCCCAGAGTCACATCTTAGTGAGGAGATGAAGACCATCCACGGAAAGTGAAGGCAACTCCAGGGAGAGACAGGTTTTTTGAAAATCATAAAAGAGGCCAACGACCTCAAGCTTTAGGTCACCTGCACGTGTATTGCAGAGGAGGTCCTTGAACCAGGGTTGCTGGGACTCAGTAAATCCTGGATTGTGGGAAGGAGATAGCCACAGAGCCACCTGGCAGGAAAGTGCTCCAGAGACGGGGGCATCTTGTGTGAAGGCCCTGAGGTAGGAACATGCTTGGTGAGTATGAGAAAAGGAAGAAGGCCAGTGTGGCTGCAGTGATGTGGACAAGGGAACATGGATTGAGGCGAGGTTGGAGAAAGGGCCCAGAACCAGGTCACACAGGCCTGTAGGGGCTGAGGGAAGGAGACAGTGTAGGGACTGGAATTTGGTACTTACTTACCTTTATTTACTTTTAAGGAAGGCCACTCTGAAGGTTGGGGGGAAGGATGGGTGGACAGAGTGTTCCATAAGGTCCCTTCTAGACCCCAAACCCCGTGACTTTATCCCATCTCTATATCCAATGCAGTGTAATGGGCATTTAGCCTCTTCTGCTTCCATTTCTCAACATACTACCTCTCCTTAGGTCTCCTTTAGGCCCAGGATAAATGCCACAGTGCTGCTGAGCTGACTCGGTTTGGTTTCCCAGTTGGAGACTGAGTCCTTTCTCCACTGTCTCTGAGCACTCAGCCAGTTTCGGGGTTCTGTGCAGGCTCCTCTTCCCCAGAAGCAGACACCTTAGGGCAGAGCTCAGTCTACCACCAGACCTTGCTGGGTCCTTCACTGGTAAAGGGTGGGGACAGTGTTTGAGGAGAAGAGGAAAGGAGAAAGGAGGGATGGAAGCAAAAAGAAGAAAGGAAGGAAGGAAGGTAATAAGTAAGGAAGTAGAGTACTTATTAATGCAATATTTTGGTCATATTGCAAGCTTAAGTTAGCACAGCAAGCATCTGTGAATGTATGTGTGTGTGTGTGTGTGTGTGCACATGCACACACACACAAAGTTTGTGGTGTGTGCCAAGCAGTACACTTGGTGTTTCAGTGACTCTCAGGTGGGATACAGAGACAGGGCAGGACAGAGATGAAGAACCAGCCTGGATCCCAGCTCCACCAAGCACCAACTACACGGTCCTGGACAGGTGACAGGGTGCTTACGTCCACCATGGGGACGATATCCTTGCTTGCCTTCTTGGGTTGCTGTGGTAATAGATACAGGTGCTCAGGAAGGATCAGCTCCTATTGGCTGCGTCCCATCAAACAGCTTGCACGCTAGGGTGAGTATCATCCTGAGCCTCTTTTCTTGATTCTACTTTAAAGAGCAGACATTACCATGTTTTCCCATGATGTCCCAGAGGCCTAAAGGCTAAGTATGAACACAAGCCCTTGAAGATCTTTCTTCTTTCCCAGCAAACCTCATGTGGACTGCTTCCTCTTGGTTGGATGAATGCAACAAGTCAGTTCTCTCCATTGTCCTTTTTTCCCACAGCCTGGAAGGGAGGAGCTCAGAGCTGCATCTTTGTGCTGTAGCTTAAGAATGGTGTTGCACAGAGCTGGCACTCTGGAACCAGCCTGCTCCAAGGGGGGAATCCTGGCTCTGTTGCTTGCTGGAAAGCTATTGAACCTCTCAGAGCCCTAGTCTCCTCTCTACGATGCCTCCCTCATGGGAGTATTAAGTGAGATAATGAAGGGGGGTTCAAAGGGGAGCACTTCAGCCTTTTGTCCTCCTCCCATCCCACTTGCAAATTATCCCCACAGTGAGCCATGTGCTGCTGGGGGTGTCAGAGCCCTCGGGGATTCTGGGAGGAGAAACAAATTGGGACTCACTAAGGTATTGCTGGCATACAGAGTCATTCTTGGTAGCACCGCGGGCAGGTATCAGTTCCTTGCCCCACTGAAGGGCGTGGCACATAGCACAGAAGGGAGAGAGGTTTGTTCTCTTCTTGTCTAAATTCTGTGTTCCTCCCAGGGGAGTTCTCAGGAGATGGTCTCCTGCTAGCCTCCTGTTTTTGACACTGGTGCAATTCTGCCCTCCAATGGTGAGCCTGGGATCACTGATTGTGATACTGGACCTCTAGCCTGGACCTCTAGCTGGCTCCCCCAAGGATGTACCTCTGGGAACTGTTCCAGCCACCATGAACTGTATTTGGGCTGCTGGTCTCATGGAAGTTATGTCCTCATGGAGAGATGCGAAGGATCGTCTGTTTATATCTCTAAGCCTGGGCTGCAGACTGTTGGGTTGCTGTGGTAGGAATTCTCCATGGGTATGGAGAAGGCCATTTTTTCCATAGCTGGGAAAAATGCATCTGGGCAAATTTGTTAAGGAGTTCCAGGCATGGGCAGGTGTGCCAAGGCAGTAAGCCAGGGCAGCATGTTCTCTGCAGAGGAGGAGAGGAAGGCTAAGAGGGGGGCACCTGTGGGAAACATGCACGGGAGAGGCCCCTGCCACTCCCAGCGTTGACATGTGGTGAAGGGAGGCAATAGATTGGGCCTGGCTGGAGGCTTCCTGAAAGCTGGCAGGGAGGAGCTTACAAACCTATATGTCTACACTTAATCTTAGCAAAAGGCAAAGAAGCAACACAAGCTCATGTGCCTGAAAAGCCCGAAGAATTAGGCTTCACCAAGACAGCAGAGCAGGAAGTCCTGCCTGTGTCTAACTGGCCTGTGCAATGGAGCAGAGTGGGGTGCAGTGGGGACTGCAGGAACAACCCCAGGGGTTTACCCAGAAGCTTATGCATGACAGGCTTTAACACTCGGCTTATTCAGGGAAGTGAATAAACTTTGCAGATTGAAGTTGAGGTCAAGTCTACACACTTAACACTTGCTGTTGTATTATACAGCAGTTTCTGCTGAGGAAACTTCTTCATGTAGCTTTGCAGGAGATGTCTTTATCCTGGCAGGTATTCTGAGAACTACTGGAGAGGTGGTGATTATATTCCATTTTGGAATATTGTCTAAAGTAGTTATCACAGAGGAAGTTAATAAATCTTACATTGGCTTCTGTGTTATACACAGTGCCCTGCATTTCGAAGGCCGGCCCATGATACACAGCACTTCCTTTCAGTGTGATAGACCCCATTGTTTTATTCATCAAAACTCTTTTGGAAATCCAGTTTCTCCAGCAGGTCTTCTCAGATTTATTAAAGCAATCATTTCCCATCAGCGTGTGCACCATGAGGGACTTTGTGACAATTCATACGACTACCAGCTCCTGAGAACCACTGCATGGTCAACACTCAGCTATGGGGTTCACCTTTGGCATGCCTTCTTATTTAATTCTTATAACTCCTACCTCTCATACCTTACTGGATCCTCAGGGCAATTTTGAATTTAGGCAGTGCTATTACCCATGTATTACAGATGAGGAATCTGAGGCCCAGAGAGGCCAAGTTTCCTGAGACCACACAGCTACTAATCCCTCAAGCATGGTTTGGTCTGCCCTAGCTCCCAGAAAACTATGGAACTATAGCTCAGCACTGCAGAGGGATGCTGACCAGGCTAGGGTGAACACACACTGACAAACATCCTGGGCATCTCAACTTTAAAGGAAGGGACTATTAATCATGGACTCCAAGGGAGGTGGCTGAGAGTACAAAGTGCTACCATATGACAAAACCAGATAACATCAGTGGCCAGGCATTCTGCATGGCAGATAGGTAGAGGTTCAGGGATCCAGTGACCTAAATGCACAGATCAGTGTTCAAAAGATGCCCCTCCAGGCAGTGGGGAGAGATGCATGGGGAGGGGGCAGGAGTATTTCCAAGCTCTGTGTTTTGATACCACGTTTTTCTTCCCTCTATTCTGGTCCTCCGGGGCTCTGTAGCCATGCACACCTGCCTGTCACCTCCTTCCATGGGCAAAACCCGCAGCATGTTCTTCTTGGAGTCATGGCTGGCTCCCCATCCCGGCTGGGGTCCATTCCTCTCTGAATGTTTACCATGTCTAGGTTACAGGTGGAAAACTGTAAAAGCAAAAGCAAAACATGATTGTTGCTTTTGCACATAAAACTGAATTTGACATTGTAATTGTACAGGTCAGGCAACTAGAAGAGAAACACAGGGCTCAAGGCCACTGTCAGAGGCAGCTGACTTGGGGGCTGTTACAGCCTGGGTGTCAGCACTGTTGAGTTTCTCTTGCTCAGTTCATGAGCATCCCATCAGTTCCAGTCATGGGAGAGGGGGACCAGAACACGGAGGGGCTGAGGGCCTCTCTTCCATCCCCCTGCCACATGTAAACAGTGCCTACATTTTAGGGGCCTCAGTCATTAGACTTTCCAGAGTGAGAGGCATGTGAACTCTACATTGACTTTGCTAGGATTGGTTTACCTGAGTGTTTGCCCTGGTAGGAACATTGTTGTCTATAGCAAAACTATTTTTTAAGGAAATCATTAATGTGTTTTATGTGTACACATCTTGCCTATGTGATTAAATTGGTTTGGTATGAGAGATAAAGCAACATGATGTGTGATTATTGGTGAGAAGTTCTTCACTGATTTTGGACAGAGGAAAGGATCAGTGTCTGGAATAGCTGACCCAGCAGGATAGTCAGGAAAGGAAGGGTTCTGCCTCGGCCAAGCTGGCTTTAGTTAGAAGAAGAGACTCAGATGTTTTCAGATGCGGTGATCAGGGCCTATGTCTGAGCTGCTGTGTCCACCAGCTGCTACCCACCCATGGGCAAGCTCAGGACCCTACAGGTCCAGCTAGGCTGGCCTCAGTTCTAGGGCCAGGGTGCCTTCCCAGAGCCCAGTCTTGTCTCCCTACCAAGGTGACCTCTGTGCCTCAGGCCTCTCTCCTCTCTTTGCATGTCATTTGTTCATGCATCTCTCTCTCTGAACCTTCTCCATTGGGGCTGAGTTATGCAGCTTTTTCTCACTGAACACATGGAGTGCCTTCATCTTACAGCTTTGACAGAGATCTTGACAGCTCCCTGGGATCTTCTGCTTCAGGATTTCCCTGCCAGCTCTCTGCCCTCATGGGTAAATGGGCCCTTCCCTTCCAAACCAAATCACCCAATCCCTGAGGCTCCTGGCCCTTCTTCTTCCTGTTGAGAATTCCCTGGACAGAGTAGCGGGATGAGGATCCTGCCCCGCTCATCGCTCCTTGCTCACAGGCACACAAGTATCTGCATCTGTGCAAGTCACCACGGACTCAGCCCAGCCAAGAAAGGTGGGACCCAGTGAACAAAATCAACCTGCAAACAAGAGAGGTGGCCAAAGACAGTGAGAGATGGATACAGTTTAGCGGCAGCTATTGGATGTTTCCTGGGTATATAAGGCATAAACGCACTTAGCTTTCAGAGTCCCAGTTTTTAGGGCCTTCCCACCCTCTGATTCTGCAAAATCTCATGTGTGTATGGGATGGGAGTGGTTGGGGGATATCTGGGCCCCGGGCCAAGACTTCAGTCAAGAGCATCTGTGCCGTTAACCCCCACAGCAAATCCCAACCATGTGTCTCCAAACAGTCATTGAAATTTCATGTTCTCGAGTTAAGTAATTCTTGTCCCAGTTTCAAAACCAAAGTCATTATCAAGTTTAAGTAAAGGGATGTTTTCCCTTCCTAATGAGCAACCTTCCAGCCTCTCCTGTATCTTCATATCTGTGAGTCACAGTGAGAATTACTACGGAAGGATTTCTGTTAGAAAACTAGCATAAAACTAGGGTTAGGTCAGGGTACCCTAACTGTGGTAACAGGGGGAATGAAGAGAGCCCTTTAGTTAGGACAAAGCCAGCCTGTGAGTCAGATCCAAGGGCACACTGGATGCCTACTGTGTGTGCCCCACTGACTTCTCTACACTTTCTGTGGGAGACACTGAGCCTGCTCTCAAGTCCTAGGTGTTTATTCAACCAGTTAAAAAAGGAGTTCAGGCTGGACACGGTAGCTCACATCTGTAATCCCAGCACTTTGGGAGACTGAGGTGGGCAGATCATTTGAGGTCAGGAGTTCTAGACCAGCCTGGACAACATGGTGAAATCCTGTCTCTACTAAAACTATAAAAAAATTAGCTGGGCATGGTAGCACACACTTATAATCTCAGCTACTTGGGAGGCTGAGGCACGAGAATCACTTGAACCCAGGAGGTGGAGGTTGCAGTGAGCTGAGATCACGCCACTGTACTCCAGCCTAAGTGACACAGTGAGACCCTGTCTCAATAAATAAATAAATAAATAAACAAACAAATAAATAAAAATAAAAGAAGGAGTTTACACCCGGCCTGGAAGTCCATTTTCATTTTCACTTGTAAGTTTATAATCACACTTTGGAGATGTGGCACAGGCATTCAGGGAAGCAAGTTATGTAAGTCAAAGCCTAGCCTCCTTCCCCCTCAGGGCTGGGGCCAGCTCTCCAGCCACTGCTCCTTCCTCATTTATTCATTCATTCATTCATTCTGTGAACATGAATGGGCGGAGCTCAGTCTAACACCAGACCTTGCTGGGCCCTTCACTGGTTAAGGGCTGGGACAGTGAGGAGAAGAGTCACATCTTAGGAGATGGAGACCTCACTGCAGGTCCAATGTGTCAATTAACATGAGCTCATGCCTACCCATGAGGAGCCACCAGCAGAAGGGGCAGAAGCCTAGGAGACAGGCAACTCATACAGCAGAGAAGTGCAAAGGTCAGGGCGCCTGTGCAGGGGGCTGAGCTGGCTTCTGAAGCTTCGGGAGGGAGGGTGAGATGCCTGGAATTTGTTTAACAAAGGATGGAGGAAGGGCATTCTGGGCTAAGGGGCAGTGAACAAAGGCCTGGAAAAGCAGCACAGCCTGGCACTGATGCGTGGAGGGAGGCCCCGGGAGGGCCCACCACGCAGGCTTCCTGGTGGGACTGAGCAGCTGGCCCACTCCACAAAGCTCCCACCCACCCCCTAACGGGTGCCTAGGAATGGGCAGTGGGTCTGCTCCCTGTGTCCCCATTCACCTGGCTGCCTTAGCTCCCTGAGCCTTCTTGCATCCCAGCACTTTGCACTTTGCTGGACTTTCCTCTCATTCCTAGGTACTCTTTACCTCTGCTTTTTGAGCCTTGGCTTTGGCTTAGGCTTCTGCTTCCTGATGAGGAGCTGGGGTGACAAGTGAACCTCCCCGTATCTCTAAATTTTTCTCCCACCCCTGACCCTGCCCTGCTGTCTCCCACATGTGCCCCATAAAGACCAGGATGCAACAACCCTCAACATGCATATTGCATATAGGACAGTGAGAAAGATTCTGTTTTGGGACCTCATTTAGACGTCAAAGTCCTCTATGCCATCAAAGTCACCATGAAATAGAGCCCAGCTTCCGTAGTGCTAAAGAAAAGGTCCATATGTTGGTTGTACTCCCCAGTTTTCCTCTCATATTTTAACAATAATGACCCCTAGGACATCTGACCCCAATGTTTACCTGAGACTTATTATGGCGACCTCACTGCTTATTAAGAAAACAAGGTTAGGCGTCAGCCCCGCATGGCGTGTCCCCATCGGGTGAGCGCCTGTCCGGCTCTGGTGCTGATGGATGGGTCCACGGAGGAACTCCTCACTGCACCCACCACTGCCCTGGTGGCCCACGGTGGCTCCCCTCCGTCAGGGTCAATCTTAAAAAAATGATTATTACTTTGGCCATAAGCCCAGTGACAAACGTGGCTTTTGTCCAACAACAACCCACAGGCAGAAGTCTGTCATTTCTTCCCCACCCCAGATGCTGGGACTTCACACAAAAGATGCTGTGGACACCACCAAATCAGAACCTGATTTCGGATCCACACTCTCTTTTCGTGGCTTGCAAGTGACACCCAGGGCAGCAGCTGAGCTCCCCATGGCTTTTGGGGACTCCTGAAACAGTGTCCACCGGGTGGGCCCTTACAGAGCTGAAGGAATCAGAAACAGAATTAGACTGGGTTTAAGTCATCACCTGGCCCCTCCACCGGATCCCCGCCAGGAGTGCAAGTTGGGGAGGGAAGAGCGTGGCTTTGTAGTTGAGGGTCCCTGGGGGAGAGCCATGGCTCAGCCCTCACCAGATGCATGACCCTGGTGGGCGTTCGAGCTTCCTGTGTCAATTTTCTCCTCTGTGAATGTGGTGGGGGCAATGCCCACCTTGCAGCTGTCACAGTGGCTGTAGGACGTGGCACCTGTGGCTCACGCGGCACAGTCTCTAGCACCTGGGCAGTGTAGATGGATGTGGGCTTCCCTTCTTGGATATCCGCTCCATCCTGCCCCTGTTGGCTCCTCATAACAACAATTCTCCTCCATATCTCATTTGGTTGTCCTACTACAAAGTGCAGAATCCCCCTGTCAAGTTCTCTTAGAGCCCCTTGCCCCCAAGTTGGCCTTGTCCACCTCACCGAGAAACCCACCTGTCAGGATGGGACAGGAGTTCAGTGTCAGCTCCGGGGTTGGGAGGGCTGACAGTGGAGTGGCTCCTGCTGTGGCTGGTCTGTTGGTGTGGTGTCTGTGGGGAGCATACAGGCAGGACCACACTGGGAGCCTATGGGAAAGCCATCCTGCCCTGGTTCCTGGGGAGGAGAAGCAGAACTGGGCTCACACCTCATTTCATCTCCAGTTTTCTTCAGTAAAGATGAGAGGATCCCAGGGAGAGCCTGTGGCTGCCAAGTGTCTGCTTATGTAGGTTCTTGCAGTGAAGAAGGCCCAGGAGACCCGGGTACCTGTGGGATGCCATCTGCCTCTCTCCAGGCCCTTCTGCAATGCCCAAAGCAGGACACATTAGCTCCACCATGCCACCTAGTCAGGCGTCTTGGGTGGGACTGTGGACACGGGAATGCCTGAGCAGACAGAAAAGGGCACAGGCTGTTGGAAGCAGGAGTGTGGCACCTGGCTGGCCTTTGCAGCAGGTTGTGGGAACACTGGGGCTACCTGGACTTCAGGGACCAAAATGAGGGAATGCCTCTTCGCTGACTTTGTGTATTTGGCTCTTTCCCACGAGTACCTTCTGGTCTCTGGTCTGTCAGCTGTAAGTTTCTGATCTTGGTGGATTCTAGGCTCCTATCTCCCTCCCTCCCTCCTTTCACAACCTACTGGAACATGGGCCACAGTGGGCTTTGGCACTCAGGGAAGGCCGTGTGGGGATGTGGTCCAAGGAGCTCCAAAGAGCCCAGAGGCCCCATTCCTGTCTTCAACGTGGTCACTCATATCTTAGGTTGTGACCAAAGTTTGGAAATGGGTCACGGGACTGCGAGCAGATAGGAGGCGTGCTGCACTGAGTTGGGTTTGAGGAGGGCTGGGGAACTCAGGCCACCCAGCTCCTCGTGTGGAGTGTGGGAGGGGCTGAGCAAACATCAGTTCTGCTAGTGGGAAAAGGCCACTGTGTTCTCAGATCAGCCCTGAGCACACAGTGGGTGAGCACCCCTTGTCTCATACATGCTGTGCACTCTACTGGATGCAGCATGGACATCCATGACGACTGCCGGTGGAGGCTGACCTGGCATCCCGCAGTGTCCTGGGAACGTGTCGGGGGAGTATCTTGGAGAGATATCAGTTTTCCTGGCCCTGTTCTACCTGGCTGTCCTGACCCTCAGTGCTATATCTGGCCCTCAGGACCTGGCTTGGGCTCTACATGCTGGCAGAGAGGCTTGTCGTGCTCTGAGGAAGCCAACCCTTGCTGGGAGCTGCCGTCTAAGCCAAGATGCAGGAGGCTTTCTCCATGCAGGCCTCACATTCAAGGTGTGCCACTTGGAGCTTGGGGGTCTTTGAAGGTAGCTTCAGTCTGGGGTGTGACTGGGACCATTTCCTGCAGGGCAGTTTTGGAGCTGCACATACTTTGAGAAATCTCAGTCCTGGAAGCCCCTGAAGGGATAAGGGTTCAAGGAGAGATGACTGATGGCAATGGTTTCTCACCTGGCCTGGTGTTGCCCATCTCTGGGAATAGGGATGAATGTCCCACCTCAGACTCCAGGTCCTGGACCTCCTGCTGCTCCCTGCAAGACTGTGCCAGGTGAGGAGGCCCAGAGGTCCCTGAAGCTGTTGGTGGTCAAGCCTGGGTCCCCTCGCAGGCCTGTTCCAGGGAAGTCCCAGGGAAGCTTGGGATGAGACAAGAGTGGGAGGAAAGACATACAGGGCTGAAGGAGCAGTTGCCACTCTCAGGGGACCTGGGGCCACATGTGGGGCCTGGGTGCCTCCTCAGTCACCCTCTCTGTTCAGTTCCTGGACCTTCTTCCCTCCCCTTTTCTGGGGTTGCAGGACTCAGGTTCACGGCTGGCTTTGCAGCTGCACCCTCATCCCTCTGTGAGGGCAGTCAGAGGCTCCTCCTGGTCTCCCTCAGTGCCAGCAGCCTCCTGTCTTTTCCTTAAGCATTTGCTCTGAGATTGCTGGTGAAAGATGGAGCAGGTACTGGAGGGCAGGAGGGACCCCAGCCCACAGGGCTCCCAGTGAGTCTCTCAGCCTCTTGGAAGATAGGAGAATCACATCTCACTGGGGCCCTGAATGTGTCTAGCTGAATCTTTACAGCCTGGAGACCAGCTGCATATTGTCACCCCTTCCTTAAAATACAGAGAAACTGAGGTTCTAGGCAAGGAAATTGCCAGGGTGAGGTCATCCACCAGGAAGCAAGCAGACAGAGGCGTGACCACGTCCACTAGACCGCAGCTCCAGTTACTGTTCTGTGCCCCTCCTGGGTTGGAAAGGGTCCCCCATTCGAGGCTGAACCTGTGCTACGAGAGGTCCCCCAGCTCTTATCGGCATCCACATCCTCTAGGAGGAAGGGAAGGATGGGAGAGCCACATTTGTCACTGGGCTTATGGCCAAAGTAATAATCATTTTTTAAAAATTGACCCTGACGGAGGGGAGCCACCGACGGCCACCAGGTCAGGTGAGAAACCATTTCCATCAATAGGGTTTGGGGGCACGAGTGGTGTTTGGTTACATAGAAAAGTCCTTTAGTGGTGATTTCTGAGATTTTTGTGCACCCATCACCCAAGTAGTGTACACTGTACCCAATGTGTAGTCTTTTACCACTAACCACTCCCCAACCCCTTCCCTTAGTCCCCAAAGTCCGTTGTGTAATTCTTATTCCTTTATACCCTCATAGCTTATCTCCCACTTGTGAGTGAGAACATAAGATGTTTGATTTTCCATTCCTGAGTTACTTTACTTAGAATAATGGTCTCCAATTCCATCTGGGTTGCTATGAATGTCATTATTTAATTCCTTTTTATGGCTGAGTAGTATTCCATTATATATATAACATGATTTCTTTATCCACTCTTTGATTGATGGGTTGGTTCCATACTTTTGCAATTGTGAATTGTTCTGTTACAAACATGCATGTGCAAGCATCTTTTTCATATAATGACTTCTTTCCTCTGAGTAGATACCCGGTAGTGGGACTGCTGTATCAAGTGGTAGTACTGTAAGGAACCTCCACACTTTTTTACATAGTGGTTGTACTAGTTTACATTCATATCAGCAGTGTAAACGTGTTCCCTTTTCACCGCATCTACACCAACATCTATTATTTTTTAATTTTTTGATTATGGTCATTCTTGTAGGAGTAAGTAGGTATCTCATTGTGGTTTTGATTTGCATTTCCCTGATCATTAATGATATTGAGTATTGTTTCATATGTTTGTTGGCCATTTGTGTATCTTCTTTTGAGAATTGTCTGTTTATGTCCTTTGCCCACTTTTTGATGGGGTTGTTTGTTTTTTTCTTGCTGATTTGTTTGAGATCCTTGTAGATTCTGAGTATTAGTCCTTTGTTGGATGTATAGATTGTGAAGATATTTTTCCCAATGTGGGTTGTCCATTTACTCGGTTGATTGTTTCTTTTGCTGTGCAGAAGATTTTTAGTTTAATTAAGTCCCATCAATTTATCTTTGTTTTGTTGCATTTGCTTTTGGATTCTTAGTCATAAAGTCTCTGCCTAAGCCAATGTCTAGTAGAGTTTTTCCGATGTTATTTTCTAGAGTTTTTTATGTTTTCAGGCCTTAGATTTAAGTCTTTGATCCACTGTGAGTTGATTTTTACGTAAAGTGAGAGACGAGGATCCAGTTTCATTCTTCTATATGTGGCTTGCCAATTATCCCAGCACCATTTGTTGAATAGGGTGTGCTTTCTGCACTTTATGTTTTTGTTTACTTTGTCAAAGATCAGTTGGCTACAAGTATTGGCTTTATTTCTGGGTTCTCTATTCTGTTCCATTGGTCTATGTGCTCATTTTTATACCAGTACCATGCTGTTTTGGTGACTATGGCCTTATAGTATAGCTTGGTTTGAAGTCAGGTAATATGATGCCTCCAGATTTGTGCTTTTGGCTTTGTCTTGTTTTGGCTATGTGGGCTCTTTTTTGGCTCCATATGAAATTTAGAATTTTCTTTCTAGTTCTGTGAAGAATGATGGTGGTATTTTTATGAGAATCACATTGAATTTGTAGATTGCTTTTGGCAGTATGATCTTTTCACAACATTGAGTCTATCTATCCATGAGCATGGGATGTGTTTCCATTCGTTTGTATATTTCAGCAGTGTTTTGTAGTTTTCTCCTTGTAGAGGTTTTTTTACCTCCTTGATTAGGTATATTCCTAATTATTTTATTTTTATCACAGACATTGTAAAAGGGGTTGACTTCTTGATTTGATTCTCAGGTTGGTCGCTATTGGTGTATAAGAGAGCTACTAATTTGTTGACATTAATTTTGTATTCTGGAATTTTGCTGAATTCATTTATCAGTTCTTGGAGCTTTTTGGATGAGTCTTTAGGGTTTTCTAGGTATTCAATCATATCGTCAGCAAACAGCAACAGTTTGACTTCCTCTTTATGGATTTGGATGACCTTGTTTTCTTTCTCTTGTTTGACTGCTCTGGCTAGGACTTCTAGTACTACGTTGAATAGAAGTGGTGAAAGTGGGCCTCCTTGTCTTGTTCCCGTTCTCAGGGGGAGTGCTTTCAACTTTTCCCCATTCAGTGTAACGTTTTCTGTGGGCTTGTCATAGACGGCTTTTATTACCTTATCACTTCTATGCTGATTTTACTGAGTGTTTTAATCATGAAGAGATGCTGGATTTTATCAAATGCTTTTTCTACATCTATTGGAATGATCATGTAATTTTTGCTTTTAATTCTGCTTATGTGGTGTATCACATTTATTGACTTGTGTATGTTAAACCATTACTGCATCCCTGCTATGCAATACATTTGATCATGGTAGATTATCTGGATCATCTGGTAGATGATCATGGTAGATTATCTGGATTAACCCAATCCATGCTGCTGGATTCGGTTGGCTAGGATTTTGTTAAAGATTTTTCCATCTGTGTTCATCAGGGATATTAGTCTGTAGTTTGTTGTTGCTGTTGTTGTTGTTTGTCCTTTCCTAGTTTTGGTATTAGGGTTATATTGGCTTCGTAGAATGATTTAGGGAGGATTCTTTCTTTCTCTATCTTGTGGAATAGCGTCAATGGAATTGATCCCAATTCTTCTTTGAATGTCTGATAGAAATCAGCTGTGAATCCATCTAGTCCTGGACTTTTTTTGTTGGCAATTTTAAAAATTACCATTTCAATCTTGCTGCTTGTTATTGGCCTGTTCAGAGCTTATATTTCTTTCTGGTTTAATCTAGGTGGGTTGTATATTTTCAAAAATCTTTCAATCTCCTCTAGTTTTTCTAGTTCATGCGCACAAAGGTGTTTGTAATCTTGAATGATCTTTTGTGTTTCTGTGGTATCAGTTGTAATATATCCTGTTTTATTTATTTAATTTAATTTAATTTAATTTTTTTGAGATGGAGGCTTGCCCTGTCTCCCAGGCTGGAGTGCAGTGGCATGATCTTGGCTCACTGCAACCTCCGCCTCCCAGGTTCCAGTGATTCTCCTGCCTCAGCCTCCTGAGTAGCTGGGATTACAGGTGTCCACGACCATGCCCAGCTATTTTTTGTATTTTTAGTAGACACGAGTTTTCACTGTGTTTGCCAGGCTGGTCTGGAACTCCTGACCCTGTGATTCACCTCATTTCTATTTGAGGTTATTTGGATCTTCTCTCTTCTTTTCTTGGTTAATCTTGCTAATCTTCTATCAACTTTATTTATCTTTTCAAATAGCCAGCTTTTTGTTTCATTTATCTTTTATATTTATTTTGTTTCAATTTCATTTATTTCTGCTCTGATTTTTGTTATTTCTTTTCTTCTGCTTGGTTTGTTTTGTTCTTGTTTCTCTAGTTCCTTGAAGTATGACCTTAGATTGTTTATTTGTGCTCTTTCAGACTTTTTGATGTAAGCATTTAAGTCTATAAACTTTCCTTTTAGCAGCATCTTTTCTGTATCCAAAAGGTTTTGGTAGGTTGTGTCGCTATTATAATTCAGTTCAAAGAATTATTTAATTTCCATCTTGATTCCATGTATTTGCATGGGTTTGAAGATTCATTTTGGAGTTGATTTCCAGTTATATTCCACTGTGGTCTGAGAGAGCACTTGATACAATTTCAATTTTTAAAAATTTATTGAGACTTGTTTTGTGGCCTGTCATATGGTCTATCTTGGAGAATGTTCCATGTGCTGATAAATAGAATGTATATTCTGCAGTTGTTGGGTAGAATGTTCTGTAAATAGCTGTTAAGTCCGTTTGTTCTAAGGTATAGTTTAAATCCATTGTTTCTTTGTTGACTTTCTGTCTTGGTGGCCTGTCTAGTGCTGTCAGTGGAATATTAAAGTCCCCCACTATTATTGTGTTGCTGTCTATCTCATTTCTTAGGTCTAATAGTAATTGTTTTATAAATTTGGGAGCTCCAGTGTTAGGTGCATATATATTTAAGCTTGTGATATTTTCCTATTGAACAAATCCTCTTATCATTATATAATGTTGTCTTTGTCTTTTTAAACTGCTGTTGCTTTAAAATCCATTTTGTGTGATATAAGAATAACTACTCCTGTGCACTTTTGGTGTTCATTTGCATGGAATATCTTTTTCCACTCTTTTACCTTAAGTGTATGTGAGCCTTCATGTGTTAAGTGAGTCTCTTGAAGACAGCAGATACTTGGTTGGTGAATTATAATACGTTCTACCATTCTGTGTCTTTTAAGTGGAGCATTTAAGCCATTTACATTCAACTGTTAGTATTGAGATGTGAAGTACTATTCTGTTCATCATGCTATTTGTTGCCTGAACACCTTGTTTGTTGTCTTTTTCATTGTGTTTTGTTTTATAGATCCTGTGAGACTTATGCTCTAAGTAGGTTCTATTTTGGTTTATTTCCAGGATTTGTTTCAAGATTTAGAGCTCCTTTCAGCAGTTCTTATAGTGCTGGTTTGGTACTGGTGAATTCTCTCAGTATTTGTTTGTCTGAAAAAGACTGCATCTTTCCCTTATTTATAAAGCTTAGTTTTGCTGGATACAAAATTCTTGGCTGATAATTATTTTGTTTAAGGAGGCAAAGATAAGGCCCCAATCCCTTCTCGCTTGGAGGATTACTGCTGATAAATCTACTGTTAATCTGATAGGTTTTCCTTTATATGTTACTTGGTGCTTTTGCCTCACAGCTGTTAAGATTCTTTCCTTCATCTTAACTTTAGATAACCTGATGACTATTTGCCTAGATGGTTATCTTTTTGTGATAAATATCCCAGGTGTTCTTTGAGCTTCTTGTATTTGGATGTTTAGATATCTAGCTAGGCTGGGGTAAGATTTCCTCTATTATTCCCTCAAATATGTTTTCCAAACTTTTATATTTCTCTTCTTCCTAGGGAACGCTAATTATTCTTAGGTTTACTACAATCCCAAACTTCTTGGAGGCTTTGTTCATCTTTTAAAATTCTTTTTCCTTGTCTTTGTTGGATTGAGTTATTTCAAAAGTCTTGTCTTTGAACTCTGAAGTTCTGTCTTTTGCTTGCTTAATGTTATTGCTGAGATTTTCCAATGTATTTTGCATTTCTCTAGGTGTGTCCTTCATTTCCAGAAGTTGTGATTGTTATTTATGTTATTGTTATTTATTTATATATTATGCTTTCATTTCACTTAAGATTTTTCCCTTTGTAGCTTGTATCAGTTATTTCTATTTTTTATTTTTTAAATTTCATTAAGTTGGATTCACATTTCTCTGGTGTCTCCTTGATTAGCTTAATAATTGACTTTCTGAATTCTTTTTCTGGCAATTCAGAGATTTCTCCTTGGTTTGGATCTGTTGCTGGTGAGCTAGTGTGATCTTTTGGGCGTGTTAAAGAACCTTGTTTTGTCATATTACCAGAATTGCTCTTCTGACTCTTTCTTATTTGGGTAGACTATTTCAGAAGGAAGATCTGGGGCTGAAGCGCTGCTGTTCAGATTTTTTTTTTTGTCCCACAGGGTACTCCTTTGATGTGGTGCTCTCCTCTTTACCCTAGCGATAGGGCTTCCTGAGAGTTGAACTGCAGTGGTTTTGATTTCTCCTTTAGATCTAGCCACCTAGTGAAGCTACCAGTCTCTGCACTGGTATTGGGGAGTGTCTGCACTGAGTCCTGTGATGTGAACTGTCTCCATGTTTCTCGTTTGTGGATACCAGCACTTGCTTCAGTGGAGGTAGCAGGGGAGTGAAGAGGACTCTGCAAGGGTCCTTGGTTATAGTTCTGTTTATTGCACCAGTTTTGTGTTGGTTGGTTTCCAGCCAGAAGGTGTCAATTTCAAGAGTGCATTAGCTGCCATAGTATAGGGAGGAGCAGGTGGTGATCAGGGCCCTAGAGCTCTGAAGAGATTATATCCTTTGGCTTCAGAGTTTTTTGGCTGTCTCTGGGCACATGCAGCAGCAATGCACTTCCTTCAAAGGATTTGTGGTTTCTCTCGGCTTTCCTGGTATGTTGCTATGGTAGTTCTTAGAGCAAAAGTTCACGATGTGAGTCTCCATACACTGCTCTGTCCATCTGAGTGGGAGCTGCAAGTTAGTTCTCCCTCCTATCTGCCATTTTTCCAGGGCTCTGATCATCTATCCTTTCTTCCGTACAGTTTTAGGCTGGGGAGGTGCAGGAGAAGGGGAAGTGAGTGCCCTGGTATGCAGTTTTCCTGACTAGTGTCTCTAGTTCTTTGGGACTTTGAGCCAACTAAGACAGAACAGAGACGGGAGCTCCACCCCACCTGTTCTCTGTCCACATCACTGGCAGGGCCCCCAGGGACCTCTGCTATGTGGTACCAACAGACACATTTGCTCTTCACTCCTCTAAAGCAGCCCTGAAGGCTGGAGCTTTCAGCCTCAGCCTCCTGCCTGCCTGGCTGGCCTCAGCCTTGCTTGTTGCAACGTCTCAGGTATTTCACCTTCCTACCCCCAACTAGGGAAGCAGCTCAAGGAGTCAGAAGAGATGTTTCTTTTTCCACTTGGGTCACTGTCCAGTGTCCCCAAATCATCAATGGATCTGAGGGGAGAATCTCTGTGGGCTGAGAGGGGCCGTTGTGATGCATGTCCTTGACAAGTTGAGACTAGACTGGACACACCAGCTTCTGTCCAGATCTGCTTGCTTGTCAACTTCACTTGGCTTCCGCTTTGCTCTGCACCCTGGTTCTGGTAGCTGCAGGGACACTGAACTCACATTTCAATGGCACCATCATGCCCTTGGCTGCCAGAACCTAAACGTTGGAATCCGGCTCTTCCCTCTCCCCCTTGCCTCACTTTTCACCAGATCCTAATCATGCCTCCTCCACCACCATGAGAGCCCTTTGCCTCCTTGCTGCCCTCCTGCCCTCTGCCTGGTTTAGCATTGTGGCCTCCTTCCTGTATTATTTTAATGACTACCTGCCTGTGTACCCCTCATCCCCAGGCTCCCTCCTCCAGGGTACCTTCCCTTAGCAGTGAGAGAGATCTTTCCAAGGCATAGCTGGGGTCCCCACTTTCTAGGAAGAAAATGCAATGTCTCTCAGATAACATTCATAAGATTTTCATGGTTCTTGAGGGAGAAACGGGAATCCACATATCTCACCTGCCTTTATAGACCAGAGAGGAGGCAGCAGGCTGCCCATTCCCTGCAGAGGCTCTGGGATGGAAGCCTCCATCCCTGTCCTAGCCCCTTCTTCTTCCCCTGCACCTGTGGCCTCTGGCTAGGGTGCTCAGGGATCTGACTGCTGCCTTGGCACCCTCAGCCCTGTCACCCTCCTTCCCATGAAGTGCCCTTTCTTGGTGAGTAGCCTCATCCACTCCCCTCATCCAAACCCCAGGCCCATCTTGGCTGTATCTTCCCTCCTTACCCAGCTGGTTGAAGCCGCCTCTGAGTGTAGTTAACCTGCTCTTGATGCCCTCTTGTCTCCTGGCCCAGCCTCACCTCTGGATACCTGGCACTGCCTCTCCAAGGCCATCCCTCCCACCAGTGTCTACCTTACCCCAGTCCCCTGCCTCTCAAGTCAGAGGTAATCCCTGCTGCTGCTAGGGTGATCTGTCTGGTGATAAAATCCAATCTGCTGGTACAGCCTGCAAGCCCTGATTGGTTCTCCCCTCCACCTCAGCTCCCAGCATCCTTGTGCACCTGTGGCCACCCATGCCCAGCTCTTTCTTATGTGCATTGGCCTTTGAACATGAGCTGTCTTTGCCTGGAGCATCTTTTCCTCCTGACACTGGCAAGCTGCTGCCGGGCCTGCCCTTCTCAGCATGATATTGCCTCTCCCAGGAAGCTCTCCAGTGTCCCTTAGGCTGGGTCTCATGTGCTGGTTTTTGCTTCCTCAGTATTCTGTTCATACTGGAGAAATAAAGAGGCATAAAATAGAGTCCTGCTCCTTAAGGTTCAACTGTAGACCTCTGACTATTCCTACAACAATCACTTCTATCACCAGGATCAGCAGGTTTTCGCTTGCCACTGCATCTTTCCAGCAGCACATCAACCTGCAGTGAAAGCTTGGTCTTTAAAAATAAGAATATGAAGCTTGTTTCCTGCCCCAGGACCTTGGCACTGACCCTACTCCTTCCTGGATGGCTCCCTTGCAGGTCTTCTCAGAGTCATCTTGACTCTGCCTCCCTCCTGCAACCACCATCCGACTTCTCTGCTTCTCTCTAAAGGAACATCTGCAGATGTGATATGTCTAATACTAAAGTGTTGGTTCCTGCCCCAGCACTGCCCCATCCCTGCAGCCTTGCTCCACCTAGACAGGGTCTGCATCTCACCGAGGGCATTGTCATCTTCCTGTTTGACCTCCCCACCCAGGAGCTCCTACTGCTGCCTGCCCTACTTGCCATAGTGCTTGTGGTTATGATCTTCATGTGCTCCTACTTCAAACCACTTATAGTTTCCTGTCCCTTCCAGAAGAAAATCCAATCCCAACACCATGGCTTCTAAGGCCCTGACCATCTCCTGCCATGCCTTTACTTGCCCTCTTCCAGCTACATTGACTGTGAGATTCCTACAACACGAAGCTGTTTTTTCTCACTCCAGGACCTTTTCACTGACTCCACTCCATTCTGGAGGGCCTTCCAGGCTCTTCTCAGGGTGTCTCCCTCACATTGCTCAAGCACGTCCCCTCAGAGAGGCCTTCCCACACCTCTGGACCTGGTGTCCTCGGCCATGTCCTCTTCTGCTCCTTGAACACAGCAAGCTTCCTTTCATTCATATTATTTCCCAGGACCTGAAATTGTCAATTTATTCACTTATTTATTGCCTGTTTCTCCTTCTGGAAATATAAGCTTCTGGGCAGGGACCTCATGTGCCTTATTTGTCACCTAAGCCCAGGGCCTGGCTGGTACTGGAGGAGCTGATGGACCCTGGGTGCTCCTCCCAGCTTCATGACATAGCCCATCAGTGGCCTTCTGCATCGAGGCTGGGAATACTGTAGCCAGATGGAAAATCTCTCTGTTAACATGGAATTAATAAAAGAATATGTGGTTGCAGGTAATATGTATATATATATATGTATATATGATTAAAAAATATATATGTATGATAAAAATGACATTCTGCTGAGAGATAGAGAGAACCCATAAACTTCTGTTTTTCCTGCATCCTTACATTGCCTTCATACAAAAAGAAAATTTTAATTGCTGGCTTACACACTAGTTTTAGATGTAAGCCACCATTTATGACACCTTTTGGTAAGTTCTAGAGTAGAGTGATGAGCAAGAAACCAGGCCAGCGTGCCCCGGCACCAAGAGTGGTAGTGGCCACAGGGGAACCTTCCCTGGAGAACTTGCTCTGATGCCCCTTGAAGTCCTGTGAGCTCTGGGGCCAGGACCCAGCCTGGTACCCCTGCGCCCCAGGGCTCTGCCCCAGTCCATGATTCTTTCCGGGATTGGCATGGACTTAACTCATTACCAATCACGTATAGCCCCTTGACAAGTTTTGGCACACAAGGCATTTGGGATGTCTTGGGGAAGAAAACGAAATACTTCTTTAATGTAATCAAAAACACAGGAAGGGGATGCCCCTGAAATATAATATGTCCTAGGAGCTGCTCCCCTGCTGTGTGGACTTGGATGCTCTGCAATACGCCAATACCTTTTTTTTTTTTCTTTCCCCACAGGATTACTCACATGTCACTTTGGTGAGAAGATGAGGCATTCAGATTGGGAGAACTTGTCACTTTGTCAGAATTATTTTCAGACAAGATTTTTTACTTTTTGTTTCTATATTTTGAAAGAACAGCTTCTTACAGCATTCAGGAATTAGTACTTTGCATTTTCAGGTTCACTTTGGTGCAGCCCCTAGGGTGCTTGTGGGTCTGGCCCAACCTTCCCTGGAATGAGTCCTCTGTTGAGGGGGCCTGAGGTCAGCACCCTGCAGGGTTCATCCTGCAGTGTCACCTAAAAGTGTCTGGCTGCTTGGCCTGGCTATTTCTGCTGAATGCACAAAAATACATTTTGCCTTTTCTCCTTCCAAGTTGCAGTTTCTTTTCTGCAAATGAAGCAGAAGAAAAGTACTGCATTGACATGATGAACTGAAAGCACACTTACTTCAGGGACATGTTTCTTCAGTTGGGAAATTCCTCTTTTATTTGTGACTAGTTGTTTTATTTCCTTAGTCAATTTCCTCTAACCCTCAATGCAGGTGACACACAAACACACACACACACACACACACACACACACACTCTGAGGGGTGCCCAGAAGTTCCCAGGTCCCAGCACTGGCTCTCTGAGACTGTAGGCTCTGGGGGAGGGTGGGCTGTCAGGGAGGCTGGACTTTGGGGAAGGTGTCTGTCTAGGATGGGATGTGCAGGTGAAGAGCTGGGGTTGGCCTATGAGAGACCTGGGCCCCAACTGGCTGCCCCTTGATGTCCCCTGTGATCTTGTCTTTTCCATCCATGAAACGGAGGTGAGCCACAGTGCGGAGCCCACAGGGGTGGGGAAGTCACTGTGCACAGCTCCAGGCACAGAATAGGTGCTGGGTGAATGTCATGTGGGACTCCTCCCACTCAAGGAGAGTGTGTGGCAGTGGAGGAGAGGTGTCAAGAACCCCTGAAGCATCCTCCTGGGGAAGCCACTTTCTCACAGGAAAAAGATGTGGATTTGAAATCTCTTGATTCTTTCTTTTAAAGCCTCGTAGGACCCCACATTTGATGTGCAAGCTCAATCCTGCAGCCAGGTCCAGAGCGCCGTGCTCCTTCTATCTCTTCATTAGAAAGCAACCCAGTGACTCACTGCAACACAGTGCCCAGGATGTAGGGACGAGTGGAAGGTGTCTGCACAGACTCCCTGGCCAAGGCACATGGGTGCTCCTCCCAGCCCTGCACTCTGGCTCCCGTTTCAGAAGGGATCACTGGGGACAGTCAATCCAAGTGATCATCCAAGCAGGCCCTCCTAGGAGATATTAGGGTGCAAATGCAGGTCATAATCACCCACCCTTTGATGCCTGCTCCTCAGACACCCCCAATGCATGAGCCCTGCTGTGAGGGGTACGGCCAGCCTGCCATCTCCAGGTGTTGCTGGAACACCCCAGGCTGGTCCATGATGCCGGGTCCAGCCCTCAGAAAGACCTTTCCAGCAGACTTGGATTCCTGCCTCTTGGGTGGTCTGATAAACTGTCCCCTGGCTGGTGTTTGGGCCAACTGTACCAGCTTCCATCTGATGTTTCTGGCAGAGGAATTCTTGAGGCCTCTGCACCTCGTTAGCCCTCAGAATGGGACTCACTAGGCTCCAGCGTGGGTCATTACTCGGATCTATGAGCTTGTTGCTGTGACCTTGGGACCGCTGACCAGATGGCCCAGATGCAGGGGGCCCGGGAAGCCCCAGGCCCTGCAGGAAGCCCCAGCTGGTGCTCCCTGTTCATCCTGTTAGAGGAAGGGCTGTGGTAGCAATTGTTTCAGACCTGAGGCATGAGGGGAGCCAGGGGAACTGGATTTGGGAGGTAGGCAGGCCAGGTGCAAGTCTCGGCCTTTCCAAGTAGCTGCGGCCTTGGGCAAGGCCTCTACTTCTCTGAGCCTCAGTTTCCTCCCCTGCTATGTGGCCATGGATGGAAGTCCCAGGGACGGCACAAGGACTCACCCACCACAGTGTCAGATAAGAACTGGTTCTCAGCAAAGGAGAGCTCACATGATGGTGCCTGTGGATATCAAAGGCACCGAAAACAGGACACACACTTCTGTTAATTTAAGTTTAAAAAATAAAAATGAATAAACATTAGCCCCTGTTTGGCTTGCCAAACCCCAGCCAGGCCACACTCTTCCTTTTGCAAACCATCCCATCCCAGTTCCTCACTGAGACATTTGCCATCCTGCAGGTGTGGATCAGCTTCCTTGTGAGCCTTTGCTGTTTCAGCACCATGCTGGGCACTGCATGGGCTCCCACTAGCCTTTCTGTCCTGGAGTCTGTCAGTGTTGGGCCTTATTAGTGATGTGACCTATAAAGGGAACTGAACTCCTCTCAGCCTCAATTTCATCTTCTGTAAAAGTGGTGTAATGAAGGTTCCGGTCAAACTAGCCCCAGACATTAACATACTATTGTTTGAACATTGCACCATGTGCAGTGCCCGGCACATGGCTGCCCTTTAGAGATGGGAGGCAGGAATCGGTAATATCCTGTTCTGAACTACCTGCACTACACATAAAGTAGTATGTGAATGTGGACTTAGATTGTTAAAAATGTGTATTGTAAACTCTGAGGCAATCACAAAAAATTGAAAAGAAATATTAATGATACGCTAAGAGAGGACTTAAAATGGAATCACGTAAAATGCAAATGTAAAAACAGGGAAGGCAGAAAAAAGGGAAAAAAAAGAAAAAGCAAGTGCAAAGAATAAAAGGTTATAAATAAGGCAGGTATTAAATCAACTATATAAATAATCACCTTAAATATAAATGGTCTAAACACACCAATTAAAAGACAGATAACTGAGGTTACAATGAGCTATCATCATGCCACTACACTCTAGCCTGGGCAACAGAGTGAGACTTTGTCTACTAATTACAGCTGTATACAGGAAACCCACTTCAAATATAAAGACTTAGACCAGTTCAAAGTGAAGGGATAAAGGCATAGCATGTAAATATTTATCAAAAGAAAGCTGAAGTAGCCGTATTAGTTCTAGCTTTAATTCCAGAGAAAACAGCAGAAAAAGGAAGATTATTGGGTATAATGAGGGAATTTATAAGGATAAAGAGGTCAATTCTCCAAGGAGATATAATAATCCTACAACAGCATGTACCTAACAACAGCGCATCAAAATAAATGAGGCAAAAACGGTAATTTTGGCTGAAACTGAATTGGAAGGAGAAATAGGCAAATCCAATTATTATGGTTGGAGACTTCAAATGCTTGTCAGTAATTGATAAATCAAGGAAGCAGAAGATCTGTAAGGATAGAGATGACCTGTGCAGCATTAAGAATCAACTTGATCTGATTGACATTTTTGGAATATTCCAGCCAACAACAGCAATTATACATTCATCTTAAGCTCATTCATGTGCAATATTCAATATAGACACAGTCCAGATCATAAAACACACTTTAAAAATTTTGAAGAATAAAAATCATACAAAGTATGTTCTCATACCACAATAGAATTAAGCTAGAAATCAATCATTCACAGAAGGATAGGCAGAAAATTCCCAAATATTTGGAAATTAAATAACCCAAGGGAGAACTAAGAAGTCTCAAAAATAAAGAACAATTGATATTTTGAAGTAAGTAAAAATTAAAATACAACTTTTCAAAGTTTTGGGGATGAAGAAAAGTGGCTCTGGGAAGAAAATTTATAGCATTAAATATGTATATTTGAAAAGAAGAAATATATAAAACAAATGACCAAATCTTCTATCTTGGGAAGCTAGAGAAAGAAGGGCGAATTATACCTTAAAAAAGCAGAGGAAAGAAAATAATGAAAATTGGAGCAAATATCAGTGCAATTAAAAGGAGGAAAACAATAAACAGAATCAGCACAATCAAAAGATCAAGAAAATTGATAAACCTCTAGCCAAGCTCACCAAGAAATAAAGAGAGAATATCAAATTGCCCAATATAATAAAGGGAGGTTATCACTACTGATCTTAAATAGATAATAACAGAATACCATAAATGACATTTTATCCACAAATTTAATAACTCCATTGAAATGGACAATTTCCTGAAAGACAAATTTCCAAAACTCATTCAAAGAGCAATAGATAACCTGAAAAGCTCTAATTTAATAAATAAATTAAATTAATAATTAAAAATCCTCTAAGAGGAAAAGAAAGAAAGAAAGAAAGAACCAGGCCAAGATAACAAACACCAGTGGTTTCACTCATAAATTCTACCAAATAGCTGAAGAAGAAATAATATCAATTCTTCACAATTTTTTTAGAAGCAGAAGGAGCATTTCCTAATCAACTCTTCTGAGGCCAGCATTATCCTAATACTAAAACCACAGAAAAATGTTACAAAACTACAGACCAATATGTCTCAAGAACATGGCTGCAAAAATCTTTAACAAAATATTAGAAAGTTTGTTAAGCAATATCTAAAAAGGATAACTCATCGCAACCAAGTGGCATTAAATCTAGCAAGGGAAGGCTGGTTCAAATTAGTAAACTAATCATTGGAATTCACTATATTAGCAAATTAAAGAAGAAAAACATGTACTCATGTCAGTTAATGCAGAAAAGCATGCAAGAACAAAATTCAACACTCATTTATGATTAAAAACTCCCAGCAAACTAGCAATACCAGAAAACTTCCCTGTCCTAATAAAGGGTATATATGAAATGCCTACAGTTAATCCCATACTTAATTGTGAGACTGATGCTTTTTTCTGAGACTGGAAACAAGGCAAAGATGTATTCTCTTAAAATTCCCATTTAACATCATACTGGAAGTCGTAGCCAGTGCAATAAGACAAGAAAAATAAATAAATGGTGTGCCAATTTGAAGGATAGAAATAACACTGTATTTATTCACATATGGTATGGGAATCTAGGAAAAACACTAAAGAATGTACAAAACAATCCTGGAATTAATAATCAAGTCTAGGAAGGTGGCAGGATATAAGGTACAGAAATTAATTTCTTTTTTATATATCAGCAATGAATAATTGGAATTTTAAATAAAACAAAATTACTATTGACAATAAAACCAAAACTGAAGAAAATAAAGCATTTATTTATAAATCTAAAAAAAAGTACAGGATTTATATGTGAAAAGCTACAAAACTCTGAATTGAAGGAGGTCTAAATACATGGAGAAATATCTTATGTTCATGTAGTAAAACAGCAATACTCAGTCTTTTTGGCACCAGGAACTGGTTTTGTGAAAGACAGATTTTTCACAGATGTGGGGTGCTAGGGGATGGTTTCAGAGTGAAACTATTCCACCTCAGATCATCAAGCATGAGTTAGATTCTCATAAGGAACATGCAACCTAGATCCCTTGCGTGCATAGTTAACAATAGGGTTTGTGCTCCTATGAGAATCTAATGCTGCTGGGATCTGACAGGAGACAGAGCTCAGGTGGAAATGCTAGCCTGCCTACCACCCGCCTCCTGCTGTGTAGTCTGATTCCTAACAGGCCATGGACTGAACTAGTACTGGTCTGTGGCTGGGAGTTGAGGATTCCTATGTTAAAAGACTCAATATTGTTAAAATGTTAATTCTTCCCAACTTGATTTTTAGTTTCAAGAATGTAATCTAAATTCATATTTAGTTTTGAATGTAATCCTATTCAAAATTCCAGCAATCTGTTTTTATATATTAACAAACTAATTATAAAATTTATATATAAAGACAAAGGCCTTAGACAAGTCATTATAGTATTACAGTAGAATAATAAAGTTGGAAGACCACACTATCTGATTTTAAGCCTTACAATAAAATTACAGCAATCAAGATAATGGAGTACTGGCAAACTAATATATGCATAGAACAATATAACATAGCAGAGATCCCAGAAATAAACCCACAGAAATATAGTCACCTGATCTTTGACAACAGCACAATGGTAATTCAATGGAGAAAGAGTAGTCTTTTCCACAAATGATGCTAGAGTAATTGGATAGCTGTATGCAAAGAATGAAACTAGACACACACTTTACACAACAATTAATTCAAATGGACCATGGTCCTTGTATTAATTTCCTATTTCTGCATTACCACAAACTTAGTGACTTAACACAAATCAGTTTATTATTTTTTATATAGTTCGAAGGTCAGAAATCCCAAATGAGTCTCGCTGGGGTAGAATCAAGGTGATGACAAGGTTTTCTTTCTCTTTCTTTTTTCTTTCCTTTTTTTCTTTTCCAGCTATGTGGTTGCCCAAATTCTTCCGTCTTTAAAATCAGAAATGGCCAATTGAGTTTTTCTTAAATTGTATCACATTACTTTCATGAATCAGGTCAGTTTATGAATAAGGCATCTACAAAATCCCTTACTCCGTGTAAGATAAGATACTTGCAGATTTCAAGAGCTATGAGAGACATATTCCACCTGTAACAGTCCACCTTCTGGCCTCAAAGCACATCTACCCCACAGGCAAATACATTTGCCCCATGCCAAAATTGCCATAGGCTCAAATCATCACAGTTTTAACCCAAGTCCAGAATTTCATTTTGAATCTCATCAACTCAAAACTCCCAAATTTCATCATCAAAATCATCTAAGTCAAGTATGGGTAAGACTCTGGTTATAATCCCTGCCAGGGCCCAATGGCTTTCTATCATTGTCTGAAGTTTTGGATTCCATTTGCATGACATTTTGGAAAAGGCAAAGTGATAGAGGCATAAATAGATCAGTGGTTGACAGAAAGTTTGGGTAGGCAGGAGGATGAAAAGATGAAACAGAGGTGAATTATTAAGGTGGTGAAACTACTCCTTATAATACTGTAATGGTAGATATATGGCACCATGCATTTGTCAAAACTGATAGAGCTATAAAGAATAAAAAGTAAAATTTAATGCAAGAAAAATGTTTAAAAAATCAACTGCATGGACAGTGGGCACCAGAATGGATTGCACACTATGACAAAGAATTAGCTAATAAAATATTTCAAATGTATGAAATAACTTCACTGCAGGAGAAGGGGGAGAAAACGTACTAACCCAAGGAACACTGAAAATCAGCAGAGACTATAAAACTAAAGGCAAAAGGGACTATACAAAAGCACTGTGTACTAGCTGGTAAGGCTGCTTTCTTTTTTTATTTTTATTTTATTTTTTAAAGTTCCAGGGTGCATGTACAGGATGTGCAGGTTTGTTACATAGGAAAACGTGTGCCCAGGTGCTTTGCTGCACCTATCAACCCATCATCCAGTTATTAAGGCCAGCATGCATTAGCTCTTTTCCCTAATGTTCTCCATGCCCCCCACCCTCCCCAACAGGCCCCCGTGAGTGTTGTTCCCCTCTCTGTGTCCATGTGTTCTCATTGTTCAGTTCTAAGTGAGAGTATGCAGTGCTTGGTATTCTGTTCCTGCATTACTTTGCTGAGGATAATGGCTTCCCGCTTCATCCATGTCTCTGAAAAGGACATGATCTCATTCCTGTTCGTGGTTGCATAGTATTCCATAGTGGATATGTACCACATTTTCTTTATATTTTAATTTTTATTTTATTATACTTTAAGTTCTGGGGTACATGTGCAGAAGGTGCAGGTTTGTTACATAGGTATACACGTGCCATGGTGGTTTGCTGCACCCATCAACCCATCATCTACATTAGGTATTTCTCCTAATGCTATCCCTCCCCCATCCCCCCACTCCCCAACAGGCTCCAGTGTGTGATGTTTCCCTCCATGTGTCCATGTGTTCTCATTGTTCAACTACCACTTATGAGTGAGAACATGCAGTGTTTGGTTTTCTGTTCTTGTGTTAGTTTGCTGAGAATGATGGTTTCCAGCTTCATCCATGTCCCTGCAGAGGACATGAACTCATCCTCTTTTATGGCTTCATAGTATTCCATGATGTATATGTGCCACATTTTCTTTATTCAGTTCATCATTGTTGGACATTTGGGTTGGTTCCAAGTCTTTGCTATTGTAAACTGTGCCACAATAAACATACGTGTGCATGTGTCTTTATAGTAGAATAATTTATAATCCTTTGGCTATATACCCAGTAATGGGATTGCTGGGTCAAATGGAATTTCTAGTTCTAGATCCTTGAGGAATCACTGCACTCTCTTCCACAATGGTTGAACTAATTTACACTCCCACCAACAGAGTAAAAGCATTCCTATTTCTCCACATCCTCTCTGGCATGTGTTGTTTCCTAATTTTTTAATGATCACCATTCTGACTGGTGTGAGATGGTATCTCATTGTGGTTTTGATTTGCATTTCTCTAATGACCAGCTTTTGTTCCTATGTTTGTTGATCATATAAATATCTTCTTTTGATGAGTGTCTTTTGATATCCTTTGCCCACTTTTTGATGTGGTTGTTTTTTTCTTGTAAATTTTTTAAGTTCTTTGTAGATTCTGGATATTAGCCCTTTGTCCCTTTGTCAGATGAATAGATTGCAAAACTTTTCTCCCATTCTGTAGGTTGCCTGTTCACTCTGATGATAGTTTCTTTTGCTGTGCAGAAGTTCTTTAGTTTCATTAGATCCCATTTGTCAATTCTGGCTTTTGTTGCCATTGGTTTTGGTGTTTTAGTCATGAAGTTTTTGCCCATGCCTATGTCCTGAATGATATGGTCTAGGTTTTCTTCTGGAGTTTTTATGGTTTTAGGTCTTATGCTGAAGTCTTTAATCCATCTTGAGTTAATTTTTGTATAAGGTGTAAGGAAGGGGTCCGGTTACAGCTTTCTGCCTATGGCTAGCCAATTTTCCCAACACCATTTATTGAATAGGGAATCCTTTCACTATTGCTTGTTTTTGTCAGGTTTGTCAAAGATCGGATGGTTGTAGATGGGTGGTGTTCTTTCTGAGGCCTCTGTTCTCTTCTGTTGGTCTATATATTTGTTTTGGTACTAGTACCATGCTGTTTTGGTTACTGTAGCCTTGAAGTATAGATTGAAGTCAGGTAGTGTGATGCCTCCAGCTTTGTTCTTCTTGCCCAGGATTGTCTTGGCTATGTGGGCTCTTTCTTGGTTCCGTATGAAATTTAAAGTAGCTTTTTTCCAATTCTATGAAGAAAGTCAATGGTAGCTTGATGGGGATAGCACTGAAAGTGTAAATTACTTTGGGCAGTATGGCCATCTTCACAGTATTGATTCTTTCTATCCATGAGCATGGAATGTGTTCCCATTTGTTTGTGTCCTCTCTTATTTCCTATTTCCTTGAGCAATGGTTTGTAGTTCTCCTTGAAGAGGTCCTTCACATCCCTTGTAAGTTGTATTCATTGGTATTCTATTCCCTTTGTAGCAATTGTGAATGGGAGTTCACTCATGATTTGGCTCTCTGTTTGTCTGTTATTGGTGTATAGGAATGCTTGTGATTTTTGCACATTGATTTTGTATCCTGAAACTTTGCTGAAGTTGCTTATCAACCTAAGGAGATTTTGGGCTGAGATGATGGGGTTTTCTAAATATACAATCATGTTATCTGCAAAGAGAGACAATTTGACTTCCTAGTTTCCTAATTGAATACCCTTTACTGCTTTCTCTTGCCTGATTACCCTGGCCAGAACTTCCAATACTGTGTTGAATAGGAGTGGTGAGAGAGGGCATCCTTGTCTTGTGCCAGTTTTCAAAGGGAATGCTTCCAGTTTTTGCACATTCAGTATGATATTGTCTGTGGGGTTGTCACAAATAGCTCTTATTATTTTGAGATACATTCCATCAATACCTAGTTTATTGAGAGTTTTCAGCATGAAGTGCTGTTGAATGTTTTCAAAGGTCTTTACTTCATTTACTGAGATAATCATGTGGCCTTTGTCAGTTGTTCTGTTTATGTGATAAATTACATTGATTGATTTGTGTATGTTGAACCAGCCTTGCATCCCAGGGATGAAGCTGACTTGATCATGGTGGATAAGCTTTTTGATGTGCTGCTGGATTCAGTTTGCCAGTATTTTATTGAGGATTTTCACATCGATGTTCGTCAGGGATATTGGTCTAAAATTCTCTTTTTTGTGTGTGTGTCTCTGCCAGGCTTTGGTATCAGGATGATGTTGGCCTCATAAAATGAGCTAGGGAGGATTCCCTCTTTTTCTACTGATTGGAATTGTTTCAGAAGGAATGGTACCAACTCCTCTTTGTACCTCTGGTAGAATTCTGCTGTGAATCCATCTGGTCCTGGACTATTTTTGGTTAGTAGGCTGTTAATTACTGCCTCAATTTCAGAACTTGTTATTGGTCTATTCAGGGATTTGACTTCTTCCTGGTTTAGTCTTAGGAGGTTCTATGTGTCCAGGAATTTATCTGTATCTTCTAGATTTTCTAGTTTATTTGTGTAGAGGTGTTTATAGTATTCTATACTGAGACTCTGTTTCCAGTTTGCCAGTCTGTGTCTTTTAATTGGGGCATTTAGCCTGTTTACATTTAAGATTAATATTTTTGTGTGTGAATTTGATCCTGTCATTATGATGCTAGCTGGTTATTTTGTTGATGCAGTTTCTTCATAGTGTCAAGGGTCTTTACAATCTGGTTTGCTTTTGCAGTAGCTGGTGTCAGTTGTTCCTTTCCATGTTTAGTGCTTCCTTCAGGAGCTCTCGTATGGCAGGCCTGGTGGTGACAAAATCTCTCAGCATTTATAAAACAAAGGGATATCCCCTTAATTTTTTTTTAATTGTGTCAATTTGATTCTTCTTTTTTCTTCTTTGTTAGTCTGTCTAGTGGTCTATCTATTTTGCTGATTTTTCAAGAAACCAGCTCCTGGATTCATTGATTTTTGAAGGGTTTTTCTTTTCTCTATCTCCCTCAGTTCTGCTCTGATCTTAGTTATTTCTTGTCTTCTGCTAGCTTTTAAATTTGTTTGCTTTTGCTTCACTAGTTCTTTTAATTGTGGTGTTAGGGTGTCAATTTTAGATCTTTCCTGCTTTCTCTTGTGGGAATTACTGCTATAAATTTCCCTCAACACACTGCTCTGAATGTGTCCCAGAGATTCTGGTGCATTGTGTCTTTGTTATCATTGGTTTCAAAGAATATCTTTATTTCTGCCTTAATTTCATTATTTACCCAGTAGTCATTCAGGGGCATGTTTTTCAGTTTCCATGTAGTTGTGCAGTTCTGAGTGAGTTTCTTAATACTGAGTTCTAATTTCGTGTACTGTGGTCTGAGAGAATGTTTGTTATGATTTCCATTCTTTTGCATTTGCTGAGGAGTGTTTTACTTCCAATTATGTGGTCAATTTTAGAATAACTGCAATGTGATGCTGAGAAGAATATATATTCTGTTGATTTGGGGTGTAGAGTTCTGTAGATGTTGATTAGGTCTGCTTGGTAGAGAGCTGAGTTCAAGTCCTGGATATCCTTGTTAATTTTCTGTCTCCTTGATCTGTCTTATATTGATGGGGGGAGGGTGTTAAAGTCTCCCACTATTATTGTGTCGGGGTCTAATTCTCTTTTTAGGTCTCTAAGAACTTGCTTTATGTATCTGGGTGCTCCTGTATTGGGTTCATATATATTTAAGATAGCTAGCTCTTCTTGTTCCATTGATCCATTTACCATTATGTAATGCCCTTCTTTGTCTCTTTTGATCTTTGTTGGTTTAAAGTCTGTTTTATCAGAGACTAGGATTTTAACCCATGCTTTTTTTTTTTTCTTTCCATTTGCTTAGTCAATATTTCTCCATCCTTTTATTTCGAGCCTATGTGTGTCATTTCATGCGAGATGGGTCTCCTGTATACAGCACACTGATGGGTCTTGACTCTTTTCCCAGTTTGCCAGTCTGTGTCTTTTAATTGGGGCATCCTGTTTACATTTAAGATTAATATTTTTGTGTGTGAATTTGATCCTGTCATTATGATGCTAGCTGGTTATTTTGTTGATGCAGTTTCTTCACAGTGTCAAGGGTCTTTATAATCTGGTTTGCTTTTGCAGTGGCTGGTGCCAGTTGTTCCTTTCCATGTTTAGTGCTTCCTTCAGGAGCTCTCCTATGGCAGGTCTGGTGGTGACAAAATCTCTCAGCATTTGTTTGTCTGTAAAGGATTCTATTTCTCCTTCATTTATGAAACTGAGTTTGGCTGGATATGAAATTCTAGGGTGAAAATTATTTAACAAATGTTAAATATTGGCCCCCACTTTCTTCTGACTTGTAGGGTTTCTGCAGAGAGATCTGCTGTTAGTCTGATGGGCTTCCCTTTGTGGGTAAACTGACATTCCTCTCTGGCAGCCCTTACCATTTTTTCCTTCATTTCAACCTTGGTGACTCTAATGATATGTGTCTTGGGGGTTGCTCTTCTCAAGGAGTATCTTTGTGGTGTTCTCTGTATTTCCTGAATTTGAATATTGGCCTGTCTTTCTAGGTTGGGGACATTCTCCTGGATAATATCCTAAAGAGTGTTTTCCAACTTGGTTCCAGTCTTGCCATCACTTTCAGGTACACCAATCAAATGTAGATTTGGTTTTTTCACATGGTCCCATATTTCTTAAAGGTTTTGTTAGTTTCTTTCACTCTTTTTTCTCTAATCTTGTCTTCTCGCTTCATTTCATTAAGTTGATCTTCAATCTCTGATATTCTTTCTTCTGCTTGATTGATTCAGCTCTTGATACTTACGTAGGCTTCACTAAGTTCTTGTGTTGTGTTTTTCAGCTCCACCAGGTCATTTGTGTTCTTCCCTAAATTGGTTATTCAAACTAGCAATTACTCTAACCTTTTTTCAAGGTTCTTAGCTTCCTTGCATTGGGTTAGAACATGTTCATTTAGCTCAGAAGAGTTTGTTATTACCCATTTTCTGGAGCCCACTTCTATCAATTTGTCAAACTCATTCTCCATCCAGTTTTGTTCCCTTGCTGGTGAGGAATTGTGATCCTTTGGAGAAGAAGAGGCATTCTGGTTTTTGGAATTTTCAGTCTATTTGCGCTGGTTTCTCCCCATCTTTGTGGATTTATATACCTTTGGTCTTTGATGTTGGTGACCTTCAGATGGGGTCTCTGAGTGGACATCCTTTTTATTGATGTTGATACTGTTCCTTTCTGTTTGTCAGTTTTCCTTCTAACTGTCAAGCCTCTCTGCTGCAGGTCTGCTGGAGTTGGCTGGAGGTCCATTCCAGACCCTGTTTGCGTGGGTATCACCAGCAGGTACTGCAGAACAGTAAAGATTGCTGTCTGTTCCTTCCTCTGGAAGCTCTGCCAGCAAGAGCTGTCCTGTATGAGATGTGTGTTGGCCGCTATTGGGAGGTGTCTCCCAGTTAGGATACACAGGGGTCAGGGACCCACTTGAGGAGGCAGTCTGTCCCTTATCAGAGCTCGAATGCTGTGCTGGGAGATCTGCTGCTCTCTTCAGAGCTGTCAGGCAGGGATGTTTAAGTCTGCTGAAGCTATGCCCACAGCCGCCCCTTCCCCTAGGTGCTCTGTCCCAGGGAGATGCGGATTTTATCCATAAGTCCCTGATTGGGGCAGCTGCCTTTTTCTCAGAGATGCTCTGCCCAGAGAGGAGAAATCTAGAAAGGCAGTCTGGCTGCAGTGGCCTTGCTGAATTGTGGTGGGGTCCACCCAGCTCAAACTTCCCAGCAGTGTTGTTTACACTGTGAGGGTAAAACTGCATACTCGAGCCTCAGCAAAGCAGACACCCCTTCCCCTACCAAGTTCAAGTGTCCCAGATCAATGTCAGACTGCTGTGTTGGCAGTGAGAATTTTAAGCCAGGGGATCTTAGCTTTCTGGGCTCCACGGGGTTGGGACCCACTGAGCCAGACCACTTGGCTCCCTGGCTTCAACCCCAGTTCCAGGGGAGTGAACGGTTCTCTCTCACTGGTATTCCAGATGCCACTGGGGTATGAAAAAAGAAAGAAAAGAAAAGAAAAGAAAGAAAGAAAGAAAGAAAGAAAGAAAGAAAGAAAGAAAAAAGAAAGAAAGAAAGTCAGACAGAAAGAAAGAAAGAAAGAAAGAAGAAAGAAAGAGGGAGGGAGGGAGGGGGAGAGAGAGAGAGAGAGAAAGAAAGAAAGAAAGAAAGAAAGAAGAAAGAAAGAAAGAAAGAGAAAGAAAGAGAAGAAAGAAAGAAAGAAAGAAAGAAAGAAAGAAAGAAAGAAAGAAAGAAACTCCTGCAGTTAGCTCAGTGTCTGCCCAAACGGCTGCCCAGGTTTGTGCTCAAAACCCAGGGCCCTGGTGGCGTCGGTACCAGAGGGAATTTCCTGGTCTGCCAGTTGTGAAGACTGTGGGAAAAACACAGTATCTGGGCCAGAGTGCACTATTCCTCCTGGTACATTCTCTCACGGCTTCCCTTGGCTAGAGGAGGGAAATTCCCCAACCCCATGTGCTTCCCGGGTGAGGTGACACCCCATCCCCCTTTGGCTCACCCTCCGTGGGCTGTACCCACTGTCCAACCAGTCCCAATTAGATGAACTGTGTACCTCAGTTGGAGATGCAGAAATCACTTGCCTTCTGTGTCAACCTCACTGGGAGCTGCAGACCAGAGCTGTTCCTATTCAGCCATCTTGCCAGTGACTCCCCACATTTTCTTTATCCAGTCTATCATTGTGAGCATTTTGATTGATTCCATGTCTTTGCTATTGTGAATGGTGTTGCAGTGAGCATACATGTGCATGTGTCTTTGTAATACAGTGATTTATATTTCTTTGGTATATATCCAGTAATGAAACTGCTGGGTCAAATGATATTTCTGGTTCTAAATTTTTGAGAAATTGCCACACTATTTTCCATAATGGTTGAACTAATTTACATTCCCATCAACAGTGTAAAAGCATTCCTATTTCTTTACAACTCTGCCAGCATCTATCTGTTGCTTCTTTTTTCTTTCTTTTTTCTTTTTTTTTTTTTTTTGAGACAGAGTCTCACTCTGTCACCCAGGCTGAAGTGCAGCGGCATGATCTTGGCTCACTGCAAGCTCCGCCTCCTGGGTTCACACCATTCTCCTTCCTCAGCCTCCTGAGTAGCTGGGAAAACAGGCACCCGCCACCATGCCTGACTAATTTTGTGTATTTTTAGTAGAGACAGGGTTTCACCGTGTTAGCCAGGATCATCTCGATCTCCTGACCTTGTGATCTGCCTGCCTTGGCCTCCCAAAGTGATCTGTTGTTTCTTGACTTTGTAATAATCACCTTTCTGACTGGCATGAGATGGTATGTCATTGTGGTTTTAATTTGCATTTCTCTAATGACCAGTAATTTTGAGCTTTTTTTCATATGTTTTTGGCCACATGAATGTCTTTTTTTGAGATGTGTCTATTCATATCCTTTGCCCACTTTTTAATGTGGTTGTTTTTGTTTTCTTGTAAATTTGCTTAAGTTCCTTGTAGATTCTGAATATTAGACCTCTGTCTGATGGAGAGATTGAAAAAATTTTCTCCCATTCTGTAGGTTGTCTACTCACTCCAATGATAGTTTCTTTTGCTGTGCAGATGCTTTTTAGTTCAATTAGATCCCATTTATCAACTTTTGCTTTTGTTCCTATTGCTTTGGTGATTTCATTATAAAATCTTTGCACATGCCTATGTCCTGAATGGTATTGCCTAGACTTTCTTCTAGGGTTTTTATAGTTTTGGGTTTTACATTTAGGTCTTTTATCCATCTTGAGTTGATTTTTGTATAAGGTGTAAAGAAGGGATCCAGTTTCAATTTTCTTCATATGGCTAGCCTGTTTTCCCAGAAACATTTATTAAATAGGGAATACTTTCCCCATTGCTCTTTTTTTGTCAGATTTGTCAAAGATCAGATGGTTGTAGATGTTCAGTTTTATTTCTGAGTTCTCTATTCTGTTCCACTGGTCTATGTGCCTGTTTTTGTGCCAGTACCATGCTCCTTTAGTTACGGTAGCCTTGTAGTATAGTTTGAAATCTGATAATGTGATGCCTCCAGCTTTGTTCTTTTTGCTTAGGATTGTCTTGGCTATTTTTTGGTTCCATTTGAATTTTAAAATAGTTTTTTATTTTTTAATTCTGTGAAGAATGTCAGTGGTAGTTTAATGGGAATGACATTGGATCTATAAATTGTTTTGGGCAGTATGGCCATTTTCATGATATTGATTCTTCCTAACCATGAGCATGGAATGTTTTTCCATCTGCTTGTGCCCTCTCTGATTTCCTTGAACAGTGGTTTGTAGTTCTCCTTGAAAAGATTCTTTACTTACCTTGTTAGCTGTATTCCTAGGTATTTTGTTCTCTTTGTGGCAATTATGAATTCCCATTCACGTAATTTGGCACTCTGCTTATCTGTTGTTGGCATATAGGAATGCTTGACATTTTTGCCCATTGGTTTGTATCCTGAGACTTTGCTGAAGTTGCTTATCAGTCTAAGAAGCTTTTAGGCTGAGTCAATGAGGTTTTCTAGATGCAGGATCACATCATCGGCAGACAAAGACAATTTGACTTCCTCTCTTCTTATTTGAATACCCTTTGTTTCTTTCTTTTGCCTGATTGCCCTGGCTGGAACTGCCAACACTATGTTGATTTGGAGTGGTGAGAGAGAGCATCCATGTCTCGTGCCAGTTTTCAAGGGGGAATGCTTCTTGCTTTTGCCCATTCAGTATGATATTGGCTGTGGGTTTGTCATAAAGGATCTTATTATTTTGAGGTATGTTCCTTCAGTACCTAGTTTATTGAGAGTTTTTAACATGAAGGTATGTTGAATTTTGTTGAAGGCCTCTTCTGCATCTATTGAGATAATCGTGGTTTTTGTCTTTTTATCTTTATGTGATGAATTACATTTTTTGATTTGTGTATGCTGAACCAGGGTAAGGCTGCTTTCTACAGGGGCATTGGCTAATTATTTTGAAACCACAACACAGGGATAATGGAATCAAATAACTGATGGATGCAGGATGATGGAAGCCAGTTTTCTCACTGTTGGAGGAGGAAGTTGAGGAAGGTTAGAGTGATCATGTGGTCCTGGATTAAAGTTGGATATTTTAGTATTAACTCCTACTTAGCTTAATATAGATAGCAATGAATCCCTAGGGGAATATTTTTAGATATTTGTATAGATATGGGTTAGGACACTCAAATATCTTTCCTAACTCTGTCAGTTAGCAGGGCTTAGAAGCAATGGAATCCCGGAAGTATGGAACATACACATCACCCAGATCCTGACTTCTAATACTAGTCTATAAAGAAAGGAACAAGAGCTCTTGGCAGATACTGTGGATTCTAGGGCTGAGCAGGGCATACAGGAGAAGAGCTTGGCATGCTTCATAGTGCCAGAATGTAAGTACAAAACACACACACAAGTGCACAAACACTCAACAATGGGGTTTGTCAAAGGGATACAGGAGCCAACTGAAAGAGCTCCTAGTGGCCACAGTTGGAATAATTTGAGTAACAAAATTAATAAAGTAGTACTAGATTATGACCTAAGGTATACAACAAATATGCATGAGATCAGTTGGTATCAACATATGATTGAATATATAACTAAAAATAAGGGAGAGGAGACAAACCTCTCATATAGAAGAATTTAAAATAATTTATGTAGATATCCCTATCTCAAGGCGGTAGAATATAACTCCCCCTCCCTTAAGTGTGGGCTGCATACGGTGACTTACCTCCAAAGAGTACTGAATGGGAAATGGGAAAAAGAGTAACTTTACAGTAGAGAAAGCAGACAGACTCCCTTAGCCAGGTGAGCAAGGCAGACAAAGCTAAGTTATGTCGGTGGCATGTGCCTTTACCTCAGTGGCTTTTTCCTCAAACCCTGCAACTCCAGTCTAATCATGCGGAAAATACCAGGCAAAGTCCACCTGATGGACTTTCTGCAAAATAGCTGACAAGTTGTCCCCACACCTTCCCAAGCTGTCAAAGTCATTTAAACAAAGTCATCCTGACAAAGTCTGAGAACTTGTCACAGCCATAGAGGAGCTAAAGGACACACAACCACCAAATGTTATGTGGTGTCCAGGATGGGATCCCGGTACAGAAAAAAGATATGTGGTAAGAACTGAGGGAGTATCCATAAAGTATGGATTTTAGCTAACAATAATCAGTAGTGGTTTCTTGGTTGTGACAGATGACCCCTACCCATGTAACATCTGAACACTAGGAGAAACTGAGTGTCAGGTATGTGTGGACCTCTTGTGTTACTATCTTCACAATTTTCTGTGAATCCAAACCTATTCTAAAATTCAAGGTTTATTTTTGAGAAAGTCAATCGAGATTATGCAAGTGAAGGGAAGGGAGCGGGAATAAAATGAAGGCGGGAGGTCTATGCATGCAAAGCCCTAGCTGGGGGAGATAGGTAGAGGAGGAGAGAAAGAATGACTGGCCCATAGAAGTTCTTCAAAAACATGGGTTTAGTAACTGTTAGAGGCTGATTTCAACTTACTTAGTGCTACTGCTCTTTAAAATGCTAATTATTTTCCATTACCTTTGCTTTTAGTGGACATTTTCCCTACTACTGAACACAAGCAAGCAAAACTGTGTTTTCAACAGGAAATGTCTGTGCATTGCCTCTTGTTGAGGGCACCCAAAACTAAATCGAACCAGCAGAGGGAAGATGTCAGGGAAAGGCCAGGTCCTGGTGGAGGATGAGGTGGGTGACCCCAGATGTCAGAGGTGAGGAGGCAGAGCAGATCCACCAAACCTGCCGAAAGGGACCACCAATTCTGCCCCACTATCTCCTGTAGTCAGAGCCAGATGGCAGAAACTGTGCTTTCTGCCTCTGGTGAGTCATAGAGGCCACTAGCGTCCTGAAACAGAGGCCACCAAGTTCTGGGCTTCTGCCATCTAGCTAGACTGTGACCTCCTGGAAATCAGCCACTGCAGAGCTCTATTTTTTGGGTGGCCATGGTTGTGGGTCTGTGGGCTGCTGTTGATGCTCCAGCCCATGGCCACAGTGAATACCTGGGTCCCAGCCAACTGCCTCCCACAGAGGACTGCTGGATGGAGGTGGCTGCACATTCTCTCTTGCTCCTGCAAAGCAACCTGACACCCATGCCCCGTATCCTGAAACAAAGATCATGTGCTCTACAGTGTGGACAAGCATTTCAGTTCAGCATGAAAGGAGAGGCGATCCAAGAGCATAGTCACATGACAGCCCACAACCCCGCTGTCCCTGTGGCCCTGCTCTCATCTTGGCCTCAGTGGTTCACAGACATCCCAGGCCCAGCTGGTGAAGGCTGGCGTTCATCATTGCACTTTTCTCAGATTCTTGGCTTCAGTTCCCTAGCAGAGACCTTGGCCTATACCACAGTTTAAAGATGTGCCTTTTAAAGATTGAATCAGGTTCAATTTTCAGCAGCTGCTTTAAGACAGCTTAGGCTAATTATTGTGTGATCATAAAAAAAATCACCTATGGAGCTTGTTAAATTTACAGATGTTTCTGAGTCCCATCCCAAAGGAGAGTCCTGGGGATAAGTATTTTTAATATGCTTCCTGGGATGCAGATCTAAGCGCCTAGGAAATTATGTAGAAAGTTCGCACGCGTTTTTTTTTTTTTCCTTTCTAAGTTCTAGTTCCTGCACTTCTTAAAAAAATTAGAGTGGGGAGGATAGGGAGGTTGGGAATCTGAAACTAAGTGTTACAAAATGTCAGTTAGCAGGAACCTAAGAGACCAAGTTCTCCAATCCTTTCTTTTCGCAGGAACAGAGCTGGGCCCAGTGAGGCGAAGAGTGTCACTGAGGTCATTCAACTACAAAATGCCAGAGCAGGAGTGGAGGCCAAGTCCCCAGGCTCCAATTCATGACCTCAAGGTGAAAAGATCTCCCGAGACAGATAACAGTTCTCATTTAAGTAAGAATTAAAAATAAAACTTCTCAGTGCTCTGAGACTGTGTTTCCACTAAGCAGTTTATTGTACCTTGTAGATCTGCAAACACTTCCAAAGATGCCTAAACAAAGGCTGTAGTCATCATTCCGTTGGCTGGGCTGATTTGCTTTCTCCTTCTCCAAACTCTCCTTTTCCCCAAACCTCTTAACCACACCCATCCACTAATTGTCCTCCCAAGTCCTTTTTGAGCTTGGTCCCAGTCTCATGCTCTCTCCTCATTCACCAATCCAAGATGACTCTGGAGTTCACAGCCTCAGCTGGCTGTCCCTGGACAGAGCCTGGGATGCCTGATGAACCAGCAGGACCAAGGAGTGGGGTTCTGATCTGTGGGGATCCAGGAGAGTCGCCTCTGATCTCTAAGGGGACATTGCTTTCCAAACAGAGGCAAGTCACAGAGCTCTCTCCGAAGCTATTGGGCTCACCCTTGGGGTCAGCTTAGAGGGAGGCTAAGGTTATAGGGGGTTGATTGGTCACTGAACACCTCTGATGTCTCTCTCTATCCCTGCAACCATCCTAGTAATGACAGAAGAGCATGGAGGTACTGTTTTTGAACAGTTACTGTGTGTCACCCACTGGGTTGTTTGGTTTTATTTATTATTTCCAACTCTCACAACAGCCTTATGAGACAATGGTGTTCAGAGACGTTAAGTAGCTGGCCCCAGTCTCATAGCCTGCAAGATTTGGAGCCAGGACTGGAATATGAGAGCAAAGCTCTGGCTCCTTCCACAGTCAAGCTCCCCCTCATCTGCAAACTGGAAAGCACATTGTTCAACTCCTAACACACTCTCTTGGAGCATTTTTGATTCCATGTCCATCCTGGAGGTTTTCTCTAGAAATAGTGGTTCTAGATGACATTCCAATATCTCGTGATTGCTCAATATCCAAGCCATAAAGAACAAGGGAGAACCATGAATGTTTCCCTCAATTACGTCATAATTTTATGATGACCTGGAGTCAAGAGAATGGTTGGACGAGCTGAGGCTACAGGGACTCACAGATCCTCTTGGTCTGTTCGCAGAAGAGGAGCAGGCTATCAGGAAGGCTGCTGGCTGCTGAGGACGAATCATGGTAATTAAGTTTGTTCTGAGCCTGTGTGTCGGGCAATGTGCTGGATGCTTTCCTAGCATGAGCTCATTGAAGCATCACAGCACCCCTACTGCTGTGATCCCCATTTTCAAGCAAGGATAGGAGGCCTAGGGAGTCTAAAGCTCCCCTGAGTTAAGAGAGCTACAGAGAAAATGGCCATACTGTGCAAGGTAATTTATAGATTCAATGCCATCCCCATCAAGCTACCAATGAGTTTCTTCACAGAATTGGAAGAAACTGCTTTAAAGTTCATATGGAACCAAAAAAGAGCCTGCATTGCCAAGACAATCCTAAGTCAAAAGAACAAAGCTGGAGGCATCACGCTACCTGACTTCAAACTATGCTACAAGGCTACAGTAGCCAAAACAGCATCGTAATGGTACCAAAACAGAGATATAGACCAATGGAACAGAACAGAGCCCTCAGAAATAATATCACACATCTACAACCATCTGATCTTTGACAAACCTGACAAAAACAAGAAATGGGAAAAGGATTCCCTATTTAATAAATGGTGCTGGGAAAATTGGCTAGTCATAAGTAGAAAGCTGAAACTGGGTCCTTTCCTTACTCCTCATACAAAAATTAATTCAAGATGGTTAGAGACTTAAATGTTAGACCTAAAACCATAAAAACCCTAAAAGAAAACCTAGGTAATACCACTCAGGACATAGGCATGGGCAAGGACTTCATGTCTAAAACACCAAAAGCAACAGCAACAAAAGCCAAAATTGACAAATGGGATCTAATTAAACTAAAGAGCTTCTGTACAGCAAAAGAAACTACCATCAGAGTGAACAGGCAACCTACAGAATGGGAGAAAAGTTTTGCAATCTACTCATCTGACAAAGGGCTAATATCCAGAACCTACAAAGAACTCAAACAAATTTACAAGAAAAAAACAAACAACCCCATCAAAAAGTGGGCAAAGGATGTGAAAAGACACTTCTCAAAAGAAGACATTCATACAGCCAACAGACACATGAAAAAATGCTCATCATCACCGGCCATCAGAGAAATGCAAATCAAAACCACAATGAGATACCATCTCACACCAGTTAGAATGGCAATCATTAAAAAGTCAGGAAACAACAGGTGGTGGACAGGATGTGGAGAAATAGGAACACTTTTACACTGTTGGTGGGATTGTAAACTAGTTCACCTATTATGGAAAACAGTAAGGCGATTCCTCAAGGATCTAGAACTGGAAGTACCATATGACCCAGCCATCCCATTACTGGGTATATACCCAAAGGATTGTAAATCATGCTGCTATAAAGACACATGCACACGTATGTTTATTGTGGCACTATTCACAATAGCAAAGACTTGGAATCAACCCAAATGTCCATCAGTGACAGACTGGATTAAGAAAATGTGGCACATACACACCATAGAATACTATGCAGCCATAAAAAAGGATGAGTTTGTGTCCTTTGTAGGGACATGGATGCAGCTGGAAACCATCATTCTCAGCAAACTATCGCAAGAACAGAAAACCAAACACTGCATGTTCTCACTCATAGGTGGGAGCTGAACAATGAGATCACTTGGACTCGGGAAGGGGAACATCACACACTGGGGTTTATCATGGGGGGGAGGGGGGAATGCATTGGGAGTTATACCTGATGTAAATGACGAGTTGATGAGTGCTGACCAGTTGATGGGTGCAGCACACCAACATGGCACAAGTATACATATGTAACAAACCTGCACATTATGCACATGTACCCTAGAACTTAAAGTATAATAATAAAAAATAAAAAAAAGGATTCAAAAAAAAAAAAAAAAAAAGAGCTACAGAGTATCAGAGCCAGGATTCAGATGCAGGCCTGTTTGACATCACAGCCTGTGCATGTGATCCCTGCAGTAGACTCCAGTGACTTCCCTTAAAGAACTAGGACAGTTTGCATTTTTTTTTTTTTTTTTTTAGATGAAATCTGTCACCCAGTCTGGAGTGCAGTGGCACAATCTCGGCTCACTGCTACCTCTGCCTCCCAAGTTCCAACCTTTCTTCTGACTCAGCCTCCCAAGTAGCTGAGATTACAGGCAAGTGCCACCACGTCTGGCTAATTTTTTATTATTAGTAGAGATGGAGTTTCACCATGTTGACCAGGCTGGTCTTGAACTCCTTACCTCAAGTGATCCCCCCGCCTTAGCCTCTCAAAATGCTGGGATTACAAGCATGAGCTAGTGCTCCTGGCTGAGTTTGCTTTTTTATGCAAAGGATTTTCTGAGCACCTACTCTGCAATAGGTTGTATGAGGCCTTGGAGGTGTGAAGATGAATCAAACATTGACCTTGACTTCTGTGGTTACTCCAGAATGGTGGAGCAGACATGGATGGTTAAAGGCAGCATGCCATCTCCTCAACACACTGTGTAAGTTGAGGGATACGAGGAATTCATTCTCTTTCCTCAAGGGTGCCACATAGGCAGAGGAACGGAGGCAAACAGGAGGGCAACAGGAAAGGGCACACCTTGGGCAGGCACAGCACCATGCTCTGTCTCACTATCCATCTTCGTTCGCTGTGTCCTCTGCACCAGGTGGGCCCAGACAGGGATAAAACATTTCTCATCCTCAGGCATCACGTGGTCCCTGAGACATGCAGTGCAGAAACAAACGAATGGAGTGAATGCTTGCCGTGTTCACATGTGTGTGTGTGTGTGTATGTGTGTGTGCGCACACATTGCAGGGAAAGGAGAAGTGGGAGTGATGAGGCTGGAAACAGAGTTGTGAACAAGACTTGAATGATTTTGAGCATCTAAATCCAAAGTTGCCCTTTTCTCTTGTAGACAATAGAGTTCTGTCATTTAAAACAGTGGAGAATCAACACCATCCCTATCCACAATTTTTCTCCAAGTTTGAAAGGCAGACTTGACAAAGCTATCACATCCTGCCACCCCTCATCCTCTCTTTCCCACACAAATCCTCTCCTTAATGCCCGCAGCCCTAAGCAGGGCACTGGAGCTCCACTGCACACACCTCACCTCCTGTTGCTGGGTTTGGCTGGTTCTTCTTCCTCATCACCTCCTTTTCGCCATGCCTGTGCTGCTGGTCAGTGCCTTATTTTCTCAGCCGGCCAATTGCAAATGTCCTCTAATTGGTCTCTGTTGTGAGTTGAATTGTGTCTCCCAAAAAGATCTGTTCATGTCCTAACCCCTGGTACCTGTGAGTGTGACCTCATTGGAATAGTGTCTTTGAAATGTGATCAAGTTAGGATGAACTCATGTTGGAATAGACATTCAATATGAAATTTGATATGACTGAATCAATATGACTAGTGTTGTTACACGCAGAAGGGAAGAGACACAGACCCAGGCCCAGACGCCAGGAGAACGCCACATGATGACGGGACAGGACTGAGCAAAGCGTCTGTAAGCCGGGGACTGCCAGAGACTGCCAGGGATTGCCAGGGACTGCCAGGGAATGCCAGAGAGAGCCAAGGATTGTCAGCAACATCAGAAGCTAAGATAAAGGCTTGGGATAGATTTTTTCCTAGAGCTTTCTGAGGAACAAGGACCTGCAACACTTTGATTTTGGAACTCTGGCCTCTGCTACTGTGAGAAAATGAATTTCTGTGTTTTGCAGCCACCCCATTTGTGGTCATTTGTTAGGGAAGCCCCAGGAAAGGAATATGGTCTCCTTGCCTCCATATTTGCCTGCCGTCACCTGCACCTCCCATGGAGCTATCAGGTTGATCTTTCTAAATTGCAGATTTTCCCCAGTCATTTTCTCGTTTAAGGGTGTTAGTGGCTCCCCATTCATTGCCTGTCTCAGAATAAAATCCCCAAACCCCTCAGCTCTGTGACTGCCTCACTCTCATTTCTAACTTATGTTCCAAGTGTACTATGGGAAAATTTTTGTTTCTTTTTCTGTGATAGAAATGCCTGCATTTTATTTTCTGTCTGTTGACTTCTTCTCATCCTTACATTATCTGCAAGTGGCTGGATCATGCCCCTCCTACGTGCCCCTCTATCACTATGCCTGGAATAAGGAAGTGAAGAACAAGCGTTTGTTGGATAAGTGAACAAACAGACAGATGAATAACAGATTCAGGGAAAGCCAAGGTTCCTATTGCTGTTACAATGCAGAGTTCAGAAAAGCATAAAAGGATTTGAATCAGAGGAAAGCGGGACTTTTCACTCTTTTCTTTACTGTTTGTGTGACTGGGGGAAAAATTGCTTAACCTCTGAGATTGATCTGTAAAGGCGATCTGTAGAGGCGATAATACATTCTCCATAGAAGCGCTGAGAACACGAAGCAAGCTGGTGCGAGTGAATGAGAGGTTGTGCAATGCCTGGAGCAAGCCGCAGGGCTGACTCTTCCTTTCCCAGTTAAACCCACATGTTCATTATGTAACTGTGGATTAGAGTACTCCACGTCTGAAGTCTCATAAATACTAAGCAGAAATTGGCCTTTGTTTTGGACATGCACAAGAATGACCTCTGCAGTGAAAACTTCCCTAATTACTTGTGCAGAACAATAGCAAAAGCCACGAGGAGGTCCATTTAAACAGGGGAGGAGCAATTAATCATAGCCCATTGGAATATTGCTTTTGGTCCTGAACTCAGTTTGCCTTACATACAGGAAATGAAATGCAGTAATTATGGCCGTCACTTGAGACTCCAGAGTCCTGGCTTCAATTCCCCAATCCTTCATCATTTCATTTTGGCTGTGTCTATGGAACACCAAGACATCTGGCTAAAAAGTGAAAAATGCCATCCATTTTTCAACTCATGACTCATTGCATATTCTACCTTTACTTTTTTTATTGTGATATAATACCCATAATGTTTACTATTTAACTGTTTTTAGGTGTGCACTTTGGTCGTGTTAAGTACATTCACACTGTTGTGTAACCATCACCACCATTCATTTCTAGAACTTTCACCATCCCAGCAGAAACTCTGTTTCCGTTAAAAAATAACTTTCACTCTCTCCCTCCCCCCAGACCTCGGCAACCACCATTCTCCTTCCTGCATCTGTGAATTTTTTTAGGTACCTCATATAAGCGGAATCATGCAGTATGTGTCCTTTCATAAATGGCTGATTTAACTTAGCATAATGTCTTCAGGTTTCATGCATGTTGCAGCATGTGTCAGAATTTCATTCTTTTTTAAAGGTAAATAATTTCCAATGTGTGTTTACATGACATTTTATTTATCTATCCTTTGTTGATGAACACTTGGGTTGCGTCTACCTTTGGCTTTTTAAATACTGCTGCTCTGAACATGTATGTGCAAATATCTGTTCAAGTCCTTGCTTGCTTTTAATTATTTTGCGTATATGCCCAGAAGTGGAATTGTGGGATTATATGGTAATTCTGTTTCTAGTTTTTTGAGGAACTTCCATACTGTTTTCCACAGCAGTTGCCACATTCTACATTCCCACCAGCAGGGCACAAGAGTTCCAATTTCTCCTCATCCTCACCAATACTTGTTATTTATTTATATATTTTTTGCTGACAGCCATACCGATGGGTGTGAAGTTCACCTTTTCTTTTTCATGTGTTGCAAGAATTTACTTTTACATGATATTTATGCATTTGATGTCTTAATTTCTTCACCAATCATATATTACAGTAGGTTTATCTGAACATCTTTCCCAACCTTTGTTCAGCACTCTGCCAAGTATTCTAGATTTTCACATTTCTGACCACTGCATCCTAAAAGTTTCTGCTGCTCAACTGTATATTTGCAGAACACAGCACAATTAAAAGTCAAGAAGGGGGAGACAGTAAAGGATGATGAGCAAGGATGAAGAGATTCTTCCTTCCCACACTGAGTGCTGTGGTCTGTGCCCCTGTGTCTGGGAGCCAGGTGCCGACTCCCACCCAGGACTCTGGTAATATCTGCCAGCCTCCATGATTGCTGCTTCGTGAGGTTCATTGCTGGGAGGTCTGTGAGCTTCCAGAAGAAGTGGAGGGCCACTTACCAATCTGTGTATCCTCATCCCTCAATCAAGACCAACCCAGCAAATGCTCAACAATTTTTTTTTCTAATCAGCTTCATTTAATTAAAGTAAATTAATTAGTGAATATGTAATATTCTTCTATGAGCAGAGGAAGTAGTCAGAAAAGCAAACTAAATTTTCTTGTCAAAATAATTCTATCTGCAGGAGAGTTTACAAACTTCCCTATGTGCAGTTTCAGTTCACGTGATTTAATTGATGGTAGCTTACTTGGTCTCCTAGCTTACCAAAAACTTCCCCAAGGCTGTTTTAAATGTTGATTTGAATCTAAACACCTAATTACTGGTCCCTGCCTGGAGATACGGCTCCAGAGGCCCCGCAGTGCTGGCCGCTGACAAGAGCTACCTGGCAGTGATGGATTGTGTAGCTTGCTAGCCCCACCAGCCGGGGCCCCAAGACTTTCTACAGAAGTGCCCAGTGGGGAGGCATGCTAGAGGGGCCTGACTCCTCGTTCCTGCCTGTGTTTTGTATTTGGGTCCACTTTAGTTTATTTTTAGTCAATACCAGAGACAGAAAGGCCCTAAATTTCTCTTCTGTTGACACAAGTAGTCTTCAGCTTTGTAATGTTCATCCTTTTCCACCAAGAACAAGAGCTCTGGGGTGACAGTGGCCAGTTCCTGAACTTCCACCAGTATCTCCAACTGAGTTCTGACCTACCACGTTGGGTGACAATTCCCCAAGTGTCTTTCCTGTTTCTATTGACAGAGGTATTGGCTGCTTTTGTCCCAGACTGCCCTTTCAAGAATGTTTATAGAGAGAGCAGCCTGGAAGATAGTATACCCCCTACAGAGAAAAGGGCAAGTGTGCTTGCTGTCCAGTGAAATAAAAATAAAGTATCCCTCTGGAGAAAAGGTTAGGCAGGTTTGCTTCTCATGTATTATAAAATACTCACACTCCCTAAACTCTGCTTCTCAGCTGTGATGCAAACTCACTGGATGTGCAGTATCTACCTGGTCCCCTCTGTATCCTCTCGATGGAATTTGGTGGGGGGGGGCAAGGGAATGGATTCTAATATCATGTTTCTTACTGTACTGTAAGTAATAAAGTCTTTTGTTTCTGACTCAAGAGTCTCATATCTTTTACCATCATCCAGGAAACTGTGACAGGCTAACTTGTTACTGTGTATATAGGGTAAAATCTCACACCTGTAACACTTCATGATTCATGATACATGCTGATGTCAGCTTTATAAGATGTCAGCTAATTATGCCTTGATCCTCTCCTCATGCTGCCTTCCTCTGCCCAGGCCTAGGTCAAGTGCTCTCCACGTGTGTCTGTTCTCCACCATGTCTGTTATTTTATCTAACACTGACTGCTGGGACCAGACTACACATGTCTGCACTGGGCCTGGGCATGAGGGAAGAGAGAAAGTTATTCTGAGGATCAGATTGATCCTGTAGGTTCTTCTGGAAATGTTGGTTGATAATGGGAATAATATTTTCATTCCCCAATTAAATCCCATTATCCAGGTGTCTTCTCCCTCCAGGGCCATGCCATGAATTATGTTATCCCAGGGAAGTTCAGGCACTCGCATCTCTAGAACACATAGGTCATTGAACAATGTTAGTCTCAGAGTTAACTGTCTTGAGTATTTAGGGATACAAGTAGTCTTGAGAGCCAGCTAGGCCTTCACCTGGGGGCAGGCCATGGGATTTTTGTTGAGGTCACGGGGAAGGAGCAGCAGTCCAGCCTGGAGCTGGCTTGCCAAGTGGTGCGTCCTGGTGCACGGCTGCATTCTCTGAGAGTGAGAAACATTTTCTGGTTCTCACAAAGGTTCCTTGTTGGCTAACAGAGAAAAAGACTTTATAAAAGAAGAAAGAGAGGATTTTAAAATTCCCAACCTACCAGGTTTAGACATAAAGACTTAGGCTTTCCAAGGTTCTGATCATAGAATTTTATTGCAAGTCATACTGCAGAGAGAGAGGACTGGAGACATAAAGTGAGGGAGTTCTCCAACCAGACTGAAAGAGGAACAAGAGGACCTACCCTGCTTACCCTGGGCCTGGGCCAGGAGCTAGTGAGGAGGGAATAGAATGTAGAGGGAGGGCAAGGAACTACACCTGGGTCCACAGCCCACATCACGGAGCGGCTGGCCTTAAGTTAGAGCATAGTCAGGAGCAGGCAAGGAGGCTATTTGCACCAAGAGAAGGCAGCCACTGACATCTACCTGGATGCTTCTGAAGCCTTCTCTAACTCTGACCACCTGGCCTTCATGCGGTTTTGCAAACAGATCAGACCTTCTTATCTCAGGACTTTTGCATAAACTGTTCCCTTTGTCTGAAAGATTCTTTTGCCAGATATTCTCATTGCTCACCTCTTTTCAATTCTAAGTCTCCATGCAAATCTTTTCAAATATTACTTTATTGAGAAGGCTTCCCTGACAGTGTATTTAAAACAGCAAGCTCCTATCCCAGCAATCTCCATTGCCCTTCAGGGATATCCTTCCCTTGACAGCACCTATCACTCTCTGGTGTGCGGTGGATCGTATTGTTGATTTACTGTCTTTTTGCTCCTATGGGGCAGGGGACTTCGTTTTGTGTGCTACTGGATCTCCAGTGCCTGCAGCAGTGCCTAGCATGATGATCCCTTGATGCACATTTGTTGAATAAATACCTGAGTGAACGAGGCTCCAGGTTCATAAGAGAAGCTCTGCCTTGGCTCAATGTCAGCCTCAATACAGGCTGGGAGCACTGAGAGGTGTCTAACGGTAAGGTCTGACCCATCCTCTTGGCCCTAGGCCAAGCATGTATGGGGCCCAGGAGCTCCCACTTGCCACTTAAGCACATGCGAAGTCCAATGTGGACCACTGGCAATCTTGTGACGAGAGGAGCACCGAGAGCTGCAGAAGCCAGAGGTGAGGCCGGGCCAGCCTCAGCAGGGGTGGGTGATACCTCTCTGCAATGAGAGCAGCCAGGACCACCATTGCCTCTGTGTCCTGACCACAGCCCAGGCAGGGCTCACAGACCAGCAGGCAGGCTGCATACTGACCATGGATAGGCTGCTGCTTCTGCAGTGCCCAGGGCTCACACCCAGACACCTATTTGGAGAAAGAGGGAGGCAGCAACAATCCAATGGACAGCTGAACTTGGAATTGACTGTTCATCAAAAGAGACCATTCAAGCCAAAAACAAATAGTTATGTGCTCACTGGGAACCATGGTTGCCTTCCCTGGCTCCCTAACTCCAATCCCCAGCCGACAGGGTTTGTGTGGAAGACTAAGCAGTTGTAGGAAAATTTAAACAAGCATGCAAAAGGTCTCGTGCATGAGGGCAGTGAGTTAAATGTGGGACCCAGTCATCACCCTGAGCCTAATATACACTTGATGAGAGCCCCCAGGGAGGTGTGCCTGAAGCAAAGTGGCCTATAGTATCTTTTCTTTCCAAAGCTCCCATTTAGATGAGGTTGGCTGTCGTCACTGGGTCACTAGCTAAGTGCACAGCTGTCTCCTGCAGACACCTTGGGGTGCTTCCTGGTGGGCACGGGCTGTGGTGGCTCCTAGGGAGTGGAAGTATTTCGTGCCCAACCACTTACTGATGGATACACCTTTGGAATTCCGTTGATTCCCCAGCTCTCTGGGGATCCCACGAGAGGCTCTGGAATTGCCATGCTAAGTCTGAAAACGTTTTGCTTCCCTCCTGGTGGAGGTTGACAACCGAGGCAAGAGCCTGAGCCATCTGGGAGTTGCCTGGAGCAGGAGAATTTCTAGTCCATTCTCGTGGGAATAAGACCTAAGTAATCAAAGATACTGTCAACGTGAATTTTGAGTTTCAGTGAAAACCAGACCAATTAGTTAAAGAATTAAATTGGTAAATATGATAGTTTCTACTGCTACCAAAAGACTGTCAGAGAGCAGCAGTCCTCAACTGGGGGCAATTGTGCCCCTGCCCCAGGGACATCTGGGAGTGTCTGGAGTCACTGTGGGTTGTCACAGGTCAGGGGGTTGACACTGGTGCCCAGTGCACTGGAGCCAGGCTGCTGCTAACATTCTAGGATGCACAGCGCAGCCCCCACAGCTCCTCACAGCCAAGAAGGGGCTGGCCCTGAATTCTCACAGTGACAGGTTTGAGAAACCCAGCCATAGAGCCTGTTAGCTTTTGCAAGGCCCTTTAGAATCTGTTCTTTCAATGGTATTTCCATTGAAATACCAAATGCCCTCTGAGGTAAGACAGGTAGTTATCATTGCGCCCATTTCACAGGGGGCCAAGCGTCAGAGCTGGCAAGTGACCTGCTTAGGTCCACAGAGCAAAGGACAGGGGAGCAGCTCTCTCTCCACCACTGGCTCCTTTAGCGTTGCCTGGCCAGCCCTGGGAACTTTTCTACTCAATATCTGTTAGTTTTGAAAAAAGAAATAAAAACATAACATTTATTAAGAGCCTACCATGTGTCAGGCACAAAGACCAAAACTGTTGCTCTCAGGGACATTGCAGGCTGGCAGGGAAGCAGTCAACAAACAAGGTAATGTGTAAAACACATGGCACACCAGATTGCAGGGGTGGAGGAGAAGAGGCGTGGAAGGAGGAGGTATGGGGGAGCTGGGGTGGTGCTGAACTGATGTTTTAGGCAGTGTGGCCAGAGAAGGCTTCAGTCAGGTGGCGTTTGAGGAAGACCTGAACCAAGCGAGGAAGCCAGCCATGTGGCTGTCTGGGGAAGAGGGTCCAGGTGCAGGGGCAGCAGGGGCAAAGGGCAGGCCTGGCACGCGTGAGAGCCAGCATGGCTGACAGAGCACTAGAGGGAGGGAGAGAGCAGAAGAGGCCACAGACAAGAGTGGGGGAAAGGTGGGTGGGGCACATCGTAGACTCGCGAAGGTCATTTGAAGGACCTTGGCTTTCATCAGAAAAATAGGGAGCCACTGCAGGATCTGAGCAGCAGCTCAAGTGAGTCTTTGGATTTTAACCAGATCACTCTGGCTGCTGTGTGGAGGACGGACTGAAGGAAGAGGCAATGAATGTGTTCAATTTCATTTTTGCCAGTCCTAATTTCCTCAATACCACTTTTTAAAAATGAATTCTGTGATCATGTGAACAAGGAGGAAAAGATATGGTGGTGCAGGAATACCAAGGAGAGCCCAAAGAATGGAGCTCATTGGTAAGCCAGAAGAAAAGCAACTATCAGACAGGAGGATGTGAGCAGAAAACTGAGCGTGTTGGCTGGGGCTTCCCCACGGATCAGGGGCTCCAACCGTGCTTGGAGCAGGTGGTGAACACAGAACCCGCGATCCTGGTGCATCTGTGGGGCTCCATGTGGACAGAGGCTGCCTGGCTGGGGAGCGATGTCATTTCCTCTACGATTAGCCAGCTTCTCCAGAAAATTCAGAAAATTATTCTTCTCTGAATAATTTTCATTTCATCATGATTTGTTTGTCATTACTTTACCTGTCTTAGTCAAAAACTTACAGCCTCTTTATATTAAGATGCAAGCCCCTGAACTTGGGATTCTCAGGAACTGAGTCTAAACTTCCCATTAAATAGTACCGATGTTCGTTAAGAAAGCTATGTTGCCAATGTAATGGGGCAGGTCATTTGAACAAAATTTATTAAACCATTCTTGAGTCTTCGGGGATAGGAGTTTTGATTTCCTTATCATAAAACCAAAAATGCAGAGGAGTGTGATCAGTTAACCCATTATTATTGTATCATTAAAAAAAAAGCAAACAGTGTATATTTATGTGGCTGCTCCTCAGGGTAGGGAGAAGAGAGAGACAGAGAGGTCTTGGGCCGTGTTTGCACGGGGATATGTCAGCCTACTGTCTGAGAAGCAGTGTGACCTTCCCAGGGAGAGATTTACAGTCTATGTAATATAAAACCTGAGGCAGACAGACATCCACACTTGGAAGCCAAACTTGGCCACCAGTGCATTTCGTACAGTTGGTCTCCATGGAATTTCAGGAGAACAAAATATGAAAACTGGGAGGTGGTATATAAAAGTTCACATTTCCAGGTGTCCTTGAAAAATCAGAATATCTTACAAAACCAGGCACACCCTTCGGTGTGGAGATGACAATGCAGACGTGAGAAGCAGCCCCATGGGGGTACCTTCAGCTCCACTGCACCCCCCCATGTCCTCAGCTAAGGGGCAGATGGTTGCTGTTCATTTGTCATCATACTTGCATGTTTTCCCCCTTTAGTAGGGAAATTGTTATCTATCTTTATGTTTCTATCAAAAGTGGGAAGTTAAAAGAGATGTATGTTTCCAAAAAAAGTGATGGAAGTCTCTTCTTTGTGGAAAGGAAGAGCATCCTATATATCTTGGAGCACATTATGGTTGCTTGAACTTTTCCTTCCTCCCGGCATATTTCTGATTTACTGCACAGCTGGGCCTCTGCAGCACTCAGGGGATGTGATCAGTCTTCATCAGCCTTGGGATGCCAAGCCTCCCTCAGGGGGCAGATTTGGCCCTCTGGATCACTAGGAGCCTGACTCATGGAGTAGCACCCAGACCTTGGGCAACATCTTGGAGAGCTGAGGGGGCTGGGACTTGAAGCCTGAGCAGAGAGTTGGGGCAGGAAGCGTCTAGAGCCTCAAGGCAGCTTGCGTAATGACTTCAGCACTGGGGCTGGGAGAGGCTGGGCCTCTATGACAAGCCACCAACAGTGACCTTCCCTGTGATGCCAGATCATGTGGGATCTACACTGTGGACCCAAAGCCTTCCGAGGCTCAGTTTCTTTGCCTGCATTCTTTTTTTTTTTTTTTTTTTTAGATGGAGTCTCACTCTGTTGCCCAGGAAGGAGTGCAATGGCGTGGTCTGGGCTCACTGCAACCTCTGCCTCCTGGGTTCAAGGGATTCTCCCACCTCAGCCTCTTGGATAGCTGGGGCCACAGGAGTGTGCCACCATGCCTGGTTAATTTTTGTATTTTTTTTTTTTTTGAGATAGAATCTCACTCTGTCGCTCAGGCTGGAGTGCAGTGGCCAGATCTCAGCTCACTGCAAGCTCTGCCTCCCTGGTTCACGCCATTCTCCTGCCTCAGCCTCTGGAGTAGCTGGGACTACAGGCGCCTGCCACCTCGCCCGGCTAGTGGTTTTTTTTTTTTTTTTTTGTATTTTTAGTAGAGACAAGGTTTCACTATGTTGGCCAGGCTGGTTTCGAACTCCTGACCTCATGATCTGCCCATCTCGGCCTCCCAAAGTGCTGGGATTACAGGCATGAGCCACCACGCCTGGCCTCTCTCTGCTTTCTTTGATGCTTCCCTTTGCCCTCCCAACCTCACCAAATGAGAGAGAGGCCTAAGGGAACTGGGAGAGCTGCTGCATTCTGCCTAACGAGAGCAACTCCTGGGAAAGCAGGGTTCTGAATGTGGGGCTTGTACAGAGTCAGGGCCAAGGGAAATGGGCACAGCCTGCAGGGCTGGTCTGCTTCCCTCCATAGGATGCAGGGCCAGCAGCTGTCCTTAGCTCTCTCCCGTGTATCCTCAGGTGGGCCCCTGAATAAGAAATTCCCAAAAGTAGAAGGCACAATGTCTGTATTTCTCCAGCACTTTGAATTTTCCAAAACGTCTCCCAGGACATTTCCGCCTCTGCCTCTCATCCCACCCTCATGAGATTGGCAAGGGGGCTGGCCAGATGAATTCAAAGGGTCATGTGGCTGCAAACCATTTCTCTTTGAATTGAGAATCACTACCATGTATTTTGATCTACTGCAGCCAAGTTCTTTTATGAATGGCTTTGTTTAAGCTGATATATAAAGAGAGAGTGCACTGCTGATGTGCTCCCCCTAAAGAGGCTGTGGTGTCGTGGACCCGCCCCCAAATGTGTAGGATCCATGACTCCTGAAACCCCACTCTCCCCGCACCCCCGGTGTGAGCCTTGCATCAGTTCAACATGACAAGTATCTATCTATTAAAGGAGGCAGACATCTCTTCTATTCTGAGTCTTTAGCTCATAATAAAATCCCTCACTTCCCTCTGCTGAATCTGTCTGAAGTGGGTGCCAGCCCCCGAGGAGGAGGGCTTCAGAAAAGCAAGCCCCCAAAAGAGTCTCCATTCTTACTGTCCTTCTCCCTACTCTGGCACACCTGTGAGGAAAGCAGGCCTGGTGAGCACCCTGGAGGCTATCCAGTCCTGCTTTCCTCCCTTTTGGAGGTAGGGTTTCCACCATTTACTCCAGGAGATTCACCCCCAGTTTATCATCTCTGACATTTACAGCAGGAAGATTGGGGTCACTAGGAATCCTGGGCTGGGGAATGGAGCTGCTGACTCACACAGAGACTTACAGGGTGGGTAGAATCCAAGCAATTCAATACCCAGAAGGCATCCGAGGATCAATACAGCAGGAATCACAGCTCATCTCTGGAAGAGCAGCAGCCCTGAGGCCAGCAGGGCATGAGTTTACAGAGCCATTCCAGGGCCTGTGATTTATGGCAGCCTGGTCAGACAGGCAGAGAGACCTAAGCTCTGTGACTCTCTGAACAGAAACAACTCACCCTAGGGGAAGGGAAGTGGGCCAGGGCCAGCTTTCTCTCCCCACAGGGCTATGTCCCTCCCACCTGTTCTTTTTAAATAGCACCCTTATTGAGACATAATTCACATACCACACAAGTAACCTATTTAAAGTATAAAATTCAGTGGGTTCTATATATTCACAGATTTGTGGAACCATCTGTGCCCATTTGGCTCCACTCCCTAGGCAGTCATTTTCTCTCTATATAGATTTGCCTGGTATGGACACTTCAAATACTGTGTGGGCCTTTGTGATTGGCTCCTTTCATTTAATATAATGTTTACAAAGCTCATCCATGTTGTAGCATGTATCAGGACTTCATTCCATATGAGCCAGCAGTTTAGCTACTAGGCAAATATTCAAGAGAAATTAAAATACATATATCACATAAACAGTTGCATGAGTGCTCAGAGCAGTGTTATTCATAAAAGCCAAAAAATGGAAATGACATCAACAATTCATCAAGTGATGAAGGGATACACAAAAAGTGGCATATTCATTCCGTGGAATATGGCTTGGCCATAAAAAGAATGAAGTACTGATACGTGGTACAGCATGGAAGAGACCTTGAGGACAATATGCAAAGTGACAGAAATCAGTCATAAAAGACCACATGTTGTATGATTCCACTCCTGTGTAATCTCCAGAAAAGGCAAATCCATAGAGACAGAAAGACAGTAACTGCCAGGGATTGGGGAAAGAGGAATGAGGACCAGGGACTGCTAATGGGTACAGGGAATCTTTTAAAGGGGCAATGAAAATGTTCTGGAATTAAATAGTGGTGTTGCTTGCATAGCCTGGTGACTGTATTAAAAACCACTGACTGCACACCTTAAATGGCTGAAATTTTTTTTTTTTTTTTGAGATGGAGGTTTTTTTTTTTTTTTTTTTTTTTTGAGACGGAGTCTGGCTCTGTTGCCCAGGCTGGAGTGCAGTGGCCGGATCTCAGCTCACTGCAAGCTCCGCCTCCCGAGTTTACGCCATTCTCCTGCCTCAGCCTCCCTAGTAGCTGGGACTACAGGCGCCCGCCACCTCGCCCGGCTAGTTTTTTGTATTTTTTTAATAGAGACGGGGTTTCACCGTGTTAGCCAGGATGGTCTTGATCTCCTGACCTCCTGATCCGCCCGTCTCGGCCTCCCAAAGTGCTGGGATTACAGGCTTGAGCCACCGCGCCCGGCCGAGATGGAGTTTTGCTCTTGTGACCCAGATTGGAGTACAACGGCGCGATCTCAGCTCACTGCAACCTCTGCCTCCCAGGTTCAAGCGATTCTCCTGCGTCTGCCTCCTTAGTAGCTGGGATTACAGGCATGCGCCATCATCCCTGGCTAATTTTTGTATTTTTAGTAGAGATGGGATTTCACCATGTTGACCAGGATGATTTCAAATTGCTGACCTCAGGTGATCCATCCGCCTCAGCCTCCCAAAGTGCTGGGATTACAGGTATGAGCCAACGTGCCTGGTCAAATGTCTGGATCTTATAGAAAATAAATCACAGTTGAATGGAAAATTTGTAAAAGGAGTATATAGAGAAAACGGAGGAAATGAAGAAGACCGAGGAGATCGCTTCAGGTCCAGAGAAGATGGTGTAGACCCGTTTCTCCCTGCTGTCTGCACTAGCACAGCAACAGGTCCAGGAAATGACACTAGGGACAGCCAAGTGCAGTTCCAAAAAGTGGTCAGAAGAAGAACTGCTGGAGACCCCAGGACGGGAGGAAGAAATAGTGGCATAGTAGATTAGGTCCTCTACTCAGCAGAGGAAGGAGACCCAGACCTGGTGTTTGCCACCCGCCACCCAGCAACAGAAGGCACCCAGGTAGGCTCTTTTCACTGCATTGGAGGAGAGTTCCCATGAGAGTGTAGCCTGCTGCATGATCAACTGGGACCCAACTGTCAACAAACAGTGAAGGAAAGAGGTCTCCACCCTGACACCAATGGGCCTAAGATCTTTCTGCTCCACTGAGAGGCCTGCTGGGCCAGGTAGTGTGGACAAAACAGATCCCCCACAATAAGTGGCATGGCCTGAGAAGCCCGTTCATCCCCATGGGGCTGAGACTCTTTCCCCAGCAGAGACACCAGGGCAGCTGGGAGTCACTGTTAAAGGGACCCCATAATAACAAGCATTTGGCCATAGAAACCACTGGTCCTCTTGGGCCTGAAAGACTCCCTACCCATCAGGAGACAGTGGTGCTCCACCTGGAAAAACTCATCCTACCTCCTCAGGTGGCACTAGAAGGCCCAAGGGGAGCCCCAGGGACACTGGGTGAATCAGTAGGCCACAATGCCAGGGCAAAAGCCTTGAAAATTCAATTGCCTTTGGAAACACAGCCCACAAAATCGGCCAGTTCCTGGGGCTAAAACTAAACAAATTATTATTATTTTGACCGGGTGCCAAAATAATAGATTTTTAATACAATTGAGAGTCTCCCTGCATCTGCCATCAACCCACTTCTATGTAACTGAGTCCTGAACTGTCCCGTGAATGAGTTCTGGGGGCATAAGGGCTGTATTTTTGTTACATTTTTAAATTTTCAGTTATTTTCCAGATTGCAAAGTGATACGCGTACACTGTAGACAATCTGGAAAATAAAGAGTAATAAAAAAGAAATTGTGTTACCTGTAATTCCACCACTCACAGAGAATCTATGTATGTATGTATGTATGAGTGTGTGTATCTATATTATCCATATATCCTTCCAGTCTCTATATCTGTATAGCAGAAAGTTTTCTCTTATAGAAAATAACACTATTCTGTGTGTAACATATTTGTAACATGCCATTTTCCTATAGAACATATTCCTTCTCCAAATCATTAAATGTTCTTTCTGCATCTCTTTTAGTGGTTACATAGTGTTTAATCACATTCCTGTAAAGGAAGTGTATCAGTTACTTTTGGACAACCCATGCTTGGCATAGTATGCCATAGGGGCTCGATGAATGTTGGATAAATGAATGGACAGAACCATGTGGCCAGTCAGAAGGCCACAATGCCTGGCAATTCCCTCGCTGAGCATTCACTTGTCCAGCCAGGCCCCATAAAGGAAGAAAGAGCCCGTGTCCAGGCTTGTGGGAAATCACCAGGTAGGGTCATGGCTCTGTGTTCTCGGCTCTGCCAGCATTGGTCCTCCAGATCCCACCAGGAAGGAAGGCCCACTTCTGGCACACCCCAGAAGGCTCACTGCAAGACACTTTGCAATTCTGTCTTCCCTTCAAACTCCTTCTTGTACCTCCAGGCCATCATGCATTGACTCATGTGGTTGTTCAGTCTGTACCATTTACCCAGCATTTCCTAATGGCAGCCCCAATCTGACATGGCTCCAGCCCCAGGGACACGTCTGGTGTGCATCTTCCCTGATCCCCTCTAACACCTCCACTGTGCCCCCCTTTTCCCCAGCACTCAGTGCAAGCATCAGACAGAAGCCTTGGCCATCTGTTGGGTTAATGTGTTCTTATGTCTGCCTCATGCATTAGACTCCAGATTCCCGGCCTCAGCCCTCTGTGAATGCCCGTGGAAGGAGCAATATGCAGGGCAAGACCAGCCTGCCTCTGCAGAGGAGCAGAGAGCATCACGCCCCACAGCCGTTGACCTTACAGCTCAGAGGGAAGTGGGTGGCAGCTGCCTGGACTGGAGTTGGTGTCCCCAGAGAACATTTGCCCTTGCTTTGCCTTGTTTCCAATGCCAGAGAGTTGCCAGAGAGCAGGAAGAAGACAAGGATCCCTTGGCATGCTTCCTAACCATGCTTTTTGAAAGGGAAAGTCATCTTTATTACATTTAATTTAGAGAAGGGGGTCATGGGCTCTTCATCTGGTGCTCACTTCAGAGCAGCTGTTCAGCATTACTGAGGAGAAAGACGAGTGACTCGTGTTCCTTGCTTCATGCCAGATAATCCAAAGAATAGACACAATGGCGTCTCTCCTGACAGGCAGAGTTCCTGGAACCGGGAAGCTTTCTTCCAAATTCCCCAGGCCTAAGACCCAAGATTTTTCTTCTTTTTATCCCAAGACTTGATTTAGCCAATAGATATTTCCTAGTGCTGACTCTGAGCCTGGTCCAGGGCTGCAGTTGGGAGCTGGAGCTCAGGATGAGTCAACCAGGAACTGCCATGTGGCAATGGACTGTCCACTATGAGAGAGCACAGGAACAGAGCTGCAACTGCAAGTTTAAGCAGCAAAAGGATTTGCTGAATATGTACAGAGATACTCCCACAACTGAGGGGAAGTCTGGTGAGCAAGGCTTGGAACCAAGGGAGGTTAGACAACAGGAAAAGCAGCTCAGATAAGCCACAGTTTCCATTGTTTTTGGAAACCATTCCTGGGCCTTTGGCTGTCTTGAATATTTTCTCAAGTGTCCCTAAGCATTTGTGTCACTCTGTCGGATTTAAAGTATTACATGGGAGCGACTCAGTGGACAAATTTACATCATCTACTTGCACTCTGGATGGCGACTGTGTGGAGAGAGCACTGGCTTGTCCTTTTGGATTCCAAGGAAAGAGTGACCTCACAGTGGCACCTGCTTACAGCCAGCATTTCTATTGAGATTTCTTCCTTTAAAATTGGTCTTCTTGTTATAGAAGGGAGATATACCTAGAAGAGGTATACCCAGAATCTTCAAAGGTAAGGATGAAGTTCCATCTCTTAGACTGGACATGAATTTTTTGGTGTGTGTATGGGGCATTTCTCAACTCAATACAGTGGGATACATATATGTTTTACTCCCATGCCTCAAAAGAAAGCCAGCCCAGGACACAAGCTGTGGGGGAGTCTGTCTGCAATTTCCAGATTTGGAGATAGATGCTTTCTAAAGATGTTTGCATTTTAAATCTTTTATTTTCCAATGACTTCATTTTAAATTTAAAAATAAAGTTCCTGGTGGTAAAGGTTATCTGCCTTTCTGGCTACAGTTAAGGCAGAATTTGCTTAAATCTTGCAAAGAAATACTTTGACCTGCCAGTGACTGGAAGAAACACATTTCTAACCTCAAGAAAATTGAAGTCAACTCACTCTGGGGTTTCCAGCCAAGTAACAAGGATTTAGAGTCCAGAAATATGGTGGTCATGAGCTGTCTAGTCACATCTTCCTTAAACTATAGCTGAGTCACAGTTACTCTGCAGAATGAAGATCGATTGCCAAGCTTCTCATGGTGTTCTCATATCCTCTTCCTCCATACACGCGTAGTAAGATTCCTCTGGGAGTGCACGTCTGATTAGTGTTGAAGCATTTTCAGCATCACTCATTGTTTTTATTAGCGCTTATCTATTTTTCCCCCTGGATAACCCAAACATAGAGTTTCATCTGAGCATCATCAGAATTTCAAGTTGCTGCCACAAATATGTACTTATTCAGCATACACCTTTTGAATACCTACCAAACTGTAGCCATGGGGATGAGGACAAAGAAGACCTGGCCCTTTCCTGGAGATTATCCTCTGGGGTGAGAGATGGGTCAGCAAAGGGCAAGTAGAATTCAGTGTGGGAAGGGCTCTGAGTGGGTTAATCACAGGGCATCACAGGAGTGTAGGCAGAGGTCTCAACCTTGACCTGGGAAGTTAAGGTGAGTGGCCTAGGCTGAGGCAGCAGGAGGGGAATATAGAGGGAAAGAAGCATGGGAGAGAGTTTAGGGGGCAGAGTTGCTTGAACCCTGGACTGTGTGGATTTGAGTGCAATGCTGTGGGTGGACAATGTGCAGGGAGACCCTGCTGGGGCCACCTTGTAGAGGGGCCCCCTGTCCTTTTTATAAGAAACAAGAGGGCAGGTTGTTTGGAGGAGCAGGGCAGGGAAGAGAATGAGTTCAGTATCAGAGCACATTGGTTTTGTTGCCAAAGGAACGTTTAAGTGGAGCTTTCCAGTTGAGAGTTTGAATTCCGAGAGCACTGGGAAGGGGACTTGCATTTCAAAGTTATCAGCACATATATGATCCACAAATGGGAGTAGACAAGTGAATCCAGAGAGAAGGTTCAATGAGAAGAAAAGTTGTCCTAACACAGGATCCAAAGCATGTCCTGAGACAGAACTGCAAACAGATAGGTGGGGGAGGAACAGTCCTTGAGAGAAGCATTCCCCATAGGGCAGTCAATATTTTGTCCAAACGAACTTGCAGCTCCCTGGTAAATCTCTGTTCTCAGAGTGTGGTGGCTGTTTGATTGAATTCAGAGCTCAGCTCAGCTGGGGAAGCAGTGGGGGTAGCGGGGGTGGGCAGTGGGGAAGGCAGGAAACCTATTCCCAGGACAGTGCTGAATCAACAGCAAGGTGCTGGCAACATCTCAGCTGCCTAAGGCTGTAATTTTATTTAGGACAAACCAGAGTCCAGCTGGGAATTGAAAAGGAAATCCTGGACAACTAGACTACCATAGGAAACTGAAAAATTCTGGCATAGTCCTGGAGATCTAATAGGCTGTACACTTCCCCAATGCTGTGCACATGCATAGGAAGGATCTGGGAAAGAGAAGTCACTTTTGGCTGACCACGAGGCCCTACACAAGGAGGAAATGAAAGTTAATGCTACATTGAAAAATCCCTGAAGTTTGAAGATTCACCTTCTCACACAGATCTCCTTGGCAAATGGTTGAAGACATGCAGGCAAGGCATTTCAGGAAATTTCTCCACTGATCATTGGCTGACCAATAAATTATACTGACCCAGATATGACCCCAGTAATCCAGGCTTAAAAATGGGAAAAGGAACTTAAAAAAATAGCAAAAACTTCATAGCCACACACCACAAGTAATACAGAATCTATAAATTTAGTCCAGAAAAGTCATTAAACCAGTAATTAGCAATGAGGAAAAACAATAACAATAAACCAGTAACAAAAAATAAATCTTGGGGAAGGAATCTGATATCACAGTTATTGTAATATATAATATCAACTCACATGTCCAACTGAGACATACAAAGAAATAAGAAAGTATGACACACGTATAGGAACAAAAGCAAGCAACGGAAAATGTCCTTGAGAAGGCAGATTCTGGGTTTACTATAGAAAGACTTCAAATCAGTTATTTTATATATGTTCAAAGGTACACATTTATAATATAAATGCAAATATTTCTATGTTGTGAATATATACTTATATAATATAAATATGTATATTAACATACCATGTCCAAAAAATCAAAAGAAAGTATGACATGGATGTCTTACCAAATAAACAATATCAATAAAGAGAGAAATTTAAGGCATTCCAAGATGGCTGAATAGGAACAGCTCTGGTCTGCAGCTCCCAGCATGATTGATGCAGAAGACGGATGATTTCTGCATTTCCAGCTGAAGTACCTGGTTCATCTCACTGGGACTGGTTGGACAGTGGGTGCAGCCCACAGAGGGCAAGCTGAAGCAGGGTGGGGTGTTGCCTCACCCAGGAAGCACAAGGGGTAGGGGGATTTCCTTTTCCTAGTCAAGGGAGGCTGTGGCAGACTATCTGGAAAAACGGGACACTTCCACCCAAATACTGTGCTTTTCCCAAGATCTTGCAACTGGCAGACAAGGTGATTCTCTCCCATGTCTGACTTGGTAACTCCCACACCCATGGATCCTTGCTCACTGCTAGCGCAGCAGTCTGAGATTGAGCTGTGAGATGGCAGCCTGGCTGGGGGAGGGGCGTCTGCCATTGCTGAGTAAACAAAGTGGCCTGGGAAGCTTGAAATGGGTGGAGCCCACTGCAGCTCAACAAGGCCTACAGCCTCTGGATTCCACCTCTGTGGGCAGGGCATAGCTGAATAGAAGTCAGCAGACAACTTCTGCAGACTTAAACCTCCCTGTCTGACAGCTCTGAGGAGAGCAGTGCTTCTCCCAGCATGGCATTTGAACTCTGAGAACAGACAGACTGCCTCCTCAAGTGGGTCTCTGACTGCCATGTAGCCTAACTGGAAGACACTTCCCAGTAGGAGGGGTTGACTGACACCTCACATAGGCAGCTGCCCCTCTGGAACGAAGCTTCTAGAGGAAGGATCAAGCAGCAATATTTGCTGTTCTGCAATATTGCTGTTCTGCAGCCTCCACTGGTGATACCCAGGCAAGCAGGTCTGGAGTGGAACTCCAGCAAACTCCAACAGACCTGCAGCTGAGGGGCCTGACTGTTAGAAGGAAAACTAACAAACAGAAAGGAATAGCATCAACATCAACAAAAAGGACATCTACACCAAAACCCTATCTGTAGGTCACCATAAGCAAAGACCAAAGGTAGATCAAACCACAAAGATGGGACAAACTAGAGCAGAAAAGCTGAAAATTCTAAAAATCAGAGTGCCTCTTCTCCTCCAAAGGATTGCAGCTCCTCGTCAGCAACAGAACAAAGCTGGATGGAAAATGAGTTTGATGAGTTGACAGAAGTAGGCTTCAGAAGGTTGGTAATAACAAACTTCTCCGAGCTAAAGGAGGATGTTAGAACCCATTGAAACGAAGCTAAAAACCTGGAAAAAGATTAAATGAATGGCTAACTAGAATAAACAGCATAGAGTAGACTTTAAATGATCTGATGGAGCTAAAAAACATGGCCCAAGAACTTCGTGGTACATGCACAAGCTTTAATAGCCCATTCGATCAAGTGGAAGAAAGGGTATCAGTGATTGAAGATCAAATTAATGAGATAAAGTGAGAAGAGAAGTTTAGAGACAAAAGAGGAAAAAGAAATGAACAAAGCCTCCAAGATATATGGGACTATGTGAAAAGATGAAATTAACGTTTGATTGGTGTACTGGAAAGTGACGGGGAGAATGGAACCAAGTTGGAAAACACTCTTCAGGATATTATGCAGGAGAACTTCCCCAGCCTAGCAAGGCAGACCAACATTCAAATTCAGGAAATACAGAGAACACCACAAAAATACACCTCGAGAAGAGCAACCCCAAGACACATGATTATCAGATTCACCAAGGTTGAAATGAAGGAAAAGTGTTAAGGGCAGCCAGAGAGAAAGGTCAAGTTACACACAATGGGAAGCCCATCAGAATAAAGCAGATCTCTCAGCAGAAACCCTATAAGCCAGAAGAGAATGGGGGCCAATATTCAACATTCTTAAAGAAAAGAACCAGAATTTCATATCCAGCCAAACTAAGCTTCATAAGTGAAGGAGAAATAAAATCCTTTACAGAGAAGCAAATGCTGAGAGATTCTGTCACCACCAAGCCTGCCTTACAAGAGCTCCTGAAGGAAGCTTTAAACATGGAAAGAAACAGTTGGTACCAACCACTGCAAAAACAAACCAAATTGTAAATACCATTGATGCTATGAAGAAACTGCGTCAATTAACAGGCAAAATAACCAGCAAACATCATAATGACAGGATCAAATTCACACATAACAAAATTAACCTTAAATGTAAATGGGCTAAATGCCCCAATTAAAAGACAGATGGGCAAATTGGATAAACAGTCAAGACCCAGCAGTGTGCTGTATTCAGGAGACCCATCTCACGTGCAAAGACACATATGGGCTCAAAATAAAGGGATGGAGGAAGATCTACTAAGCAAATGGAAAGCAAAAAAAAAAAAAAAAGAAAGGAAAAAGCAGAGGTTGCAATCCTGGTCTCTGATAAAACAGACTTTAAACCAGCAAAGCTCAAAAGAGACAAAGAAGGCCATTACATAATGGTAAAGGGATCAATTCAACAAGAAGAGCTAACTATCCTAAATATATATGCACCCAATACAGGAGCACCCAGATTCATAAAGCAAGTCCTTAGAGACCTGAAAAGAGACTTGTACTCCCACACAATAATAATGGGAGACTTTAACACTCCACTGTCAATATTAGACAGATCAATGAGACAGAAGGTTAACAAGGATATCCAGGACCTGAATTCAGCTCTGCAACAAGCTGACCTAATAGACATCTACAGAACTCTCCACCCCAAATCAACAGAATATACATTTTTCTCAGCCCCACATCTCATTTATTCTAAAATTGACTACATAATTCGAAGTAAAACACTCCTCAGCAAATGTAAAAGAACAGAAATGTAAAAAAACAGGAACAGAAAAACAAACTATCTCTCAGAACACAATGCAATCAAATTAGAACTCAGGATTAAGAAACTCACTCAAAACCACACAACTACATGAAAACTGAACAACTTGCTCCTCAATGACTACTAGGTAAATAACAAAATGAAAGCAGAAATAAAGCCGTTCTTTGAAAGCAACAAGAATGAATACACAACATACCAGAATCTCTGGGACACATTTAAAGCAGGGTGTAGAGGGAAATTTATAGCACTAAAAGCCCACAAGAGAAAGCAGGAAAGATCTAAAATTGACACCCTAACATCACAATTAAAACAACTAGAGAAGCAAGAGCAAACAAATTCAAAAGCTACCAGAAGGCAAGAAATAACTAAGATCAGAGCAGAACTGAAAGAGATAGAGACACAAAAATCCCTTCAAAAAAATCAGTGAATTTAGGAGCTGGTTTTTGAAAAGATCAACAAAATAGATAGACTGCTAGCAAGACTAATAAAGAAGAAAAGAGAGAAGAAGCAAATAGATGAATAAAAAATGATAAAAGGGTTATCACCACCAATCCCATAGAAATACAAACTACCATCAGAGAATACTATAAACACCTCTATGCAAATAAACTAGAAAATCTAGAAAAAATGGATAATTCCTGGACACATACACCCTCCCAAAACTAAACCAGGAAGGAAGAAGTTGAATCTCTGAATAGTCCAATAACAGACTCTGAAATTGAGGCAATAATTAATAGCCTACCAATGAAAAAAAGTCCGAAATCAGACAGATTCACAGCCGAATTCTACCAGAGGTACAAAGAGGAGTCGGTACCATTCCTTCTGAAACAATTCCAATCAGTAGAAAAAGAGGGAATCCTCCCTAGCTCATTTTATGAGGCCAACACCATCCTGATACCAAAGCCTGGCAGAGACACACACACAAAAAAGAGAATTTTAGACCAATATCCCTGACGAACATCGATTTGAAAATCCTCAATAAAATACTGGCAAACTGAATCCAGCAGCATATCAAAAAGCTTATCCACCATGATCAAGTCAGCTTCATCCTTGGGATGCAAGGCTGGTTGAACATACACAAATCAATAAACATAATCCATCGCATAAACAGAACCAACATCAAAAACCACATGATTATTTCAACAGATGCAGAAAAGGCCTTCGACAAAATTCAACAACGCTTCATGCTAAAAAGTCTCAATAAACTAGTTATTGATGGAACGTATCTCAAAATAATAAGAGCTATTTATGACAAACCCACAGCCAATATCATACTGAATGGGCAAAAACTGGAAGCATTCCTTTTGAAAACTGGCACAAGACAGGGATGCCCTCTCTTACCACTCCTATTCCGCATAGTGTTGGAAGTTCTAGCCAGGGCAATCAGGCAAGAGAAAGGAATAAAGGGTATTCAATTAGGAAAAGAAGAAGTCAACTTGTCCCTGTTTGCAGAAGACATTATTGTATATTAGAAAACCCCATTGTCTCAGCCCAAAATCTCCTTAAGCTGATAAGAAACTTCAGTAAAGTCTCAAGATACAAAATCAATGTGCAGAAATCACAAGCATTCCTATACACCATTAACAGACAAACAGAGAGCCAAATCATGAGTGAACTCCCATTCACAATTGCTACGAAGAGAATAAAATACCTAGGAATCCAACTTACAAGGAATGTGAAGGACCTCTTCAAGGTGAACTACAAATCATTGCTGAAGGAAACAAAAGAGGACACAAACAAATGGAAGAACATGCCATGCTCATGGATAAGAAGAATCAATATTGTGAAAACGGCCATACTGCCCAAAGTAGTTTATAGATTCAATGCCATCCCCATGAAGCTACCAACGACTTTCTTCACAGAATTGGAAAAAAACTACTTTAAAGTGTATATGGAACCGAAAAAGAGCCCTCACTGCCTAGACAATCCTAAGCCAAATGAATAAAGCTGGAGGCACCACACTACCTAACTTCATACTATACTACAAGGCTACAGTAACCAAAGCAGCATGGTACTGGTACCAAAACAGAGATATAGACCAACAGAACAGAACAGAGGTCTCAGAAATAACACCACACATCCACAACCATCTGATCTTTGACAAACCTGACAAAAACAAGTAATGAGGAAAGCATTCCCTATTTAATAAATGGTGCTGGGAAAACTGGCTAGTCATATGTAGAAAGCTGAAACTGGATTCCTTCCTTACACCTTATAGAAAAATTAATTCACGATGGATTAAAGACTTAAATGTTAGACCTAAAACCATAAAAACCCTAGAAGAAAACCTAGGCAATACCATTCAGGACATAGGCATGGGCAAGGACTTCATGACTAAAACACCAAAAGCAGTGGCAACAAAAGCCAAAATTGACAAATGGGATCTAATTAAACTAAAGAGCACAGCAAAAGAAACCACCATCAGAGTGAACAGACAACCTACAGAATGGGAGACAAATTTTGCAATGTACCCATCTGACAAAGGGCTAATATCCAGAATCTACAAAGAACTCAAACAAATTTACAAGAAAAAAAACAACCCCATCAATAAGTGGGCAAAGTATATGAACAGACACTTCTCAAAAGAATACATCTTTGCAGCCAACAGACACTTGAAAAAATGCTTGTCATCACTGGTCATCAGAGAAATGCAAATCAAAACCACAATGAGATACCATCTCACGCCAGTTAGGATGGCAATCATTAAAAAGTTAGGAAACAATAGATGCTGGAGAGGATGTGGAGAAATAGGAATACTTTTATGCTGTTGGTGGTAGTGTAAATTAGTTCAACCATTGTGGAAGACAGTGTGGCGATTTCTCAAGGATCTAGAACTAGAAGTACCATTTGACCCAGCAATGCCATTACTGGACGTATATTCAAAGGATTATAAATCATGCTACTATAAAGACACATGCACACATATATTTATTGTGGCACTGTTTACAATAACAAAGACTTGGAACCAACCCAAATGTCCATCAGTGATAGATTGGATTAAGAAAACATGGCACATATACACCATGGAATACATGCAGCCACAAAAAAGGATGAGTTTATGTCCTTTGCGGGGACATGGATGCAGCTGGAAATGATCATTCTCAGCAAACCGCAGCAAGGACAGAAAACCAAACACCACGTGTCCTCACTCATAGGTGGGAACTGAACAATGAGATCACTTGGACACAGGGCGGGTAACATCACACCCGGGGCCTGTCAGGGGTGGGAGGCTGGGGGAAGGATAGCATTAGGAGAAATACCTAATGTAAATGATGAGTTGATGAGTGCAGCAAACCAGCATGGCACATGTATACCTATGTGTCAATCCTGCACATTGTGCACGTGTACCCTAGAGCTTAAAGTATAATAAAAAAGAGAGCAAGAGAAATTTATATATACACACACAAACACACACACACCCGAGGGACCTTCAAAAATTTGTGGAAAAATGGCATTAAAATATAAAACAAAAAATATAAACTTTATTTCTCAACAGACGCTCCATGAAGTTTAAGACACTCTTATAAGTGATGATACCAGTCATTTAGTCCATCCCTAAAGCACTGAGGGTCCTGGGAATTTAACCATGTCAATGTAGTATTTTTTACGTTGCTAACTGAAGAAAAATGGGTGCCCTTTACAGATTTTTTTTAAGATTAGTAAATGAAAAGAAGTCAGAAAGAGCCAAATCAGGACTGAACGTGGATGTCTAATGACTCTCCCTTGAAATTTGCACAAAATTGCCCTTGTTTGATAAGATAAATGAACAGTACCACCATTGTGGTGTAAAAGACCTCTCTGCTGAAGCTTTCCTGGGCATTTTTCTGCTGCAGCTTTGGCTAACCTGTTCAAAACACACTCTTAATTATCAGATGTTATCGTTCTTTGGCCCTCCTGAAAGTCAACAAGCAAAATGCCTTGAGCATCCCCCCACATTGTTGCCATGACCTTTGCTCTTGACTAGTCCACTTTTGCTTTAACTGGGTCACTTCTGCCTCTGGATAGGCATTGCTTTGATTGTGCTTTGTCTTTAGGATTGTACGGAAAAAGCCATGTTTCACGTGTTTAAAATTTCCACTGAAAAGTTTTGCTCTTGTCTGTAGGTGATCTGGGTGAAACAATTTTGGCACCCACAAGTGGAAAGTTCTCTGAACTTTAATTTTCCAGTCAGAATTGTATAAGCTGAACCAATTGAAATGTCTATGGCATTGGCTACTGTTTGTGCTGTTATTCATCGATTGTCTTCAATTAGGACATGAGCAAAATGATTTTTTTTCTCACAAATTGGTGTTCATGGTCTGCTGTTACAGGCTTCATTTTCCACATTATCTCACTGCTTCTTAAAATGAGTTATCCATTTGTAAACTGCTCATTTCTTTAGGGCATTGTCCCCATAAGTAAAGCATCAGTGATTCCACTTTTCCTCTACTCAAGCTTCACCATCAACTTGATGTTTTCTTTTTCCTGCTTCAATTTTAGCAGAATTCATGTTGACTTGTCAGGAGTTCTTTTCAAACTGATGGCTAATTTTTCTTAGTGCCTCACACTAGATTAGGCATGTTCTAACAAATTAGCATGAGTTTATTTTAATGCAAAAAATAAAATCCATATATAGTTTTTCAATGAATTTCTTCCCTCCCTTCCTTCCTCCCTCCCTCCCTCCCTTCCTTCCTTCCTTCCCTCCTTCCTTCCTTCCTTCCCTCCCTCCCTCCCTCCCTCCCTCCTTCTCTCTCTCTCTTTCTCTCTTTCTTTCTTCTTTCTTTCTTTCTTTCTTTCTTCTTTCTCTTTCTTTTCTTATCTCTCCTTCCTTCCTTCCTTCCTTCCTTCCTTTCCTTTCTTTTTTCCCTCCAGTTTTCACTTGGTTGCCTAGGCTGGAGTGCAGCAGTGGGATCATGGCTCACTGCAGCCTCAAATTCCTGAACTCAAACAATCCTTCCACCTCAGCCTCCTGAGTAGCTGGGACTACAGCCATGTGCTACTATGCCTGACTAATTTTTAATTTTAAATTGTTTATTTATTTAGTGGAGACAAGTTCCTGTTATGTTGCCCAGTCTGGTCTCTAACTCCTGGCCATAAGTGATCCTCCTGCTTTGGTCTCCAAATTTTGGAGTTGACAAGAAGTCATTAGAGAAATTCAACAACAGATTTGAGCTGGCAAAAGAATCAGTTAATTTAATGATAAATCCACTCCGAGGAGCAGAAAGAAAAAATAATGAGGAAAAGTGAACAGAATCTCAGCAAGCATACCAACATACATATAATGCTGCCCTACTGCTTCCTGAGGGAATTAGAAAAGAAAGAGGTAGAAAAAATATGTGACAAAACAATGTCTGAAAACCTAAATTTGATACACTTAATCTATACATTCACAAAGCTCAGTGAACTTCCAGTGGAGTAAATTTCAAAGGATCCACACATGGACAGATCATAGTCAAATTGATAAAAATCAAAGACAGAAAAGATCTTGAAGGCAGCAAAAGAAAAGCAATTAATCAAGTACAAGGAATATTAAAAAAGATTAGCAGTTGACTTCTTATCAGAAACCACAGAGGCCAGAAAAAGGCAGGATGACATCTTTGGAGTACTAAAAGAAAAAGCCTGCCAGGCAAGAATTCTGTACCTAGCTAAATCTCCTTCAAGAATGAGGGAAAATAAAGAAAATTCTAGAAAGACAAAAATGGAGGTAATCTGTTGCTAGCAGACCTACCCAAGATAAATACTATCCAGAGTGCTTCAGGCTAAAATAAAAGAAGACTGGACAGTAATTCAAATCTGCATAAAGGAACAAGGAGCATTAGTAAAGGTGTAACTACTCAGATATTATAAAACATGATATAAATATGTTTTTGTTTCCAAATATTTTTTCTTTACTTGTTTTAAAAAACTGCATGAAAGGTAATTACAAAATTATGCTGATAGAGTTATATAAAGGTATATTAATAATTTTTATGAAACTAATAATACAAAGGAACATGAGAGAAAAAAATTATTGCGGAGTAAAATATTAGGACACTTGAAATTAACTTAGTATAATTTAAACTAGGTTGTTTAAGTTAAGATGCTACTTGTAGTCCTCAGGACAATGACTAAGAAAATATCTCAGAAAAATGCAGTAAAAGAAATAAGAGATAAAAGATACAGTAGAAAATCTCTAATACAAAAAGGCAGGAAATCGAGATTGAGAAACAAAATAAAAGACATGAGACATAGATAAAATAAAAAGCAAAATGACCAATATAAATCTGACTTTATTAGTAATAGCATTAATATTAATTAATTACCCCGATTAAAAGGCATAAGAATGGACTTTAAAATGATCCAACTGTATACTCTCCATGAGACACATGCTTTATATTCAAAGATACACATGTTAAAAAGGGAAAAATATAGCAAAAAGGAAGCAAACAAAAGAGAGCTTTAAGATAAAAATTGTTACTAGAGAAAAAGAGGGACATTTTATAATGACATCAGGGTTAATCTATCAGAAAAATAAAATGATTATGAACATATATGTACTTAACAACAGAGACCCAAAATACATGAAGAAAAATCTAACAAAAGTAAAGGTAAAAATAAATAATTCAACAATAATTGTTAAACACTTCACTACTCCAGTACAAATAATTGAGAGAACAACTAGGTAGAAGTTTAACAAGAAAATAAAAAATTTGAATAATATTACAAACCAACTAGTCTTAACAGACCTCTGTAGAACATTCCACCCAACAACAACAGAATGTTTGTCTTAGGAGGACATAAATTATCCTCCAGAATAGACCATATTCTAGGCCACAAAATAAGTTTTAATAAGTTTAAAAGTCTTCAAATTATACAAAGTATTTTTTTCAACCTTATTGGAATGAAATTACAACAAACAACAGAAAAAAAGAAATCCTCAAATATCTTAAAATTAACCAACGTATTCTTAAATGAATGTATCAAAGAAGGAATTATAAGAAAAATTAGAGAAAAATAAGTTTGAATAACTTAAATATCTATCAAGAGATGAATGGATAAACAAAAGTTGTAAATCTAGTCAATGGAGTATTATTCAGTCATAAAAAGGAATGAAGTACTGATACATGCTGTGACACAAATAAACCTTGAAAACATTATGCAAAGTGAAGAAAAATCATTTATTATATAATTTAATGTATGTAAAGTGCCCAGAATAGGCAAGTCTGTAGAGATAGAAAGTAGACTAATGTGATTGCCAGGGTCTAGAGGGAGAAAGGAATGAAGAGTGAGGATTACTGACTACTAATGGATGTTTCTTTTTTCGGTGATGAAAAATTGTTTTGAATTTAATAGTGGTATTAGTTGTACAATTTAGTGACTAAATGAAAAAACACTGAACAGAAGACCTTAAATAGGTGTATTTTACAGTAAGTGAATTATACCTCTAAAGAGAGCAAAGAAGAGTCATAGATAAAAAGGAGGAAATGGACAAGACTGAGGAGAGTACTTGTATTTTGATATGGATTCATCTCTCCCTGCCCCTACTCACGAACTATAACTCTAGACTTTGGAAATAACACAGCAGGCAACAAAGTGAATTTTTAAAAGGTGGTAAGAAGATGATGAGCTGAATTCAGATGTCGGGACTGGAGGAAGAGCACAGTAGAAGGATGTCTTAGGTCCTCCACTTGACAGAAGAAAAAGACCTAGACTCAGTGCTTCCCACCCCACCCAGCAACAGAAGGCACCCAGCTGGGCTCTTTCCTACCTAGATTTAAGTGGAGCTCCCAGAACACTTGGACACAGGAAGGGGAACATCACACACTGGGGCCTGTTGTGGGGTGGGGGGATGGGAGAGGGATAGCATTAGGAGATATACCTAATGTAAATGGGTGCAGCACACCAACATGGCACATGTATACATATGTAACAAACCTACATGTTGTGCACATGTGCCCTAGAACTTAAAGTATTAAAAAAGGGGGAAAAAAATGAAAAGACCTGTTTGGTAATCAACTGGGGACCCCACTAACAATAAGCAAAAAGGGGAAGAGCTCTCCTCCTCCCTGCCCTCTGGGGCCTGAGATTTCCCTCCTTCACTGAGAGGCCTTGTGGACCAGGTGGCATTGGCAAGAGGGATATGCCCACAATCTGTGGCATGCCTGGGAAGCTTCTTTGGCCCTGTGGGGCTGACACTCTTCTCCCGCTAGAGATACCAGGGCAGGTAGGGGTCACTGGTAGAGGGATCCCTCCACAGCAAACAGACAGGCCTGAGAAACACTCTAATTTCCTCAGAACCAGGGGAAATCCTGCCACAACAAGTGCCTGGCCAGGAAAACCTCTTCTGTATGGACCCAAGATTTCCTTCCTGTCATGGGAAAGCCATAGGCAGGCAAAGAAACCTGGAAAGAGAGGCCCAGCTACAGCAAGCAGCCTGGTCCAGTAAACCTGATGGTTTCTGTGGTCCAGAGACTTTCCTTCCCTGTCCAGTAGCACAAGGGAAGTGTCTGACCATAGAAGCCTCTTTGCACCCTTGCATGTTCCTTGAATGTAGAGTTATTCTATCCACCAGGAAAATGCCAGGGAGGAAAGATGTACCCAGAGAAAACAAGCAGCCCTGCCCAGTTAGTCTTGGAAGTATCTTTGTCCCTGTGGGGCTGAAAATATCTCTTACTGAGAGACACTGGAGAACCCTGGGGGGTGAGGGGTTATGTCTGGCAAGAGGCTGTGGGTCACGTCAAAACAAGCACTCAGCCAAGAGCACAGTCCATTTCTCAGCAGACAGGGAGGATGCCACCAGAACAAAAGTCCCTTCTAGGGAAGACTCTTTGTCCTGCAAGCAGTACAACCAGGGACCTACGAGTCACCAGACATAGGCCAACTGACATAGCAAAATCTCTGAAAACTAGACTGTCATTGGGACCACATCCCACAAAAGTTGGTCAATACCTGGCTGGTGAAACTAAACCAGGTGACCTGCTGCTAAAATAATAGTTAAATAGGACCTGAGTCTCCTAACATCGACTATCATTGAAGAACTAAGAAAACTATGTGAATGAGTATATTAGTCAGGATTCTCCTGAGAAAAATAACCAATAGGATGTGTGAGTGTGTGTGTGTGTGTGTGTGTGTTTGTGTGTATGTGTGTGTGTGGTGGTGCTGGGGGTGTTTAGGTCTTCCACTTGACAGAAGAAAAAGACCCAGACGCAATGTTTCCCACCACACCCAGCAACAGAAGGCACCCAGCTAGGTCTTTTCCTACTCAGATTGAAGTAGAGTTCCTATGAACTCTAGTAGGTATTACAAATATATAATATATAATATAATAATACATATTTTTACATATATAAATATATATGTATGTATCTATCATATATATCGTGTGTGTGTGTGTGTGTGTGTGTGTGTGTATAGAGAGACAGAGAGAAAGAAATTCATTTTAAGGAATTGGCTTACATGATTATGGAAGTTGGCAAGTTCAAAATCTGCAGGGGTAGGCTTGCAAGATGGAAGCCTAGGGAAGAGCCAATGTTGCAGTTCAGGCCCAAAGACCATCTTCTGCAGAACTCTCTTGTGCTTGGGGAAGTGAGTCTTTTGTTCTATTCAGGTCTTCAACTGATTGATCAAGGCCCACCCACATTATGGAAATCAATCTGCTTTAGTTTAACGTCTGTCAATGTATATGTTAATCTCATCCAAACCCACTCTCATAGAAATATCCAGAATAATGTTTGACCACATACCTGAGCATTGTGGCCCAGACATGTTGACACAAAATTAACCATCATAATGAGAGAAGACAACCAAAGTATACCAATGTCAATATGAATCTTATGTTGGAATTATCTGATAAAAATTTTAAAGAGGGCACCCTAGAAATGTACCAACAATCAGCTACAAGTTCTCTTAAAACAAATTAGAAAAGAGAAAATTTCAGCAAAGAAATAGAGACTACAAAAAGAACCAAATGGAAATTTTAGAAATGAAAATATGATAACCAAAATAAAAAAGCTATCTGGATGGATTCAATGGTAGAGTGGAAAAAACAGAGGATAGAATCAGTGAACATGATGACAGATCAATAAAACTTACCTGGTCTGAATAATAAAAAAATATAAATTAAAATAACAAGTGAGACAAAAATCAGAGACTGAGAGACCTGTAGGATAATAACAAATGGTTCAACATTTTTATTATCAGAGTCCAGGAGAAGAATACAAAGAGAATGGGGCTGAAAGAGTACTCAAAGAAATAAGAAAGAAAACTTCCCAACATTGGTGGAAGACAAAATCCCACAGATTTAAGAAGCTGAGTATCTTAGTCTATTTGGTCTTCTATAAGAGAATACCATAGACTAGGTGGCTTATGAACAAAATAAATTTATTTCTCATAGTTCTAGAGGCTGGGAAGACCAAAATCAAAGTGTTGGAAGATTTGGTTTCTGGTGAAGTCCTGCTTCCCAGTTCATAGATGGCTGTCCTCTCCCTGTGCCTCATATGGTGGCAGGAACAAGGGAGTTCTCTGACCTCTTCTTGTAAGGACCCTAATTCCATTCACGAGGACTCTGTATTCACGATCTAATCACGTCCTGATGTGGTCTGAATGTATCCCCCAATATTCATATGTTGAAGATTTAATCTCTAATGCAAAAGTGATTTTAGGTGAGGCCTTTGGGAGACATTTAGGCCATGAGAGCTCCACCTTCACAAATGGATTAATGTCATAATAAAAGAGCTTGATGAAGGGAGTTTATCCCTTTTTGCCCTTCAACCTTCTCCCACATGTGGACACAATATTCCTCCTCACACCAGAAGATATAGCAAGCAGGCTCTCACCAGAAACCAGAGGCTGGCATTTTGACCTTGGTCTTCCAAGTCCCTAGAACTGTGAGAGATAAATTTCTGTTTCTTATGAATTACCCAGTCCCAGGTAGTCTGTCATAGCACCACAGATGGACTCAGACAGCTCCCAAAGCCCCGCCTCTAAAAATCACATTGGGAGTTAGGTTTTAATATATATATTTTCAGGGGACAAGCATTGTCTATAGCACTGAGCAAATAAAAAAGAAGATAAACCAAATAAATCTATTCCAATATACATCCTAATTAAACTTCAGAAAATTAAAACAAAACAAAAAATCTTCAAAGCATTCAGAAAGAAATAACACATTACCCAGAAAGTAATTGTAATGACAGTGTATTTCTCATTTGAAAAAATAGAGGTCAGAATAAAGTAGCACTTTAATTATTTAAAATGCTTATTTCTTTTTTTAAATTTTAAACTGAGATATCATTTACCTGCCATAAAATTTAACCTTTAAAAGTTATACAATTCAGTGGTTAATATACTCACAAGGTTGTATACCATCACCACTATTTAATTCCAGAACATTGTCAATACCACCAAAAGAAATCTCCTACTCTTTAGCAGTCACCACCCCTCCTCCCCGCCCCCATTTCCCCCTTCTCCCACTTTCTGGCAATCACTAATCTACTTTTTGACTCTATGTATTTACATATATAGGACATTTTGTATAAATGGAATTATATATCGTTTGTATCTTTATTTGTACCTATCACTTAGTGTAATGTTTCAATGTTCATTTCTGTTGTAGCTTGTTGACATTTTATTTCTTGCTGTGGCTGAATAATATTTTATTCTCTGGAAGGATCACATTTTGTTTATTCATTGCTTGATGAATTTTTTTCTACTTTTTGGCTATTATGAATAATGCAGCTATGACCATTCCTGTAAAAATTCCTATGTAAACGTATATTTTCAATTCTTTGGGGTATAAATTTGGGAGTTGAATTTCTGGCTTATATGTAACTCTATGTTTAGCTTTCTAAGGAACTGCCTAACTGTTTTTTCTTAAGTGACTACACAATTTACATTCCCATCAGTGATGGATAAAGCTTCCAGTTTCTTCATATCGTCTTCAGTGTTTTTAATAGTCTCTCTTTTATTATTATAGTTTTCCTAGTTGGTGTGAAGCAATATCTCATTTTGGTTTTGATTTGCAATTCTCTAATCACTAATGATGCTGAACATCTTTTATGTGTTTACTGATCAACTGCATATTTGCTTTGGAAAAATGTCTATTCAAATCCTTTGACTATTTTTTAATTGAATTGTCTTTTTATTTTTGAGTTGGAAGTGCTTTTTAAATATTCTGTATATAAATTCTTTGTGAGATATATGATTAACAAGTATTTTCTCCATTATAAGGATTTTCTTTTAACCTTCTTGGTAGTATCCTCCGAAACACAAAATTTTTATTTTGATCAAGTACTGTTTATTCATATTACTCTGACTGCTTGTTTTTTGGTGTTATATTTAAGAAATCATTGCCTGACCCAAAGTCGTAATTATTTACACCTGTGTTTTTTTTGTAAGCGTTTTATAGATTTTCCTCTTACATTTAGGAATTTTATCCATTTTCAGTTAATTTTTATATAGGATGTGAAGCAAGCATCTAACGTTATTACTTTACACATGAACATACAGTTGTCCAAGCATTTTTGCTGAAAAGATGATTCTTTCCCTATGGAGTGGTTTTGCTACCTTTGTCAAACATCAGTTGGCAGTAAATGTGAGAATTTATTTCTACACTCTCAGTTCTATTCTATTGACTCATATGTTTAGCCTTATGCCAGTACCACATGTTTTGATTACTATGGCATTGTAGTAAGTTTTGAAATAGGAAAGTAGAAAACTGGGTTTTCCAACATTGCTGTTTCTCAGGATTGTTGTGGCTGTTATGGATCCTTTGTATTTCCAGATGAATTTGAGAATAAGTGTGCTTATTTACGCAAAAAATTAAAAACAAAATCTGAGGCTTTGATAAGAATAGCATTGAATATATGTCATTTACCAATATTAAGTCTTCCAATCCGAGATCACAGAATACTTTTTCATTTACTTAGGTCTATAATTTCTTTCAGGAATGTTTTGTAGTTTGTAGTTGTATAAGTCTTCCATGCCTTGGTTAAATTTATTTGGAAGTATTTTATCTTTTGATGTTATTATAAATTGATTGTATTCTTAATATGATTTTCAGATATTTTTATTGCTGGTACTTAAAACCTGATGAACTCATTTATTAGTTCTAGAGGTTTTTTTCAGTAAATTTTTTGGGCTTTTCAATGTAAACAATCATGCCATCTGAAAATAGGAAAAGTTTTATTTATTCTTTTCCAATCTGTTTCTCTTACTTTCTTTCCTTGACTTATTCCATTGTCTAGAACTCCCTGAAGCATGTTGAATAAGAATGGCATCAGTGGACATTCTTAACTTGTTCCTAATCTTAGGGTAAAAACATTCAGCCTTTTGTCATTACACATGTTACTTAAGGTTTTTCCTAGATTTCCTTGATCAGGAAGTTCACTTCTATTCCTTGTATGTGGAGTGTTTTTATTTGAAAAGGGCACAGTATATTTGTATTCAGAAAACAAACAAACAAACAAAAGCCTTCCAACTGGCAATTCTATGTACAGCTAAACTATCTTTGGGAATGAGTTTTCAGGTAAAACTAAGAGAATTTGACATTAGCAGCACTACCCATTAAAATTGACCTAAGAAATTCTTCAAACAAGTAAATGATAAGAGAATCATGAAGCATCAGGAAGAAAGAAGGTAAAATGAAAAGAACAGAAATACATAAGGCTATCCTATTATACATGAGTTTTATAAATCATACTTGATTATTGAAAGAAAAATTATAACACCCTCTGATACCCAAGACAATGATATTTTAAAGTAGGGTAGGTAAAGCAACCTAAATGGAAGTTGGGTATCCACATTTCACTTGAAGTGAAAACATGTTGATATCAGTAGACTTTGATAACTCACATATGTATATTATAATACTCAAGCAATAACTCTGAAAACTATATAAAGAGATATGCTCAAAATCATTATAAATAAATAAAAATTGAATCCTGAAAAATATTGAAGTGACTTGCAGGAAGGCAAGGAAGTGAAACATAGGACCACAAGAAGCAAACAGAAAATAATTGCTAAAATAATAGAAGACTTCAATGTTAACTTAACAGTAACTATCATGAGTACAAACCATCTAAAAACACCAATCAAAAGACAGAGATTAGTAGAATAAATTAAAAATATTACCCAAGAAAATGTTGTTTTGAAACAACATTATTAAATTTCAAATGACATATGCAGATAAAGTGAATGATGAAAAACTCTTCCATGCAAATATTAATAAAAAGTAAAAGTGGCTATATTAATATCTGATAAAATAGACTTTAAAAACAAGAAAAGATCCATTAATACATAGTGATAAAAGAGACATCTACCAGAAAGATGTAACAAACCTAAACATGCACATACCAAACAACACACCCTCAAAATACATGAGGCAACAATGGATAGAGTTGAAAAGAAAAATAGACAAATCTGCAGTTACATGTGAACATTTACCTAAACCCTACTGTTTATACAAAAAAAAACTCAAAATAAATCTCATGTTTTACATGTGAAATGTAAAATTATACAATTTTTTGAAATAAAATAAAATACAAGAGAAAATATTCAGTTCTTAGACTTGGCACCAAGTGCAAAACTCATAAAAGGAGAAATCTTTTTAAAATTTATACATTAAACTTTTTTCTAACATGAAAGTTTTTGCTTTGTGAGGATAAAAAGACAAGCTACAGATTGGAGAAAATGTTTGCAAACCACCTATCTGACAAAGAACTAATATCTAGAATATATAAAGAACTCTCCAAACTCAATTGTAAAAAAAATCGCAATATAATTAGAAAGTGGGCAAAATACGTAGACAGACATTTCACTGAAAAGGGTATACAAATAATCACATTAAAAGATGTTCAATATCGTTAGCCTTCAAAGAAATACAAATTAAAACCGTGATGAGATACCATACCACACCTATAAGAATGTCTAAAATATAAAATATAGTGATAGTGATAACACCAAATGCTGGTGAATATTTGGAGTAACTACATCACTCTTACATTACTTGTGGGATTGTAAAATGGTTGGACCACTCTGGGAAACAGATTGACAGTTTCCAATAAAACTCAACATAAAATTACTGTGCAACTCAGCAATTACACTCTTGGGCATTTATCCCACAGCAGTGAAAATTTATGTGCATGCAAAAAGTTTTACATGAATGTGCATAGCTGCTTTATTTGTAATAGTAAAAAACTAGAAAGAACCCAGATTTCTCAGGGGGTGAATGATTAAACAAACTGTGGTACATCCATAAACAAACTGTGGTACATCCATACCATAAAATACTACTCAGCCATAAAAGGAAGGAAATATCCATATATGCAAAGACTTGCATGATCTTAAGAAAATTATGCTAGATGAGAAAAGTCAATGCCAGAAGCTTGCATACCATATGATTCCATTTGTATGACATTTTTGCAGTGATAAAATTATAGGGATGAAAGAATAGAGGGATAAAATTGTAGGCATGGAAAACAGATTGGTGGTTGCCTGGGGGTAGAGATGGAATGGGAAAAGATGTAAATGTGCTTATAAAAGTGCCACACCAAGTTTTTCATGGTGATGGAACTGTTCTGTATCTTGACTATAGCAGGGGATAAACAAACCTACATGTGTGATAAAATTGTATAGAACCAATCCACACATACACGAGTACAAGGAAAAACTGTGAAATCTCAGCAAAATTAGGGGTGTATCAATGTCAGTATCATGGTTGTGATATTGTTCTACAGTTTTGCAGAATGTTACCATTGGGGGAAACAGGATCAACGGTACACGAGACCTCTCTGTATTACTTCTTTGACTGCATGTGAATCTATAGTTATCTCAGTAAAAGCCTCTATTTAAAAAAAGATGGGGGGTAGAAATTGTAGGAGAGCCCAGAGGGAGTGGCAATTAAGAAGATGAAGGGGACAAGAAGTCTTTGAAAAAAGGACACAATAAAATACATTTAAATATATTATTCTACAAAAAAGAGAAGATTGTAGGTCATGCTTCTCACCTCCATCAACACTGAGCTCAGTCTCACATGGCTTCACCACACCTTGTTACTTTCCTTTGGCCATGGAGCAGTCCAGAAGGCACCCCCTACCCTCCAGCCCTGCAAGGTTGAGAGAGAAAAATTGCACATAGGAATGGGGCCAAACTTGGGGGAAATTCACTCCCTGCATTCATCAAAATGCGGACCTCTGGCCTCCATGGTCACCTTCCATGTTACTTCCCTAGGATGCCAGTTTTAGGTGACTTACCACCAAGGTCAGCCTTATACTGGATATTCAGGGTCAGGTCTGGCTTTGCAATAAATAAAACTGATACACCTGAGTCCCACTTCTTTCTAAAGCACCTAAGCATAGAGCATGGTTACGTTACCCACCTACACTATTGTGACCCTGAAGTCTAAACCCCGAGTCTTGGGTTGGCCACACTGCCCTTGATAGAGTCAGGGGGTAGGAGTTAGGCCTGGCCCTATCTCCTGTCCCTTTTGAGATTGATTTTATTTGTGAGGTGGCATTAGTGCTGCTCTGGGTATGCTAAACTAAAGTCCTAGACAAAGCGATAGGTAAGGGACCAGGACTGTGGGGAGGCTCCTGGGGCTTGGATCTGGGTAGTATAGTGCAGTGGTGAGTGCAAGTTCCGGAGTCAGCCCCCTGAGGGGAGCCTGGGCCTTTCGCTTCCCTGCATGGCTTGATCTGCGAGATGAGGAGACTGATGGGATCTACCTCAAAGGGCTTGTAACATGCTTAAGATAATGTTTACTGTAGCACAGAGGATCAGTTAAACTGGGTGGGGATGACACAATGATTTCTGACCTCGAATTCACAGCTAGCTTAAGAGTGAGGGGGTCAAGTGGAGAAGTATTTCCTTGGGACGTGGGGGAGAGGCCAGGGGTAAAACCCATCAGGACAAGAAGTCGTACTTAGAGGTTGAGCCACAGGCCAGCTATGATAGCTCACACAGGCAGAGTGGCCACATTATTGTGGTAAATGGAGTGGGGCAAGAGGAGCCTTCTGGTGAAGGGCCAGGCTCCAAGAAGGAGATCAGAACCATGGAGGCAGGAGACTCTGATGTCAGTTCAGTGGAGAGGCAGCTAGACTGGGCACTGACACTGGACCTGGGCTCGGAATGGCCAAGCCTGCGAGGCTGTCTTCCCATATCACTTGGGCGACATCCAAATGTGCTGGTGGACGTGGTGTCTCGGCACAGGCTTATTTTCTGCACAATCTGCTTGCTCCCACGTTTTTTCTGCCCTCAAGCTTCAGGGCCACAAATGGGAACTGTCCCAACCCTCCAAGTTTCTGTCCTTTGCCTTCTAAATTATCCTTCTATCTTCCCCCTGAGTTGTCTTTTGCTGTGAGTCCTAATACCTCCCCTTCTAGTCTTCTCTTCCTACCCTCACATAGTTACAGGTTACCCTCACATGACAGTTTGCAGGTCACAGTTAATCTCTTTGGGGAGCTTCCCTTCCTGATAGCAGCTGCTTAATTGGGGGTGCATGTGAAAGCATTTCCAGAAGTCTTCACTACCTTGAAGCTTCCACTGTGTTGGCAGAGGGCTCAGGGCTGGAAGACCTAGGATCTCTGATTGTCAGTGAGGCTCTTGTATCTGTGCCCAGAGTGGGGCAAGAGGGGACATCCCAGGGGAGCATGTGAGAGGAAAGCCTTATGATATGTGATACATGCTATGTCCAAGGCTTGAAGGACACGCTCTGTTGTTGATTCGTTTGTTCACTCCGCAAACACCTACCCAGTGGCTCCTGGAAGCCGTGACTGAGCTTGGCGTCTGGGGTAGGAAAAGCCGTAGCATCTCATCTCTGTCCTTCCAACACCTGGCATCTAGCAGAGGAGAAGGCAGGTGCATACAGCTCAGTTCTGCTCTGTTCTCCTTCCTCATGAAGCAGGAGCGAGAACCTGATGGCTTTATTTAACTTTCCATGTTATGGAGCAGAGGATTCAGCATCCAGCCCTTTATTGATGTCTTCAAATACATTATCTCACTTTCATAATCTTCACATAGCATCTATTAGGGAGATGGGACACTTGAGCCAAGAAACTTGAAATACTATAAATGTCACCCAGCTGGCAAATGGTAGACCCGGGATTTGAATGCTGCTTCTTTTGAAACCTCCCTTGGGAGAAGGGTAAGGTTACATTAGCTGAGGTGAAGGCAGGGAGAAGAGTTGGGGGAGATTAAAGACCAAGGGAGTCCCATGGGCAGGAGATGACATGGGCATGGGCTAGGGCATCAGTGAAGTGGGGAAGGGAGCTGGAGAGATGCATTCTGCTCGCTTGTGAGCCGTCTGCAAAGGCTAACTTGAGCCAGGCAGAGCTGGACATTGGGGATGCAGAGATGAACAACTGCAATGAGCTCAGAGTCCAATGGGCAAGGGATCTGGGAGCTGACAACCACAGAGGAGCATGATGGATGTTGTGCCTGACAAGGAGTCCTGATACGGTGAAGGTAAACTCAGGGCAGGCCAGAGGAGGCGAGACAGGAGCCACTGTCAAGAAGAAGTCAAGGAGGCAATGAGGAGAATCAGAGGAAATTGAAAGATAAAAGCTGAGTGTTCTTCCCAGAGAACAACAGGGACAGGGGATTGAGGAAGGAGAGGATGTGTGGTCTGTGGTTTCCTGACATTTTCTTCAAGGACTCTGTAGGACTCTGTCCCTCTCCCCATGTGTGCCCAGGCAGTGCTCCTCGCTGCCTGTGCCTGCACCTCTTCCAGCCTCTCCTGGCCCCGTCCCTTGCACCTGCTCTCTCGCTTCCTCCCTGACTGTTTGCTTTCTCTCCTCCAGAAGGGTCATTTCCCACGACGTGAACCTGCTGTGAGGTTAGTGCTGACCAGCCAGGACCAGAGAAACTGGGCTGGAGATTTCTCTGTCTGATTTGAGTGTAAGCAAGGGGCAGCAGAAAGTGTCGTCTGGTGGGGAGGAAGGCAGGGCAGGCCCTGGAGGCCACAGGAGGCCAAAGGAAGTGTTTGTCTGCAGCCGAGTTCTCTATTACACAGCATCGGGTAACTGTCACTAGCTCTGGGCTCATGTAACCAAGAATAGGGACATTCTTGGCCCAGAAACATGGGAATCCATGGCTGGATGAGATGCTTACCACTCCCTGCTGGTGGCTGGGACCAAATGGAAGCTCAAGATCTCGCAACATTGTGGAGCTGGGGGCTCTCGCATTAGCAAGGACGTCGGCAGGACATCCTAGACAAGTTAGCTACCTGGTGAGAAGTGGCATCCTGTGGAAACAAGGTTTTTTGTTTTGTTTTGTTTTGTTTCCTGTAAGTACCATCCTCAGTATTCCAAGCCTGGCGAGATAGCTGACATCTCATATTCCACCACATCCCTTTTAAAACATCCCTTTAATCAGAGATGAGCCTGTGTCTGCTGGGGTGAAGGCAGCTGATGCAGGGTTACCTCTCACTGAAGGGATGAGGTGAGGGGTCAGAATAGAAAGCCTCAGTCCTTGACCTCAAAAAGTGTGCTGTATCTCTGAGGAGATAAGAGAGGGTCAGAAATAATTACTGTACAGTTGAGAAAGGGATCTGATGATCCACAAACTGAGCCCTGAGAGGCTAACAGAGGGAGCATACAAGCTGGGGAGACGGAAGGCTTTCTGGAGAAGGTGGCATGGGGCAGGCCTCAGAGGATGGAGGGGTGATGTGCAGATGAAGGGAGGAGGCCTACAGCTGGGTACACAGCAGCAGTGGCCTGTGCAGTGGGCACTCAGGCTGCCTCTGGGGTGGATAGAGACGGCACCACCCAGGGAGAGCCTAGGGCTCTCTGGCCTTGTCAGGGGTTCTGCCTCAATTAGGGAGGAGTCCAGGCACCTCTGCCTCTGTGAAAAGTGGTCACAGAATGGAGATCCTGGTGGCAGCATGACTAAGGGGCCTGGGAGCTCAGACACCAAATCCAAGGCTGTGGTCCCAGTTACAGAGGAGGTGGTGTGAGCTGCCTGGGTTGTAGTGCTGCGAGTGAGAGAGAAATGCTGCCCTGGGTGGGATTTAAGGACTGAGGGAAGCAGGAATTAGTGGGGAGAGAGGAACGTCTGGGTGACCTGGTGGGGAGGGGTGCATAGTGGGGGCTGGGCTCTGGGTGACCTGGTGGGGAGGGGCACATAGTGGGGTCTGGACTCTGGGTGACCTGGTGGGGAGGGGTGCATAGTGGGGGTTGGGCTCTGGGTGACCTGGTGGGGAGGGGTGCATGGTGAGGGCTGGTCTCTGGGTGACCTGGTGGGGAGGGGTGCATGGTGAGGGCTGGTCTCCCCTGCCTCAGCTGCCCTCCGGGATCATGGGGATGATGGGGGCCCTGGGCATGATCAGGCTGAGAGAAGTCCACATGACCACCCCCAAGGGCTAGTTTCCTAGCTGCCCATTGGCGTTTTTGCTGGGCTGAGGCTCCACAAGATAAGAGCTCCAAGAGTTTTAGCATTTAATTCTTTGTCTATTTAATATTCATCATGGTAAAGACAGCAGGCATGGGATTAGGCAGGAAAAACCAGTGATTAGAAAGTGATAGGTGTTCTGGTGTCTGTACAGGAAGCTCAGCATGTGGTTGAAGCAGGTTCCTCGAAGACGGAGGTAGCCAGGACTTCCTAGGCAAGGAGAGGTGCACGTGAAGGGGTCTCAGCAGGCCAGCGTGGCGGTCCACCTTTCTCCTCTTAGCTCAGAGATGGAAGGATTTGTCATGTCAAAACACAGAATAGCCTCAACCTCTTTACTGGTACTTTCTGCTCCTGTGGATGGCTCAGCTTCTTCTAAGCTAGCTGTTTCTTCCACTTTGCTGCAGGCCTTAGTTCACAGTGTCCTGGTGGGCTACTGATCATGGCCAGGATGGACTTATGGAATATGAATATGTAATTGTATTTTAATTTTAAACGTGAGTAAAAACTCAAAGAAGTGGAGAGTAGAATGGTGGCCACCAGGGGCTGGGGTAGGGAAGAATATTTTGGTTCGACAGGAAAAATAAATAAGTTCAAGACATCTGTTGTGCAACACTGTGACTATAGTTAATAATGTATTGTATTCTTGAAAATTCCTAAGAGACTGGTGTTATCACCACAATAAGTAAAGCTTATGTTAATTCATTCATTTCAGCCATTCCACAATGTATACATATTTTAAAATGCTATGTTGTACACAATGAATATGTACAATTTTATGGCAATTAAAAAATAAATCAGAAAAAAGAATAACAAATTAAAAGTAAATGAGACTGTTTCCCTGGCAACTAAGAAAATGATGTCTATATCAACCAGTAAATCCCTTGTAACTCAAAAAATGGGAAAAAAGCCCAAAGAATCACAGATTGAGAAGGCTCACAGTTTAGCGGCACTTTTGAGGACAGCTTCTCACCCAGCGATCCTGGTAGGGCAGGGAGGAGGGTTCCTTGCCATAGTCACTGCACAGATGCCACACTGCTGTGGAAATGAGGTTTGCTTGGGCACAGCCCCAGTGAGTGGGGGTCCTGGCACCACATGCTAAGCCTTCCCCAAGCCCAGCCTTTCACTCTGCACTGCAGCTGCCTGGATCTGCCTTCCCTCAGCACCTACAGGAAATCCCCATGGCCCCCATGCTGGTCACCAAGAATGGGCAGCGTACAACAACAGTCCATCAGCTGTCAATCAGGTTCTCAAATACATCTGGGCACCTACTGGAAAGGTAAGGGATGGGTTTTCCTCAAAGTGAAAAAAAAAAAAAAAATCCAGAAAACAAGATACAGCTAGGTGCCAAATGATATCATCCCAGAAGGAGTCATCAGCCTGCCAGACTAACATTGCTCATGAGGGATCCATGGCAAAGGAGACAGAGGAAGATTTCCTTGGAGAGGACTTTATTGGATAATAATCCGAGTGACTAACATTTAGCAAGCGTTTCCTAGGTGCTAGACATTGTCTAAGGCGCTTACATGACTAATTCACTTAACCATCCTATGTGATAGGTTTCTAATTTGCTCAAGGTTACCCAGCTAGAGACTCAGCCTGACTTCTAAGATTTTGATTTGAGTTAGCCCATAAAGAGCACCGCTGGGTATTTATGTAGGACTTAAGCATGTGCAAGGCTGAGCCTCTTACATAAACAGTGTATTAGTTTGTTTTCACACTGCTAATGAAGACATACCCAAGACCGGGTAATTTATAAAGAAAAAGATATTTAAAGGGATTCACAGTTCCACATGGCTGGGGAGGCCTCACAATCACGGTGGAAGGTGAAAGGCATGTCTTAAATTCCAGCGGGCAAGAGAGAGAATGAGAACCAAGCAAAAGGGGAAATGCCTTACAAAACCATCAGATCTCACAAGACTTACTCACCACGGCGAGAACAGTATGGGGGAAACTGCCCCCACGATTCAATTATCACCCACTGGGTCCCTCCCATAACATGTGGGCATTATGGGAGCTGCAATTCAAGATGAGATTTGGGTGCTGACATAGCCAAACCATATCAAGCAGTCACTTTGAGTTTTTAGAAAACCTATGAAAATGCTTCCCCATTTTACAGATGGAGCAAGTAAGGTCTATAGTGAAGAAAGGATTGTAGGTAAGGAGGTATAGGCAACAATGAGACAAGAGCATAATGCGAGGAAGTGGTAGGAGATGGATGGGTGTGGAGTGAAGGCTCACCTTGGAGAAATGGTTGGTCTCCTGTGTAGGGAGGTTGCATCATAGAAATAGAATTTGGAGGCAGCACTTCCTCATCATCATGTGGTGTTAGAGGAAGAGAATCTGACCAACTGGCCAGCTGTACCAGTCTGGAGTTTTCCTGCATGACCTTCTCTTTGTAGGGCACAGGGTTAGCATTAACATCATCTGAGAACAAGGCTTTGTCACACAGGATTTAGGAATATCCCACATGTGTTCCTGAGATCTCACAATGAACCTGAATCTCACATCCCTGAGGCTGCTTAGCTCTGCTCCTCCAGATAGCCATGTCCAATTCATCTCTAGGTTCATGAAAACTGCTCTAAGAAGCCCAGAAAAGAAAGGTGTAGCTACACAAGCCTTGGAGTTGTCTGTTGGTCATTTTCAAGTTGAAACTTCAAGTCTGAGCTTTGAATGGCCAGAGGTCTTACATAGATCTATAGGCTTCCAAAAAGAGGTTAGATACTGAGAAAAAAGTAGTAAAAATTTGACATGCTTTTGCTAGACAAAGTCAAACATCTGGATATTTAGATAAAGCGAGATTGTTAATGGAGCTTTTCAGTTTTCTCATGGATATTTGGCCTTATGTAGTTGCAAATGTGAATCAAATCTAGAAATAATATGTGGATTTGCGCCGCAAATTCAGCGGGCACTGAACTGGAACTGTCAAAATGAAGGGTCCACACTAGTCCAAGTTAACATCTTGGTTTTGTGTTATTGCAAGATGATGACAGCATGTGTGTGCTATATTACAACAATCTGCCATGGCATTAATAGCTTTGGTGTGTGATAAATGCAACAGGTCCCCAAGGAAGTCCACTCAGAGGTTAACTCCATCCAAACAAGTTATATATAGCCTCACTCTCACTAAATTCTACCAAGTCTCCTACTTTCAAATAACACCAGTGTTGGAGCAATATTTTGGTATAAATTTTGTCTATGTGATGAGTGTTTCCAGTGCAGGACTTTATGTTACTCCGTATAATGTGTCCTGTAATGCTGAGGGTAATTAGGAGTGAATGCATAGCAAACCCATCTCAGGAGAGTTCCTTGGAGATTATTATATCGAAGCTGTGGAATGGACGAGCCTAATGGGGCTGGATTTGGGAGCCAATTGTGGACCATCTCCAAGGCAGAAAGAATATGGAATGATCCATGTTAGAGAACACTTACTAATTCCCTCAGCACTCATAAACCTGTGGCCACTGGGCTCAATGCCACTTGCTGAGAATAGGAAGATTAATAGAGAATTTAGGGCAGTGTAGGAGATTGGAAGGGTGGAGGGAAGATTGGATGGGAAAGTGGCCCTCTGCCACTAGATGAGCACTGAGTGGTATGCTCACTCCACCTAGGGCTTGTCAGCTATCTGGTATACCCCTCTGTTACCTCTGAGTTACACCATGCTGCTGGGATCTCTCCACGAATGCTTCTTCTTTCCAAACACAGATTTTACCTTTGTGTTTTGGCAAGTAAGGGGACATTTTGTACCCAAATGGCCCCTAGCTAGAGTCATTCTTTAAGATTTCCTGAACTGAAAGGATCTTGAGTGAAATGCAAATCAGAAAATCAAGTTATCTGTTCAGTGGACTAGAGTTCGTGAGGTTAGGCTACAGCCCTAGCAAGGGTGGGCATGGAGGAATCACAGTCACTACTCTGCAGTGCATGCTCCAGAGGCCTTCGCTGAACATGTGCTATAAAAGAAAAAGGGTTGCAGGAAGGTTGAGAAGACAGGCTCATCAACTGTGCATAGGAAGGAAGCAAAGTTGATAGGCAAGACTGATGGGGTGACTCTAACAAATGGAATATTTTTTTCCTAGTTCCCTTTTTATCAAAACAGAAATCTGTGCACATAGCCATATTCCAACAGTATTAAAGTGACATGATATCATCTGATCCCAGATTCCCTCATCTTACTTGCCTGAGGCAGCAATTACAGTAGTCCTCCCTTATCTGCAGTTTCACTTTCCACAGTTTCAGTTATCGGGGTCAACTGAGGCCAAACATATTAAATGGAACATTCCAGAAATAAGCAATTCATAAGTTCTAAATTGCACACTGTTCTGAGTAGTGTGATGAAATTTCTCACTGTCCTGCTCTGTCCCACTTGGGACCTGAATCATCCTTTTATCCAGCATCTCCACACTGTAGATGCTCCCTGCTGGTGGTCCCTGAGATTGTCTTCTCCTGGCACCCAGCCACGAACATGCTCATGGTGCAAAGATCCAGGATCATCTGAGGCAGATAATTCTCCTTCCAATAACTTGTCAGAAGGTCAATGCCAGGCTAATGCTGCATCTTAATGCCTATGTCATGTACCCCAACTTCCTCTACATCGCACATCAGCACAAGCAAAAGGGCAGGTACAGTACAATTAGATAAAGAGAGAAAGAGAGAGAGAGAAAACACATTCACATAACCTTTATTACATTACATTGTTATACTATTTTATTATAAGTTATTATTGATTGTTAATCACTTACTGAGATTTAGAGACTATTTACTAGTCTAAGTAAGTAAGTTAGTAAATTTCATTCTAAGATAAACGAAATTTTACCTTAGCTCTGTATAGATATAGGAAGAAAACATAGTTATATACAGGATTTGCTCTTGAAACATATCCCTCATGGATAAGAGAAAACTACTATCAGTTTCTTGTGTATCCTTCTATTTTTATGCATATGCAAATACAACTATATAAATCCATATAATTTATTTAATTTAAAAATTAATTTTTTTACACAAATGAGAGCATATTTATGGAATTCTTTTCTGTACCTTTTTTCTCCTTTTTTGACTAGTCAGTTACACTCTACCTAGGAGAGCAAGGTGGAACTTAACAGTGATTTTTCCCTAAGGCCATGGATTTTCACTGTGCTCATTCATGGAAGAATAGAACGGGGGAAATTCGGCTTGGTCGGTCCCTATGACTTGGAGTATTAGATGGTTGTAGAGAGCTCAGTTTGATATATAACAGCTGTGACACTGCTGTTACAACTGCACCCATCACCTCAAAATTGCATTAACAAAGTGATGAGATTCAGGACAGAGGAGGCAATAGCTCACATCATGCACTCGAGGAAGATACAGATCCACTGGAATGTTATCTAAGAGAGTGGCCGGGATGGGTCAAGGGACTAAAAATCATGTCAAATGAGTTCTGAGTGACAAACTGACAAATGGAACCAACCAACCAACAAATCAACCCCTGAAACTAGAGGTCCATGAAAGTAGTGGTGGGAGTTTACTTGTATAATTTTGTTTTAACTTGGCTAGAGAATGTGGGATCCTGGTAGCTGCATGAATGTGGTAGAAAGAGGAGATGACTGATTGTGTGGAATTAGGATCACTGAGTGGAGGCTACAGAGAGGCTGCTGAACATGAAGAGCATTCCAAGGACATCACTGCCTGTGGGTGGCATCGTCAACTGAACAATGAGATCACTTGGACTCGGGAAGGGGAACATCACACACTGGGGCCTATCATGGGGAGGGGGGAGGAGGGAGGGATTGCATTGGGGAGTTATACATGATATAAACGTTATGCACATGTACCCTAGAACTTAAAGTATAATAAAAAAAATAAAAAAATAAAAAAATAAAAAAAATAAAAAATAAAAAAAAAATAAAAAAATAAAAAAATAAAAAAAAAAGAAAGCGGTGGGTTCCCGGCACTGCAAGTATTGGAGGGTAAGCTGCCTAGGCACATGAAGCAAAGTCCATGAAGTGATATTTCTCAATCTCTGCTTTTAACACAACTAATATTCTCTGTGATCATACTAGTTGTTTCACAGAACATGTTCTATAGGACATTAAAGTTTAGAAATATTAGTTTAAACCAAGTTCAGCAGTGATGTTTACTGTAGACTTTCTCAGAAAGGGGAAGAAATGCACTGCCTTTGCACACTGATGACACAACACCTGCTCAGGCATGTGTGTCCACTGGTCATACAGTGTGATGAAGGGGGAGTATGTCCGGGCTCAGTGGTATTCCATGGAACACAGTTTGGGAAACCATGTTCCTGCGGGATGGAGGTAACACTAGATGATCATCTGGGTCCAGGACTATAACTCCAGAGGATGACATGTGTATCTGGCATATTCCACCTTGGTCAGTAATAGCCGGCATCACTCACATGCATCCCCTGTGGCAAGTGCTCTTGGCCCTGTATAGAGCATGTTCTTATTTCACCATTTCAGTGAATCTTGAAGACAGGTGTTATTGGACTCATTTTACAAATAGGGAAACTGAGGAACAGAGAAGTTATACAAGATGCCCCAGGCCACACAGTTGGGAACTGGAACCCCAGCCTCGTGCTGTAACTGAGAGGAAAGACCAGACATTGACAGGACAAAGGTGAGGGCAGCCATGAATTTGATGTCTTCATGGGTGAAGTCACGATGTGGCCTTGCTGGAGGAACCTGGCTTCTAGGAAATAAGGAAATAGATAGTATGTGTGAGTATGTGAGGGAGGACAGCAGGGCCAATCTGCACTTAGAATATCAAGTTGCCTATTCAAGTGATTTGAAGTTTCAACACATCCTCAGATGAACTGCTACAGCATCTGACATTCTACCTTTAGAAACAGACTCGTTTCACTAAAAATAAAGTCTGAATCTCTAAGTACATTCCATGTTATTTAAAGATCACATGAAAAGAAGCATTGGTCATTCCACATTGGAGCAGATGAGCCCTTGTATTGCCGTGTTTAGGATTTCCAGCCCAGGTGGAGGTTGGGAGGAAACACAAAAAGAAGGTGAGGGGTCAGCGCAGGTTTTACTTAAAGCTCACCAGGGACTCACTGTAGTCTTTCTGGGTCATCAGGAGAAGAAGGAAATAAAAGTCCCATGAGTCCCAGGAAAGCTTCCACACAGATGTCTGGGGGTCTGAAGGCACCTAACACTTCCAGCCTGTCTGTTTGCAGCTTTCTCTGACCCACAGAGCCTGTCTTCCAAAATCCAGCACATACAGATGGGGGTGGGGGCAGCTGCTCACTTTCTGACCATGGGCACATGACAGAAAACAGACGTTCTCTGGCTCAGAGATTTCGGAAGGATGCAGCTGGCAGGGTACAATGAGCCTGTGGGTAGGCACGTGTCCCCCAGGAGGATGGCAGCACATGGTAGGGGCTCAGTCTATGTTCACTTCTCCCAAGGCTGTCTCTACCAACCCCACCTGCACCCTGGGTCTCAGCTTGATGCCAACTCCAAGAACTTGCTTCCTCTACCAACGTCTCCAGCTAGACCTTTTGTCCTAGGCCTGCTCCTATGAATACCAGACTTTGAACGAGAGCCAAGAAAATGTCCATTTCTTTACCATTATCATTGCAACCAATGTTTATCTTAAAGATGCAAGGGGGAAATCTCATGCTTTTGGAAAGTGTTGGTGTCATTAAACATCCCAGACTTTTGATCATATTAAGCCTTAATCCTGTGCACAAATCTCAGAGCTCAGGGAAGGGACACAGTCCTGCCTGGCTACTGATGGATTTATGTCTCAACGCACAGGGGACCAGCCAGGCTGAGGCTACCATCTGAATCCAGCTCCTCACTTGAGCAGGAACTGTCAGGACGTGTGAATAAAACACAGAGCAGGACTCTGAAAGGTTCCTGGAGATTTATGGAGTATTGCAGACCACAGAATCCCATAAAGTAAGATTTGAAAGTCTGTTTAAGTGAAGCTGGAGAATCAGCCCCCAGCGGCAGCTCACTGGGTACTGTGATTGATTCTGTCTGCCCCGTCCCCATCTGTTCTTAAGTGCTCTAGGCTCCCTATTGCCCTGTTACCCCGTGTCCCCATCCCCTTCACACTCCCTTCCCAAGGCAGCGGAGTGACCAAGTGAGTCCTTCAGGCAGCGCAATGACTGAGTGAGAATGCAGGTGGCCTCCGGCAGCCACTCCTTCAAAGTCCACAGCACAGGCAACATGGTTCCTGGGGTGACCAACTCTGAGGAAGCCAGAGAGGGCAGGCCGGACAGCAAACATAGGCTGCCCTGAGGACCACTGGCAGAAGGTCCTGTAGGGCATCATGGCTGTGGGCAGAGTGCCCTCCAGGTTTGCTTGCATAGCGTCTTTTTTTTTTTTTTTCTGTAGCAGCTTATGGATGGACGGCTCATAGGCTCCGATGCCATTTGAGGTATGACTTCTTATCAGCAGGCCCTGAGCTGCAGATCATGGACATAATCATCATCAGTCCTGGGTGGCGCCCTCTAGAGGAAGACACGAGCACAGCCACACCTCCTCTGCACTGGTCCAGGCGCTGTGGATCCCCACAGCAGGCTCCTGGGGGCACTGAGGAAGGAAGCAATGGGTCCGAGAGAGCTGCTGTTCTGTAACAAACTTCCACTTGAGATAACAACCACTTTATTACATCTTGCGATGTTGCACATCAGGAATTTGCTCAGAGCTTAGATGGCAAGTCTACTTTACACCATGTAGACTAGGTTCACTCGGTCTTCAGCTGGTGGCTGGATAGTCTCAGGAGTTCCAGATGCCTCTCCTCACATACCTGGTACCTTGGAGGAGGCAGATGAAAGGGTGGATCTGCCCGGGTTTGCCTCCCTCTCCAACAGTGTAGTTGGACATGTAATGCAGTGGCTTCGGTTTCCCAGAACTGGTAACTGTGTCACTTATACCATGCCCCATTCAACATAGCAGTCACATGCCAGCCTGGATTCAGTGGGGGTAACAAAGAGCCCCTCACAATAGGAGGAGCACCAAAGGCATCCTGAGTCCACTGCACCCACCTTCACAGCCATCATCTATATCTGCATTCAGAACCCACTGGCTCCTTATACTGTCTTAGACACTGAGCTGAATGATAGGGGAAATGATAACACTCATATTTACTGAGTGTTTCTTTTGTGCTAGTCACTGATCTAAGTGCTTTACAAATAGTAACTCGTTTCATTCTTGAAATGACCCATTTTACAGATCAGGAAACAGAAGTATAAAGAAGTTAAATGACAAGACTCTGTAGCTAGTAAACGGTAAAGCCCAAATTCAACCCAGGCAACCTGGCTTGGAAGCCTGAATTCTTACACATATTTATAATGCATCTGCGACCTAGAAGTCCTGCTTTTGGCAGTTCATGTTTTTTGACAGAGGTAAGGTAAATAAGAAATAACTATAATATGGCAGTAATGATAAATGCACCAGTGATTACAGTAATGTGCAACGGCACAGAAAAAGACATTAGTGCCAGCTGTAAGCACTGGAGCTTGACAGGAGAGCCTTGTAGGAGAGTGTTTCCATTATCTATTGCTAGGTAGCAAATCAACTTAGTAGCTTAAAATACCATTTGATGATCTCTTGCCATTCTGTGGGTGGATCTGGTGGCTCTTTTGTTCCAAGTAGCTGGGGCCTAGGATAGCGGAAGTCATCTGAGCTCATCAGGAACTCTCTGCTGGGGCCCTCTGTTCTCCTTGTGGCTCCCTGGGCTGCCTCAGAGCCTGGTGGCTGAGTCCCCAAAAGGAGTGTTCCAAGGGCGAGGAAGTAGAAGCTATCAGACAAATAATTGCCATCCCTAGAATTGGCACAACCTCACTTCTGTTGTATTCTGTTGGTCAAAGCATTCTCATGTCCAATGAGGGGACAATGTGGATGAGAACTTCATAAGGGCATGAATGTCAGGAGCATGGCTCATTGGAGTTATTGAGAAAGGGTATAATTGAAATGGAAAAGACACTATTTTCATTTTCTTATGTTTTAATTTTCCCTCTCAGCATGGATACTTCTATTATAAATATTTGTCATGTGGGTGTTAAAATTAAATGGCAATGTGTATTAATACTTGAAAAATATGAAAACATATGAGCATCGATAAGACCCTACTCAAAGATAAGCAGGGTTTTGGCAAGCAGACGTGCGACTGGTTGGGTCTTCTCTGTCAAGAAAGAGCAGACCACACAAAGTGGGAGGCATGAGCAAATGAGTGGAAGGGAGAGCGTTTCCCTGGAGGAGCCAGTGAGCTTGTCCATTGGGAAGGAACCCGTGGAGGAGATGACAGAGTTGGGAGGCCCAGTCTTGAAATCCAAACAAATACATATAAACACTTGTGTTTTGTTTATGTCACAGCTAGATTTGGGTCAGGCAGCTCTCCTAAGCAGCTTATCTTCAAAAGATGGCTCAGAGATGAGGAACATTCCTTCTAATGGTGCTGTCATCTTCAACTCATGGCCTCCAGAATTGGCACAGAAAGGAAAAAGGTAGGTTGTAGGATTATGCAGTGGGTTTTACAGCCAGCCTGGGAGGTAGTGCACATCACTTCTACCCACATCTCAATGTCCAGAGTCCAGTTACATGGCCCCAAATTATCTGCAAGGACAGCTGGAGAATATGTGCCCAGGAAGGGGAAGAGTGGGCAAACAGAGAGCCTGTCTCAGGCACACCAAGTCTGCAACCTTGGACAAGTTGCCTAATCTCTGAGTCTCTGTTCCCTCTTTTGTGTTTTGAGACTGATAAGGTCTACCTTTTGTGGTTGGTTGTTGTAGCATAAATAAGATACTGTGTATGAAAAGAGACCTGGTAAAAATTAAGTTCCAAGCAACTGTTATAGCACTTGTTGGTACTAGTAAATGTATGAAGAAGATCAGTTACAAATGTCGGAATCAAAGGAAACCATCAAACATTTAAAATAATTATTTTGAAATAATAAGTTATTTTAAGTTCAATGCCAACTTAAGCACAATACTTTGCATAAATTCCCTTATTTAATTCCATCAAAAAACCTTTAAAATTAATGATGCTATTCTCATTTTATGAATGAGGAAACTGAGACTTTGAGAGACTAAACAACTTGCCTAGGCTCCCATGGCTAAGGCTTGAGTACAGTCAGTCTGATTCTACACCCTATTGGTAAGCACTGTGCTATTTTTTCTTTTTAAAGGAAGAAATGCAGTTGAAGAAGAAGGAAGACAGTAGAAAGTATAGCTATTTTGACCTCAACAATTTTTTTTTTTTTGAGATGGAGTTTCACTCTTGTTTCCCAGGCTGGAGTGCAATGGCGCAATCTCAGCTCACTGCAGCCTCCGCCTCCCGGGTTCAAGCAATTCTCCTGCCTCCGCCTCCTGAGTAGCTGGGATTACAGGCACGCGCCACAACACACAGCTGATTTTGTATTTTTAGTAGAGATGGGGTTTCTCCATGTTGGTCAGGTCAATCTTTATTTAGTGCAACACTCACAGTCCTTTTGAGGGCTGATGAGCAAAAGTAAAGGACTGTGAGATTTTAGAATGTGCTCTTTTTCCACATCAGTATGGATCCATGACTCACTCTGGGAAGCCTCACACAAAATTCTTGCCATCCTTTCCCCAGCCTCTCCTGTAGTTATCAACTTGTTTTGAGCCAGCAAAGTTTTCAAAGTCCCCACATACCAGTGTTTATCTGGGGAGTAACATAAATTTATGCAGAAAAACAGAGTTTGCAAAATTCTTAAATAAACTTCTCATTTTATTTTGATTTATAGAAAAGTTGCCAAGATAGTATGAGAGTTTCAGAGAGAGCACATGTCTTCTCCTGTGTTCAATATCTTACATAACCATGGTCCATTTGTCAAAACTAGTGCAGGAAACCAACATTAGTACAGGACTATTGCTTGAACTCCAGACTTTGTTCAGATTTCATTATTCTTCCCACTAATGATCTTTTTCTGTTCCTGAATCTAATCGAGCATACTACCACCATGTGACTTTTAGTAGTTGTTATGGGCTGAATGAGGTCCCCCTAAAATTCATGTCAAAGTCCTAATATGCAGTGTCTCAGAATGTATTTGGAGATAGGATCTTTAAAAAGGTGATTAGTTTAAAATGAGGCTATTAGGGTAGGTCCTAATTCAGTATGATTGACATATTTATAAAAAGAGGAGATAAGGACACAGACACACACAGAGGGAAAACCCTCTGAAGACACAGGGAGAAGGTGGCTGTTTACAAGCCAAGGAGAGAGTCCTCAGAAGAAACCAACGCTGCTGACATCTTGACTTTGGACTTCCAACCTTCAGAACTGTGAGGAAATAAACTTTGTTATTTAAGTCACCTGGTTCTGGTACTTTTTTATGGCAGCCCTAGGAAATTAATAAAGTTGTCATGTGTCCTTATTCTCTGGGCTGTGATGATTTCTCAGTCTTTCCTTGTTTTTCATGATCTTAGCAGTTTTAAGAAGTACTAGTCAGGTATTTTGCAGGATAGCCCTTCAATATGGGTTTGTCTGATGTTTTTCTTATTATTACATTGACTTGTGGGATTTTGGAAAAAAATATTGCATAGGCAAAGTGCTCTTCTTGTCATACCATCTTGAAGGGTATGTGCTGTTAACCAGTGATGTTAACCTTGATCACTTGGCCATGTTTTCCTGATGTCTCCACTCTAAAGTTACCTCTCACTCAATATGCCATTCATTGGAAGCTAAATCCAGCTCACACTCTAGAGTATAGTAGGGGGAGATTAAGCTGCTTCTTTTGGAAGAGGACCAGCTGCATGAATTATTTAGAATTCATCTGTAAAGAAGATTGGTTTCTTTTCTCCATGTATTTATTTATTCAATCATTTACCTACATCCTTGTGGGTCCCAGGATATTTATTTTGTATTTTGGGTGATAATTCAATACTCTGTTATTTGCTTTGTTCCTCACATTGTTTCAGATTGGGCCCCTGGATATTCTTTCAGGTCGGCTCCTGTGCCTTGTTGACATGCCTGCATCCTCTTGGTATTTGAGCTCATTCCTACTTTGTGGCACTATAAAAATACTCCAGTCTCATCTTGCATTTAACTGGCCCCAGCCCTAGGGCATGCCATTTTGTGAAAGAAGCTCTGACTTATTTTACTGGAGAACGGTATTTAAAAGCCAAGATATGGATGCTGAGAGACATTGTGGATTTTTGACCTATTTGATGTGTTTCAATCCATTGCAGTTATTGTTCTTATTGAACCTCAAATTGTTTCTTCTTTGGCCATTCAGAGCTTCTTCAAGTTAATTTTTGAATTCTTTTGACACAACCCAAGTAGTCTTTGAGAGCTGAATTGTGTTCTGGGCTCTTCCTGCCCCAAACCAGGATTTGCTTATCGCCTAGGTCCAGTTTCCTTTCCTGTGGGATGGTGAGGCTTCAGCCTGGGTGCTAGGGTGCTCCTTGCTCTTGGCGTGATCCCTGTTAAGAGGCCTTTCCAGTGGACAGAACTTGTCAGTGCACATGTATGTATGTGTGTGTGTAAGCATAAAACATATCATAATTCACAGATGCTTCCATTAAGACACAGAACTATTAATACAACATTCCAAAAAATATTTTATTTTGAAATAATAGATTCACAGGTTGTTTAAAAAGATGTGCTGGTTACCACTTTAGAGCCACATTCGTCTTTCCTCTCTCCCCACCCCTACCCCTAACTCTTGGCAATCAATAGGCTATTTTGATATTTTCTATTTCTATAATTTTTTCAAGAACGTTATATAAAGAAAATCATGGAGTATGTAACCATTTGAGCTTGGCTTTGTCTTTCAGAATAGCTCTCCTGGGATCCATCTAAGGTGTTGGAAGGTGTATCAATAGTTGTTTCCATTTTATTGCTGATGGGTATGTATGGATCATGGTATGTATGGATCATGGCTTGTTCAGGCATCTCCCCATTGAAAGACATTTAGGATATTTCCAGTGTTTTCTATTATGAGTAAAGCTGCTATGAACAATTGTGTACAGGTTTTTGTGTGGACAAAAGTTTTCATTTCTCTAGAACAAATACCCACAAGTGCAATTGCTGAGTAGTATGGTGAGTGTGTGTTTAGTTTTGTGAGATACTGCCAAGTTTTTTCAGAGTGGCTGTACCATTTTGCATTCCCACCAGGAATGTGTGGGTGATATACTTTCTTCTCATCTTCATAAGGATTTTTTAAAATTGTGTTTTTTGTTTCAGCCATTCTGATAGGCATGTAGTAATATATCATTTTGGTTTTAATTTGCATTTTCCTAATGGCTAATCATGTTGAACACCTTTTCATGTGTTAGTTTGCCATTTATATCTTCTTTGTTAAAATATTGATTCACATTTTTTACCCTTTTCTAATTAGATTGGGTTTTCTTCTACGTTATTTTTTTCTTCATTGAAGTGAAATTCATATAACATAAAATTAACAATTTTGAGGGAATAATTTGGGGTCAATATTGTACAACAACCACCTCTGTGTTGTTCCAAAACGTTTCTATCATCCCACAAGGAAATCTCTTCCCCATCAACAGTTCCATCCCCATCCCTTGGTAACCACCTATCTGTGTTCTGTGTTTTGGGATTTACCTAATTTAATCATGTCATATAAAAGATATACAATATGTGGTATTTTATGTCTGACTTCTTACTTGCACAATATTTTTGAGATTCACCCACATGGTAGGATGTGTCAGTACGTCATTCATTTTTGTGACTTGATAGTATTCCATTACATGGATATACTAATTAGTTTAACCATTCATCTGTTGATGGGCAGTTGGGCAGCATTCACTTTTGGCCTATTGTAAATAGTTCTAGAATTAACATACAGGTACATGTATTTATTTAAGAACCAGTTTCAGTTCTTTTGAGCACACACCTTGGAGTGGAATAACTAGATCACATGATAATCCATGTTTAACTTTTTGAGGAATTGCTGACTGCTTTCTACAGTGGTTTAACCATTTTACAATCCCACCAGTAATGTGAAAGACTTATAATTTCTTTACATTCTTGGCAATACTTGCTATTTACCGTTCTTCTTTTTACAGCCATCCTCCTGAGTGTAAAGTGCTACCTCATTGTGGTTTTGGTTAGCATTTGCCTAGATAGTAACTATGTCAAGTATATTTTCATGAACTTGCTGGCCATTTGTATCTCTTTTTTTGGAGGAATAACTGTTAAGTCTTTTGCCCATTTTTTAACAGCGTTGTTGTCTTCTTGTTGTTGAGTAGTAAGAGTTCTTTGTATATTCTGAGTATTAGATCCTTATTAGATATATGATGAACAAATATTTGCACCCATTCTATGGACTGTCTAGTCACTTTTAAAATAATGTCCTTAGGTGAAATGTTTTACAATTTTTTTTGAAGTCAATTTATCTATTTTTTTCTTTTGTTGCTTGTGATTTTGCTGTCATGTCTAAAATTATATTGCCAAATCCCTGGTTATGAAGATTTACCCCTATGTTTTCTTCCAAGCGTTTTGTGAGGTTTGCTCTCCTATTTAGGTAATTGTTCCATTGTTAAATAATTTTTATATACAGTGTGAGGTAGGAGTTCAAATTCACTTTTTGTGACATGTGAATATCCAGTTTTTTTAGCACCATTTATTAAAGATGCTCCATTTATTCTTTCCACCATTTAATCATCTTGGGACCTTTGTAGAAAATCGATGAGCCATAGAGATATGGGTTTATTTCTAGATTCTTAACTCTGTTCCATTAGTCTATGTCTATCCTTGTAACATATTACATTGATTTGATTATTGTAGCTTTCTAGGAAGTTTGAAATTGGAAGTGTGAGTCCTCTACTTTGTTCTCCTTTTTCAAGACTACTTTGACTATATGACAGCATTTGAAATTCCATGTGAATTCGAATATCAGTTTGTCTATTTCTGCAGGAAGTCATTGTAATTTTAATAGGCATTGCATTGAAACAATAGATCACTGTGGGAAATATTGCCACATTAAAAATAATAAATTTTCTTTTTTTTTTTTTTTTCTTGAGATGGAGTTTTGCTCTTGTGGCCCAGGCTGTAGTGCAATGGCGCAATCTTGGCTCACTGCAGCCTCCACCTCCCAGGTTCAAGCGATTCTCCTTGAAGCGATTCTCCTGCCTCAGCTTCCCAAGTAGCTGGGATTACAGGCATGTGCCACTACATCCAGCCTAATCTTTGTATTTTTAGTAAAGATAGGGTTTTCCCATGTTGGTCAGGCTGGTTGCAAACTCTTAACCTCAAGTGATCCACCCCATCTTGGCTTCCCAAAGTGCTAGGATGACAGGCATGAGCCACCGTGCCCAGCAAAAATATTAAATTTTTTAATCCATAAACATAAGATGGCTTTACATTTTTTATCATTAATTCTGAATGGCGCTTTTATTTAGACATGATTTTTCAGTATGCAAATATTTCTCCACAAAGAAATGATGTATATGCAATCCTCAAATTATAAATGATTGTTTCCAACAATAATTTTGAAATCAATTACTGTCATTGACAATACATTTAAGGTCTTAAGCTGTAATACAGCAACCTACCATGTAGTATCAAAGCTTTAAATTTTCAACACAAAGCAACTGAAAGCAACATTACCACATTCAAACCAATAATTAAAGTCCCTTTTATTTAGGCCTTCTTTTATTTCCTACAGAAATATTTTCTAGTTTTCAGTATGTACAAATCTTTCACCTCTTTGGTTAAATTTATTTCTAGATGTTATACTCGTTTGGATGCCATTGTAAAGGGAATTGTTTTCTTAATTTTATTTTCAGATTGTTCATTGCTGATATACAGAAATACAATTAATGTTCATTTATTTATTTTGTACCCTGCAACTTTACTGAGTTAATTTTAGTTCTAGTTGCTGTGTGTATGTGTGGTTTCTTTGGAATTTTCTACATATAAATCACGTCATTTGTGAATAGCAATAATTTTGCTTCTTTTTATCAAATATGGAAGTCTTTGATTTCTTTATCTTGACTAATTGCTCCGACTAGAACTTCCAGTACAATGTTGAATAGCAGTGAAAGAAAAAAAAAAAAAAAAAGACATCCTTTTCTTGTTTCTGCTCTTAAGAGGAACACTTTCAGACTTTTACCATTACATATAATGCTAGCTGTGGGTTTTTCAAAAATCACCTTTATCATGTTGAGATGATTTTTCTATTCCTAGTGCTCTGTGTTTTTATTATGAAAGGGGGTGGTTTATTATAAAAGGTTGTTTTCTGCATCAATTGAGATTATCCTTTTTGCTGTTGTTTGTTCTATTAATGTGGTATATTACATTGATTGACTTTCTTATGTCAAACTATCCTTCCATTTCTGGGATAAATTCAATTTAGTCATAGTGTATAATTGTTATAATATGCTGTTGGATTTGGTTAGCTAGAATTTTGTTGAGGATTTTTGATTCTGTATTCATAAGAAATATTGGCCTACTGTAGTTTTCTTTTGTTGTGATGTTTTTGTCTGGCTTTGGTATCAAGATTATAGTGGCTCATAGAAAGAGTCAAGATGTGTTCTTTTCTATTACATTTTGTATAAGAGTTTGAGAAAGATTGGTGTATTTCTTTAAAGTATTTGGTAGAATTCACCAATAAAGACATCTTGTCCTGAAATTTTCTTTTTTAGGAAGCTTTTGATTAGTGATTCAACCTCTTGTATAGGTCTGTTCCAATTTTATATTTTTCCTGGAAACAGTTTTGACAATTTATTTCTAGGAATTTATCAGTTTCATCTAGGTTTTCAAATTTGCTGATGCAATATTGGAAGCCATGTAGTAAAGCCTCTAATTGTTACTGTAGAAGTATCCCTTTCTACCTTTAATTCTGTTGTATTAGACCATTTTTGTGTTGCTGTAAAGCAATACCTGAGACTGATTAATTATTAAGGAAATGAGGTTTAACTGGCTCATGGTTCTGCAGGCTGTGTAGAAAGCGTGGTCCTGGCACCTGCTTGGCTTCTGGGAAGGCCTCAGGGAGCTTTTACTCATGGCAGAAGGCAAAGAGGGAGCAGGCATGTCATATGGTGAGAGAGGAAGCAAGAGAGAGAAGGGGGATGTTCCAGACTATTTTAAACAGCCAGATCTCCTGTGAACTAACAGAGTGAGAACTCGCTTGTCACCAAAGTTTCCAATCCTGGACAGAACATAAAAACTAAACCTAACATAAATAAAGAACCTTCAACCCAACAACTGGAAAACACACATGATTTTCAAGCGCACATAAATCATTCTTCAAGATAGACTATGTTTTAGACTACAAAACAAGTCTTAATGAGCTTTAAAAGACTGAAACAACCCAAGGTATCCTCTTGAACCAAAGTGGAATAAAACTAGAAATAAATAATGGAAGTAAAACTGGAAAGTTCACAAATATATAAAAATTAAACAACACTTTCTAAAATGAGTTAAACCATTCATGAGGCATCTGCCCCCATGACTCCCATAATTTAAGTGTAGCCACTCCTGCTCTCTTTTAGTTACTATTTGCATAAAATATCCCTTTTCATCCTTTCTTGTTCAACCTATTAGTGTGCTTAAATATAAAGCAAGTCTCTTGAAGACTAGTTGGGTTCTGTTTTCTTTATCCACTCTGCCTATCTATGTCTTTTGATTGGAAGTTTAATCTATTTATATTTAAAGTAATTACTGATAAGAAAGGACTTATTTCTGCTGTTTGCTGATTATTTTCAGTAAGTTTATACATTTTTTTTATTCTTCTTTACTGCCTTTTTGTGTTTGATTTTTTGCAGTGTACCATTTTCATTCTCTTCTCATTTCCTTTTGAGTATACTTTTTTGGGGGTATTTTCCTAGTGGTTATCATGGAGATTTCTATTAACATCCTACAATTATAACAATCTAGTTTAATGGATACCAACTTACTTTCAATAGCATTAAAAAAGCCTGCTCCTCTATAGCTCTTTTCCAATCCCTTTTATTATTGTCATAACTTATATCTTTAGATATTGTTTATCCACTAATGTATATTTACAATTATTTTTATTTATGCATTTTTAATTATGCAGAAAATAAAACAAATAGTTTGGCTCTCTATATATCATTCTGCATTAATTTTTTTTAAATATTAGCACTTTAAGTGTTTTATTCCACTGCATTCTGGCCTCCATGGTTTCTGATGATAAATTAAACTCTCACTGAGGATCCTGTATTAGTTTGCTCTATATTGTTATAAAGGAATACCTGAGGCTGGGTATTTTTTTTTCAAGCAGTTTATTTTGGTTCATGGTTCTGCAGATTATACAAAAGCATGGCACAGGCATGTGCTTCTGGTGAGGGCCTCAGGAAGCTTTTACTCGTGGCAGAAGGAAAGGGGTGTTGGCATGTTACATGGTGACAAAGGTAGCAAGAAGGAAGATGGAGGTTCCAACCATTTTAACAACCATATCTCACGTGAGCTCATTGCTGTGGGGATGGCACCAAGCCCTTCATGAGAGATCTTCTCCCATGACACAAACACCTCCCAGTAGATCCCACCTCCAACAGTGGCAATCATGATTCAAAATGAGGTTAGGAGGGGACAGACACCCAAATAATATCAGATCCCTTGTACATGACAAATCACTTCTCTCCTAATGCTTTCAGGATTGTTGTTGCTTTTGTCTTTTGACAGTTTAATTATGATTTATATTAATGTGGCTCTTTTTAAGTTTATTCAGCATGGTATTCATTGATCTTCTTGGATGTATCGATTAATTTATTTCATCAAATTAGGAAAGTCTTGACTACTGTTTTTGTGAAATTATTTTTCTCTCTGTTTATCTCTCTCATCTTCTTCAATTTCTGTGCTTTGCATGTTGGTCAACTTGATGGTGTCCCAGAGTTCCTTTAGGTTCCGTTCACTTTTCCTTATTCTTTTTTCTTTTTGTTCTTCAGATTTAATCATTGCAACTTCCCTGTCTTCAAGTTCACAGATTCTTTCTTCGGACTGCACAAATATATAAACTCTTTAGTAAATTTTTCATTTTTGTTATTAAAGTTCTCAGAATTTTTATTCGATTCCCTGCATGCTTCTGATATGGCTTGCTGGTGCCAGGGAGTTATCCGAGGCTTTCTTATTAGTATACAGTGATTGTGCCTTTTGACCCATCTGGTAGTTCCCTGAGGAATGAAGATAAAAGCTGTCTTTTCCTTTGTCCTCCCTTTAGACTGGAGCAGCCTCCCTGGCAGTGGTAGTGTCTGTAGAAAGATTGAAAGAATATGCTATCCGTGCTCACCTACGGCAAGAGACAATATATGGAGCAGGAGGCAAACATAAAAACTTAGAACAAAGGAGACAGAGAAAGAAGTCTCTTGTGGAAATAGTGGAAGGGCAACAACATATACTGGGGGGAAAGGAAGTGCACTATGAATGCCTAGGACTAGACACATGCTCAGAATAAGACCTGAGTATGGGCCATTCAGAGAAAAAGTAAATAAATCGATAGAAATCACCCTAAAGGAAGCTCAGATATTGTATTTACTAAAAGACGTTACATCGACTATCTTAAATAGAATTAAAGAACTAACGTAAAGCATGAGCTTAAGTAAACTAGAACGACAACATGTGAACAAAGTGACAGTGTCAATGAATATAAACAATGTAAAGGAATCAAATAGAAATTCTGGAAATTTCATTAACTGGAATAAAAAATTCACTAGTGGAGTTCAAAATAATATCTGGCAGGCAGAAGAAAAAAATAATGAGCTTGAATAGAGGACAATTAAAATTGCCAAGTTTGAGGTAGAGAGACTCTGTATAATTTTAATTATTTACTGTTTCTTTCAGTTTCCTTTTTCTTTTCTTTTTTTATTTTCATTTTTTCTTTTGGGATGGAGTTTTGCTCTTGTTGCCCAGGCTGGAGTGCAATGGCGTGATCTCAGCTCACCACAACCTCCACCTCCTGGGTTCAAGTGATTCTCCTACCTCAGCCTCCTGGGTAGCTGGGATTACAGGCATGCACCACCATGCCAGGCTAATTTTGTATTTTTAGTAGAGATGGGGTTTCTCCACGTTGGTCAGGCTGGTCTCGAACTCCCAACCTCAGGTGATCTGCCCACCTTGGCCTCCCAAAGTGCTGGGATTACAGGCGTGAGCCACTGCGCACGATCTTTTCAGTTTTCTTTAATGGCGAAGGATATGGTGGATCTTGGTGAATGTTTCATAAGTCCTTGAAAATAATGTATATTCTTCTACTGTTGGGTAAAATGTTCTTATGGGTCAATTAGATCCTGTTGGCAGATTATGTTGTTTAGATTGTGTACATGTTTTCTGAATTTCTATCTAGCTGTCCTATCAATTATGGATAGGTCGGTGTTGAACTCCCTAATTTTATTTATTTATTTATTTATTTATTTATTTATTTATTTTGAGGTGGAGTCTCGCTCTGTCGCCCAGACTGGAGTGCTATGGCCGGATCTTGTCTCACTGCAAGCTCCGCCTCCCGGGTTCATGCCATTCTCCTGCCTCAGCCTCCAGAGTAGCTGGGACTACAGGCGTTTGCCACCTCGCCTGGCTAGTTTTTTGTATTTCTTAGTAGAGACGGGGTTTCACCATGTTAGCCAGGATGGTCTCGATCTCCTGACCTCGTGATCCACCTGCCTCGGCCTCCCAAAGTGCTGGGATTACAGGCTTGAGCCACCGCACCCGGCCCGAACTCCCTAATTTTAACTGTTGATTTGCCTATTTCTTCTGTAAGATTTATGAGTTTTTGCTTCACATGCTTTGAAGTGCTGCTATTTGGTGAATACACAATCAGGTTCACTATGTCTTCTTTGTGGATTGACAAAAATGTCATTATGTAATGTCTCTCCTTGTCCCAAATTCCTTTCTTTGCAAAGAGTCTATTCTGTCTAATAAAATATACCCATGCCTACTTTTTAAAATTAATATTTACATGGTGTATCTTTTCTATCCCTTCAGTTTCAGTCTACCTATATTATGTTTGATGTGAGTTTCTTGTAGACAGCACATAATTGGTTCATGTTTTTCAATCCACTATGCCAATATCTGTATTTTGATTGGAGTGTTTTGACCAATAACATTTAAAGTAATCATCAGTTGGTTTAGTCTTGATTCTGTCATTTTATCATTCGTTTTGTGATTGTTCTCTCTATTGTTCACCTGTTCTTTATCTCTTTTTATCTTCTTGTGGATTACTTTACCATGTTTTAGAATTTTATAAATTTATTCACACCATTTTGAGTGTATGTCTTTGTGTACTTTTCTTATTGTCTACTTTAAGTATTACAATATCATTTAATATTATACTACATGCTACTATTATTGATGTGTCACCACTTTGAATAAAGTATAGGTAACTTACTTCCATCCAGGTCCCTTTAAATCATCCACTTCTTAAATATAAGTGTTTACATAGTTCTTCTCTACAATCTGAGCACCAGATAAGTTGGTTGCTGTCATTTTTTTTGTTTCAACTTTTAATTATGATTTTAAAAATTTGTGAGTAAAACAATGTCTACTATATTTAAGATCATTTTACCCATTCTATTGTTCTTCTTTCTTTTCTGAAGTTCCAAAGACTTTTCTGTTATCTAAAGCTTCTTCAACTGTCTAAAGAACTCCCCATAGACATTCTTTAAGGGTAGTCCAGGAAGGAACAAATTCTCTTGATTTTCCTTTGATTGATAATGGCTATATTTCTTCCTCATTCCTAAAGAAGACTTTTGCCAAATAAAGAATTTAAAGTGGTCAATCCTATTATTTCAGCACTTTAACATGCTAGGCCAATTCCTGCTTGTATAAATGGTTTTAAATGAGAAATCCACTGTCAATGGAATTGATGATCCCCTATGGGCAATTCGCCATTTCTGTCTGGTTACCTTTAAGGTTTTTTCCCTTTATCTTTGGTTTTCAGAAATGTAATTGTAATGTTGCAACGTGTCTTTGCATAGATGTATATGCATTTATTATCCTATTGGGGGTTTGCTAAGATTTGTGAATTTATAAGTTTATATGTTTTGCCAAATTAAGAAGATTTTATCTGTTATTTTGTTGAATGCTCTTTTTTTTTGTTTGTTTGTTTGTTTGTTTGGTTGGTTGTTTGTTTTTTTGAGACGGAGTCTCGCTCTGCCGCCCAGGCTGGAGTGCTGTGGCCAGATCTCAGCTCACTGCAAGCTCCGCCTCCCGGGTTCACGCCATTCTCCTGCCTCAGCCTCCAGAGTAGCTGGGACTACAGGTGCCCGCCACCTCGCCCGGCTAATTTTTTTGTATTTTTTAGTAGAGACAGGGTTTCACTGTGTTAGCCAGGATGGTCTCGATCTCCTGACCTAGTGATCCGCCCGTCTCGGCCTCCCAAAGTGCTGGGATTACAGGCTTGAGCCACCGCGCCCGGCCAACTGACTGAATGCTCTTTTAATCCCAATAAACTAAAACTAACCCTTTTGTTACTGTCCTCCAAGCCCCTGAGGCTCGTTATTTTTTCCAGCCTATTTTTTTCTTTTTCAAATTGAACAGATTCTATCAATATGTCCTCAGATTTGCTGATTCCAGCCTCTGTCATTTTCACTTTACTATTGAGACCATCTATCAACATTTTTGTTTTGGCTATTGTGTTTTTCAGTTATATAACTTCTATTTGATTCTTTTAAAATAATTTATATTTGTTTGCTGAGGTTTTCTATTTTTTGCATTGCACTTCTTTCAAAAGAATTTGCAATTGATCATTGATGCATCTTATGATGGCTGCTTTAACATATTTTAGATAATTTCACCATCTGGTTCATCTCAGTATTGATTTTTTAAATTATCTTTTCTCATTCAAGGTGAGTTTTCCTGGTTCTTAGTAGGATGAGTGATTCTCTATTGTACACTGGACATTTTGGGTTTTATGATGGGAAATTCTGAATCCCATTTAAATCTTCTGTTTCAGCAGTCAGGTTTCCTGTTTAGTTTTAGCATTCTGAAGTTGTGGCTACGATTTGGCTTTTAGAGCCCTTGCACTCCTATTGTGGTCTGCTTTGTTCACTTGGCACCAATGAGGCTACTGCTTGATTCTTCATGGAGGCACCTGTGGGATGGGAAGCAGAGGGCACGTCCCTGGATCTGGTGTTGCTTTGTTGAGTATAGGAGTCACTGGGTAACCAAGGCAGTGAGCACTTCCTGCAGTCTGTCCTCTGGGTTGCCCAGTGCTGGTAGAAATCTCACTTGACCACTATGGTGTTGCTCCAGTGCTGTTAGACAGGAGTTGGGGAAGGCCAGTCCTACAGGATAGGTAGCCTTTCCCTGGGCCTACTCTCTGGTTCTCCTTATACTACTGGCTTCCTGCTTGAAAGTGCCCATTCATGATGCATTCTGTCACTGGAGATGGGAGTCAGAAGACCCTGAGCCTAAGTAACCCTCTACCAAAGGGCAAAGGGCCAGGAGACACTAGGAATAGGGTGCCATCTTCTGCAGGTAGAAGATCAGGAGACCAAGTCTGGGCCACTTTCTACTGCTGAATAGGAGATTCTAGGCTTGCTGGTTGCTCTGGTGGAACTAGTAGAGGTGGGAAGCAGGCCTCCTGCTGTCATTGCATAGGTGACAGAAGAGAGAGCTCCTTGCTCTGTCTCAGCTTATGCCACTAGCGGGTGGGTATTTGAAAGATGGTACTCCCCTCCCAGTCTTCACCTGCCACCATCTCCTGCAGAAAGAGCAAACCGCTGCTACTGGGTGGCAAACAGAAATGGAGCTCCCCATCCAGTCTGTGCCTGTGCTTCTGCTGTGAGTAGTGGGTGGTGATGTGGGTCCATCTGAAGCTGCTGTTGATTGAGGAAAGGAAAACGAAACTCCCTGTCTGGTCTTCTCTGGCATTGTCAATGCTGGTGGCACAGGCACACCAGTTGCCACTGGTTATGGAGTGAGAGTGGAGCTCTCCAATCTAACTCTACTGGGCCACCCTTTTCTCTGTATTTTGACCTGGAAGCAGACTTTTTAGGGCTTTCTCTGTCTGCACCTGCTGACAGTCCTGGGTGGCATACCTCTCCATTGCCAAGTCTGGCATATACGGTAAATCAAAGACTTGGGATGCATAGCCATTTCATTCTGCAAGTCCAGAGGTGCCTAGCAATTCTGCTGTCCTGTTTCCACCTTGTAGAGATATATTTTGATTGCATGTTAAAGTATTTGCAAGATTTTTAATTCAGTTTAGAGGGGAGTCTATGCCGTGTTGTCTGGGACCAAAAGACTGTAGACTATAGATTTTTTCTTAACCCCATTTATCTTACATTTGTATCTTCACTTCCCCAGGCTAAAATTCCCAGTTCTCAGTAACTCCAGAACAATTACTCATTTGTTTTATGTTGAAACATATAAAGAGTCACCTCAGAACACCACCACCAAAACTATCTCCAACGATATGATGGAAAACCTTTACATTTCTTTAATTTTATAGTATTTTATTTCTGTATGTTTATGCCACAAGTCAATATAGTCAAGTGTATTTCTTTAAATTAGCTTTTCTTTTTTAGAGATTTATTATTTTAAATTTAGTCATATTGTAATTATGCAAAAGTGCCTCAAAAGAGTAAAATCTGCCAAAAGAAAACAAATAGAAAGTGTAGCTTCTACTCCTGTTCCCTCCATCATGTTCTCTTCCTCACTAAAATGTAATTCTTTATTTCTGTTATTTAGTTTTGGGCTAAATAACAGTTTTCAATGTAACCACATTAAAAAGGGGAAGGCTCAAAATTAAACATGTATATGTCATAAAATTTACCATTTACTATTTTAAATGTACTATTTATTGACATTAATTCCTCACACTGTTTTGCAGCCATCACCACTATCAATCCCCAGAACTTTTTCATCATCCTGTACTGAAACTCTGTACCCATTAAATGACTCCCTATTTCCTCTTCCCCACCCTCTAAACTTTGTTCTACTTTCTGTCTCTAAGAATTTGACTACGCTAGGTACCTCATGTAAGTAGAATTATAGAATATTTATCTTTTTGTATATAGCTCATATCACTTTGGATAATGTCTTTAAGGTTCATCCACTTTGTAGCATGTGACAGAATTGTATTCCTTTTTAAGACTGAATAATATTCCTATTCCACTGTACACACACGCACACACACGTACTTTTTGTTTATCCATTCTTCCATCAGTGGATATTTGAATTGTTTCCACGTCTGGCTACTGTGAATATAAAACTTTTATTTTAAGAAAATTGTAGACTCACATGTAGTGATAAGAAATAATACAGAGAAATAATGTGTACCCTTTATTTAGGCTTTTCAAAAGGTGACATCTTGCAAATCACAACTGGTATACAATGCAGTGCAATACGTACAGTGTGGAACTGTAATCTACAATACCACACAGCATGTAAAATACAGTACAATACACTACAATATCACAACTAGAATACTGACATGGATAGAGTCAGGATATAGAAGGATTCCATCACCACAAGGGTGCCTTACTTGACCCTTTTATGTGTTCCTCCTGCTCCCACTCCTCCTTGGTCCCTGGGAACTATTAACCTGTTCTCCACACCTAAAATTTTGTTGTTTCAAGAATATTATATCAATGGAATCATACAGTAACATTTTGTGATTTACTTTTTCCAGTTGGCATAATTCTCTTAAGATAAATCCAAGCTTTTGCATGTATCACTAGTAGATTTCTGTTTGTTGCTGAGTAATATTCCATGGTATGGATATACTACAGATTGTTAACCATTCACCCATTGAAGGGCACCTGGGTTATTTCTAGTTTTATGCCTATTATGTACAAAGGTGCTACGAAAACCCGTATACAAGCTTTGCATGCATATAAGTTTCCATTTCCCTTGGGATAAATGCCCGAGAGTGCAGTTTCTGTGTTGTATCATACTTGCATGTTTAATTTCATAATAAAACTGTCAAGCTGCTTTCCAGCAGAGTTTTACCATTTAATGCCCCCACAAGCAATGTATGATAATCTGATCTCTCTGCATTCTCACTAACATTTGGTTTTGCCATTATTTTTCGTTTTAGTCATTCTGATAGGCATAGCACAATAACCCTGTGGTTTTCATTTGCATATATTTTAAAATTGTTTCAGCTTTTATTTTAGATATAGGCATTTCACATATAGGATACTTACCTGGATATATTGGACCCAGGTAATGAGTATTGTACCCAATAGTTAATTTTCCAACACACAGCTCCTTTCTTCCTCCTCCCTTAGTTGTCCACAGTGTCTATTATTCCCGTGTTTATATCCATGTGTGCTCAATATTTAGCTCCCACTTATATGTGAGAACATGCAGTATTTGTTTTTTTTATTCCTGTGTTAATTCACTTAGGATTATGGCCTCCAGCTCCATCCATGTTGATGTAAAGGACATGATTTCATTCTTTTTGATGGCTGTGTAGTATTTTCTGGTGTACAAATACCATATTTTCTTTATTCAATCCACCATTCATGGGCCCCTGGGTTGATTGCATGACTTTGCTTTTATTAATAATGCTGCAATTAACATACAAGTGCATGTGTCTTTTTGGTATAATAATCTATATTACTTTGGGTATATATCCAGTAATGGATTGCTGGTTCAAATGGTAGCTCTGCTGTAACTTCTTTAAGAAATCTTTGAAATGCTTTTTTGCAGTGACTGAACTAATTTACATTCCTACCAAGTGTGCAGAAGCATTCCCTTTTCTCTGCAGCCTCACTAGCATCTGTTGTTTTTTATGTTTTGTTTTTGAGATGAAGTCTCACTCTGTCACCCAGGCTGAAGTGCAAGGGTGTGATCTTGGCTCACTGCAACCTCCACCTCCCAGGTTCAAGCGATTCTCCTGCCTCAGCCTCCTGAGTAGCTGGGACTACAGGTCCCTGCCACCACACCTAGCTAATTTTTTGTATTTTTAGTGGAGATGGGGTTTCATCCTGTTAGCCAGGATGGTCTGGATCTCCTGACCTCGTGATCCACCTGCCTTGGCCTCCCAAAATGCTGAGATTACACCCGGCTGACTGCGTCTGGTTTTTTTTTTTGTTGGTTTTTTTTTTGACATTTTAATAATAGCCATTCTGGCTGGTATCTCTTTGTGGTTTTGATTTGCATTCCTCTGATGATTAGTGATGATCAGCATTTTTTTCATATGTTGTTTGACCACTTACATGTCCTTTTTTGAGATGTATCTGTTCATGTCCTTTATGTATTTTCTAATGGTATTATTTGCTTTTTGCTTGTTGATTTAAGTTCCTTATAGACTCTGGATATTAGACCTTTTTTGGGTGCATAGTTTGTAAATATTTTCTCCCCATTCTGTAGATTGTTTGTTCACTCTTTTGCTATGCAGAAGCTATCTAGTTTAATTAGGTCCCACTTGTCAATGTTTGTTTTTGTTGCAATCGCTTTTAGGGACTTGGCCATAAATTCTTTGTCAAGGCCAACGTCAAGAAGGATATTTCCTATGTTTTCCTCTATGAGTTTTATAGCTTGAGATCTTATATTTAAATCTTTAATCCATCTTGAGTTAATTTTGTATATAGTGAAGGGTAAGGGTATAGTTTCATTCTTCTTCGTGTGCCTAGCCAGTTCTCCCATCACTATTTAACTATTTATTTAGTATGAAGTCCTAGCTCCATCGCTTGTTTTTGTTAGCCTTGTTGAAGATCAGATGGTTATAGGTGTGCAGCTTTATTTCTAAGTTTTCTATTCTGTTCCATTGGTCTATGTGTATGGTTTTGTACCAGTACCATGCCATTTGGGTTACTATAGCCTTATAGTATAATTTGAAGTTGAGTAATGTGATGCCTCTGGCTTTGTTCTTTTTTGCTTAAGATAGTTTTAGCTATTCAGGCTTTTTTTTTTTTTTTTTTTTGAGACGGAGTCTCGCTCTGCCGCCTGGGCTGGAGTGCAGTGGCCAGATAGATCTCAGCTCACTGCAAGCTCCGCCTCCCGGGTTCACGCCATTCTCCTGCCTCAGCTTCCCCAGTAGCTGGGACTACAGGCGCCCGCCACGTCGCCCGGCTAGTTTTTTTTTTTGTATTTTTTAGTAGTGACGGGGTTTCACAGTGTTAGCCAGGATGGTCTCGATCTCCTGACCTCATGATCCGCCCGTATCGGCCTCCCAAAGTGCTAGGATTACAGGCTTGAGCCACCGCGCCCGGCCTTTTTTTTTTTTTTTCTATATGAATTTTAGAATAGTTTTTATCTAGCTTCGTGAAGAATGACATTGGTAGTTTGATAGGAATAACATTGAATCTTTAAATTGCTTTGGGCAGGAAGGTCATTTTAATGATATTGATTCTTCCTGTCCATAAGCATGGGATATTTTCCCATTTATTTGTGTCATCTCTGATTTATTTCAGCAGTGTTTTTTAGTTCTCCTTGTAGAAATCTTTTACTTTCTTGATAAGCTGTATTCCTAGAAATTTCATTTTCTTTGTGGCCCTTGTAAATAGAATTGTGTTCTTAATTTGACTTTCAGCATGGGTGATATTGGTGTATAGAAAGGTTACTGATTTTTTACATTTTTTTTTTTTATTGTGAATCCTCGCTGAAACCATTGATCAGTTCTACCAGCCTTTTGGAAGAATCCTCAGGGTTTTTTCCAAGTATAGAATTACATCATCAGTGAAAAGAGATGTTTTGACTTCTTTATTTTATTTTTCCATTTGGATACATTTTATTTCTTTCTCTTGCCTGATTGCTCTGGTTAGGACTTTTAATACTATGTTGGATAGGAGTGGTGAGAGTGAGCATCCTTATCTTGTTTCACATCTCAAGTGAAACAGTTCCAGCTTTCACTCATTCAGTGTGAAGTTGGCTCTGGGTTTGTCATAGATGGTTCTTTTTATTTTGAGGTACATTATTTCAATGCCTAATCTGTTGAGGGTTTTTTTTTTTTTTTTTTAATCATGAAGGGATGTTGGATTTTATCAAAAGTTTTTCCTGAATCTATTAAGATAATATGGTTTTTGTTTTAATTATATTTATGTGGTGTATCACATTTGTTGACTTACATAAGTTGAACCAACTTTTCATCTCAGGAATAAAGCCCACTTGATCATGGTGAATTGACTTTTGATGTGCTACTGGATTAAGTTTGCTAGTATTTTGTTGAGAATTTTTGCATATATGTTTGAGAGGGATATTGGCTTGAAGTTTTCTTTCTTTGTTGTGTATCTGCTAGATTTTGGTGTTAGGATGATACTGGCATCATAGAATAACTTAGGGTAGAGTCCTTTCTCCTTTTTTTTTTGGTGGGGGGAATAGATTCAGTAGGATTGCTACCAGTTCGTACATCTAGTAAAATTCAGCTGTGAATTTACCTGGTCCAGGGCTTTGTTTGGTTGGAAGGTTTTAATTTCAGAGCTCAAGATTGGTCTATTTAGGGTTTCAACCTCTTCCTGATTCAATCTTGGGAGATTGTGTGTTTCCGGGAATTTATTCATTTTCTCTAGGTTTTCTAATTTGTGTGCATACAGTTCTTAATAGTATTTTCTGAGGACCTTTTGTATTTCTGTACAATCAGTTGTAATGTCATCTTTGTTATTTCTGATTGTATTTATTTGGATGTTCTCCTTTTTTAGTTAATTTAGCTAAAATCAATCTCATTTATTTTTTTCAAGACAACAATTCTTAGCTTCATTGATCTTTTGTATGAATTTTTAAATCTCAGTTTCATTCAGTTATTCTCTAATTTTAGTTATTTCTGTTCTTCTGCTTGCTTTGGGGTTGATTTGTTCTTTTTTTCTCTTAGCTTCTTTGGGCACCTTGTTAGATTTTTAATTTGACATCTTTCTAACTTCCTGATGGAGGCATTTAGGGCTATGAACATTTCTCCTAAAACTGCTTTGGCTGCATCCCAGAGATTTTGGTAAGTTGTATCCCTACTTTGATGAACTTCAAATAGTTTTTTGATTTTGCTTTAACTTCAATGTTCACTCAGGACTTATCAGGAGCAAGTTATTTAATTTCCATGTATTTATATAGTTTTGAGAAATCTTGATACTAATTTCTATTTTTATTGCACTGCGGTCTGAGAGCATGCATTCCTGTCATCCCTTGATTAAACTCTGGGTTTAATAAACTCTGGGTTGGCCATGGTGTATAATTCTTTGCATATATTGCTATTTTTTTGTTAATATCCTGTTAATGATTTTGTTGGTATCTGTATTAATGAGAAATATAGGTCTGTTTCTTTCCATTAGTGCTATCTGTCTGGTTTGGTATTTAGTGTTATATATTTTCAAATAATATTTCTAAATTAATTGATATGATCATGATTTCAGTTTTTCTGAATTTACTGAGATGTGCTTTATGACTGAGCATGTGGCCAATCTTAGAATATATTCTATGTGCAGATGAGAAGAATGTATGTATATTCTGTGGTTGTTGGGTAGAGTGTTCTGTAGATGTCTATTAGGTCCAGTTGGTCAAGTGTTGAGTTTAAGTCCAGAGTTTCTTCATTAGTTTTCTACCTGAATGATCTACTTAATGTGGTTAGTGATGATTATATTTTCGTTTGCTTATTTTCTACCTGTTCATGTTTTTCAGTAAATGTTCATGTCTTCTGCCAAGTTTCTAATCAGATTGTTTGTTTTTTTACTGTTCAATCTTCAGAGTTCAGATATTAGTCCTTTATTGGCATGTGGTTTGCAAATATGTTTATCCAGTTTACAGCTTGTCTTTTCATACTCTAAACAAAGTCTTTCACAAAGCAAAGGTTTTTAATTTTAATAAAGTTCAATTTTTTTCTCTTTTATAGATTGTATTTTTGGTGCCAACTCTGTGCATAATATTAGATCCTGAAGACTTTCTCCTATACTCTGTTTTGTCTTTTTATTTTTTTCAGTTTTATAGCTGTAGTGAATTTTATATTTAAGTCTACAATCCATTTTGAGTTATTTTGTGTGTAAGGTCTGTGGTGTATGTTGAGGTTTCATTTTTTTTGCCCCAGCAGCATTTATTGAAAAGATTATCCTTCTTCCAGTGAATTACTTTTGCACTTTTGTCAAAAATCTGTTGAGTATATTTGTGGGGATATATTTATAGGTTACCTGTTCTATTCCATTGACCTGAATGTCTATTTCTCTGCAAATGTCACAGGATCTCGCCTATGTGAGCTGTATAAATCTTAAAAGTAGACAGGTAGGCACATTCCTCCTGCTTTATTCTTCATTTTCAGAATTATTTCAGCTATTGTAGTTCCTCTGCCTTTCCAAATAATTAGTAGAATAACTTTTTTTATATCTAAAATTCTTGGGGTTTTAATAGGAATGGTGTTAAATCTGTATGGTAATTTAAGGGAAACTGACTTTTTTTCTAGTAGAATCTTCCAACCTAATAACTTAACATAGCTCTCCATCTACTTAAATATTCTTTATTTCATCAGAGATTTATAGTTTTCAGCCTAAAAACTCTATACATTTTGTTGAATTTATACCTAAGTATTTTTTTGAGCAATTGTATATGGTAATATATTTTAAGTTTTGGTTTTCACATGCTAATTCTTAGTATATAGAAATATAATTGATTTTTGCATGTTTATCTTGTATCTTGTGACCTGGCTGAACTCATTTATTATTTCTAAAAGTTATATGGTAGGTTTCTGGGGATTTTCCCTATAAAAAATCATGCTGTCTGAAAATAGTAATGCATTTTATTTGTTTCCAGTCTATATTTCTTTTACTTTCTTTTCTTGCCATATTTCACTACCAGAACTTTGAGCACTATGTAGAATAAGAGCAGTGAGATGGAACATTCTTGCCTTGTCCCCATAGTTATGGAGGTAGTAGTTAGTCTTTCGCCATTAAGTATGGTGTGAGCCATATTTTTTTTGTAGATTCTCTTTATCAAATTGAGAAAGTTCTCCTGTATTCCTAGTTTTGGATTATTTTTATATGAGCAGGTGTTATGTATTCTCAAATAACCTTTCTACATTAATTGATATGATCCTGTAATTTTTCTACTCCAGCTTATTAATATAGTGGATTACATTGATTGATATTCTAATATTAAACTAAGCTGGCATCCCTGGAATAAACTCTGGGGTGGCCATGGTGTATAACTCTTAGCACATATTGCTAGATTTTCTTTGTTAGTATCCTGTGAATGATTTTGTTGGTGTATGTATTCATGAGCGATATGGGTCTGTTTCTTTTCCATTAGTGCTATCTGTCTGGTTTTGGTATTCAAGTTATGCTATCTTCAATAACTGAGTTAGGAAGGGTCTCTAATCCTCTATTTTCATGGAACAAACTATACCAAATTGGTGTCAATTCTTTAAATGTTTTGCACAATCATCCAATAAAACCATCTGGGTTTGGAGATTTGGTGGTGGGGACGGTGGGTAGAGTTTTACTTTTTAATTTAATTTTCTTTAGTTTTAGGGCTCAATTTATTTTATATTTGATGAGCTGTAATAGTTTGCTCTTCCTTTAAGGAATTGGTTCATTTCATCTAAGTTTTCTAATTTATAGACATAGTGTTTCTCATAACACTTCCATATTATCTTTTCTTTGTATGCAGAGTTTGCAGTGATATTCCTGATTCATTACTGATATTGGTAATTTATCTTCTCCCTTTTTCTCTGCCAGTCTTATTAGAGGTTTGTCAATTTTATTGATCTTTTAAAAGAACCAGCTCCTTAATTCATTATATTCTCTACTATTTTTCTGTTTTCTATTTTCATAATTTCTAGCCTATTTTTATATTTTTTTCCTTCCACTGGCTTTTGGTTTATATTGGTCTTGTCTTTCTAGGTCCTTGATGTGTAAGCTTAGATTATTGACTTGAGACTTTTTGTCTTTTTTAAATGTTGCCTTTACTGCTATTGCAACATTGCTTCATCTGTGCCTCACAAATTTTGATATGTCATATTTGCATTTTCATTCAGTTAAATATATATGTTTTAAATTTCTCTTAAGACTTCCTCTTTGATTTATGTATTATTTAAAAGTGTGTTGTTTTGTTTCCAACTATTTGGAAATTTTCTTGTAATTAAAAAAAATGACTTAATTTGATTTCACTGGGGTTAGAGAACAATCTCTGAATAAGTTCAGTTTCAAAAAATGTATACATAGCTGGTTGCCTGTAATCCCAGCAATTTGGGCGGCCAAGCCAGGAGGATTGCCTAAGGCCAGGAGTTCAAGACCAGCCTGGGCAACAAAGTAAGACCAAATTTCAACACCAATAATAAAAACTAAAAAAAAGAAAAATGTATTCAGATAGTTTTATTGCCTAGGTGTGGCCTACCTTGGTATATGCACATGTCCTACGTAGGCCCTTGAAAACAATGTATATTCTGTTGCTGTTGGGTGGCATACTCCATATGTGTCATACAGACCTGTTGGTTAATGGTGTTGCTAAGTTTTTCTATATTATAGCTGATTTTTTTGTTTAGCAGGTCTTATCAATTGTTGAGAAAAGGATGTAGAAGATTCCAAGTATAATTGTAGATTTGTGTATTTATCCTTTGAGATCCTTCAGCTTTTGCTGCATATATTTTACAGCTCTGTTGTTCGTTGCGTACACGTTAGGATTGTTACATCTTCTGGTGGATTGACCTTTTAATCATTACACAATGTCCATTTCTGTATGTAGTAATTTTCTTTGCTCTGAAGTCTGCTGATATCAATATAGTCATTTCTGTTTTCTCTTGGTTAATATTAGCATGTTTAAAAAATTATTTTACAGATGTTTCTTGACTTATGATGGGACTGTGTCCCAATAAACATTCATAAGTCAAAAGCATTGCAAGTAGAAAATAAATTTAATACCCTGATAAACCCATCATAAGACAGAAAAATCATACATTAAAACATTGTTAGTCATGGACTCTGTACTTTAAATCTGTCTACATCATTTCATGTGAAGTGAGTTTCCTATAGATAGAATCCAGTTAGGTAGTATATTTTAATGCACTTTCCCAGTCTCTATCTTAACTGTTGTGTTTAGACCATTTACATTAATATAGTTATTGATATGTTAGGGTTTAAGTCTACCATTTTGATTTGTTTTGTTTTCTGTTTGTTTTCTCTGTTTATTTTGCTTTTTTTCTTTTTTTTTTTTTTGCCCTCCTGTAGATTTCTTGAATACTTTTTAGAATTCCATTTTGATATCTCTAGCATGTCTGTGAGTGTATATCTTTGTACAGCTGTTTTACTGGTTGCTACAGGTATTACATTTAACATATGTTACAGCCTGCTGGTTTCATGTTTTATCAATTCAAGTGACATATAGAAATTTTATCTTCCTGTATGTCTCTTTATCCTCTCCCATTTACAACTGTATTAAGTATTTCTCTACATAGAACCACATCAGATACTATTATACTTTTTGTTTCAACCATCAATCATAATTTAGAGAACTCATGAGTAGAAGGAAGACTATTGTATTTATCTACATTTTTGTCTTGTGTGTTAATTCTCCCTGATATACTGAGATCCCTTGTTTCCTTTCTATTGTGAGAACTTCCTTTAGTCATTCTTTTAGTTGGGTCTACTGGTGACAAATTTGTAGGATTGGTTTGTTTGTTTGTTTGTTTTTTGCCTAAGAATATCTCTATTTCCTCTCATTCCTGAATAATATTTTCATTGGTTATAGGATTCTGGGTTGATAGTTCTTTTCTTTCATTATTTGAAAAATGTATGCCACTTCCTTCTGACCTCTACGGCTTCTGATGAGAAATCCTCTGTCATCTAAATTGCTGTTCCCTATAGGTATTATATAATTTCACTCCTGTTTCTTTCAAAATACTTTATTTGCCTTTAGTTTACAAAAGTTTAACCATGATGAGTCTTGGTATAGATTTCCACGGGGTTATCTTGTTTAGGGTTAGCTCTGCTTCTTGAATCTGTAGATTTATGTATTTTTTTCAAATTTGGCATGTTTTCAGTCATTATTACTTTGGGTATTTTTCTGTCTTCCTCCATTACTCCTCTCCTTCCAGGGCTCCAATATTAGAACTTTTGCTATACTCCCACACATCTCTGCTCTATAATTTTTTTCAATTTATCTTATTTCAGTTCTTCAGACTGAACAATTTGTATTCTTTTATCTGTTCACCCTTTGAGGCAGTAGAATAGGGTCTGGAGGTAAGGAACCTAAGGCTGTTTCACATCTACTTCCTAGAACTAAACTGAAAGGAAAACCCTGACTTTCCACGCCTAAGTAACAAAAGGTCCAGAGACTTCTCCCTTTGACCTTTTCGGCATGGCAAGAGAAAGTTGGCTGTCCACAACAAATGGACAGGAGTGTGACCTTTGTAACTTCAGCCTCTGGTTGACTGCTTTCTGCAACCAATCAGACTGATTGCTGGCCACCACTTCATTTACATGAGATAAGCATGAAGTGGCCAGTGGAAAACTTCTAGAGGGTATTTGGACTCAAGAACATTATGTATCGGGGCCCTTGAGCCACTGCTTGGGTCCGCTCCCACATTGTGGGGTGTACTTTTGTTTTCAATAAATCTCTGCTTTCATTCCTTTGTTGCTTCATTCTTTCTTTGCTTTGCTGGATGTTTTGTCTAATTGTTTGTTCAAAACACCAAGAACCTGGGCAACTTGCAGTCATGACCCTCTACAGCTGACACCTTGACCCTCATCTCTGCTGTTCAGTGCATTCATTGAGGACTTTTTAAAAATTGGGGTTATTATATTTTTCGGTTTGAACATTTCCATTTGGTTTTCTTTATATCTTCTATTTCTTTGCAGAGACTTACTCTTATTTCATTGGTTCCAAACTTGTTCATGATTGTTCATTAAAGCATTTTTATGATGACTGCTTTAAAATCTTTTCCAGATAGTTCTACTGCTTTATTTTGGCATCTATTGATTTTTCATCGAATTTTAAATCTGATTTTTGGTATAACGAGTAATTGTTTTATTAAGAACATTTCATTTTTTGGATTATGATTCGCAACTCTGTAGCTTATTGAAGCCTCCTGTGTCAGCTGCCTTTTTCTGACACTGTTTCATTATGGTCAGATGGAGTTCAAAGCCCAAGTTCCCCACTTGCATCCATTGGCACTCAAGGTGGGAGGAAAGCTTCTCTTTATTGCTGGGCAGGAATAGGAGTTATATCCCCCTTAGGACTCCACTGATACCACAGATGGTACAGCCTCATTACCACAAAGTAGTGGTGAAAGGCCAGACTTCCCACTAGGCCTCCTCTGATGCCACACCATTAGGGAGGGGAAGGATGCCTCATTACCAAGAGGTAGTGGTGGTGGAAGTCCAGGGTCCCCATATGGTCTCCACTGACACCAAGCAGGAGGAGAGGGCATTCTTTATTGTCTGGTAGGGATGAAAGTCCTGGCTTCCCACTGGACATTCTCTGATACCACACCAATAGGGGTGTTGGATGCCTCCTTACAAACTGGTGAGGTTGGAACTCTGGGTGCCTTATCTGGACTTTGCTGATGTGAATGTGAGTGGAACCACAGTTTTCTCGGGGGTGTTCTTTTGTCTTGCTTGGCTGCTTCTTTCATGGTCCTCAGACTCAGGAGAACAGGCTTTGGTTTGGGTTCTTTTTGTCTACGAATATTGGCATTTATAAGTAGTTGACTTCTTCATTTCTGTTTTGGGAAGATATGAGGCAAAAAGAAAATCCGAAAAGCTAACAATAACGTAATCCTTGGTTCCTAAAGCTCCACTAGTCTTCCTTTTCTCTGCCCTTCGGAGTCACTGAATGTTTGTTTTGTATATAATGTTGGGTGCTTTTATTTGTATTAGCATACATAATATAGAAAAGTATATTTCCTCCATCTTCCCCAAAGTGGAAGTCTCATCCCTGACTTACAGTGATTCAATTTAAGATTTGTTTTGACTTTATGATGGGTTTATCAGGATGTAGTACCATCATAAATCAGTAAGCACCTGGACTTATGATTATTTGACCTAGGATTTTTTTTTTTTTTTTACTTTACAATAGGTTTATCAGGGTATTAAATGCATTTCAGCTTACAATGCATTTATGAGAATATAGCTTCATAGCAAGTTGGGAAGAATATGTGGGTGTATTTATCCTGTTTTTTGTTAAGAAGAAGCATAATATACATACCTTCTTGCCCATTGTTTTAGTCTGTTTTGTATGTATTGCTATAAAGGAATACCTGTGGCTGGGTAATTTATAAAGTAAAGAGAATAATTTAGCTCATGGTTCTGCAGGCTATATAAAGTGTGGGACCGACATTTGCTTGGCTTATGGTGAGGGCTTTTGTTTGTGTCAAAATATGGCAGAGAAGGTCAACAGGGAAGTGGGCATTTGTGAAAAGAGACCAAACCTGAGGGGCGTCCTGGCTCTCAAAGGAACTGATCCATTCCCCTGAGAACAAATCCTGTCTCACAAGAGTTAAAACTTGCTCAGTACCTCAAGACAGGCACCAAGCTGTTCAGAGGGCTCTGCCCCCATGCCTCCACTTCCTGCCAGGCCCCATCTCCCAATACCACTACATTGGGAATCAGTCTTCTACATGACATTTGGTGAGGACAAACTATCATATCCACACCATTGCACCCATTTCGCTTGGTTCATTTCAAACTGTATCCTGGAGACCACACAATAGCAATATGTTGAGTTATTCCTCATTTCTTGGTATTGTTTCAGATTACTCCATTGTGTAACTGAATCAAAGTTTATTCTAACAACTACATGGCAGCCATGAGTGTTCATTCCACTCTTTTTCTGCTACAAATAGTACTAGAGTGAATAGCCTTGCCCCTACATCACATCTTTTCATATTTTTACTATATTTGGGACAGATAACCAAAGCATATGTAATATTGCTATCTCTTCATAGCCACTCTTTTGAAAGCTGTGACTGACATGTTGAGAAAGTCTCAGACTTCAGCCTTAATAAATACACTACTTGCACTGGCAACTTATTTTCAGTGTAGTCTAGACCCAGTTAAATTAACCTTCTGGACTTCAGTTTTCTTCATATTTATTATAACAATAGCCACGTGTGTATGTGTGTGTGTCCATTAGGTTCTGGGCATTGTTTTCATTGCTTTAATTATTTCACAACAGTCCAGTGAAGTCATTATTGAAACTCTCATTTGGAAGGATGTAGAGTGGTTAAACGAATAAAGGGCTAAATCTGTATGCAAGCTCCAGTTTGCCTGATGGAGAAATAATTGTCCTCTTATTCTTTGCCTTCTGTTTAAAAAGGAAATAATGTTGCCTACATCTCAGAATGCTGTGAAGACTAAATGAGCTAAGATCTCTAAAAGCATTTTTAAACCATGACTTGTAAAGTATACATTTATTATTTCATAAGCATTTTACTTTCCATAGAGAGATATTGTGGATGCTAGTATCTATTCTCATCATGGCATTTGGTAACCTTCCTCTAGCACAATCTCTTGTGCAGATGGTTAATATCACTTAATTCATGGTCACTCTATCAATTATTTTCTTTTCAGAGGACATCCTCTCAATATTTTCCCTTCCTCTGAGGACATTGTCCCTGTTCTCTTCACAGCCCCTGTGTTCTGATATTCCCTGTGAGACACACACATAATTTTTATCCATCCTCAATTAACCAGACAACAAAGGGGAAAAGATTACTGTTACTGAAGATAAAATGAAGCTGGTGAAAACATGATTCGAGTTAATTTGATATTAATTCTACATTAAGTATTGAGAACATCATTGTTCTCCAAACATCATTTTTCAAGTGTAGGAAGAATAACAAACATGAGCATTTAAGCACACAAAACATTACAGTTGCAGAGGAAAAATGGGCAAAAGGTTTGTCTCAATTAAAACAATCTGTTGTTAGTTTCGTTTTACAGTGAAGCTCTTTTTTTTCAAATGTTAAAATGAAACCTACGCAACACCAGTTTGGCACTCAGTATCCCGTCCTCCCTGCTCTGCACACAGCCCTACAGACGGCCTGGTGAGTGGGCATGGCTCATCACATCCTTGCGTTGTAAGTTCATCCTCCCTGTTCACTCCTTTTCTGCCAAGAGACTTATTTTTGTTGTTATTGAAAAAGATGTAAAATAAGTAAATTAGTGATCTTTTTTTTGAGAGCTGCTCTTAGCTTTCCTCTTCCACACGCACCTCACCCACTGGAGGGCTAGAAGGCTCAGCCTGTGCGTGGAGGGTCCAGGGAGCTGCACTTCTAACCCATGGAGCTGAAACACCACGATTTATTGCTAGTTGTTTAAACTTTCTTCTTTTCTCCTGTTCCTGCCATGTTCCTATGACATTCTAATGGAGTAGAGGACACTCAAGGTTATGCCTCTTGGGTAGTTCCAGAGGGTTCCTCTGATCGGTGGAAATTTGCATTTTTCCACATATGCACTGCCTTTTATTATTTGTAAACATAGGTAATAACCTCCCTGCCCTTTCAAGTAAGAATTGACTGTATTTGCCAAACATTTTTTACCTCCTTATAAATGAGGCTGCCTATGCTTTTTGTTTTATTTACCATCTTTTGTTATTGTTGTGTATTCTATTTTCTTTTAGTGAGCATAGCACTGATAGTATTTGGGTGGAAAATGCCGTTTTGAACCTAGAAATAAATTTCAGTTTTTGCCAAAGAACAAACTCTGAATACTCTTGTGGTTTCAGGACTAAGCCTCAGGCGACCTCAGGGAGGGCACAGTGGTCTGATGTTCACTCCATGCTGAAGGAATCGAAGTGAAAAAGGAATGGGCCTTGGAGGGCAAACTTGAATTTTGACGCTACCTCTGCAGACAGCACTTTAAAACGTGCACGCATGGTTCTGCCATGGGAAGGCAGGCCAGAGAGGATGGGGGACAGCGAGTGCTGGACAGGATTACAGCAGGGGCCTAGGCTGTGGGCACTGAGAGGGGACACAGACAGAGTCAGAGGCACTCCTTGTGCCTCAGGCCCCTCCTATTATACACATCATGAGCACAATGTTGTCAAAAGCTCCAAAAACATTTGTTGAATTCTTGTAGATAATACTAGGAATAGAGAAGAGGGAGGCAGGTTCTTCCCGGGTTGCTGAGAGAGGTCATGGTCAGGCAGCTTCACAGAGACTGAAGGTGTGTCCTGCTGGGTAGAGATGGGCAGTTCCACAACACCCCGGCACTGGGTCCGCTCCATGCACACCTGAGGGGAAGCCTTAAAGGGCCGAAGGTCCTGCAGGAGCAGGTGGTGCCTTAGAACTCTCAGAATGTGTGTCATCCATGTCAATGGGACCTAATTTGTGCCACAGAGTGGCAAAACCTGGAATGTTCTCATTCTCTATTTTATGTAATTCTCAGACCTAGGAGGTGGTGGAGCTTGGATTCAAACCTATACTTCAGAGTAGGGTGAGATTTTTCTCTCTCCATTAATACTCATTGGGAGAAAAGCAGGGAAAAGACACAGAAATAGCAAATAATACCCAAGGTAGGACAGAGGAAGCTTTTAATATTGTCATGAGAAAGATTCCTTCACTTTACACAGTACTTACTCTAAAGGATCTGGAATAGCAAACTTTACCCTCTAGTTTCACCAAGGAGAAAATTGGAAGAAGTAGGTTGTCCAACCTTCTCCAGAAACAGGTAAGTAAAAATATCCTGGGCGTTACAATGGAAGGGAAATAGAAATAGAGACCAAAGAAAAACTAAATCTCATGCCCACTCAAGAACTCTCTGTGATCTGAGAGGAAGAGGGCGATTTAACATCATTTTAGGGACTTTCTGGATTTCTGAGTGTCCAACAATGCTATTTTATCTCTGTTAATTGCCAGTGACTTTGCAGGCACAGAACATTTTGGGGATTGTCATCTGGGAGGTTAAGCTGCAGTTCCTCAGTGTACCCTAGAGCTCAGTAGAGGTGAGGAACTTCCAAGCATTGCTCAATGGCACCAGCAAGAGCAGCTGCTTTCAGCAGGAGGGAACTGTGGAGGAGAAGGCCAGGATCTCTCTCCTGTGGAGGGCATTGCTTTGAGAATGCATAGTTCGGACAGAGAGGTCGAGTCACAATGGGTCATGGGAGTTTCTATGACAGGTGAGATTCAGTGTAGGGGCCTCACACAACTCTGCACTGTAATAAAGTTGGGCTGTTTCTTTAGAAGAAGGGAAGGTTTATTTTAAAAACATAACAGAGGAGGTTGATGAGAGAGCCCCAGCTGACATGAGATCTTCTGCCATCACTCTACCACACACCACACACGGGCCTAAGACAGGCAGTCCATGAAAAGCACAGGAACAGGTGCTGGTCCCAGGGAGGGAAACTGAGAACAGGTGCCAGGGAGGAATGACTCAACCACGGATAGGACACACTAGGGAAGTGTGCAAGAACAGGGGCCCTGGACAGGAACACAGGATGGGAACCACGTGGAGGCCCTACAGGGTTGTGTGAGGCAAGAGACCACAGAGGCCTTGACTAACCGAGGGCTTTCCTTTAGGTCTTTGATGGGGTAGAGTGTGATGTGATAAGAAAACATGTGCTAACATTTTGACCTGAGTCAAAGAGAGAATAAGAAAATGAGAATGAAAAAAATTCAATTTTATGAGGAGATTAAAGACATCTTTACCTAAATCAGTGGAGAGGAAATAACGAGATAAGAGGGAGACAAGAATCACACAGCGTTGGTGGAAAATGCTTTCAGTCAGTTCTCACTAGCAAATTTTGGGTGGCTGGAGCTCCTTGGGGATGCTTGGGTTTCTCTTTTTATTTTGGTTAATTTATTAGAAGAGAAGAAAGCCAAGGCTACTGAGAATCAGAAAAAAGAAACAGCATAAAGCAGAGGATGGTTGCAACTACTTTTCTGATTTAAGTCACCACCTTGACCTTGGGGTTCAATGGCAGCAGTGGGGGCCTGACCTGAATGTGACTACAAAATTTAGGAGTACCAGCTAGACATAGCTTAGGGGACCACCATAAAAGCCATAATTTTCTACAGTAGCCCCATCAGAATCCTGAACAGGGTGTTGGGTGCAACTGGAGACCACAGCCAGAGGTGTGAGGGCAACTCATACAACCACATCTTACCTTTGAGAGGACTGGCGGAGAGAGGGCCAAGCCCACCATGGGCCGCTGATGGCAGCATGGGGCCTGGAGAATGTAGAGGTGCCCCAACCAGGGCCGAAGAGGTATTTGCATGCCCTCCCAGGAAACAAGACATAGAAATCAGGGAGTGAGGTCCAGGGACACAGAGCCTCGGGCAGTATCCATCCCCACATCAGCACAAAATTGATGTATTTTCTCCAGCAGATCTTAGGGTCAAAGCCTGGGACCCAGACACATGTCCAAGATGAATACATGACTCCTGGAAGCAACATGGGAGGAACAATGAGTGCCCACCATGTATGTGTCTGTGTGTGTCTGTGTCTGTGTGTGTATGTGTGTGTGTCTGTGTCTGTGTGTGTATGTATGTGTGTCTGTGTCTGTGTATGTGTGTGTCTGTGTGTGTCTCTGTGTATGTGTGCACGTGTGCACATGTGTATGGGCATGTAGGTGGAAGGGTGGAAATCTCAACATCTGAAGAAGCATATTAAAGAACACTGAAGTGCGCACCCCAATGCAGACACAGAGGAGAAAGAAAGATGTGTGCTGTGAGGTTGGGGGCTGCCACTCCTATTCACACTCTGCCACTCCTCACTCTCTAAGGTGGAGTGAGCAAAGAGTCCTTCCCTTTGCGGGTGCCGAGATTTTCACTGGGGGAGAGTGAAACGCAGCATGATTCTCCCCCCAGCTGTGGTTGGTCCTTGGTAAAATTGAGGTTAGAGACAGAAACCCTGGGAGCCTTTTTTTTTTTTTTGAGATGAAGTTTCACTCTTTTTGCCCAGGCTAGAGTGCAATGGTGCGATCTCAGCTCACTGCAACTTCTACCTTTCAGGTTCAAGTGATTCTCCTGCCTCAGCCTCCTGAGTAGCTGGGATTACAGGCACCCACAACCATGCCTGGCTAATTTAGTACTTTTAGCAGAGACAGGGTTTCAGCATGTTGACCAGGCTGGTCTCAAACTCCTGACCTCAGGTGATCTGCCTCGGCCTCCCAAAGTGCTGGGATTACAGTAATGAGTCACAATGCCTGGCAAACCCTGGAAGCTTTAAACCATTTCACAAATCTCAAAAGGAGAGTCACTAGTGGACAGGGACTGGCTTCCTTCTCTCCCATAGATGATCTTCCTGAAGGTGTCAATCACAGGGGAGGATGAGGTGGCACTGGTTTCTGAAGGAGGAGAGAGAAACTCAGTGGGGTTTCCCTCTTATGGACATATACGACCTCAGGACACAAACAAGGAGGGGAAGACAGAAGTGAGCCTCTGTGCTCTACCAATGCCAGGTGGCTCATTAGGAAAAGTAAAAACCCACTTAACACTGTCTTCTGAACCTCCATAGGGTTTTCTTTTGGTGACATCCAAGCCTCAAGGCTGGAGACTTCTCTGACTACAGAGCTGCTACTCCCTCTGCCTTTCCCAGGATGGGAAAAGGGAATATGAGCTACTTTACCTTACCCAAAGGTGCGAAGACCCAGTGCATGGTGTTTATGTATACATGTGGGCCCTTTGGGGAGGGCTGGGCTTGCATAGAGGCCGCTTCATGAACCCTGACCTACCCCTGATGCCTTTCCCGGGAAGATTGGACGTGTCCCCTGCACTTGCTGTTTGGACAGTCTGGAGGCAGCTTGCACCTCTCTGCACAGTTTTCTCCCTTCCACAATATTTTTTCCTTCTTCCGAAGTCAATGTGAATTTCAACAAATTTCAGACTTGAAATCAAACTCAGAACCGCCATGATATGCTATTTAGAAAGAGAGATATTACGGGAAATGTCGCTCTAAACACCGTTTCCAACTGAGACTGCAATTCTTTCCAGATGCCCGCACAGCTTGGGAGACTGTAGGAGCTCTTTTGATATCCTCCCTGGTCTGTAACCCCAGCTTCCTCTCAGTGTGGACTGTCGCAGATTATTGTGTGTTGCTGGTGTGGAATGGCAGACCTGGGTCTGGCCCTACTCCAGCGTTCCTTGCACAACCTCTGCTCAGCTCCTCACTTGGGAAATGAGGGAGCTGGGCCCGTGTTCTCTGGACCCACTCTGGGTCCTGGTCTTCAGGTAACCAGTGCCCCACTGTGGGTTGTGAACAGGGTCCAGGCTGGACCATCCTGTGGAGGATGTTTTATCCAAGAAGTTCCCAAAAGGCAAATGTGGCCCGGTTTAAATGCATGCCTCTAGCCCAGAGCTTGGCCCACAGCAAGCACTCAGCAGTGGCAACTGACGCCATCCCCAGATGAGGCTCTGCTGGGGCCACTCTGAACAGCTGCCTTGAGTGCCTCCTGCTCTGCCCTGGCCTCTCTTCTTGATGGGGTCTTTCTTTGTTCCACCACTTCCTATGCTGGCTGCACCCGCATACTCTGGGGCAAACCCGAACTGCTCGCTGGCCCTGTGTGCCTAACCCTTGTGTGCAACACATCAGGGCCTGGGCCCCTCAGAACACAGCATTTAGACTGGACATGGAGTGCCACGCTGGGGTTTGGGGGTGACGATGACGGTGCTGTGTTTGAGGAAAGGCTGAGTATGGGGTGCCCAGAACCAAGAATCACCAGTGACATCCTCATTACCAAATCCACAGCCTCCTCTCAGTTTCTGCAGATCCTCAAACCCCGTCTCTCTTCTTCCTGAGCACACAGCTCAACTGTGTTTCCAGCCCCCTTGCAGTCCTGAATAGTCAAGAGGCAGCTCTGGCCAGTGCTGTCCAAGGACCTCTTCTGGGCTGACACATAAGCATCCTGTGTCCGTGCCCTTCCCCTGCTGGCTGCTGCAGGCTGAGCCAATGTCCCTGGATACCAGGTGTTGAATACGGGAGGGAAGTTGGGCACAAAATCAAAGTAGCCTGGGTCCTTGATGGTTGCTTGGAGATGTAAGCTGGCTATCCAGCATGGACACACATTTTGGACTTCGTGGGAACCATAAATGGACTTTGTGTCAAGGTATTGAAATTTTAGATTTTCATCTGTTATATCACATGCTGTTAGAATTTCTAATGTTGTGGGCTTGTGCAGCCTGCTTGGTCTGTTCACCCATGGTCTGGGTCGCTTAAACAGCAGACATTTATTTCTCACCCTTCTGGAGGCTGGGAAGTCCCAGATCAAGCAGACTTGGTTCCTGGTGAAGACTTTCTTTCTGGCATGTAGATGGCCACCTTCTTGCTGTGTCCTCGCATGGCAGACAGAGGAAGAGAAAGCAAGCTCTTCAATGTCTCCTCTTATGAGGGCACTAATTTCATCATGTGGGCTTTGCCCCCATGGCATCATCTAATTACCATAATCTAATTATCTAATAAATCTAATTACCTCCCAAAGGCCCCACCACTAATACCATCACACTGAGAGTTAGGGATTCAACATATAAATGCGGGAGGCAGAGACACAAACATTCAGTAAATAGCACAAGGAATACATGAGAGGCTTTCATTCTTCAAAACCCCACCAAGAGAATATGTTGTCAAACTTTGGAAATTTTGCTCATCTCAGTACAGTTTCACTTTTCATTTCTCTCATTATAAGGGAGATTAAAGAGCCATTTGAATTTATTTTATCTGTGAATGGTGCTATTCATATCTGCAGCCCATGAATCTTTTTCTTCTGTTTTTAATAGCTCCTTAAACATTAAGAACATTGGGGGCATGCCCAAAATGGCCAAATAGGAGCAGCTCCAGCCTCCATCTCCCAGCATGAGTGACACAGAAGACGAGTGATTTCTGCATTTTCAACTGTGGTACCAGGTTCATCTCACTGGGGCATGTCAGACAGTTGGCACTGGTCTGTGGGTGCAGTCCAACTAGCGAGAGCTGAAGCAGGGTGAGGCATCGCCTCACCTGGGAAGCACAAGGGGTAAGGGAATTCCTTTTCCTAGCCAAAGGAAATTGAGACCACAACACCTGGAAAATTGGGTAACTCCCACCCTAATACTGCGCTTTACCAAGGGTCTTAGCAAACGGCACACCAGGAGATTATATCCCACGACTGGCCCAGAGGGTCCCATGCCCACGGAGCCTCCCTCATTGCTAGCACAGCAGTCTGAGATCTAAGCGCAAGGCAGCAGCGAGGCTGGGGGAGGGTAGCCTGCCATTGCTGAGGCTTAAGTAGGTAAATAAAGCTGCCAGGAAGCTCGAATTGGGTGGAGCCCACCACAGCTCAAGGAGGCCTGCCTGCATCTGTAGACTCCTCCTCTGGGGACAGTGCATAGCTAAACAAAAAGCAGCAGGAACCTTGGCAGACATAAATGCCCCTGCCTGACAGCTTTGAAGAGAGCAGTGGATCTCTCAGCATGGAGGTTGAGATCTGAGAACAGACAGACTGCCTGCTCAAGTGGGTCCCTGATCCCTGAGTAGCCTAACTGGGAGACATCCCCCACTAGGTGCAGACTGGCACCTCACACCTCACATGGTGGGGTACACCCCTGAGACAAAGCTTCCAGAGCAAGAATCAGACAGCAACACTCGCTGTTCAGCAATATTCTATCTTCTGCAACCTCCATTGCTGATACCCAGGCAAACAGTGTCTGGAGTGGACCTCAAGCAATCTCCATCAGACCTACAGCTGAGGGTCCTGAGTGTTAGAAGGAAAACTAACAAACAGAAAGGACATCCACACCAAAACACCATCAGTGCGTCACCACCATCAAAGACCAAAGGCAGATAAAACAACAAAGATGAGAAAAAAGCAGTGCAGAAAAGATGAAAATTCAAAAAATCAGAGCGCATCTCCTCCTCCAAAGGAACGTAGCTCATTGCCAGCAATGGAACAAAGCTGGATGGAGAATGATTTTGACAGGTTGAGAGAAGAAGGATTCAATCGATCAAACTTCTCAGAGCTAAAGGAGGAACTACGTAATCAGCGCAAAGAAACTAAAAACCTTGGAAAAAGAATGGATGAATGGATAACTAGAATAATCAATGCAGAGAATACCTTAAAAGAACTGATAGAGATGAAAACCATAACATGAGAACTATGTGACAAATGGACAAGCTTCAGTAACCAACTTGATCAACTGGAAGAAAGGGTATCAGCGATTGAAGATCAAATGAATGAAATGAAGCAAGAAGAGAAGTGTAGAGAAAAAAGAGTAAAAAGAAGTGAAGAAAGCCTCCAAGAAATATGGGACTATGTGAAAAGACCAAATCTACGTCTAATTGGTGTATCTGAAAGTGATGGGGAAAATGGAACCAAGTTGGAAAACACTCTGCAGGATAGCATCCAGGAGAACTTCCCCAACCTAGTAAGGCAGGCCAACATTCAAATACAGGAAATACAGAGAATGCCACAAAGATACTCCTCGAGAAGAGCAATCCAAGGCACATAATTACCAGATTCAACAAAGTTGAAATGAAGGAAGAAATGTTAAGGGCAGCCAGAGAGAAAGGTCGGGTTACACACAAAGGGAAGCCCATCAGACTAACAGCAGATCTCTCAGCAGAAACTCGCCAGGCAAGAAAAGAGTGGGGACCAATATTCAACATTCTTAAATAAAAGAATTTTAAACCCAGAATTTCATATCCAGCCAAACTTAGTTTCATAAGTGAAGGAGAAATAAAATCCTTTAAAGACAAGCAAATGCTTAGAGATCTTGTCACCACCAGGCCTGCCCTACAAGACATCCTGAAGGAAGCACTAAACATGGAAAGGAACAACAGGTACCAGCCATTGCAAAAACATGTCAAAATGTAAAGCCCATCAATGCTAGGAAGAAACTGCATCAACTAACAAGCAAAATAACCAGCTAATATCATAATGACAGGATCAAGTTCACAAATAACTATATTAACCTTAAATGTAAATGGACTAAATGCTCCAATTAAAAGACACAGACTGGCAAATTGGATAAAGAGTCAAGACCCATCAGTTTGCTGTATTCAGGAGACCCAGCTCACATGCAGAGACACACAGGCTCAAAATAAAGGGATGGAGGAAGATCTACCAAGCAAATGGAAAAAAAAAAAAAAAAGCAGGGGTTGCAATCCTAGTCTCTGATAAAGCAGATTTTAAACCATCAAAGAACAAAAGAGACAAAGAAAGCCATTACATAATGGTAAAGGGATCAATTCATCAGGAAGAGCTAACTATCCTAAATATATATGCACCCAATACAGGAGCACCCAGATTCATAAAGCAAGTCCTTAGAGACTTACAAAAGGACTTAGACTCCGATACAATAATAATGGGAGACTTTAACACACTCTAGTGTTAACATTAGACAGATCAGTGAGACAGAAAGTTGACAAGTTTATCCAGGAATTGAACTCAACTCTGCACCAAGTGGACCTAAAAGACATCTACAGAACTCTCCACCCCAAATCACCAGAATATACATTCTTCTCAGCACCACATTGCACTTATTCCAAAATTGACCACATAGTTGGAAGTAATGCAAATGTAAAAGAACAGAAATTATAACAAACTGTCTCTCAGACCAGAGTGCAAACAAACTACAACTCAGGACTAAGAACTCAATCAAAACCGCTCAACTACATGGAAACTGAACAACCTGCTCCTGAATGACTACTGGGTACATAATGAAATGAAGGCAGAAATAAAGATGTTCTTTGAAATCAATGAGAACAAAGATACAACATACCAGAATATCTGGGATGCTTTTAAACCAGTGTGTAGAGGGAAATTCAGAGCACTAAATGCCCACAAGAGAAAGCAGGAAAGATCTAAAATTGACACCCTAACATCACAATTAAAAGAACTAGAGAAGCAAGAGCAAACACATTCAAAAGCTAGGAGAAGGCAAGAAATAACTAAGATCAGAGCAGAACTGAAGGAGATAAAGACACAAAAAACCATTCAAAAAATCAATGAATCCAGGAGCTGGTTTTTGAAAAAATCAACAAAATTGATAGACCGCTAGCAAGACTAATAAAGAATAAAAGAGAGAAGAATCAAATAGACACAATAAAAAATGATAAAGGGGATATCACCACGGACCCCACAGAAATACAAACTACCATCAGAGAATACTATAAACACTTCTGCGCAAATAAACTGGAAAACCTAGAAGAAATGGATAATTTTCTGGACACTTACACTCTCCCAAGACTAAACCAGGAAGAAGTTGAATCCTTGAATAGACCAATAGCAGGCTCTGAAATTGAGGCAATAATTAATAGCCTACCCACCAAAAAAAGTCCAGGACTAGACAGATTCACAGCTAAATTCTACCAGAAGTGCAAGGAGGAGTTGGTACCATTCCTTCTGAAACTGTTCCAATCAATAGAAAAGAGGGAATCCTCCCTAACTCATTTTATGAGGCCAACATCATCCTGATACCAAAGGATGACAGAGCTACAACAACAAAAAAAGAGAATTTTAGACCAATATCCCTGATGAACATCTATGCAAAAATCCTCAATAAAATACTGGCAAATCAAATCCAGCAGTACATCAAAAAACTTATCCACCATGATCAAGTCATATTCATCCCTAGGATGCAAGACTGGTTCAACGTACGCAAATCAATAAACGTAATCCAGCATTTAAACAGAACCAAAGACAAAAACCACATGATTATCTCAATAGATGCAGAAAAGGCCTTTGACAAAATTCAGTAGCCCTTTATGCTAAGAACTCTCAATAAATTCGGTATTGATGGGACGTATCTCAAAATAATAAGAGCTATTTATGACAAACCCACAGCCAATATCATACTGAATGGGCAAAAACTGGAAAAATTCACTTTGAAAACTGGCACAAGACAGGGATGCCCTCTCTCACCACTCCTATTCAATATAGTGTTGGAAGTTCTGGCTAGGGCAATCAGGCAAGAGAAAGAAATAAAGGGTATTCAGTTAGGAAAAGAAGAAGTCAAATTGTCCCTGTTTGCAGATGACATGATTGTATATTTAGAAAACCCCATTGTCTCTGCCCAAAATCTGCTTAAGCTGATAAGCAACTTCAGCAAAGTCTCAGGATACAAAATCAATGTGCAAAAATCATAAGCATTCTTATACACCAGTAACAGACAAACAGAGAGCCAAATCACTAATGAACTACTATTCACAGTAGCTTCAAAGAGAATAAAATACCTAGGAATCCAACTTACAAAGGATGTAAAGGACCTCTTCAAGGAGAACTACAAACCACTGCTCAGTGAAATAAAAGAGGACACAAACAAATGGAAGAGCATACCATGCTCATGGATAGGAAGAATCAATATTGTGAAAATGGCCATACTGCCCAAGGTAATTTATAGATTCAATGCCATTCCCCATTAAGCTACCAATGACTTTCTTCACAGAATTGGAAAAAACTGCTTTAAAGTTCACATGGAACCAAAAAAGACTCCATATTGCCAAGACAATCCTAAGCCAAAAGAACAAAGCTGGAGGCATCACGCTACCTGACTTCAAACTATACTACAAGGCTACAGTAACCAAAACAGCATGGTACTGGTACCAAAACAGAGATATAGACCAATGGAACAGAACAGAGCCCTCAGAAATAATATCACACATCTACAACCATCTGATCTTTGACAAACCTGACAAAAACAAGAAATGGGCAAAGGATTCGCTATTTAATAAATGGTGCTGGTATAATTGGATAGCCATAAGTAGAAAGCTGAAACTAGATCCTTTCCTTACTCCTTATATGAAAATAATTCAAGATGGATTAGAGACTTAAATGTTAGACCTAAAACCATAAAAACCCTAGAAGAAAACCTAGGTAATACCATTCAGGACATAGGCATGGGCAAGGACTTCACGTCTAAAACACCAAAAGCAATGGCAACAAAAGCCAAAATTGACAAATGGGATCTCATTAAACTAAAGAGCTTCTGCACAGCAAAAGAAACTACCATCAGAGTGAACAGGCAACCTACAGAATGGGAGAAAAGTTTTGCAATCTACTCATCTGACAAAAGGCTAATATCCAGAACCTATAAAGAACTCAATCAAATCTACAAGAAAACAACCCCATCAAAAAGTGGGCAAAGGATATGAACAGACACTTCTCAAAAAAAGACATTCATACAGCCAACAGGCACATGAAAAAATGCTCATCATCACTCACCATCAGAGAAATGCAAATCAAAACCACAATGAGATACCATCTCACACCAGTTAGAATGGCAATCATGAAAAAGTCAGGAAACAACAGGTGTTCGAGAGGATGTGGAGAAATAGGAACACTTTTACACTGTTGGTGGGATTGTAAAGTAGTTCAACCATTGTGGAAAACAGTGTGGTGATTCCTTAAGGATCTAGAACTAGAAATACCATTTGTCCCAGCTATCCCATTACTGGGTATATACCCAAAGGGTTATAAGTCATGCTGCTATAAAGACACATGCACATGTATGTTTATTGCAGCACTATTCACAATAGCAAAGACTTGGAATCAACCCAAATGTCCATCAGTGATGGACTGGATTAAGAAAATGTGGCACATATACACCGTGGAATACTATGCAGCCATAAAAAAGGATGAGTTTGTGTCCTTTGTAGGGACATGGATGCAGCTGGGAACCATTATTCTCAGCAACTATCACAAGAACAGAAAACCAAATACTGCATGTTCTCACTCATAGGTGGATTGAACAATGAGATCCCTTGGATACAGGAAGGGGATCATCACACACCAGGTCCTATTGTTGGATGGGGAGGGATAACATTAGGAGATATACCTAATGTAAATGACGAGTTAATGGGTGCAGCACACCAACATGGCACATGTATACATATGTAACAAACCTGCACATTGTGCACATGTACCCCAGAACTTAAAGTATAAAAAAAAAATTTAAGAACATTAACCCTTTGTTATATGTACATATATTTTTTAGTTTATCTTTCATCTTCTTATGATGTTGTTTCCTATTTTAACAAAGTTTCATACAGTTAGATTTATAGAAATCTTTTCTCCACTTTAAAGTTATAAAAAATTTACCCTTTTAATATTTATAGCTTTGTTTCTTGAAAGAGTTATCTATGCTGATTCTCTGTTTCCTCAATTTATACATACTGCTCATGTTATTTTAGTCCAGGTTTCTGGCTCCCTTTCCCTACTCTCCACCCCTGGGATAGAGCTTTCCCCACTGTGCCTTAGTTGGACCATAACTTGCCACTATTATGCATTACTGCTTTATTTTATGACCTGTTTATTTTTCCCTATTCCTCCTTAACAACAGGATTCTGCTTTGCTCTTTTGAATCCCTGGTGCCTCTGCTATGTTTAGTTTATAGTAGGTGTTCAATAAATGCCTTTGAATGCATGGCTTAACAAATGGTGATTACTTATTGATTGAAAAGTGCTGAGAGCTTATAACTGCTTTTTGAAAGCTATTCCAATCCTTATGAGTTCTATTTCTACTTCTGCCAGTAGCTATGCATTTGACCCAAAACCTTGGACTTTTAACTTCTCTGTACACATGCATAAGTATCTTCAGATGTAGAATGAAGTCATGGTCATGGGGCTAGGGGACATTTTTGAGTCCTAAAAATCTGTTATTCTGGGCTTTATGTCAAAGGATGTAAACTCTTCCCATATAGAAAAAACATTTCAGGTCATTTCTATGGAAGGAAAAAACTTGACTTTCCTATTTACATTTTGAAATATTTTTCTTCATAAGTTGGGTCACGAACATCAACCTGAAGTAAATCAGGCCTTGGCAAGGAGCAACTCTCCATGCTTCTCCAGTCGCTTGATTGTCTTTGTCCACAGGACTTTTGTTCTGTAGCCTCATTCTGGCGGGGCACAGCAGCCATGCTACAAACATATTTACTGACCTCTGCAGATGTCAGTTTCTTTTGCAGATCACTGAATCTGACATCATGTCTCATGACCTGAAGGGAAAAGTCTAACTGCCAAACCCAAGCTTTGGAGGCTTGGCCTGCAATGCTTCCGGGTATGAGAGAAAGCAATGTGAGCCCAGCCAGCTCTCTGGGGGCCTTTACCCCATGAATGCTAATTGTTCAGGCTGAAGCACATGGCAGCAGGGAGTGTGGTGCTGATCTGAGAGGGGTCTGGCTGCCTCTGCAGGGGTGGTGAGCTTCCCCTCTCTTCAGAGGTGAGTTGCCTATGCATCTGGTGAGTTTCACAGACCACATGACTTAAGGTTTTTCAGAAAAATAGTGATAAATTTCTCTGCTTGCCCCATTCAGGTGGTAAGTATTGATGAATTTACTGTGTGTGCAGCTCTGTTTTGGAACTGGGAATACAATGGTAGACAGATAGACTTGGTAGTTTAAAAAAATGGTTCTCAAACTTGGCTATACATGGGAATCACCTGGGAGCTTTTAAATATTCCAAAGCCCAGGCTGCCGCTGGTACCATTTAGTCAGAAAAAAATCTGGTAGCAGGCCAAGACGTCAATATTTTTAAAATCCCCCAAGTCATTTCTATGTGTAGCCAAGGTTGAGACTCTTGGCTGTAGAACCTACCTTCTAGAGGGGAAACAGAACTGTGAGAAGCACTGTGACAGTGCCATCACTGAGTTGCACAGGTGCGTTGGTGGCATGTGGAGGAATATCCAGCCCAGATGTGGTGGGGAGAAATGATGCATGAGCTGAGATCCACAAGGTAAGTGGGAGCTACAGAGATGGAAATCCATGGTTGAGGAGGGAAGGAGAGAGTTAGAAATAAAAAAAGCATGTCTGGCCCAGGGAAGGGGTGGTTAGAACCTAGGTGAGAGACATAAGAGAGGAAAGATTCCTAGAGGAGGTGATTGAAGGGAAGGTGGTGCCATCAATTAATTTAGAGAAAAAATGGGTGTAAGAGAAAGTTTGGGGAAAAGATGAGCTCAACTTATGGACATCTTAAGTCTGGGATGTTTATCTATTTGGTTGGAAATAGTCAGTAGGCCCCTTGATGCCTTTACTCTAAGAGGAGACGAGCCTGGGAAGAAGAAATAGAAGAAACAGAAGTGGCTTACAGAAGAGACCTTTGATTGCTCACCGGACATCCATGCTCCTTTGCTCCTGGACGTTGGAGCCCTGGTTTTGCGTGGTCATTGCTATGGGAGTTGACTGAATCCCAACTCAGAGTCAAATCCTGAATACTCTGAGTGAAGTGTGGCTGATTCCTTCTTTTTGTTAGTGGTTTATTTATTAGTTCATTCTCACATTGTTAGAAAGAAATTCCTGAGACTGGATAGGTTATAAAGAAAAGAGGTTTAGTTGGCTCATGGTCCTGCAGGCTGTACAAGAAGTGTAGTGGTTTCCGCTTCTGGGGAGGCCTCAGGAAACTTATAATCATAGCGGAAGGCAAGGAGAAACAGGTACCTTACATGCCCAGGGAAGGAGGAAGAAAGAGAGAGAGGGGAGTGGGAGGGTACCACACGTGTTTAAACAACCAGATCTCGTGATAACTCACTCACTATAATGAGGACAGCACCAGGGGGATGTTGCTAACCCATTCAGGAACTATCTGCCCCCATGAAATCACCTCCCACAAACCTCCATCTCCAACATTGGGGAAATAATGCAGAGAGAAATAAACTGTATACTCTTCACCCACGCTCCCCAATGGTAGCATCTTGCAAAATCATAGCACAACATCGAAATTAGGATACTGACATTGATACAGTGCGTCCATATATTCACATTTCTCAGCTTTACTTGTGTGTGTGTGTGTTGTATGTATTTCTATACAATTTTATCACCTATGTTGATTCCCATATCCACCATGATAGTTTAGATACAGATTAGTTCTATGAGCGCAAATTATACTTTTATAGTCTTAAATTTTACTTTTATAACCATACTCAATCCCTCCTGTCCCTGCCACCAACTGATCCTCATGCCTAGCAACCACTTATCTGTTCTGCAACTCTACAGTGATGTCATTTTAACAGTGATATGTAAATGGAATCATATAGTATGTACTCTTCTGCAATTGGTTTTTGTCTCACTCAGCATAATTCCCTTGAGACTCACCCAAGCTATTCTGTGTAATAGTTCTTTACCTTCATTGCAGGGTAGTTTTCTATGGTGTGATGGTTAACTTTATGTGTCAGTTTGATTGGGCTACAGGTTACTCAGACATTTGGTCAAACATTATTCTGGGTGTTTCTGTGCAGGCATTTCTGGATGAAACTAACATTTAAATTGGTGGATTGAGGAAAGCAGGTGGCCCTCCCTAATGTGGGTGAGACTTATCCAATCAATTGAGGACCTGAATAGAAAAAAAAGGTTGACCCTCCCCAAAGAAAGAATGCTTCCCACCTGATGGCCTTGAACTAAAACATGGACTTTTTTCCTGTCTTCAGACATAAACTGAAATATCTACTGGGTCTTGAGCCTATCAGCGTGGGTCTTGAGCCTATCAGCCTTCCTGGGTCTTGAGCCTATCAACCTTCAAAGTGGAACTATATCATCAGCTTTCCTTATTCTGTGACTTTCTCTCTCTCTCTCTCTTTTCTATAGGTTCTGTTTCTCTGGAGCCAGGAGAACCCTTATCATATACCCCGTATGAGAATGCTACAGCTTGTGTACCCACTCACTCACGAAGAGCTTCTGGTCTGTTTCTAGTTTAGGGCTTCTGTGAACAATACTGCTATAAGCATTATGTGCAGATATTCATATGCACTTAGCTTTTCATTTCTCAGGGAAAAATGTTCAAGAGTGCAACTGCCAAGGTGTATGGTAGGTACATGTTTAGTTTTGTAAGAAACTTTTATGCTCCTTTTGGGAGTGGCTGTATCATATTACATTCCCATCAGCAATGTGTGAGTGAAGCAGCTTCTCCACATCCTTACAAGCATTAGGTAATATCACTATTTTTTATTTAAGCCATTATGATATGTATGTAGTGTATCTCATTTTGACTTTTATTTGCATTTCTTTAATGGCTAATGACATTGAACACCTTTTCATGTGTTTATCTACTATCTATATATTCTCTTACATGAAATGTATGTTTATGTTTTTTTGTCTATTTACTAATTAGATTGTTTTTAATGTTGAGTTTTGAGAATTCTTTCTATATTATAGATACTTTGTCAGATGTGTGGTTTGCAAATGTTTTCTCCCAGTTGTAGTTTGTCTTTCTATACTTTTAACAGAGTCTTTTGAACAGCAAAAGGTTTTAATTTGATGAGGTTCAGTTTATCAAACTTTCCTATTATTGATTTTGCTTTTGATGTCAAGTTTAAAAACTTTTTGTCTAGCCCTAGGTCCAGAAGATATTCTCCAATAATGTTTTCTGAAAGTTTTACACTGAAATATTTTACATGTATGTCTGTGATCCATTTTGAATTAAATTTTGTATAAGATGTGAGGTCTATGTGGAAGTTTATTTAATTTTTCTTATGGATGTCTAACTTCTCCAGAACCATTTGTTTAAAAGTCTTATTTTTCTATATTGAACTGTTTTTGTGTCTTTATAAAAAATCAGTAGGAAATATTTGTTAACAAATCAGTTGGAATTTTTTTCTGCATTCTCTGTTTTGTCCCATTGATTTATGAGCCATTTGTCAACTAATAGTTCACTTCTGGAATTACTGTAGCTCTATGGTAAACCTTAGCATCAAGCAGGATGATTACATCTATTTTACTCTTCTTAGCTTCTATAAGCTGTAACTGTTCATTTAAATTTTAGGATAAGCTTTTTGACATTTCCCAAAAAAGACTTTGCAAGAATTTTGTTACAAATCAGACTAAATTAATTTGAGAAGGATTAACATCTTTGTTTGGTTTAGTTGTCCAACACATGGACATCATGTGTCTCTTTTTGTCTTCTTTGATTTCTTTCAATCAGCAGTTTGTGATTTTTAGCATTCAGATACTACACATATTTTGTCAGATTTACACCTATTTCATTTTCTTTGGAGCAATTGTAAACGATATTAAAATTTAATTTGTTTCCACAAGTTCATTGTTAGTATATACAAATTCAATGGATACTTTTGTATTGATTTTTGTCTTATTCAACCTTGTTGGACTTAATTCTTAGTTCTAGTTTCTTTATTTTATTTTGTAGAATCTTTGGGATTTTATATGTAAACAATTATGTCTTCTGTTACAAGGTTAGGGGTCAGGATACATGGAGCCTTGGTCCCTTTTTCTGTTAGGCTGAAGCTTATCAAGCTCTCTCCAGCTGTGTTGTTTTTCTAGTCCCAGGGTCTCCTAATTAGCGTACTGTTCTCGTCCCACCTCTTGTAGTCCTCCTTTGGTTGCCTCTTGCTTTATTTCTAGGGTTCAGAGTTGAATTTAGTGGGGAGGAGCAGAAAGAGGCAATCTATCCCATCTTTTAAGCAGAGCAGTAACAAAGCTAGACTGCTGTTTTAAAAATGAGTGGTGATAGTCTGGAGTGAGTCAGGTCTGTATTCGATACCAGACTTTCCACTTACCCAATATGACATGGGATTTTACCAAGGCATCCCTAAATGTGTTTCCTATCTGTAAACTGGGGAGAATGGGGGGGGGGGTCTTTTTGAGGACTGAATGACGTCACAGGTCTAAAGTGTTCATTGCTGTGTCTGACCTGCCAGTTATTGTTAACACATTTACAATTCTAGAACAATGTGGGAAGGACAGACTGAAGCACGATAAGATTTGAAACAGAGAAATTTGCAATTGCCCACGCAGAAATAAAGAATGCTTAAATTAGGCCAATGAAAACAGGAAATGTCCTCCCTTAAACAGCATATGCAGGGGCGGAGCAAGATGGCCGAATAGGAACAGCTCCAGTCTCCAACTCCCAGCGCGAGTGACACAGAAGACCCGTGATTTCTGCATTTTCAACTGAGGTACCGGGGTCATCTCACTGGGGAGTGCCAGACAATTGGTGCTGGTCAGCTGCTGCAGCCCGACCAGCGAGAGCTGAAGCAGGGCAAGGCATTGCCTCACCTGGGAAGCACAAGGGGGAAGGGAATCCCTTTTCCTAGCCAGGGGAACTGAGACACACAACACCTGGAAAATCGGGTAATTCCCACCCCAATACTGCGTTTTAAGCAAACAGGCACACCAGGAGATTATACCCACACCTGGCTGGGAGGGTCCCACGGCCACGGAGCCTCCCTCATTGCTAGCACAGCAGTCTGCGATCTAACTGAAACGGCAGCAGCGAGGCTGGGGGAGGGGCGCCCGCCATTGCTGAGGCTTAAGTAGGTAAACAAAGCCCCTGGGAAGCTCGAACTGGGTGGAGCTCACAGCAGCTCAAGGAAACCTGCCTGTCTCTGTAGACTCCACCTCTGGGGACAGGGCACTGCTAAACGACAAAAGGGGAAGCAGCAGAAACCTGTGCAGACGCAAAAGACTCTGTCTGACAGCTTTAAAGAGAGCAGTGGATCTCCCAACACGGAGGTTGAGATCTGAGAACGGACAGACTGCCTGCTCAAGTGAGTCTCTAAACCCTGAGTAGCCTAACTGGGAGACATCCCCCACTAGGGGCAGTCTGACACCCCACACCTCACAGGGTGGAGTACACCCCTGAGAGGAAGCTTCCAAAGTAAGAATCAGACAGGTACACTTGCTGTTCAGCAATATTCTATCCTCTGCAACCTCTGCTGCTGATACCCAGGCAAACAGGGTCTGGAGTAGACCTCAAGCAATCTCCAACAGACCTACAGCTGAGGGTCCTGACTATTAGAAGGAAAACTATCAAACAGGAAGAACACCTATACCAAAACCCCATCAGTTTGTCACCATCATCAAAGATCAGAGGCAGATAAAACCACGAAGATGGGGAAGAAGCAGGGCAGAAAAGCTGGAAATTCAAGAAATAAGAGCGCATCTCCCCCTGCAAAGGAGCGCAGCCCATCGCCAGCAACGGATCAAAGCTGGTCAGAGAATGACTTTGATGAAATGAGAGAAGAAGGCTTCAGTCCATCAAACTTCTCAGAGCTAAAGGAGGAATTACGTACACAGCGCAAAGAAACCAAAAATCTTGAAAAAAGAGTGGAAGAATTGATAGCTAGAATAATTAATGCAGAGAAGGTCATAAATGAAATGATAGAGATGAAAACCATGACACGAGAAATACGTGACAAATCCACAAGCTTCAGTAACCGACTCGATCAACTGGAAGAAAGAGTATCAGCAATTGAGGATCAAATGAATGAAATGAAGCGAGAAGAGAAACCAAAAGAAAAAAGAAGAAAAAGAAATGAACAAAGCCTGCAAGAAGTATGGGATTATGTAAAAAGACCAAATCTACTTCTGATTGGGGTGCCTGAAAGTGAGGGGGAAAATGGAACCAAGTTGGAAAACACTCTTCAGGATATCATCCAGGAGAACTTCCCCAACCTAGTAGGGCAGGCCAACATTCAAATTCAGGAAACACAGAGAACACCACAAAGGTACTCCTTGAGAAGAGCAATTCCAAGACACATAATTGCCAGATTCACCAAAGTTGAAATGAAGGAAAAAATCTTAAGGGCAGCCAGAGAGAAAGGTCGGGTTACCCACAAAGGGAAGCCCATCAGACTAACAGCAGATCTCTCGGCAGAAACTCTACAAGCCAGAAGAAGGTGGGGGCCAATATTCAACGTTCTTAAAGAAAAGAATTTTCAACCCAGAATTTCATATCCAGCCAAACTAAGTTTCATCAGTGAAGGAGAAATAAAATCCTTTACAGATAAGCAAATGCTTAGAGATTTTGTCACCACCAGGCCTGCCTTACAAGAGACCCGGAAGGAAGCCCTAAACATGGAAAGGAACAACCGGTACCAGCCATTGCAAAAACATGCCAAAATGTAAAGAGCATCAAAGCTAGGAAGAAACTGCATCAAATAATGAGCAAAATAACCAGTTAATATCATAATGGCAGGATCAAGTTCACACATAACAATATTAACCTTAAATGTAAATGGACTAAATGTTCCAATTAAAAGACACAGACTGGCAAACTGGATCAAGAGTCAAGACCCATCAGTCTGCTGTATTCAGGAGACCCATCTCACATGCAGAGGTATACATAGGCTCAAAATGAAGGGATGGAGGAAGATCTACCAAGCAAATGGAGAACAAAAAAAAGCAGGGGTAGCAATCCTAGTCTCTGATAAAATAGACTTTAAACCATCAAAGATCAAAAGAGACAAAGAAGGCCATTACATAATGGTAAAGGGATCAATTCAACAGGAAGAGCTAACTCTCCTAAATATATATGCACCCAATACAGGAGCACCCAAATTCATAAAGCAAGTCCTTAGAGACTTACAAAGAGACTTAGACTCCCATACAATAATCATGGGAGACTTCAACACTCCATTGTCAACATTAGACAGATCAATGAGACAGAAAGTTAACAAGGATATCCAGGAATTGAACTCATCTCTGCACCAAGTGGACCTAACAGACATCTATAGAACTCTCCACCCCAAATCAACAGAATATACATTCTTCTCAGCACCACATTGCACTTATTCCAAAATTGACCACATAATTGGAAGTAAAGCACTCCTTAGCAAATGTAAAAGAACAGAAATTATAACAAACTGTCTCTCAGACCACAGTGCAATCAAACTAGAACTCAGGACTAAGAAACTCAGTCAAAACCGCTCAACTACATGGAAACTGAACAACCTGCTCCTGAATGACTACTGGGTACATAACGAAATGAAGGCAGAAATAAAGATGTTCTTTGAAATCAATGAGAACAAAGATACAACATACCAGAATCTCTGGGACACATTTAAAGCAGTGTGTAGAGGGAAATTTATAGCACTAAATGCCCACAAGAGAAAGCAGAAAAGATCTAAAATTGACACTCTAACATCACAATTAAAAGAACTGGAGAAGCAAGAGCAAACGCATTCAAAAGCTAGCAGAAGGCAAGAAATAACTAAGATCAGAGCAGAACTGAAGGAGATAGAGACACAAAAAACCCTCCAAAAAATCAATGAATCCAGGAGTTGGTTTTTTGAAAAAATCAACAAAATTGACAGACCGCTAGCAAGACTAATAAAGAAGAAAAGAGAGAGGAATCAAATAGGCGCAATAAAAAATGATAAAGGGGATATCACCACCGACCCCACAGAAATACAAACTACCGTCAGAGAATACTATAAACACCTCTATGCAAATCAACTAGAAAATCTAGAAGAAATGGATAATTTCCTGGACACTTACACTCTTCCAAGATTAAACCAGGAAGAAGTTGAATCCCTGAATAGACCAATAGCAGGCTCTGAAATTGAGGCAATAATTAATAGTCTATCAACCAAAAAAAGTCCAGGACCAGATGGATTCACAGCTGAATTCTACCAGAGGTACAAGGAGGAGCTGGTACCATCCCTTCTGAAACTATTCCAATCAACTGAAAAAGAGGGAATCCTCCCTAACTCATTTTATGAGGCCAACATCATCCTGATACCAAAGCCTGACAGAGACACAACAAAAAAAGAGAATTTTAGACCAATATCCCTGATGAACATCGATGCAAAAATCCTCAATAAAATACTGGCAAACCGGATTCAGCAGCACATCAAAAAGCTTATCCACCATGATCAAGTGGGCTTCATCCCTGGGATGCAAGGCTGGTTCAACATTCACAAATCAATGAACGTAATCCAGCATATAAACAGAACCAAAGACAAGAACCACATGATTATCTCAATAGATGCAGAAAAGGCTTTTGGCAAAATTCAACCGCCCTTCATGCTAAAAACACTCAATAAATTCGGTATTGATGGAATGTACCTCAAAATAATAAGAGCTATTTATGACAAACCCACAGCCAATATCATACTCAATGGGCAAAAACTGGAAAAATTCCCTTTGAAAACTGGCACAAGACAGGATGCCCTCTCTCACCACTCCTATTCAACATAGTGTTGGAAGTTCTGGCTAGGGCAATCAGGCAAGAGAAAGAAATCAAGGGTATCCAGTTAGGAAAAGAAGAAGTCAAATTGTCCCTGTTTGCAGATGACATGATTGTATATTTAGAAAACCCCATTGTCTCCGCCCAAAATCTGCTTAAGCTGATAAGCAACTTCAGCAAAGTCTCAGGATACAAAATTAATGTGCAAAAATCACAAGCATTCTTATACACCAGTAACAGCCAAACAGAGAGCCAAATCATGAATGAACTTCCATTCACAATTGCTTCAAAGAGATTAAAATACCTAGGAATCCAACTTACAAGGGATGTCAAGGACCTCTTCAAGGAGAACTACAAACCACTGCTCAGTGAAATAAAAGAGGACACTAACAAATGGAAGAACATACCATGCTCATGGATAGGAAGAATCAATATCTTGAAAATGGCCATACTGCCCAAGGTTATTTATAGATTCAATGCCATCCCCATCAAGCTACCAATGACTTTCTTCACAGAATTGGAAAAAACGGCTTTAAAGTTCATATGGAACCAAAAAAGAGCCCGCATTGCCAAGACAATCCTATGTCATAAGAACAAAGCTGGAGGCATCACGCTACCTGACTTCAAACTATACTACAAGGCTACAGTAACCAAAACAGCATGGTACTGGTACCGAAACAGAGATATAGACCAATGGAACAGAGCAGAGTCCTCAGAAATAATACCACACATCTACAGACATCTGATCTTTGACAAACCTGAGAGAAACAAGAAATGGGGAAAGGATTACCTGTTTAATAAATGGTGCTGGGAAAATTGGCTAGCCGTAAGTAGAAAGCTGAAATTGGATCCTTTCCTTACTCCTTATACGAAAATTAATTCAAGATGGATTAGAGACTTAAATGTTAGACCTAATACCATAAAAACCCTAGAAGAAAACCTAGGTAGTACCATTCAGGACATAGGCATGGGCAAGGACTTCATGTCTAAAACACCAAAAGCAATGGCAGCAAAAGCAAAAATCGACAAATGGGATCTAATTAAACTAAAGAGCTTCTGCACAGCAAAAGAAACTACCATCAGAGTGAACAGGCAACCTACAGAATGGGAGAAAATTTTTGCAATCTACTCATCTGACAAAGGGCTAATATCCAGAACCTACAAAGAACTCAAACAAATTTACAAGATAAAAACAAACAACCCCATCAAAAAGTGGGCAAAGGATATGAACAGACATTTCTCAAAAGAAGACATTCATACAGCCAACAGACACAAGAAAAAATGTTTATCATCACTGGCCATCAGAGAGATGCAAATCAAAACCACAATGAGATACCATCTCACACCAGTTCGAATGGCGATCATTAAAAAGTCAGGAAACAACAGGTGCTGGAGAGGATGTGGAGAAATAGGAACACTTTTACACTGTTGGTGGGATTGTAAACTAGTTCAACCATTATGGAAAACAGTATGGTGATTCCTCAAGGATCTAGAGCTAGATGTACCATATGACCCAGCCATCCCACTACTGGGTATATACCCAAAGGATTATAAATCATGCTGCTATAAAGACACATGCACACGCATGTTTATTGCGGCACTATTCACAATAGCAAAGACTTGGAATCAACCCAAATGTCCATGTGACAGACTGGATTAAGAAAATGTGGCACATATACACCATGGAATACTATGCAGCCATAAAAAAGGATGAGTTTGCATCCTTTGTAGGGACATGGATGCTGCTGGAAACCATCATTCTTAGCAAACTATCACAAGAACAGAAAACCAAACACCGCATGTTCTCACTCATAGGTGGGAACTGAACAATGAGATCACTTGGACTCGGGAAGGGGAACATCACACATCGGGGCCTCTCATGGGGAGGGGGGAGGGGGGAGGGATTACACTGGGAGTTATACATGATATAAATGACGAATTGATGGGTGCTGACGAGTTGATGGGTGCAGCACACCAACATGGCACAAGTATACATATGTAACAAACCTGCACATTATGCACATGTACCCTAGAACTTAAAGTATAATAAAAATATATATATATATTGAATAGTGAAGAGAATGGATATCTTTTTTCTTGTTCCTAATCTCAGAGAGAAAAACATTCTAAAGAATTCTGTATTTTATCATTAAGTATGCTGTTACCTGGAGATATTTTGTAGATACCTTTATCAGATTAAGAAAGTCTCTTTGGGCCAGGTGCAGTAGTTCACACCTGTAATCCCAGAACTTTGAGAGGCCAAGGCAGGAGGACAGCTTGAGTTTGAGGCCAGACTGGGCAACACGGTGAAGTCCTATCTTCACAAGGAATACAAGAATTAGCCAAGTGTGGTTCCATGTCCCTGTGGTCCCAGCTACTTGGGAGGCTGGGGTGGAAGGATCGCTTAAGCCCAGGAGAGCCACTGTACTCCTGCAATCCTGCCTCTCACTCTCACTTTGAATAGATTGAGACCCTGAGACCCTGTCTTAAAAAAAAAAAAATAAAGTATTTTTCTATTCCTAGTTTTCCGAGAGGTGTTTTTGTTGTTGTTGTTGTTGTTAAATCATGAATAGGTGTTGAATCTTATCAAATGCTCTTTATACATCTATTAAGATGAGTATATAATTTTTCTTCTTTGTTCTGATAACATGACAAGTTACAATGACAGATTCTTCAATGTTAAATCACTCTTACATTCCTAGAGTAAATCTTAGTTGATCATGATGTAGCATCCTTTTCAATTTGCTAATATGTTGCTTAGGATTTTTGCACATTTGTTCATAAGACTGGTGTGTACTTTTCCTTTCTTGTAGTGTCCTTGCCAAGTATCATTATCAAGGATATTCTGAGGCTGGGCATGATAACTCAGGCCTGTAGTCCCAGTACTTTGGGAGGCTGAGGCAGGCAGATGACTTGGGTCCAAGAGTTTAGGACCTGCCTGGCCGGCGTGGCAAAGCCCTATCTCTACAAAAAAAAAACACTAAAATTGGCTGGGCGTGGTGGTGCGGACCTGTAGTCCCAGCTACTCAGGAGGCTGAGGCAGGAGAATTGCTTGGAATCGGGAGGTGGATGTTGCAGTGAGCTGATATCGCACCACTGTACTCCAGCATGGGTGACAGAGTGAGACCTTGTCTCAAAACACATACACACACACACACACACACACACACACACACAAGAAAATTAGAAAATATTTGGAACTAAATGATAATTAAAATATGGTGTGTCAAAATTTATATGACAAGCTAAAGCAACAGTCAGGAGGAAATTTAAGAAACTAAAAAATAGTCTTACAAAAACTGTTGCAGAGTGTATACAGACAGAATATAATTTTTTTTTTTTTTTTAGACAGTGTCTTGCTTTGTCACCCAGGCTGGAGTGTGGTGGAGCGATCTCTGCTCACTTCAATCTCCACCTCCCAATTTCAAGTGATTCTTTCACCTCACCGTACCGAGTGGCTGGGATTACGGGCCCGCACCATCACGCCTGGCAAATTTTTGTACTTTTTGTGGAGATGGAGTTTTGCCGTGTTGGCTAGACTTGTCCTGAACTACCTGCCTCAGGTGATCTGCCTGCCTCAGCCTCCCAAAGTGGTGGGATTACAAACTGTTTTCTAATTTTCATTGTGAGTTCTTTCTTAACATGAGTTATGTGGAAATATGTTGCTTAATTTCCAGACATTTGTGGATTCTCTTGTTGATTTTTTTTTATTTCTAATTTAATTTCTCTGTAGTATTAATATGTACTAATATAAATATTATATATATATACACACACACTAATATATTACATTCCTCTTTCCCCTGTCTCATAATCTGTTTTGCCAGGATGGTAGACGAGCTTCTGAACTCTGTTGGACATTAAATAATGTGCACATTAAATAAATTTGTATGCCATTTCTCCAAAAATAAAAAATAAAAAATAAAAAAATAAATGGCATATGCTGAGAATACTGGCTTGGCCAAGTCACATTTGCAGGAATCCTAGGCAATCAAGAATTCTGAGCAGACATTCCTCCCCTGAAAAAGACATAGCACTGAGGACAAATGATCAGGAAATGTCTGGTCCCTGCTCGCTTGATGCGAAGCCACCCTGAGAGCACTGTGGGAGTGGCTGGGCTGGAATCCAGAACTCAGACTACAGAATAGCAACATGGAGCTGCAGCAGCAGAGGTGGCCCCGCCTCAAGGCCCTGATTGTCCCCGACTCTGCAGGAGAACTTGATGTTGGAAGTCAGCCTGCCCTTCACTCCCAGGCTGGGCTGAGGCACCTGAGGCTGCCAGGATTTCAGTAGAAAGCCTGGGGCCAGATCCTTCACAGAAGACTGAAGAAGACAGGAGAGGGTAGATTTGCAGTGCTGGGTCTCCATTCCCTTCAGGGCAAACCAGCCACAAGCAGGAATGAGTGTGCAGCATGCCTAACACAGTGCCTGACAGAGTGACAAATGTCCATCCCCTGGCACTCCACCACCTAGTCTTCTTCCTTTAGCATGTAAGGTGGCCAGGCAGGGTCACACATTTACAGAGCAACTCTGCTCTCCAGGGAAAACCATTTGGCATGGGCTCCTGGAGTGTCTCATAATTCCTAGAAACCAGTGATGAAGCTGTGCCTGAGATCCAGGTACCAAGACACATCCTGTACATTCTGTGAAGATGAGGAATCTTGCAGGACAAACAGGCTTGGTGGTCCAGGGCCTCTCTGGCACCCTGGTTGAAAGAAGGGAGCCTGCACATTGCTCCTTGGGTTCTCCATGAACAAGCTATTCTGGCTACGGAAGGCTCTCTGGGCTCTTGGGACTTCCTGAGATTGGTAATTTATAAAGAAAGGAGTTTATTTAGCTCATAGTCTGCAGGCTGTACACGAAGTGTGGTGCCAGCATCTGCTTCTGAGGAGGGCCTCAGGAAGCTTATAGTCACAACAGAAGGCAAAAGGGGAACAAACATGTCACATGATGAGAGGCAGCAAGAGACAGAGAAGGGGGAGGTCCCAACCTCTTTTAAGCAACCAGATCTCCTGTGAACCAACTGAGGAAGAGCTCACTCATCACCAAGGGGATAGTTTGACTCCTTCAAACAGATCATGTACTGACTCCAGAGGAAGCTCCGCAGGCAGCCTTTCTGGTTGCTGGTGCTATAGACCCTCGCAGGAGTGAATTTAACATCTATTCTGTTCCCAAGTGACCCTGAAGTTCCATGGTACATAACAATTTTTGTCAGAGTCTTGTGTGCTGAGATGTTCTCAACTGGGGGCAAGATCTACAGACAGAAAGTGGCCTGGACAGGGTTTATTAATGCCTCTGCTCATTGCTGGGCTCTGAGCTAATGGTCCTGGGTGAGAGGAAGGTCCTCAGGTGGGAGGTGAAGCATCTGCGAACTTTGCAGTTCATGTCTGTGGCCTTGAAAAGAGGCTCGTGCCTCTTCAGAAACCATGGAGCTGGCATGGACATGAGCTTTCACATCACATCAGTAGTTTCTCCACACATTTCTGTCATCTCAAGAGTGAGTGGCTGTTAGGATCTAACTGCTTTTTGAGGGCTTGTTGACTAACAGGCCTTCTCCACCCATGGCACCTGAATGGATCAAGGCAGGAGAGTGGGTGTGGACAGAAGAAAGAATGCTTTATCTTTTCCTCTATTCACCAAAACAAGCCACACTGGTACCCAAAAATGCTATACATTAAACGTATTGAATTTGTCAAATCTGTGGGTGAGGCTGCAACACCCTGGGCAGTGGGGAAGCAGAAGCAAGTAGGCCATGGTTCCAGCTCCAGTGCAATTCAGGGTCCCGTGTATTGCATTTCCTCAACTAAGGCCAAAGTCCGTAAATGCCAATAAGAGCTGGAAGCAAAGTGCTAAGCAAGGCAAAGATGAAGTTTTAACTCTGAAAGGGCAGGATGTTGAAGGGCAGGGGTCCAGGTCCAGGTCTCCTTCAATCTGTGGCAGGACATGAATTCCCGGCATCAATATGGTGGCCAATTGTTTCATCTGCCTAGAGCCCAGCTCCTCTCTTTCAGTCGCAGCATCTTGGTTCTCCATTGAGGAAATTTTTTTTCTTTAATCCCTGTCCACGTGAGCATCTTGCCCCTTGCCCCTCCCCTTTTACCTGAGCCCCAGCTGGAGGAATCATTAATCAGTGTAGCCCATACCTCTGGCCACACTGACTTTCTCAGAGATGGACATGACTACATTCGTGAGATGAGACTTAGTCATGGCTGATATGGTTTGGATGTTTGTCCCCTCCGAATCTCATGTTGAAATGTGATTTCCAATGTTGGATCTGGGAGGGTGTCAGGCATGCATGCCTCAGTGACAATGTGGAGGGCCATCTGGGATGGTGATGCCCATAGTGCTGGTTCTCTGCCTAGAAATCTGCAAAGAAGCCCCAGAGCCCAACATGGCTCCCCTAGAAGTCCTGTGTACACAGAGCGCCCGATATGTAAAGGGCCGCCCCTACCCTGGACTGTGCCTGATGCCCACAGGGAGTGTCCCATCTTCTGCCTGCAAGACCACAGGGCTCTCAGCCTTGCTGTGGAGGAGCCCAACCCCAGCCGTCTCCCAAGCAGGGTGGCTGAGGAGGGAGTTGCCTCAACAGGCCCTGGTAGGTACCCAGGGAGAGGAGCTGGAGCCCCCTCATCATTGTAGACTGGCTTTATTCTACCCTCCATTCCCTGGGCAGTTGTTAGCAAAGAGCCCTGGCCGTGCACCCAACTTCTGATGTGGCAGTCAGACCTGGCAGGGACACAAGGCTTCCAGCAAGGGATGGCAGCTTCACCCCAGGGCAAGCCCAGGAGGCCCCAAGCAGCTCATCACTAGAGCACGAGGTCTCCAGATGCCAGGGTGCCCACCCAGCCTGTGCTTCCTGCTGTGAGGCTGTCACACTTGAGCCAACCGCTCACAGAGACATCGAGGGAGGAAACACATGCAGATAGGAGAGATCGGACAGCACGCGGTTCAAAGGATGCCCCAGGCAGTAAGAAGCAAAGCAGCCCAGGCCTGGTCTGCCCTGGATAGGTTCCGCAAAGAGAGCAGCTCCTATCCCTACGATGTCTTCGTTTCACTATGGACACACGGTCGGCCCCCGTGGCACCTAGGGCAGCACAGGTGCAATGAAGACAGCCAGAGGGGCTGGAGGTGTCAGCCACGCTTACACAGGTCACACCTGGTCCCGCTCAGATCCTCTGACCCCTTGCGTCTGCATTTCCCAAGTGCTACCTGGCTCTGAGAGGCTCACAGCATCAAGTCTGGGCTCTGTCCTTCCTCCACCAGGCCCACCCTGGGTCCCAGTGCTGACGTCCCTCTACTTGAGAGGGACGTTCTTTTTACTCTGCCCAGTCAATCTCTACTTTTCTTTCTTAATGTTCCAGCTGGCGTCACCTCCTTGTAAACCCTCCTCTAACACCCCAGCTAAGCAAGGTCTTCCTTCCTGGCACACAGAGCAGGTCTGTGTTGATTTTACACTAGGACACTTCACATTGTATTAGTTAGATGGTTACAAGGGCCTGTTACAAGGCCCTTGATTCCAATCCAGACCCCTCCCCTTATTCCTGGTAAGTGCCTGGAAGTGAGGCCCACAGTCAGGGTGGCTTGTGTGTGAGCGACTGCAGGAGTAAAGAGAGAAATAAGACATCTGCCCAGTTATTGGATCCATGATGGGGACGTTTTGCATCCTGGAAGCCATTTGTGGGGATTGCTGGGCAGGGTGTTCATGGCAACTGCAGAATTTCCAGTCATCATGGAAACTTCTAGAAGCACTGAGTGAGTGCCTGGTTGGATCCTGGAGTGGGGAGGATGTCTGTCTCAGCCTGAGGAGCACTGAGGAAGCTTCTGTTTTGTCCTCTCTGGTGGTGACCTTGCGAAGCATCCACCACATGTATGCCACAGGAAGGCAGGTGGCTGGGCAGTCCTGAGTTTCCCTCCACAACCCAGTGACCATGGGTTGAAGCAGTGCTGAGGGCCCCGGGCCCAGGGACCGGCAGTTTTGTGGCTCACACCCTTATCCGCTGACTCCACTGGGAGAGACAACTTGACGGTCCCACCCTTTTGCTGATCCACGTGAATTTGTGAGCGGTGACCTAGTTTCAGAATCAGTTAAAGGCCTATGAGCAAGGAGAAAAATAAGAGATGAGATGGTTACAAGTACACAGAGAAGCCAAAAGAGATCTGAGGACATTTTGAGAAGGAGAAACAGAGCTGAACGCAGACACTGGGCCTGGGATCAGCTCTATTCACAAGGTCACTCAGAGGCACAGGAGCAGGGGTTCGTGCTGGGTGACCCCAGGCCAGTCCCTTGACCACCCTGAGACTTAGTCTCTTTTCCCATAAGAAGGGCTACTATTTCACCTAATTATAATACAAATCCTTGCCCAGATTCTTTCCGGGATTATGAAAGGAGATGATCGATGTGAAATGGGATGCTTTTCTAAACAAAGGAGAGCTCAGAAAGTCGCAAAAGATAGTCACCTTTAATAAGATAAGGCTAGAGTATTATAAAATTGTGAGGTTTGGCCTAAATGTTAAATTCTAAAACTCTCTTTCTAAAATTTCCCTTTAAAGCAGATAGAAGTACAGTTTATTTAAGCAAGGGAATGACACAAAAAAAAAAATATGGAGAAAGCCTGTCTGCCTGCTCATCCCTGCCTGTCCCCTAGAGAACCACAGGCATCCCGACAGTTTCGAAATTAAATGTGGACTGTTTCTGCACTCATCCCTGTTCAGCAAATTCAACTTGGAAACACATTTCATTCAGACAGTGATTGTTAATGTGCTCATTTGATTTAGGGGCTAATGCTTTCCTTTGTGGCATAACTGGAAGAACCATTAAAGGAAAAAGTATTCAGTGATACTTGTTAAAGCACGGCAAGGCTGACTGCACTCAGGATCCTCTCAACAGGTATCCGGACCATGGGATTTTGCAGTGGGGAAGAGAAATTGACCTCAACTCCCAATACAGCAGTGGCAAGTGGGGTCTGACAGCCACGGAGGAGGGTGAGGATCAGTGGGTGGAAAATTCCCCGGAGGAAGTCAGGGGTCAGGGACAGTCTGGATAAACTGATCTCACAGGATTCTTGCTAAAGACAGACCAGGGTGATCAAATGTCACCTGGTGGATGGTGGCGGATGAGGAACCTGATCAGATATTGAGTAGCAGGTTGTGGCTAAATGGGCTGAGCAGTGTTCTTGCTGACACTGAATTTTACAAGGATATACACAGATGGGTCCGGGAGAAGGTTCTGGAGCCTAACTAAAGCTTGGTCAAGCAGAGAGTCTTCGTCAGAATGTGCCAGTGTGCAATGCCCTGAGCTCGCCTGGGTTCAGCCAGGATAAGAGAAGCCCTTCTATTTCCAGGCAACAGGGCAGCTGCTATGAGTGTGGCATTGACAAGCAGATTCCACTGTGATATTTTTAGAAAAAGGATTATGGAAAAGGTTGACAAGTCCTAGGACTCTCTGATCACCTTTATTCATATAGACAGGAACCCTGCAACCAATCTTTGCCAGGCCCCCACGTACCCGGGCTACCCTGCCAGTTTCCTGGAGTCGGCTCCCCAAATTGGCCATCCCTTGGTTTGGCTACAAGGTGTCAGTTTATGTCCCTTTTTTCTGTGTGATGGGGGAGGAATGATCCCTCTCCTCAGGGGACATTTCTCTATTATTATTATTATACTTTAAGTTCTGGGATACATGTGCAGAATGTGCAGATTTGTTACATAGATATACGCGTGCCGTGGTATTTTGCTGCACCCTTCAACCCATCATCCACATTAGGTATTTCTCCTAATGATATCCCTCCCCTAGCCCCTACCCCGAGACAGGCCCCGGTGTGTGATGTTCCCCTCCCTGTGTCCATGTGTTCTCATTGTTCAACTGTAACTTATGAGTGAGGAGTGAGGACATGCGGTGTTTGGTTTTCTGTTCCTGTGTTAGTTTGCTGAGAATGATGGTTTCCAGTTTCATCCATGTCCCTGCAAAGGACCTGAACTCGTCCTTTTTTATGGCTGCATAGTATTCCATAATGTATATGTGCTACATTTTCTTTATCCAGTCTATCATTGACGGACATTTGTGTTGGTTCCAAATCTTTGCTATGGTGAATAGTGCTGCAATAAACATACATGTGCATGTGTCTTTAGAATAGAATGATTTATAATCCCTTGGGTATATAGCCAGTAATGGGGTTGCTGGGTCAAATGATATTTCTGGTTTTAGATCCTTGAGTAACTGCCACACTGCCTCCCACAATGGTTGAACTAATTTACACTCCCACCAACAGTGTAAAAGCGTTCCTATTTCTCCACATCCTCTCCAGCATCTGTTGTTTCCTGACTTTTTAATAGTCACCATTTTAACCGTGTGAAATGTTATCTCATTGTGATTTTGATGTGCATTTCTCTAATGACCAGTAATGATGAGCTTTTTTTGGTATGTTTGTTGGCTGCATAAATGTCTTCTTTTGAGAAGTGTCTATTCATACCTTTCACTCACTTTTTGATGGGATTGTTGGTTTTTTTCTTGTAAATTTGTTTAAGTTCCTTATAGATTCTGGATATTAGCCCTTTGTCAGATGGATAGATTGCAAACATTTTCTCTCATTCTGTAGGTTGCCTGTTCACTCTGATGATAGTTTAGCTTTTGCTGTGCAGAAGCTCTTTAGTTTAATTAGATCCCATTTGTCAATTTTGGCTTTTGCTGCCATTGCTTTTGGTGTCTTAGTCATGAAGTCGTTGCCCATGCCTATGTCTTGAGTGGTATTGCCTATTCAAATCATGAGTGAACTCCCATTCACAATTGCTACAGAGGGAATAGAATACCTAGGAATACAGCTTACAAGGGATGTGAAGGACCTCTTCAAGGAGAGTACAAACCACTGCTCAGGGAAGTAAGAGAGGACACAGACAAATGGAAAAACATTCCATACTCATGGATAGGAAGAATCAATATCGTGAAAATGGTCATACCGCCCAAAGTAATTTACATTCAGTGCTATCCCCATCAAGCTACCATTGACATTCTTCACAGAATTAGAAAAAACTACTTTAAATTTCATAGAGAACCAAAAAAGAGCCCATATAGCCAAGACAATCCTAAGCAAAAAGAACAAAGCTGGAAGCATCATGCTACCTGACTTCAAACTACACAACAAGGCTACAGTAACTGTAACAGCATGGCACTGGTACCAAAACAGATATATAGACCAACGTAACAGAACAGAGGGCTCGGAAATAACACCACACATCTACAATCATCTGATCTTTGACAAACCTGACAAAAACAAGCAATGAGGAAAGGATTCCCTATTTAATAAATGGTGTTGGGAAAACTGGCTAGCCATATGCAAAAAACTGAGACTGGACCCCTTCTGTACACCTTATAAAAAATTAACTCAAGATGGATTAAAGACTTAAATGTAAGACATAAAACCATGAAAACTTTAGGGGACATTTCTTGTGATGAGTGTTTAAATACTCCACCAGAGGCAGGCTGGCTTTTCCCGATCTGACCTCCAGGGCTATGCTTCTTTGGGGGTACTTTTTTCTTTCATCATGTATGGCCTTTGAGCTGAATCAAACAAATGGTATAACATTCTGTAATACTTTATTTAGTCTTAAATCTATTTTAATTTATGTGAAACATGCTAGCTTTGCCTCTCAAAGGTTTGCTGGCATTTTCAATGTGTATGTCTCAGAGTATCAGCTGAGAATAGTGTGGCCACAGTCTAAAGCATTGGTGACAAAAATTATTTTACTCATTCTTTTATTTACTCTTTAGTCTGCAAAAGTTATTGAATGTTTCTATGTTCCAGGCTCTGTTTTAGGTATTGAGGTTTCAGCAGTGACCCAAACTAGCAAAAACTCTAGCTACATGGAGGTCACATTCTAGGAAGGACCAGCACACCCCAAGTGGGTAAAACATGGAGGGTGTCAGGTGGTGATGAGTGCTATGGAAAAAAATGAAGGAGAGAAAACAGGGATGGTTTAGAGTAGGGTTTGCTATTCTAGAAGAGTGGTCAGTGAAGGTCTTCCTGAGAAGCTGATATTTAAACAAAGACCCAGAGCTGAGGGATGGAGCTCTGCAGGTCTCTGGATGGTCTGATCTATTTCAGGAGCTCACTGAATGACGTTCCCTGTGTGTCAAACATTGCTCTGGCAAGTAGGATCTAAAGACTGAGGAGCCAGAGCCTGTACCCTACTTCTGCTCATGTGCAAAATTTAAAAGATGCTGCCCACGCATCACCTCCAGGTACCATGTAATGATCATGTAATGATTCTGTGATGACACACTGGGTCAAAGCAGGGCTGATTGGTACCCGGAGGTGATGCGTGGGCAGCATCTTTTAAATTTCCAAGACTTCAAAGGGCTTCAGTGAAGGAGGAGTGTCTCCCTGCAGCTCTGGGACATCCTGGAACACCTCAAAGTCTTAACTGTTAAATTTTCAGCTTATTTAATTACCAAGTAATGTAAATTGCAAAGGCATCATTCTCTTTCCTAATATTTTTTGGATTTTTCATCCTACCCCAGAGGACAGGGTGGAGTCAGAGGTGAGCTGAGGGGTGGGTGCATCTGAGGTGAGGCTCAGCACTGCAGGGGTCTGGGGTGGGTAGCATCAGGACCTCAGCACTCAGGAATGGCTTGCTTTAGATGTGCTCTTGGAGACAAAGGCTACACCCTGACCCAGGTCTCTAGAGGAAAGGAGGGCTGTTTTAAAGACACCTATGGTGGCATGCAAAGCAGCAAAGCGTCAGGAACAGAGTCGCTCCAAGAAACTGCTTCCTTTCTTTGTTAAATTTTCTATTCATTTTCATCATTGACCTGAACAGCTTCACCATACAGTCTGTAGATAATTCAGCAGGAGCTAGTTGGGGAATGTTTAATGTGTACTTTCACTGGGGCAAAGATCTCTTGTAAGATAGGGGATTCGACTTTTTAAAAGCTAATGTAGGAATGCTGGTTGTAGCAGCTGCTTTGACACCACACCACATCTCCTGCATTTAGCTGCAGCTGTGGGAATAGCCCATGCCAGCTGCTGGTTCCCTACTAACAGTGTAGCTTTGCCCTGGGGACTGCTCTGCTGCCCCGGCCCTGGGCACTCACTCAACCTCAGGGAGCGCAGACCAGAAGAGCTGCCGCCTTCAAGCAGTGAGCACCTGGAGGTCAGCATCCACATCCTGTTCTCCGTCTCTGAAGGACCATGCTGGGGTATGTTCCACAGGCTTCTCAGCCAGAACGTAGCTGGATGGAGCCCTGATTATCTGCAGAGAAAGCTAGCTGTGAATTCACCCTTCCCTGGCTTTTCTGCTTTTCTTATTCCCTCCTCTACTCTGGCTCCTGCTTCCTGGGATCCTGCCTCAGATGTCTGCCTGTAGCCAAATCCTCCTTGCAGGGCCTGCTTACAGGGGGATTCAAAAAGAACCATGACCACGGCTGCATTATGAGGACACACTCCCAAGGAGCAAACACTAGAAGTTTCATGTATGATTCATGAGAAAGTGAAGAAGTCCTACTAACATTACTGATAATTAATAGATGATGAAGGCTTGTATGTGTCTTTTTGCTATGTTTTGTGGGAAATCTAGGGATTTATGATGGTCTTCAGACATATCTTATGACTTTTAAATGTCAACTATAGATGAAAACACATCTCAACAAAAAGTAAGATAATAACTTGAATCCTACAGTACATGAAATTATCATTCACCAGGACCCAAAGTGATGTATCCTGGGGACAAAAGGTTAATATTAAGAAATGTAAAAAATAGAACGTAAGTAAAGCCAAAAAGACGCTGAAGTAATTAGATAAAAATCAACATTCATTTTTTCATTCTAGGAAAAGAAGTCCTAGAAAGGTAAGAAAAAAATGTATCCTTTTGGGCCGGGTGCGGTGGTTCACACCTGTAATCCCAGTACTTTGAGAGACTAAGACAGGCGGGTCACAAGATCAAGAGATCGAGACCATCCTGGCCAACATGGTGAAACCCCATCTCTCCCGAAAATACAAAAATTAGCTGGGCATGGTGGCAGGCACCTGTAGTCCTAGCTCCTCGGGAAGCTGAAACAGGAGATTCCCTTGAACCCGGGAGGAGGAGGTTGCAGTAAGCCGAGATTGCACCACTGCACTCCAGCCTGGCGACAGCGTGAGACTATGTCTCAAAAATAAAAATAAAAAAAAAAAAATAAAAGTATCCTTTTGGCCATGTATTTTAGTAAACTGTATACTTTTACAATCAAATCATCATATAGCTTCTAAAACAAAAATGAGCAAAGAGACTAGGGTTAGCTACCTATCACCATTATAATTTTACAGTGTCTGGAGGTCAATTAAACAAGATATGAATTATAAATTAAAAGACAATTTGGGGGAAGAACACTTTAATTTTTTATTTTAATGATGCTCAAGACTATCAAATCTCTGGGAATAAAACACTTTAATGAAATGGCCAAAATTGTTTAAAAGGATAGATTTTCAAGCAGTAATTACAAGCAACAATGAAGGAATACAGTAGAAATGGAGATGTCGTTTATCATATATAAAAGCACCCTAAATCTCTAGTGATAATATGTCTGATGAGGTATGCACAAGGTCTAAATGCTGAAAATTAGACACCCATTTCTCCAGAGATGTGAAAGAGTGTTTGGACAAACGCAGAAGCATCAAGGCCCTCTAAATACTTCAACAAGGATTTTCATGCAATTCCCATGAAAGCATCCATAGAAAACTTTTTTGGAAAATCAAACCTTATAAAGCATCCATATCTATAATATAGAGAGCTGCAAGAAGAGGAGTAGCTCCAACTCGGATGTTCCATGTGGTGAGAGTCGAGCATGGCCTCTTTGGGAATACAGAGGCCTTGCCAATCTCAGCAAGAGCAGTTTTTGGGGGTGGGGGTGGGTGCCACTATAGAGGCAGGGAGAGGTCAAGGACAGAAGTCTATATTCCTCAGCCCCTCTCCTCTTTTCCCACATATACATCCATATATACACACACATATATATGTATATTTGCATGTATATGTATATACATATATACGTTTATGTGTATATATGTATAAACGTACATATGTATATACGTATACGTATATATACATATGTGTGCGTGTGTGTGTATATATACACATATAGATACATATAGATTCGTGTGTGACTTAGGAGGGATACTTCTGAGAAATGCATCCTTGGGTGATTTCATCATTGTGTGAACCCCACAGAGTGACACACAAACCTAGCTGGTGCAGCCGCTACACCCCCAGGCTCTATGCTACAACCTATTGTTGCTCCTGGGCTACAAACCTGCACAGGGTATGATTGCACTCAGTACTGTAGACAGTTATAACACAGTGGTGAGTATGTGTGTATCTAAATATATCTAAGCATTGAAAAGGTACAGCAAAGATTTAAAAAATGGCACACCCCTATGGAGCACTTACCATGAATGGAGCTTGCAGGACTGGAAGTTGCTCTGGGTAAGTCACTGGGTGGGTGGTGAGTGAATGTGAAGGCCTAGGACATTACTGTACACTACTATGGGCTACACTAAATTTATTTTTAAAATTCCTTTTTTTGATAGTAAATTAACTTTACTTATTGTAACTTTTTACTTTACAAATTTTTAAACTTTTATTTTTTTAACTTTTTGACTTTGTTGTAATAACACTTAGCTTAAAACACAAACACATTGTATAGCTGTACAAAAATATTTTCTTTCTCTATATCCTTATTCTATAAACTTTTTTTATTTCTTTTTTTTTTTACTTTTTAAACTTTTTTTTTTGGTTAAAAACTAAGATATGAACACACACATTAACTTAGGCCTACACATGGTCAGGATCATCAATATCACTGTCTTCCTCCTCCACATCTTCTCCCACTGGAAGGTCTTCAGGGGAAATAACACTCATGGAGCTGTCATCTCCTATGGTAATGATGCCTTCTTCTAGAATCCCTCCTGAAGGACCTGCCTGAGGCTGTTTTACAGTTAACTTTAAAATAGAAGAAGCACACTCTAAAATAACAATAAAATGTATACCATAATAAATACATAAGCCAGTAACACAGTCATTTATTATCAAGCGTTACATACTGTACATATTTGTATGTGCTCTACTTTATACGACTGGCATCTCAGTAGGTCCGTTTATACTAGCACATACATGTGTGTTTATATAGCACACACATATATATATATAGACACACACACAAATACACACACATATGTAAAACTTATTCAAGTTAGACAATGACATAGAAGAAATAAAAGTTCCCCTTGACCCTATCACCATCCTAAACTTCTGTCTGAAGATGGCCAACTCTTTTAATCAGCTATATATCTTTTATGTTTTATCTCTAAATTAACACAGACTATAAAACTACATACTTTTGTGCTGTGTTTTTCTTAATTTTATATTCTGCAGTATGTGTGATTCAGAGCCTATTCAGTCATTTCCTTATGGGTAGACAAATAGCATGTTTCCAGCTGTTTTCTTCTGCAGTGTTGTAAGCAATGATCTTGCACGTGTCTCCGAGTGTTACTTTTCTGGAGAGTGAACTGGAGGCTGGGTTTTCTCAGGCAAGCAGGAGGTAGGAGTCTCTGCAGGTGGAGGGAGGATGGGGGAGAAGTAAGTGTTGCTGGGGAGGCACTGGACCATTTCTGAGGAGCAATGGATGGGCAACTGAAGCAAGTGAAAGGGCTGCTGAGACCAGGTCCTAGGCTTGTCCACGGCAGGGCAGGGGGTGTGGCAAGGTAGGGTAGGGTAGGAGGTAGGGTGGTGGCTATAGGTCCTGACTAGGAGCAGCCCTTGGTCCTGAATCCAGCTCCTCTGAGGCCCAGGAGCCATCTCACTTCTTTCCCCAGGCAGGCAGACAAGGGTTGCAGTTCTCAAAGTGAGGCCTCTAGACCAGCAGCCCCAGCAGTGCTGGAGAACTTATTAGAATGCACATTCTTGGGTCCCACCCTCGAGTCAGGAGCTCCTGGAGTGGGCCCACCCATGTGCCCTTTGAGGAGCCTTCGAGGTGATGTTAATGCACACTAATGTCTGAGAACCCCTGCTTAAAAGCTCCATGGAGACTCAGCAACACACACATAGATTATTACTTCTTCCTCTGGGTGCCTTTTCCCAACCTTCTCCTTAGTTTCTAACATGTTTTGATGTTTAGGGTTTATCTAACACTGCTCCATACATGCTTTTGATCAGGGGACCTGTACCAGTTTGTGGCCTGTTAGGAACTGGGCTGCACAGCAGGAGGTGAGCCATGGGCGAGGGAGCATTACAGCCTGAGCTCAGCCTCCTTTCAGATCAGTAGCAGCATCAGATCCTCATAGGAGAGCGAACTCTGTTGTGACCTGTGCGTGCGAGCGATCTAGATCGTGCACTCCTTATGAGAATCTAATGCCCAATAATCTGAGGTAGAACAGTTTCATCCTGAAACCCTAAGCCTGTGCCCCCTCCCATGCGCCCCCACCCATGGAAAAATTGTCGTCCACAAAACCAGTCCCTGGTGCCAAAAAGTTGGGGACCACTACTCTTGGTTGCCGCCACATTATTATTTCCAGGAAGGAATAATTATGCCTGGCTGGGGATCCTGGAGATTAAGCAGTTGCCCAAGAGGCCACAGCTCATTGGCAAGTGCAGGGCTGTCTCCATGTCCTGGCCAGCAGACCCTAAACATCATGGGGACCTCAGGACAGCTGGGTTCCCCAGTCACAGACTAGTTCACACAGTCTGGTCCCCGCTGATCCTCCCTGACCGGACCAGACTGGGCTAGGAGGATAAAGACCCAAATCTCTTTTCTTTATCCTACTGTGAAATTGCAAAGAAAAACTCTTCTTTGCTCTGTCCAGTTGACACTTTGTCAGCTCTTGGAGTGACCAGGGACAGGCCAGGGCCTGGAAAGCAGAGTCATTTCCAGGGGATAGGGACGAGGTAGGGACAGTAACTATCCCCATGTGTCCACCCAGCTGTGCCATCCCTGTGGGCTGCTCCCTTCCCAGGACTGGCCGGCTGGGCTGAGGCAGTTTGAGGGGTGTCCCCTGGCTCTTCAGATTCATAGTCAGCCTCTTGCTATGGCAAGGCTGGGGAGGGGCCGTTTTACACAGACCCTTCCTGACACTCAGTGCCCCACCCCACCTGCCCATGCATTCTAGAATCAGCTCTACAGTGAGGGCTTGTTCTGCTTCAACTCTGTGAGAGGAGAGGTGTCCTGGTACTGGCACCACTGCTGCCTCCCCGCCCTCCCTGGGCCCTCCTCAGGACAGGGTTCTGGGGTGAGAAGTACATGTGCAGAACAGCCCCCAAGACAGGCTGCTGGAGCATCAGAACCTGTCACCTGAAGACCCATCTCACAGGCTGTTGTCAGGGCCAGAGGGCGGACACTGCAGGGGTGTCAGTGGGGGCTGCCCCACGGAGGCACTAGTGACAGAGCCACTGGACTTCCTGAGCAGCTTCGGTCTGCTCTGTGATCTCTGCAAATCCCTGGACAGACATTTTTCTGGCGCTGCTGCTGAGGTTTGCTCAGCAGAGACGGCCCTGGCCGACAGCTGGAGATACGCAGGTAACAAATCACCTGCTGCAATAACACTCAGAAAAATAAGAGTGAAGGAGGGGAAATAAAGTTCATTATCTTCTTACAAAATATGTGGAAATGTTTGAATGTGGAAAGTGATACCGGGAACTGGATCCAGGCTGGTAAGTGTCCTGGAGTCTACACAGCATGGAGAACTTCCACAGGCCAAAGCATCCGGGTGGTGCTGGGCCGTTTCTCTGGCTCACTATGGGGAATGGAAGAGCACCCAGACCCGTCTGGAGGGAAGTCCAGCAGTGCAAAGAGGCCCGAGAACTGCATTCTTCTCAAATCTCCATCCTGATTGTTAAAATGAGGCCCACCAGCTAGACTTCTCTTTTTCAAAGGAAAACAGTTTTCAAAATCACAAATATGGAAAGGAGAGCAAAAGGCAAGACGTATTCCATAGCGAGGACAATCGATTCCAAAGTTCTTACTGACTCAACTGTGAAGCCATCCAGAATAGGCAGATGGTAAGCGTCTATAACCAAATGCATTCGTTGAATTTAATTTAAACAGGAGAAGGAAGAAAAGAGTAATTTGCCCTTACAATGCAATTTAAAAATATTGATCTGGAATTTTTTGGCAATTGCTTCCGTGTACCCCAACTATCCTGGTGTCTCCTTCTGCTAATGGAAAATAAAGATAGGCAGCCTCTTCTCAATAACTCCTGAGTGGCTTCCTGAGCTACTCAGACATTTCAAATGTGCTAATGTTTTTCCAAAGAGATAAAACTGGGTGGTCTGGAGGGGAAGCTAAGCTCTAGTTTACATTACTCTCCAGAGGGCAAACGACAGCCCTGCCGCCGCTGCCCTTCTCTCCCCCTCTTTGGCAATTCTGCTATTGAGGTCTTTCATTCCTTTTCAGATTTTCTCTAGACCATGTGGTGGTTCTCCTGGTGGAATTGAGTTATTTACTTGTAGGTAAGATTAAACCTTAAACTCAATTACCCGTAGAATTCCAATGGTTTAATTTGGGCAACGGTTGGAGTGAAGTGGACGTGTGAAAACAGTCCTGGAGACAGCCCATTTATAACTGATCAGACAGCAAACCAGCAGATGCCAGCCAGCCTGGTGTGGTGCTGCGCGCTCCATCCATGGACGCACCCCCAGCACTGTGCACTTGCCTTGGAGGTGGGCTGGTGTTGGCGTTAAAGCTTAGGCATACTGGGGCTTGTCACCAGAAGGACTTGGGTGTGCTCATGTTTATTTTGGTTCCTGCCTTTCAATTAAAGTATAATACGTTGTTCCATTTTTTCAGTCACTTGTTTAATTGTGAGATTATGAGCTATCATAAAACCTTCATTGCTCTCATATTTCTTCTTGGCAAGGCAAAGAAAAGTTAATTTGGGATTAGCTCCAGAAGCATTTTGACGAGCCTTGCCACTATTTATCACTCCAAAGACACTGACAGCGCTAATGAATGTCTGGGTTTGTGTATCATTTTGTAAACACACAGCGCCCCCAAGGTGGTGCCAATTAAACTCCCAGTGAAGGATTAATGAGGGCCCATCTGAAAGAGGCAATGGTCCCTTCTGACAATTTCCAGGAGGCTTGGCCTGAACACAGCAGCAGTATGTGTGGCTTGCAGGAGGAATCTGTCCCTTCATGACCCCCACTGATGTGTGCGGGGGGGGCTTCTGCTCCCCAAAATGACATTGATCCCAGCTGCAGCTAAGAGTGTAGTGACGCGTGCAGGGCCCCGTACAGCCGGAGAAGAGGGCCGGTGCTGAGGCAGTCTCAGGCCAGCTGGGAACAGGGGTGGAGCTATCTGCCAAGGGAGGTGGGAGGAAAAAGATGAGGTGAACACCAGCTAGATTGCAAGGTGAGCTCTCACCTCAGCTGAGCAGGCCCAGGCTCCAGGGAGATGCAAGCGATCTGCCTTGGGCAATCAGTGAGACTGACAGATAGGGGTTCTGTTGGCTCCAGGCAGCTGGGTGACCTGTCACTCCACTTACAGGGAGGCAGCTGAAGGAGCTGTCTGTGCAGACTGTTTATTTTCAAACCTAGATTTATGTCTTGCTATTTGTTTGTAGTTCCTTCCTGTTAAAGTAACAATCTCAGACTTTGTCTCCCCATTCAGGCACCGAAGGACAAACAGCAATATTGTGTTGAAATGCTGTCAGGAGACTGAGAATCTGGGGTGGGGGCACCCTGACCCCAGAAATCATGTGCAGGAACCAGCTCTTCATCCCACACAGAGTCACCAGTCAACACCTCTTAAAGCCATGCCCCTCAAGATCATTTTCTCTCCAATTTTAGGACAGAACAAAAAGTTGACTGAAAGTCAAGGTTCAGCTGAAAGGTCTGATTCTCCCACACACATTTTACACAGAGACCCACGTGGCAAAGAAACAACCCAGCAGGATTGGACAGGTCGTGACCATCGCTGCTTTCCACCTTCCCTTTCCAACTCGAGGACACCAGGTCAGAGGCTCAGCTGCCTGCCAAAGTCGCCCAGCTACTGAAAGATGGCAAGGGAGGTGGAGCCCTGATGCCTCCAGGTCACTGCCCCCCAACTCCTGCAGGACCCTCAGCAAAGGCAGTGTTCTGTTCCCTAGGAACCCCACCCTGTGACACACTACACCATCAGCCATGGTCTCTTCTGCATCCATCTAGAAAATACTGGTACTCATTTACACAAGTGACGCAGGAATATATTTTTGTTACAAACTAATCAAATAATATAATAGAGCAAAAAACAGAATTTTCATTTTGTCTTCTACAGTCTATCTCCTTTCTAAGTCTTATAAAAAATGTTTAATATTTGCACATATCCACAAATGAGAATATGGGACAACTCTCCTTTCTCATATACTATTATGTCTTGGAGATTTTTTCCAACTTAACATATATAGATCACTCTTATTCTTTTCAAACTGTTGGGTAACTTATCACAATAGAAATATATTTTGATTTATCCATTCCCCCAATGATGGACATCCAGATTGCTTCCGTTATTTAAGTCAATATTTTACTGAGGTATAATTTTCATAGGGAAATATGCACAAATCATAAGAGTGCAGTTCAAAGAATTTTCACAAAGAGAACACTCAAAGACACATCAAGAAAGAGATTTTACAGAACTCCAGGGGCACCTCTCCTTCCAGCCACCCCTTGCTTCTCCTTGAGTGGCCACTGTGTTGACTTACAATTCCCGCAGTGCCAAATTCCATTGTAAGGTTCAAGAGAAATGGTGACAGCCAGAGCCCTTGTCTTATTCCCAACCTCAGAAGCTTTCAGTAGCATACCGGATGTATGATGTATTCTCAATCAGACTAAGGAACTTCCTTTCTGTTTAAGCTTTCTTGCACAGTGTTTGTCAGGACTCAGTGTTGAACTTTATTAAATATCCTTTCTGTATCTATGGCCTTGTGGATTCAGGATGGGTGGGCAAAGAACCTGTCTATGCTGGGCACTGCCTCGTTTGCAAACTCTGAAAGATACTGGAAACACACTCGGTCTTCCATAAATGTCTTTGTGAGATGTGAATCCTTAGTCTCTTCCTCTCCATCCACCCTAGTGGAGTTCTACAGATAAAAGTACAAGCAAAATGAGTATGGGAACCACTGCAATCAATCTATCAGAAAAATACCAAATGAGGAGAAGTCTAAGCAGAGAATTATAATTTGGGTAGGTGGTGTGATGGTCACTTTAGAGACAGTGGTCAGGGAAGACCTAAGGAAGTGAACTTGAAGCTAAGAATTGTAGAAAGGGAAGGAGCCAACTTGCAAATATCTGGTAGAATTTTCCAGAAAGAGCAGAAAATGAAAAGACCTTGATAATATGGGATTTGGAAGTAACAGTAAAATGTTTTCATATTGATAAGAGTAGAATGGAGGGAAGTATTCAGCAAGAAAGTGAGGTCATTTCTCATCTAAAAACAATCTTCACAGTAACATCCAGACTGATGTTTAATCCCATACTTGGGTACCACAACCTAGCCAAGCTGACAAAATTAACCACATGTAGTATGGGATCACATACTAATTTTGTGAGTTACTCTACTTTAAAAATTAAAGCCCAGCTATACTGTAGAATTCTCAAGTAATTCTCAGACAATATTACTGGCCTGCACAGAGTGATTTAACATTATAAAAATAAACAGCCTGGACCTAGTCAGTAGTGATTCCTTCACTTCTATTTTCTTCTATTCTGACTTTCCTGGGACTTGAACTTGGAGGCCGGGTTGGCGGTGCTGGGCAGTGACCTCAACGCGGCATCTCAGGCTTTGTTTGTGGGGTGGAGACAGAGCCTTGGGGCCCCTGGGCTGGTTGATTGTGTGCCCTTCTTCTGGGCCCTGGGAACTCTGAGAATAGAGTTACTTCTTTCCAGGACTGTTATTTACTGCATCTTTGGGGCAGGTTTATAAATGTGTTATTTGCTAGAACATTGTTATTTATTTTACAAAATTTCAGGCATATCCTGTGTGTCAGCACCGTAAAATTATAAAAAATGTTTTAAATAAACAATGCTTGGCAGGAGGGGCCAAGATGGGTGAATAGAAACAGCTCCTGTCTGCAGCTTCCAGCAAGACCAATGCAGAAGGCAGGCGATTTCTGCATTTCCAACTGAGGTACTCAGTTCATCTCATTGGGACTGGTTAGGCGGTGGGTACAATCCACAGACAGTGAGCAGAAGCAGAGTGAGACGTTGCTTCACCCGGAAGTGCACAGAGCCGGAGGACCTCCCTCCCCTAGTCAAGGGACATGGTGAGGGACTGTGCTGCCTGCCCAGAGTACTATGCTTTTCCCATGGATTTTTGCAATCCTTGGATCAGGAGTTCCCCTCATGAGCCTGCACCACCAGAACCCCCAGTTTCAAGCACAAAACTGGGCGGCTGTTTGGGCAGGCACCAAGCTGCAGGAGGTTTTTCATAATTCAGCAGCACCTGGAACTCCAGTGAGACAGGATAACTGTCCACTCCCCTGGAAACGGGGCTGAAGAACGACTGGCTTGAAATTCTCACTGGCAGCACAGCAGTCTGGAGTTGAGCTGGGATGTCTGAGTTTGGTGGGGGGAGGGCGACTACCATTACTGTGGCTTTAGAGGCGGTTTTCCCCTGACAGTGCTAAGGAGGCTGAGAGATTTGGACTGGGCAAAATTCAACACAGCATGACAAAGTGGCTGTGGCCAGACTGCTTCTCTAGATTCCTCCTCACTGGGCAGGGCATCTCTTCAGGAAATCTAGCAGCTCCTCAGGGGCTTACAGATAAAACTCTCATCTCCCTGGGACAGAGCACTTGAGGTGAGGGGCAGCATGGTCTCAGATTCTGCAGACTTAATCTCTCCTGCCTGCTGGCTCTGGAGAGTCTAGGTGATCTGGATGAGAGAGATTCCTTCAGCACAGCATGCCAGCTCCTCTAAGGGCCAGTCAGACTGCTTCCTTGGGTGGGTCCCTGACCCCATGCCTCCTGATTGGGTGAGACCTCCCAATGGGGGTCTCTAGATACCTCATATAGGAGAGTTCCAGCTGGCATCATGTCTGTGCCCTGCTGGGACGAAGCTTCCAGAAGAAGGGGCAAGGAGCAATCTTTGCTGTTCTGCAGCCTCCACTAGTGATACCCAGGCAAACGGGGTCTGCTGTGGACCACCAGCAAACTGTAGCAGACCCGTAGAAGAGGGGCCTGACTGTTAGAAGACAAAATAACAAACAGAAAGCAACAACATCAACATCAACAAAAAAAGACCCCCACACAAAAGTCCCATCCAAAGGTCATCAGCCTCAAAGATCAAAGGTAGATAAATCCACGAAGATGAGGAAAAAACATTGCAAAATCGCTGAAAATTCCAAAAGCCAAAATGCCTCTTCTCCTCCAAATGATTGCAACTCCTCTCCAGCAAGGACACAAAACTGGATGGAGAACGAGATTGATGAATTGACAGAAGTAGGCTTCAGAAGGTGGGTAATAAAAAACTCCTCTTAGCTAAAGGATCATGTTCTAACCCAATGCAATGAAGCTAAGAACCTTGATAAAGGGTTACAGAAAGTGCTAACTAGAATAATTAATTTAGAGAGGAACATAAATGACCTGATGGAGCTGAAAAATACAGCACGAGAACTTCCTGAACCATACACAAGTATCAATAGCCGAATCAATCAAGTGGAAGGAAGGATATAAGAGATTGAAGACCACATTGCTGAAATAAGACACACAGACAAGATTGGAGAAAAAACATAAAAAGGAATGAATAAGCCACCAGGATATATGGGTCTATGTGAAAAGAACAAACCTATGATTGATCGGTGTACCTGAAAGTGATGGGGAGAATGGAACCAAGTTGGAAAACACACTTCAGGATATTATCTAGGAGAACTTCCCCAACCTAGCAATATAGGCCGACATTCAAATTCAAATTCAACATTCAGATTCGGAACACCACTAAGATACTCCACAAGAAGATCAACCCAAAACATGTAATCATCAGATTCTCCAAGGTCGAAATGAAGAAAAAAATGTTAAGGACAGCCAGAGAGAAAGGTAAGGTCACCTACAAACGGAAGCCCATCAGACTAACATCGAATTTCTCTGCAGAAACCCTACAAGCCAGAAGAGAGTGGGGGCCAGTATTCAACATTCTTTAAGAAAAGAATTTGTAACCCAGAATTTCATAGCCAGCCAAACTAAGCTTCATAAATAAAGAAGGAATAAAATCCTTTACAGACAAGCAAATGCTAAGGGATTTCATCACCACCAGGCCTGCCTTACAAGAGCTCCTGAAGGAAGCACTAAGTATGGAAAGAAAAAACTCATACTGGTCACTGCAAAAACACATCAAAATATAAAGACCAGTGACACTATGAAGAAACTGCATCTACTAGTGTGCAAAATAACCAGTAGCATCACGATGACAAGATCAAATTCACACATAACAATATTAACCTTAAATGTAAATGGACTAAATGCCCCAATTAAAAGACAAAGACTGGCAAATTGAATAAAGTCAAGACCCATCAGTGTGCTGTATTCAGGAGACCCATCTCATGTGTATAGACACACATAAGCTCAAAATAAAGAGAAGAAGGAATATTTACCAAGCAAATGGAAAGCAAAACAAAACAAACAAACAAAAAAAGCAGGGCTTGCAATTCTACTCTCTGACAAAACAGACTTTACACCAACAAAGATCAGAAAAAGACAAAGAAGGGCATTACGTAATGGTAAAGAGATCAGTGCAACAAGAAGAGCTAACTATGCTAAATATATGTGCACTCAATGCAGGAGCACCCAGATTCATAAAATAAGTTCTTAAAGACCTACAAAGAGACAGACTCCCACACAATAATAATGGGAGACTTTAACACCCCACGGTCAATATTAGACAGATCAACGAGACAGAAATTTTTTTTTTTTTTTTGAAGACAGAGTCTCGCTCTGTCGCCCAGGCTGGAGTGCAGTGGCCGGATCTCAGCTCACTGCAAGCTCCGCCTCCTGGGTTTACGCCATTCTCCTGCCTCAGCCTCCCGAGTAGCTGGGACTACAGGCGCCCGCCACCTAACCCGGCTAGTTTTTTGTATTTTTTTTTTTTAGTAGAGACGGGGTTTCACCGTGTTAGCCAGGATGGTCTCGATCGAGACAGAAAATTAATAAGTATATTCAAGACTTAAACTCAGTTCTGGATCAAGTGGACCTAATAGATATCTGCAGAACTCTTCACCTCAAATAAGTAGAATATACATTCTTCTCAGTGCCACATGGCACTTACTCTAAAATTGGCAACATAGTTGGAAGTAAAACACTCTTCAGCAAATGCAAAAGAACTGAAATCATAATAAACAGTCTCTCCAATCACACTACAATTAAATTAGAACTCAGGATAAAGAAACTCACTCAAAACCGCACAACTACAGGGAAATTAAACAAACTGCTCCTGAATGACTCCTGGGTAAATAACAAAATCAAGGCAGAAATCAAGAAGTTCTTGGAAACCAATGAAAACAAAGAGACAATGTACCAGAATCTTTGGGACACAGCTGAAGCAGTGTGAAGAGGGAAATTTATAGCACTAAATGCCCACATCAGAAAGCTGGAAAAATCTTAAATCGACAGTCTAACATCACAATGAAAAGAACTAGAGGGGGAAGAGCAAACAAATTCAAAAGCTAGCAGAAGACAAGAAATAACTAAGGTCAGAGAAGAACTGAAAGAGATAGAGACATGAAAATCCCTTCAAAATATCAGTGAAACCAGGAGCTGATTTTTTGAAAAAATTAACAAAATTGATAGACCACTAGCTAGAATAATAAAGAAGAGAGAAGAATCAAATAGACACAATAAAAAATGATAAAAGGGATATTATCACTGATCCCACAGAAATACAAACTACCATCAGAGAATACTACAAACACCTCTGCACAAATAACATAGAAAATCTAGAAAAAATGGATAAATTCCTGGACATATACACCCTCCCAAGATTAAACCAGGAAGAAATCGAATCCCTGAATAGACCAACAGCAAGTTCTAAAATTGAAGCAATAATTAATAGCCTACCAACCAATAAAAGCCCAGGAGCAGACGGATTCACAGCCAAATTCTACCAGAGGTACAAAGAGGAGCTGGTATCACTCCTTATTAAACTATTCCAAACAATAGAAAAGGGTGGACTCCTCCCTAACTCATTTTATGAGGCCAGCATCATCCTGATACCAAACCTGGCAGAGAAACCACTGAAAAGAAAACTTTAGGCCAATATCCCTGCTGAACTTTGATGTGAAAATCCTCAATAAAATACTGGCAAACCAAATCCAGCAGCACATCAAATAGCTTATCCACCACAATCAAGTAGGCTTCATCCCTGGGATTCAAAGCTGGTTCAAATTACACAAATCAATAAATGTCATCCATCATATAAACAGAACCAATGACAAAACCACATGATTATCTCAATAGACGCAGAAAAGGCCTTCAGTAGAATTCAACATCCCTTCATGCAAAAAACTCTTAATAAACGAGGTATTGATGGAACATATCTAAAAATAACAAGAGCTATGTATGGCAAACCTATAGCCAATATCAAACTGAAGGGGCAAAAGCTGGAAGCATTCCCTTTGAAAACCGGCACAAGACAAGGATGCCCTCTCTCACCACTTCTATTTAACATAGTATTGGAAGTCCTGGCCGTGGCAATCAGGCAAAAGAAAGAAATAAAGGGTATTCAAATAGGAAAAGAGAAAGTCAAAATGTCTCTGTTTGCAGATGACATGATTCTGTATTTAGAAAACCCCATTGTCTCAGCCCCAAAACTCCTTGAGCTGATAAGCAACTGTAGCAAAGTCTCAAGATACAAAATCATTGTGCAAAAATCACAAGCATTCCTATAGACAAGCAGAGAGCCTAATCATGAATGAACTCCTATTCACAATTGCTACAAAGACAATAAAATACCTAGGAATACAGCTTACAAGGGATGTGAAGGACCTCTTCAAGGAGAACTACAAACCACTGTTCAAGGAAATAAGAGAGGACACAAACAAGAGGAAAAACATTTCATGCTCACGGATAGGAGGAATCAATATCATGAAAATGGTCATATTGCCCAAAGTAATTTATAGATTCAGTGCTATTCCCACCAAACTATGATTGACATTCTCCAGAAAATTAGAAGAAACTACTTTAAATTTCATATGGAACCAAAAAAGAGTCCATATAGCCAAGACAATCCTAAGCAAAAAGAACAAAGCTGGAGGCGTCACACAACCTGACTTCAAACTATTTTACAAGGCTATAGTAACCAAAACAGCGTGGTACTGGTACTAAAATAGATATATAGACCAGTGGAACAGAACAGAGACCTCAGAAATAACACCACACATCTACAACAATCTTACCTTTGACAAACCTGACAAAAGCAAATAATGGGGAAAGATTCCCTATTTAATAAATGGTGCTGGGAAAACTTCCTAGCCATATGCAGAAAACTGAAACTGGACCCCTTCCTTATACCTTACACAAAAATTAATTAAAGATGGATTAAAGACTTAAATTTAAAACCCAAAACTATAACAATCCTAGAAGAAAACCTAGGCTATAGCATTCAGGACATAGGCATGGGCAAAGACTTCATGAATAAAACACCAAAAGCAATTGCAACAGAAGCCAAAATTGACAAATGGGATCTAAATAAACTAAAGAGCTTCTACACAGCAAAGAAACTAGCATCAGAGTGAACAGGCAACCTTCAGAATGGGAGAAAATGTTTGTAATCTACCCATCTGACAAAGGTCTAATATCCAGAATCTGCAAGGAACTTAAACAAATTTACAAGAAAAAAACAACCTCATCAAAAAGTGGGCAAAATATATGAACAGATACTTCTCAAAAGAAGACATTTATGTGGCTAAAAAACATATGAAAAAAGCTCATCATCACTGATCATTAGAGAAATGCAAATCAAAACCACAATGATATACCATCTCACGCTAGTCAGAGTGACGATTATTAAAAAGTCAGGAAAAACTAGATGCTGGCGAGGCTGTGGAGAAAAGGGAACACTTTTACAATGTTGGTGGGAATATAAATTAGTTCAAACATTGCGGAAGACACTGTGGTGATTCCTCGAGGATCCAGAACCAGAAATACCATTTGACCCAACAATCTCTTTACTGGGTGTATACCCAAAGGAATATAAATCGGTCTACTGTAAAGACACAGGTTCACCTATGTTTACTACAGCACTATTTACAATAGCAGTGACGTAGAATCAACCCAAATGCTCATCAATAATAGACTGGATAAAGAAAATCTGGTACATGTACACCATGCAATACTATGCAGCCATAAAAAGAATGAGAACATGTCCTTTTTCAGGACATGAATGAAGCTGGAAGTCATCATCCTCAGCAAACTAACAGGAGCAGATAACCAAACACCGCATGTTCTCACTCATAAATGGGAGTTGAACAATGAGAACACATGGACACAGGGAGGGGAACAACACACACGGGGGTCTGTCAGGGGGTGTGGGGCGAGGGGAGGGAGAGCATTGGGACAAATATCTAATGCATTCAGGGCTTAAAATCTAGATGATGGGTTGATAGATGCAGCAAACCACCATGACACATGTATACCTATGTAACACACCCGCACATCCTTCACATGTATCTCTGAACTTAAAGTAAAATTTTTAAAAAATGCTTATGGTTCCATCCTAGGACTCTGATTCATAGAAAGATACATATTAAAGGAGAATTCATAAACTTCTAAGATCCTTCTAATATTTACATTTTTGTAGAGGTAAAAAATGAGGCCAACAGACTGGAAATGTTCAACATTACATGAATGTAGCATGGCCAGGTCACTACTCAGTTCTGTGTTTTCTGGTATTAGGAATGCTGCTTATTATTCATATAATGATCATGCATATTACTCTCACAGTATATTAAGGGCCCGGATCCACAGGGGTGTGAAACTTCAAAGGCAAGGGCCTAGAGCTCACGGTGAGTGCCGAAGGATGGCGCACAGCCTGGAACAGTGTGGCTTTTACTCCATGCCAGCCTGTCCTTGCTTCTTCCTTTCACACTCAATCAAAGGTGGTCTCCCACAAACAGACGTCATTCCTGTTAGGGGTCAGGTGATATTGTGATGAGATTAGATGGTGTTTTAACTGAACAGAAATGCTCCAACTCTGTCCCATAGCACAGCTGCGCCTCTCTGGAAAAACCTAGAGGACAATACACACTCAAGGATGTACCTTCAGGAAGTATGTTGGCTCACAGGCTCCTGTTCAGGATTGCCTGGGCAAGGGAGGCAGAGCGTCCTCCTCCTCCATGGAGTCCAAAGACCCTGGAGAACCACGAGAAATGGAAGAAAGCCATAAGAAGGCAGAAGGTGCCTGAGACACTGGATAATGACATGTGGGCTGGCAGAGTTAGAGCACCCACAGGTAGAGGAGGGAAGAAGGGTGGGGCAGAAGGAAGGGTGGAGCAAGGGAGGTAAGGGCAATACCAGGCACTGCAGAGACTGACAAAAGCATGTGGTACATAGGGCGTGAGGCCTAAGCTGGCACAAATCAGAGATGACACATAGATACTAGGTTCTTTAAAAGGACCATGAGGAAGAGGCAAAATTGGAGAACCTCAGGAAGAAGTAATTGAGCACTAATTGAAGACAGGTTCACCTGTCTGCACAAATTAGGGTCAGAAGTTCATCTCCCAAAACTCTTTTAGAACATTAACATGACTTGCTTGTGAAAAGCAAAGAGGAACGTCTTGATGTGACCTCTTCCTTCCAGAGGTGGCCCTGGGAAAGCACATTTATTAGCCGCCTCCTCTTTAACTTGTCCCGGTTGTCCGACATCTGTCCTCTGTGCCTTGCTTGTTGGAAATTCTTACCTGCTTAGATGGCTCTTACACACACACACACACACACACACACACACACAGGCCTCTCTGGAAAGGGAAGTGGGGGAATTGATGCCAGATGTGCACATGCACCACAGGATGGATGTGTTGGGATACTAGCTTGTCTCTGCACACCTCATAACGAGCGGCTCTTTCCTTTGGGGCTGGCCATCTGTGACTCGGTGACAGTGAACTGGTTCTGCCTTGTCAGCTTTACCTTCATCGGACCGAGTCATACACTCAGTTACCTGGCTGGGTTTTCTCCTCTGTGCATTAAAGAGAGATGGCCTCAGACTGTATCCTAGAAGGAAGGGCTGGACATTAGAAATGTGGGCAGATGGGAGGTGACTTGCTCCTTTTATCTCAGAAATTGGCAATAAATTTGTTAGGATGAATAAATTCATCCCTATGTATTTGAATTTGGAAATTTAAAGCTCTCTTTGGAAAAAAATTGGCAGGGAGCAGGTGGAAGTGGAGTTGCAGAGCTGGATGGAGGCAGCCCCTGTTAAGTAGACTAACTGACTATCATTACTACGTGGACAATCATTTATTCTTTTTTTAAGATTAATAAATGTGGTGTCATTTTCCTTCTAAAAATATTTCTGTTATAGTGAAATATTGACTACAACCTAAGTTTCTAGCAATGGAAGGTTAGGAACCTATGTATGCACTTTGGTCGCATTTGTGCATTTGCTTGTTTCTGTTCCTTCTTCTTAGGTGAGGTCTAACATACATTCATTTCAATGAGCAAAGGGAAATGATCCTAAAGGTACAGCTCAATAAATTCATATATATATATATACACACACACACACACATATATATATATATAACCACTTCCCAGACCTCTTAGAACATTTCTCCTCAAACTTGTCATTGTGCGTTCCCCAGACCATATACTCCTTCTTTCAGGGATCATCTATTCTGACTTCAACCACCATTGATTAGTTTTAACTGCTGTTAACCATCATTTAAAAAAATTATAGAAGATGTACATTGCTGTGCCTAGTTCCATTTGCTCAATATGGTGCCTGTGAGACTTATTCATGTATTCATGTAGCAGTGATATGTTCTGAATCATTTCCATTTGTATTTAAAGCTGCTGCAAACATTCTTATGCATGTATTCTGATTGATAGATACAATCATTTCCCTTGGGCCGTTTAATTTTAACCTATCTGTCTCTCATATTTAAAACATGTCTCTTTTAAAGGGCGTATACTTGAGTTTTTTTTTTTTTTTTATCAGGTCTGGAAATTTCAACCTTTTAATTGAAGTGCTTAGATCATTTATATTTAACATCATCACTGATATAATTGGGTGTAGGGCTTTCGTTTTGGTATTTGCTTTCTAATTATTGTATCCATACTTTTTTCTTTGACTCTACTTTCCAGACTTCTATTGGATGAATCAAGTTTTTTCATATTTTATTTCCTCTCCTTTACCAGATTTCTAGTTTTATATTTGTTGCATTGTTCTTTTAGTGATTATCATGAATATTTTAATACATATCCTTGAAATATTGTAATCTACCTCAAATTAATACTTTTATTGTGTTGAAAATAATGCACAACTTTGTAACTGTTATCTATATATATTTCCTCCACTGTTGGTGCTATTGTCATGTATTTTGCTTCACAAATGTGATGGACCCCACAGGACACTGTTATTGTCATTACTTTAGTCAATATTCTTTTGTGTTTTACCCCATTTTACCATTTCTGGTAATCTTTATCCTTTTTAGTACTTCCATCTGAGATCATTTTCCTCCAGACTGAAAATTTTTGTTTAATATTTCAGTTATTACAGATTTCATGGTAAATTCTGCCAGGTTTTGTTCACATGGAAATATCTTTATTTACCCATCATTTGTGGAGCTTGTTTTTACTGAGAATACATGTCTTATTTAGTAGTCACCTCCCCCCACACACACCCCACATTCTTCTAAAGATGGTTTTCCCCTGTCTTCTGACAAATGCATTCACTTGAAAAGTCATTTGCCAATCTTAATATTGGCCCTTTGCAAGTAATAAATGTAACCTTTCTCCTGGCTGCTTTAAATTTTTTGTTTCACTCTGTATGTGTGGTTATCCAAAGCTTAACTATTTTTCGCCTTGTATCTGGGATTATCCAAAGCTTGATTTGTCCGGTTGTTGGCTTTCTTTTTTCCTTTTCCTTTTTTGAAACTGCTTAAGCTTTGGCTTAACTATCTTAAATCTGTAGTCTGATATCTTACACCAGATTTTGAAAATTTTAGTTCGTCTCTTGTTTTTGCCTGTTCTGTCTCCCCACACCTTCTGAACTCAAATTAATACATATTAGACCACCTGAAAGCTTTCCTAATGTCTCTTACAGTCTGTTCTCTATTTTCAATCTTTTTTCTTCTTTCTATTTCAGTGTGGATGTTTTCTATTTACCTATTTTTTAGTTCATTATTTCTCTCTTCTGCTCTGCCCAGCCTGCTCTTACATGGACTCAATGAATTCTGAAGTTTAGGTATTATGTCCTGGATTTTTATAATCACAATTTGATTCTCTTATATATTACAATGTTCTTTTAGACTTCCCATCTTTCACTCATTTTGTTCAATTTTTCTTTTCTTTGTATAATTATAATAGCTATTTCATTGTTCTTGATTTTTATTATGATTGTCAGTCATATTTTTCTTCTAGTTATCTGTCTCCTTTTAAAAAATTAACGCCAGACATTGTATATAAAATGATTCTGGAGAACAAAATTGACGATTTTCTTCAGAATGTTCATTTTTTCCTCAGTTAGACAGACAATATGAATGAATGATCACTTCACTCTAATCATAAATTGTGCTGTGTCAGGGCAAGACTGCTGTTTTAGTGAGAACAGGTCAACCTCTATTTTCTTTATGGTTAATCTAACTCAGACACATTTTACGTATCATACAATTCATTAATTCCAAGTGTATATTGTAATAATATAGGGATCTATTGACACACTTTTAATTTTTTCTATTGATCTATATTTCTATCCTTATGCCAGTATCACACTGTCTTGATAACTCTACCAGTAAGTTTGCAAATCAAGAAGTGATAATATTTCAACTTCATTCTCTTTCAAAATTATGTCAGACATTCTGGGTTTTCGCATTGTTATATACCTTTCAAGATCTATTTGTAAGCTTCTGCCAAAGCCTGCTGGAATTTTGATATGAATTTCCTGTAGATCAATTTGTGAAGAATTCCCATCTTAACAATATTGACTCTTCCTATCTATAAACATGGAATATTTTTCTATTTATTTAGTTCTTCTATAATTTTCCTTAAAAATATGTTGCAATTTTTATTTTTATTTTTTATTATACTTTAAGTACTAGGGTACATGTGCACAACGTGCAGGTTTGTTACATATGTATACATGTGCCATGTTGGTGTGCTGCACCCATTAGCTGGTCATTTACATTAGGTATATCTCCTAATGCTATCCCTCTCCACTCCCCGCTCCCCACGACAGGCCCCGGTGTGTGATGTTCCCCTTCCTGTGTCCAAGTGATCTCATTGTTCAATTCTCACCTATGAGTGAGAACATGCGGTGTTTGGTTTTCTGTTCTTGCAATAGTTTGCTGAGAATGATGGTTTCCAGCTGCATTCATGTCCCTACAAAGGACATGAACTCATCCTTTTCTATGGCTGCATAGTATTCCATGGTGTATCTGTGCCACATTTTCTTAATCCAGTCTGTCACTGATGGACATTTGGGTTGATTCCAAGTCTTTGCTATTGTGAATAGTGCTGCAATAAACATACATGTGCATGTGCCTTTATAGCAGCATGGTTTATAATCCTTTGGGTATATACCCAGTAATGGGATGGCTGGGTCAAATGGTATTTCTAGTTCTAGATCCTTGAGGAATCGCCACACTGTTTTCCACAATGGTTGAACTAGTTTAAAGTCCCACCAACAGTGTAAAAGTGTTCTTATTTCTCCACATCCTCTCCAACACCTGTTGTTTCCTGACTTTTTAATGATTGCCATTCTAACTGGTGTGAGATGGTATCTCATTGTGGTTTTGATTTGCATTTCTCTGATGGCGAGTGATGATGAGCATTTTTTCATGTGTCTGTTGGCTGTATGAACGTCTTCTTTTGAGAAGTGTCTGTTCATATCCTTTGCCCACTTTTTGATGGGGTTTTTTCTTGTAAATTTGTTTGAGTTCTTTGTAGGTTCTGGATATTAGCCCTTTGTCAGATGAGTAGATTGCAAAACTTTTCTCCCATTCTGTAGGTTGCCTGTTCACTCTGATGGCAGTTTCTTTTGCTGTGCAGAAGCTCTTTAGTTTAATTAGATCCCATTTGTCAATTTTGGCTTTTGTTGTCGTTGCTTTTGGTGTTTTAGACATGAAGTCCTTGCCCATGCCTATGTCCTGAATGGTATTACCTAGGTTTTCTTCTAGGGTTTTTATGGTTTTAGGTCTAACATTTAAGTCTCTAATCCATCTTGAATTAATTTTTGTATGAGGAGTAAGGAAAGGATCCAGTTTCAGTTTTCTACTTATGACTAGCCAATTTTCCCAGCACCATTTATTAAATATGGAATCCTTTCCCCATTTCCTGTTTTTGTCAGGTTTGTCAAAGATCAGATGGCTGAAGATATGTGATATTATTTCTAAGGGCTCTGTTCTGTTCCATTGGTCTGTATCTCTGTTTTGGTACCAGTACCACGCTGTTTTGGTTACTGTAGCCTTGTAGTACAGTTTGAAGTCAGGTAGCGTGATGCCTCCAGCTTTGTTCTTTTTGCTTAGGATTGTCTTTGCTATGCAGGGTCATTTTTGGTTCCATATGGACTTTAAAGCTGTTTTTTCCAATTCTGTGAAGAAAGTCATTGGTAGCTTAATGGGGATGGCATTGAATCTGTAAATTACCTTGGGCAGTATGGCCATTTTCATATTGATTCTTCCTATCCATGAGCATGGAATGTTCTTCCATTTGTTGGTGTCCTCTTTTATTCCTTTGAGCAGTGGTTTGTAGTTCTCCTTGAAGAGGTCCTTTACATCCCTTGTAAGTTGGATTCCTAGGTATTTTATTCTCTTTGAAGCAGTTGTGAATGGGAATTCATTCATGATTCGGCTCTCTGTCTGTTATTGGTGTATAAGAAAACTTGTGATTTTTGCAGATTAATTTTGTATCCTGACACTTTGCTGAAGTTGCTTATCAGCTTAAGGAGATTTTGGGCTGAGACAATGGGGTTTTCTAATATGCAATCATGTCTTCTGCAAACAGGGACAAGTTGACTTCTCATTTCTTAATTGAATACCCTTTATTTCTTTCTCTTGCCTGATTGCCCTGACCAGAACTTCCAACACTATGTTGAATAGGAGTGGTGAGAGAGGGCATCCCTGTCTTGTGCTGATTTTCAAAGGGAAAACTTCCAGTTTTTGCACATTCAGTATGATATTAGCTGTGGGTTTGTCATAAATAGCTCTTACTATTTTGAGGTACGTTCCTTCAATACTGAACTTGTTGAGAGTTTTTAGCATGAAGGGTTGTTGAATTTTGTCAAAGGCCTTTTCTGCATCTATTTAGATAATCATGTGGTTTTGGTCTTTCGTTCTGTTTACATGTTGGATTACGTTTATTGATTTGTGTATGTTGAATCAGCCTTGCATCCCAGGGATGAAGCCCACTTGATCATGGTGGATAAGCTTTTTGATGTGCTGCTGGATTTGGTTTGCCAGTATTTTATTGAGGATTTTTGCATCAATGTTCATCAGGAATATTGGTCTAAAATTCTCTTTTTTTGTTGTGTCTCTGCCAGGCTTTGATATCAGGATGATGTTGGCCTCATAAATGAGTTAGGGAGGATTCTCTCGTTTTCTATTGATTGGAATAGTTTCAGAAGGAATGGTACCAGCTCCTCCTTGTACCTCTGGTAGAATTTGGCTCTGAATCCATCTGCTCCTGGACTTTTTTTGGTCAGTAGGCTATTAATTATTGCCTCAGTTTCAGAGCCTGCTATTGGTCTATTCAGAGATTCAACTTCTTCCTGGTTTAGTCTTGAGAGAGTGTATGTGTCCAGGAATTTATCCATTTCTTGTAGGTTTTCTAGTTTATTTGCATAGAGGTGTTTATAGTGTTCTCTGATGGTAGTTTGTGTTTCTGTGGGGTCGGTGATGATATCCCCTTTATCATTTTTTATTGTGTCTATTTGATTCTTCTCTCTTTTCTTCTTTATTAGTCTTGCTAGCGGTCTATCAATTTTGTTGATTTTTTCAAAAAACCAGCTCCTGGATTCATTGATTTTTTGGAGGGTTTTTTGTGTCTCTATCTCCTTCAGTTCTGCTCTGATCTTAGTTATTTCTTGCCTTCTGCTAGCTTTTGAATGTGTTTGCTCTTGCTTCTCTAGTTTTTTTAATTGGGATGTTAGGGTGTCAATTTTAGATCTTTCCTACTTTCACTTGTGGGCATTTAGTGCTATAAATTTCCCTCTAGACACTAACTGTGTTCCAGAGATTCTGGTATGTTGTGTCTTTGTTCTCATTGGTTTCAAAGAACATCTTTATTTCTACCTTCATTTTGTTATGTACCAGTAGTCATTCAGGAGCAGTCTGTTCAGTTTCCATGTAGTTGAGTGGTTTTGATTGAGTTTCTTAGTCTTGAGTTGTAGTTTGATTGCACTGTGGTCTGAGAGACAGTTTGTTATAATTTCTGTTCTTTTACATTTGCTGAGGAGTGCTTTACTTCCAATTATGTGGTCAATTTTGGAATAAGTGCAATGTGGTGCTGAGAAGAATGTATATTCTGTTGATTTGGGGTGGAGAGTTCTGTAGATGTCTTTTAGGTCTGCTTGGTGCAGAGTTCAGTTCAATTCCTGGATATCCTTGTTAACTTTCTGTCTTGTTGATCTGTTTAATGTTGACAGTGGGTGTTAAAGTCTCCCATTATTATTGTATGGGAGTCTAAGTCTCTTTGTAAGTCTCTAAGGACTTGCTTTATGAATTTGGGTGCTCCTGTATTGGGTGCATACATATTTAGAATAGTTAGCTTTTCTTGTTGAATTGATCCCTTTACCATTATGTAATGGCTTTCTTTGTCTCTTTTGATCTTTGATGGTTTAAAGTCTGTTTTATCAGAGACTAGGATTGCAACCCTGCTTTTTTTTTGTTTTGTTTTCCATTTGCTTGGTAGATCTTCCTCCATCCCTTTATTTTGAGCCTGTGTGTGTGTCTGCATGTGAGATGGGTCTCCTGAATACAGCAAACTGATGGGTCTTGACTCTATCCAATTTGCCAGTCTGTGTCTTTTAATTGGGGCATTTAGCCCATTTCCATTTAGGGTTAATATTTTTAAGTGTGAATTTGAACCTGTCATGATGTTAGCTGGTTATTTTGCTTGTTAGTTGATGCAGTTTCTTCCTAGCATCGAAGGACTTTACATTTTGGCATGTTTTTGCAATGGCTGATACCTGTTGTTCCTTTCCATGTTTAGTGCTTCCTTCAGGATCTCTTGTAGGGCAGGCCTGGTGGCGACAAAATCTCTAAGCATTTGCTTATCTGTAAAGGATTTTATTTCTCCTTCACTGATGAAACTTCGTTTGGCTGGATATGAAATTCTGGGTTTAAAATTCTTTTCTTTAAGAAAGAAAACTTATAGAGTTTCTGCTGAGAGATCTGCTGTTAGTCTGATGGACTTTCCTTTGTGGGTAACCGAACCTTTCTCTCTGGCTGCCCTTAAGATTTTTTCCTTCATTTCAACTTTGGTGAATCTGGCAATTATGTGTCTTGGAGTTGCTCTTCTCGAGGAGTATCTTTGTGGCATTCTCTGTATGTCCTGAATTTGAATGTTGTCCTGCCTTGCTAGGTTGGGGAAGTTCTCCTGTATAATATCCTGCAGAGTGCTTTCCAACTTGGTTCCATTCTCCTTGTTACTTTCAGGCACACCAATCAGACATAGATTTGGTCTTTTCACATAATCCCATATTTCTTGGAGGCTTTGTTCATTTTTTTTACTCTTTTTTCTCTAAACTTCTCTTCTCACTTCATTTCATTCATTTGATCTTCAATTACTGATACTCTTTCTTCCAGCTGATCGAGTCGGTTACTGAAGCTTGTGCATTTGTCACGTAGTTCTCGTGTCATGGTTTTCATCTCTATCAGTTCGTTTATGGACTTCTCTGCATTGATTATTCTAGTTATCCATTCTTCCATTCTTTTTTCAAGGTTTTTAGTTTCTTTGCGCTGGGTACATAGTTCTGTTTGTTAGTTTTCCTTCTAACAGTCAGGACCCTCGGCTGCAGGTCTGTTGGAGTTTGCTTGAGGTCCACTCCAGACCCTGTTTGCCTGAGTATCAGCAGTGGAGGCTGCAGAAGATAGCTCTGGGAAGTTTGATCAACTGAAGCCTTCTTCTGTGAACTCATCAGAGTCATTTTCCATCCAGCTTTGCTCCGTTACTGGCAATGAACTGTGTTCCTTTGGAGGGGAAGATGTGCTCCGATTTTTTGAATTTCCAGCTTTTCTGCACTGCTTTTTCCCCATCTTTGTGGTTTTATCTGCTGTTGATTATGGTCTTTGATGATGATGATGTACTGATGGGGTTTTGGTTTGGGTGTCCTTTCTGTTTGTTAGTTTTCCTTCTAACAATCAGGACCCTCGGCTGCAGGTCTGTTGGAGTTTGCTTGAGGTCCACTCCAGACCCTGTTTGCCTGAGTATCAGCAGTGGAGGCTGCAGAAGATAGAATTTTGCCAAACAGCAAATGTTGCTGTCTGATTGTTGCTCTGGAAGCTTTGTCTCAGAGGTGTACCCAGCCATGTGATGTGTGAGGTATCAATCTGCACCTAGTGGGGGATGTCTCCCAGTTAGGCTACTCAGGGGTCAGGGACCCACTTGAGCAGGCAGTCTGTCCGTTCTCAGATCTCACCCCTCCATGCTGAGAGAACCACTGTCTCTTCAAAGCTGTCAAACAGGGACATTTACATCTGCAGAGGTTTCTGCTGCTTTTTGTTTAACTATGCCCTGTCCCCAAAGGTGGAGTCTACAGACGCAGGCAGGCCTCCTTGAGCTGCGTTGGGATCTCTCCAGTTTCAGCTTCATGGTGGCTTTGTTTACCTACTTAAGCCTCAGCAATGGTGAGGCCCCTCCCCCAGCCTCTCTGCTGCCTTGCAGTTAGATCTCAGACTGCTGTGCTAGCAATAAGGGAGGCTTTGTGGGCATGGGACCCTCTGGACCAGGCGTGGGATATAATCTCCTGGTGTGCCGTTTGCTAAGACCCTTGGTAAAGCGCAGTACTAGGGTGGGAATTACCTGATTTTCCAGGTGTTGTGGGTCTCAGTTTCCCTTGGCTAGAAAAAGGAATTCCCTTTCCCTTTGCACTTCCCAGGTGAGGCAATGCCTCACCCTGCTTCAGCTCTTGCTGTTTGGGCTGCACCCACTGACCAGCACCAACTGTCCAACATGCCCCAGTGAGATGAAACCCGTACCCAGTTGAAAATGCAGAAATCACCCATCTTCTGTGTTGCTCATACTGGAAGCTGGAGGCTGGAGTTCTTCCTATTCGGCCATCTTGGATGCCCTGGACCTGCAATTTTTAAATGTACAAATATAATTTTTTTTGGTAAGCAGATTTTTAAGTGTTTTATTCCTTTTTACTTATTACGAAACAGATTGAATTCTTTTGTTTTTGAATTTTGCTTGCACTTATTTAGTGAACCTAGAGATAAGCCAAAGAAAGAATGCAAGTCAACATTACAAATTGTATTCTTAATTTTATATTTATTTATGTATTGGAGGAATACATCTAATTTTTGTATATTGATATTGTATCCTTCAACCATGCTTTCCTTGTAAAAGTACAGTTCTACATGTTTCTGTATATGTACGTGTGTGTGTTTGTGAATTTCTTAGGATTTTTCTACATATATACATCATCTTGTATGTAGAAGAACATTATTACTTCTTCCTTTCCAATACGAATGCCTTCTGTTTCTTTTCCCTGCATAATTACCCTGTCTAGAATCTCCAGTACATTGTTGAATAGAAGAGGTGAGAATTGCCATCCTGTCTTTGTTCCTAGTATCAGAGCAAAAACTTTCAGTCTTTCACCATTAAGTACAATGTTCTCTTTAGGTTTTGTATAGATGCCCTTTATCAGGCTGAGAAAGTTTTTCTTCTCTTCCAAGTTTGTTGAGGGTTTTGGTCATAAATCAGTGTTGCATAATGTTAATTGTTTTTTTCTGTGACTATTGAGATAATCATGTGTGGTTTTTCCTTCCATTCTATTAATACGGTTTATAACATTAGTTAATTTTTGGATGTTCAACCAATCTTGCCATTTGGGATACATCCTTCATGGCCATGGTGTAAAATGGTCTTTTGTATGTTCTCGATTTGACTTGCTAATATTTTTCAAGAAGTTTTATGCTGTGTTCATGAGGGAATTGGTATGCAATATTATTTTCTTGTGATATCTTTATCCAGCTTTTGTAACAGGATAATAATAGTTCCATAAAATAAGTTGGGAAGTGTTCCTTCCTCCTCTATTTTTTAGAGGAATTTGTGCATTGAGTAAAACATTATTTCTTCTTTATATGCGTGGTTGATTTGCCACTGAAGCCCTCTGAATACTCACCTATCCCTCTCCCACGACTGCTGTTATTGCTTATATGTTTAGTGACTTGACTGTTCCAGTAAAGTTTACCTTCCTCACAGTGTGAAACCTGTGATGTTTCTCAGAGAGTGAAGTCTAGGGATACACACAAACTAGATTTTAGTAGTGCTCCTGTTGGCTCCTGTGTGCTAAGTTGTCTGCTTCTGTTAGTACCACAGTCAGCAGTTAGCCTTCACTAATTGCAGGCTAATTTCTCTACTGTTCTCAACAATGTCTGGGGTATAAATTGCTTCATAGTCTGATTTGATTATTTTGGGCCCCTTTGGGGCCAAAAACTTGGGGTAGTTTTTGAGGTTTCTTTTTGACTCCTGGGGGCCTTCTCGTGTCTGCCTGTTTCCCAGTTGTCTCTGATGAACTAGTTGGTGTATGGCTTAGCTTGTTGCTCTATAGAGCCATCACCCTCTACTTAATTGCCTTAGCTTCCCCACACTCAGTTCCAAAATCATTTCATTTCCTTTGAAGAAAGCTTCAGAGATCTCTGTTCTTATGGCCTGCCTTCTCCTGGAAAACCGTCTCTGAATCAATGTCCTGGAGCTGGGAACAAGCACAGTGTCACCCTTCTCTCTGCATGACACACTGTTTCAGAGGCAGAGCACTGGGTAGTGGTCTCTGGTCTTCTCAGTTTGCCTCTCCCAGTGTGAAAGTGTTGCCTATGAGCCTGCTGGGTGAGCATAGTATGGAACTCCAGTGTTCTTGGTCTCCTCTGCCTGAGATAGGGCCTCTATCTTGTGAGTGCAGTCTTGGTGGAGGAAGGGAGCTATCGCTCTCTCAGTCACACTCACATGGAATTTATTCTCTATAACACAAATGGGAGTGGGGTAATAAAAACTGCTGGCAACTTGCTCTTTCCAGGGAAATACTGTAGCCTTTGATTGGAAGCTGGGGTAAAGGGAGCCCCATCTTCTTGGCCACAGCTTCCCATAGAGAACTGAGCTCAGGGGAAGGAGTGGGTGGTGACTCAAGTGTCACAGACTCTCACTGTTCTAGCTGAGATTTAGTAGATCTGCTTCAATAAGTGTTTCTTCATTTGCTGTATGCTCTAAGAACAATTTCAAAAGACTTTAGATGGTTGCTTTTTAAAATACTCTGAACTGTTGTAATTGTTTCATTGGGAAGGCATGTTGACAGAGCTTCCTCACACCACCATTCTGGAAGAGAGATAATACCTTGGAAAACGTCTAACTAGAACAGCAGAGCTTTGAATACATTCTTGGTATAAATATTACATACATTTGTAGAGAGTATTAAAAAATTGAAGAGTAAACTTTTCCGAAGTATCTTCCTGTATGTCCTCTCCTTTAATCATCACTGCCCTGAGATAGGTATGGCTAATAGTATTTTTCACCTTTTTGCAAATAAGAAGACAGTGACAGTGACAGAAATAGGCATGAAGAAATAACTCAACGTAGAGGTAGATTATAACTCAGTCCTTTGAGGTCTCACCTTCCAAGTAGTTCCTCAGTGAAAACCACACACCCACATCACAAAACAGCACCCTACATTCTAAGGCAGGCTAACGGAGCCAGGACGTGAATTCTTGGACACACATTACAGACAAGTATCCTCTGTATCTATTCTGAGTCTTAAGCATGTAATAAGATGGTATAGAGAAATAATTACTGATGTTACAGTTCTCATTACTGGGTTCAAAGGAGGCAATAGAGAAAAGGGATAGGAAATTATCTTGGATTATAGGTTCAAAAGGTAGTGAAAGAAACAATGCATTTGACATTTTTAAAAGTGATATAATTTGGGGAATAATGAAATGTTTCTATTATTATTCCTCTAGGAAAACTTGAAACTTGTATGATAAGAATCCCCAAGAGTAGATGGGAAAGGTGCAGCCTCACCATGGCAGGTTCATTTTCATTGTGTAATTTTATTTACTTGCTCAGAAATCCTCCCTCAGCACTTCCAAAGAAGCTCAATTAAGGTGATCTGGAAGTGAATTTAGTTTCCTAATGCCAAAACTCAATGAGGTGACAGTATGCATAGTTAGAGATGGCTCCCGCAGTGCAAGTGCTATCAAGGGAGACAAGTTCAGGAATTTCTTCTTCTCCCTTTTGCCAAAGATGAGACTTTATGTGGGGCTTACAGGAAATTGGATACAGAATATATGCTACAGTGGAATAAGGAATTTCCACACAGTTGTCAGAAATAATGGCAAAAATAAGAGCAGAGAGCTCCCGCATACAGCGTTTGATCATTGAGCTTTGAGGACATGGATGACCATATTCCAGTCCCATCACCAGGGAGACTGACCTACAGTCTTTGTGAAGATGTACAGGCTAGAGCTGGCTCAAGAGCAGGACCAAGCATGTGTGGAAGGGGCTGGATATTGTTAGAGAGCACACAGTCACAGACTGCCCATTCTAGAGCTCTTCCTTGGCCTTCTAAGGAAGACTTCATGGCTGCTCAGTTAACTCTTAGGACCTAGAGCTAGGCAGAATGGAGCGGGAGGATGGTAAAAGTTATACTGGATGAGATTCTTCCACAGGGATAAAAAATAATATAAACTGGGAGGCAGGGAGTTGGGATTGATTCAAGAATCATTGAGGCTGGATTTAAGAGAGTCAATTTTTAGAGGGCTTGAATTTGGGGAAGAAGAGAATTTGAGGGTATAGTTGCCCTCTGAGGGCATGATTTTGAGACTAGCAAAGGTGAGAAGATTCTAAGTAGATTTTATCATGAGCCTTTGTAAAAAACAGTAGGATTACTTCAATTATTTTTTTAAAAATATTTTGGTTCATTGTTCTTTGACTTGACATTGAGCCTTATCTTGGCAATAGGGACTCAAAATTACAGCTGGATTATCTGTGGGTTTGGTGTATGTGGCTATGTATTATTCTTCTTTGAGAAAAATTAGCCCAATAAAATCCTTGTCAATGGTGCCACACGATATTGAGAAAAAATATGATAAACACTAAGTAATTAACCAAGGAACTTTGAAAATGCAAATGATTTGTGATGAAATGACATATCTGAAAACTGACTTGCACTTGAGAAGGCACTGCCAAATTTATTGTCATGTTATGTCTTCCTAGAAAGTTAGTGAGAATACAGCAGATAATATGGTAAGAGGGCTGAGAACAAGGCAGGCATTGTATTAGAGCTTCAAAAATCATTTTGGTTTCTCAAATTCTATGTCTAAGTAAAAAATAAAATCTTGACATGGCAGTTAATTATCATGTGGTGGCATGTAACATCAGGTAGTATTACATTTTAGTGAAAATCTCAAGTACAGAAGAATTAAACAGAATACTATAAACTAATTCCCTTAATTCAAAAGTGAGGTTTTCATCATGTGCACAGACCCTCATACAAATAAAGTATATGATTCCAAACTACCTTCTCAAGAGACGACATCAGCAAAATGGCAGAGTAGGCATCGCTGAGCCTTCATGTCCCCTTGAGAACATTAAAAACAAGCAGAAGTGGGTCGGGAGTGATGGCTCACGCCTGTAATCCCAGCACTTTGGGAGGCCGATGTGGGCAGATCACCTGAGGTCAGGAGTTCAAGACCAACCTGACCAACATGGGGAAAACCGTCTCTATTAAAAATACAAAATTAGCCAGGCATAGTGGCACATGTCTGTAATCCCAGCTACTCGGGAAGCTGAGGCAGGAGAATCACTTGAACCTGGGAGGCAGAGGTTGCAGTGAGCCGAGATTGGGCCATTGCGCTCCAGCCTGCACAAAAAAGAGCGAAACGCTGTCTCAAAAACAAAAAAACAAGCAGAAGTGTCCATAGCCAACGTTTTTTTCTCTTTCTTTTCAATTGGGCAATAATTGTACATATTCATGGGGTACACAGTGATATTTTGATACATATAATATGCAGTGATCAATCAGGGTAATTAGCATATCCACAACTGAAACATTTATCTGTGTTGGGAACATTCACTGACCTCCTTCTAGCTATTTAAAACTATATATTATTGATAACTAGAGTCATCCTCCAGTGGTATAGTGCACTGGAAGTTATGACTTCTGTGTAGCTGTAATTTTGTATTCTTTAACAACCTCTCCCACTGCCTCCTTTTTCACCACCCTTCCCAGCCTCTGGCATCCTCTGCTCTACTTTTTATTCCTATGAGATCAACTTTTTAAGCATCCACATATGAGTGAGTACTTGTGATCTGTTTAACTTTCTGTTCCTGGCTTATTTCACTTAACATAATGTCCTCTGGTCTTACCCATGTTTACATGAATGACAGGATTTCATTCTTTGTTTTGGCTGAATAGTATTCTATGATGTATGTATACCATATATTCTTTATCCATACATCTGTTGTTGGACAACTAGGTTGATTTCGTATCTTCACTGTTACTTTGTTGGAACTCTGGGAAAAAAATTCAAGGGTTACAGCAACCAATAGAATGCTGATCTAAGGGGAAAAAAAGCAACTTAAAAATGATAGGAAAGCTGCATGATAGGAAACTCCATCTCCTTCCCAGTATGGCAGTGGTGTTGAAGTGGCAGCAGCATGTATTTCCAGTGTGGGATCCTGTTCTCTGATTCCAAAGAAAGAACAGATCTTATTAACAAATTATTGCGTATCTCTGTTCTATGATGACTGGAGATACCTAAAATACCAATGCAAGGTGCTTGTCTCTGTTTTGCCTAACTCAGAGGTCAGGCCAGAAAAGCAGTGGACATCACTCAAAAACAGTGCAAGCTAAATTAATACTCATCATTTGCTTGGGGCCAAAAAAATATGGTTGAAACATACAATAGACCACCTAAGCCCTAAGAAAAAAGCTGGGGAGAGTTTCTTTGGGAAATTAAGACATTAAAAAGTAGCCGCGTATATAGCGGAGTTTCAAAAGCCATTTGCACGCACAGGGGAAGGTGAAGGGTCACCAAAGACCTATGGCGACCCTAAAGTTTCACCCTAGTGTGATCCCTAGGCAAGGAGTAAGCTAGCCAAGTGTAGAAGAAATTGCCTGGCACAGAGACAGTCTTTGAAAAGGGTGGGAAATTTTAGCTTGTTGTAGCTCCTAACATACAAGGAAATCTCTGAAAATGTGCAGGGTGAACAGAAGCTAAGAAATACAGACTTCAGTGACCACACACAGCAAGAAATAAAATCTTTGCAAAAGTAGTTTTGTAAAATCACTAAACAAATGGAATACTACAACCTTTAACAATAAAAAAAAAAGAAAAAAAATAGGCAACCAGGGAGAAAGGGAAGAATCTGATTTCCAGAGAGAACACATTGTAATATCCAAATCTTCACTTGTCAATAAAAAAAATCACAAGTCAAGGAAACAAGAAAGTATGGTCAATTTAAAGAAATAAAATAAATCAGCATAAACCATCCCTGAAAAAGCTCAGAGATTGAACTTACTTGTACACTTTAAAGAAAGGCTTTAAATATGCTGACGGAGCTAGGGGAAAACACAGAAAAAGAATTAAAGAAAACATGAAAACCAACATATAAACAGAAGGAGAATATCAATAGATAGAAATTATTTTAAAAAACCAAATAGCAAGTCTGCAGCTGAAAAGCACTATCTATAGAATATTTTCTAAAGGAGTCCAAGAACAGATTTGAGCTGGCAGAATAAATAACAAAGATAGGACAATCAAAAATGATTAAATCTGAGAAGAGAAAATAAAAAATAGTGAAGAAAAATGAACAGAGCATAAGTGAACTGTGTACCATCAAGGGAAACAAGACATGCATTATTAGTGTTCTAGGAGAGAAAGGGGCCAAAAAGGTTGAATTATTTAATGACTGAAAACCTCCCAAATTTGATGAAATATATGAATTTACAAATTCAAGACACTCAATCAACACCAACTAGGATAAACTCAAAGTTATCCACAGTGAGACACATTATAATCAAATAGTCAAAAACACAAAAAGAAGTTTGAAAGCCACAAAAGGCAAGTGACTCATACATATCAATGACCATACAGGGCTCACTGATAAGACTAACAGATCATTTTTTCTCAGAAACCATACAGTCCAGAGGCACTGGGATGACACATTTAAAGAGCTAAAATAAAATCACCTTGACAATCAAGAATTTTATATCTGACAAAATTGTCCTTCAAAAATGAGGGAGAATTTAGGAGGTTCCAAGACAAACAAAAGGTGAGAGTGTCTGTTACAACTAGACCTGTCCTTCAAGAAACGCTAATGAGATGTCTGCAGCTTGAAGTGAAAGGATACTAGATAATTATCAAAGCTATATGAAGAAATAAAGATCTGGTGTGTGCAGCTGGGGAATTCATGTGGAGGTCAGAGTGGAAGCAGGTGTGAGAGGGCCCAGCAGAAGGAAACATGACTGTCAAAGTGTTTGAGTACATTGGAAAGTTTGGCCTGGCCTTAGCTGTTGCAGGAGGCCTGGTGAACTCTGCCTTATATAATGTGGATGCTGGACACAGAGCTGTCATCTCTGACCGATTCCATGGAGTACAGGACACTGTGGTAGAATTATCTTTGACTGCCCTTCTCGACCATGTAATGTACCAATCATCACTGGTAGCAAAGCTTTACAGAATGTCAGCATCACACTGCGCATCCTCTTCCTGCCCTTCGCTAGCCAGCTTCCTCACATCTTCACCAGCATCGCAGAGGACTATGATGGGTGTGTGCTGCCCTCCATCGCTACCGAGATCCTCAAGTCAGTGGTGACTGCTTTGATGCTGGAGAACTATTCACTCAGAGAGAGGTGGTCTCCAGGAAGGTGAGCGGCGACTTTACGGAGCGAGCAGTCAGCCACCTTTGGGCTCATCCTGGATGACGTGTCCTTGACAGGACTGACCTTAGGAAAGGAGTTCACACAAGCGGTGAAAGCCAAACAGGTGGCTCAGCAGGAAGCAGAGAGGACCAGATTTGTGCTGGAAAGGCTGAGCGGCAGAAAAAGGCGGCCATTGTTCCAGCCAAGGGCAACAGCCAAGCAGCCCAGCTGATGATGGCCAACTCACTGGCCACCGCAGGGGATGGCCTGATGAGCTGCGCCAACTGGAAGCCCCAGAGGACATCAGGTGCAAGCTCTCACTCTCCAAACATCACCTACCTCTGGCAGGGCAGTCCCAGCTCCTCCAGCCGCCCCAGTGAGGGCTCCCACCCCCTACCCTGCCTGCACTTGTGCGGGCCAACTGTGCCACAGCCTGGATGGTTAACACTGCCTGCCTTCTGCCCCCAACCCATAAATCACTGTGAAATGTCACAATTGACTTAAAGTGAAGGAAGTAAAAGTAAAATCACTTCAGATCTCTAAAAAATAAATATATAAATGAAGATCTCCAGTAAAGGTAATTTCATGGGTAAATATCAGTGCTAGTATTATTATTTTTTGACTGATAATTCCACTTTGTGTTTATTAAATGATATAAATACAAATGTGTAAAATATGAATCTATGTTATGGCTACACAGTATATAAAGACATAATTTGTGGCAGCAATAACATAAAAGGAGAAGACGGAGATGTACATGAACACAGTTTTTGTATGCAATTAAAGTTAAGTTGGTATCAATTCAAAGTGTATTGTTACAAACTAAGGATGTTAAATGTAATCCCCATAGTAACAAAAAATAAAATATCTCAAGAATATACACAAAAGTAAAGGAGAGGAAAATCAAATTGGTTTACTAAAATTGAAAAATTAAAAATGTAACCCTAAAATGAGGCAATAATGGAATAATGGAACAAATATATTAGACATACAGGAAATAACAATAGCAAATATCCTTCCTCATTAGTAAATGTAAATGCATTAAACCCTCTAATCAAAAGGTGGATATTAGCAGAATGAATTTTGTAAAAAAGTGACACAATTATATGCTATCTAGAAAACACTCAATTTGGAACTAAAAACACAAATAGGTTAAAATGAAAACTGGAAAAGTACATCTCACATAAATAATAACCAAAACAGAGCTGGAAGCCTATACTACAGACACTCTAGATTTATAAGAGACAAAGGAGATAAAACAATCAGCTAATAAAGGGGATAAAAAAATATAGGCTTATGGCCGGGCACGGTGGCTCAAGCCTGTAATCCCAGCACTTTGGGAGGCCGAGGCGGGCAGATAACGAGGTCAGGAGATCGAGACCATCCTGGCTAACACGGTGAAACCCCGTCTCTAATAAAAAATACAAAAAACTAGCCGGGCGAGGTGGCGGGTGCCTGTAGTCCCAGCTACTCGGGAGGCTGAGGCAGGAGAATGGCGTAAACCTGGGAGGCGGAGCTTGCAGTGAGCTGAGATCCGGCCACTGCACTCCAGCCTGGGCCACAGAGCGAGACTCCGTCTCAAAAAAAAAAAAAAAAAAAAGGCTTATATACACCAAACAAGAGCCCTTATGTATATATAAGGGCTTTCAAAGGGCTGTGCGTGTGTGTGTGTGTGTGTGTGTGTGTGTGTGTGTGGAGAGAGAGAGACAGAGAGAAAGAAAGAGAGAGGTAACATTGATAGAATTAAAAGGAAAAATAGTTCTATAATATTAGTTGGGAATTTCAGTACCCCACTTTCAATAATGTATAGAACATCTAGACAGAAGATCAATTATAATATGGAATACCTGAAAGATATTATAAACCAACTAGTCCTAACAGACATAGAGAGCATCTTACTCAACAAAAGAAAAATACGTATATGTCTCAAGTACACATAGTCTATTCTCCAGGATAGATCATACGGTATGTCACAAAACAAGGATTAAGACATGCTAAAACATTGATATCATACAAAGTATTTTATCTAGCCACAGTGGAATGAAGTCAGGAATTAATAACAGAAGGAAAACTTAGGAAGTCACAAATATGAAGAAATTAAGCAACACTCCATTAAACAACCAGTGGGTCAATGAAGATATAACAAGGTAAATTAGAAAATTCTTAGAGATGAATGAAAATGAAAACACAACACACCAAAACTTATGGGATGCAATAAACGCAGTGCTCACAGGAAAATCTAAAACCATAAATACCTACATTTAAACAGATTTCAATTCAACAACCTAACTTTATACTTTGAGGCATAAGAAAAAGAAGAGAAAATTAATTGAAGTCTAGGAGAAGAAATATAATAATAAAGATTAGAGTGGAGATAAATAAAATAAAGAATAGGAAAAAATACAAAGAATCAATGAAAACAATAGTTGGTTCTTGGAAAAAATCAACAATATTGACAAATTTTACCAAGACTGACAACAAAAAATAGACAGGAGACACAAATAACTAAAACTGTAAATGAAAGTACAGATAGTGCTGAAGTTACAGAAATTAAAAGGAATATATAAGAATATTATGAATATTTGTACATAAAAATGTGGTTACCTACATAAAATAAAGAAATTCTCAGAAGCATAAAATTAATTGAACTCCCAAAAAAAGAGGCATCTGAAGAGATATATAACACAATTAGAGAGATTGAATTAGCTACCAAAAAACCTTCAAAAAGGTGGGGCGCAGTGACTCACGCCTGTAATCCCAGTACTTTGGAAGGCTGAGGTGGGCAGATCACTTGAGGTTAGGAGTTTCAGATGAGCCAGATGGGCGAAACCCCATCTCTACTAAAAATACAGAAATGAGCCAGTGTGGTGGCGCATGCCTGTAATCCCAGCTACTCAGGAGGCTGAGGCATAAGAATCACTTGAACCTGGGAGGCAGGGGCTGCAGTGAGCGGAGATTGTACTACTGCACTCCAGCCTGGATGACAGTGCAAGACTGGGTCTCAAAAAAATTTTTTTTTCGGCCGGGCGCGGTGGCTCAAGCCTGTAATCCCAGCACTTTGGGAGGCCGAGACGGGTGGATCGCGAGGTCAGGAGATCGAGACCATCCTGGCTAACACGGCGAAACCCCGTCTCTACTAAAAAATAGAAAAAACTAGCCGGGCGAGTTGGCGGGCGCCTGTAGTCCCAGCTACTCGGGAGGCTGAGGCAGGAGAATGGCGTAAACCGGGAGGCGGAGCTTGCAGTGAGCTGAGATCCGGCCACTGCACTCCAGCCTGGGCGACTGCGAGACTCCGTCTCAAAAAAAAAAAAAAAAAAAATTTTTTTTTCAAAAAAAGAAGTCCAAGACCAGATGGCTCAATTAGTGAATTCTACAACTATCTAAAGAAGAATTAAAAATCAATCCTTCTCATAGTACTTAAAAAACTAGGAAGGAATATTTCTTAATACATGAAGTCAGCTTTTACCCTGATTACAAAGCTTTGCCCTAATTACAAAACATCATAAAAGAGTAAAGATCAATATTCTTTATAAATACAGATGCAAGGTCAGGCGCGGTGGCTCACACCTGCAGCCCCAGCACTTTGGGAGGCCGAAGCGGGCGGATCATGAGGTCAGGAGATCGAGACCATCTGGATTAACATGGTGAAACTCCGTCTCTACTAAAAATACAAAAAATTAGCTGGGCGTGGTGGCGGGCACCTGTAGTCCCACCTACTCAGAAAGCTGAGGCAGGAGAATCACTTTAACCTGGGAGGCAGAGGTTGCAGTGAGCTGAGATCGCGCCCCTGCACTCCACCCTGGGCCACAGAACGAGACTCCCTTTAAAAAGTAACATATAAGGCCCGGCACGGTGGCTCATGCCTGTAATCCCAGCACTTTGGGAGGCCGAGGCGGGTGGATCATGAGGTCAGGAGATCGAGATCATCCTGGCTAACACGGTGAAACCCCGTCTCTACTAAAAATACAAAAAATTAGCTAGGAGTGGTGGTGGGCGCCTCTAGTCCCAGCTACTCGAGGAGGCTGAGGCAGGAGAATAGCGTGAACCCGGGAGGCGAAGCTTGCAGTGAGCCGAGATCGCGCCACTGCACTCCAGCCTGGGTGACAGAGCAAGACTCCGTCTCAAAAAAAGAAAAAAAAAAAAAAGGTAAAATAAATAAGTAAATAAATAAAGATGCAAGAACCCTCAAGAAAATACTAGCAAACCAAATCCAACAACATTTTAAAAGAATGGTACACCATGGCCAAATGGGATTTATTCCTATAATGCCAAGATTGTTCAACACGTGAAAATCAATCACTATAACACACTTCGTTAAAAGAATGAAGGGAAAAAAGCCACACAAAACTTCTCAATGGATGTGGGAATAAAAGGATTTAACAAAATTCAACATCCTTTTGTAATAAATACACAACAAATTTTGAATAGAAGAAAATTATCTCAACATAGTACGAGGCACAGATGAAAAATACACAGTCAACATCATACTAAATTGTGAAAGACTGAAAGCTTTTCCTCTAAAATTAGGAACACGACAAGGATGCTCACTTTCACCATAGTTCTGAAAGTCTTAGCCAGAGCAATTTGTCATGAAAAAGATATTAAAGGCATACTGTCCCGAATGTGGTGGCTCACGCCTATAATCCCAGCATTTTGGGACGCCAAGGTAGGTGGATTGCTTGAGGTCAGGAGTTTGAGACCAGCCTGAGCAACATGGTTAAACCCCATCTCTACTAAATATACAAAAATTAGCTGGGCATGGTGGTGCACGCCTGTAATCCCAGCTACTCAGGAGGCTGAGGCAGGAGAATCTCTTGAACCTGGGAGGCAGAGGTTGCAGTGAGCTGAGATCGCACCACTCGCTCCAGCCTGGGTGACAGAGTGAGAAAAATTAAATAAATAAATAAATAAATACATTTAAAAATATATAAAAGGCATACAAATTGGAAAGAAATAAGTAAAATTATCTCTGTTCGCAGTTGACATTATCTTATCCATAGAAGACTCTACATTTTTTCTCAAAATATAATTAATTGAATTAAGCAAAGTTGCAGGGTTCAAAATTAGTACACCAAAAAAAAAAAAAATTAGTTGTGTTTTAATACACTAGCGATGAATGGTCTTCAAAAGAAATTAAGCAAACACTTCCATTTGCAATAGCATCAAAAAGAATAAAACCCTTAGGAATATATTTAACCAAGAAGGTAAAAGACCTGTACACTGAAAACTGTAAGATATGCTGAAAGAAATTAAAGACACAAATTAATAGAAAGAAATCTCATGTTCATGAATTAGAAAATTAATATTATTAAGATATCAATATAACCCAAGGTGATGTACAGATTCTGTGCAATCCCTATCAAAATCCCAATTTTTTTTTTTTTTTTTTTTTTGCTTAAATAGAAAAATCCATCCTGAAATTCATATGGCATTTCGAGGGACAAAGAATATCAAACAATCTTGAAAAAGAAGAACAAAGTCAGACGTTTTACACTTCCTGATTTCAGAAGCACTACAAAATTATGGTAACCAAAACAGTGTTTGACTGGCCTAAAGGCTAACATGCTGACCAATCAGATGGAATAGACAGACGTTTAAAACATCCTTGCATATATGATCAAATTATTTCCAACAAAGGTACCAAGGCTACACATTGGGGAAAAGCCATTATTTTCAACAAATGGTGGTGCTGGGAAAAGCAAATATACACATGTGAAAAGATAAAGTTGAATTCTTACCTTATACCAAATGATTAAATTATATCAAATACCCAACTCTAAGAGCTAAAACTGTAACACTCTTGGAAGAAAACAAAGGGGGAGGCCTCATGACATTGGATTTGGCAATTATTTCTTGAATATGACTCCAAAAGTACCGTCAGTAAAAAATGGTTAAATTGGGCTTCCTCAAAATTAAAAACTTTGTGCATCAAAGTACACTATCAACAGAGTAAAATATTTTTACTCAATGTTTTTACTCAATACCACAGAATGGGAGAAAATATTTGCAGTTAAATATCTGATAAGGGGTGAATGCACAGAATATCTAAAGAGCTCCCACAACTCAACAACAAACAACCAGATTAAAACATGGACAAAAGATTTGAACATGTATTTCTCCAAAGATGATGCACACATGGCCAATAAACAGTTTTTAAAAGATTCTCATATCATTAGTCATTAGGGAAATGCAGAACAAAAACATAATGAGGTGCTACATCACACCTACTATTATGACTATTTAGAAAAACAGAAAATAACAAGTATATGTGGAGAAACTGGAACCCCCATACATTGCTAGCTGGACTGTAAAATGGTGCAGCAGCCACCATGGGAAACAGTTGTCTGGTTCCTCAAAAAGCTAAATATGTAATTTCCTCATGACTGAGCAATTTCATTGCTAGGTGTATGCCTAAGCCAATTAAAAACAAGGAGTCAAATGCTTATATGCCAATGTTCATTGCAGCATTATACACAATATCTAAAAGGTGGAAGCAGCCTAAGGGTCCATCAGATGAGCATAAAATGGTATATATATTCAGTGGAATATTATTTAGCCATAAAAATTGAAGAAAGTTCTTATACATGCTAAATCATGGATGAACTTTGAAACACAATGCTAACTGAAATAAGTCTGACATGAAAGAACAAATAGTGTATGGTTCCTGTCAGTCCATCTGTGTTGCCATAAAGGAATACTTGGGGCTACTGGGTAATTTATAAAGAAGAGACGTATTTGGCTCAGAGTTCTGCAGAGTTTGCAAGAAGCCTGGCACCAGCATCTCCATCTGGTGAGGGCTTCAGAAAGCTTCCATTCATGGTGGAAGGGAAAGAGGAGCTGGCATATAAAGATCACATGGAGGGCTGGGGGAGGTTCCAGGCTCTTTCTAACAACCAGCTCTCACAGCTGTCACAGGAACCATTACAGCAAGAACTCACTCATCATGTCAAGAACAGCACCAAGCCATTCATGAGGAATCTTCAGCCATGACCCAAACACCTCCCATTAGGCCCCACCTCCAACAATGGGGGGTAAAATTTTAACACGAAGTTTGAAGAGTCAAGTATGCAAACAATAGCGGTTCCCTTATGCAAAATATCTAGAATAAGAAAATGCATAGTGGAAAAAGTAGGTTAGAGGTTATCAGGGAATGAGTGAAGGGGCAATATGGCGAGTCATTGCTTAATGGTTACAGAGTTTCTGTTTTGAGCTAATGAAAAATTTTGAAAATAGGTAGTGGTGATAGTTGCACATTACTGTGAAAGTCATTAATGTCACTGAATTGTATATTAAAATGGCAAATTTTATGTTTCATGTATTTTACCAAACTAAAAATAATTTTTAAAAAACATTTCTCAATAAAAGGGGTGCTCAGAATCTGGAAGAAATTATGCCAAAAGGAACACTGGGTTTTGCTTCCAGACCCTTCAGCCTACTAACCGCATGAACCTGGTCATATCACTTACCTTTTCTGAGTCTTAGTTTTATTAGACACAGATTGTGTTTCATGATGATTTGTAGAGAAATAAATGTTCAAATGTTCAGTGGGTTCTTGTTAATATATGAAACATTATTTGTCACGCTTACTGTTGCAAATACAGGGAGAAAGGATGGAGTATGATGATAACCACCGTCCCATTCTTGTTTCCTGCTTTAGACTAAGTACTTCTTAATCCAGAGTCTTTTTTTTGTCCAACCCTATATGTAACCCAGCTTACAGTGGAGCAGCCATATTGCCAAGATCATTTTTCCTCATTGATATCATTAAATGCAGTGTTTTCCATTGCCTCTCTGAGGGCCTTTTCATTTCCTCTATGTCTCCAAAGTGGTCCCAGAACATTAGCTGGCCCTGACTCCTACTAGGGACACTGAAGGAATTCCCTCTTGTAATGTTGCTAGTGAAGATTTATTTCTAGTTTCTGAAAGGAGGTCAGGTAAATCGACCTCCAACATCCCCTTTAACCATGTGATTCCATGATTCTTGGATTCTATAATCTACTGAAGGAATGAGATATGATCCCCTTCCCTCCCCATCTGTCCACCAATAAAATGAAGCTGACTAGGGCCCCAGGGGACCTCACATTTCCTCCTGTGGAAAATGGAATTCAGGTTTTTGTAGATACTGATCTTTATGACTCTTTTTATGGAGTCTGAAAGGGTCTGACCTATTATTTGGACCAAAATCCCCTGTCAACCACCTTGCATTTGATTTACATCTAGCTCAGACATGTGGTGCTTCTGCTTAACCATGCTCTGCTGGGAGAGAATGAAAATCTGAACTGTAACATGTTGAAACTGCCTTCTGCTAGACTCGCCAACCACGAGGATGACACGCAGGGCCAAGATGACCATGTATTATCCCAGGTACCACGTCTTTTCATCCCTCATAGACTCCCAGTCTTGGGTTCTAGGCAAGTCCTAAATGTAACTCACCTCAGCGAGAGTTTTCCCTGCAGTGCTCTCCCAGTGCCCAGCAGCAATCCACTACTGGGTATATACCCAAAGGATTACAAATCATGCTGCCATAAAGACACATGCACACGTATGTTTATTGCGGCACTATTCACAATAGCAAAGACTTGGAATCAACCCAAATGTCCATCTGTGACAGACTGGATTAAGAAAATGTGGCACATATACACCATGGAATACTATGCAGCCATAAAAAAGGATGAGTTTGCGTCCTTTGTAGGGACATGGATGCAGCTGGAAACCATCATTCTTAGCAAACTATCACAAGAACAGAAAACCAAACACCACATGTTCTCACTCATAGGTGGGAACTGAACAATGAGATCACTTGGACTCGGGAAGGGGAACATCACACACTGGGGCCTATCACTGGGAGGGGGGAGGGGGGAGGGATTGCATTGGGAGTTATACCTGGTATAAATGATGAATTGATGGGTGCTGGCGAGTTGATGGGTGCAGCACACCAACATGGCACAAGTATACATATGTAACAAATCTGCACGTTATGCACATGTACCCTAGAACTTAAAGTATAATAAAAAAAAAAAAAAAGAATCTCCACGGTGGCTGTGCTCACACTCAGACCTGACTCAATGCTTGCCTTCTTGCTCACCTCCTAAGTGGTATTTCTCAGTCCCCTCAAGTGCCACATATCCAGAAATGAGCTCTCCATCTTATCTCTAACTTATTCTTCCCAGCCTTCATTCTGATCTCTTTCAAACTATTCTACACATGGCCTCCGTAATGTTAATTGGGAAATTCAAATCAGATTATGTCACTCTTCAGCTTCAGCTCTTTGGATGGTGTCCCAGCATTTAATCAAATGAAGTTGTTTTTGCTGTTTTTGTTCATTTTTCTCAGTGTCTTTTTCACATTGTCCCTTCTGTCTAGAATGCAGTTCCTGTGTTTTTTACCTGTTTAATTTGTATTAATTGTCTAATGTTCAACTCAGAGCCTTCCTCAAATCTCTACTCTCAGCTCTTTCCCTTCCTCCATTAGATTAGATATTGTTCTATTTCTATAATATTCTTTGGATAATTTTATCACTGGATTTACCACATTGTTTTGCAACTTTCTTCTTAAGTGTATGTCTCAATTAACTGAGAGTCTGGGCAATCTTAACTGAGAGGGATGAGCAATCTTATATTTATCTATTATTCCCGGAGTCCAGCATGAGATTGACACATGAAAGGGCTCAATGAATGTTAGTTAAATAAATGAATGAATCAGTGAGTGATTACCTAACTTGGCACGGCTTTTTCCCTTGTGGCTCTTCCTTACTTCCCCCACACTCTGCTGAGTTTCTTTGCAGATGGACCTGGGCCTCATTCAACTCTGTGCTTCCCCACCCCTCTCCCAGCAAAGGCACCCAGCAGGACATCAGCAAATGTCTGCTGAATCAACAAGGCTACTGCTTAGACTCCATGACTACTGTAGTAAAGGAGACAAAAATGAAAGCCGAGCAACCTATCTGTGCCTAGTAGAAGGAAGGCAGTAAGATTTTTCCCATGAACCTAATGGTTGGACTCATTCACATTAGATTTGCTATGAAATAAACTCAATGCTCTCTTGAAACTTTAATTGGTCCTCCTCAGAAACCATGTAAGCAAGAAGAGAGTGAGTTAAATATATAATGTTGAGAGAAAAAAGCCCACCAACCTAGAATTATGTACCCTGTGAAATCATCCTTCAAAAGTGGAAGAGAAGTAAAGACTTTCTCAGTGAAACATAAATTTAGGAAATTTGTCACCAGTAGACCTGCCTTGCAAGAAATGTTAAAAGAAGTTCCTTAAAGGACAATAATACAGGTTGGAAACTCAGATATACTTAAAGAAGAGCAGTGAAGAAAGAATAAGTGAAAATAAAATTAAAATGTTATTTTACTTATTCTCAGTTGATCTATCAGATAGCAGTTTATTCAAAATGATAATAGCAAAATTGTATTTGAATATATAGATATATAAAATATATGTGCATGACACTATATAAGCAAAATAAATGACAGAAATGTTACAATGAACAGGAAGGAGGAATTAGAATTATTTTGTTATTATAAGGTACATGCATTACCTATGAAGCAGTATAGTGCTGTTTGAAAGTGGTCTTGCTTAGTTGTAAAAATATATTATAAACTCTAGGTCAACCACTAAAAAGAGTAAAAAAAAATAGTACAACTGATATGCTAAGAGAGGTAAGAAAATGGAATATATAAAATGGACTATATATATACATATGTATATATATATAATATAAAATGCCCAATTAAAGCCATAAAAGGCAAAAAAAAAAAAAAGGAGTAAAAGAAAAAGCAGGAAGAACAAGGGCAACGAATAGAAAATATGGCAAATATTATTATGATGATTATTACTATTACTATTAAGTCAGTCTTACTCTGTCACCCAGGCTGGAGTGCATTTCAGCTCACTGGCACCATTTCAGCTCACTGCAAACTCCGCCTTCCAGGCTGAAGCGATTCTCCTGCCTCAGTCCCCTGAGTGCTGGGATTATAGTCACCCCCGCTACGCCCGGCTAATTTTTGTATTTTTGGTAGACACAGGGTTTTGCCATGTTGGCCAGCCTGGTCTCGAACTCCTGACCTCAAGTGATCTATCCGCCTCGGCCTCCCATACTGCTGGGATTATAAGTGTAAGCCACCACACCCAGCCAAAATATGGTAGATATTAAACCAACCACATCAATAGTTGCTTTGAATGTCAGTGGTCTAAAGGCATTAAAGAAAAGAGAGATTGTCAGAGTGAATCAAAAAACAAACCCAACTATAAGCTATGTACAGGAACCCACTTTAAATATAAAGACACATATGGATTAAAAGCAAATGGAACGAAAGAGATTACTGTAGTAATATTAATCAAGCTGGAGTTGCTATAATTATTTTAAATAGAGCAGACTTCACAACAAGGAAAGTGTCAGAAATAAAGAGGGGCATTAGATAATAAGAAAGAGGTCAAATCTTCAGGAAGGCATAATCCTTAAAATGTATGTGCCTAACAACAGACAATCAAAATATGTGAGGCAAAAAACTGATAGAACTGCAAGGAGAAACAGATTAATCCACTATTACAGCTGGGGAGTTCAACATCCCTGTATTGGAAATAGGCAGATCCAGCAGGTAAATTATCAGTGAGGACAGAGTTGGACTCAACAACACTATCAATCAACTGGATATAATAGGTATCTATAGACCACTTCGTTCAATAACAACAGAATACACATTCTTCTCAAGCTCACAAGGAACATTCATTCACAAGAATAGATCATACTCTGAGCCATAAAACATACCTTAACAAATTTAAAATAATGGAAATTATACAATATTCACTCTCAGACCACAGTGGAATTAAACTAGAAGTCAGTAAAGATAGCTGGAAAATCCCCCCACATAATTGCAGATTAAACAACATGCTTCTAAATATCACTTAGATCAGAGAAGAAATGTTAACAGAAATTTTAAAATATTTTTAAGTAAATGAAAATGAAGATAAAACTTTAAAAAATGTATTAAATGCAGTAAAAGCAGTGCTTAGAAATTTGCAGTATTCAATGAATATATTAGAAAAGAAGGAAGAGCTAAAATAAATAAAATAAGCTTCCGCTTTGGAAAACTAGTAAAACAAGAACAAATTAAATTGAAAGTAAGCAGAAGAAATAAAAATCAGAGCAGAAATCCATTACACTGAAAACAGGAAATCAATAGAGAAAAGCAACAAAATCAAAAGCTGATTATTTGAAAATATCAGTAAAATTGATAAACCCCTTGTAAGGTTAACTAAAAAGAAAAATAGAGAGAACACAAATTATTAATGTCATAAGTAAAACATAGGGCATTACCTCAGATCCCACAGACATTAAAAGTAGAATCAAGGAATGCTATGAACAAATCTGTGCCCACGAATGGGATCATCTAGATAAAATGTACCAGTTCCCTGAAAGACAAAATCTGCCAAAATTCACACAAGAAGGAATAGACGATCTGAATGGACTTGTATCTTTTAAAGAAATAGATTAAATAATTAATAACATTCCACAACAGAAAGCACCAGACCCAGAAGGATTAACTGGTAAGTTCTACCAATTCAAATTGAGGGCTATAGACTTTCACTAAAATTCATCAATATTACATCAATATATTCTTGTACTCAAGACAGAAATCCTGAATACCAATGAACTAAGATAATTATTCATTTGCTTTATCTCACCATTTATGGTGGACACAAGTCTTCAGATAACAGACAGCAACACTACCACAAACAGTATGTTTCCTAAAACCTGTTTAAGATTTTTGCTTGCATCTTTTTGTCCTTAGAGTTTATCCCACTAAAGTTAAACGACTGTGTTTTAAAGTTTTTGAAATAGTTTCTCTGTGCACAGGTAGGCCACCAGTGCACTACATAGCTAAGTACAGTTGTTTTATTTTGCTTTCACTTTTCAGAGCTTTTTTTTTCCAAATATAATTTTGTTTTGTAAATGTTCCAAAACATTTACATGGTGTCAAAGGCAAATTTATAAAACCAGAGACTTTCTTTTTTTTTCTTTTTTTTACAATTTTATTTAAGATCTGGGATGCATGTGTGGAACGTGCAGGTTTGTTACATAGGTATACATGTGTCATGGTGAAAACCAGAGATTTCTAGGCAGGTAGATTTTAACCTTGTCTCCTGAACCTTGTTTCTTCTCTCCCTCACAGTAAGTTGTACTTTTTTTAAGTTTTAAAAATTCTTGGCTGGGCATGGTGGCTCACGTCTGTAATCCCAGAACTTTGGGAGGCCAAGGTGGGTGGATCACTTGAGGTCAGGAGTTCAAGACCAGCCTGGCCAACATGGTGAAAGCCCGTCTCTACTAAAAATACAAAAGTTAGCCAGGCATGGTGGTGCACACCTATAGTTCCAGCTACTCCAGAGGCTGAGGCAGGAGAATTGATTGAACCTGGAAGGCGGAGGTTACAGTTTGCCGAGATCATGCTATTGCATGGCAGCCTGGGTGACAGAGCAAGACTCCTCCTCAAAAAAAAAAAAAAAAAAAAAAAAAAAAAAAAAAAATTCTTCTAATTTTAATATGGGAAAATAAATGCGTGTATTTATATACTCCTATTTCTTTGGGAAATAGTAGCATACTACGCATAATTTTTTAAATTTTCTTTTTCTCTCAACTATCTACCCTGACATTTGCTCTGTAGCAGTACATAGGGATATTCTTGTATTTTTTCAATTGCAGAATATGTGTAAAATACAGTTCATTCAATCAACAAACTACTGATGGATATTTGTGTCTTTTTAAAAACAAGATGCTACAACAAAGACCTTTGTGCATTCATCTTTTAGAATTTTTACTAGAATTTTAGAATTTAGTTTTTGTAATAAATGAGTTTCAAATTTTGTGAAATGCCTTTCTGCATAGTGGAGATATTTACTGACTTTTTTTTCCTTAGTTTTGATAGTATGATGGGTTATATAAATGTTTTTCCAACAGTGAACCCATCACATATATAGACTATATCATTCTTTGCTACAATGATTTTTAAAAATATCCTATTAGATACTGTTTGATTTTGTTTTATTTAGGATTTTTGCATCTGCATCCATAAGCAAGACTGGTCTGTGGTTTCCCATTTTGGTTCAACCTTGGTCAGGTTTGGGGATAAATGTTAGACCCATGTTCTAGTTTTAGTTGCCATCCGTAAACTGAGCTCTCACAAATGTTTACCAGACCTCTGCCTCCACTTCCAGACCCCTCTGTCCAGCCATCTTTTTCATATCCTTCCCTGGATATGTGACAAGCACTTCAAACCCAGCACGTCCAAAACTGAGCTTGACTTCCTCCCCACACTTGTTCCTCCACAATCTCAGCATCTCCAGAAATGTCAATTCCATTGTTTTAGTTGCCCGGACCATAAGCCTTGGAGCTCTCCCTGGCCTTTCCTTGATTCCACAGCAGTTCCATTGGCAACTCCTGTCCATTCCACCTGAATGTATCCGCAAGATGATCTCGTCACAGCTGTTGTGCCATTGAATCCTTCCTCACAATCCACTGTCTCCTCCTCCTTGGATAATTGTGCTCACCTCCTCATGTTTCTCTCTGCTTCTGTCCAGACTATTCTCAACACAGCAGGAGGGTGATCCTTTTTAAATCAAGTTCCATGATGTCTTTTTAAAATTTAAACTCTCCAGTGACTTCCCAACTGATAAACTCACTCTTTGCATCGACCTGCGAGGCCCTATGTGACCTGTTCCTTGTCACCTCCAGATCTTTTCCTAGACATCTCATGTCCACTTAGCTCCAAATGCACTGCCTTATCCTTCCTGCTACTGCTCAAACACACCAACTCCTCTGCCCAAAAGGCTCTTTCCTCTTCTGTCCACACAAGCTCTGTTCCTCACACCCTTAAGATGTTTGATCAGATGCTGCTCTCTCAGTGGGGTCATCTCAGGCCAACCCTTTCCTTGCAGGGTCATCTTGGGCCAACCTTCCCTGTCTCCCCTGTTTCATTATTCTCCAGAGCATTTATCCTGCGGGGCTGGACTATGGATTGTATTTATGGGTTCACGGTCTGCCTTAGCTCCATGTAGGCAAGGGGTTTCATTTTGTTCATTGCAGCATTTCCGGGCACCTAGGACAATAGTACTCACAGCAGCATTCAGTAAATATTGATTGAACTTGCTTTCCAGGGATTAATCCATGTAAGTCATTATCTCATTTATAATAATTACTCAATTAGGTTTGCTAATACATTAAGAATATTGTTTCTACGCTCATGAGTGGAATCAGTCTATACAATCTCTCCTTATGTGGTTCTTGTTTTGTTGTCAAAGGAATTTGAGAAATACTTCCTCTTTTTCTACTCTTTTTGAACATTTTGTATAATATTGGAATTGAAAGTAAGACACTTGGGCCTGGTCTTATTTCTCTAGGAATATTTTTAAATAAAGATATGCTTTAAATCTTTCTCTTTTTTTATGAGTAGTTTAGCAAATATATTTCTCTACAAATGTGTTTTAAATTAAGGTTTTATATCTATTGACATACTCATATGACTATTTAAATTTAATTAAAATTAAATAAAAATTAACAACTTAGTTCCTCAGTCACACGAGTCACATTTCAAGTGTTTGACAGCCACATGTAGTTAGTAGTGACCACGTCAGACAATACAAACATACCAGGTTCCTTCATCACAGAAGTTCTACTGGCCAGCACTGGCTTATAATATTCTACCTAGATATTTTCCTAGACGGATCTCTTTTGCCCATCACATCCTAGCACAGATATCTCCACCTAAGAGAATCTTCTGACTACTCAGTTTGAGGTAGCCTCCCTAATCCACAATGACATCACTCTTTTTTATTTTCTTCATGGCTTCCCACCTTCCAAAAGGATCTTATTTCTCTGTCTCCCCTTTGTTGACATATACAGTCCATAAGGACAGGGACCTTTCTGACTTGCTCACTAGGAATCCCTGAAGTACAGAACAGTGCCTTGAGGTGTTCAAAATGTATATTAAATGAATAAAGTAGATAGAGTAATAGGGAAATCTTCCTAAAGAAATAACACTACACCCATGTTTTACTTTCAATTCCAGTCTTATACAAAATGTCTACAAAGAGTACATAAAGAAGAAATACTTCTTAAATTCCTCAAAAAAAGTAGATTGAGCAATTGGGAAACTTCATCAATGGCAAACTAAGCCTAAAAAAGTAATAAAATTGTACATAACAATATTTTCAGTCTCTTAAGTGTCTCTTCATTTTATTTTTCATTTGTTTTCTTATTGTCTTATTTTTGTCATATTAATCAGTTTCATCAAAGGTTTGCTTATTTCATTAGTCTGGTAAAAAACGCAATTTTGATTTAATTAATGATACCTATTGTATATTTGCTTTTTCTGTCATTAATATTGGCTTTTTTATTATTTATTTTCTTCTGCTGTCTTTGACTTTATTCTATTGATCTGATGCTAATTTTAAAAAACTTGGCCGGGCACGGTGGCTCATGCCTGTAATCTCAGCACTTTGGGAGGCCCAGGCAGACAGATCACCTGAGGTTGGGAGTTCAAGATCAGCCTGACCAACATGGAGAAACCTCGTCTCTACTAAAAATACAAAAAATTAGCCAGTCATGATGGTGCATGCCTGTACTTCCAGCTACTCAGGAGGCTGAGGCAGGAGAATAGCTTGAACTCGGGAGGCAGAGGTTGCGGTGAGCCGAGATCGTGCCATTGCACTCCAGCCTGGGAAACAAGACAGAAACTCTGTCTCAAAAAATAAAATAAAATAAAATAAAATAAAATAAAATAAAAACTTAGATCAATAATGTAAGGCTTTTTAATTTTAATATAAAGAGTAAAATTTATATCTCTTTTGCGGTAATGCTTCACTGGATACTATAAGTCTAGATATGTTGTTTTATTTTTACTAATTTTCAGTCTTTGAAATATTTCCATGTCTTCTTTGACCCATGAAGTAGTTAGAAGTTTTTCTGGGGAGTGCGGATATTATTATTTTTATTACAAAATGTATGAAGTTGCTTCTGATTGTCCTGCATCAGATGATTTTTTCTGAATGTTACAAACTCTGGAATTTGCTGGAACTTGCTTTAAAACCTGACACTTGGTCAACTTAAATATATATACACATATATGTGTGTGTGTATATATATATATGTATATTTTTCCATGAATGCTTAAGAAAAAATGTTGATTCCATAATCATTGGGTAGAGTGTTCCATACATCCATTGAATATTTAATTGGGAATTTATTATCACTGCTCACCTAGAATTGAGACTGGGATTACCCTGATAGGAAAGGAAGCAGCAGTCAGGAGGAAGTACATCTTCTTTTCCAGCTCTACAGCCTTCCTGAAGCTTCATCTATTGGCAGAGCCCAACAGGGAGCCGCTGGCCAAGGAACAACGCAGTTTCTGAATCCCTGCCCCAGCCTTGCAAAGACAGACGGATGGGTTTATCTGCACCACAAGAAATGGTGAGAAAAAAAGAGGGTGGGTTCAGAACCAAGAGACAATGTCTCAATAATTGTCATACTTGCCAAGAAATAAAAATTGTTATTAGCTTATTTATGTGCACCTGAGGTTCCAAAATATTGCTACAGATAGCATCAAGCCATGATAAATCCATTGTAGTAGGGCCAAATCTCTAATCTGGATTTGTTAAAACAGTGCCTGAAGGAAACGATTGTGTGGTGACTCAGTAATTCTTTTGAAAATATTTTTCTTTTCTCATGTTTTATCTTCCAAGTATCTGTTAGCCTACAGATATCTGAAGTACGGTCATGTGCTGCTCAACAACAGGGATTCATTCCAAGAAATGTGTCCTTAGATGATTTCTTTGTTGTGTGTACATCACAGAGTGCACTTACACAATCCTAGAGGATAGAGCCTACTACACATGTCGGCTGTGGGGCATAGTTCCTAGGCTACAGCTTGTACAGCGTGTGACTGTATGTACTGAATACTGCAGGCAATTGTAACACGTGGTATTTGTATATCTAAACATACCCAGACAGAGGAGAGATACAGGAATAGATAAAAGAGGAATTTTTCAGTTCCATTATAATCTTATAGGACTATCATCCTATACGCAGTCCATCATTGAGCTAAACATCATTATGAGCTGCATGACTGTATTTCACAGTCAGTAATAAATAACCCTTACTCCAAAAAATATAAAGGATTTCCACAAGAGGGAAGAGTCACCAACACAATGGGTTTGGATTTGTCTGTGGGGTCTGTACCATCCTGTCCACATGGTATTTCTTGGATCTCATTGATGGATGTTACTGATCTCAGGCACTCATGGCTAATGAACAGAGCCATTGCCATACCTTGTGAACTACAACAAGAGATGTTTCCATTATGTCTGTTAGGTGCACTGTGCCAGGCATGAGGAGTGGCAGAGACAAAGCAGAACCTGCCTTTAGGGGTCCTACAATGGAACAAATGAGACAAGACATGCTCAGCACTGACTACAACAGAATAACTTCCATTGCTTTCCAAGGTACCATCATATTTCCATGTTGGTTTGGCCAGAGATCTCTGAGTTACCCAGCTCTCTTGCTGTCTCTATAGTCACTAGTCATCAGATGTAGCTCATTTTCATTACAGCACCTTCAGGAAGCCCCAGGTATTTTGTTGCCAACCACCCCTTTAGAAAGCCTCATCCACCCAACCCTAGTTCTCTCTTTACTTTCTGGCTCCCTACTCCTCAGCAACCCCCATCACACTACTTTCTGATTAATCTGCATGACCCAGAGCTTTCATAGTGTTCCTTCTTGCAACAGAAAGCCTCAGGGCTTTTCCTTGACTTGAGTAGCTGACCCATGTCTTCCCTCCCACCAGCATAGCCAGAGAAGAAAAAAAAATGCTGTTTATTACTTTAGACATCTTTTGGAATATGTATTTTCAGGAAACTAATCCCTTGGAATCCTTGCATTCACAAAGGACTTGCCCTGATTATCTCACCCAATGTTATGATTTTTTGACTTCTATAATGATTTCTACATGAAAGAACTTGCTTTTTCATTCTCTGGAAAAAAATGCATAGTCATTATTATCCACAATTCCAAAAATAAATACCCATATACTTGAGAAATGCTTCTTTGGATATTTTACATCTTTTTCAAGAACACTTGCATAATTTTCAGGGTCCAGTGCAAAATAAAAATGCAAGACCTCTGGTTCAAAAATTATTAATAATTTCAAGATGACAACACAGAGCATTAGGATTTCTGAGTTTGGGGCCTGAGGCAGCTGCCCACAATGTATGCCCATGAAGCCAGCTCTGATCCCTCTGTTACGTTTAGAGTTTATTCCTTGTGGAATAAGAAAAAATGAGCTAAATGCAATTCTGAAACACATGAACTATATTACCTAAGACTTCTGATATCTCTGACAGTAGCAGACAATACTCTTGGTGAAGGGAACAACCTGCGAACAAGATTATGTGCATATAATTTTGAAATCATCACTTCCCAGAAGGTTACTTAATTTCTCTTTGACTCAGGTTCCTCGTCTGTAAAACTGAGATAGTAATAATAGCACCCACACCATAACATAGGGTTCTTAAATGGATTTAATGAAATAATACAGGTAAAGTGCTTAGGACAGTGCCTGGACAGAGAATGCTCTATCACAGTTTGGGCTATTAAAGTTATCTCTTTCTTTACAAAGTTTTCTGATTTCTGTTTTTAATCTTAAATTATTTTAACATGTAGCTACACTTTATTATAAGGCATGAAAATATGAATTAGAAAAAAACATGCAAATTACAAGAAACACAAATCTACTTAGGGTACTAGGATTGTGACATAAACAAAAAGAAGCATGTAAACCTTGGTGCCAAGCTTAATCAACTGATTGGTCGATTTGAGTATTCATTCTTTCAGAAAACCTTCACCTTTGCCCATTAGTTTCCAAGGAGTTGGAAAGGCACAGATTAACAGATTATAGTCCCAACTCATATTACAGGGTCATGCAGTACCACAAGAAAAGTAAGAAAATACAGTTTGGGTTGCCCAAAGGAAGGAAACTTGATTAGGTCCTGGATCAGGGTATGGTGGAGAGAATTTGGGAAATTGTTTTAGAGAAAGTGATGGTTATCCCTAGAAAGATGAATAGGCATTTCCTAAGGTAGATTCCTCCAGGATGAAAGTATATTCAAAAGCCTGATGATGCAAAAGAATAAGTCATGACTGGGATTCTCCAGAAGTTTAGTGTAGTGGAAGTTTAAGCTACAGGTAGGATGGGGGCAAAGAAGTGAAACAAAAAGTTGTCAGCTAAGTGGTTTCCAGACCTCAGGAATAGCTTCACACTCCACATTCAGGAATCTATCTGCCATCTCATGCACCACATGAAGCCTGAAAGGTTTAGAGCAAGAAGGAGGGGGGTGCACGGTTGGCAGTGGGATACAGCAACGTGATTGCTTAGAAAGCAATGCGCTCTCCTTGCCTAACAGTATTGTGAGACTCTGGGACCCTGTCTACTGCAGGTGCTTGCTTCCCTCCTCTAAGCAAGTGCTCTTGTTTGGTGTATTTGATTTAATTTTTGCAATAAAGGAGACACTTATCACACTAGATCCAGTACCAAATAAAATTTTGAATTAAAATAACCATTATAATTGATGTTACCATAGTATGAAAACTAAATTAAGAAAATTAATTTTGGTAGACTATACATGATATTTTCTTTTTTGATCATAGAACTTGAACAGGAATTTTGGCCTGGAATAGTAGAAAGCAGTGTTGTGTGATGTATATGTGCATTAGAAACAGGTAAGTTTGTTTTATTTCATCAAATATCAACTATTTGACTATAAGTGTACATTGAGTGTTGTGCTTCAAAAAATTAATTTGTTAAAAGAAGAAAAGGAAAGAATGAGTAGAAGAAATCCAATCTTCTTGCCAAAGATGGATGATTTCTACTGTGGATTTCTACTCTTGCTCTCAACTCCCTGAGAGCTTCCACGCTGGCTGTAGGCCCCATCAATTCAGTTCTCAGTGGACAATTCAATACAAGGCTACCTTTTGGGTTTTGGAATGGTTTCCGGTTCACACCATGGTGATTTCTGTTGAAAGAATGTCATCAAATACTGCTGTCAGAATCAGGCGAAACATCCTGCAGCAGGGCCAAGACCTTATGGGGAATTAGGTACCCATAACATAGGTGATCTTGCATATCATGATCTCAGAGCAGATGAAAAGGGAGTTGGGGGTGAATTATGGGTGCTGAGTTCTTTTCAGTGTGATCACCAAAGCCCCCTGCCAAAGTCTGCAATATCAAGGCCTTGCTAATGTCAGGTTTTGTACACCTCGGAAGTCACAGATTAGTTGGAAATTGCTGTTTCTTATTAAATAAATTTGGATATTAGTTGGGAAAAGTCCTTTATGGAGTTCCTTTGTACTGGTCATGCCAAATGCCCATGGGATTAAACAGTTGCACACATATCTGGCTATGTAGATATATGGATCCTGTATGTATAAACAAGTGATAAGGATCCTGTACATATAAACAGAAATCCAGTTTTCAATTATTTTTGACAGAGTTGTGGTGAAGCTAATACAAGTTATTTATGTTTGCACTTAGTTCATATTAGATAAACTTTTGCGTTTGTGGAGAGGCAAAAGCTTGCATTTGAATGCCAATACCTACATTGGATCACTTGCTTTACTACTTCCCAGCTTTGTGATCTAAATGTCTTCATGTTAGAATTTCATCTGTGAAATATGATGTTTTGAAGGTTAAAAGTCATTAGGAATTTTTTTATTTTAATGAATCCTAATTTATTAGATTTTTCTTGTATTGTGCTTTTGTATTCTATGACATTTTTGCCTAAACCAAGATCACAAGGATTTTTCTCCTAAATTGTATTCCAAAATTTTGTAGTTTTAGGTTTTAGGTCTATAATTCATTCCAAGTTCATTTCTGTATGTGGCACAAGGCAAGAGTTAAGGTTTTAGTTTTGCTTTGTTTTCTTCCACAAAGTTGGTCATCTATTCTGGCACCATTTGTTGAAAATACCATCATTTCTCAATTAATTACCTTAAATTTTTTGTTGAAAATCAATCTACTGTCTACTCTATTTCATTGGTCTATTCATTTATCTAATTTCACCTTGTCTGGATTACTGTAACTTACAGTAAGACCTGAAATTGGGCAGAGTGAGTCAACTTGGCTCTTTAAAAAAATATTACTGGCCAGGTATGGTGGCTCATGCCTGTAATCCCAGCACTTTGGGAGGCCAAGGCAGGTGGATCACCTGAAGTCAGGAGTTCAAGATCAGCCTGACTCTACTAAAAGTACAAAATTAGCTGGGCATGGTGGTGCATGCCTATAATCCCACCTACTAGGGAGGCTAAGGCTGGGCAATCACTTGAACCCAGGAGGCGGAAGTTGCAGTGAGCTGAGATTGTGCCATTGCACTCCAGACTGGGCAACAAGAGTGAAACTCCATCTCAGAAACCAAAACCGAAACCAAAACCAAAAAAAATAGTACTAAGAAAATAAAAACAGCTGGGAGGTGACTCACACTTGAAATCCCAGAACTTTGGGAGGCCAAGGTGGGTGGATCACTTTGAGCTTGGGAGTTCGAAACCAGCCTGGCCAACATAGTAAAACCCCATCTCCACAAAAAAAAAAAAAAAAAAAAAATTAGTTGGACCTTGGTGGCATGTGCCTGTAGTCCCAGCTACTTGAGAGGTTGAGGCTGGAGAAGCACGTGAGCCTGGGAGGTGGAGGCTGCAGTGAGCCAAAATCACACTACTGCAATCCAGCCTGGGTGATTTAGTGAGACCTTGTCGAAAGAAAGAAGGAAGGAAAGAAGGAAGGAAAGGAAAGGAAAGGAAAGGAAAGGAAAGAAAGAGAGAAAGAAAGAAAGAAAAGAAAAGAAAAGAAAAGCCACAGACAAGGAGAAAGTATTTACAAAGCACATATACAATAAGGGCTTGTAACCAGATTATACAAACAACTCAGAACTCAGTTAAGACAAACAGCCCAACTAAAAATGAGGAAAAGATTTGTATAGAAGAGATAACAGATGGCAAACAAACATATGAGATGCTCAATATCATTCAACATTAGAGAAATGCAAAAGAATTATAAAATGAGATACCTCTACATACATGAATACCTAAAATTTAAAAAGACTGGCAATACCAAGTGCTGCCAAAGACACAGAGCAACTGCTGGAATGTTCATATACTGCAGGTGGGAATGCATGTATACTTACATAAGATCAGTGTTTTTCTTTCTTTTAATGCTTGGGGAAATTCTGTTTTGAAGCCATTTGAGTATAGAGTTTTCCTGTAGGTTCAATGTCTTTACAAATATTCGGTCATTCATATTTCCTATTTCTTCTTGTAAATTTGTTGATCTGTTTTATTTGTTCTTCTTTAGTAACTTGTCTACTTTTATCTAAATGTTCAAATTTACTGGAATAACATTTTTACAGTAGTCTCCTATTTTTAATGTCTTATGAACTAATGATATCCAATTTTTCACTCTTGATATTAGAAATTTGTGCCTTATCTCTTTTTCTTTTTAACAATTTCAGGTGGTTATCAATTTTATTTTCCTAATACCAAATTTTGGCTTGTTTAATTCTCTCTGTTTTTGTTGTTTTCTAATTAGTGTATTTCTGCTATTATTTATTTTATTTCTTTCCTTTTACTTTAATTAGGTTTATTTTGGAGTTTTTTTCTAACTTTGTAATATTTTTTCTTAGATTGTTAATGTTGAGTTTTAACTCTACCTTTTAAATAAATGCTTTTATATTGCTTTTATTGAATACAATGTTTTGTAATAGTGTTCATTTATTATTAAATTTAACATTTTCTAATTTCTCTCTTTATTCTTTCCTTGACACGTGAATTACCTAAAAATGCACTGCTTAAATTTCAAACACTTAAGGATTTTCTTTTTGTTGTTATGTTGCTTAATCCCACTCTGGTCTGTATAATTTCAACTTTGAAATTTCTGAAATCTTGCCTTATAATTCAGCATATAATCTTTTTTTAGGAAGTGTCACGTATACTTGAAAATAATTTGCATTCTGTGTGTGCTGGGTGTAGTGTTCTATATACCTTAATCAGGTCATGTTTGATAATCATTTGTTTATGCATTATTTATTTTTAACTGAGTTATTTTTTTCTGCAAGTTTCTCGAAGACATATAGCCAACTCCCAAATAGTCAAAAATCCACCTATAACTTCTAACTCTTCCCAAAGTTTGACTACTAATAACTTACTATTGACTAGAAGCCTTACTGATAATATAAACAGTTGATTAACATACATTTTGTATGTTATCTGTATTACATATTGTAGTCTTACAAGAACGCAAGCTAGAGAAAAGGAAATGCTATTAAGAAAATCATAAGGAAGAGGAAATATATTCACTATTCGTAAAGTGAAAGTTGGTCCTCATAAAGGTCTTTGTTCTCCTCATCTTTACAGTTGAGTAGGCTGAAGAGGAGGAGGACAAGGAAGGCTTGATCTTGGTGTCTCAGGGGTGACAAAGAGGAAAAGGTGAGGAGAAGAGGCAGGAAAGACTGGGAAACTTCGTGTTACTTTATGGAAATACATCATAATTTCTGTCTTTTTTGCTTTTTCATTTTTTAAAAAAAATGTTTTTATACAGCACCAATCCTTCTTCCACAGTTTACTTTAGTTTCACTGCCTGTATCATAGAAAGGTCCATGTCATAAAAGAAGTCAAAAGCAGTCTTGACTTGTTGGAATGCTCCTGCTGGATTGTCTAAGGTCTGTTTGTTTCCTAGAACTGCTTCTTTTTGCTGTCTTCATCATCTGGCATCAAGTTGTCTTCTGTTAATTCCTCTGATGTGTTGTGTATTAGCTCTAGACTTTCTCCAAGAAATCTTGAAATCTTTCACCCCATTTCCCTGCCACCACCCTTTTTGCCATATCCACAATATCTTTCATGATTTCCTTGATTGGCTCTGTCGTAAATCCTGTGAAGTCATGTGCAACATCTGGACACAGTTTTCTCTAGCAGGAATTTATGCTTTCAGGCTTGATGGCTTTCACAGCTTTTTCTATAACAACAATGACATCTTCAATGGTGTCATCTTTCCATACTTTCTTGATGTTCTCTCTCTCTAGGTTCTCTCCCATAGCTTTGACCATCTTTTCCATAGACTACCACGTGTAATGAGACTTAGAGGTCCTTTTTACTTCCTGATCTAGAGACTGAATTAGAGACATTAGGTTTGGGGACAAGTAGTCCACTTTGATGCCTTCAGTGTCAAAATCATGGGGTCCTAGGTGGTTGGGGCATTGTTCAATATCAAAAGAACCTTAAGAAGAGTCCCTTACTGGCCAGGTACTTCCTGACTCAGGGACAAAGCATCAATGTAATCAATTCAGAAAAAGGGTTCTCACTGCCCAGGCCTTCTTGTTATATGATCAAAAGACTGGCAGCTGGTGTTTCTTTTCCCTTCAAGACTTAAGGGTTAGCAACTTTATAGATAAGGCCTGTCCTAGCCATAGGCCTGACTGCATTTGAACAAAACAGTAGAGTTAGCCCAACCCTTCCTGACTCAAATCCTGGTGCTTGCTTCTCTTCCTCACTGATGAATGGTTTTTTTGGTGGCTTTTTTTTCCCAAGAATAGAGCACTTTCATTGGTATTCAAATTCTGTTTAGGCAGATATCCTTTCTCCTCAGTGATTTTCTTAATAATGTCTAGGAACTTGTCTGTTTCCTCTTAGTCAGCAAAAGCTACTTCTTTTGCTATCTTGACATTTTTTAAGCCAAACATTTTTTCCTATAATTATTAAACCCTCGTTTTGCTGGCATTAAATTCTCCAGAATTAGATTGTTCACCTCCCTTTTGCTTTAAGTTGTCATATGATCTCTCCACTTTTTCTTCAATCATATGAGGGTCTACAGGTATGGCTTTCTTAAAGCAATCCTGCATTCATATTAAAGCTGCATTTTCCATACTAGATAAAAAGGTATTTCACAAAACAAGTGCAATGTTTTTGCATGTGCTGGTGTAGCTGCAGTGATGGCTTCACAAACCTCCTTTTCTTTTTTTTTTTTTTTAAAGTATCCTTATGCTCAATTCATTTATCTTGAAATGGTGGGCAACCACAGCTGCAGACTTCAACCTATGGTACATAACAAGCAGTTCAACTTTTTGTCGTGATGTCATGACTTTTCCCTGCTTTCTGGGAGCACTTCCAGTATTACCAGTGGCACTCTGCATAGGTTTCACGGTGTTATTCAAGGTTTATGACGTTGCACTAAACACGATGAAAAGAACACAAGAACTACAATAAATCACTATTTACTATGATACTGGATTTACTGGAAAGACAAACTCCTCATGTGGAAGTGATTTAATGTCACAGGGCATTTAAGCAGGTACTTGCAACACTGCTCAGTGCAATAGCAACAGAAGGTGTCTACAAAATTATTACAGTAGTGCAATATGTACTACAGTTAATTTCTGCAGTTATTATTTAATGCTGACTGCATCTTTACACTTGTTTACATTTCCTTGACTGCAAATGGTTCTATGTATAGTCTGTGTATAGTCTGTGATTGTGTGTGTGTATGTTTTGATAAATTTTAACTTTTATACTAGATTTGTGTATATTTTATAATAATAAATGGTAAAATAAACTAATGTCTATGTATATTTTATTATGACATACTTAACTTTTTCTTAATATTTTTATAGTTCTAGACCATGTAGTTCATCTGTGAATTTTTTCAAATTGTCACAAATCTCCAAAAAATGTTCCAATACATTTGCTGAAAAAAATTTGCATGTAAGTAGATCTGTGCAGTTCAAATCCATGTTGTTCAAGTCAAGTGTATTTTAAAATCTTCCACTATGTTGCTTGATTGGTCTATTGCTTCTTTTAGTCCAGTTAACTTTTGGTTTATATATTTTGAGGCTATGTTATTAGATCCATAAATGCCTTGAATTCTTATATTTTTTTTACTTGTTTAAATGTTTTAAAATCACCTTTAAGTGTATTATCTGCAGTAGTACTTCTTGCCTTAAAGTCTACATTATCTGATACACCGGCTCTCTTTTGGTTAGTGTTTTTATATGTCTATTCTTTCTTTTCCAATTTTTGTTTCATTATATTTAAACTGTTTTTGAGCACTGTGCCATTGGATATTATTTTTTCTTGCCTGACAATTTTGGGCTTAAATTGAAGTTTTTAGTTAATTTACACTTAATTCCTGAAATGTGTGTAGTAAAGCCTATTGTTTTAATACTTGTTTTCTACTCCCTCTATTCTATTACCTGTCTACTCCCTTTATTCTATTTCCCTCTCTCTTTCTCTCTTCTTATAGATTAAGCAAGTATTCTTGTATTATTTCATTTCCCTGCCCCCATTAGCTTGTCAGTTCTGTATTTTTTTAATGGCTTTAATGTATTTTTTTCTAGAGATTAAAATATAAATCACTAGAGTCTAAAATAACTTAGTACTTTCATACCACTTACCAGAAAATTGTAGAGGAGGAAACTTAAAGCCCTTTAACTGCATTTACTTTCCTGGTCTCTAATACTACTGTTGTGTACTGTATTGTTTAAATATAGTTTAATTTCTACATGACATCAATTTATATATTCAACATTAATTTATAAATATTACTATTCTTTTATTCTTCTTTTTCTCCTGCATTGCTGGAGAAATGATCCTCATCTAGGATCTTTTCACTTCTTTCTGAATAACTCCCTCAGTATATCTTTTTAAATGCAAATCTGCTGGTGACGACTTCTCTTTAGTTTTGTTTTCTGAAAAGGTCTTAATTTTATCTTCATTTTTAAGGGTTATGGCTGCTGATTTAAAAATTCTAGGCAGACAGTTATTTTCTTTATCCTCAAAACTATCATTTCATTGTCTTCTGGCTTCTTTAGTCTTTGTTGAGAAACCCTTTGTCAGTCTTACTGTTGCTCCTCTGTAGGTAACATGTTTTCCCACTTCTCGCTTATTTTAAAATTTTCAGTTAATTATAATGTTTCAGTAGTGTTACTATGATGTGCCTAGTGGCTGTTCTGTTTATGTTTAATCCTTATTTGTGTCCTTTGTAATTCTCAAATCTGTAACTTAATGCCTTTAATTGTTTTAGAATATTCTTGGTCAGTATTTTTCAAATAAGATTATTATACCATGTTCTTTCTTCTTTCTGGCCCTCAATTGCTGTGTGGCAATTCATACCTTAATCCTATATTTGGTTTTGCTTTTCTCTGGATTACACCTTTTGAGATCTACCATGCTTTAATGTGTACATTTCCTTCTGACTTATCTTCCATTTAACTAATTGTCTGCTTAGCTATTTCTAAAATGCTGTTAAATTCACTCCTTGAGTTCTTAATTTCTGATATTTTCTTTTTCATGTCTAGAATATCAAAAGTAACTATTTGTAGTTTTCAGTTCTCCAGGTTATTACTGAATTCCTTGATCATAGTAGTCACATTTATTTTAAGTTTTGTGTATAATAACCATGAAATTTGCATCTCCTCTGGCTATTTTCTAATGTATTTTCTCTTTTATCTACTCTTGTCTGTTTGTAAGCTTCAGCATTTTAGACTTAATATTTGTCTTTGAATATTCTAGAGACAACTCAAAACTCTAGAGATTACTACCATCATCTAGAGAGGATTGCTTTTGTTTCCTTGGACAGCTAGGTAAAGGTTTGATCATTTTTTTTTTTTTTTTATACTTTAAGTTCTAGGGTACATGTGCATAACGTTTATATCATGTATAACTCCCCAGTGCAATCCCTCCCTCCTCCCCCCTCCCCATGATAGGCCCCAGTGTGTGATGTTCCCCTTCCCGAGTCCAAGTGCTCTCATTGTTCAGTTCCCACCTATGAGTGAGAACATGCGGTGTTTGGTTTTCTCTTCTTGTGATAGTTTGCTAAGAATGATGGTTTCCAGCTGCATCCATGTCCCTACAAAGGACGCAAACTCATCCTTTTTTATGGCTGCATAGTATTCCATGGTGTATATGTGCCACATTTTCTTAATCCAGTCTGTCACAGATGGACATTTGGGTTGATTCCAAGTCTTTGCTATTGTGAATAGTGCCGCAATAAACATACGTGTGCATGTGTCTTTGTAGTAGAGTAGTTTATAATCCTTTGGGTATATACCCAGTAGTGGGATGGCTGGGTCGTATGGTACATCTAGTTCTAGATCCTTGAGGAATTGCCATACTGTTTTCCATAATGGTTGAACTAATTTACACTCCCACCAACAGTGTAAAAGTGTTCCTATTTCTCCACATCCTCTCCAACACCTGTTGTTTCCTGACTTCTTAATGATTGCCATTCTAACTGGTGTGAGATGGTATCTCATTGTGGTTTTGATTTGCATCTCTCTGATGGCGAGATCATCTTAATAACAATTGCAAATGCATGTTTTAAATGTGTTCATCTTTTTAAGTTAACCTCAGTGTAGTTCATCCACGAGTTATCTGGGTCTCGCTGGAAGTGTTATTCCCCTCTTTAGCGTCCTTTTTGGTGCTCAATTCTTAGCTCACTTATTTTTCAGACTTTTTCCTAATATAATATTTAAAGATAAAAATTTCCTCTCTATTATACTTTCTGTGCACTAATATTTTCTGATATCCTATATGATTTCTTCTTTTACCCTCACTTTTAAAGATATGCTTATGTTTTACAAATACATGAAGGTTTTTATCTTTCTGTCATTGACATCTAAATTCATTTTATTGTAATTAGAACATGTACTCTAAGTGGTAACAATTCTTTAAACATGTATTGAGAATTCCTTTCTTGTTTTTAAATTTTATTTTAGATACAGAGTCTCACTCTGTCATCTATCCTGAAGTGGTGCTGTGGCATGATTATAGTTCACTGCATACTTGAACCCCTGGGCTCAAGTGATCTTCCCATCTTAGCCCCTTGAGTACTCCTGCCTTCATAGGATCCTCCTGCCTTGGTCTCCCAAAGTTCTAAGATTACAGACATGAGCCACCAAGCCTGGCCAAGAATCTATTTAGTGGTCTGGCATGTTGTCATTTTTAAAAAATTATTCTTACATTCTTGAAAGGAATATAAATTCTCCAATTTGGGGATGTAATAAGTCTTTTAGGTCAGTTAGCTATCTGTGTTTTTCAAATCTTCTATATGTTCAATATATACCAGTAGATGTTCAACATTATTAATGATCAAGAAAAAAAAATCATCCATACAATGAAGTATTATTTTAACTTTATTCCATGCTAAATTATTAGAAAGTCTGGATAGGGTATTGTTCCCCAGAATCTCTTCTGCATTGATGGCCATGTAAGTGCATGAACCCACTTTGAAAAACAGTCCCTCATTAGCTTTCAGAGTTAAATATTCATATAACTTCTTACACATAATTTTACTCTTTGTATATCTTTAAGCAAAACTTTCACACAAGAAATTTCATAGCAGTACTATTTACAGAAATTATAAAACAATCCAAATGCTTATCAACAGGAGAGTACAGGAATCAACTCTGGTATGCTTACATTAAAAAAATGTAAACAAACTAGAGAGCCATGCTACATACACTATGAATAAAGCTCAGCTATATCCAGTTAAATGTAAAAATAAGTCCAGGAGATTATATATAACATCATACTACTTTTATAAAGTTTAAAAAATGTAAATACAAAATATAACTTCATGGCACACACAGGGATGCAATAAAACTGTACAAAAAGGAAATCATACAAGCAATGGCCTTTGACAGTGGGTGCAGGGGGCAGCCTGGGAGTGCAGGCATCTGCTTCCTGCTCACGTGGTTCCCACAGCCCTAGTGGTGCCAGTGCACAGCCACTGTGGGCTCTCAGAAGCTCCATGTGCATTTGTTTCTCCAGCTTCATGACTGAAATAATCTCATGTAGTTTTAACATCAGGATTAACGCGCTTTTCTCCTTTTGTTACTCTATGTCCTCTACCATATTTGTAGCCAGTTCTCTGGATTAAAATTCCATCCTCAGAAGTGCCTAGGAAAACTTTTGCTTTCTGGATTAGACATTTTCTATACAAAGAATGTAAAAAGACATTTCAGGAAAATTCTAACCAAAAGAAAGCTTGTGCTGAAAAATGGACTTAAAGTAGTAAAAATTATTAGGCATCAAGAGAGTCACTATGCAGTGATGAAGTGTTCATGTCAAGATGATATAAGAATTTTAAATATGCCTACACCTAGTGTAATGGTCTCAAAACGTGGAAGGCAAATATTGATAGAATTCCAGGGAGATTTGAAAAATCATTCATATATTATTAACTTCAAAATGCTTCTCTTAGTTATAAATATGTAAAGCAGACAAAAAATAAGCAAGAATATTGAAAATAAAAACAACTCAATTGAGCTTATATTCAACATTTAGAGAATGTACATGATTTTCAAGCACACAAGGAATATTAGAAATTTGATCAGGCACTATCTTATAAAGCAAACAGCAATAAAATCCACAGCATATGCATTACAGACTTCATGTTTGTTGAACATAACTAAATTGAAGCTAAAATAAACCATCTAAACTTAGAAACCCTGCATATTTTGAAATTTAAAAAAGCTAACAACTTCTGGTTTAAATAATAAACTATAATAGAAACAAAATTCCTAAAATTATATAATAAGTACACTGCATATCAACATTTAGAGATCTGCCAGACCATTAAAGGAGTAAACAATGGAAAAATTTGTTTTATTTTTATTTTTTTGAGACAGGGTCTCATGACGTCGCCCATGCTGGAGTGCAGTGGCGCGATCATAGCTTACTGCAATCTTGAACTCTTGGGCTGAAGGGATCCTCCCACCTCAGCTTCCCAAGTAGCTAAGACAACAGGCCCACACCATCACGCCCAGCTATTTTTTTTTTTTTTCACTTTTTGTCTCAAACTTTTTGTAGACACGGGGTCTCATTATGTTGCCCAGGCAGGCCTCAAACAGTCCTCCTGTCTTCACTTCCCAAAGTATTGGGATTACAGGCATAAGCCACAGAGCCTGGTTTAGGTTTTACTTAACAGTCAGCAAGACTTATCAATAAAAATAAAAATAAAACATATAATATTTTAAATATAAAGAGAACATAAGTAATCTGAATTGAATAATATGACAGAACTATCAACAAGCAGATACCAGTAATGTAAAAAACATTTCAAAAATCATAAAAATATAACATTAAAACTGCCACTAGAAGAAATAAAGCATAACAAAATTGAAGCAAGTTATAAATCTTCGGAAGAAAAAATATATATACTGAAATAATTTTGGCTGTAAGTCCTACCAAGCTTTTCAGGTACAAATTGTCTCAATCTTTTACCAATGATCCAAGAAATGGATTGAGGGAGTCCCTGTCAGCTCACTTTTGTTGTTGTTGTTGTTTTGAGGCAGAGTCTCACTCTGTCACCCAGATTGGAGTGCAGTGGTGCAATCTCGGCTCACTGCAAGCTCTGCCTCCTGGGTTCATGCCATTCTCCTGCCTCAGCCTCCCGAGTAGCTGGGACTACAGGCACCCACCACCACGCCCAGCTAATTTTTTTGTATTTTTAGTAGAGACTGGGTTTCACTGTGTTAGCCAAGATGGTCTCAATCTCCTGACCTCGTGATCCGCCCGCCTCGGCCTCCCAAAGTGCTGGGATTACAGGGTGAGCCACCACGCCCAGCGTCAGCTCACTTTTTAAGGGTAGCATGACCTTTATACCAAAGCCAAACACTGGCAGTTGAAAAGAAGTAAGTTATCATACTGCTTGCTCATTAGTATAGATTCGAGAACATTAAATAAAATATTAGCAAACTGAATCACACCTTATAAAAAGACAACCAAACAAGATAACCAAAGGACACACCACTTGTGTGTAAAGCACATATTTCACCATATTAATAGCTTAAAAATCATGCAACCATCTCAATAGATTGAAGAAATCCTAAAATGCTATCCAACATACTTTCATGATTATAAACTTTAGTAAACTAGGAGTAGAAGGAAATTTGTTAAATCTGATAAAAAGTACCTATAAAAACACTGACATATATTTTTGTCATACCAAATGAGGGAAAATTATCAGTCTTCCCATTATTCTTACTTCTACTTGGCATGGATTTTCTCAATAGCACAATAATTAATCAATATATTAATTGTTTTTAGTAATATTATAATTAATAATAATTAAGTGAAAAGTATTAGGAAAGAGGAAATTAACCAGCCCTTATTTCCAAATGATGAAATCCTTTACACAGACAAATCAAAAGATCATTTAAATGAATTAGAAATGATGGACAAAATTCATTTATCCATTTATTTTATTATTTGTGTTTAAATTGCAAATGTCTATTAACTACCAAAAAATAACAAAAAATGTAATTTAAATACCATTTAATAGACACAATAATAAATGAAAAAGGGGATATCACCACTGACCCCACAGAAATACAAACTATCATCAGAGAATACTATAAACACCCCTATGCAAATAAACTAGAAAATCTAGAAGAAATGGATAAATGCCTGGACACATACACCCTCCCAAGACAAAACCAGGAAGAAGTCAAATCCATGAATAGACCAATAAGAAGTTCTAAAATTGAGGCAGTAATTAATAGCCTACTGACCAAAAAAAGCCCAAGACCAGACAGATTCACAGCTGAATTCTACCAGAGATACAATGAGGAGCTTGTACCATTCCTTCTGAAACTATTCCAAATAATTGAAAAGAAGGGACTCCTTCCTAACTCATTTTATGAGGCCAGCATCATCCTGATACCAAAACCTGGCAGAGACACAATAAAAAGAAAACTTCAGGCCAATATCCATGATGAACATCAATGTGAAAATCCTCAATGAAATACTGGCAAACTGAATCCAGCAGCACATCAAAAAACTTATCCACCATGGTCAAATCGACTTTATCCCTGGGATGCAAGGCTGGTTCAGTGTATGCAAATCAGTAAACATAATCCATCACATAAACAGAACCAATGACAAAAACCACATGATTATTTCAATAGATGCAGAAAAGGCCTTTGATAATATTCAACACCGCTTGATGTGAATAACTCTCAATAAACTAGGTATTGATGGAACATATATCAAAATAATAAGAGCTATTTATGACAAACCCATAGCCAATATCATACTGAATGGGCAAAAGCTGGAAGCATTCCCTTTGAAGACCAGCACAAGACAACGATGCCCTTTCTCACCCCTCTTATTCAACATAGTATTGGAAGTTTTGGCCAAGGCAATCAGGCAAGAGAAAGAAAGAAAAGGTATTCAAATAGGCAGAGAGGAAATCAAATTGTGTCTGTTTGCAGATGACATGATTCTACATTTAGAAAACACCACCATCTCAGCCCAAAACCTCCTGAAGCTGATAAGCAACTTCAGCAAAGTCTCAGGATACAAAATCAATGTGCAAAAAGCACAAGCATACCTATACTCCAACAATAGACAAGCAGAGAGCCAAATCATGAATGAATTCCCATTCACAATTGCTACAAACAGAATAAAATACTTAGGAATACAACTTACAAGGGATGTGAAGGACCTCTTCAAGGAGAACTACAAAACCACTGCTCTAGGAAATGAGAGAAGATACAAACAAATGGAAAAATACTTCATGCTCATGGATAGGAAGAATCAATATCATGAAAATGGCCATATGGCCCGAAGTAATTTATAGATTCAATGCTACTCCCATCAAACTACCATTGACATTTTTCACAGAATTAGAAAAAAACTTTAAGTTTCATATGGAACCAAAAAAGAGTCCATATAGCCAAGACAATCCTAAGCAAAAAGAACAAAGCTGGAGGCATCACACTACCTGACTTCAAACTATACTACAAGGCTATAGTAACCAAAACAGCATGGTACTGGTACCAAAACAGATATATAGACCAATGGAACAGAACAGAGACCTGAGAAATAACACCACACCTCTACAATCATCTGATCTTTGACAAACCTGACAAAATCAAGCAATGGGAAAAGGATTTCCTATTTAATAAATTGTGCTGAGAAAACTGCCTAGTCATATGCAGAAAACTGAAACTGGACTCCTTCCTTGCACCTTACACAAAAATTAACTCAAGATGGATTAAAGACTTAAATGTAAAACCCAAAACCACAAAAATCCTAGAAGAAAACCTAGGCCAGCCATACCATTCAGGACATAGGCATGGGCAAAGACGTCATGAATAAAACACAAAAAGGAATTGCAATGAAAGCCAAAATTGGCAAATGGGATCTAATTAAACTAAAGAGCTTCTGCACAGCAAAATAAATTAGCATCAGAGTTAACAGGCAACCTACAGAATGGGAGAACATTTTTGCAATCTACCCATCTGACAAAGGTCTAATATCCAGAATCCACAGGAACTTAAGCAAATTTACAAGAAAAAAAACAAGCAACTCCAGCAAAAAGTGGGCAAAGAATATGAACAGGCACTTCTCAAAAGAAGACATATATGTGGTTAACAAACATATGGAATAAAAGCTCATCATTACTAATCATTAGAGAAATGAAAATCAAAACAACAATGAGATACCATCTCATGCCAGTCAGGATGATGATAATCAAGAAGTCAAGAAACAATAGATGCTGGTGAGGCTGTGAAGAAATAGGAACACTTTTATACCATTGGCAGGAATGTAAATTAATTCAACCATTGTGGAACACAGTGTGGTAATCAAGGATCTAGAACCAGAAATACCATTTGACCCAGCAATCTCACTACTGGGTATATAACCAAAGGAATATAAATCATTCTCCTATAAAGACACATTAATACATATGTTTATTGCACCACTATTTACAATAGCAAAGACATGGAACCAACCCAAATGCCCACCAATGATAGACTGGATAAAGAAAATGTACATATACACCATGGAATACTATGCAACCATAAAAAAAGAATGAGATCATGTCCTTTGCAGGGACTTGGATGAAGCTGAAAGCCATCATCTTCAGCAAACTAACACAGGAATAGAAAACCAAACACCACATGTTCTGTCTCATAAGTGGGAGTTGAACAATGAGAACACGTGGACACAGGGAGGGGAACCTCACACACCCGGGGCCTGTCGAGGGATAGGGGAAAGGGGAGGGAGAGCATTAGGACAAATACCTAATGCATACAGGGCTTAAAACCTAGATGATGGGTTGCTAGGGGCAGCAAACCATCATGGCACATGTAGACCTATGTAACACACCTGCACATTCTGCACATGCATCCTGGAACTTAAAGTAAAATTTAAAAAGTAATAAAACAAACAAACAAAAAACCTTCATGTTTATTATCGCCTGTAAATGTTGAAATTTGAAGTAAAGGCAAATGTGTGTATCAATGGAAATTCAACATGAAGAGAATGTTGTGAACCCTTGCCATATTTGTAAGAAATTCTTTGCTTTATCAATTAACTTAATATTTCAAATTGGGATACTCGCCAAATCAAATAATAAATGCACGTCAAGAAAAAATAATTTAAATGCCATTTAAAGTGGTAAAAATAAGAATAGCAGAACCTAATAATAATTCTAACAAGAAGTGTAATCTTCCAGGCGAAGATTCTAAATGGCACTGAGACATTAAAGATGGCCTAACTAGAGATATATACGGTGATTACAACAATGAAACAGCTCCTTGACTGTCACTTGTTTAAAAGTTAATCTCTAGATTCATTATGACTCCAATCCAAGTCCCAACAGGATTTTTTTTTAAACTTGACAAACAGATCCTGAAATTTAGGTGAAAAAATAAAGTTCCAAGAATAACCAGGATATTTCAAAAGAATAGTGAGAGGAATCCTGTCCTCATCAGTATCAATCCCATAATAACTGAGGCAGTGTGGAATGGCCCCAAAATATATTAGCAAAAGGAAAAAAAGTAAAAACTCCCAAGGAGATCTATGCCCATAGGAACTCTGGTATGGGAGACAGATAGTGAGCAAACCAGGCCAGCAAAGGAGAGAAAGGGGGCTGAAAAATGGTTATCCAAACAGACAAAGGTAAAATTGTATCCTGATCTCACATCACTTCTGTACATAAAAATATATTTCAGAATAATACTTTAAATGTCTAAAAATGAAACAAAATTTTAGTAGAAAATACAGTTGAGAAATTTGTAGACATCAAAGTTTAAACAAGAACCAAAACATACTATTATTTTAAAAATGACCGAAATCTTGGACTAAATTTTAAAATTGGAAGTTTTTGATCATCAACGGACACCTTAAGTGAAGTAGTTTTAAACAGGGAAACCATATTTGTAGCATGCACAACCGACAGTATCAACATAGATACGTAAGGTGTAGGAACACCTTTAAATCTACAAGAAAAGTCCATATCACCGTATTTTTCTTAAAGGAGAAAAAAAATCATGAATAGGCTCTTCACAGAGCAGAAGGCCCTTCTGGTAAAAAGCTCATATGGACAGATATTTATGTTCTTTAATGACCAGGAATACATAAAGGAAGATGAAGTAAAATACCCTGTTACACCACACAAATTCACAAACGCCCAAGTGCATGGGTTTGAAGCCAAAAGCCTCTTTAGGGATAAAATTTGATGGGAGAATCATATTTTCCTAAACATTTACCTTGTTTGTTTAATGGTGGTTAACGTTAAAATCATCCTGTGTCCAACTGCCTGTGTGTCCCCTGACGGGAAGGTCCTTTCTCAAGACACCCTGCTCTGCGAGGTAGAGTTCCCTGGGTCCATCCTAGGCCATCACTCCCTTCCTCCACTAGCGCCTCTGGCTCCCGCCAGGCTCCAAGCAAACCACGCCCACCGGCCTCCTGCCCCATCCTGCCCACCGCCACCTCTCCTTCCCTTGCCCCCACGCTCTCGTGTCCCTGGCCACTGTCCATCCCCCTGCGCCCAGGCTCTCACCCCTGCCTCCCCTTGCCCATTTTCCACCCACCCTCTTCGCCCAGGCTCTCTGCTGGTCCCACCTTCCCCATCCCCACCCCATACCCCCATACGCCCATAACCCGGCACCCAGGCTCTTTCCCCTATCTCCCCGCCCATTCCACTGCCTCCCCTCTTCCCCAGTGCCCCTCCACACCCAGTTTCTCCCCCTTGCCCCCCCGCCCATCCCCCACCCACAGGCCTCCCAGCGGGTCCCTGCCATGCCCAGGCTCTCAACCCTGCACTGCGTTGCCCATTCCCCTTGCCCATCCCCCGTGCCCAGACCTCAACGCCCCTGCCAATGTCTCTCTTAGTCTACTATCCCTGCCTCACTTTCCACAAGGACATAAATCTTTGGGGAACCAAGACTAATAAATTTGAACTTAACAGAGGGAGCAAGGAGAATCTAGGGCTTGACCACTCTCCTGCTCATGGGCGCTCCCATCAGGGCCATCGTGCTTTCACTTTTCAGCTTGTGGCTGTTCAACTAAGTCAGCGTTTCCTGGTTCAAACTTGGCAGATTTACATTTTTGTCAAAAGATTTTATTTTTCTATCACTTTTTAATTAGTAACTTATTACACCACGGATGGTACCATATTATACCATGTTTCAATTAGTAACATATTATACCTATTAGCAGCTGGGGCTTTTACTTAACAGGGGTGGATTTTTCTAACAATATTCATTATTAATTACTTAAAAATTAACTTAGGTTATGTTACTTCTTAACAAACCCAAGTGTCAGATTGAGCAAGTCTGCCTTAGACAGACACAGAAAGGCTCAGTAAGAGATCACAAAAGTGGAGAAGCTACAAGTGTTCTGGAGTCCTTGTTGCTAAACCCTTGAATGCTTGGCAGGGTCCCATTGGGGGCCTAAATACTTCCCTTTGCATGAAAACGTCCTCCTTCCCGTAGCCCTGCCCACTAAGCTGCAGTCAGGGTGCATCTGTCTGGTGTGGCTTATAGTCTCCTCCCCTAGAAAGCCCTGCTGCCAGCCTCAAACAGAAGGAGACAGGAGGCTCCCTGGCAACCTCTAGCAGAGGCCCGTGGGCCAGCCTCAACTTGCAAGGGCACTGAGTGATTGTGCTACTCTTGAGGATCTGTGAAGCCTGCGGCCAAAACCAATCACTGCAAAAACCATAATGGAACCCAGGTCCCCTTCCATTGGTGCATTCATTAATTCACTCCTGTGTGATGCATTCTGACCGTCACTCAACAAGCATGTAGTGAGTTTTACAGTATGCTGTTGTCAAATGTGGCAAATGGAGGGGATATGCCACAATACCAAACCTCACCATGCTTAATTAATCAAACCAAAAAGTAAATCTATTGAATTCCCAAGGAGCCATGGAGAGCAGAGCAGCCACCAGGATTCTCTTTGTATTAAACTCTCCAATAACCTGTGATCAAAGTGACTCAGGGGACAGAGAGCGCACTGCCCAGCACAGGAAGCCCACAACATTGAGTGGTTACCTTCAGTGAACTAGGGAAACTCCAATCACCTCCCCTTCTCCTCCTCTCACAACCAGGATACCCAGGGGCGAGAGGTGCTAGGCCTAAATGCCTTTTGATTCTTAGAAAAATCCCTTATAAAGCTATTCGTGTGTGTGTGTGTGTGTGTGTGTGTAAATCGGAGTTTAATAAAAGTCTGTACAACAGCCAAACTATCAAAATGTTAGGAACCCACAAATAAGTGGCTTACCTCCTAGAGTCTTTCTTCTGTTTTTCATTTCACTGACGATTGAGATGTTAGAATCACCAAGCTAAATGTGAGAGACAGCCATGGTACAGCCGCTCCCCAACTCCCTTGTTTCTCCTACACTCCCCACAGAGAAGGGCTGTTCCAGGTGCTGAGCAGGGCCCCACACCCAGGACATGTCTTTCGAGATTCAAGTGCATTTATTTACTAGGAAGGATCCACCTCTACTCACTGATTAGAGTCAACAGGAGACACAGAAGTGGGCGGCTGGGGAAACTCCTTCTCCCGTCCCTTCCCATACATTTCTCCTGGTGCCTGGTGCTTGTGTTTCATCCTGGCCAAGGCCATGGTCGGCTCTCTTGTTCCTCATTTCAGCCTTGGCTTGCCCAGGCTTGGCCCACTGATCTCAACTGGGGACTTAAAGTCCTCCTGGCAGTCCCAAGTCTTTTCTGGTACCTTACCCCCCTTTCTAGTTTCTTCTTGCACTTCTATTATTTTTATCTAAAACCAACTATACTCCCTCTTTCAGGAAGCTCCTCTTGACTCTCCCTGCTTTTTAAAGGCAGCAGTGAGCCTTACAGGTAGGATGCTGGAAAATTTGTTCACTCCAGTTCCAAAGCTGTAGATGGGGCTGGAGAGGGCTGTGCCTGGCAGGAGGATCACAGGTGGGGAGCACAGACTTCTGGGGAGCCCAGTGTATATCAGCAAGAAAATGGCACAGTGGAAACAGGACTCTACAAGAAGATGGAGGAGAGCTGCTCAGCAGGTGTTCAGATGTAAAACTTTAGGGAGAAAAAAGTTGTCTCAAGAGAATTTTGGGAAAGGTTTTCAGTGCATTGTGCTATGTAAAATCTATGCTCTCCCTTCTAGATAACTTACGATAAAAAGCCAGATCATTCTCATGGTTTGGAGGAATGTCAGATACCTCTTTGGTGTACACAGCAGACGACATGGTCTTCCTTTCCTCTCCCCTTCTCTCTTCTCTATTCTCTCCCTCCCCCCCCTCCTTCCCTCCTTCCTTCCTTCCTTCCTTCTTCCTTATTATTCCTTCCTCCACACTTTCTTGTAGGATTACTGCATTTTCTTGCAATCTTAAGAAAGCAGCAATGGAGAGTTGGGGTTGGGGTGACATAGCTGAGATCCTTCGTAACATAATTCCTGAGATCTTGGCAAACTAGAGACAGTAAAGCAACTGTTTTCAGTTCTAGCCCTGCACCTTGCTTGCTCTGTACTTTTTAACAAATCACTCAACTTCTCTAAGCCTCAGTATCTTCAATTTAAGTGAGGATAATAAATATCTCTTTATATTGTCACTGTGAGGGTTGAATAATACAATAATGAGTTTGTTTATATAAATTATGAAGTGATTATATTTTAACTGATTCTTATAATTCATCAGAACACCTTTTCTGAAATTCACTGATGTAATTTGCAGAACACGTTTTTTAAAACATTGCACCATGACCGCAACGTTTTATTCCAGCCTCAATGAATCTGTGTCAAGGCATCAGCCCAGCCTGTCTTCGTTGTCTGGGCCCTTGGTGCTGCTGCTGTGTCTGGCACATCAGGAGGACCAGGGGAAGGGGGAGAGCTGCCGAGCATGGTGTGGAGGCAGGGAGCACTGCCAAAGCCATATGCTCAGGGGAGCCAGAGGCCACAGAGAAATGTGGTTTTACTTTTCTGAGCTACGAAGTTTTAGAAAATAATTTCCCCATTTTTTTGATGTGATGCCTAAAGGAAAATAATAAAACAAAACTGGAGGAGGGTGGATTATCTGCCAAATGACATTTTCCCCTATTCTTTCTGCTTCTCTTCCTAGCAAAAAAGAAATTGAAAACTGCAGGGAAAGTGTTGGCAGCATCCCAGACTTTCTTGTTTTGCTGCTAATCACTCTGACAGCAGATTTCTTTTTCAGAGGATGAGAGGCCAATGCCTCCACCCTGCTGCTGTCTTTAGACAATGAGGAAAGATGATGATGGTGACATTTATTAGGTGCTTGCTATGTGCAGGCAGCATGCTGAATACCTTGCCAGAATGATGGTGATTTTCCTTGCAATAGTACCATGGGGCTGGCCTAAAGTGAGGACCCCAGGCTCAGCATGGAAGTGATACAGCTAGGATGTGGACAGGGTCACTCATTCCTGGGCACACTGAGTCATTCTGAAGCATGATGTTGCCTTCCTGATTTGGAAACTGCAAAACAATTTTAAATCTTCAGATTCAGAGTTTCAAAATGTGCAACCCCGAACCATAGATACAAAAGAACTGGAAACCACAAAAAAAGCCCTTCAGTTCACCTTCTTACTTTACTGCAATCACCCAGCACTGTGAAGCTAGTCATATTTGAGCACAGTAAGCTAATCCAAATCACAAAAACTCCCCTGAAGATCTGGTTTCCAATGGATAAAAATAAGCTTATGCTGAAGATCCAGTAGCACTCCTTCAGACTCCTTCAGTAATACCTTGCATACTTAAAAGAGTCTTATTCCTCTTCCTGGTTTTTGAAGGAATGTTATAAGAAGTGATTTGGGGATAAGATTTGTTAATGGTCCAAACTCATTGAAACAGGCCAAGGAGAACCAGAATTCCCTGCCCAAGGGCAGCTACCTGATGCTGATCCTTCGGCCACCCTACCTGCCTGAGGATTTCCTAGGCCAGCCTGTCAGAGATGGCTCACATGGCTTTACGTGGAGGAAAGCCATGATTAAGTATTATAATAAGAATGTGTGCTGCACTTCACAGTTTGTAATGATTGTGGATATCATGGAAACGCTCCACCATCTCCATTAGGCGCCTTCCAGATGGACACACTCTCCCTTTTCCACAGCTCATCCTGGCTGCCACCCAGGGCAGGGGAGCGCTGCCAACATGACTCCTCTCACGACTGTCTCTCTTCCTCGCCAATTCTGTATGTCTTTCCAAGGGCCACCTGTCTTCTTCCCCATACTTGATTATGCCAGTTGTACTTAGATTAATTATAGAATGTAATACTTTGTAAACTGATGAAGTGGGGGGTAAATGAAATGCATGTGAGGAAAGAGATATTTATCAAATCTAAGACATCATCGGTTTTAAGGCAACCGACAATTTTATGTATCACTTAGAAAAAATACCAACAATTAAAGCATGATATGTCATTGATTTTAAGAATATTCCTATTACAGAGAACTTAAAATGTGGGCAAAAAGTGCATGTTAGAATTAATGAAATATGGAACCAGGCATGATGGTTCACACCTGTAATCCTAGCACTTTGAGCGGTCGAGGTGAGTGAATCACGAGGTCAGGAGTTCGAGACTAGCCTGGCCAACATGGTGAAACCCCATCTCTACTAAAAATGCAAAAAATTAGCTGGACATATTGGTGGGCACCTATAATCCTAGCTACATGGGAGGCTGAGGCAGGAGAATCACTTGAACCCGGGAGGCAGAGGTTGCCGTGAACCGATAGCACGCCACTGTACTCCAGCCCGGGCAACTGTGCGAGACTCTCTCTCAAAAAAAAAAAAAAAAAAAAAAAAAGAATTATTGAAATACAGTATGGTGAATACTTTGGAAAAACTGCAAAAATAAATAAATAAATAAATAAATAAAGCAGAAAACTGTTAAATGTAAAACAAACATACAGTTGACTATTCACATATACTGTGACCACCAATTAAACCTCAGGACACATCCCCGGAGGAATACTTACATACACACCAGAGGAGACACATGCAAGAATGTTCATAACAACACTGTTTATAATAGTAAAAACCTGGAAGCAATCCAGCATCCATAAGAGAAAACAAGATGAAAAAAATGTGGCACATTCACAAAGTAGAATATTATGTAGCAGTCAAAATTAAACAATTACAACAGTGTGAGTGAATCTTAAGAATATAATATTAGGCAGGGCATGGTGGCTCATGCCTGGCCTCAAAAAAAAAAAAAAAAGAATATAATATTAAATGATAAAAGTTACCTCCAAAATTATTAACAACATGATAATTTTCTTCTGAAATTAAAAGTAATTAAATGAAAAATAAACACACATTTTTGGAATGTGTATTGATGCTATCAAACCAAAGAAAAAGAAAACTAAGAAAAAAGGAACATGGTATTTGGGATGACTGCTAACCAGTTGGAGGAAGTAAGGAGATGGGAAGGGGGAAGAAGCTATGGTTATCCATAGGTAGGTTAAAGTCAAAGTTATTAATGAGTAGTTGTATGAATATATTACATTATCTGGTATAATGATGTATTACATTATGAAATATGTGAAGAATTAGCTGAATAAAGGAAAGTCATGCATTGATCAATGATGACAGTATATTTTGGAGCAGAGATTGTGAGAGATGTAATTCCACATGTGTAACTGAGGTTCAACGAAAAGAATCAGCATATAGGCCACATAGATTTTTAAGTGCCCTCATTGAATTTAAAATGTCTTTTGTTATTAATTTATACAGTTTTAAAAATATATTTTGGATACAAGTCCTCTGTTGACTATATGGGTTTTAAGTATCTCCTACTCAGAAGGTTGCCTTGGATGAACTAAATTCTTAAATTTTAATAAAGACTGATTTATCACATTTTTGTCCTTTTATGACCAGTGGTATTTGTGTCTATTTTTAGGGGGAAAATTTTTTTCCCTATCCCAAGATCTCAAATAGATATTATTATGTTCTCCTCCAAATATTTTTATTTTTTACACTTCGCATTTAGATCTGAAGTCCATCTGGAATTGCTATTTGTGTTTAGTGAAAGGGCGTGGTCTAGTTCCATTATTTTTACCAATACCAGTAGCTATTCTATGCCCAGGACATTTTTTGAAAAGACTATTGTTTCCTCCAATGGACTTCAGTGTCACCTTTGCCATAAATACATGTGTGTTTGATTCTGGAATCTTATGCATTCTACTGTTTCACTCAGATCTACTCTACTGTACCTCATGATATCTGGTAGTATACTGTATCCAGTAGTAGAAAGTTTTCCAATTTTATTTTTCTTCTTCAAGATTGTTGTAATTATTCTAGACTTTTTGCATTTCTGGATGATTTTTAGAATCAGTTTGTCAATTTACTCTCCCCACTTGGTAATAATAATTTTTTTTATAAAACCTGACTTGACAATAAGCATGCTATTTTCTTTCATTAATTTAGGTCTAATTTAATTATTCAGTAAAATTCTTACTTTTGGTGTAGAAGTCCTTTGCATCTTTCTAAGTATTTCCTATTTTTGATATTATTATAAATTACATCTGAAATTTAATTCTGGATTTTTGTTATTGGTATAGACAGACAATTGATTTCCATAGACTAATCTTATCTCCAAAGATATCACTAAATTCACTTACTAATGCTAATATAATTAATTGAATAATTCTATTCTAACAGATTTTCTCTACAATCTCTTGAAATTTCTGGGTAAACAAGATCATATTATCTGCAAATAATAATTTTATTTATTCCTTTTCAATTCTTAAACTACTTATTTCTTTTTCTTGCTTCATTGCACTGCCTCCAGTACAATGTTGACTAAAAGTGATGTAGCAGCACCACTTGTTTCTAATTGCAAGAATAAATTTCCCATTATTTTGCCATGGAGTATAATTTTAACCAGAGATTTTGTAGGTTCTTTATCTGATTAAGCAAATTCTCATCTATTTCTAATTTGCTAGGAATTTTTTAAATCATTAGTGGACATTGAATTTAATACATGCTTTTCCGCGACTATCAAGGTGATCATATAATTGTTCTCCTTTTTCTATTAATCGGTTGCATGTTTTGATTTTGTGCTGGCAAAGCATGCATGCAATACCCAGAATTGCTCATCTAGTCATAAAGTATTATATTGTTTATGTTGTTGGATTGTACTTGCTAATATTTAGTTAAGAATATTTGAATCTATATTCATAAGAGTGATTGGTCTGTAGTTTTCCTGTCTCCTAATGTCTTTGTCAGCCTTCAAAATCAATAGCATACTGACTTCATAAAAAGCATTAGGACATGTTCTCATCTGTTACCGCACTTCTGTGGAAGAGTTTGTTGCAAAACTGTTATATTTCTACCTTCAATGTATGGAAGTATTCACAGGTGAAGCCATCTGTTGCCAGGGATTTCTTTCTGGAAAGGAAGATTCAATTTCATGTATATCAGAATATTCATATATCAGCATATGCAGAACTTACGTATGTCATAATATACAGATATCTATAAGATGTGTAAGAATGATCCTTTTTTATTCTGTAACTTGTGTTTCCCTCTCTTTTTATCTTTGTCAGTTTTCCGAGGTTTAATCAGTTTTATTAATCTTAAATCGCTCTTAGGTTTGTTGTTTTTCCACAGTATGCTTGTTTTTTTATATATATATATATATGCTCCTATATTTATTATTTATTTATTTTCCTTTCCATGAGCTTGCCTTATGCTTTTTTCCTTTTTGAAATACAGTTTCAAATAATGGATTTCAGGATTTTTCTTTCCTAATATGTGCATTTAATGCTACATATTTCTATATGAGCACTTATTTTCATCCCATAAATATAGGTAAGTAGACTTCATTATAATTTAGGTTAAAACATTTTCTAGTTTTCCTTTTGGATTTTTTTCTTGGATCCATAGAATATTTAGAATTGTATTAACTTCCCTATAGTTGGGGTTTTTATAGTTATCTTTCTGTTAGCAATTTCTAGCTTAATTCCATTGTTGTTTAAAAACATACTATAATTAATTTCAACCTTTTGTCTGATCATATAGCCATTATGTACAGGACTTTTACCCTTATAACTTTCATTTAGTCTAAGTTCTGCCTGAAAACCTACATTTAATGTTCACCCTCAATCTCGCTGTCAATTTATATCCAGGCGTTTTGTATCATGGGATCTTGTTTTGATTTGCATCTCCCTAATGAAAAATACTGTTGAGCTCTTTTCATATGCTTATTTGCCGTTTGTACATCTTCTTTGGTGAGATGTCTGTTCAGTTCTTTTGCTCGGTTTTTATTTATGTTGTTTTCTCATTGTTGAGTTTCAAGAGTTTTTTCCTGCATTTTGAATATCAGTTCTTTATCAGATATGAATATTTTACAAATATTTTCTTTCAGTCTGTGGTTTGTCTTTTCATTTTATTAACAGTCTCTTTGACAGAAGATAAGTGTTTAATTTTAATAAAGTCCAACTTAAGTTTTTCTTTCTTTCATGAATCATGCTTTCAGTATTTTATCTAAAAACTCATCACCAAACCAAGGTTACTAGATATTCTCCTATATTTACATCTGGATATTTATAATTTTGTATTTTACATTTAGATATATGATCCATTTTGAATTAATTTTTGTGAAAGGGCCTAAGGTTCATGCCTAGATTTACATCTTTCTTACAGATGTTGAGTGTCCAAGCCGTTTGTTGAGTAAATCTTTGCTCCATCGAATTGTCTTTGCTGCTTTGTCAAAGAACAGTTGATTACATTTGTATGAGTCTATTTCTGGGTTTTCTATTCTCCTCCATTGATTCATGTGTCTATTTATTCTTCCACTAATCCCATGATTACTACAACTTCGTTGTAAATCTTGAATTCAGATAGTATGGATCTTCCAAGTTTGTTCTTCTTGAGTATTGTGTTAGCTGCCCTAGGTATTTTGCCTTTCAGTATAAGCTTTAAAGTCAGTTTGTCAACAACTACAGTGTAATTTCCTGCAATTTTTATTGGGATTGTGTTTATAGACCAAATTGGAAAGTATTGATATGTTAAGAATATTGTATGTTCCAATCTATGAACATAGAGTATTTCCTTATTTATTTAGATCTTCTTTTATTTCTTTTGTCCAAGGGAAATTGTCAGCTTATCTCAGAAATTTTCTCCCATCTGGAATTTTGGCTCATATACTCTCTCTTGTTTCCATAGCTCTCTGACAGGTATTTAAATATTATCGATAATAATTTATCTGTTTTTTTTTCTAGTCACTGTGGCTGGAGTGTTGGTCAACCCAGAAGCAAGTAAGGAGCCATTGTATTTACTTTGGGGACTTATATTTCCATTTAAAAACATATACACAAATATATATACATATATATGTATGTATGTATATATATATTTAACTACCTATGCCTTTCTTCAATAAACAAAGGCACACTATATGCATTTTTTCTGCAAATTGTTTCTTCCCCACTTTGTAGTAATTCCTGGAGTTCATTTCACATTATATGCAAATATTCCTCTCTTCTTTTTACAAGTGGATGTACCACAGTATGTTCACTAGTTGTTTCCAGTCTTTTGATAGCGAGTACAACATTGAAAACCTTGTTTAAAGGTTTTAATTTCCTGGCAATAAAAACTATTACATTTTTAAAATAAATTTATTTTTATTGCTCAGGAAATTTTGTTTGTATTTTTTTCTGTTCTTTGAAATGTGTAGAAGAGTTCTTATTGCCTACCATATGGTCAATTTTCATGTGTACTTGAAAAATTGGAATGTCTATTTTAAGAGTTCAGAGTTAGTGATAGATCAATAAATTCTAGTTTATTAAATGTTTTATTTGATTTGATCTGTTTTGAAGTGACAAAGTAAGTTAAAATATCTACTATTTATGTGATCCTGTTTTCTTTTGCATCTACTGAACTTTCTGCTTTTTCAACATTGCTATTTTGTTGTAAGATTCAAGAATATGAGTAACCATTATGTATTCATTATGAATTACATGGTCATTACATAAGATATCCTTTGTTGTTTCTTTTAATCCTTTTTATGTGAATTTTACTTCATTAGGTATCAGGATTGTGACTTTTACTTTCTTTTTGTTTACATTTGGCTAATATGTTTTTGCTCATTAATTTTGTTGTTGTTGTTAACACTCAGAATTTCTTTGTTTTAGGTGTGTCCTTTGTATACAAAATATTATTTGATTTAGTTTTGTTAGCCAAACTAAAAATCTATAACTTATATCATTTTATGTTTGTGTCAGATATATATGTCATATTATTTATTTCATGTCCCATACTGCTGATTGTACATGTGTGTATGACTTCTATTATCTGGCCAGTTTCTTACCCCTTTTCTCTTTGACTAATACAATACTAATATTCAGGGTTTTTTTTTTTTTCAATTTTTCAATTTTACTGCTTTGATTTTCTTCTTTGGAGATTCCTATCAGCATATATCACATTTTTGTTTCTTATCTTCTGTATCTGTCACTTTCTCTCACATAATTTTTATACATTCATTTCTTCCCATCTTCTTCTCCTAAGGCATAACCTATGATAGTTCCTTATCCTTGTGTTTATTCTAGTTTTGCATTTGTTTCTGAAATAAAATTAGTATTTACTTCTGAAAAAAAAATTTGTTTTATTTCCAGTTATTTCCTGACTTCTGGTACCTATCTTTTAAAATCTTTTCTTGAATTATTTAATAGCTAAGTTTTCCTTAATCTTGACTTATACTATTATTTTATATCATCTATCATTTTCTTAATATTTTTAGCAACATTGTATTATTAAGTTACATCGTTTACCTATTTTATGGAGTTGTTCATTATCTGCAAAGACATTATTTGGTTTCTTATATCTTTTTTAAAAATATAACTTTCTGTGAGATTTGACAACATTTCTTTTCTACTTCTTCTATTTAAGTGAGATGAGTTTTACTCTTACAAGGAAAGGTAGGCACTGGGATGATTTCCTTAAGTCCTTAATACAAGAGCTCTTTCATCTACAGTTTTTGCCAAAAGTTCAAAACTTTGCACCACCTTCTGGTTTTCTTCCCCTGCCCCGCTCTTCTATTTGAATCTTGTCTTTCCTTTGACCTTTTTGTCCCTTTTCTCCATGATTTTGATTGTACTCCTTGGTTCAAGCTCATCTTGGAAGGGAGTATTTTCATTAGTCTGAGACTGCACAGGACCCAGAGCCCTTCATCAGCCATGTGACATTCCTATGGCCTCTTAACTCATCCTTGGATTAGAACCTACAAAGGACCTTTCCCACTTTTGTTGGATGGCTTCAGAATAGCCTGTGACTCATCCAGTAACATCTGTTTATAATTGAGGGAGTTTCTAGTTGTAAAAGTTATTAGAAGTCCCATTGTCCTCCTTCTACTATCACAAATGCTGTTCTAACGACAGAAGAATCTTGCCGCATTTGGCAGTTTGTCCTTACCCACTAGTATTCTGAGACATGTGGGGATATCTTCTCACCAAGTATTGGAATAGAAGCTATCTGAGGCATTTTGGTTTTTGTGTCCTGGATGTCCAATGGCTATTCAGATGAATGACTCAATACCCTGCACTCACAAAGTCTTAACCTCTACAGTTCTCTAGGAGTCTCAGCTCCATCCCACTTCAGGTGTTTACACCAATGGCAAAACTTGTTTAACATCCAGAAAGGCTTTGTGACTGAAGTTGCAAATTAGATGTGATATTTGCATCCTTCTCACTCTCTAGCATCCGCACTCCCTCCACAGCTGTAGTTTAAGCTTTCAGAGACCACCAGGCTGTTGTTCTTTCCATGTTCTCTCAGTTAGTCTTCTTTCTCTCTCCCTCTCTCCCACCCCTCCTTCCTTTCCTCCATTCTCGCTCTCACAATCTCTCTTTTAAACTGGCTTAATTTATTCTTTTTCTAGCCTAAGCTTTCATGATCACCTGATTTTTTTTAAATCACCATTGTCCCCATGTCTCTTGTATGAATGTCCTATTATGAATTAATTCATACATTATCAATCCTATGTGGATCAATCCCTATCTCATCTGTAGCTTTACACTGAGGCTGGAAATTCCAGAAAGACATAGCTACCCTTTGTCCCCAATAACTGACATAAAGCTGGACACATCAAGGATGCTAAGCAAATATCCATTGGATGATGAAGACTATTTCACAGCATAGATAAAGGCCATTGTGCAGATGTGGCCTCCAACTCAGCTGGTCTCACATCTGTACTGTTATTGCTTTTTATTTGCTTTTGGTCTATTTCATCTTCTGTTTTTCTCAGTAGTTATTTTAAACTTTCAGTTTTAAAGTAAGTATCTTACCAATGACTCATTATCAAGCAATGTTATTTATTTAATTTTCTACTTATTAATTCAACATACCAAGTGCCAGAAACTGTTTGGCATTGGGGGCCCAGTGGTGAGCCAAAGCAGACATGGTTTATACCATGAATTATACCAAAGAATTACAATTTAATGGGGGAGACAAACCTTAATCAATTAATCAAGTGAAAATTGCAATTACAATAAGTGCTCTGAAGGAAAGAGACTTAAGTTATGAGACCAACAATTAAGCAAGTTGATCTAGGTAGAAACATTCCAGAAGGTTTCTCTGCAGAGCTCCAAAAGGTATGTTGAAATTAACCAGAGGGAGGTGGGAGAATAGCAGAGAGCATTGCATCTAAGTGAAGTAGCACTATCAAAGCCCTAGAGATTTTCTTCCATTCACACGCCTAACGGAGATCAAAATATGCAGTCCAAGGATGCCAGTTACCTCTTTCCCTGGTCTATTAGTCTCTCCTGGCCTTGCTGATTCCTCTCAGGAATCTGTCCTGAGAGATGGGTGCTTCTCCAAGCCTCTTTGCCTCATCTGGTCCCCTCCAATTTCAGCACACCTTTTTTCCCTAGCATCTACAGTAACTAAACAGATTTGGCTTTGTAAAACTCCGTGTACCTCTCCAGGCCTCAGTTTTCTCACTTATCACATACAAGGTTTAGATGAAGGGGGCTCCGTGACCATTCTCAGTCTCCACAGCCTCTGAAGGAGTTCTCTTCACTGGCTGGAAGGCTGTGCCCATTTACATAACAGCCCATAGAGAAGGGGCATCGCTGTCTCATGCAGATCTGCCACCAACGCCCTTTGCATTGTGTCATGGGTCTCCTCTGGACCTACAGCCCCAAAGTCCTTGTGACACCTCATTCTTTCCTAGAAGTACAGAACAAATCTGGTATCAACAGAAATCTGCCAAATATATGCCCTTTGGGGCAGTGGAAAGTGAAGGAGGCCCCTTGGGTACAACTTACTAGACTGAGGGACAGACTGGAGCCAGGCAGAAGAAGACAAATGAAGAAAGGAGTTGTGAGACTCTCCCCTGGGGTCTATGAAGACACATCCAGGGCTGGTCTTGTCCATCAGCTTCTTGGGTTTTCATGTTTAATCCCCTGGTTAAAACTCCACCATCTATGTTAAAACAAACAGCTCTATTGCCAGGTACATTAGCCCGGCAACAAAAGCAAAGCAGCTACTGATGTCTGTTAATTGATTCCAGAGATTAAATATTGTACCCACTTTTCATTAGGATTGAGGACTGAGGTCACAGGCAACTGGGAAAACCCTTTTTGGCACCATGGAGTTTAACCAGGAGGAAAACCTCTGCATTTCTGAGTGTTCAAGACCCTTTGTCCCAGGTCCCTTTTCCATCCCCACCTCCCCTCATGTGCCCCCTGGTCCCTATTATGCACATGCACGTCATGGCTTGGCCCTCAGGTGCCCAGTCCTTTCCTCATGCTGGTCCATGCTCCATGCCTTTCTTCCCACTCGCTTTCTCTCTCTCTCTCTCTCTCTCCTCTCTCTCTCTCTCTCTCTCTCTCTCCTCTCTCTCTCTCTCAGTGATCATCTTTATATCTCTTTCCCTAATCCTACCCAGGCCTCCAATCACTCTCAGACCTCATGTCTCTCTCAGTTTTTATTTCTACCACATTTTATTCATCACACACACACACACACACACACACACACACATACACACACAAAGCCTCGCCATTTTATGTAGTGGTTCACTGTTTACGCATCTGTCTCCCCTACCAGACATTGATCTTGTCAAGGGCAGGAATCATACCATGACTTTCCTCCTCCACACTTAGCACTGGACCCAGGACGTCATGATCAGAGTTGAATATTTGCTGAATTGGATCATTCTTACTCCTTCAGCCTGGGAAATGTTTCAGGAGCAGCTGCTCCCTTAGTGCATAGATGGTGTTTTGGAAAAGATCAGCCGACAGGCCTGCTGCACTGTGTCCAGCTATAGGCTCTTTGGGACGCCCTGACCCAAATGTGGAGGCAGAGCCCACAACTCTGGGCCCAGCTCTTGCCCAGGATGCAGCTCAAATCCTAGCACGGGCCCCTCTGAGGCTACTAGGCTTATTCCTGCATCCCTGGTTCTTAAAGAGCATCTCAACGCTGTTTCAAACCAAATGGCCTCTGCAGATGGAGTGGCAGGACAAGAAGTGAAGAGCATTTCCCAAGCCCTAGACAGAGTCCTGCCTGTAGAGGAAGGAGCCTAGCTTCAGTCCCTGCTCAGCTGCCAAGAGGCTGATAGTGGGAAGGGGGCTGTGTCATGGATGGTGAGGACCAGGGGAGGGTCGTAGGGTCCTAGGGGGCTGTGTTGTGGAGAATGAGGATTGGGGGAGGGTCATGGGGTCCTAGGGGGCTGTGTCGTGGAGGGTGAGGATGGGGAGAGGGTCGTGGGGTCCTCATGCAGGTTGTTCTGCTCCCCTGGACTCCGGATGTGTCATCTGTATAAGAACAGTCTTGCTTCCTAAAATTCTAACATTCTAACCCAAATAATTGTATTTTCATACGTAAAGCTGAGATAACTTCTATCCTGATCTACTTATTCTAAGATGACGTTTTCTTAATGGACCAGAAAACATATCCAAAATAAACCCACTTGCATGCTCGCAGTCTGCATTGCCAGAAGCAGGTGAGAGAGCACCCTGTCTCCCAAGTATAGAAAGCACAGAGCCTCCTGGGCCTGAATTTTCAGCAGTGTTAAAATCTTTAGGGCTTAAGCCCACTTGTTTGCATCTAAAAATGGAGACTTCCTGTTCTTTTGAAGGTTTAATGCAAGCATCCTGAATTTCTGATAGATTCCCACAAAAGATCGTGGAGTAAATGTATTTTAGAAAGCCCAAAGATCACAGAATCAATCTCCCTATAAGCATGCACACCTGTTCGTAACCTTGAAGGAGAGCCAGTAGAAAGGAAATTCTAGCCAGAACTTATGAAAGCAAAACTTTTAAGAACTGTTTTTGAAACATTTGTTGAATTCAAAGCCATAAGTATATTGACCCCAGTGCACTCTTTACTTGTATCTTTTTTTGAAAACAAAAGGGCTAGGGAGCTTGTTCTCTATTTCAGCCCTAAATGTTATGTAAATTTTCAATCAACACATATTTATGAAGCACCTGCCCTAGACAAGGCCCTCTGCTGGGTGCAGGGGATACAGAAATACTCAGGAAACCTGTAGAATGGGGGAGGATAAAGCAGTGAAGACTAAGAGGTCGAGAGTGCCATCCTATGGGTATGTCTAGGGGCAGGAGCCAGGGTCAGGGGCAGCAAAGCTTCTGGAAAGAACTCACAATGGCTTTAAAGGATAAAGGCAAAGGAGTAGGAGTTTGCCAGGTAGAGAAAGGGAATAGCATCTCAAGGAGAATAAACAGACCAGACCAGACAAGGCACAGAAATATGAAGTTGTGAGTGTCTTCAGAGAAGACTGAACAGGCTGGGAGAGAAGAGAGATGAAATGCACCACTGAAAAGGCCAAATTAGGAAGGAATGAAAATTCCAGACTAATGTGTTAAGAATAGATCCTCTGGGCAATGGGGAGACAAGCCAGGATTTTAAGCGATTACACGTTCAGACTTGCCTGTGGAAAGGTCTCTGTGCAGCTGTGCAGGAGATGCAGGAGATGAATGAGAAGGGAAGATGTTCATTGCACAAGACCAAAGAGGAAGCTGCTGCAATCATGTGGGTGGGACATGGTGAAGGTAACAGTAATGGACTAGAGAGAAAAAGATGAAGCAAGAAACGCAGAGGAGTAAGGATGCCCATGCCCAAAGGGATGGAGAGTGAGGAATAGGATGAATTCAAGAACATTTTACGAAGTTTCATTTGAATGATGGAGTTTATAATGGTAATAATATTAAGATGTTGACTGATATTTATAGTATTTACTGTGTAGCAACTAAAATTTTAAGGACTTTATACATATAAACTCATTTAAGCCTCACCAACCTCATAAGTAGGTACCGTATTACTATTTTACAGATGAGAAAGCTGAGGCACAGAGAGATAGGTAACTTGTCCTTGTTCACACAGTAAGTAGTAGACCCAGGATTCAAACCCAGGCAGTGTGGCTTCCGAAACTATAGGTTACTCATTTTCCATGCATTGGATTGAACAGGATGTACATTGCAGGAGGAGATGCAAGCTGAGGAGAAAAATATGAGTTCAGGTTTGGGTAAGTGAGATTGAGGTGCCTGTTCACCCAGGAGTACATGCGTCGGGGCTACTGAGAATGCCACAGAGCTTCCATGGCTGCAGAGATATCTGTGCATGGGAGCCTGGCAGTTCCACAGACAGGCAGCACAGTCTGGACTGGTGAAACCAGCCCAGCTCCCACTCTGCCAGTTACTATCTGGGTCAAATCAATTCATGTTCCTGGACCAGTTTCCTCATCTATGAAGTGGCCATAATCATACTACTTCATGATATAGTGCAGATTAAATAAGACAACTTATATAAAGCTCTAGGCCCTGGTACATAAATGTGCCGCAATATTTTAAATCCCTTCCCAGACCCTGTCCCTGCCTGATGTGGTACTTTACAGAAAGTGATAGGAAAAACCTCACCACCCTATGTGACTTCTCTGTAGTTAAGAAATGTGTGTGGTCACAACTATCTCCTCAAAGCCAGGAGAAGCTAGAGTTTGCTTTAGGAATAATTCAAATCCTGCACTTTCTGCTCCCTAGCACTAAACCAATGTATAGGGTGGCCTGCTCTGTAATGGCTTCATTTCCTGATGTTCACAGGGGACCTACATGTCTGCCTGGCATCACCACCAGGCCCTGAGGCCATAAAGATGACCCTAGGGAGGGAGAGGACATTTCCATCTATGGAAGGTAAAGGACCAAAAGCATGCAAGAACAGGTGACCCAGAAATACCTCTTTACCATATGTGTGTCGAGCTATAGCAAGCTCAACAGATACTTTCTATAGAATAGAAAGTCTCATGCTTCACTGTCTCCCACAGAAAGGTCAACCAGCTACTACCTACAAATGGGAACATCCTTTTACAAACCTCAGAACTTAGAGATAAGCCTGAGACACTTGAGTGGTCCACAGAACTGAATGATATCCAAATTAAAAGGGTAGGAAGAATGGTCTTACTCTGATTGTGCCACCCTCCACCTGCAATCAGCACAGAGAGGATATGGATGTCAAATGGAGACGATTTCCCTGGGGCCACAGTTTCTACATGGAGGGAAGAGAATGAGAGGCAGTCATCCAGCTTCCCTAGCATTCTGAGACAGTTTCAGGAAGCCCACTTCAATCGCACCTCACAATAACACTGGGAGTAATGGCATAGCTAGACCACCTAGGTCAGGTAGAAACAAAGAAAGGAGGCAGAGGTTATAGTGATGTTGATGATACCTCTGTGTTCCTGATGTCACAGGATCCTTAGGGTGTTGCTTCTCTAGCCAGAAACCTCTGTGGCCAGGGGAGTCTCTACTTGAGTTTTGCTTGTGCCCACTGGGCTCGTTCCACTCACTCATCCCAGCAGGCTTCACTCAGCTCACACTACTGGCTTGGACTTCATGCCTGCCAAGGGTGAGCCAGGAGCAGAGCAACAAGGGGTGTGTAAGTGAGCGAGTGTGGAATCTGGCCACTGCACATAGCCAGGCACACCGGTTGCTGTGGCAGGCCAGGCAGCTCCAGGTGCCAGCAGAGATGCTGCTCTATGCAAGACTGTGGCTGGACCAATGTACCACAAGCTGCTTCTGTTGAGGACACCCACATCTGGACAAGGGGAATGCAGTGGTATCTGAAAGCTTAGAGATGCCGGGAACCACAGAGTCCGAAAGAGAGTGTTACAGCATGTCATAGTCCCAGCTCAGGGAGCCCTAAGTTCTAGGCTCCCAGAAGGGCCACAGCTGTTCTCTCCTTCTTGTTACCCACAGCATGGTGAGTGAAGGGTGGGGAGGGGGAGTAGGGGGAGAGGGAGAGGGAGAGGTAGGGAGAGGAGGAGGGGATGTTTCAGGGAAGGTGTGTTTCACCCTGTTTGTGTTAAGCTCTTTCAGTCCACCACCCTGCTCTGGCCTGTGGCTCCTGGGCTGGCCTGGCCCCACCGCTGCTTCCCGTCACATGAGGTGGCTGCCCGGCACCAGCAGAGGGCGAGAGGGCTATAGTGTTCCAGAAGTTCTGGCTCAGGGAATCCCAAGTTCTGAGCCCCAGAAGGGTCACCACTCTTCACTCCTGCAGTCTGGGAGCACGCCACTGTCCACAGCTTGGTGAGCTGGCCAGGAACGTGCTACAGCTTCTTTCACTCCCACTACTTGTCAAGTCCCAAGTTCTTGTCCTGTGTCCAGAAAGAATGAGGTTACACTGACAACTGGAAGGTGAGGAAAGAGGAGACGAGTTTTACTGAGCAACAGAACAGCTCTCAGGAGACCCGAAGTGGGTAGCCCTTCTGCAGGTTGTCCCCACAAGTGTCTGAGTCTGGCTGAGTCTGGCATTTTTATGTGCTCAGAATGGAGGAAGTGCATGCTGATTGGTCCATGGGCAGCCATGGGTGGGCCTGGGAAAAGCACCATCCAGCTGGCCAAAAGGCATCAGTGAAGTTCTAAATCCAGGTTGAAGGCTCCACCCAGAACTGGCAGCCTGGTCCCCAGGCTTCAAGCCGTTCCTCACTTGAAGGTGGGGTTTTACCAGGGACCTGCCTCTTCCCACCTAGGAACAACATCAACAAGCCATCTGTGGTGCCCAGGCTCTCTGTGCTGATGGGCACTCATGGGCCCACTACAAGATGCCCTCAGCCCCTGGTCTCCCTCCCATGCTTGTCCATGCCCAAAGTCCAGAGGGGGTGCAGGCAGCAGAGGGCTGACGTGTAAGTGCCACCCTGAGTGCATGCACACTTGGCCAGGTCACAACAGTGCCTGTGCTAGGCCACAGCTTTGCTCCACACCAGAGCAGATGCCAGGAGTGGAGAGAGGCCAAGGAGGGAGAGCAGGCATTTCCAAGCCTGTGTGGGCATGGGGCTTCTCAGGCCTCCAAGAGCACAGGGACACCCAGGTCTGGAGCCACAGCTGGGCAGCTGCTGCTGCACCTGAAAACATGGATCCCCACCCTGCCAACTCACTAGGGTGTGGGTCTCCAGCTGGGATCATCTGTTCCCATCCCCACCAGCTCCACAGAGCACTCAGCCCCGGGTGTGCCTTCCCCACTGCAGCTTGTGTCCTCTCAGCGGCTGCTCCAGACAGGCTGCCGTTGCCATCACTGAGAGCCATGATGTCATATTGGGGATATCAGTCAACTTCATAGCCCACCTGTGGAGCTAAGTTGGTTGCCATCAAAGCATGGTGGGAAGTTCAACCTAGCCTGAGTCCCTAAATGGCTAATTTCCATGTCCAGCTTCATAGCCCACCCCAGTGACCCTTCCGAGAAAGGGAGAAGCCCACCTCCATCAATGTCAAAACACAGAGGCGAGACCTGCTAGACACAGGAAGTCAAGCAGTGGCTCCACTCACAAAAAGCCCATCCGATAAACTCTACCCAGGCAGAAAAACTCCCACAACCATGCGTTTTAGGGAAATGTAGGAACAAGACTTGCTTGACCCAGAAAGTCAAATAGCCCCTCAACTCAGAGAAAAGTCCACCTCAAAATTCCACCCTGACAAGGAGGCAATCCAAAATGGCCCCTTTCTAAGGAGCATAGCGTCTGGTTTGCCCATCTCAAACACTGACTATGCCTAATCTTTAAGCCTCGCCCGAGGCCCTGCAAACTGCAGATTCCAAATAGCAGAATTGCATGGCCAGGGAATACATCCTATAACTAGCCTGACCAGAAGACATTGCAGTACCCAGCCAGCAGCTCTTCCCAGTAGCACAACACAGCCAGAGGCCTTGACAGAGAGTGAAACCCAGCCAGCAGCACCACTTGACAACAGACAAAAGGCAGAGTACCAACCAATTAGAAAACCCACATGCTCTGCCGGTTAGGAATTATCACCAGCTGGCCCTTCCAGAATCACAGGCTACACTAAATAGCAAAGGTTTGGCCAGGCGCGGTGGCTCACGCCTGTAATCCCAGCACTTTGGGAGGCTGAGGTGGGCGGATCACGAGGTCAGGAGATCGAGACCATCCTGGCTAACATGGTGAAACCCTGTCTCTACCAAAAATGCAAAAAATTAGCTGGGCGTGGTGGCAGGTGCCTGTAGTCCCAGCTACTTGGGAGGCTGAGGCAGGAGAATGGTGTGAACCCGGGAGGCAGAGCTTGCAGTGAGCCGAGATCGCGCCACTACACTCCAGCCTGGGCTAATGAGCAAGACTCCGTCTCAAAAAAAAAAAAAAAAAAAAGAGTAAAGGTTTATTCCTAACAAGGAACATCTGTAAAGGCTAGAAAAGAGGACTTTCTCTTCACATGCATAGACAACAACACAAGTACACAAGTATCATGAAGAATCAGGTAATCAAGATACCTCCAAAAGAAACTAATAGCCGGGCGCGGTGGCTCAAGCCTGTAATCCCAGCACTTTGGGAGGCTGAGACGGGTGGATCATGAGGTCAGGAGATCGAGACCATCCTGGCTAACATGGTGAAACCCCGTCTCTACTAAAAAATACAAAAAACTAGCCAGGCGAGGTGGCAGGCGCCTGTAGTCCCAGCTACTTGGGAGGCTGAGGCAGGAGAATGGCGTGAACCCGGGAGGTGGAGCTTGCAGTGAGCTGAGATCCGGCCACTGCACTCCAGCCCAGGCGACAGAGCGAGACTCCATCTCAAAAAAAAAAAGAAAAGAAAGAAACTAATAAAGCTCTAATAATTAACACTAAAGAAATGAAGATCTATGAAATGACTGACAAAGAATTCAGAATAAATTCTTTTAAAGAAGTTAAGTGAACTACAAGAACGTATGTATAGAAAATTAAATGAATTTTGAAAAACCACAAACAAAATAAGAAGTAGAAACAATGAAACAAACCAAGTGGAAATCCTAGAGATGAAGAATCCAATGCCTGAACTGAAAAATTCAACAGAAATCATCAACATCAGGCTCAACCAAGCAGGAGAAAGAATTAGGGAGCTGAAAAACACTATTTGAAATTATTCAGTCATAGAAACAAAAAGACAAAATAATAAAAAAGAATCAAGAAAGCCCACGGGAATTTTGGGGCACCATCAAGAAACCAAACATTTACACAATAGTAGTTTAGAAAGAAAAGAAAAAGGGGGTTAGAAGAAATATTTAAGGAAATAATGGCTAAAAAATTTCCCTAACCTGGAAGTAGTTGCCCACATCCAGGAATGGAAAATGCAGAGCTTCCCAATCAAATTCAACCTCAAAAGAAGTTCACCAAAACACATAATTTGAGATTAGCAAGAGGTAAGAAATATATCACATAGAAAGAAATACTAATACAACTATCCAATTTCTTGGCAGAAACTCGGTAGGTCTGGAGAGAGTGGAATCATACATTCAAAGTGTTAGAGAAAAAAACCTGCCAATCAAAAACACTTTATCTAACAAAGGTGCTGTTTAGAAATGAGAGAAAAATAAAAACTTCTCTGGACAAACAAAAACTAAGGGAATTTATCATCACTAGACTTGTTGTACAGGAATTACTAAAGGGAGTTATAAAACTTGAAATAAAAATCCACTAATTAATAACATGAAACATATGAAAGCACAAAACTCAGTGGCATAAGTAAAACAGAGTTATATTCAGAATGCTCTAAGACTGTAATGATGGTGTGTAAGCAGTTTTATTCCTAGTACAACAGATAGAAGACAAAGATATAAATAATAACTGTAGCTAAAATAAATTTTCAAGGGAAACACATTAAAAACGATGCAAATTCTACCATCAAAAACATAAAATGTGTGGGGAGAGTAAACATGCAAAGTTGTATGCACTCAAAGTTAAGTTGCAATCAGCTTTAAATAGGATACTATAAGATGTTCTATGTAAACCACATGTAACCACAAAGCAAAAATCTTTAGTAGAAGCACAAAACAAAAATAGAAAGGGTCTAAAATATATCACCACAGAAACCCTTCAAACTATAACAGAAGACAGCAAGAGAGGAGGAAAGAAACAAAGTACTTACTAAAAAAAACAACAAAAAAACCCACAGAAAATAACTGGCAAAATGGCAATATAGTCCTTACCCATTAAAAACTACCTCGAATGTAAATGGATTAAATTCTCCAATGAAAAGACCTAGAATGATTGAATGGATTGTTTTAAAAGACCCAACTATATTTTGTCCATGAGATACTTACCTCATTTTTGACCAGGCATAGTGGCTCTTGCCTGTAATCCTAGCACTTTGGTAGGCTAAGGTGAGAGGATCCCTCAAAGTCGGGAGTTTGAGACCAGCCTGGGCAACAAAACAAGACCCCATCTCTATTAAAGAGAGGGAGAGAGACAGAGAGAGAGGCTCACCTCACTTTTGATGATGCATATAGATTGAAAGTGAAAGGATGGAGAATGAGATTTTGTTCAAATAGAAACCAAAAGATAGCAGCATTAGCTATATTTCTGTCAGAAAAACATAGATTTTTAAGTCAAAAACTGTAAAAAGAGACGAAGAAGGACATCATATAATGATAAAAGGGTCAATTTATCAAAAGGATGTAACAATGATATATGCACCCAAAATTCGATCATCTAAATATATAGAACAAATATTAAAGGATCTGAAGGAAGAGATAGATTGCAAAGGAATAATAATAGGGATCTTCAATACTTCACTTTTCACAATGTCAAGAGATTATCCAGAGAGCAAATTAATATGGAAACATTGGATTTGAACAACACTTTAGACCAAAGGAGCCTAACAGATATATACAAAACATTATATTCAATAGCAACAGAATACACATTTTTCTCAAGCACGCACAGAATATTCTTTGGAAAAGGTCACATGTTAGGGTAGAAAACAAACCTTGGCAAATTTTAAAAGACTAAAATTTTGTCAAGTATCTTTTCAAACCACAATTGCTACAAAAGTAGAACTTAACAGAAGAAATTTTGGAAAATTCACATGTACATGGAAATTAAACAATGTACTTCAAAACAAAACAAAAAAAAAAACTGGTCACTAAGAGAAAAAGAGAGTGGTCCCAAATACACAAAATCAGAAATGAAAGAGGAAACATTATAAACCAATACCTCAGAAATACAAAGGATATCAAGAGAATACTATGTACAATTATACACCAACAAATTGGATAACCTAGAAAAAATGTATAACTTCCTAGACACATGCAACCAGATTGAATCAGGAAGAAAGAGAAAATCTGAACAAACAAATAGTAAGTAAGGGGACTGAATTCTCAACAAAAGGTCTCTCATCAAAGAAAAGGCTGGGACCCAATGGTTTCACTGGTAAACTCTACCAAACGTTTAAATAAGTACTAATACTAATCTTTATCAAACTCTTTCAAAAAATTGAAGAAGAAGGAATACTTCCAACCTCTTTTTACAAGGTCAGCATTATCTTGATAGCAAAGTCAGATCAGGGCGTTATAAGAAAAGAAAATTATAGGCCAATATCTTAGATGAACGTAGATGCAAACTTTCTAAAAAAAATACTAGTAAGCCAAATTAAGCAACACATTAAAAGGATCATCCGCTATGATCAAGTGGTTTTTAACTCTGGATGCAAGGATGGTTCAACATAAGAAAATCAACAAATGTGATACATCACATTAACAGAATGAAAGAAAAAAGAATATGATCACCTCATTAGGGATATAAAATACATTTCACAAATTCAACATTCTTTCATGATAAAAGTTCTTCACAGATTAAGAATAGAAGGGATGTACTTCAACATAAAAAAAGGCCATATGTGAGAAGCTCACAGCTAACATCTACTTAATGGTGAAAAATGAATGAAACTGGATCCTTATCTCATACCATATACAAAAATAAATTTAAATTGATTAAGGACTTAAACATAAGACCAAAAACAGAAAGAATACTAAAAGAAAGCATAGAGAAAAACCTACATGACATTGGTGTGGGTAATGAGTTTTTGGTTTTGACTCCAGAAGCACAGGCAACAAAAGCAAAAATAGAAAATAGGAATATGTCAAACTAAAAAGCTTTGCATAGCAAAAAAAAAAAATTAACAACATACAGAAACAATCTATGGATTGGAAGAAAATATTTGCAAGCCATACATCTGATAAGGGGTTAATATTCAAAATATGTAAGAAATTCAAATAACTCAATAGTAAGAAAACAAAGAGGGTACCCAATTTAAAAATGGGCAAGTGACCTGAATAGACATTTTTCAAGACATACAAATGGCTAACAGATATATGAAAAAATGCTATTGTAATATATGAAAAAAATCAATCATTATAGAAATGCAAATTAACCCACAATGGTAATTATTTCATACTCATCAGAATGACTGTTATTAAAAAGACAAAAAGAAAAAAACAAGTATAGGCAAGGATGTGGAGAAATGGGAACTCTCGTACACTGTTGGTGAGAACGTAAATTGGTACAGCCATTATGGAGAACTGTCTGGAAGTTCCCCAAAAATTAAAAATAGAACTTCTATAAGATCCAGCTATCCCACTTCTGAGAATTTCCCCCAAAATATCTGAAATCAGTTTGTCAAAAAGATATCTTTGTTCCCATGTTCACTGCAGCACTATTCACAGTGGCAAGTTATAGAATCGTTCTAAGCATCCATCGACAAGTGAATGGATAAAGAAATGTAGTATGTATATACACTGAAATACTACTCAGCCTCAAGAGAGAAGGAAATTCTGTCACTTGCTACAGTAGGGATGAAATTGGAGAACATTATTCTAAATGAAAGAAGCTAGAAATAATGAGACAAATAGCACATATTCTCACTTACAGTGAAATCTAAAACAATATAATGCATAGAAGCAGAGAGTAGAATGGTGGTCACAGAGGCTAGGGCTTGGGGAATGGGGAGATGATGGTCAATGGGTACAAAGTCTCAGACAGGGGAATATGGGTTTTTTTTTTTTGAACTCTATTGCACAGTGTGCCAAATAGAGTTAATAATAGAATATTGTACATTTCAAAATTGTTAAGAGAGCAAATTTCAAACATTCTCACCACAAAAATTATTACGTATATTAGGTTATATGTTAAGTAGCTTGGTTTAATTATTCCATATTGTATTCATAAATAATACTTACTTTATACTTCATAAATGTATACAATTAAAAATTTTCAGTTTACATTTTTTGAAAAATGAAAATAAAGTGTGTTGAGCAAGTTAGAGTTAATGCACATCTTGCTGATGTGGGCCATGAAGAAGGAAAGACCCTATCAACTTCTGTTAGCACAATGGATGCTTTTCAAATGAAGCATAGCATGACAGTGCAAATAAAGTGCTATCTCTTGAAACACTACAGACATTGTTTTTAGAAATATCTTCAGTGCTTACATCCCAAGGGTCACCCATACAAGGATTTAAATAATTGAAACTGAATAGGAGAAATGGCCTTCAAAATCTAGATGGAATGTCCAGCTCAAAGGGCCAACCACTTTACATAGAAGTAACAGCATTCATGGTTGTTATATAGAAGTTAAGAGAAGATTAGACAGAAAAATTCACTGTCTTGGCAAGAACTCAGTCTAAGTGAGAGAGGAAGAACCGATCTTGACCCCAGGTACCCTCCCCTGCTGCGTATGCACCTGCTCTACCTCATTTATGGGCCCTGGGACACTCTGTGACCAAGGGCTTTATGAGTATTTCAGAGAATTATCAGACCAGGCTGCCCTGTTTATGCCTCGGCTTGGCTGTGGGTGAGCTCTAGAAGAGGGTGTGGCCTTCCTTCTTGGCTGGGGACTGCCTTTCATGTGCCCCTTGAGAGGTCATGTAGAATAACTGCTTCTTTCTGCCAGTGATCTGCTCCAACCCTCCCAGAGGTACTTTGGAAAGATTTTAATTTTAATTCCTTGGTTGCTGTATTGCTATGACTTTTTGAATGAATTTATACAGGAGAATTAAGTTACTCTTGTAATATGTATCTATTCTGAATAATTACATAGGTACATGGGTAGAGCATTTATACTGGGCAATGATATTATTTTGTTAACATCATTTTAGCATTGCCGTTATAACATGCTGATTTTCTTTAAAAGATGTTTTTCATGAGGTTTTGCTATTGTTTTCCTGGCAATGTTCTTACCCATCAAATCCCAGGCATAAATACTCTCATCGTCGCTAGGAAATCTCCCAGATGTTGTTATCTAGAACCAATTGCCTTCCCTCTGTTCAACAGCACTTTGTTCAGACCACTCTATAGTACTGACATAGTAATGATTAGTAGTTAATATAACTTTTCCCTTAGGAAATTAGGCAGTGAGCTTGCTGAGCATAGGCAGACTGCCTTTAACCATCATGGCCTTAGGGCTGACCTCAGTAGTTGGTGCTAAGTACAGCCACATTCCTGCTAGAATTGACTGCATGATGGTGTTCTACAACCAAGTGTACTGCTGTTGTTATCTACATTAACCACCATGCTGAAATCTTTTCCTCTTTTTGAGGTTGGCTTAAAAAACACCAGCCCAATCAATATCTGACTTTTTACATGAGTTCTTTCATTTACAGGAAAATGAAAAATTTCCAACTTAAGCAAACAAGTATGGAATCCAGTGTCCAAGAAATATTTTATATTAACAGTCTGGAAACACGGGGCTGGCAAGACATACCAAGTGCAGCTTCAGGAATGTGCTCCTACTTGTAAAAAAATCCTTAGCACACAATGGGTGGTCCTTTACACATGTAACAACTTAGACCTTAAGATACCCAGCAATATTTGGAACCTTCTTTTAAAAGAACTATAAAATGAATGCTTGGCTAGTATACTTCATGGGCCACTTGGGCAAGAGCCAACTGTCGGCCATAAATGGGTCCTATTATTTCAGTGCATGTTGGAGGTCAACTGCCCCCTAACAGTCACTCCAATCCCTGGTTAATGGCTTCCCACCGAGGGAGTAGGGGGAGAAGGTTTCTTTGGGAAGCTCCATATTCCTAATTCTCAAAAAGACTTATGTTCAGGAAGTTGTTGCTTATCCCTGAAATGTTTGCAGAGGAGTGCAATTATACTCAGTTTACTTGGCAGTAAATTTGATTTTGGCAGTACAAGAGGTGTTTCCATAGCATTTCACTACTTATATTAGTGCTATTACTACCATTGTAACTATAATAATAATAAGAATTATCATCATTGGATTGTGAACCATCTGCCAAGTCCTATATGTTTTCTTGTAAATGAAGGAAGATATTCTTTTTTTTTTTTTTTTTTGAGACGGAGTCTCACTGTGTCACCCAGGCTGGAGTGCAGTGGCCGGATCTCAGCTCACTGCAAGCTCCGCCCCCTGGGCTTATGCCATTCTCCTGCCTCAGCCTCCCAAGTAGCTGGGACTACAGGCGCCCGCCACCTCGCCCGGCTAGTTTTTTGTATTTTTTAGTAGAGACGGGGTTTCACCGTATTAGCCAGGATGGTCTCCATCTCCTGACCTCGTGATCTGCCCGTCTCGGCTCCCAAAGTGCTGGGATTACAGGCTTGAGCCACCGCGCCCGGCCAGGAAGATATTCTTATCATTTGTGGTTTATAGATAGGGAAACTGAAGTTTAAAAAAGTTAAACACTTTAACAGAAGTCAAACAGCAAGCAAGAGTGACAGTTAGTGTTACAGACTAAATATTTCTGTTCCTTCAAAATTTATATGTTGAAACCTAATCCCCAAAGTGATGATGGCATTTGGGGATAGGGCCTTTGGGAAGTGATGAGGTCATGGTGGTGAAACCCTCATGAATGGGATTAGTGTCCATATAAAGGGGACTCTTATGAAGACAGCTTTCTCACCTCTTGCATCATGAAGGGCACAGTGATAAGCATGGCCTTCCTAGATACCAAATCTGCCTGCGCCTTGATCTTGGACTTACCAGCCTCCAGAACTGCGAGAAATAAATGACTGTTGTTTAAGCCATGGAGTCTATGATATTCTGTTACAGCAGCCAGAACTGACCAAGACAGCTAGTGTTTGGATGAAGGCTATTTACTCTAAATATCACACTCCTGACTATTATGCTACACTCCTTAAATGTGTAACAGCTTCAGGGAAAATTTGAGGGGCCCAGTGCTACAAAGGTGTAAGTTATATCCACCAGACACCAAGACATCACATTCTAACCCACAGTCCTAGCCTGTCTCATCTGCCACTCACTAAATATATGATATCATTTGTCATAAGAGAAACCAAACAAGGGAATACTCAACAAATGCACTATGAGAAAAAATAATATTTCTGACAGTGTGAGCAAATATCATCTTTTTAGACAAAGGGCCAAATCAGTTGATAAATAAAATGGTAATTTACTGCCTTTATACAAGGCTTTACAGTTTGTTATATAAATTTGGATTTATAGAGAACATGACAATGTAAACTGTGTTACCAAAATCCACCACTTCCAGATTTCCATAGAAAGGATTAGCAGAACATAAAAATAGAAACACTCTACCACTGACAATGAAATGGATGCCATTTATGCATGGAAATTTCTGCTAGGAATAGGACAGATGGGTCTGGCTTGAAAAAATCAGAGAGTCAACAACTTCCCTCCTCTAAAAGAAGACATCAGGGATAGGCTCCTAATGTATCCCATCTCAGAGGGGTTGGCTAGAAGGAAGAGGGCAGAAAACCTACTCTATGAGGCTTCCTTCCAGAACAAAGGGCAGAAATCCAGAAAGCAAAGCCTCTTTTTCAATGAGTAGTTTGGGGGATATGAACCCAATATGTATTTCATGATTACTTTGACTCTCCAAAATCCTCAAGGAAGAAAGTTATGAGAAAGATTGATGAGATCAGATATTAAAATGAAGAAGGTAAATTTTGTTTTAAATTTGTGCAGGGTTGTATGGGAAAATGTAAGACCCTGATACAAACAAAAATCATTGAACCTATAAAAGTGACTTCAGAGCCCTCCCTGAAGAATTAGAAACACTGCCTCTCTAATTAGGGAAAAAGAAATACACTTCTCAGTCATATTCTCAACCAGGTCTGAAAAGTTATTGAACCTATAGAACTAGATTTAGTATTCCTGAATGGGGAATAATCTAAGGTATATTTTTAAATTTTACATGGAAATGAGAAGTATACAACAATCCTTTCATTTCCATATTCAGAGAGAACTTAGTAGTCTAAGATAGAATTAATTTGAGAAATGCATCCAGAAATCAGAGAGGAATAATATATGACAATTTGACTAAGTATGAGAAGGTTTTGGAGTGAAAGACGCAGTTGTCTCTCCTGGACAGCCAGTTGGTTTGGATGACACGGACCCACCACAGAGATTACTTCTGGGCTGAGGGTGTGACACAAGTTCACCTGAATGGAGGTATCAGGACTTGTTCAATGATTGTGGGAAGAGATATGCCTGGATGTGACTGAGGAAGACTACACCTGTGAATGAGGCTAGAAGTCATCTTGATGCAATGAAAGAACCAGCCTGAGATGAAGGCAACACAAGGAAGCGTCTAGAGTCAAGGGAAGTTACAGAAACATTGTCAGGGATCCTTCTTGTTCTTTGCCTAAAGTATGAGCTCTCTCTTTATATTTAAAACCAGAAAATTCTCACCCTCACCAGAAACACTGAACTGACACAAGAGCAGGAAATAAGCCTTTGTTGTGTTTAGCCACTGAGAATTTGGAGTTTTCATCAAACAAAGTAGTTTACGCTGACTAATAAAAGCATTTATCCCAACATTGTAAGGATAGCTTAATATAGGTGGGAAATATATATAGGAGATCACAGCAGGAAATTAAAGAGAAAGAAAAAAGCCACAAAATTATTTCAATAGATGCAAAAAAAACCTGATAAAATTTAATATGTATTACTGATTTAAAGTTGTTTTTAAAAATTCAGAGAAACTAAATAAATGGACACATCCTTCAAATTGGTAGCAAATACTTGATTAAAAGCTATATTCAAACCAATTGTTTAACACAATGGTACAATTCTAGAGATATTTCAATTAAAGACAAGATAATGATGACTAAAAAACTCTTGTCATTATATATGACAAGAAGCATAAAGGTTGTAATCATTGGAAAGAAAAAGATGAATACATCATTCACATATGCTGAAAACCTATAATTAACTGATGTATTTGCATTAATAATAAGTTCAGCCTGGTGGCTAAATACAAAACAAATATACAAACTTCCTGAAGTTTCTTATGCATCAGAAATGATAAATGAGAAAAATCCTGTACTAAAGATCCCCTTTAGGAAAGGGAAGAGATGAAAAAGAAGGCAGAAAGAACTTGAGATGAATACAGAGAGGCAAGGGAAGGATCTACATACGAAAAATGTAAATCATTAGTGAGTGACACAAAAGAAAAATAGACTATGTCAAGAAACATGGCATGCTCAATTCTAGTTAAGTACAAGAGCACATAATTTCCAAATCTCCTCAAAGAATATTCATAATACCATATGCCAAATTTTCTCACTGAATGGTAGGATTATTGCTAATTATATTTTTTCCTAATGCTTTTTACATTTTTTCCAAATATTTTTTACTGAAGATTCATTTTTAATTCATTTTTTAATTTTTAAATTTTTATAGATTTAGGGGCACAAGTGCAGTTTTGTTATATGGAAAATGTATTTTTTATCAGAAAAATTAAACAAATCTTAAAGAAAAGTTTAGAAGAATAACTAATACCATGTAGATATAAAAGCTTTTGGGAAAAAACTGTTTTTGATCTGGCTAACTTAAGAGATATTGCTCTGACTCCACTCCGTGTCCAAGTGGCAGCACCCTAATGTCCGAAGAAACCTCATAGGCCAGTGGGTGTTCCCCTTAGGAGTATGGCTCATTGACTTTGTTATCACTTCCTGGGTTATTTTATTCCGTATTCCTAGTCAAAGGGAATGCAGTGCACTGTTTCCTAAGAGCTCTTTGAATTCTGACATGTCCTTAATTCCACATTGCATGAGTCTGTCACACCAATTCCACTACATCAGGCCAGGCATCGTCTGTCCTTCCAACAGTCTCTGCCTTTCTTTAGAAAGCAGATGGGTTACGAGAAGAGAAAGAGCAGTCATGGAACAGGGAGTCTCCATTCCTGCCCAGGTCTCAGGAAAGTTGCACATTTGGCAACAGAAGGATCCTGAATATAAGCTTTGGCCAAAATCAGCTTTTACTCTCAACATCCTAAACGTCTTTCAGTGGAGTGTTCCAAGATGGATTATTCTGATTTCTGGGAAAAATCCTCCATGGCCCCTTCACATACCTACCCTTTCATCAACATCAGTATGTGTTCCCTTCATCCTGAACCAGGAAAGTATACCAAAATAAGCAATGACTTCATTATGAGTTGAACTGTATGGCTTCATGGTACAGATACTTAGCTAAACTTCACAATGTGAATTGCCTGGATTACTTGCTCTGTTGAGAGTAGGTGATCCACAAAGCAACTAGACTTTGCATCCAGAATAAACTGCATTGTGATTTAGTATTATATTTTAGTTAAGTTCTATATGAATATATGTTTTTAGCATGCTAATATGCTTGAAAGGTCCTTTCATAGAATTAGAGGCATTTGAGGGCTGCAGGGGGATTACAATTTTTTGCCCATCCTCCCCATTTACCAAATGAGTTGACTGTGGCTTGGAGAGGTTAAGTGACTTTTCCAGAGCTACACAGTGAGTGTCAAGCCCCACTCTGTAACATCAAAGGGTTGTCCCATTCATGTGGAGGGGACTTCATAAGTCATGGACAAGAGGAGCATCATGGCCACCACGGTCATGATATTGTCCTAGATGCAGGCTGAGCAGCTTATATATTTCTCCATCTTTGCTTGGCCTGGATGTAACCCTCATCGTTTTTGCTCCCACTTTTCCATGGAGATGACCTGTCCAGGATGGAGTGGTTTTTCTGGGAACATTACCAGTGTCTCAGTTCCCTAGTCTTGGCTTGTCTCCTTCCCCTGGCGTGCTGCTTGCTTTAGTCTCTAATCTTTGTAAGCCATCCGTTCCACATGGCTTGGACCCCTCTCTCTATAGCTCTGAGCTTGGGGCTGGGCTCTAGATTGCTGCAAAATTTCAGTGCTGAGATTAGACCCTAGGTCTCTTGATTTTTAAAGCACTGTTATCTGTTTACATCATACTATTATCTTCAGTAAAACCAGTTATAGACTTGAATCTCTGGAATGAGACTTTCCAAAGACCAGTGTTTTGTTGAGTTAGAAATAAGTTAAAAATAGTCTTCCCTGACTGCTAATCTAGGGATTTCTTTCTTCTTACAGCTGCAATTACAATTAAATTAGTGTCTTCTATTAGGACTGGTTGCTTTGGGTTCACAAAGGTGATGACTATCAGTCACTAGTACAGTAGCCCATAAAGGATGTTCCTCAGGGAGAGGTGGGAATCCCTTAATGCCTAATACTATGTTCCAGGGGCTAATAGATAAGCATGGAGCCATGCTTAATTACTGTGCAGTCACAGGTAGGGTGTGGGTGAACCCTTCACAACGTCATCATGTCAAAGAACAGAAGCCCATGCAGGGCAGGACTCTGGCTGATGAAGTGAAGTTGAAGAGAATTCTAAGATATGCCTGCCAATCCTGCCCCATACACACACATACACGGAGCTTGGACACTGAGAGTCAGTCAATGACGACTTGGAAGGACCAGCTCACTGAGGAGCATCTAGCTGATAAGAAATAGAGGAGCAGCTGGAGACCAATGAGACCACCAGGATTCACCTCGCAACCCTGGAATGTCCATTCACTGCTCACAAGACATGTTGCAGTGGCCTGTTGGGACTTGGAACTCTGCACGTAAGTGCTCCTGGCTGCTCCTAACCAGCTGAGTGATCCACCCAAATCAGTCCCTTCACTAGTCTCACTGCCTTTCAGTTCTTGTGCTGCTGCCTAAAATAACACTGTGAGGACCTCCAGAGTCCTTTATTAATGTGCAAAGACCACAGGAGGGTTATAATTTATAAAGACATTGGCTGGAGACTTAAGTTGGAGCTAGTTAAGCATGTAAGAGTGGTATAAAAGGCATAGTGTGAGGAGAGTGTGCTGGTGGAAAGCCCAGAAGATAAATCTGGCAACTTCTCAGCATTTTGGATGAGACATTGACACCAGGCTGAATATATTCACAGATGTGTCAAAGCAGGAAGCAGGGAGAATGCAACAGATGACAGAACCAAATGCAAAATGGAGTCTGAGGCCTGGATAAAGATATAAATGTAAGATGATAAAATTCCACAGGGTAGAGGGACGCTTCCAAAACAGAGATAAGTATTGAACGGTATGGGTCGGGACTGTCCTGAGAAAAGGAAGATAATACAACTGTTGTTTACCTGCACTAGTCAGACCTAGGCTGAGGTTGATATTGCTAAAAATACCCAATAAATAAAAAATAAACTGAAGAATGCATAGAAAGGGGGCATGAAGAAGATGGTGTCTACTTTTGAAGATAGAATACTCACAAAACATGAGAGGAGATAGCTGAGGGTTAGACTCTGTGGTCAGCCAATGAGTCAGTGGTGTGTACTGCACCCTCCCTGCCCCTGTGGCCAGATGTGGCTGGTGGGCCCCAGGGTTCCTCCTAGGGAGCCCTTGTGGCCAGTCATGGCCTGTGAACCTCAGTCCTCCTCCCAGTGAGCCACAAAGTGGCCTCCTTGCCTTCATCACCATGTTCCAGACAGCCACTGCCAGATCAACAGAAACTGAGACTTATCCTCCATTCCATGATGGGCATCATCTTTGACGTACGTGGAAAGAACTAGGATCAAAGGTGAGATTCTATGGGGAGGCAGATTTTGCTCAAAATGAAGAAGACCTTTAAAAAAAAAAAGAAAAAGAAAAAGAAAACAGGTGAATTTCCCAACAGCAGAATGAGTTTATTTTGTGAAGTAAGGAGTCTCTGACTTTCCTTTTCAAGGAAAGGCTGTTTGGTCATTTGGCGAAGGGAATCGTATTTGGGCAGGGTATTGAAATACAGGTGACTTTGAATAACGTGGGGCTTAAGGGTGTCAACTCTCCTCACCACAGTCAAAAATCTATTTATAATTTTGACTCCCCCAAAACTTAACTACTGCTACTTGTTGATTGGAAGTCTTACTGATAAGATAAACAGTCAATTAACACGTACTTTATATGCCATAGGTATTAATACTGTAGTCTTATAGTAAACTAGCGAAAGGAAAATGTTATTAAGAAAATTATAAGGAGAGAAAATATGTTTACCATTCATTAAGTGAATGGAAGGGATTATCATAAAGGTTCACACTGAGGAGGAGGAGGAGGAAGAAGAGGAGGAGGAGAAGAAGGAATTGGTTTTGTTGTCTCACGGGTGGCAGAGGCAGAAGGAAATCCACATGTATCAGTGTACTCGCTCAATTCAATCGCCTGTTGTTCAAAGGTCAACTCTGTCACCATCAAGGCTCTTTCCAGACTATAAAACATGCCTATCTCTCTGATGAAAAAGAAGAAAATGTAATCTGCTTGCAATTCCAGCACTCAGAGGTCCAAGCCTCTGGACTTCAAACAATGTGTCTCCAGATCCACGTACTCAGAGACCTGACAGATGTTCCCAGCTAAGAGGGCTTGACACTCTTGAAAGAGGACCCCTTATTGATCCTACATGCCTTGAAGCAGAGAAGGCCAAATTACAGAGAAGAAAGATGAATCAGTGTGTCCTGGATTCTTCTGAGCTACAAGAGAATAAGGTTATTTAAATGCAAGATGCACAATTAAAATTAGCTGACATTCACTGAGTGTTTTTCTATTTACTGGCACTGTACTGAAACTTAATTCTTGGCAGAGGGCCAAATGCAGATGCTAGCACTGCTGTCATTTACTAAGGCCACAGAGTCAGCTGCTGGGCCCAGATCCAGCTGACACTTGAGCACCTTCTGGTGGTAGGACCAGAGAGGACAACACCACACAGCTTGGATTCTAGAACAGTGCAGGCACTTGATTCAGCAGACCCTGGATTTGGGAGCGCAGATTTGAAAAGTCACCATAACTATCTCTCTCTGTCCCATGAACCACATCCTCTGCTCAGTTGGAGCTCCCTTGCAGTAATCACCTGCAGTTCACATCTCTTGGTATGCACCACAGGCCTCAGCCCACAGCAAAGGGGAAAAGTCAAAAGGGGTTTCCAGTGACTTAATGCATGTGCCTAAGTCCAGTTTTGCATTTCGGAGCAGATAGTGCTGGAACAGAGATGACCAGGAGAAAGGCTTTCTCTGCACTGACATGGGGGTTTCCTGGGTGAAGAGGGCAAATGTGTATCTCTTGTCTGGTGGCTGTCCACATTGGCTGCACGTGAAATTCACTGGGGTGAGCTTTTGAAGATATTCATGCCAGATCTCTCCTACAAGGTAGATTCTAAGCATGGGTATCTTTTTTATACCCATGCCAGAGACTTTTAAAGCACAGAACTACTGGAAGGCCAGCTGTACCAAGGAGAGCAGACTTCTAGTCTGGGCTTGCTAGCTTCAGCCCTGGAGCACATCTGACTTTGCATACAAAGAAGGAAGGAAGAACACATGAATCAAACAAATGAGAGAAAAAAGGTAGTATGATTTTAAAAGGTATCATTAACATTACTTGTTGTGCCTTCAAATTCAGGAAGAACTTTGAGTTTTACTGTTCTTCACTCACATTCTTCTTATTAACAGAGTCTGTCTGGTCTTGGAACCTTAAACTGGCCAGCAATATTTAATTTCCTGTAAGATTTTGTTTTAAATTACTAGAGAAAAGCACAAAATTTAACGTTCTCTTTAATGATCTCAGTGGATCTTCAAGACATCTGAATGTCAAATGCCTGTTGCAAACCGATATTCTTATCACTTTGGAGAAACAAATGTTCCCCTAAAGGAATAGAGTTTTGGCAGCTTTGACTCAATTATATTTTTCCACAAAATAAAAGTTAAGATGAATATGAGTGGGGATGCCTGAAACAAGTCAGAAACAAGGACTCTGGGGTCCTGGGGCAGCATTCTGGTCATTTTTCTGTTGTTCACTTTCTCTGTTAACTTGTCCAAGCCACATGAACTCTTGGGACTTTAGACCCCTTTAAAAAACGAGGGAGATCTGGGAGGAGATGATGTTGGAACCTTCCAGCTTTGACATTATGAGATCATGAATCTCCATTTCTAAAGAACTCATATGAGTAATCAGGTGCAATATTTAAGGCATGTTGAAAGTAGGGGGGAAAACCCACTGGATTTGAAGACAAAATAACTGTTTCTGGCCATGGCTAGATGACCTTGAACCAACGTTTGCTTCTACTTCACATATTAATTCAATCGTCTACACGAGGGTGTCTGAGAGTGAGAAACTGACTAAGAGGTTTTTTGAATCTTAAGTGAATATAGACTAGAAATGCCATTAAGGTGTTGAAGTCGCTCCCTGCTTCCTAAATGACCCTGAGGCAGTTTACTCCATTATTTGAGAAAGTCCTTGGTTTGGAATAAAACTAGAATTATCCTTCACCTGAAAGCAGCTGTTTTGACAGAAAGGCTCAGGACCCTATTTGGCAGAACAGATCAAATGCTGCATTTCTGTAAACCTTTTTGCTTTTTGGGGTGGGGAAATTATGTATGTATCTTTATATGGATCTAGATGGTGCTGGATTATTGCTTATTTTTGCAGAGGGGCAAGCATGTGTATGTGTATGTGCATGTGCTTGAGCAATCACATATTTATGTTTACATGGGCAGCCTCAGAAAACTCATGCAAATGAAGCTGCGTGATTCGATGTCCACACCTGGTCCCCACTCCCCGATTACCCAAAGTGGAGGGCAGATTGTAAACAAGTGTGCAGGCTTGCCACACTTCAAACTGGACTACTCTGTCTCCAAATAAAGGTGTTTTAACTCAGTTATTCTTATATACTGTTTTGAGACTCTTATGGTCTTAGTATAAACTGTACCAGGTTACATTCCTGTGGTTAATGAAATAAGTTTCTCTTCCAAAGTGCAGATATTTCCCAGGCTAATCACCTTAACCAATCTTTGCTCCTTTGTCAAGGGCATAGGAGGCCATGCATATTTAACAGGAGAGACTTTAGACCATGATACCAAGGAACGTACTTGGGAAGTGGCCGTAGCACCACAGAAGTCAGCTGGTACCAGAAAATCTAAAACTGAGCTCAGCCCTGTTATGCCTTATGTCAACACCAGCTGACTTCCTCAGGAGATCAAGATCCTGCCAGATGCATGAATAGACAACTTATTTTCTCCCAAGTCCAGCATGCCCACATGGAACCAGGTGAACCAGAGTTGGGGGTGGGGGTGATCTAGTGCACACCCTTCACAGCAGGGCCTGGAAGACCCAAGCCTTGGCAGATTTTTGACTCATGAGAGCCAGCACTATAACTTGCTTGTTGGCGCTTCATTTTAAAATGCCTTTTCCTAAAGCTGTCCATGGCCAAAACTCCTCATTTGCCCTGTGCAAGAAGAGACACGATCCCTCAGGAGAGACTTGCACAAACTGTGGACCTGTACCTTCATTCTCCATGTCAGAAAATGGGCTGTGCTGCTCTCATGCTCCTGGAGGCTGCTGAATTTAGGACCCTGTTAGAAACCATCTCCTGAAGCCAATTTTCTTCCTGGAGTCTAGAGCATGGGAAACAACACAATTTGAAAAATGTGATTATTTTCAAAACTAGTTGGGTTATCTCAGCCTTAATATAAAGATGATTTGTAAAACATCTGTGCTTCACATAGACAAAGCCAGAGAAAATATTCAACTAGAAGCTACATTCATTCCACATCTGCAACTAAAATGCTCTACTATTATCCTCTCTCGGGAAGAATCTATCCACGTGGCCACACGGGAGAGTTGCATAAAATATATTGCACCTTCTTTTCCTATTATGCACTTTATTTGCATTAAGTCTGCGTATAACTCATGATTTGTTGAATGGCCTCCATAGTTCTGAAAAGCAGACAGCACTGTGGTGTATTTTGTCCTCTTAGTTGAATAGATAAGGAAACTGAGACATATAGACTAACAATTACCTCTCTCAACATGATTCCAGTGATCTGAGGCAAAACCCTAAAGGAGCTTCCTGCACTCAGGACAGTTGTTCCATCTATTTCAATGTCAAATGCAATCTCATGTGCATGGAATCAAACAGTAGAGAACGTGGGTTCATACTACATAATAAATTTGTGAATTTCCTAGCAGGGGCCTGGCTCAGCAGTCATGAGTGAATGAGCATGTGCTTAAATGAGCTCAATGCAAAACCAGTTTTATTGCATGTATTAACCCTTGTCATAAATCTACACGAAGCAGGTATTTTTTCAAAACCATCACAAAATGCAGGATCCAGTTGCTTAGAGACATTCCAACAGTGTTAAATATCAGAGGACAAAGTTCTGAGATGGCTCTCTCAAAGCTTCACACACAACCAGCTGCCTATAATTTAGAGAGTTTATTGAGGAATATTTCCACATAATTCATCAGCTTTCTTTCATGAAACAGTTTCAAGAAGAAAGTTTATCAGTATTCACATTTGCAGTTAGTGCTAGAATAGCAGTTGGTATTTACTGAGTACTTCCATTTTTTTCATTAATAACCTTATTTCTTAATCATGGCAACCCTATGGGGGAGTGGGGTAGATTGCACTCATGAAGTAATTTGCATAAGATCCTAGAGCTAGAGAAGCCAGGATTTGAATCTAGACCTATCTGACTTACTTAAATTCTATGCCTGCAGTCCCCAATACCATAGCTACTAGCCCCATGGAGCTATTTACATTCAAATTTAACCAAAAAATTCAGTTAAATGTACATTCAAATTTAACCAAAAAATTCAGTAGCCATGCTAGCTACACTTTGGAAATAAATACATTAGCACATCCCAAATCCTTCCTGTCCTCCAAGGCAACATCCTCTATATTTCCCTGAATTTCCCCCACTCCAACCAGAGAAGGATAGAAGAGATGAGAAATGGAAACTAACATGTATTGATTTCCAAGATGGGCACACACAATCTCCTTTAATTTCTTCAATGGTGTCTATGAGGAATATTCTCATCCCAAATTACAATGAGAAAAAGAACTTGAGTTACTTGTACAAATTTCCAAATATACCCTGATATATCTCAGAGCACATTGAGTACTAATATCATCAAACCCAGCGTTCTTAATCCTTCTCACTCCTCAGTGCACACAATTAGCATTCACTATGTGAGATCTGATCCCAGGAGTTTGTGCAGGCTGATTACTCAGAAATATGAGGGATAACTGCTTTTTCCTACCACTCAGGAAAGTACATTGAAACACTGATGAATTGAAATAGCATTACCATAATGCTAATACATTAAAAAGGTAAATTATTTATAAACTCTGTCTTATTAACTGTATGATCTTGACAAGGAGCCACAAACTGAATGTCAAGAAAGATTGCATAGGAAAGACAGATGAAAGCCAGGAAAAGTAGATGAGTGGAACAGACTGCTATGAGCAATTGCTCACAAAGATGAGCAGCACCTGGGAACGTCTTAAAACTACCAGTTCTCAAGCTCTGTTCCTGGCCTATTGAAACAAAAATCTGGGGTGGGATCCCACAACCTGTGCTTTAACAAGTTCTACAGGAAATTCTCATTAAAGCTGAAGTTCAAGATTCCCTGATAAGTAGTAGAAATTGGTAGACAGCATGATGAATGAATGCATACCCCATCCAAAGGGCTCAGCCCCCACCCTTCTTCATCCACTTTTTGCTTTATTGGAATGAAGATCTGGGGTTGCCACATCTTTTATGCCCCAAATGTCGTCAACGTGTATGTGTGTCAGGGGGTGCCAGGGAGGGATAGCCACATGACTTAAGGTATATATTGCAACTTAATGATTCTGTGCTGTTCTATTTAGTAAACTAAATGATACATTTATGCTAGTGTTTATTTTCTCATTATCTGTAATATTTGAAGCATATCATCTTAACAGTGTCACTGCAATTCTTAGTCTCCTTAATAAATTACAGTTAGATTCTATTCCAAATTTACTATTTTTTAGCTCATTGTTTTCAAGACTTCAATGGTACCACCAGTTAATAAAATAACAAATGATGTTGTTATAGGATATAGAAAACGTGTCATAGTGTAACATTGAATGTTTAAATAAAAACACCAATATCCCTACAGTCTCTCACAGAAGTTCTGGGAAGTGATGTCCTGAAAGAGGATGATGGGAATTTCCATTTGTCAGCTGAAGTCCCAATGCTACGAAACAATAAAGCAAAAAGATAGTGGTGTGTTTGGCGCCCCCTGTGTTAGAAATTATTTATTTTTTGAAGTGCATTAAGACTTGGGGGTTCTCAGCACTTTCAATATTACACATAAACTGCAGCTTTATTAATATTTTTAGTAGCATTGTTTCAAATTGGCCTAGTGATTGGACTGAATGAGAGTTTTCTTTTATAAAAATTGTATAAAGTGTTTCAGGTTTACAAAACATGTAAAGATTAACAAAAATAAACATTTATATATTAATCATTCAGGTTTAAAAAAACTGCAAATATCATTGAGTCCTTTTGTGCACACATCCTTGTCTTCTCCCAGAGGTGACTGCTGCTCTGAATGTAGCATTTATCCTTCATTTTATTCTTTTACATTTTACCGCATATGTGTATTTGTCTCCAGAGTGTATAATCTTGTTTTGTTTATTTTTAAACGGAATCATTCTATACATACATTTTTGTAACCTGTTTTTATTACTCACTAGGGTGATTATGAGATTTATGGTTGTTGATAATCATAGATCTAAATCATTTGTCTTCATTCTTGGGAACCATTGTATTTAAGAGTCCACCAAAATTTAATTATAATTTATCTTGCTGATGTACCAGTTCTTTTTTGTTTCAGTTAAATATGTATACACATGTTTTTCCAAGTTATGTAAGCAGCAGAGGAATTGGTAGGCCAACAGCCATGAGTTAGTTTTCTCATTTATTAGATATTGCCGTATTGTTTTCCAAATGATTGTAATCGTTTATAGTTCGTATTAGGGTGTGACTGTTCCCATTTCTACATTTATTTGCCAATACTTGGCATTGTCAGACTCTGAAATATTTTTGTCATTCTTATAGCTTTGAAATGGTGTTTTTTTTCTTTTTAAAGTGTAAATAAACAATGCTATTATTTACATTGAAGTGAAACTTCCATCTGGGAGCTAACCAATTTTACCATAACAAACTTTGTAATAAAGTTAGTTTGGTGCTTTCTTACATGACATGATAGAAAAAATATTCCCTATTTAAAAAAAAAATCTTAAGCTCTGTTATGATGCTGCTTGCACAATAATCCAATATGTTCTACCTAAAAAATAAATATTATCCATTTTATATTGAGTAACAAAACTTGTATATTTTAAAATATTTTTAATGCTCTGAATATTTTATTCTTTGCTAGTGATCTAGGAGCTTACAAAAGTAAGCCCTATAGTAAAACATTAAAACTACATTTCTTTCAGGAAATGAAGAGAAGAAGCAGTTTATTTTCCCTCATGGAGTCCTTTCCCAACCATCGCCATTTCAGACCTGCCCATAGATGGCTTTATGGTAAAGTGGCCTTTTCTTTCCACCCTCTTAAAGCACCAGAAAGGACAGATCAATGGCAAATACTCAATAAAGACCACACAATGCTTTAGTACACCTCTGTCTTGCCTAATCTAGAGCAAAGAAAAGGAAATAGAAATAGGTAAATACCCTTGGAAAGGTTTACCACAGAATGTTCCTTTAGATAAAGTTCAACACTGCAGTTTGTGATTCATGAGAAAGTGCCTGCTACACCCACAGAAGGATGGAGGAATTGCAGCAGCATTGGTCTGGAAGTCATGAGCCACCCCTAGTGGATGCCACCTACCATAGGCAGGGAGAGGGCCTCCTTTCAGGAGTGCTGAGGAGGGTTCTGCGCCTACCTGGAGGGAGTGTTTGACACTGTCCCACAGTTTCTGAATCTCTCTCCATGTTTCTTCTGCATTTTTCTCTTCATTTTTTACATCAGATAATTTCTATTTACCAATCGTGAAGTTCACTTCAAATATTCTTTTGAAACCATTTAGTGAGTTTTTCGTGTCAGCTATTAGAATTTCCATTTGTTTCCTTTTTCTTTTTCTGTAATTTATACTTTTATGGGGTTACCCTGTTTAAAGAGTTTATGAATTTTTACGTCAGTTATTAGAATTTCCACTTGCTTCTTTTTTATAATTTGTCTTTATGGAGATATCAAATTTATACAGTTATTATTATATTTTCCATTTATTCTGTAAACATAAATTTATTTTGTCTTTTAACATATAGCAGCCGAAAGTCTGCCTGCCCAGAGCAACATGGGGGACCACTTGGAGTCAGTTACTATTGACTGTTTTTTTTTCTTTTATTTTTTTCCTGAGTATCGGACACACTTTCCTGTTTTTTCACATCTTATAATTTTGTTGATGTTGAAAATTGGAGCTTTTACCAAATATATTGTAGCAATTCTGGATTCTGAAAGTTTTTGGTCTGAGAGTTTTCTGTTTGTTTATTATTAATTACTTGCCTGGACTTACCTATAGATCTGACTCCCTGACAATGTGTGACCAATGATGGCTTCCTATGGGTTGCCTGAATAACTTAAGGATCAGCAATGATTGAGACTGTCCTCAAATGCCTAGAGACATGTAGAGTGTAATGCTTCCAACCTCTGTACATGGGTCTATGTGTGGGAAGGGCAGCACATTCAAAGCTCAGGCAGTTCTCAGGCTTTTGTCCTAGCTTTTACATCCTCCTGGGCCCTCTAGGGTCTCCCATGTGCATGCATAGTTTTCTAGTCTTTCAAGGATGTGTAGAGAGCTTATCTGATCCTTCTATGACTCTCTAATTTTTAAGGTATTCCCCTTAAATTTCAGGCTGGTTTGACACTCATTGCAACCAGGAGTAACAACCTTAGGATAGCAGAGTTACAAGTTTTCCCCTATATTTTTGCTAGTTTTCTAATTTTACTGAAAACACCATCAGCTACGAGTTTTCACCCTCTATTCCAAATTGAGTGAGCCACCTCTGGCAGCAAAATTCCTGGTTTCCATGGCCAACCTTACCCTGGTAAAACTACTGCAACTGAGCTAGAAGTAGGAGGAATGGGAGCAGACCCTGGCAAGCAGCCTCAGACTCCCACTGGTTTTTGTTTGTTTGTTTGTTTTGTTTTTTCCAGACAGAGTCTTGCTCTGTTGCCCAGGCTGGAGTACCATGTCACCATCTCGGCTCACTGCAACCTCTACCTCCCAGGTTCAAGTGATTATCCTGCCTCAGCCTCCCGAGTAGCTGGGATTACAGGCATGTGCCACCAGGTTCTAGCTAGTTTGTGTATTTTTAGTAGAGACAGGGTTTCACCATGTTGGTCAGGCTGATCTCGAACTCCTGACCTCAAACAATCCACTGCCTTGGCCTCCTAAAGTGCTGGGAATACAGGTGTGAACCACTGCATCCAACCATCCCATCACTTTTACCAGAATTACCAGCACATCTTCATTAAAAAAATATCTCCCACAGACACATGAAAAAATGCTCATCATCACTCGCCATCAGAGAGATGCAAATCAAAACCACAATGAAACACCATCTCACACCAGTTAGAACTTCAATCATTAAAAAGTCAGGAAACAACAGGTGCTGGAGAGGATGTGGAGAAATAGGAACACTTTTACACTGTTGGTGGGATTGTAAACTAGTTCAACCATTATGGAAAACAGTATGGCGATTCCTCAAGGATCTAGAACTAGAAGTACCATATGACCCAGCCATCCCATTACTGGGTATATACCCAAAAGATTATAAATCATGCTGCTATAAAGAAACATGCACACGTATGTTCACTGCGGCACTATTCACAATAGTAAAGACTTGGAATCAACCCAAATGTCCATCAGTGACAGACTGGATTAAGAAAATGTGGCACATATACACCATGGAATACTATGCAGCCATAAAAAAGGATGAGATTATGTCCTTTGTAGGGACATGGATGCAGCTGGAAACCATCATTCTCAGCAAACTATCGCAAGAACAGAAAACCAAACACCGCATGTTCTCACTCATAGGTGGGAACTGAACAATGAGATCACTTGGACTCGGGAAGGGGAACATCACACACCAGGGCCTATTATGGGGAGGGGGTAGGGGGGAGGGATTGCTTTGGGAGTTATACCTGATGTAAATGACGAGTTGATGGGTGCTGACGAGTTGATGGGTGCAGCACACCAACATGGCACAAGTACACATATGTAACAAACCTGCACGTTATGCACATGTACCCTAGAACTTAAAGTATAATAAAAAAAAAAAAAAAAAAAAAAACAAAACTCTCCATTTGTTTTTTGCTTTGGTCACACTCCAGAGGCCTGAAATGTTTGTTTTTGACAATTTTGTTCAGTTGTAAACTTGGTTTTGGGGGCAAAACATTTGCCATTCTCTTTGCCATAGCAATAAATCTCACCTGTTTTCAATTACAACATAGGCAAATTTACGAAATTTCCCTTTATGGCTTGTAACTTCGTGGTTTTCTAAAAGAAATCTTTCCTTCTCTACCTCAGGCATTAAATATAGCCTGCTATATTTTCTTCCAAATTGAGACTACTTTTAAACAAATTATTTAAGTTTTAATCCACTTGAAATTGACTATTGCATACAGCATGATATGGGTTCCAGTTTTATTTCTTCCTTACAGATAAGCCATTGCATGTTTGTATATAAAATTTTGGACCAAATTGGCATGATCTCTATTTTGCTAAATTCTTTGGAAGTCTTTATTTTTGGTAAAGTACCTTTTCCACTTTATTCTCTTCTAAATATTTTGGTTATTTTGGCTATATGCTCTTGTCTATAATTTCAGGAGCTTATCAAATCTGTAATAAATTCTGTTTGGGCTTTTTAACAAAATTGCATAAATCTATAGATTAATCTCTTTAGATTAATCTATATTTTCATAATTAATATATTTAAATTATTTTAAAATTTTTATGTTATTTTTTAATTGACAATAATTACACATATTCGTGGGGTACATAGTGATGTTTTACTACATATAATGTACAGTGATTAGATCAGGGTAATTAGCATATCTATCATCTCAAACCTTTATCATTTCTTTGTGCTAAGAACATCACTATCCTCTTTCTAGCTATTTGAAGCTTTATAACGTACTGTTGGTAAGTATAGTCATCCTGCAATGGTATAGAACGATAGAATGTATTCCTCTTATATAAGTGTATTTTTGTATCATTTAATAAATCTCTCCCTGTCTCCCTCTCCTTCCCAGCCTTTAGTATCCTCTGTTCTACTTTTTGCTTCTATGAAATCTACTTTTTTAAATTGCCACATCTAAGTGAGAACATGCGAAGTTTAAATTTTTGTTCCTGGCTTTTTTTTACCCAACATAATGTCCTCCCGTTCCACTCATGTTGCCTTAATGACAGTATTTTGTTTTTAATGGCTGAATAGTATTCCATAGTGTATATACATCTCATTTTCTTTATCAATTCATCCATAGGTTGATTCCATATCTTGACTATTGTGAATAACGAGGCAATAAACATGGGGGTGCAGATGCCTCTCAGATATAACAATTTTCTTCCTTCAGATGAATTCTCAGTAGTGGGATTGCTGGATCATGTGGTAGTTCTATTTGTAGTTTTTTGAAGGACTTCCATACTGTTCTCTGTGGTAGGAGCTATATGAGTTTAGGCTCCCACCAGCAATATATAGGGGTCCCCTTTCTCTTTGCATTTTCTGTATTCTTACCAGCATTTGTTATTTTTTGTGTTTTTGATAATAGCCATTTTGGGGTAACTATTGTAAGTGGGACTACCATCTTGATTTCTTTTTCATGAAAGCTAGTTTGTCCTTTGGGTATGGAAATGACACTGATTTTTGTATGTTAATGTAGTATCCTGCAACTTATACTGAATTCGTTTATCAGTCCTTAGAGCTTTTTGGTAGTCTTTAGGCTTTTCAATATGTAACATTATGTTATCTGCAAACAGGGACATTTTGACTTCCTCTTTTTCATTTATTTATTTATCTTAATTCCTCTGGTTTTAATTTTTATATCAGTGTTACAAAATCCTATCTATCTAGCTAATTTTGACTGCTTATTAATATCTAGTTTGTATAAGAAGAGGACTTTAATGAAGTTCATCAACCCTTTATAACAATACCTTCTCTGTGTGGAATTTTGTGTGATGCACTTTTTAACATTTATTTTTGTGCTTTTCAGTTTATTTTAGTTTTATTTTTGCAATGGGTACATGTGAGGGTTTTTCTTTTAAGATAGTTGTTAATTTTTTAAATGTGTTCAAAGGAAAGCAACTTAGGAAGCAGACCAAATCAGCACTGGTATCTTCCATAATGTGGACAAAATACGCACATGTGGTCATGTCTCTTCCAATGTGGCAATGTTCCCAACTAATAAAGTAGGTAGTTTTGTGGCTCTGGTGAGTTATAAATTTTCTAATGAAAAATAATTGGATTCAAATACTGATTCTCCCACTTACTCTATTTTCCTTTATTCTTTTAATCTTCAGTTTCCTAATATAGGACTAATAATCTCTAATCCCATTTATTGTTTATTGCCACTTTATTCACAATAGTCAACATATGTATTTTTGTCAATTTTAATGAAATAAAATAAGTCAGCTTTATTCTACTTAATTTAAAACCTCAATTCCACAGCCTGTTCAAGTCAAATCCCTACCCATAATTTCTGCCAATGGCGTAAATATAAACTCTTATGCTGCATTTTGCTATCTCTGTTTTGTCCCTACATCAATCAATCCAGAAACAAAACTGCATTCACTTATGAGTTTTCATGCAATTGAGCCATAACTAATTTTATGAAGATTTAGGAGAGTCTCAGAGTGCACTGTCTTCTGTCATTTCTGTTTATTTCCTAGGCTCTAAACCCTGTTTACCTCCAAACCAGTTGTATTGGCCCCAGAGCTCAGAGCTCAACAGTATTTTGGTGCCTGCCAACAAAACAAAACAAAACAAAGCTGAAAACAAAAAGACAAATAAAATGGAAAACAAACACGCAAAAACCCTCTATTGCCTGAATTCACCCTAATGGGAAGGAGGTTGACAGTACAAAATTGGGGATATGTGTGTGTGTGTGTATGTGAGAGAGAGATTGGAAAGAGGTTGACATGATAAAATTGTGTGTATGTGTGATTGGAAGGAGGCTGACATTATAAAGTTTTTGTTTGGTGTGTGTGTGTGTGTGTGTGTGTGTGTGTGAAATCTAGCACAGTGAGTATCTAGACACTAGCTCCATAAGTGTTCCCTTTCTTTCTCATTGAGTCATCACCTTGTAGCAGAAGTGATTTCAAGAGCCCACCCCACAGAGATTCCTCTTAGATAAGTTTCAAAGCCCATGTCCTGGCCCTCTTTTTCTTCTCATACGTCTCATTTTTATCTTGCTGGGGGCAGCTAGTGGAAATAACTTAGTTCTGCAGAAGCATAAACACATTCCCTGGTCATGCTCTGTTTCCTTTCAGCCATCTTCCTCAGTCCCAGCTCACACTCACAGGGACTGGAGAGTAAAATGAAAACAGAATTCAGGGTTTACAAAACACAACTACATTTTTGGAGACAGTGTTTTGCGGTCTTTGCCTTGCCAGCCCATCTGTTCACCATTAGCCTCCATTCAAATGAAGTCGTCATGTTTTCTTCCTAATGAAGCACTGTGGGCAGAACAAAGCTTTGCGGGTTTCGTCATTCTAAATGGGATTGCTCACCACAGAGGACATCCCTCAGTGGGTGTCAATGTTAACAGTCCCCAGGTTCACTTAGAATCCCCTTCTGTGGCTTCACAGAGACTCAGGCCCTGGATGCATCGCAGATCCTCTTGTTTGACTACATGTAATGACTGAGCTCTACAAAGGTCCAACTGACAACCAAGAGCTACCAACTCTTTCTGGAACAAATAAAATTAGAAAACTATCCTTGCTCCTGGCTTCAAGTTGCAAAACAACTACTTTCTATAAGGCTATTTAATGAGTGTGTACTGGGTCCCTGCTGCTGTGAAGCATGGTTTATAATATTTACAGCAGACTCATAAGATTGTATTATTAGACCCCTTTAGAGCTGAGGAAACAGAATCTCTGAAATTTTGAAAAATGTGCTGAAAAGTGCATAGCTAATAAGTGACAGAGCTAAGATCCCACCCCACCAAAGCTTGCTCTCTGACCACTTCCCATGTTCCCTGCTGTGGATACGTTGTAAACAAGTGAGCAGTTTGCCTGCCCTCTCTAACAAAAGGGATATGCTGGACTCAAACTCACAGAGCAAATCAGTGGGCTTGTTTGGACTCAAGCCACAACCTTTTGATGAATGCTGAACTGAAGCCTTAAGTAGGAGATGGTTATTTTCTGCATTTGTTAAGCAGGTTTGGAAAGCAACTGGATTTGGCTTCAAACCTCAGCATTTACGAGCTGTTTGATTTTGGATAAATCACTTTGTCTGAGTGTCAGAATTCTCACTTGTAAAATGAGAGTAAAAATGAGAATTCTAGGTACTTACGTGATCGTTCTCAGGATCCAGCTTCTTCCCTATTTAGATGACATTCACCAATTGCAAGAAAGCCAGCTTTGTTTGAGATCAAATGAAATAACATGGGTCAAAAGTCTTGGTAAAATAGCCAGGTGCAGTGGCTGACACCTGTAATCCTAGCATTTTGGGAGGCCAAGTTGGGTGGATCACTTGAGGTCAGGAATTTGAAACCAGCCTGGCCAACATAGTGAAACCCTCTCTGTACTAAAAATACAAAAAAGTTAGCCAGGCATGGTGGTCGGGCATCCCAGCTACTCGAGAGGCTGCGGCAGGAGAATCGCCTGAGCCTGGGAGACGGAGGTTGCAGTGAGCAGAGATCACATCGCTGTACTCCAGCCTGGGCAACAGAGTGAGACTCTGTCTAAAAGTAAATAAATAAATAAATAAATATATAAATGTATTGGTAAAATGATGGGAATGGTTTTGTGGTTTTATGTGATGAACCATAGGAATTGCTTTCTGACAGCCATAAGAAACCATAATTTCTATATGATTGTCTATGTCCGGTTGAATCTGGGAGATCCCTTATTCTTGGTCACTTTTTTGGTAAGATCACTCTACCCTCCCCGGCGTTGTTTGGGGATGGACCTCTACTTTCTGGTCAATCATTCATTCCTCTGCCATAGAGATGCTCATGTCTGGTTCTCTGGTGTAGATCCCCTTCACTGGTCACCTGCCAGGCCAGCCTCAGTGGCTGCCCTCTTCACAACACTGCAGGGCTCAGCATCCAGACATCAAAGTTCCTGGCCCTGCTATTTTGAACTGGCAGTCCCTTTGTCCTTCATCTTTTGGAGTCCAACTCCTTCCCAGGGTTTGCCACACCCATGTTTTATCCTTGAAGCACAAAATCATTCATTTTTTCCACTTTTGAGACCATTCAGACACATCCTTTTGGGTAAGCAGCCACTGATCCAAGTGCTTACACAGATCGAACAGAAAATGTAATGGACTGAAACAGCAGGGTGGGAGCACATGGAGCCTGCCTGGAGAACCAGTAAGAAGGTGGCTCTTTGGGGAGGCATCCAGCCTTGGCAGCAGCTGGTCTATTTCTTGGGAGAATGTGGCCCCATGTTCCCACATCTTCCAAGTGCAAAAACTGCTAACTTGGATTGGGGAAAAGGAGTCCAGGACATGAATTCAAAGTCTTACTGAACATCCCATGGGAACAAGAGGAAAATTAGTTTTCACTCTTTCATTACTTAAGACCCTGCATTCAAAAGGAAAAAAAAAAAATTCTACCCAACCAATAAAAAGATAATAAAAAACATCAGTTGCATGGCAATTCATTTTCTTACAAAGACTATTTGGAATAGAAAGAAAATTATTTTTCTGAACTTTCACTAGTTCTTATATCCAGTAACTGTGTGAGAGAGGAGCTCTGTGGCCCAGTCACTGTTACTGCCAATCACTTCTGCCAGGAAAGAGAGATCCAGAGGAGGTGGGCATGCAGGTACTGGCAGACTTCCCTCCATGAGAGCCCCGGGGTGAACACTCTCTCTGTGCGATGTTCAAGCGCTACCTGCATATGCAGGCGGAGGTGTCTGCACCAGAAGTACCTGTCTCTACTGCACATCTAGATTCCCAGGGTGGAACATTGTAGTGTACAGATAAACTACATAGGTCTTTGTTTTTTTGTTTTCGTCTACCTTGATGATTCTAATGGGCAACTGGTGCAGAATTATTATTTTATGATAAGGCTGTCTGATCTAAAGTCTCTCTAGTACACGCCCTGCCTCGGGCTTAAAACTGACACTTCTTCTTCTTTCTGCAGGTATATGGGAAAGGGAATAGAGTTAGGGGCCAGCAGAGTTGAGTTTTGTCCTGATTCTGTCACTAACTGGTTGTGTGATTTAGAGAGATGACCTGAGTTCTCTGGGCCACGGTTTCCTCCCTATAAAATAGGGACATTCGTCCCTACTCGGCTCCCTTACAGCTCAGGGCTCCTGGGAGAATACAGTGGGATGCTGGGTATAAAAAAAGGAGAGGAGTGAGTCAAAGAGACTCTCATCCAGACAGCAGGAAGCTGTTGACAAACTTTCTCTGCTCTGCACTGTCCCGTAGGTGGAAAGGTTGCTCCCTCCTCAGATTCCTGTCTCCACCTGAACAATGAAGGAGTTATCTACATGAACCCTGTGTAACTCCTTCCAGCTTGTACATTTCATGACCCCAAGATTCCCAGCCCAATGTCCAGGCTGCCTAGGAAAAGCTGGTGTAGGCAGGTCTGGGGGAATAGATCAGGGGAATAGAGGTGGCTGTGATGCAGAGTCGGGTGAGAGGTAATGGGAGGCACCCCAAGTGCCCTCATGAATGAAGTGCTTCACATTTACCTACTCATTTCATCACCAGACAACACAAGGAGGTCAGAAATAACATTATTACTTTATGGAGGGGAAACAGACTCAGGAATGTGCTGCTTCTGAGGGGTGCTAAGGGAATTGAACCCAGGTTAGTCTGACAGTAAAGCCTCCAGTGCTATTCACCTGGGGGCAATCTTGCCCCCAAGGAAACACGCGTTCATATCTGGAGACCTTTTTAGTTGTCACAATGGGGAATTTGGGTGCTACTAGAAAGTAGTTGGTAAAGACCATGGATGATGCTAAATATCCTGCAATGCACAGGCCAGACCTCCTACAACAAGTAATTATCTTGCCTAGACGCCAATAGTGCCAAGGCTGCAAAACCCTGAAGGAAGTCCAAAGGAAGGTTCTAGATAGCTGGGCTGCCCTTAACTGTGCCCAGCACCTGTCTCCCTGTCTCTCACCCCCATTCTGAGCTAGATTTGCGTCAGTTAGCTACAGAAAAGGCACATTGTTTCCCATTGATAACCAAAGATGCAACTTGACTTGAGAAAAGCCCACAAAGTTGTAAATTTGTATGAAATTAAAGGCAGGAGAAGTCATACATGAGCTCCGGTTGGTGGCTTGGAAGAGACCCTTTACAGAGCCATCCCCGGGGGAGGAGGCAGGAGAAAGTATGGGAGGAGTCAGGTTACCTGCCCACCACTTCCACAGGGATAGTTTTACTATGTGCAAACTTCTCCTGAAGTCCTGTACCTGTTCCTCTCTTTCCACCATTTTTCTGAAGACAGCTCTTTGCGCAAGCCAGGAACCCGTGCAGTTGCCCAGTATGAGCCCCAGGGAGACCCCTTTCTGTTCTACTATGATGCATTTGCTTTCCTGGGGTAAGACCTGTTTCCCATTCCTCCATTGAGCTCTTAAAGGATTCCTCTCATTGGACAAGGACTTACCAACTTACCAGTTCAGGGCTTTTCTAACTTCCTTTATGATTTCTTTGACGAACTGGTTATTTTGAGAGTGTGTTGTTTAATCCCACATGTTATAAAATTTCCCAAATTTCCTTCTCTTGTTGATTTCTAATTTTATTTCACTACAGTCTGAGAGAATGCTTTGCATGATTTCAATTTTTTTTAACTATGAAGGCTGATTTTATGGCTCCACATGCAGGAGAATGTTGCATAAGAGCTTGAGAAGAAAGTATATTCTGCTCTCATCAGGTAGAGGGTTTTATACATGTCTGCGAGACCTAGTTGCTTTATGGTTGTTCAAGTCTTCTGTGTTCTTGTTTATCATCACTAGTTGTTCTATTCATTATTCAAAGTGGTATATTAAAGTTTCCAATTATTATGGTTGAATTTTCTGTTTTTCCATAAATTCTACCAGGTTTTGCTTCATGTATTTTGTAGATCTTTTGTTGGGTGTGTATATATTTATATGTGTTATATCTTCCTGAGGGATTGAACTTTTGTCAGTATACATGCCCCGCTGTATCTCTAGCAACTTTTTAATTTTAAGGTCTATTCTCTCTGATATTGTTATAACCACTCTGGCTCTTTTATGTTTGCTATTTGCATTCTACTCACTCTTCTATCCTTTTACTTTAACTTATTTGTATTATTGAATCTAAGAGCTTACGTAGACAGTATATATTACAATCACTCCACCATTTTCTGGTCTTTGTTGTTTGTGATGAGAAGTCAGCTGTTAATCTTACTGGGGTACCTTTGTGCATGATGAGTCATTTTTCTCTTGATGCCTTTGAGATTTCTCTATATATATATGGTTTTCAAATTTCAACCATGATATGTCTGGGTGAATATGTCTGCATGTATCCAACTTTTTGTTTGTTGAACTTCGTAGATGTGCTGATTAATGTTTTCCATCAAACTTGGAAAGTTTTCAGCCATTATGTTTTTGATTTTTTAAATTCTGTTTCTCCTTTCCTTATGATAATTTTATTACACATATATTGTTGTGCCTAATGGTGTCAGATTTCTTTGAGACTCTGTTTTTCTTTATCCTTTTTCCTTTGTGTTCTTCAGATTGCATAATATTTATTGCTCTGTCTTCAAATTTACTTATTCCTGATTGTGCCAGTTTAAAATGTACTGATGAGTTCCTCTAGTAAATTTCTCATTTCAATTATTTTATTTTTCAATTTCAGAAAGCCCATTTGATTCTTTTTTCATAACTTCTATTTCTTTGTTGATATTCTCTGTATGATAAGATATCATCACCATAATTTTCTTTATTTCTAAACAATTTATTTTGGTTCTTTGAACATATTATAATAGCTAATTTATGTCTTTGTGTACTAAGTCCAACACTTGGGTTCCCTCAAAACTAATCTCTACTGACTATCTTTTTTACTATCTATGAGTCACACATTCCTGTTTCTTTGCATATCTTGTAATCTTTTTGTTTCCAACTGGACATTTTAGACAATATATTGTAGAAATTCCAACTGATTACATTCCTGTCACACCCACACCCAGGCTTATTCCCTCTCCCACTAGTCATTTGTTGATTTTTAGTGATTTGTCTAAATTAAATCTATGAAGTTTATTCTTCCCCTAGCCTTACAGTGTGCAGCCTCTGTTGTCTATCCTCATAATTTTTTCCCCAGTTTTTATCATTTAGCCTAGTGGTCACCCCTGGCTCTGCATTAAGCTGCTTATTGGTCAAAGGTTGTGCTTAAGCCCCCATTAGTCATTAAATTTTTACCCATTGCTGTGGATGTATATTTGTCTTGGAAATTGCTTTCACAATTCAGGAAAGTTACAATTTTTTCCCAAGATCAGGTAGGAACTAGTAGTTTGAAATATTCCTCTTCAGTTACTCCTGAGAGGACGTGGCCTTGGAATGCACACAGTCTTCCAGACTTCAAAGGGTAAATGTGATTTTCTGTTTAAGGTTGGCTTTATAGGAGTCTCATCTGGAACAGGATAACTTTTTCTTAAGTCAGTTTTTGGTCAGAGCATGTGCTTAAGTGTCATGTGCCAGGGAAGCATCTGTCCCTTTTTGATGAATTTGTGTGTAACTTGGGTACTGTTTCTGTCCCATTCCCTACTCATTTTTTTCATTCCCTACATTTTTTTCTAACTGAATGCAGACAAGGCTATGTGAATAGCCTTGCCAACACATAGATTTGACCATGATCCCAGGAGGATCTTTCTACACTTTCTTTTCTGGGTTCTCTCTGTTAGACTCTTGGCTGTTCTGCTTTTTCACTTGTTACAAGTCTCATGGAACTACAAGTCCCCTCTTAGTGGCTCTCCACAAAGATCTCCATTGTTTTTGACAATACCCTTAGGCATAAAATTCTTCGCACTCTTTTCCAAACAAAATCAATCCTCTCAGGAACAACTGTGGAGTTACCCATGCTTGAGGCTTGCCTCTTCTCCTTTACAGAATCCCTGTGCCATTGGGTAGGACATATGGGCAAGAACAATAGTCCATGTTTCCCAAGGGGATATCCTGCTCTGTGAGTGGTCACTGGTCAGAGATGGTAGCCCATGGTCTTCTAGGATTGCCCCTACTGCTGTGGAATCTTCATCTATTGAACAAGCTGGGTCATGGACAAAAGTAGTCCCAACATTTTGACTTGCCATTCCTGGGGTGGAACTTCTTTTATATGAATGGGAGCTGGGTGAAAAAAGTAAATGCTAGTCCTCTTAGCCACATGCACCCAAAATAGATCTCCTGCAAGAAGAGGGGTATGAGAAAAGCTGGTATTCTGCCTCTCTCTGCATGAAGCCAAAGTCATAGGCTGGAAACTGGAAGGAGAGGGATCCTATCCCTTCTTGGCTGAACACATCTGGAGTAAAGTCCTTAGGGTAGAGCTCTTTTCACATGAAGCTGAGTGTGGGCTGAACATGGGAGCATGGTTCAAATGGTTCAAATGTCAGTATCTTGCTATTTTTATCAAGATGTATTAGATTTTCTCAAGTAAATGTTTTTCCCTTTGCTGCATGCTTTTGAGACAATTTTTAAGAGATGAAAATTTTTTTTGTTTTGATTTGTTTTGTTTTTTGAGATAGAGATTCATTCTTGTTGCCCAAGCTGGAGTGCAATGGTGCAATCTCAGCTCACTGCAGCCTCAGTCTTCCAGGTTCAAGCAATTCTCCTGCCTCAGCCTCCTGAGTAGCTGCAGTTACAGGCGCCCACCACCATGTCTGGCTAATTTTTTTATTTTTAGTAGAAATAGGGTTTCACCACATTAATTGCTTTGTTTTTATAATTTTTACCAGTTAAATTTCAATAAGAAGAAGGTCAGCAGAGCTCCTCTTACCACACACCATTCATTCAGATACAGTGCACTATGTACAGAGAAACACTTAAGCCAAACTGAAAAATGTAAAGAGGCAGCTTTCGACTCAACTTAATTTAGTAATTTCCTACTTTTGATCAATGTCGCAATTTTAAGAGGTTGACCAAAACTTTAGGTATTGAAATCACTCTGTCTCCATTGTAAATGTACTGATTTGGTCTTAAATCCTACCAGGAAATGAAAGAGGAGTATGTTTTGTAAGGTGGGAACAAGGAATTCAGGCTTTTCTTTTTTTTTTTTTTTTTGGTAAGGGTTACAGTAGAGGGGGCCTCCTTGTGCTGGAATCTCCTGTGTACATAAAAAATACAAAACCTGGTCTGTTTTAGGGCCTATCTGTTTTCTTAAAGTTTCCATTTGATTATGTGGCATTCAGCATGAAACTTTGTTTTGATTTTCTCAGGTCTGTTGGGGCCTAGTGTATCAGCTCAGTTCAAAACAATGGCCTCCCATAATTCTGTTTAAACATTCCCCTCTTTTGATCAGGTTCTTACTTAGGTGAGAACGTGACCAAAATTTAGGGCTTCAGCACCACTCTCAATTACCATAATTTGCCACCCACCACTCTTGATACACACATTTTAAGGCGAAACTTTTGTATTTTATTCTACATTATAATTTTCACATTTGGGCATTGTAGCCTGACTTTCAGATTCACATATCTCCTATTGCTCAGCAAACTAAACTGATGGGACCAACAGAAGTTTGTTTCCATGGGGGCAAAAGAGTATCCTTGAACTATAATAGAACCCATGTCAGTTATGAAGGTGGAACATGTCTTGTATATGTTGGGATGACTTAATGTTTTCTGTAAGGGGAAAGAATCCTGGAAGAGAACTTTTCCAAAGTTGACCCAGGGACAGGTCAGGGGCTCCTTTTCAAACACAGGGGAGAGGCTATGCTACATAAAACCCAGTGTTTGTTGCTGGAGTGTCAAAACCCAGTGCCTGCCATACCCATGCATGCACACAGAAATGCACCTCTGTAGTCCAGGGCACCACAGTTTGGTGATTCTTGGCATAGTCTTAACATCCCTAGGAGGAAATTATTATACCAGATAGAGCAGGAGGAGGACTATAGTGACCCAAGGAGAAGTGGGAGCATCATGTCAGCGTCTCAGGGAACGCTAAGCTCCAAGGAGTCAGAGTTTTCTCCTCAAGGCAGGAGCTTTCTGGTACTCAACAAGCAGCAGCTGAGAACTGAGGTGTCACAGAAGCAGTGGTCTCACCCAGAGGGAGGGAATTTGGTGATGAGCTTATCAGAAACACCTCCAGGATACTCCCAGCAATGCTGAAGAGGGAAAATGTAGAAGGCTGGCAACGCCCATCAGTGGCTCAGATGATATGTCAGTGAATTGTGAATGATAGGTTTCAATAGGACCTCATCAGTACATCTAGGGTGGTGGGTCCAGTGGAAATTCTGTTCATCGACCATGTTTCTTAAAGCAAGATCGACCTATACCTACGCTGGAAAATGAAGTTTATGTACCACATGCACCCACACAAATACAATTTAAACTCTGCCCCTTGTCTCCAAGAATAAATGGAAAACATGAGTCCTGATCCCTTTATTGCCTCAGATTCATTCTTCTTGGCCATGGAACAAATCACAGTGCCATGGCTGTGGCCTACATTAGACCTGACTAGCATGGAGTGATTCAACACTTACTCACCATTTGTGCTCAACTCCCTCAGACTCTCTGGGAGACTCTCCTTGGAAACCTGTGAATAAAAGCCCATCTGATGCCACATCAGTGGTGATTCTAGGACTAACAAATTGGGATGGCCAGAGAAGATCTGCCGTGATAAAGTTGTTTCACCTTGTTTGCCAACTTCACTCAATGGCTGGGAGATGACTAAGACCTACTCAGGGCCCAGAGGGAAAAACTAATGCAATGACCAATGAATGGCAATAACCTTGTGAATGAGAGGAGATAGAGGTGGGACTTGTCCCACTTATCTACTGTGCCCATTTACAACAATCTTTTAATGTTTGTATCTGGAGGTAATCAGAGAAAGCCTAGGTTAGACCCTAAGGAGGAAAGCTTCAGGACACAACCAGTCACGTGCAACTTCTCCCGTTTCTCTGGAATCTGTGAAGACAGGACTACACGAGTAGTTAGGACAACAGTCCAAGCAGAGAAGGGTGGCATCAACCTTTGTGTCCCTACTCTAAGGCCTGGGCTCTGATAGGGTGTCCGTTTTTCTCCTCCACCTATACTAGGCAACTCCAATTCCCAGGGCACACCTGGACCAAGGCTTGAGCTCTCTGGGAGCCTCATTTAAAGTTCTCTCTCTAATCATCAGCTCAGCCACTAGAGCTGACAAGCATAAGCACAAAGCGAGCTTGAGAGGTGTGTATCCCAGAGTCGAGGGGCTGCCATGTTCTCATCGTAGCTCTCACTTCTCCTTTGCTGTATCAGCGAGGTTGCCCTTTTGTAGCCTGGTGAGCATTTATGGCATCTCTGTGAATTGATTAGGTTCAGCTGGTTCTGTTTTACCTCTTCAAAAAGATACATACAAGTTTTCACGCGATTTTTTTAAATCTTTCAACCAGAAGACAAAGCAAACTGGAGAAAAAAAAATGTGGTCCTGGAAAAAAATCAAAGGATGTTCTCTAGTGCTGCGGAATGCTCTCATGATTCAGTGTGCCCTGGGGATGTCTCTTTATGGCATCTCACTTCCAGAGAGTGAGGAAAGGGCTGCACGAGAAAAGAGAGATGAAGGACTTTACTTGTGCCCAAGCCCATAAAAAGGTTGAAGGAAAAGAGTGGGTTACACTACAAAGATATAACTGGCCACCTGAGTCCTGCACTGGGGGAGCCTGCAAAGTCCTCTATGAGGTGTCTGCATTGAAGCCTGGCTGGGGCCCTGATTTATCTTGGGGGATTGGAGGGGTTCATGCCCTGACCTGGGGAAAGCTCCCCTCTCCAGAGAGACATGCTGTAGAAAAACAGTGGAGGACATTTCCAGGGTTAGTGAGCCAAGGAAAAATAAAACAATACTAACAGTGTAGTGATAATTGTAGCATTAATTATAGGTAACAAGTGCTTACTATGTGCTTGATGATCTGATAAGCTCTTTACTTACATGATCTTATATAATCTTCACAATAATACTATGATGTAGTAGGTATTAACATTATGTTTATTGTATGAGTGAAAAAATGAGAATCTGCGTCATTAAGTAACTTGCTCAAGGTCATCATTTTTTGTCCTAGCAGGACTGGAAGTCAAGCCATGTAATTTCAGAACCAGAGGCCTCAAGCATCACACTGTAGTGCTGCTAATTAATCAGTACCACTAATTTGTGAGATGTGCAAAGCCTGCAGTCGACTGCAAAGCTCTCACCAGGCCAGAAGTGGGTGCAGCAACATCCGCGGGAGTCTGCTTGTCGGCTGCAGACCCACTCCTCTGGCGAGCCCGGCTCACGGCCAACCACTTGTTGAAAAGCCACTCTCCTTGTCTCCTTCTGTTACTGAAATGGTTCCAGGCTCTGCTTCCTACTTTTCTCTTTGAACTCGCTCTATCCTCAGCCCCCATCCTGCCATGTCTGAGACCTGACTCTTCTCTGCCTGGGGTATAGCCCACCTCATGCCCAAGGCTTCTGGGTCCCCTTCACGGAAACCATGGTGCTAGGGAACACTGGGGAGGCCAGTTGTAGAAGAGATTACATGCAAAGGTGCAGACCCAGGGACCCCTTGGTCTTGCATGTGATCTCTTCTCCACCTGAAACACTACCTGCTCTTGATTAAATTTTTGTTTTCAGCCTCAGCTTCTGAGCCTGTGAGCTGGGTTATTTGGCCTTGCGTGAGATTCCTACACTCACCTCTACTGGCTCACCTCTACTTTTACTTGTCACGCTCTATGAAGGAGCAACAGAGGACTCTCTTGCAGACAGGGTTCAGGCTTTTGTGCCTCAAATCCCAGCACAGGCCTGGACCACAGTGGGCACTAGCTGGATCATTGTTTAACGAATGAACAAATGATAAAGCATGAAATAATTCTGCACTCCACATCGAGCCTCAGAGCCAAGAGCCTCTACTGGGCTGAGTTGTTGATCAGCCAAGAGCTACACTCCTTCATCCACTCACAGTCTTCCCCAGAGAGTGGGGGAGACTCAAAGGCAAGGCAGCCCCTGCTGGCAGGCAGCCTGCTGCATTCTGTAATCCCAGCACTTTGGGAGGCCAAGGCGGGTGTATCACAAGGTCAGGAGATCAAGACTCTCCTGGCTAACACAGTGAAACCCCGTCTCTACTAAAAATACAAAAAAAAAAAAAAAATTAGCCAGGCCTGGTGGCACACACTTGTAGTCTCAGCAACTCAGGAGGCTGAGGCAGGAGAATCACTTGAACCTGGGAGGCGGAGGTTGCAGTGAGCTGAGATCATGCCACTGCATTCCAGCCTGGGCAGCAAAGCAAGACTCCGTGTCAAAAAAAAACAAAAAACAAAAAACAAGAAAAACAAGGAGTTTAAGTTCATGGTCTACATCTGCCGGATTTTAAAAATTTTTTTAATTTTAAAGTAATTGCAGAATCACAGGAAGTTGCAAAAAATGTGCAGGAAAGTCTTGTGTGCCCCTCACTCAGTTTTGTTCAGTGTTAACATCTTGCCCAGCTACAATACAGCATCAAAACCAGGACACTGACTGTGATGGAGGCCACAGACCTTATTTCAGTTTCACCATTTTGCACACATTCATTTCTGGGTGTGTGTGTGTTCTCTGCCATTCTGCCACATCTGCACATTTGTGTACCTACCACCACCATATGCAGGACCGTTCCACTGCTACAATATAAACAGTGCATCATCTCTTTAAAGTCACATTCACCGCTCTCTCACAGCCTCAATCCCTGGCAAATTAGATAACAATTTAGTGAAATTGTTCTCCATCGTCATATTTTTTTTAATTTTGAGACCATCATGTAAATGGAATCATACAATATGTAACCATGTGAGATTGACCTTTATCACTCAACATAATTCCCTTGAGATCATCCAAGTTGTGGCATGTATGAAGAGTTTGTTCCTTTCTATTGCTAAGCTATGGTCCATCACATGGAGGTACACAAGTTTGTTTAACCACTCACTGCACAAAGGACATCTGAGTTGTCTCATTTCGGCTACTACAAGTAAAACTACTATAAACATTCATAAGCATGCCTGTGTGGAACCATAGGATTTCATTTCTTTGGGATAAAAAATCAAGAGTGTAATTGCTAAGCCATATGATACTTGCATGGTTAGTGTTTTAAGAAACTGTCAAACTTTTCCAGAATGACTGGATCATTTTACATTCCCACCAACAACGACTGCATGATCCACTTTCTCCACATCCTCACCAGCATTTGGTGTTATCACTATTTCTGACTTCAGCCATTCTGATAGGGGTGTAGTGGTATCTCATTGTAGTTTTAATTTGCATTTCCCTGATGACTAATAATGTTGAACATAATTTCATGTATTTATTTACTCTCTACATATCCTCTTCAGTAAAATGTATGTTCTCCCTTTTTTTCCATTTTCTAATTAAATTTTCTTTTACTGTTGAATTTTGAGATATCTTTATGTATTCTAAAACATTGTATGTCAGATGTGTGGTTTTCAAATGTTTTTTCCCAACTTGTAGCTTGCTTTTTTTTTTTCATTTTCTTCATGGGGTCTTTCACTGAACAACTTTAAAACATTTTTATTATATATAGTTTATCAATTTTCCCTGTATAGGTTGTACTTTTAGTCTCAAGTTTAAAAACCGTTAACCTAGCTTTAGGTCCAGAAGATTTTCTCCTAAGTTTCTTTTTCTGAAATATTGATAAGCTTACCTTCTGTATCCATGATCCATTTGAGTTAACTTATACAAAAGTTGCGAGGTTTAGGTTGAGATTCTTTTTTTTTTTTTTTTTTTTTTTGGCTAATGGATGTCCAATTGCACCAACACCAGTGATGGAAAAGGCTACGTTTTCTCCATTGAACTGCTTTTGCATCTCTGTCAAAAATCAGTTAGCCTTTTTAGTGTGATTATTTCTGGATTCTCTATCCCATTGATCTATGTATCTATTCATCTGCCAGTACTATGCTGTCTTAATTACTGAATTATTTTTGCACTTCAGTCTTTTTCAAGATTGTTGTAGCTCTTCTAGGTCCTCTGACTTTCCATATAAAAGGTAGAAGAAGCTTGTCTGTCTCTGCAAAAAATATTGCTGGGAATCTGGTAGAAATTACATTAAGTTTATACATCAATTTGGAGTAGGGCTGTTATTTTGCTCCATTTTCCTCCAGGTCTTTTTATCCATCCTTCAAAGGCAAAGAGTTGGGGTCATGTGGGCAAAAGGAGAAAAATCTGTTCCCCTTTTGAGGACGTTCTGCTGCTGCTCATTCTGTGCTGGGAGCGGACTGGCCACAGCACCCTAGACCCTAAAAGTGGCAGCATCACTGCACTGTAATCCGCTCCATGTCTCCCTGGGCTTGTGCCTGGGAGTGAACTGCATCTGTATTGGTGTATAAGTCCATATTGGCATTGCTATAAAGAAATACCTGAGACTGGGTAATTATAAAGAGATTTAATTGGCTCATGGTTCTGCAGGCTGTGTAGGAATTATAATGGCTTCTGCTTCTGGGGAGGCCTCAGGAAATTTCCAATCATGGCAGAAGGTGAAGAAGGGCCAGGTGTCTCACATGGCAGGAGCAGGACGGAGAGAGATTGAGAGAGAGAGAGGAAATGCCACAAAATTTTAAATAACCAAGTTTCATGAGAACTTACTATGGCAAAGACAGTATCGAGAGGAATGGTGCTAAACCATTCGTAAGAAATGCACCCCCATGATCCAGTCACCTCCCACCAGGTCCTACCTCCAACACTGGTTATTAGTATTGAAGATGGAGTTTGGGCAGAACTCAGATCCAAACCATATCATTCGGCATCGGCTTACCTGTGCCCACCACTCGTAGCCCTAGGCTGAAGTGTGTAGTGACCATCCTTTTGTTCCTTACTCCTCTCAGTAGGTAGAACTTCTGACCCCTAAGTACTATGTAGGATTAACTAAGGATTACAAACACTAGACCATGAATGGATCTGTGGCCACCACAACAGAGTGACATGGAGAGGGCCCTTTTCTCATTTCTCTGTCATGTTGTAAGTCTTTCCCACCCTGTGAGCCCAGAGGACACAATTAGGCAGGTAATACACTGGGCTATGCAATGTAACTAATTCCTAAATGAACCAGGCTCCACTCAACAAAGATGTCTTTGTTGCTTCCAGAAAATTGGATGTGGATCTGTTGGCCTGCTTCTATGGCCACCAACATCTGGAAAGCATGGTTTTGAAGCTTGCTGGGACAGCAAAGAGATAGGTGGAGGGCAGAGCCAAGACTTCATACTACCTCAGCCTAGAAACGGTGCACAGCACTCTTGCTTGTGGTTTGTGGCCCTGTCTGGTCACAGGGCCCCAGTTACGAGAAGCAGGAAAATTCTATTGCGGGGAGCACTAGGCATCTCTGCCAGTGAGAATGAAGATTGACTCTCTTCCACCTGAAGGTTAAGGTGAGTTTGTTTAAAGGAAATAAAGTAATCTGATAATGCCTATGCACACATTTATGGGCTGATTGCATACCCTGTCATATGTTGTAGACTGGGCTGCTCTAAACTGACGAATATGAATGATGCCACTTGAGCTGCTTAATGCATGCATCAACACAACACTCACCTCCACTCGTCACACTAACACTTCTGCTTTGTCTTCTTTAAGGCCTTCAGAAGAGGGAGCCATGGCCACAAGAAGGATCAGCCCCCACATAAAAGTCTAGTTTCAGGTACTGACTGTTCTCTGGAAAGTGTAAATATTATATTCCAAGACTGCCAGGCTAGCGTCTCCTCTACTCCATTACAAAGTGCACCAGATTCTGAAACATTGTACATTAACCTCGGTTGCCGGATTCTAACCCAATAAATTCATTTTTCTGCAAAACCCTCAATGGGTGTATTTAAGTCTCTGTCGGTGTCTTTAAAGAGCTGGATATGATCAATACAATCTCAGTCTATTATTTTAGCAAACTTCTTGCATTATTTTCAGAGTTGTTTTGCCTAATTTCTCTGGAAATAATTGGTTGGGCAAATAGGGGAAGGCTCAGGGGAGAAGTGAAGCTTATGTACATGAATACTTCCCTCAGTGCCAGGAACTCAGAGGATGACAACCTGCACGCGCCGTGGGTGCCCGTGGTCTTGGCTGTTGGCAGGCATTCTGTTCCAGAAGGCAAAGATTGGCAGACTGCGCAAACTCCAGGTTATCTCCAATTATCATTTCCACTTTTACACAAATTTCACTTGTTTGGAAGGTATCTGATTTTTTCCCTTTTCTTAAACGTACTCTTTAGTGTTGTTATTCCTCGGTGTGATACACAAAGTCTCTGACTGTGGAGCTCATCATTTTGACAGGCGAACATACGTCACTGCTGGAGCAGGAAGAAAGCAGGGAGCACTTTCTTGGGGCTCCCCCCGTGACCCTCTCCTGTGATCTGTTTCCTTTCAGGGACAGCATTTGAATGGCAATAGTTGGAGGTTTCAAATAAAAAGGTGTCTAATACTGAAACACAACAGTTTATTTGAGGGTCAGCCCAGCACTCACCACGAGGGGCCAGGACTTGGCCTGCTTCATTCAAACCTCCAGGTCCCAGGCTGGCCAGGGCAGTGCTCTCTGCTCAGGAAGCTTCATTCTCAGCACAGTCTCTCTCAGGCAACACGACAAACGTCTCTACCACAGGCTGGCTCTGAAGCTGTTGAATCTTCACTGCTCAGCTCTCAAAGCCAAGCAGTCACACCAGGAGGAATTGGAGCAAGTGAACTTTGTGTCCAGGTTTCAGTACGCCTCAGCCACTGCCAGTGAGTCCATAGAGAGCCTGAAATAGGTAGTGAGTGTGTGCATGGGTACATACGTATGTACGTATGTGTATATATGCATATATGTGTGTACATGTGTGCATGTGTAGGCATGAACAGTATGTATATAATCTATGCATGTGCATAAATGCCTATGTGTATATATAAATAGGTGTATGCATGCGTGTATGTATATATACATGTGTGTAGGTGTGTATGTATAGATATAATACATGTGCGTATATATACGTACAGGCACATATATATGTGTGTATATATATACTTAACAGAAATCATATGGCAGTTTGGCATATTTCTGTTTCCTTTGGATTTCAAGGCTGAAAAGAGCATGGTTCCAATCGTGTGCAGAGGGGCTCTGTGGAGCTTATGAACACAGAACTTGGAGGCAAGCGAGTGAGATTGAGAAAACAGGTTGGCCTCTTGTGATCAGTGCCTGTGAGCCCCGAGGGCACTCCACATTCCACCAGTGAAACGCAAACCCCAGAAGTTCCGTCCTGTGGCTGGAGACCATCCCCACATCCCTACTCCGGGAAGGCGATTCTGCGAAGCACAACAGGAGTACGGAGGCCTCGTGTGGAGATCTGGAAAGGGTTAGCAAGCTTACATTGATTCTCTTCTCCTCCACAACTAAAACCTCAGAGGGAAATCCATACAAGGAAATCTCTGGATATGCTCTCCTTGGAGCCCAAGCTTCAGCCAGATCCTAGGGTGGGATGTGAAGGATCACACCCAACTACGGGACCAGTCAGTCCCAGAGTCCCTGGGAACTCTGGAGCTATACTGGGGTACAGGGGAAGATGGCCCCCACAGCCCACTTCAAATCCTAGTTTTTCGAAGACACATAAACTACTTTTCTTTGAATTACCTTCACATACTTGCTGTTTGCAATTGCAAGGGTCCTAGCCCTATTATTTGTGCAATTTGGCCCGGAAATAGAGGGCTTAGCCCTTCAGAGTCAGCTCCGTGTGAGTGCTGCGCTGCATACCTCACTTCTTACTGGTTTTCATAAATTCCAATGCTGTCAGCTCAGGTTTTATGTGGGGGAGGTAACACAGGCAGTGGCCAGGAAGGAGCCAAGTGAGCCAAATTGTTCATCCGAATCTATTTCGCATCTAATACCGAGAAGTGAAGAAACAGACGGGGGAAGGAAGATGAGATGCTCTGGTGGAAACCTGTTAAACATTGAGAGTACTTGGCAGGAGAACCTCAAATAAATCACGAGTGGTCTGCCCCTCACAGGGAGACCCTTTGGTCCTTAGAAACCTCGGTGGGGGGTGAGACATGAGAGAGAGAAGCCAGTCAGTTCTCAGAGAATGTGGTGAAAAGACAGGCATCTCCAAGGTCCTTCCACAAACTTCCATCCTCTGCACCACTCAGGTCAGCAAGCCACAAAACTCTCATCTGTAACCCTGCCTGCCACTACTGAGTTACTGGGTTCACACAGGCTGTCACTGCTAGCTTCCATGGACCCAAGTTGACGCTTCGCAGTCCTGCTGCTGGCCAGGCTGCCTCCGGAACCAGCAGTTCCAGGAGCCGCTTTCCCTAAGTGCAGAGCACGCCACTGAGTCTAGGAACACGTCAGCTGTGTGTGCAAGTGAGATGATTCTCCCTTCTGAGGCACAGAGAATCCTACAGCCTCCCACTTAATACAGAGATAGTAACAGTAACAAAACTAGTGAACTTTTATTGACTTCTATATGCTCACCCCTGTGTAATTGAATATAAGTTGTGTCCCTAAATACTCACAGAAATCTTGTGATTTCCTAGAACTTTTCCTTGAAATTCTAAACAGATTGGGAGGTCTTTACCTGCAGTGTGTGGCACAGAGTTCACCCTGCAGTAGACCTGATTACTTAAGAAGTGGACACTAGATGAGGACTGTTCCATAAAAACAACAAGGAGACACATATGTAATTCTAAATTTTCTAGTAGCTGTAATAAAAAACTAAAAATAACAGTGGATTAACTTTAGTTATATATTCTGTTTAACCCCATATGTAAAACAGTATTATTTCATCATGTAATTAATATCAAATTATGAATAAGTAGTTTACATTCCTTTTCTGTACCGTATTTTGTACTCAAGTGCGCCTCCATTTAGATGAGCCTCATTTCAATGGCTAGGTAGTCACCTTTGGCTGCTGGCTACAGTATGCCCCGGGCTAAGTGTCTCTGGGCCCCATATGCATAGCAAACTCCTGACTCTTTAGAGTTTACTGGTAATAGAATGAAAATCTGGAAGATTTTTCTTCTTATTTATCCATTAGTGAGAATAACACTAAAGGTTCTTCTTATTTATCCATTAGTGAGAATAACAGTAACAAAAACAATAGCAACTTTTAGGATGTGTGTCTTATTGTAGATACTCTGCTAAGCACTTTACACAACAGCAATGAATTCCGCCTGTGGGAGACCTCCACTATTGTAATGTCCTTTATTGCTGAACAAGTTCAGGCTTGGAGTAGTTCTGTAACTTCCTCAAGTTTTATAGTTAGTACCTGGCCAGACCAGCTCTGAATCCAGACCACCTGATTCACTACCCCCTACAAACAGGGACACAGGAAGGAAGGCTAGGGGGTGATTCCATAGGTCTTCATGCTCCTACATTGGATTTGGGGAAGCAGAATGCCACGGGAACAAGAGTGTGGCTTAATGAGGCACTGAAGAGATGAGGACCTGCTGGCCTGGACATACTAAAACTGGAAGGAAAAATCTAAAATATTTACACCACTAAAAGAAGGAAAGCTAAGGAGAACCTGGACACTCATTATGAATCCTCACCTAGCAGAACTTGGAGCGGAGAAAGAAAGTTGACAGCATTTGCAATCTAGGAATAGAGATATATGACCTCATTTATGCCGTGTGAGCACTATAAAAACAGGAATCAGGCATTCAATCAACTTGAACCTCAGTTTCCATATTTGAAACATCTAATAAGACAGAATATACAGGAGTATTACTTATGTTTCCATTAAAAGTCCTAAACATAGCAAATAGTAAAATTATAGACATTATTTCTCCATTTTGTAGTATTGGCTAAAATTATCAATACATTCAAAACAAATAATATATAATTTACAAATAATTAAATCAGAAGATTTATTAATAATATATAGGTTACTTAGATCCACTCCTAGCCTTTTGAGGAGGACATTACAGAAAATAGCCATTTATAAAGTGAGATTTGAATTGAATGTAATGATTTTTATCCCTACATTATTGGAGAACTGAACCCTCATACACTCTCAACCCCAATCTCCAGCACTGTGTGTGCATTTTTAATTAAATTAGTGCTATAGTTATTATATTTTACTAAAACAGTGTTTGCCAGATTCTTAGTTATTATATTATCTTTATGAATTTAATTTTATCTTCTCACCTGTGTGTCACCAATTTAATATTTTTATGTAAATTTATTTGATAATCTCTGCCTATTAATGAGTTTTCAGATGAGTTACATCTAATGGAATTACATTAAAATAATAATGATAATAGCAATTATTATTATAGACATTACTAGATTAAATCTGCTATTTTGTTTCTATTTGTTTTCTTTTTTTTTTTTTTTTTTTACTTTCTTCTGGATTAATTGAATGGTTTTCAAGATTCAGTTGTATTTCTATCATTGCCTAATTATACCATCCTTTAATTTTCTTAATGGCTGCTCTAGGTTTTGCAATATGCATCTTTCACCTACTGTAGCTTTCCTTCAAATAATATCATACATATTTTTTCACATATAATGTAACAATCTTATAATGATATGCTTCTACTTCTCCTATCCTTTGTGCTATTGTTTTTATATCTTTCACTTTCACATATATTATAAACCCCACCATACATCCTCATCTTCTTATTTTTTGCTATAAACAGTAAATTTTCAAAAGAAGCTTTAACAATAAGAATAAAGTCTTTTATACTTACCTACATATTTATTATTCCTAATGCTCTTTATTTCTTTGTATAGATCCAAGTTTTTATCTGATATCAGACATAGTAGGTTTTGTTTCTTAGTTCTCTGGATTTTGTTGTATTCCTCTAATGAGTGTTACTTTTTTCTGTAAGGCAGTAAACTACTTACAGTGTAGCTTAATCCTTTCGAATCTTATTTTTAAGCTTTTCTAGGGCAGGTCTTGGGGACTTAATCAGGCTACTTTATTCCCATTACTATGGGATGATGTTTCTGGGATCATCACTAAATGCCCCATGTATCCACCAAGACCCTTTCACACTGGGTAGTGAAATATTGAATGATTCCAAACTGTGCGAAATTTAGAAATTGTTCATCTTACAGGTCCACTGTCTATGTTATTTTCCTAGCAGTGTTCTTTGGTCTTGTAAAGTTTTGCCATATGCACATTAAAATTGGTATTCAGGTCAGGCACACTGGCTTATGCCTGTAATCCCAGCACTTTGGTAGGCTGAAGCAGGAGGATTGCTTGAACCCAGGAGTTTGATACCAACCTGGGCAATATATGAAGATCCAATCTCTATAAAAATTTAGAAATTAACCAAGGGTAGTTGCACATGCCTGTGGTCCCAGCTACTTGGGAGGCTGAGGTGGGAGGATCACTTGAGCCTGGGAGGCGGAGGTTACAGTGAGCTGAGATTGTGTCACTGCACTCCAGCCTGGGTGACAGTGAGACCCTGTCTCAAAAAAAATAAATAAATAAAATTGTATTCAGCCAAATACTCAATTCAGCTTTTTGGAGCTTTTCCACTGTGTAATTAAGTCCTTGCTTTATGGTACTTTGTCCCACCAATTCTAACTGCCTCATCCTTCTTAAACTCTGATCTATGACATGTGAACTCAGAGGGACCCCAGGCTCTGTTTGAGTTTCTGCTCCCTGTGTTGTGCTCCAGAACTTATTCCCAGGTAGAATACCAGGAGGATTACCATGGGACTACCTCCTTTGCTTCTGTTTACTCACATGTCGTAGTCTAGTCCTGTCTATTGCCCAGTGTTTGAAAGCAGATGTTTCATCTATTTTGCCGAGTTTTCTAGTCGTTATTGTTGTTATTTTACTGTCATTACCTTCATAAGAGTCACTTCTTCGTGGATGAATGCAAAAGTAGTTTTTACTTAAATTAAACTCCCTTTAAAAGTTATCCAAGTCAGTTAAATTATCATTCTAGGCACTAGTTACAATTTTCTCATGCATGTTAAAATAATTATACATTTTAAATAATGACATACTTATTAAAATAAAAGTATGGATTTGTATACCATTTTAAATCATCTTGAGGCTTTCTAGGGACACAAATATCATGCTTTGGGAAACTTTGTATAAATATTTTGGGTGGATGTGTATGAAACAAGATCAGCATTTTATGTAATAGCAGGATCTAAATCAAAGGATGAAATGACACCTGAAATCAGTCATTTAGGAAAAGAAAAAAGGATTTCTTTTGTTGTTTAGAAGCAGAGTAACTCTGTTGCCCAGGCTGGAGTGTAGTGGCATGATCATGGCTCACTGTAGCCAAGACTTCCTGGGCTCAAGGGATCCTCTCGCCTCAGCCACCCAAATAGCTGAGACTATAGGCACACCACCACACCCAGCTAATTTTCTATTTTTTTTTAGAAACAGGCTCTCCCTATGTTTCTCAAGCTGGTCTGAAACTGTTGGTCTGAAACTCTGGCCTGGGATGATCCTCTTGCTTCAGCCTCCCAAATGTTAGGATTCCAGGCATGAGACAGTGTGCCTAGCCAGGAAAGAAAAAAATAAGTCTTAGGACAGAATAAAGAGGTGAGAGATGGGATCTGTCTTCTATTATTTTCAAGGAAAAAGTTAAGATCCCTCTTCAGCTGCTCCCTAGTTTTATTATGTGAGTCAGACCATTTATTAGGACATAAACCAAGACACAAGGCCTGCTAGTCAGTCACTGAGGGGAGAGAGCAGGCCTGTCTTGGGACAGCGGTGGTAGGGGCATGAACCCAAATGTTTGACTTTCCAGGAGGAATACCTGCATTTCTCCTGTGGTTTGTATTTATCCCCCGAATTCCCCTTTAGTGTTTTGGAAAGATGTTTTAATGAACCAGCCTTCCTCAGCTATTTTTAGAAAATCCCAGGTGTGGGCTTGCTTACAGGTAAAAAGGTAACATGGGCCAGCTGTAAGAATAAGAAAGGGTTCCAATGATCCAATTGGCCAAGAGATACAATTGAAAAAATGCAGTCACCTATCCCTCCCCACCTCGAGCTCTTCCAGGTTTAGTGAACCTCAAAGGTTCTGAGTTAAATTATTAAGCAGAAATTTCCTGTTGTCATCAGTGCACTTCCATTCTTACAGTTGACTGTAATCCTCTTGAATATTTACATACAAGTCCATAAGCACAGCTTCAACATGTGGGGATGGAGGAAGAGAAAGTCAGCTTCAGGTATACTGGTAAAATGTAATATGTCACATATTCATCTGTAAAAAGGCAAGTTCTCTATGGAAGTTTAAGAAACCTATCATCCTGAGGAAACAAAGGTCTGAGAGCTACATCTGAAGAAACATGTGAGGTGAGCTCTCTCACCGTGCTATAATCTTCACAACAAAATTCCCCCTAAATATTTCAAGCATGGGAAAAATAGAGTGATAAATTGGTCACACCATGAACTTTGGAGTCAGGAACAACCCAGTTTAATGTTGTGTTATTTCCTAGTTTTCCACTCAACCTGTTTTTACATTCATAAATGGGAACAATAATGAATGGCTCACTAAGTTATTTAGAGTTTTAAAAAATAAAATAAAATAAAATAGTGTATGGATCATAGGAAGTATCCAAATGTTAATTCTCTTCCTCAGAACTCCCTGCTTTCAGAGGGAACATCTCCTATTTTTGGATAAGGTATTAGTTTTCTGTTGCTGCCATAAGAAATCACCAAAAATTTAGTAGTTTAATAGTATACATTAATTATATTACAGTTCTGTACAGATGAGAGTCTCCAGCACAGGACTCACCAAACTAGAATGAAGGTATCAGCAAGCTGCATTCCTTTCTGGAGGTAGACTTTCTTTTCTGTTTCTGCAGGCTGTTGGGAGAGTTCAGTTCCTGTGGTTATGGGACTAAGGTCTCTATTTTCTTGCTGGTTATAAACTAAGAGGCATTCGCACTTCTGGAGGCCACTGCATTCCTGAGCTTTTGGTCTCTTTCCTCCATCTCCAAAGCCAACAATGTTGGCAGGTTGAGTCTTTCCCACATTCCATCTTTCTGAACCACTCTTCTGCCTCCCTCTTTCACTATTAACATGTAATTAGATTGTGCCCAACCAGATAATCCCAGGTAGTCTCCTCATTATAAGATCCATTATCTTCATCATATCTTCAGAGTCCCTCTTGCCATGTAACATAACATATACACAGGTTTCAGGGATGATGGTGTGGGGTCCTTTCGAGGAATTATTCTGCCTACCATGGATACTCATCTGAGAGTTTCATCCATTGATTTTACCTAAATTCTTTGTTGGTGCTTCTGTTGCAAGGCAACGTTGTATGTGTGTGTGTGTGTTTGTTTGTTGTGTTTTGTTTTTGAAACAGAGTCTCACTCTGTCACCCAGGCTGGAGTGCCGTGGTGTGATCTCCACTCACTGCAACCTCCGCCTTCAGGGTTCAAGCGATTCTCCCACCTCAGCCTGCTGAGTAGCTGGGACCACAGGCACACACCACCACACCCAGCTAATTTTTTGTGTGTTTATAGTAGAGACAGGGTTTCACCATGTTGACCAGGCTGGTCTTGAACTCCTGACCTCAAGTGATCTGCTGGCCTCGACCTCCCAAAATGCTGGGATTATAGGCATGAGCCACCGCACCCCGCAAGATGTGCCTGACATAGTCTCTTCATTTCCTCCCCTCTCCCACCAGTGATATGGCCTCTTTTTGCAATATTTATTCTCTACATTATCAATTTCCCTTTGGAGTAATACATTTTATTTCCCGAAATGAAATATGTAATGGCAATGGTGACAATAATAGCGACAATAATAAGTGCAACTTATTGTGTGTTTTATTTTGTATCTTGCATGCTGCCAAGCATCACATATGTATTGATGTAACACATGACACACACAACCTAACCCAATTCTCATGACAGCCCCATCAGGTAGGGTCTCATCATTGTTTTATGGATGAGGAGACAGCCAAAGAGAGGTGACGTCAATGTCTCAAGGTTTTATGGAAACTGCACTCTTATCTTGCAAACACTGGAGTCTTTGGTCTCTTCCTTGCTCAGCATTCTGACTCATCCTCTGCCTGATGCTCTTCTTCTTGGGCCTTCCTCTTTTCCTTGGGATTTCCTATTTTAGCTTCATCTCAGCTGCCCCTCTTCCCCAGTCATCTCAACAACCTTGCAATCTTTATTAGTGACAATTACCTAAAAGGATTCTCTTTCCCTCCTCTAGTTGTGGCCTTGTGAGGGCAGAGTAAATTTTAATAATTGATGATCATGGAGGAAAATAAACTTTCCCAGAATAAGCAGTGTTATGGACAATAAGGTCTAACACCCTTGATTTGTGGTTTGCACAGATTTTCTCTTACTTCTCTTTTTCTACCACAGGTCATAAGCATTAGCTTTTTGTTGCTTGAAAATGTTGGACTTCCCTTGAAATACCATACAATGAAACATCGCAAATTTTCCTACCATTTCACATTTCATTTTACATCTTAGGAAGAGTTTTCTTTTTTTTTTTTTTTCTTTTTTTTTTTTTTTTTTTTTTTTTTTTTTGGCTTGTAAAGACCTTGGCCTGCAACTCAAGAAGTGGAGTTGTTTTAGTTCAATTTAAATAACGTTTCTCCACCACTTGGGACAGCATAATTCAAAGGAGAGACATGCTGTGGAAATGAACTTGGTATTGCAATATGAGAGTAGTCAACATATATCAAAAGGTATCCCAAATCCACAAACAACTGGACGATGCTAGGACCAATGTGGAGCCACTGGAGCAAAACCTCCACCTCTTCCTCAGGGCGGTAGGTCAAGGGAAGGGTGTCAGGAGGTGCAGCCCAGAGCCCTTCTACTCATTTCTCTTTTCCCTGAAGCTTTCCCCAGACACCTCATATATTTCAAACTGAGCTCTTTGGGCCAGAAATCACAGTCACGGTGTCCTTCTTAGAAAACAGCTTATGACTCAATGGCTGCCAAACTCAGCTCTTAGGCTGGAGTGTTCTCACAGAAAGCCCTGGGACTTTTGGGAGGATGGGAAGGAGTAAGTATCAGCAGGGTGATGGGAGTTCTCTGGGCTATTTGTGTGACTCCTAAGGTATTAAAAATGTAAGATAGTTAAGTTTTAACTTTTATAATAATATTTTTTATAAAAACAAGCAGGAATTGATTTGAGCCAACCAGTACGTGGCCACAGTGATTCCAGGCATGGGGCCTCAATTACTGTGCATTTGCCTCAAGGTCCCCAGGGTTCTGAGTCAGGGAACCAATGCACACAACCAAACTCCCAGGATACTGACTTTTCACAAACTTGCCAGTTTATTCATGTACGGAGGTGAATATTTCTTAACGGAGGAGGTGAATATTTCTTAATAGAGAACCTGGAACACAAATACAATATAAATGTGGAGGAATTTAGACCACATTTATATTATATAAATATATATATATTTATATAATATAAATGTGAGTGGTATTTCATATAGGTCTTACTGAAGTCCAATCATTTCTGTCTCAAAAGAACAAGAATATGCCTAGTCATTTAGTATTTTTGTTTGAATGGTTGTATCCCTTGAAGAATGTAGCAGTTTTAAAACATGGCTACAAATTCTTTATCTCCTCCATAAAGATGAGATGACCTTTGTTCTGTCTCCTTGAATTTCACTGAGTTTGTGACTTCTTCAAACAATAGAAACTAGAGGAAACACATAATATATTATACCTTCAGAAGCTAGGGCACTGCTAAAACATTCAGTCTTGGAGCCCTGAAACTCCAAGCTGGAAGGATGCCCAAGCCACGTGGAGATGCCACATAAGGTCCTCCAACCAACAGTCCCAGCAAGGAGTTCAGCTTTCAAGTCATCCCAGCCCAGGAACCAGACATGTCCATGAAGAGGTTTCCAGATGACTACAGCCTTTGGTTATTGAAGTCACCTCCAGCCTTTTGAATCTACCCAGCTGAAGCCCTGGACATTGTGGAGCAGAGAAAAGCCATTTCCACAATAAATTCTTCACCCATGGAATCTGTGAGTCTAGGTATTTTGTTGGTGTGTATGCGTCTAAATCGGAGTTGGATTGTTATCCAGCAACAACCAACCAGGATGAAACTTTTGGGGCATTAGCTATCTAACTGGCTCTTACGCTTCTTTCTAGTCACAGTCTTTCTAGTTAGGAGCTGCTCAGCACTCAGATTAGCAAGTTGACTCATTTCTGCAGTTCCCTGTGTGAAGTTATTTGAGGCCATGTGGATTCTAATTTGAGTTTTTCCAAAGCTTTCTAGTCAAATGTGTAAATAATCTCATTTGCTCCCAAAGATCACAAATCATATTAATTCTATATGTGTGTTGTTAATTTAAATTGGAAATGTAAACTCTATTTCTCTCACTTGCCACTGTTTGGACTGCACCTTCCTGTGACTTTCAGATTTCCAACAAGCCTGAAAAATTAAAAGGAGACAGCAGTTAACAGGAGAGTAAATAGAATTCAGCCCCAAAATAAAATCTCAACTCAAGGGACAAGTCATTATTACTTCTGAAAACCAACAACAGTAAGGATGAACTTGTACTTTATAGAATCAATCTGCTTGTTGTCAAGGTTTTATTCCCATGAAGTCTCTTTTATTTTGTGCAGCCTTATTGAGACATATTTTACAGATGAAATCCATCCAATTTAAAGTGTGGACTTTAGTGCTTTCTAACTGTATTCATAGAGTTGTGCAACCATCACTACGATCTAATTTTAGAATATTTTCAATTCTCCAAAAATAAACCCTGTGCATATTAGTAGTAGTTCCTCATTCCTGATCCCTCCCTTCGCCCACCACCCCACACTCAGGCGATCAATAATCTACCTTCAGTTTCTATGGATTATGGGTGTTTTATGTTAATGGAACCATATATTGTTAGTCTTTTGTGACTGGCTTTTTGCATTTAGTGTGTTTCCAAGGTTCATTCACATAGTGGCATCTATCGACACTTCATTCCCTTGTATGGCTGAATAGCATTCCATTGAATGTATATATAACACACTTTATGTATGCATTTATCAGTTGATAAACATTTAGGTTATTCTGACTCATTAGCTATTATGAATAATCATGTGCAAGATTTTTTGCAGACATATGTTTTCATTGCTCTTTATCATATACCTGTGAGTGGAAATGCCAAGTCTTATTAACTCAGTGTATAAGGAGTCCTATTTCTCCACGTCCTTATCAACACAGAGTATTCTGTCTTTTTATTGTGTTATTTTTAGCCATCCTAATGAGTGTAATGTGGTATCTCCTTGTGGTTTTGATTTGCGTTTCTTTAATGCAAATTAATGCTAATTATATTAAGCAACTTTTCATGTGTTTATTGACATTTGCATATTTTCTTTGGAGAAATGTTTATTCAAACCATGATTATTTTTTAAATTAAATTGATTGTATTTTTATTGTTGAATTGTAAGAGTTCTTTAGATATAATGGATACAAGTCCCTTATCACATATGTAATTTCCAACCACACTCTCTCATTGTGCGAGTTATATTTTCACTGTGTTAATCACATCCTTTGATGAACAAAAGTTTTTTGTAGATTTGATGAAGTCCAGTTTATCTATTTTCTCATTTGCCTCTTGTGCTTTTGGCGACGTATAAGATAAACTATTGTGTAACCCAAGGTTGTGAAGATGTACTCCTGATTTAATCAAGGAGTTTTATAGCTTTAGCTCTTGCATATAGTTATATGATCCACTTTGGGTTGATTTATGTGTATGGTATGAGGTAAGGGTAAAAGTTCAGTTTTACATATGAATATACAGTTGTCCAGCACCATTAGTTGAAAAGAATATTCTTTCCCCCATTAAGTTGTCTTAACATCCTTACTGCATATCAATTGACCATAAAAGCAAGGGCTAATTTCTGGACTTTCATTTATATTACAACAAACTATATGTGAATCTTTATACCAAAAAAAAAAAAAACCACATTATTATAGCTTTGCAGTATATTATTATAGCTTTAAAGTATATTGTTTTTAAAATGGAAAAAGTGAGTCCTTCTTTGTTCTTCTCCAAGATTTCTTTGGATATTCTGGGTCCTTTGCATTTCTATAAGGTTTTTGGAACCAGCTTATCAATTTCTATAACAAACAAAAACAACTCTGGAATTTTGACATGGATAATCTTGAATCTGTAGATCAATGTAGTGAGTGTGCAATCTTAACAACATTAAGTCTTCTAATCCATAAACTTGGAATGTTTTGCTATTTATTTAGAACTTTAATTTCTTTGAATTATTTCTCATAGTTTTCAGTGTGAGTCTTAAACTTTTATTACATTTATTTTTAAATATTTATTGTTTTTCTTGCTATTTAAATTCTCTCTAATATCATTTTGAATTATTTATTGTTAGTGCATAGAAATGCAATTGATTTTTGTATATTAATCATTCATTCTGCCACATTGCTGAACGTCTTTTTTTGTTCTAAATTTCCCTTTATTTTTGTTGGTGGTTATTATTGTTTTTAATTCCGTGGAATCTTCTACCTATAAGATCATGTCATCTGTCCTCTGGAAATAAAAATAGTTTTACTTCTTCCTTCCCAATCTGAATGTCTTTGACTTTTTCTCTTGCCTAATTTCCCTGGCTAGATCTCCAATACAATGATTAATGGTGTTATGAGTGGATATCCTTGTCTTATTCCTCATAAAAAGAAAAAAGCAACCAATCTTTCACATTAAGTATGATATTAACAGTGGATTTTTCATAGATGTCCTTTATCACATTAAGGAGATTCTCTTCAATTCCTAGTTTGTTGAGCTTTTTTTTTTTTTTTTTGTCATAAAGAGGTGTTGGATTTCTTCACATGGTATTTCTACATCTGTTGAGATGATCATGTGGTTGTATAGTTTATTCTATTAATATAGTGTATTGAGTTGGTTGACCCAACCTTGCATTCCTGATACAAATTCCAGAGGGTCATGGTGTATAATCCTTTCTATATGGTGGTAAATTTGCTTTGCTGATATTTTCCTGAAAATTTTTGAATCTAAATTCATAAGGATATTGCTCTATAGTTTGCTCATAATGTCTTTGTCTAGTTTTAGTATTATAGAATGAATTAAAAAACATTACCCGTCTTCTCTTCCTTGGAGGAACTTGTAAAAGATTGCTTAATTCTTCTTTAAATTTTTGGTAACACTCACCTGCGAAGGCATCTGAGTTCAAACTTTCCTTTGTTGAAAGTTTTAAATTACTAATTTAATCCTTTTTCTTATTATTTAGGTCTATTCAGAGTTTCTGATTCTTCCTGAGTTAGTTTCAGTTGCTTCTATATTTAAATTATCTAATTTAGCATACATTTGGTCATATTCCCTTATTATCTTTTTTATTTCTGTAAGGTCAATAGTGATGACCATCTTTCATTCTCCTTCATAATAATTTAAGTCTTTTTTCTTGATAAGTCTTTCTAGAAGTTTGTCAATTCCTGTTATCATTATTTATTTCTACATCAATTTTCTTTTCTCTATTTTATTTATTTTCACTGTACCTTTATTATTTTCTTAAACCTTTGCTTTGGGTTTAGTTGGTTCTTCTTTTTCTAACTTTCTTAGGTGGAAAATTAGATTATTAATTTGTGACCACTCTTTACATTTAAAGTAGATGATTATAGTTATAGATTCTTCTTTAAGTATTACTATAATGTATCCCATGTCTTGTTTTTATTTTTATTTGAATCATAATTAGTTCCCCTTGTGATTTCTTCTTTGACCTATTAGTTATTTAAGGGAGTGTTTAATTTCCACATATTAGTGGAAATTTTTTTTTAAATTTCTAATTTTATTCCATTTTGGCCAAAGAAGATACTCTGTATGCTTTCAGTCTTTGCAAATGTACTGAAACTTGTTTTGTGGCCTACCATGTGGTCTGTTTTGGAGAATGTTTCATATGCACTTGAGAAAAATATATACTTTGCTGTCATTGCAGGGTGTGTTCTGTAGATATCTGTTAGGTCATTTAGCTTATAGTGGTAAGTATTCTATTTCCTGTTTCATCTTCTGCCTGATTCTCCTACCCACTATTAAAAATGGGCTATTGGCATCTCCAGCTGTTATTGATGAATCGCCCATGTCTCCATTCAATTCTGTTAGTTTTTGCTGCATGTAATTTACGGCTCTGTTATTAGGTACACATACGTTTCTAATCACTTTACCTTCCATGGAATGACCCTCTTATCATTATAAAATTTCCTTCTTTGTCTCTAGTATCCATTTTGCCATAAATTCTATTTCATATGGTATTAATATAGGCACTTCATTTCTGTTTTGGTTACTCCTTACATTGTATATTTTTTTCTACCCTTTTATTGTTGGCCTATTTGTGTTTTTTTACTCTGAAGTGTGCCTCCTGAAAATAGCATATAGCATTATCTATGTATTCTGTCAATCTCTGCCTCATTTAGGTGTGAAAATCATTTACATTTCATATGATTACTAATAAAGTAGAATTTAGATCTCCTGTTTTGCTATTTGTTTTCTATATGTTATGGGTTTTTTAAATTGTTTTCTTGTTTCTCTGTTCCTTGATTATGGTCTTATTTTGTTAAATAAAAATGTTCATTGTAGCTTTTGAACTCTCATGGTTTGATTGTTTGTTGGTTATTTGTTAGTATATTCTTAGATATTTCCCTAGGGATTACAATTGGCATATTAATTTATGTAAATCACATTTTAATTAATACTAAATTAGTTTTAATAGTATATGAAAACTGCTTCAAAAAACTGTTCTCTTCCTCTCTTTTTTCTCATTGTCTCAGAGATTATTTCTTTTTCTGTTTATAAGCCCACCAACACAGTTTTTTTTTTAATATCTTTTCTTTTTTTTTTTTTTCTTTTCTCAATCTTTTCTTTTCTTTTTTTTTTTATTATACTTTAAGTTCTAGGGTACATGTGCATAATGTGCAGGTTTGTTACATATGTATACTTGTGCCATGTTGGTGTGCTGCACCCATCAACTCGTCAGCACCCATCAATTCATCATTTATATCAGGTATAACTCCCAAAGCAATCCCTCCCCCCACACCCATGATAGGCCCCGGTGTGCGATGTTCCCCTTCCCGAGTCCAAGTGATCTCATTGTTCAGTTCCCACCTATGAGTGAGAACATGCGGTGTTTGGTTTTCTGTTCTTGTGATAGTTTGCTAAGAATGATGGTTTCCAGCTGCATCCATGTCCCTACAAAGGATGCAAACTCATCCTTTTTTATGGCTGCATAGTATTGCATGGTGTATATGTGCCACATTTTCTTAATCCAGTCTGTCACTGATGGACATTTGGGTTGATTCCAAGTCTTTGCTATTGTGAATAGCGCCGCAATAAACATACGTGTGCATGTGTCTTTATAGCTGCATGATTTATAATCCTTTGGGTATATACCCAGTAATGGGATGGCTGGGTCATATGGTACTTCTAGTTCTAGATGCTTGAGGAATTGCCATAATGTTTTCAATAATGGATGAACTAGTTTACAATCCCACCAACAGCGTAAAAGTGTTCCTATTTCTCCACATCCTCTCCAGCACCTGTTGTTTCCTGTCTTTTTAATGATTGCCATTCTAACTGGTGTGAGATGGTATCTCATTGTGGTTTTGATTGGCATTTCTCTGATGGCCAGTGATGATGAGCATTTTTTCATGTGTCTGTTGGCTGTATGAATGTCTTCTTTTGAGAAATGTCTGTTCATATCCTTTGCCCACTTTTTGATGGGGTTGTTTGTTTTTTCTTGTAAATTTGTTTGAGCTCTTTGTAGATTCTGGATATTAGCCCTTTGTCAGATGAGTAGATTGCAAAAATTTTCTCCCATTCTGTAGGTTTCCTGTTCACTCTGATGGTAGTTTCTTTTGCTGTGCAGAAGCTCTTTAGTTTAATGAGATCCCATTTGTCAATTTTGGCTTTTGCTGCCATTGCTTTTGGTGTTTTAGACATGAAGTCCTTGCCCATGCCTATGTCCTGAATGGTACTATCTAGGTTTTCTTCTAGGGTTTTTATGATATTAGGTCTAACATTTAAGTCTCTAATCCATCTTGAATTAATCTTCATATAAGGAGTAAGGAAAGGATCCAGTTTCAGCTTTCTACTTATGGCTAGCCAATTTTCCCAGCACCATTTATTAAATAGGGAATCCTTTCCCCATTTCTTGTTTCTCTCAGGTTTGTCAAAGATCAGATATCTGTAGATGTGTGGTATTATTTCTGAGGACTCTGTTCTGTTCCATTGGTCTATATCTCGGTTGTGGTACCAGTACCATGCTGTTTTGGTTACTGTAGCCTTGTAGTATAGATTGAAGTCAGGTAGCGTGACACCTCCAGCTTTGTCCTTTTGACTTAGGATTGTCTTGGCAATGCAGGCTCTTTTTTGGTTCCATATGAACTTTAAAGCAGTTTTTTCCAATTCTGTGAAGAAACTCATTGGTAGCTTGATGGGGATGGCATTGAATCTATAAATAACCTTGGGCAGTATGGCCATTTTCACAATATTGATTCTTCCTATCCATGAGCATGGTATGTTCTTCCATTTGTTTGTGTCCTCTTTGATTTCACTGAGCAGTGGTTTGTAGTTCTCCTTGAAGAGGTCCTTGACATCCCTTGTAAGTTGGATTCCTAGGTATTTTATTCTCTTTGAAGCAATTGTGAATGGAAGTTCATTCATGATTTGGCTCTCTGTTTGTTACTAATGTATAAGAATGCTTGTGATTTTTGCACATTAATTTTGTATCCTGAGACTTGCGGAAGTTGCTTATCAGCTTAAGGAGATTTTGGGCTGAGACAATGGGGTTTTCTAAATATACAGTCATGTCATCTGCAAACAGGGACAATTTGACTTCTTCTTTTCCTAACTGGATACCCTTGATTTCTTTCTCTTGCCTGATTGCCCTAGCCAGAACTTCCAACATTATGTTGAATAGGAGTGGTGAGAGAGGGCATCCCTGTCTTGTGCCAGTTTTCAAAGGGAATTTTTCCAGTTTTTGCCCATTGAGTATGATATTAGCTGTGGGTTTGTCATAAATAGCTCTTATTATTTTGAGGTACGTTCAATCAATACTGAATTTCTTGAGAGTTTTTAGCATGAAGGGCTGTTGAATTTTGTCAAAAGCCTTTTCTGCATCTATTGAGATGATCATGTGGTTCTTGTCTTTGGTTCTGTTTATATGCTGGATTACATTTATTGATTTGTGAATGTTGAACCAGCCTTGCATCCCAGGGATGAAGCCCACTTGACCATTGTGGATAAGCTTTTTGATGTGCTGCTGAATCCGGTTTGCCAGTATTTTATTGAGGATTTTTGTGTCGATGTTCATCAGAGATATTGGTCTAAAATTCTCTTTGTTTGTTGTGTCTCTGCCAGGCTTTGGTATCAGGATAATGTTGGCCTCATAAAATGAGTTAGGGAGGATTCCCTCTTTTTCTATTGATTGGAATAGTTTCAGAAGGAATGGTGCCAGCTCCTCCTTGTACCTCTGGTAGAATTCAGCTGTGAATCCATCTGGTCGTGGACTTTTTTTGGTTGGTAGGCTATTAATTATTGCCTCAATTTCAGAGCCTGCTATTGGTCTATTCAGGGATTCAACTTCTTCCTGGTTTAGTCTTGGAAGAGTGGAAGTGTCCAGGAAATTATCCATTTCTTCTAAATTTTCTAGTTGATTTGCGTAGAGGTGTTTATAGTATTCTCTGATGGTAGTTTGTATTTCTGTGGGGTCCGTGGTGATATCCCCTTTATCATTTTTTATTGCGTCTATTTGATTCCTCTCTCTTTTCTTCTTGCTACCAGTCTTGCTAGCAGTCTTGGTTTTGTTGATCGTTTCAAAAAACCAGCTCCTGGATTCATTGATTTTTTGGAGGGTGTTTTGTGTCTCTATCTCCTTCACTTCTGCTCTGATCTTAGTTATTTCTTGCCTTCTGCTAGCTTTTGAATGTGTTTGCTCTTGCCTCTCTAGTTCTTTTAATTGTGATGCTAGAGTGTCAGTTTTAGATCTTTCCAGCTTTCTCTTGTGGGCAATTAGTGCTATAAATTTCCCTCTACACACTGCTTTAAATGTGTCCCAGAGATTCTGGTATGTTGTATCTTTGTTCTCATTGGTTTCAAAGAACATCTTTATCTCTGCCTTCATTTCGTTATGTACCCAGTAGTCATTCAGGAGCAGGTGTTCAATTTCCATGTAGTTGAGCAGTTTGATTGAGTTTCTTAGTCCTGAGTTCTAGTTTGATTGCACTGTGGTCTGAGAGACAGTTTGTTATAATTTCTGTTCTTTTACATTTGCTAAGGAGTGCTTTACTTCCAATTATGTGGTCAATTTTGGAATAAGTGCGATGTGGTGCTGAGAAGAATGTATATTCTGTTGATTTGGGGTGGAGAGTTCTGTAGATGTCTATTAGGTCCGCTTGGTGCAGAGATGAGTTCAATTCCTGGATATCCTTGTTAACTTTCTGTCTCGTTGATCTGTCTAATGTTGACAGTGGAGTGTTGAAGTCTCCCATTATTATTGTATGGGAGTCTAAGTCTCTTTGTAAGTCTCTAAGGACTTGCTTTATGAATCTGGGTGCTCCTGTATTGGGTGCATATATATTTAGGAGAGTTAGCCCTTCCTGTTGAATTGATCCCTTTACCATTATGTAATGACCTTCTTTGTCTCTTTTGATCTTTGATGGTTTAAAGTCTATTTTATCAGAGACTAGGATTGCAACCCCTGCTTTTTTTTTTTGTTTTCCATTTGCTTGGTAGATCTTCCTCCATCCCTTTATTTTGAGCCTATGTATGTCTCTGCATGTGAGATGGGTCTCCTGAATACAGCAGACTGATGGGTCTTGACTCTTTATCCAGTTTGCCAGTCTGTGTCTTTAAATGGAGCATTTAGTCCATTTACATTTAGGTTAATATTGTTATGTGTGAACTTGATCCTGCCATTATGATATTAACTGGTTATTTTGCTCTTTAGTTGATGCAGTTTCTTCCTAGCCTCGATGGTCTTTACATTTTGGCATGTTTTTGCAATGGCTGGTACCGGTTGTTCCTTCCATGTTTAGGGCTTCCTTCAGGGTCTCTTGTAAGGCAGGCCTGGTGGTGACAAAATCTCTAAGCATTTGCTTATCTGTAAAGGATTTTATTTCTCCTTCACTTATGAAACTTAGTTTGGCTGGATATGAAATTCTGGGTTGAAAATTCTTTTCTTTAAGAATGTTGAATATTGGCCCCCACTCTCTTCTGGCTTGTAGAGTTTCTGCTGAGAGATCTGCTGTTAGTCTGATGAGCTTCCCTTTTTGGGTAACCCGACCTTTCTCTCTGGCTGCCCTTAAGATTCTTTCCTTCATTTCAACTTTGGTGAATCTGGCAATTATGTGTCTTAGAGTTGCTCTTCTCGAGGAGTATCTTTGTGGCGTTCTCTGTATTTCCTGAATTTGAATGTTGGCCTGCCCTACTAGGTTGGGGAAGTTCTCCTGGATGATATCCTGAAGAGTGTTTTCCAACTTGGTTCCATTTCCCCCTCACTTTCAGGCACCCCAATCAGACGTAGATTTGGTCTTTTTACATAATCCCATACTTCTTGCAGGCTTTGTTCATTTCTTTTTCTTCTTTTTTCTTTTGGTTTCTCTTCTCGCTTCATTTCATTCATTTGATCCTCAATCGCTGATACTCTTTCTTCCAGTTGATCGAGTGGGTTACTGAAGCTTGTGCATTTGTCATGTATTTCTCGTGTCATGGTTTTCATCTCTGTCATTTTGTTTATAACCTTCTCTGAATTAATTAGTCTAGCTGTCAATTCTTCCACTCTTTTTTCAAGATTTTTAGTTTCTTTGTGCTGGGTACGTAATTCCTCCTTTAGCTCTGAGAAGTTTGATGGACTGAAGCCTTCTTCTCTCATCTCGTCAAAGTTATTCTCTGACCAGCTTTGATCCATTGCTGGCAAAGAGCTGCGCTCCTTTGCAGGGGGAGATGCACTCTTATTTTTTGAATTTCCAGCTTTTCTGCCCTGCTTTTTCCCCATCTTTGTGGTTTTATCTGCCTCTGGTCTTTGATGATGGTGATGTACTGATGGGGTTTTGGTATAGGTGTCCTTCCTGTTTGATAGTTTTCCTTCTAACAGTCAGGACCCTCAGCTGTAGTTCTGTTGGAGATTTCTTGAGGTCCACTCCAGACCCTGTTTGCCTGGGTATCGGCAGCAGAGGTTGCAGAAGATAGAATATTGCTGAACAGCGAGTGTACCTGTCTGATTCTTACTTTGGAAGCTTCCTCTCAGGGGTGTACTCCACCCTGTGAGGTGTGGGGTGTCAGATTGCCCCTAGTGGGGGATGTCTCCCAGTTAGGCTACTCAGGGGTCAGGGACCCACTTGAGCAGACAGTCTGTCCCTTCTCAGATCTCAGCCTCCATGTTGGGAGATCCAGTGCTCTCTTCAAAGCTGTCAGACAGAGTCGTTTGCATCTGCAAAGGTTTCTGCTACTTTTGTTGTTGTTGTTGTTAACTGTGCCCTGTCCCCAGAGGTGGAGTCTACAGAGACAGGCAAGTTTCCCTGAGCTGCTGTGAGCTCCACCCACTTCGAGCTTCCCAGCGGCTTTGTTTACCTACTTAAGCCTCAGTAATGGTGGGCATCTCTCCCCCAGCCTCACTGCTGCCTTGCGGTTAGCTCGCAGACTGCTGTGTTAGCAATGAGGGAGGCTCCGTGGGCGTGGGACCCTCCCGGCCAGGTGTGGGATATATTCTCCTGGTGTGCCCGTTTGCTTAAAGCACAGTATTGGGGTGGGAGTTACCCGATTTTCCAGGTGTTGTGTGTCTCAGTTCCCCTGGCTAGGAAAAGGGATTCCCTTCCCCCTTGCGCTTCCCAGGTGAGGTGATGCCTCACCCTGCTTCAGCTCTCACTGGTTGGGCTGCAGCAACTGACCAGCACCGATTGTCCAGCACTCCCTAGTGAGATGACCCCAGTACCTCAGTTGAAAATGCAGAAATCACCGGTCTTCTGTGCCGCTTGCGCTGGGAGTTGGAGACTGGAGCTGTTCCTATTCGGCCATCTTGCTCCGCCCTCACACAGTTTTTTTTTTAATAATTGTTCTGGATAGTGGTCTTTTTAAACTGATAGGTGAAGAAGAGTTATATACAGAAAAATATTTATATTGTTATTGGTCACATATATGTAGATAACATTACCAATATTTTTTTATTTCTTCATGTAGATTCAAATTAATGTTCAGTTTTCTTTCATTTCAATCTGAAGTATTCATTTCAGATTTCTTATAGGGGAGCTCTAATAGTGGTAATATCAGTTTTTCTTTATCTGGAAATGTTCTAAATTTTCCTTCACTGTTGAAGAAGAATTTAGACAGATGTACATTCTTGCTTGATAGTCATTTTCTTTCAACATTTTGTACACACTACCCCTCAAATTTCCAGCCTCCATGTTTTTCATGAGAATCATCTGTTGCTTTTGTTGATGTTTACTTGTTCATAAGTTGCTTCCTCTTGCTGATTTTGAAACTTTCTTTTTGTGTTTAACTTTTGTCAGTTTGACCATAAATTTGTCTACTGGAGTTCGTGAATGTTCAAGAGTCTTTAATGTATAGATTAATATTGTTCATTAAATCCAGACATTTTTGGTAACAACTTTTTCAAATATTCTTTCTTCCCTTTTACCTTTCTCATATTCTAAGGCTCTCATTATGTTTTTATTGTTACTGTTGATGATGTCCTGCAGGCTATGTTCACTTTTCTTCATTCTTTCTTTTTTGCTATCCAAACTGGATAATCTATGCTGACCTATCATCAGGTTTATTGATTGTTTTTTTCCTTCTGTCAGCTCGAATCTGTTGTTGAGATTGTCTAGTGAATTTATTATTTCAGTTATAGTAACTTTCAATTCCAGGATTTCTATCAGTTTTTTTATTATGATTTCTATATCTTTATTGTTATTTGTATTAGGTGAGACTTTGTGGTTCTATTTTTGTTTAATTATTTAAATATGATTTTCTTTAATTTTAAAAAATACTTCTAATGACTAATTTGAAATCTAAGTCTACTAAAAATATTTTATGATAGCTACTTTTTCTTTTTTACTGTGTATGTGACAACCCTCTTTCTTTGTATGTCTTATAAAAAAATCTTGTTGAAAATTCAACATTAGTTAATATATGATGACAATCCTGGTGCCACATTCTTCTACTCTGTTCCTCAACATCTGTTGCTATGGCTGATTTGTTCCCGATTTTTTATTGCTGTGGTTCTTTTTCCTGTTGTTGAGTATTTATTTTTTGACATTCCTGGACTAGTTCTTCATACCCAGGAGTGTGCAGCCTCTGAATTTGCACCTGCATTTTTAAAAAAATATAACTTCTTGTTTTTAGTTTTTAGCCTGGTTTCCTAGAAGTCCCACCGGCGTCAGTACTGTATAATTTAGTGGTCAATCCAGTGATCGCTCCAAAGAGTTTTTTATTAAAATGCTTTGCCTGTATGTCTTTCACCCATTGCCAAAGCTATCTGTGAGAAGGCATGCCTTAAAAGTTCGGGCAGTTTACAAGACAGACTTAGCTTTCACTTTTACTTCAGCAAGGCTTCAAGATCACTCAGGGGGCATGTTACCTTCTTTCCCTGTTCTTTTCCTGGTCATGCACACAGGTTTACACATATGCACAGTATTTTACGTCCCCAGGAACATGTTGGAGCTTTTCAGAGTTCCCTAGGGCTGTCTTATTGTCCAGCATTTCCTTTTAAATTCTCATCCCGGCTCTAGTTTACCTCAAATGAGATCACAACTTTAGATAACTCAGATGTTGGCAGCAGTTTGTTCTTGTTTAGGTAATGTCCTGGGGGTAGGTCCCCCACCAATTTCCCTGAGCTGAGCTCTGAGTCAAATCATTTAATTCCCCTGTCTGAAAATCCAGATTTACCAGGAAACTGCAACTTTGGACAAAATCTTGACTGCTTTCTGTGGATAATACATTTAGTAAACCTCCAGATGCTGTCAAATATTTTTTGTTATTTGCAAAACTGCCAGATTTTGGTTCCTGTACCTCTGAGAAGTGTAGCAAGGCCAGATGAGAATAACCCAAGTTAACTGTCACAGGCTTCACTGTTTACCTAGGTTCAGCTGTGACTTCACTGTCTTACCAAGACATGGTAGTCTCTATTGGAAATACAACTTTGAGCCTCATCCATGATTTTGGTTAACTCCCTGAGTCTGAAATGGTTGATTTTAGTTGTGTTGCCTTAATTTTTATTATTTTAGAGAGAAAATTACTTCACCTAGATTCTCACTCCACTGCTCAGGAAGTCAAGACCTCAACCTACATTTTTAAAGAGAGATATTTTTGATCTATAATATGAATTTGATTTTCAATTACATAATTTTCTGAAAACCTGTGTGATATGATGTGGAGACTGGGAAAGTGGTATGGCAAGTTCTTGTTAAATATTAAATTATAAAAGACAAGCTATAGTTTGTCTTTGGACAGGAAAATAAAGGATCTTTCTTTACTTCTTAAGTATTTATTGAGAGCCCAGAATGAGTCTGACAAGGAGAAGTTACAAAGACACAATGTCTGGTTTCTTAAGAGCCTGTTATTTTGGTGGGTATAGAAAATCATGGAAGGATGATATGTTAAACATCCAGTTAATTATAACACAAAGAACAACAATCTCAAGGCCATAAGAAAGGTATAAAACATAACTAATTAAAGAACAGTTATAATAAAATAATTATTATTTAAATAAAGATTTCACATAGTAGAATCCATGCCATAACAAAGGTAAAGAAATTAATCCTATCAACAAATTTAGATTAAATACAGGAGAGGTATTTTGCCAAAATAATATTTTCAAATTAAGGATAATTTTCTTTTTGACTAGTCACTACATTTTACCAATATTTGAAATTATATTTAGTTACATAGAGTAAGATAGCCTGCAGAACAGACTTTTGGAAGAGTCTGGAAAATTATATACACTGGGCAATCACTGTACATGACTGTTTTATAGCTGCCTCTGCAAAGAAAATTTGTTCTTTCTTCTGGCCACCTCTCATTCTGTCAATGCCTCATAAAATACAGACATGAAACATAAATATCCCCCACCATTATGTGGTGATTCCTCAGAAAATGGAATATGGTGAAATTATATTTTGGCATTTCTGCCTTGACTCCAAAAGTGGTCCACACTTACAGGCACATCTGCCTTGGCACCATGGACCACTTTTTCTTTCTAAATCCCTCATCAACAACTAATGACAATTAAAATTTACAAGGAAGAAGACATTTTCCAAAGCAGATTGACTTCAAATTAGGCATTAATGTGCATGTAGGTGGTATAAAAATGCAATGATCCAGAAGGCAATTTATATATTTAATGAATTCCAGCATGTATAATGAATTCTATGCACTGGCAAACTTTAATGTAAGGTTTTTGAAAAGAATATATTCAAGAATGTCACATCGAAACTACTGAGCAGCTGTCTTGGAATCCTTTAAGACTACTTTAAAGATGATATTAGTACTCCCCATTCTAACCTCCTGCAGACAATTTAACATACAATTCAAGCACTATGCGAGAAAATCCTTCCTTCTCCAGCCAAACTCATTTGAAAGAATAGGGAACTAGCCCAGAATATCTCTTTAGGGGCAAAAGAAAAACATGTGTAACTATTTTTTCATCACCTTAGTCATCTGAGACTCCCACTGAGAATGCTTGTAGGGGGAAGAGAAAAGAATAATTGCTATCTCTAAGTACAAGAAAACAGCACATCAAGATGGGTGCCTTCTTTCCAATTCACTCCTGGAGACCTTAGCTTTATGATAAATGCTGCCAGACATCTATTTCATTAAGGAAATCTAGATGAGGCTGTTTCCATCAATCTCTCCGCTGGCTTTCCTCTGTAATACATACATGCAAACATGCATACATACACACACACACGCATTGACACACGATTTAAATGTGACATTTTGTGTATTGGCTATTTTTCCCAAACACTGTGATATGGGGATTGGGAAACTAGTATGGCAAGTTCTTGTTAGATGTTAAAATATAAAAGACAGGCTGTGGTTTGTCTTTGGACAGGAAGATAAAGGATCTTTCTTTACTTGTTAATTATTTGAGAACCCAGAATGAGTCTGACACAGTGAAATTACAAAGACAAAATGTCTGGTTTCCTAAGAGCTTGTTATTTTGGTGGGTATAGAAAATCATGGAAGGATGATCTGTTAAACATCCAGTTAATTGTAACACAAAGAACGAATAAGACAGAGAGAGCGTTGTCAGAGTCTTTGTTCTTCTTTCTGCCACAATCTTTCTAAGCTTTGCACCCAGCATCCTCCTGCCAGTCATCTTCCCTGACTACCAGGTGGACACTCCTTGCTTACAAGGGTGGCTTACCAGTTAGAGTGAGCTTTTTCACCCTCCTGTTTTGTCTTTGGATAAATAAGGACAAATATTTTGAATTGTCTCTTTGTCCTTAAAATAGGTTCTGTCACTGGCCAGAGAAGCAAGAATTCCCAGTTTATAAATCTCATTGCATATGCATCAATCAGACAACTTTGTGAACATTGCTCCAGCCAGTAAGTCCCAGCTTGGGGGCTCTAACATGGTGAGAAAGACCTGCCTGAGGTTTGACAACAGGAACCAGAATTGCTCTGGGACTTCCTTTCTGGCCCACCAAAGCCTCGCATATGCAGTCTTCTTTGACTGCTTTGGATGAATCTGCACTCCTTGAGTATGAGACTCGCCTTACACTCACAGGGAGAAGTAACAATCCCTTCTTCTGAGAACCCATTGTAACCATTATGGTTAACATATTATATGCCTTGTCTTATATTATTTTTTCATCTACTAGACTATAAGTCCATCAAAAGTAGGGATTTGTATGTAATTCAGATTAATACAATAATGAAAACAATAATAACAGCTTATATTGAATTCTTACTGTGAATATGCACTGTGTCAAGTGAATTACACACATTGTTTCTGACATATTGTAATTTCTGAAGGTGGTCACAATATATTCCCCCATCCTACATGCACGTTATCAGTGTGCTATCGCCATTACCCCCATCAAGGGTGGGATCGATGTCCTTTCTTTTCAGTCTGAATTGGCCTTAGTGACCGACTTGCAACCAATTGATTGTGGCAGCATGGATGCTCGTGTCTTCTGAGGCTGCCCCTGAATATTTACAACTTCAGTCTCAGTCTTGTTAAATACTCCCTATTGGGGTGCCCCCTCTTAGAATCCAACTCCCATTCAATGAGAAGTCCAAGCCACATGAGAACACCACATGTAGACACTTTAGTGCAGCAGTTCCCAATATTTTGGCACCAGGGACCGGTTTTGTGAGCCATTTTTTCATGGATGAGAGGGATGGTTTCAGGATGAAACTGTTCCACCTCAGATCATCAGGCATTAGTTAGATTCTCATAAGGAGTGCACAACCTAGATCACTTGCATGTGCAGTTCACTTCAGGTTCCTGCTACTATGAGAGTCTGATGCCGCCACTGATCTGACAGGAGGCGGAGCTCAGGCCATAATGCTTGTTTACCTGACACTCACCTCCTACTGTGCAGCCCAGCTCCTAATAGACAGGTACCGGTTCCTGGCCTGGGAGTTGGGGACCCCAGCTTTAGTGGACAGCTGAATCTGAGTGCACCCTTTGAGTAAACCAAGGGTAGGTGCCAGTCCTGTGAGCAAAGATACCTTCAGAATTTTCCAGCCCCAGCCATTTAAGTCTCCCTAGCTGAGGCCTTGTCTGCTGTGCCTTTCCTGAATTCCTGACCCACATGTCCTGGGTGCACTAAAAATGCTGTACATTTTATAACACTAAGCTGGGGTGGGTTTGTTACGCAGCAATAGATAACCAAAACCCTTCCCAGTGCTATGAGGCAGATACTATTATTATTCCCAACTTATGTGTAAGTACATCAAGGCTGTTAATGGTTGATAAAAATAATAATGACAAAAGATATTTTTTGAGCCCTTCTTTGTGTCAGGGGCTTTATGTAGAAGATCTTATTTAAGGAACATGAAGCTCTGTGAAGGAAGCAATTTTTTAAAATATTGAATTTCTGTAGGTACATAGGAGGTGTATATATTTACAGAGTACATGGGGTGTTTTGATACAGGCATGCAGTGTATAATAATCACATTATGGAAAATGAAGTATCCATCCCCTCAAGCATTTATCCTTCATGTTATACACAATCCAATTACACTCTTATTTTAAAATGTACAATTAAGTTATTATTGACTATATTCACCCAATTGTGCTATCAGATAGTAGATCTTATTCATTTTTTCTATTTTTTGTACCCACTAACCATCTCCACCTTCCTCCACCCCAGTCCCTCACTACCCTCCCAGCCTCTGATAACCATCCTTGTAACTCTTTATCTTCATTTGTTCAATTGTTTTGATTTTGATTTTTTTGTTCTTGTTTTTGTTTGAGACAGAGTCTCTCTCTGTCGCCCAGGCTGGGGTACTCGGCTCACTGCAACTTCCACCTCCCGAGGTTCAAATGATTCTCCTGTCTCAGCCTCCTGAGCAGCTGGTATTACAGGCACCTCCCACCTCCCTCGGCTAATTTTTGTATTTTTAGTAGAGATGGGGTTTCATCATGTTGGCAAGACTGGTTTTGAACTCCTGACCTCAGGTGATCCACCCGCCTCGGCCTCCCAAAGTGCTGAGATTATAGGCCTGAGGCACCATGCCTGGCTTATTTTGATTTTTAGATCCCACAAATAAGTGAGAACATATGATGTTTCTGTGCCTAGCTTATTTCACTTAACATAATGATCCCCGGTTCCATCCAAGTTGTTGCAAATGACAAGATATCATTTTTATGGCTGAATAGTAGTCCACTGTCTATATACACCATCTTTTCTTTATCCACTTAATCTGTTGATGGATACTTAGGTTGCTTCCAAATCTTAGCTACTGTGAAAAGAACTTCAACAAACATAGAAGTCCAGATATCTCTTCTGTATACTCATTTCCTTTATTTTGGATATATACCCAGTAGTGGGATTGCTGGATCCCTCCAAACTGTTCTCCATAGTGGTTGTACTAATTTACATTCCCACCAACAGTATACAAGGCTTCCCTTTTCTCCAAATCCTTGCCAGCATTTGTTATTGCTGTCTTTTGGATAAGCCATTTTAACCGGGGTGAGATGTTATCTCACTGTAGTTTTGATTTGCATTTCTTTTATGATCAATTATATTGAGCACCTTTTCATAAGCCTGTTTTCCATTTGTATGTCTTCTTCTGGGAAATGTCTATTCAAATCTTTAGCCTATTTTTTTATTGGATTATTAGATTTTTTCCTATAGAGTTGTTTGAGCTCCTTATATATTCTAGTTATTAATCCCTTATCAGATGGGTAATTTGCAAATATTTTCTCTCATTCTGTGGGTTGTCTCTTTGCTGATTGTTTTCTATGTTGTGCAGAAGCTTTTTAACTTGATGTTATCCCATTTGCCCATTTTTGCTTTGGTTGCCTATGCTCAAGAAATTTTTGCCCAGACCTATGTTCTGGAGACTTTTCTTAACGTTTTCTTGTAGTAGTTTCATAGTTTGAGGTCTTAGGTTTAAGTCTTTAATCTATTTTGATTTGATTTTTGTATATGGCAAGACATAGCAGTCTGGTTTCATTCTTCTGAAGTAAGCAAATTTTAAGGCTTATATTTTACATGTGAATGAATTGATGCTGAAAGAGATTATTAACTGACCCAAGAGTATACATCTAGCCACGAGAAGGTCAAGATTGGAACTCAAGCATTCCGTTCCTAAGAGTGAGGCATTTAACCGTTATACCACAAATATATGCTGTAATTAACTGGATAAATAAAATAGTTGCTGTGTGGTAGAGTCTGGGCAGGAGCACAGACCTGTCTGATTCTATCACCGTATGTGACATGGTGACTGAACTGAAGAATGATCCCTTAACATATCTGGGTATAATATCATAAGAAGATAAAGAAAATGGGTGTTTTTATTTGTTTATTTGTTTGTTTTTTCCTTGTTTTTTGTCATTGCAGATTATATACAAAAAAAAATGCTTAGCCGTATGACCTCATAAACAAGATAACATTGTCAGAATATGTCTGATAGCAAATATCTCTGTAGTATTTTAGGGAACAAAGAGAAATGCTTCCTATTTATGTATGAATCTTGAAAAAAATTAATCAACCTGGTACCAAAGGGTAATTTCAAATAATAATTATATCCAACAGGTTAACAGTCTTCTCATTGCAAACAAATTTTATGGAGATGAAGAAACAAGTATTATAATTAAGAGCAAGTGTAATCAATGAAACTGACCAAATTTTACCTAGACTGACTGACCAAGAAAAAAGGAAATAAAATGCAAATCACTAAAATCAGAAAAGAAAGTGGTGACACCGCTACTGACTTTACAGAAATAAAAAGGAATTATAAGAGAAGACCATAAACAAATGGACATCAAATTAGGTACCCTAGATGGAAGACAAATTGCTAGAAACATACAATTACCAAAAGAGACTTGAGAAGAAATAACAATCAAAAGTCTCCTAACAAAGAAAAGTTTAGAACTAGATGACTTAACGGTGAGTTCTACCACCACTTAAAGAAGAATTAACATCAATTTTCTCAAACTATTCAAAAAAGTTGAAGAGGAGGGAATAACCCTAATTCACTCTGTGGGGCAAAAATTACCCACAAGGCTAAGCAAAGACACCACAAGAAAAGTAAACTATAGACCAAAATCCCTTATTAATATAGATGCAGAAATCCTCAACAAAATACTAGCAAACTAAATACAAGAACACGAAACGATTATACACCATGACCAAATGGGAATTATCCTAGGAATACAAGGTTGATTAACGTTTAAAAAAATCAATGTACTACAGTACACTAATAGACAAAAAAAAAAAAACCGATAATCTCAATTGACATAGAAAAAGCATTTCACAAAATCCAAAACTGTTTATGATAAGAACATGCAAAAAACTAGGAATACAAGGGAACTTCCTTGACTAGATAAAGAGCATTTACAAAAAACCCACAGGTAACAACATACTCAATGGTAAAAACTGAAAGTTTCCCTGCTAAGACCAGGAATACAACAAGTATGCCTGCTTTCACAGCTGCTTCTCAGCTTTGTACAGAAAGCTCTACCCAACATGCTTAAGCAAGAAAAAGAAATATAAAGCACCCATATTGGAAAAGAAGTAACATTTTCTCTACTTGAAGATGGCATGTTCTATATATAGAAAATCTCAAAGAATCCACAAAAATTTACTAAGCTAAGAAACAAATTCAGCAAAATTGCAGGCTGCAAGATCAACCCAGAAAAATCAGTTGCACTGATTTCTGTCCACACCAGCAATTGACTATCCAAAAAAGAAATTTAGAAAACAATATCATTTATTATATATCAAAAATAATGAAATTTTTATGAATAAATTTAACAAAAGAACTCCAAAACTTGTACCCTGAAATCTACAAAACATTACTGAAGAACTTAAAGAAGACTTAAATGGAAAGACCACCCACCACGTTCATGAACTGGAAGATAGTATCTTTAAGATGGCAACACTACCCAAAGTGATCTACAGATTCAGTGCAATTCCTGCCAAAATTTCAATGGCCTTTTTTGGCGGGGTAGAAATGGAAAATTCAATCCTCAAATTCATACAAAATTATAAGAAGCCCCTCCTAGTCAAAACATTGAAAAAGAAGATCAAAGTTGAACAACTCACATGTTTTTACCTTAAAACTTACCACAAAACTACACTAATCTAAGCAGTATGGTAAAGGCATAAGGCTAGACATGTAAACCAATAGATTTAAGAGTCCAAAAATAAATTTATACATCTATGGTCAACTGATTTTCAGCAACAGTACCGAGACCATTGAGAGGAGAGAAAAACAGTCTTTTCAACTAGTGGTGTAGGACAACTGGATATTTACATGAAAAAGAATGAAGTTGAAACTTTACCTCACATTATACACAAAAATTAATTCCAAATACATTAAGGGCCTAAATGTAAGAGCTAGAACCATAAAACTCTTAGAAGAAACAACAAGGGTAAATTTTTATGACATTAGATTTGACAATAAATTCCTTGATAAGACACCAAAAGCACAAACAACAGAAGAAAAAATAAATCAGACTGTCAAAATTGAAAATATTTAATAACATTGTTAAAAAAGTGAAAAGACAATCTATACAATGGAAAAAATATTTGCAAATCATACTTCTGATAAGAGTTTAGTATCTAGAATATATGAAGAATACTTAGAATTAAATATTAGAGAGATAGCTGGAAAATCTCAAAATACTTGGAGATTAATCAAAATACTTCAAATAACAGATTAATCAAATAAAAATCTCAGGAGAAATTTTAAAATATTTTGAACTAAATGAAAATGAAAATGGAAATTATCAAAATGTGTGAAATACAACAAAAGCAGTGCTTAGAAGGAAATGTATAACATTGAATGCATGAATTAGAAAAGATTTCAATTCATAAATCTAAGATTTCACTTTAGAAAACTTAAAGAAAATAAAATCCAAAGTAAGCATAAGAAAAGTAAATTTAAAGCCGAAATCAATGAAATTGAGAGTATGAAATTAACAAAGAAAATCAGTGAAAGCAAAGGTTGGTTATTTGAAAAGATCAATACATTTGATGAACATCTTTCCAGGCTAACTAAGAAAAGAAGAGAAAAAACACAAATTTCTTATATCTGAAATGAAAGAGGGACCATCGCTACAGATTCCCCTAGATAGTAAAAAACTAATAAAAGAATACTATGGAAAAATTCTATGTCTTAAAGTTTGATAACTTAGATGAAATGGACCTATTCCCTGAAAGACAAAATCTGCAAAACTCATATAAAAAAGAAATAGACACTCTGAATATGTGTATATGTATATTAAAGCAATTGAAGCAATAATTAATAATCTTCCAAAAAGGAAAGCACAAGACACAGATGAGTTAAATTCTAGCAAGCATTTAGGGAATAAATTATACCAGCTCTCTGAAATCTCTTCCACAATATGGCAGCAGAGGGAACACTTTCTAATTCATTCTATGAAGTCAACATTGTGCTAATATGAAAACCAAGCAGACATTACAAGAAAGAAGAAAATTTCATAAAACATAATGTAATATTCATTTTATGAACATAGATGCATAAAAAATCCTCAACAACTGAACAACAAAAAGACAAACAACTCAATTAAAAAATGGCAAAAGGACTTGAATAGACATATCTTCAAAGAAGATAAACAAGTGGCCAATAAGCAATGCAAAGATGTTCACCATCATTAGTCATCAGGGAAATGCAAACTGAAACCATAACATAACACCATTTCATACCCACCAGGATGGCTATCATTTTTTAAATGAAGACAAATATTGGTGAGGATGTGAAGAAAGTGGAACTCTTGTACATTAGTGGTGAGAATGTAAAACATTCAGCTACTATGAAAAACACTTGGCAATACCTGTATATATTAAACATAGAATTACTATAAGACCCAGCAATTGCACTTTTGGTTATGTGCTCAAAAAGAAATGAAAATGTGTACTCAAACAAATAATTGTACGTAAATGTTCATACTAGCACTATTCACGATAGTCAAAAGTAGAAACAATGAAAACAACCCAAACGTCCATTAACGAATGGATTTTTTAAAATCCTGTAATATGATACATATGATATACATATGAGTATTATTCAGCTATAAAAAGGAATGAAGTTCTGATATATGCTATGGCACGGATCAACCTCAAAAGCTAAACAAAAGAGGCCAGACAAAAAGGTCACATCTTTTATGATTCCATTTATACTAAATGACATATCCAGCATAGGTAATTCCACACTGACAGAAAGCAGGTTGGTGATTTCCAGCAGCTGGGAAGAGGAGGGAATATGGAGTAACCGCCCCATGGGTGTGGGGTTTCATTTTGGAGTGATGAAAATGTTTTGGACCTAGATTGAGGTGGTGGTTGCACAACGTGCAAATGTATTAAATATCAGTGAGATATTTACTTTAAAATGATTAATTTTACGTTGTGTGAATTTCACTTTAAAAGAGCAAGGTGGCAGTTGCTGTGATTTACAATGCCACATGAGTTGCAGGGTTTTCAGCTTCATATACCTGTCAGGATGCAGGTGGGGAAAGAAAATGGAAACTCATAACACTACCATCAAACACTGAAACTGACAGCTTGTGGCCAGAATCTGAGAGAAGCTAACTTTAAACACAAGGAGGTTGAGGTTAGACCGAGAAGAAGGATCTGTAGCCCACTGATAACTTACCTCATAAACTAGAGCAGTCCTGCCCCTCTTCAAGAAGGTAATGAAATACTTTGTTGCAAAACAGAATCTCTAACAACTTGCAGCACTTAAAAGAGCAAAACAGAATTTTCAGTTAAGAAAATGACTATTTTAAGTAAATAAGTTGAGAAGCTTTAGAAGATTTTCTTAAAATGCAAAATAAAGTAAAGAATGAAGAACAATGAACTGATGACTAAAATGGAGCACAGAAAACAAGTTTAATGTAAGAATGATAAGAATTCTCCGGGAACAAAACAAATGAACAACAACAAAGAATAAAAGAATACAATTGTAATACAAAAATAAAATCAGAAACAAAATCACCATTCTTTTTGCTGAAAAATAAAACTCTCTCTTAGACACAATTGAATTGATAAAAAGCAAAATTTTGCATGTAAGATTAAATTTAAAATCCCACTTATATCCAGAAATTAAAATAGGTTACTATGAAAGAAACAATAGTAATAATAAAATCCACAGAATCCTCAGATGACTACTCTACAACAACAAATTGAAGTAAACAATAAAGTTTTAGGTACTGAGGTTTGAGGAGAAAATATTTTGACTCAGGATTAAACAGTCAAGTTGTTTATTTATATATTAGAGACCAAAAGATATTTTCAAATATATATAATTAACAAAGCATACAACTCATGAATTCTTCCTAAAATTCATTGAAAGATGAGTTAAGAGTCAAAATAATGAAACGAAGCCAACTTAAAGTCAGTTAAACAAAAAGATTTAAATAATTTAAATGTAAATAACTTACATTTGAATAAAATCAGCTTTATAAACCTGATTCGTAGTAATCATACTTTCAAAATCATGAACATAAAAGTGACTACCTAACATACAAATAGTAATTAATGACAATAATTTGGAGTTAAAGTACTAGATTGTAATAACAAATACAGAGAATGGGATGTTGGTGTATCACATAGTGGTAAAGAGAGAAGGCTTACAGTCAGATTGACTGGATTAAAGTTATTGAGGTAGGAGACGGGACTCAACTTCGGAGGTGGGGCTCAGACACGGAACCAAATCAAGGGCTAGCTAAGACAGGGAGGGGGTGGATGCAGCTTTTTGTAAGACACACCCACCAATGTGCTGTGTCAGTTTACCATTGCCACAGCAACATTCAGAAGTTACCACACCTTCCCATGGCAAAAATCAGATAACTTAGAAGTTATCATGTTCTGGAAATTTCTGCATAATCCACCCATTATGTACGTAACTAAAAGTGGATACAAATATGACTGAGGGACTGCCTCTGAGCTGCTGCTCTGGGCACACTGCTCCACAAGGAGCAGTGCCTTTGCTGCTGCTCTGCACTGCTGGTTCAATAAAAGTTGCTGTGTAATAACACTGGCTTGCCCCTGAGTTCTTTTCTGAGCAAAGCCAAGACCCCTCCCAGGCTAAGCCCCAGTTTTGGGGCTCACCTGCCCTACATCAGCCTCTTTATTAAAATTACTTAACTGCTCTAGGATTTAGTTTCCCAATATATAAAAAGTAGGTAAAACTAGTATTTACTCCATAAAGACTGACTTCACTAGTTGAGTTTTAACTTTCTATTAAACTAATTTGAGAAGGACATGAGGCTTTATTAGTGCATACTGCTTGGTTTCATCCAGATTTGCTCTCTCACTAGGGAGTTACATTTGAAAAGTGTTTGTGAGTCTGAAGTTCTTCAAATATATATATACTGCATTGTTTCATCTAGATTCCCTCTAAAGGTTCTGTGAAAACTTACATTTGAGATGCATCTGACTTTCTATTCATGAATACTGCCTGGATACATATAGATTTTCTCTAACTCCTGGTGAAAATGACATTGAAGAGTATCTGATCTTGTATTTATGGATGCATCTTGACCACCCTCAAATTTTGTTTTACTCCCTGAAAAAACTTATATATGGGAAGTGTCTGAGCACTGACTCACAGTTACTGCTTTTGCTCATTTGGATACCTCTAACCCTCACTGGGCATTACATAGGAGAATCGTGAGTTTGCCTTATATCAATTGTTATACCTAGATTTTAACTCTCTTCAAATAGTTACATTAGAAAAGTATCTGAGTTTTATTTATAGTTGCAGCTTGTTTCTATCTAGATTTGCACAGTCAGATACATCTATTTTTCATCGATTTAAGGGGTACAATTGCAGTTTTGTTATAAAGATATATTAAGTAGTGGTAAAGTCTGGGCTTTTAGTGTAACCATCACCCAAATAGTGTATATCATACCCATTAATTTCTCATCCCTCACCCCCACCACCCTTCCAAGTCTCCAGTGACTATTATTTCTCTCTCTGTCCATGTGCACATATTATTTAGCTCCCACTTACAAGTGAGAACATGTGGTATATGACTTTCTGTTTCTGAATTGTTTCACTTAAGACAATGTCCTCCAGTTCTACTCATGTTGCTGCAAAAATATAAGATTTCATTCTTTTTTATGGGTGAATAATACTCCACTGTATATATACCACATTTCCTTTGTCCAGTCATCTGTGGATGAACTCTTAGGTTGATTTGATATCTTTGCTATTGTGAAAAGTGATAAACATATTGTGATAAATATGTAAGTGCAGGTGTCTTTTTGATACAATGATGTCTTTTCTTTTGGGTCTATACCCACTAGTGGGATTGCTGGATTGAATGGTACTCTCTTTTTGGTGCTTCCAGAAATCCCCATACCGTTTTCCATAGAGGTTGTACTATTCAAACCTGACATTTCTGGTCCTCAGGAAGGTATGTTTCTCAAAGTAAAAGAACAAAACATATTCCATTTAGCAGCTTATTTATAGCTTGATATATACCTTTTAAATATTTAGACTTACAGTAATTGAGGCTCCATTTGTATTCTTGCTCTGAACTCCACAAATATTAGAGTAGATCAAAGAGGTTGGAGGTAGAAGAAAGAGAAGAGAGATAGAAGAAAGTAGAGGAACTTGAATGTTCTTATCTCAGAGAGTGAGGAGTCATAAAATACTCTCCATTATTAAAGGGGGAAATGATGAATTTTCATATTTATATTATTTGTATTAATGGAAGGAATTGCTATTGGAATCCATCTTGCTAATGCTAGTGGATTTGCAAGAGAAAGTTTGAGTAATTGGACATGGTTTAGATCAGCAAAATTCTCACTTGTAATAACAGGAAATTGTTTAAACTGATTTAATCAAGAAATAACAGTATAAAGCATATTTAGAAAAATGAAACGTTTAGATCTAAAAACATAAACATTTAAAAGTTGTCACCTTTTGTGATTAGTATCAGAGCAGTGGGGTCAAATAGAGATCTACAGATTTTTAATATAACCATTTATATTGATTTTTTAAAAATCACGTATACATATCATTACTCTACCTACCAAAATAATCTTTCATGTTTAATTAAGTATTAAAAGTAAAGTATTAAAATAATAGATGAATATATTGAACATTGATCTTATTTCAGAATGGAAAAACTTTCTAAATATGAAATAAAAAATTACAACATGAGAAATATAGATGGGATTTGACCAATAAAAACTGAAAATCTACAAGATTGAAATGCAAATGATATATCAAAACAAAATGATACATAAAGTGTTATTCTTTTCTTCCAACTTATATTTTAGGTTCGTGGGTATGTGTGCAGGTTTGTCACATGGGTAAATTATGTGTCACATGGGTTTGGTGTACAGATTATTTGGTCATGCAGGTAATGAGCACAGTACCCAATAGGTAGTTTTTCCATCCTCACCCTCCTTCTGCCCTCCAACCTCAAGTAGGCGTCCGTTGTGTTTCTTGTTCCATTCTCATAAAGTGTTACTCTAAACATAGAAAGGGATTAGAAAATTTAATGAAATGACAAATCTCATTAAACAAGTAAGTAAGGAACATGAATAATAAACAGTTATTATTACACACACACAGGAAAACTTAGTAAACCAAGCAGTGGAAATTAAAACTGCAACCTGATTCTATTTTCTCAAATCAAGTTACCTAGAATTATATATTAAAAGTTAATCTTGGAAGTGTTAATATAACTTTTTCACAATAAAAATTATCAGCATGTATTAAGAATTTTAAAACCATTCACCTTTTAATATAGTAACTTTGTTTTTAGGAACTCGTCTTAAGAAAGATTCTTGTTGCAGACACAGATACATATTTGTAAGGATATTTTTACCATATAATTAAAACCATTCACCTTTTAATCCCATAACTTTGTTTTAGGAGTTTGTCAAGAAAGATTATTATTACAAACATAGATACACATTCATAAGGATATTTTTATCATATAATTTATTATAGTGTAAAAGTTTCGGCCAGGCACAATGACACACGCCCGTAATCCTAACACTTTGGGAGGCCGTGGCAGGTGGATTGCCTGAGCTCAGGAGTTGGAGACCAGCCTGGGCAACATGGTGAAATCCTGTCTCTACTAGAAAAAAAAAAAAAAAAATTCACCAGGCGTAGCAACGGGTGCATCTGTAGTCCCAGCTATTCCAGAGGCTGAGGCAGGAGAATGGCTTGAACCCAGGAGGCGGAAGTTACAGTGAGCAGAGATCATGCCATTGCATACCACTCTGGGCGACAAAGCAAATTCCGTCTCCAAAAAAAAAAAAAAAAAGGCATGGGGGCTCACACCTGTAATCCCAGCACTGGCCAACATGGTGAAACCGAGTCTCTCTAAAAATACAAAAATTAGTTGGGCATGGTGGCTGGTGCCTGTAATCCCAGCTACTTGGGAGGCTGAGATAGGTGAATCACTTGAACCTGAGAGGTGGAGGTTGCAGTGAGTAGAGATCCAACCACTGCACTGCAGCCTGGGCAACACAGTGAGACTCTATCTCACAAAACAAAACAAACAAACAAAAACAGAAATTATCAATTCAAAATTGTCAACGAAAAGAGTCAAACTCTGTGAGAAGAGATTTATTCTGAGACAAATGAGTGACCATGGCCTGTGACACAGCCCTCAGGAGGTCCTGAGAACATGTGCCGAAGGTGGTTGGGGTGCAGCTTGGTTTTATACACTTTAGGGAGACACGAGACTTCAATCAAATACAAATATATTTAAGAAATACATTGGTTTGATCCAGAAAGGCAGGAAAACTCAAAACTCAAGGGAGTTGGGGCGGGGGTTGCTTCTAGCTTATAGGTACATTTAAAAATTTTCTGATTGACAATTGGTTGAGTTTCTCTAAAGACCTGGGATCAATAGAAAGGAGTGTCTGGGTTAAGGTAAGAGGTTGTGGAGACCACAGTTCTGATTTGCAGATGAAGCCTCAGGTAGCAGACTTCAAAGAGAATTGGTTGTTACATGTTTCTTATCAGACTTGAAGTCTCTGTTGATGTTAATGCCAGAGAGGTATAATGAAGCATGTCTGACTCCCACTTCCCGTCATGGCCTGAAAGTCTCTCAGGTTAAACTTAGAAGAGCCCTGGCTGAGGAGGAAGTCCATTCAGATGGCTGGGGGTCCTTAGAATTTTATTTTGGTTTAGAAATTTTAAACAGTAGTGGAGTAAGTAATGAGACCTATAATAGAATATTTTATGAAACATGATGAAATGTTAAACAGCCCTTAAAGATCATGTTCTCAATAAAAGCTTAAGTTTAAAAATATAGTAAGGCATAGACTAGCATAAAAAATAGACTGGGTGTGGTGACTCATGCCTGTGATTCCCAGCACTTTGGGAGGCTGAGGCAGGCATATTGCCTGAGGTCAGTAGTTCCAGACCAGCCTGGACGATATGGTGAAACCCCGTCTCTACTACAAATACAAAAATTAGCCGGGCGTGGTGTCACAAGCCTGTAATCCCGGCTACTAAGGAGGCTGAGGCAGGAAAATCACTTGAATCCGGGAGACGAGGTTGCAGCGAGCCAAGATCACACCACTGCACTCCAGCCTGTGTGACAGAAGAAGACCCTGTATCAAAAAAAAAAAGCATAAAAATAGCACCAACAAAAAGTACAAAGTCAGTTTAGTTTTCCAGATAATATTATCACAAATTCTTATATTCTTTACTTTTTTCTGCATTTTCCAAAATAAGCATATATCAATTTAAGGAACAGAACCACAAAGCACATAAGAAAAAGGAGAGAGAAGCATGTTTTGGGATTAACCACCTACTATTTACCGGAGTTAATTTAAGCATGAATATGTTCCCAAAATTATAATAAAATACACATTATATACACAAAAAAATTGTGATTCTGGTGTTAACTATTTACTTCCTTAAAACATTAACAAAGCACTAAGCTAAAGAGGCCCCAGGGAGTATCAGAATTCCAGTCTGGTTCCAGGTCCCTCTCCTCTTATGCATCAATTCTCTTTCTGATTACAACCCACCCAGTGCACAAAGAATCCTGAACTGATCTCTTCTTTAAATCAGAGCTGTACAACCAATTAAGAAAGCTTCAGACTGCTACTGCACAAACCCTCCATTCTCAAAATAAATACTGCATTCCTCAACCATAAATATATATGGGAAGAAAAGTATCCTTTAATAGCCAGCAGCAGAATTTTTCCCAGGGATAGATTGTGTTACTGAGGAATATACTTTAGTGGATGTATTGAATTATGAAAACAATTCACTGGTCATTTATTAATTTATTCCACAAATAGTCATTGAACCATACCCTGTGCTGGGGATTGAGAAAGGCTCTGTGATAAAGCAGCAAACAAAAACAATAGAACCCTGGTTTCAGTGAAGTTCACAGTCTACTTGAGAGGTAAACATTCAACAAAGAAACAGGCAGTGATTCCCTATGGTGGGTAAGCACATTAAATCCCTGGATGGCTTCATCTGAATATGGTTGCAGGCAGAGTTTAGAAGGATTGTTCCATGTAATGAACAGGACTCTTTGGAGCCAAAAGCAACCATATTCACACAGCAACAAGGGACACACAGATAAGGAGGTCTTGGAGGCCAACCACAGTGTTTATGATGTCAGTATAGTGGGCAGCAGAGCCTAGAAGAAGACACACCACTCAAAGCTTCTCAGAGACAAATGTCTGCAGGACTGTTAATAACAGGGAAGTCTAGTGTTCAAGTTTCCATTGCTCAATGTGATTTTGTCTGCTGTAACCTTTACTATTGCCCCTCCTTTGGTAAAGTCACTTCATATACAGCCTGGAAGTGGTGGCACTGGGGAAATAAAAGTATTTGGATTTTGTCCAGTGAGGCAACATTGATGCAGGACTTTTCTCAGCCCCTTCATTGGATTCGCAACAGGGTGCCCCGTTTACTCAGCCCACTGCACTTAACCCCTTGCAGGAGGAAGCATTTAAGTGAGTGAGTGCAAGATCCAGCCAGCTGCTCCAGGCACCAGTGGGAACAAGCTCCATGCAGGGCCCACAGCTGCACCCAGGTGGGGGTGCCTGTGACTCCAAAGCCCCAGAGGGAGTGTTGCAGTGCTCTCCTAGCTCCGCCGTCTGCAAATGGCAGTGTGTTAACAGCTTAATTGGCCCCTTGCCTCATTGCATGGGGGGTGCTTCCCTCTGCCAGGGGAGAACAAAAGGCCAACGTGACAGCCTTTTGAATACCCATCCTCAGTGAGTCCCAAGCTCTTTTCAAGTGTCCAAGAAGAATGAAGTCATGCAGACACCTGAAGGATGGTTAAAGCAGATAATTTTATTGAACAATGGAAATGGCTTTCAGCAAAGAGGGGAGCTGGAAAGGGGATGGGAAGGGCAGATTGTCTTCCCCAAAGTCAGGTCATTTTTCCCTGAAGTCTGACTGTCTCTTCCCTGAAGTCAAGCCATCCCTCTTCCCCAAAGTCAGGCCATCTCTTCTGTCTATCTACTGAGTCTAGGGTCTTCGTAGGCACAGGATAGGGGCAGGGTGGACTGTAGGTAGTTTTGGAAAAGGCAACATTCGATTGTTAAAAGGACATTATTCAGAAAGAACCAATTAGGAGACAGTAGGCAAACAAAAATAGAAGTTCTCACTTTGGGCTATGGGTTTCAGTCTACTTTTGTTTGAAGGTGGAGTTTCACTGGAGACCCACCCCTGTCTGTCTAGAATTTCTCTGCCTCCTGCCTCTATCAACATGATGTGGGAAAAGGAGAATAGAGGCCAGAACTCAGGGCCAGTTGTGAGAGAGGAGGTAGAGTAACCCTGAATACCTTGAGATGTTGAAAGAGACATAAATGGTGTGTGGGAGCCCAGGGTGAGTGAGTTTTATTTAAGAATGAAGAGTGGGATTAACTTGGTAGCTGAAAGACTTGGTTTTGCCCAGTAGCTGGTATCTGGGTTATCTGCCCAGATATAGTTTTTTTAAAATTAAATTATGTTGACTCATTCTGGAGATATATGTTTTAAGAACAAGACTACAAAACCCATGAAGCTATCGCTTGGGTTAAGAAATAGAACATTATGAGTACCTTAGAAGCCCCCAGTGTGCCAGTGGTATCCCTTTTCCCAACAATACATAAGCACTATTTTGACTTGTGCATTAATCATTTCTTCACTTTTCTGTGTTGTATCTTTAAATAACATATCATCCAAGTGTGAAAACTGAGTAGCAGCCTCTGGCCAGCTATTTAAGGGCACATGGTCCCCAGCAGCTAAAGGCTCCTAGGAAGAGCTAAGATGAACAGTTTCCATTCAGTGAATGACTGTTCTTCTCCTAAGTATTCACTGGAATGCCTCTTGGAACAGACTCGTCCAGGTATGGTCTTGGACCGAGTACTTGATCATGGAGCACTTGCCTTATCCAGAGTTCCCAGCAAGGCTATCACATGCACCCAGAGCTGGACTTCAGCAGAAATATGATGGGAGGGGTGCCTGCAGCTAGTCTGAACACAACCTGTTTTAGTTCTTGTATTAGTCTGCTTTCACACCACTATAAAGAACTACCCAAGACTGGGTAGTTTATAAAGGAAAGAGGTTTAATTAACTCGCGGTTCAGCATGGCTGGGGAGGCCTCAGGAAACTTATAATCATGATGGAAGGGAAAGAGGAAGCAAGGCAACTTCTTCACAAGATGGCAGGAAGGAGAAGTGCTGAGTAAAGGGGGAAGAGCCACTTATAAAACCATTAGATGTCATAGGAATTCACTCACTATCATGAGAACAGCATGGGGGAAATTGCCCCCATGATCTAATCACCTCCACCTGGTCTCTCTTGAAACATGGGGATTATGGAGATTATAGGGATTACAATTCAAGATGATATTTGTGTGGAGATACAAAACCTAACCCTAGCGAGTCGGAAGATTATGTCTAAGCAGAACATTTCTGTCATGGTAGAAGAAGCATTCTTAGATGATTCTCAGGATCTGGAGGTGAGAATAGGAATCCCATCAGCACACAGTGGAGGCCAATTTCAGGCCTGGCTCTGGGCTACTCACCTGTGCACTCTGTCCTGGAAACAAGAGTGACATCTTTCTCTGGCTGAGAGAAGTGCAACAGTCGGAAATGCAGGAGCCACAGCTCTTCTGACTGTAAATGCACTGAAAGGACATTCCACAAAACTGTCCAAGTGGGGCCAGTCTTTAATCCAGGTTGAGGTCCTAGGAACTGAGGCTGAGACTGGGCTACTGTTCACTGTGGATGTGAGGCTGAGGAAGCCACAAGAGAGAACAGGGATCTGGGAAGGAAAAAGGCTGCCTGAAAGGACGCGACCCCACAGGAGACCTCAAGGCAGGGTGGCACAGGGTAGGGTTCCACAGCAGTTAACGAAACAGGTGTGGCCACATGGACATGGAAGCATGTGATTTACTACTTAGACTGACTGAGCAGAGTCCACAGAAGGGAATGTCCAGGCACCTTTAAACAAAACTGGAGGCCCCTCCCTGTTTTCCTTCCCATCCAAGATGGCCGGTGTGGTCTTATTACTCATCTTGTTTCCTAGGCCCGTATGTAGTTCTCTCCAATATGTCATGATAGTAAACAGGCTATGTGTTGCCTTTCCAGGATATTTTGTGTCAGTAGTTGGAGTTAAGCTGACTTATCTGCTTCACTTGTTCTGCTTCAAAGCAGAGGTCTCTTCATTTGATTCTGTTTTATGTGTCTACTTGTTTCTAAAATACTGTGAAATGTGAGACCTATATTTTTGTATTACTTTTTCTCTATATACAATGCAATTCTTGAAATATTTGGATTATTAACAAATTTTAAATTGTTTTCTAATAACTGTATTTGTGCTTGCTTCCCCCAATTTTTCTGCTTTCTCTGGTTTTAATTGGGCATTTTATATAATTCCATTTTATACCCTCTCAGTGTGTGAATTATAATTCTATTTTTTATTTTACAGTGATTGCCATAGGTTTTCCTATATTCATCTATATCTAATCTAAGTTTACCTTCAGATCACACTATACAGCTTCATATGTAGTGCAAGTACCAGAATATTTCTAATTTCTCCCTCCCACAAGTTATCACATTACTGCCATTCATTGGTCACTGCCAAGGGCTGGAGGGAGGGGTGACAGCTAATGGATATGGGGAATCTAAATATTTTGTAATTATTAATAGATAAATGGTAATTTGTTAATAATCCAAATATTTCAAAAATCACATTGCATATAGAGAAAAAGTGATTTAAAAATACAGGTCTCACATTTCACAGTATGTTAGAAACAAGTCAATAACCTGGTTTCATGTGAATACACAAAAAACCTCTGAATCACACATTTTAAATGGTTAAATTTTGTTATGAATTATATATCAATAAAGCTATTAACAAAATCTGACATATTGTATGATCCTGTGTATATAATATTTTGAAACGACATTATAGAAATGGAACACAAATGAGTGGTTCCCAGGTGTTATGAATGGGGGAGGGAAAGGGGACACAGGTGGGTGTGGTTATAAAAGGGCCACAAGGTGATCCTCGTGGTGCCAGAGATGTCCAGGAGTTCCTGTGACAGTGGATACACGTGATTACAAATGTAATAAAATTAGATACAACTAAGTACACCCACAAATGAGCACAAGGAAGACTGGAGACATTTGAATAAAATCAGTGTGTTGTATCAATGTCAATAACCTGGTTGTGACAGTATACTATAATTTTGCAAGTGGTCACCATTGGGGAAAACTGTGTGGGGGGTACATGGGGTCTTTCTGTTATTTCTAACAACTGAGTGTGAATTTACAATTATCTTAAAATAAAATTTTAATTTAAAAAAGATATAAATCAACCAAGATGTCCTAGGTGAATAGATAAATATGCTGTGGTACATCTATATGACGGGCTACTATTCAGGACTAAAAAGAAATGAGCTACCAGGCGACAAAAGACATGGAGGAAGTGTAAAGGATATTATGAAGTAAAAGTAGTCAATCTGAAAAGGCTCCATACACTATGATTCCGACCACCTGACATTCTGGAAAAGGCAAAACCATAGAGACATTAAAAAGATCAGGTATTGCCAGGGCTGGGCAGAGAAAGGAATGACTAGGTAGAGCATATGGGATTTTAGGGAAATGAAACTATCCTGGTATATTCATACTATGATGGTAGATACATCACATTCTATGTTATTAAAACCCATAGAATGTACACCAGTGAAGTCCAATGGACTCTGGATGACAATGGTGCATCAACATTGGTTCACCAATTGTCATGAGTGAGCCCTCTGGAAGAGAATGCTGATGGTGAGGGAGGCTGGAGGGTTGCAGTGGGTATGTGTGTGGGAACTCTCTGTACTTGCCACTCAACTTTGCTGTGAACCGAAAACTACTCTAAAAAATAAAATCTATTAATTTTTTTAAATATAGAGTGAAAAGCAGCCCACCCAGATTTTTTTCCTTTGTTTATTTCTCCTTTCTTTCTTTCTTTCTTTCTTTCTTCCTTTCTTTCTTTCTTTTTCTTTCTCTCTCTCTCTCTTTCTTTCTTTCTTTCTTTGCTTTCTCTCTCTCTTTCTTTCTTTCTTTCTTTTTCTCTTTCTTTCTTTCTTTCTTTCTTTTTCTCTCTCTCTCTCTCTCTCTTCTCTCTCTCTTTCTTTCATGAACACTACCACAGTGAAAGCTACCTTACTAATGCTTGAGTCAACATACTGAATTGATTAATGCTTCCCATTCTCTGTTCAAATATATTGAACAATGTATATGGCAATGCAGAAAACTTGGGACTAGAAAACCATTCGTTAGCATGTGTACAAATTTCTGCACCTTCCTGAACTGTTTGCCTCATTTATATGTTATTATGTGATAGTCAAATATTATTAAATTGATATACCAGTATGAAAAGAGAACTGTTGAATATAATGAAATTAAGCTGGATATTTTGGAAGAACTCTATACAGCCAAGTTTTTAAGAAATTCTTCTCCAATTGGGAATGAGAGAAACAACAGCAAAGTAGTTTATTTCAAAAATTTCAGCAAAATTCCGTACCCACATTGCTTTGCAAGAGTCCTGCTTTAAATAACTACACATTATTATAGGTATGGTTTATGCAAGAAAGATGATGCAGCACAACTGGTCTCATTCGCCTGTTTGAAGTTGAAAGAAAATGGTTACAGTTAACATGTTAAACTTTATAATTTCAGAATTGCCTCTGTATTCTGATGAGCCAGCCCTAGTCATGATAACTGTGAGAATTTATGCCTGATATTTTCTAAATGGTTCAGATACATGGAGGACTAATTGTGCTGAAATGCAGATGTGCCGTACCCACAGATGATGCCTAGAACTCTGTCAACCTGTGTTGAACCCTTCTGAGGAGAATCTGAAGAATGTCATCTGAACCATGGATAATTCACAGTCTATGAACTCCAGACCATTTTCAGTGTAGGGCCCTTGATAGAAGACAGGGCATCAGGCCTCAAAAACATCTATGAGTTAGGTCCTGTGGGGTTTGCCACTGTCTCCAGCACACAATTGAAAGATGAGATGATATGTGTCTATGTACACACAGAAGGGGCAGTCATGGAGAGGACAAGAAAGGCTTATTTCATGGCTTTGTAACACTATTGAAGTTTTTTTTTTTTTTAACAAAATCTATCTACAGGTTTCAGAGCCATGGAAACATGATCCGTGGTTCTTTTCAATGTTCCTTTCATTGTGCTTTCCAAGGACTACTGACATTTCATCCAAAACAGCAGGGTATGTTTTTAATGAGCTGGTAGAAAACATCACTCATATCCAAATATAGGGCCGGTGGTATATTTGTCTTGCAACTTGGCCTTGCAGTTGGAGTTGAAAACTGCTGCTGTCAAAGGAAATGTTTGGGTGACTCAGCCAAGAAAGCAGTTTATTGGTTTTGGCAGCAGACAACAGGTGAGTATTTCATGGAGGAGAGAGGTTTTAATAGTTGTTTATACAATCTGCCCAGCCATGGCCAAGGTTGTTTAGATTGGTAAATTGAACAATATTTCATTCCTCATGAGCCTGCTGACTTCTGTTGATGGGTTGATGATGCCACTATTCGCTTTACACGATTGGGGTAAAGTTCTCACTTCACCAGTATAGTCTCCAGTTCCCTGGAGGAGCAACATCTAGAGTTTGGGGCATCTGTGCTAGACAAGCTCCTTTAGTCCTCTGCCAATTTGGCTGAAGCCTACAGAAAATTCCTGCTGCACCTTTTTAATGGTCGTGGAAGTCTACATGGCTCCAGTGACTCTGGTTAGAGTGCATTTTATCACAAGAGCTTGCCTGTGTGTGTGAATAGATTACAGCATGTCGGATACCCACTTTCCCAGGGAGGCTGGACGCACTGGATATGCATGGTAAGGACGCCCTGGTCTACGGTGCTGGGAAGGTCAGATACATCGGTGTGACATGTCAGAAGCCATAGCATGTACAATTATAATATGCAAAACACGCTCACACACACACAGACACAGAAACGAGTCAATGGGTCTGAGAAGCCATGAGGTATATTTTAAAAGGCATTTCCTTAAAATACAGACTGTCAGGATTCTACTATCAATATTTACTACCTTTGTGACTTTGAGTAGCTCCCCATGTAGGAAGGAACCTCAGTTTCCAGCGTATGTTAGGCGGTTTGGAGAGTTGGCTTTTAAGTCATCATCCAGACTTGACATTCTATAATGAAAAGAAAAACTCTGAAGCAAAGTGCTTTGATCATAGGACTAAGAAAAATAAGATTCAGATGGAGAAGGTTTTAGTGAAATATTAGAGGACAACAGGCATTTGTGTTCTACAGAATGAGCATAAGCTGAGGGGCAGGAACCAGCCCCACTTTTACTGGCCATATGGCCAAGTGCAGGTCTGGGTCAATGAAACCAGAACCACAACGCCTGCCTCACCTGGACACAAGGGACTGGTGGAGCTCATGAGTGAAGACACACTCTGTAGAGGAGTAAACACTGTGCATATATGAGAGGAATGTATCTGCATATTTGCAGCACCAAAATGGTTTACCCAATTCAGTCCATGGTGATTCATGTACCCTTTACCATCTTTTTAAAAATTATTATTATCCTTTAAGTTCTGGGATTTATGTGCAGAACATTCAGATTTGTTACATGGGTATGCATGTGCCATGGTGGTTTGCCATACCCATCAACCCGTCATCTAGGTTTTAAGCCCCACATGCATTAGGTATTTGCCCTATTGCTCTCCCTCCCCTTGCCCCCCACCCCCGACAGGTCTTGGTCTGTAATGTTCCCCTCCCTGTGTCCATGTGTTCTCATTGTTCAACTCCCACTTGTGAGTGAGAACATGTGGTGTTTGGTTTTCTGTTCCTGTGTTAGTTTGCTAAGAATAATAGTTTTCAACTTCATCTATGTCCCTGCAAAGGACATGAACTCACTCTTCTTTATGGCTGCATAGTATTCCATGGTGTATAGGTACCAAATTTACAAGAAAAAACAAACAACCCTGTCAAAAAGTGGGCAAAGGATATGAACAGACACTTCTCAAAAGAAGACATTTATGCAGCCAATAAGCATATGAAAAAAAGCTCATCGTCACTGGTCATTAGAGAAATGCAAATCAAAACCACAATGAGATACCATCTCAGGCCAGTTAGTATGGCGATCATTAAAAAGTCAGGAAACAACAGATGCTGGAGAGGATGTGGAGAAATAGGAACCCTTTTACACTGTTGGTGGGAGTGTAAATTAGTTCAACCATTGTGGAAGACAGTGTGGCAATTCCTCAAGGATCTAGAACAGAAATACTATTTGACCCAGCAATCCTATTACTGAGTATATACCCAAAGAATTATAAATCATTCTACTATGAAGACACATGCACATGTATGTTTATTGCAGCACTATTTACAATAGCGAAGACTTGGAACCAACCCAAATGCCCATCAGTGATACGCTGGATAAAGAAAATGTGCCACTTTTTCTTTTTATTTCTTTAAAACAGAGTCTCACTCTATCGCCCAGGCCGGAGGGCAGTGGCACAATCTCGGCTCACTGCAACCTCCGCCTCCTGGGTTCAAGCAATTCTCCCACCTCAGTCCTCCTGAGTAGCTGGGATTACAGGTACACACCATCACCAAGCCTGGCTAATTTTTCTAGTTTTAGTAGAAACAGGGTTTCACCATTGTTGTCCAGCCTGGTCTCAAATTCCTGACCTCAGGTGATCCGCCTGCCGTGGCCTCCCACACTACTGGGATTACAGGTGTGAGTCTCCACGCCTGGCTCTGTTACCATCTTTACTGGGAGTCATTATATAGAATACTGGCACTTCTAATAATAATAATCTAATTATCTTCTAGGAACGATTTTCTAATAATAATTATCTTCCTGTAATACTGGTACTTCTAATCGCTCCATTTATTGTTGCCTGACATGTGCTAAGCACCTGCCAAGCATTAAAATTCATTATTCCATTTACTCCTCACAGGCCGACAAAGAATGTATCATCTACCACACTTTGCATTTGAGGAAATGAAGACTTAGGAAGGCTAAGACACTTGTGTAAGGTTTTTCCCTAACTGAACTCAGCAGCTTAAGTCCCACATGGGTCTTTACAAAGCTCATGAAGCTGAACATATTCTCTGTATTGAAAAGAGTGACTCTGGAGCAAGAAAAGCATTCATACTCCTGGATTAGACTCCTTTTCATCACCTCCCATATCATTTTAATAGTGGATCCCATTTTCTCAGGACCCCACAGTTATTGAAGTTTTGTGAGGAACTGCTTCAAGGCCATCTCTCTCTCACCTCCCCTTCTCCTCCATCCCCCCAACTCTTCTCATCCTCCCTCACCTCCCATCTCTTCCCATCCCCCCTCACCTCCCCACCACTCCCCATCTCTCCTCTCACCTCCCATCTCCCCCTTGGCCCCCGTCCCCTGAGACACCTCTGGCAATGCTGCATGGGTTGTGGACAGGTGGTGCAGGACAGGGGAGCCCTGAATTAGTTTGACTCTCATTTGCTCTCCACAGCAACCCTGTGACATGAGCAGGGCACAATTTTTAATCCTATTTTTAGAGATGGAAAATTGGAATTCATAGAGTTTTCTTTTGATATCTCCTTTCTCCCTCCTGAATGGAGTCAGCTGCTGCCAATTTTTGTTCTGTGGGAAACAGCTTTGTCTTGCGGTTGTGGAAGAGTAAGTCATCCAATGGCCCCCGCTGACTCACCCACTGCACCCACTGCAGTCACTCCAGGGACCCTTTAGAGGGGGAAGTACAATTTTGGAATGAGCCAGATCAATTTAGCGATTTCCATTATTCATTTTCAGTTTAGCTTAGTCATTCCCATTATTCATTTTCAAAACATCCTAGAGCTCTGTACTTCTCCTGAACTTACAGTGTAAATTTCAGCTCTGAAGACAGTTGTCCAAGTGGTCAAGATATGAGGAAGTCACTCCTTCTCTGTCCCAAGCACTGGCTTGCCCTAGTCCCCTAGTACCTGCCTACAAAGAGTCATCTGGCTGCCCCCCTGCTCACCTGAGTGACTTGGCTACCTGTGTAGGCATCCCCTGTACACACTCTACGACACTGCCATGTGCCATACATACACACATATACATGTGTTCAGAAGACTACTTGACCATGAGATGAACAATATTTTCAATCATAATGATGTTTTATGTATATGTGCATGCATGTGTGTGTGTGTAGGGTGTGTGTGTGTGTACACGTGTGTGTATGTGTGTGTACGTGTATATGTGTGTGTGTGTGTGTGTGTATGTATTACAACCATGGCACCCTTGCATACATCCACATAGGTCACACACACAGGTAAGGTTTGAACTGCTGAACTAAGTCTTGGCAGAACACCTTGTTATCTCCCCATCTCCCCTGTCTCTCTTCTCACTTCCCCATCTCTCCCATCCTCCTCTCACCTCCCCATCTTTCCCATCCCCCTCACCTCCCCATCTCTCCCATCCCCCCTCACCTCCCCATTTCTCCATCTCCCCTCACCTCCTCATCTCCCCCATACCCCTCACTCCCCATCTCCTCATCCCTCATCCCCATCTCCTCATCCCCCCATCCCATCTCTCTCATCCCCTTCTCACCTCCTCATCTCCCCCATTCCCTCTCACCTCCTATCTCTCCTATCCCCTCTAACTCCATCTTTCCCCTGTTTCTCCTCTCACCCTCATCTCTCCCATCCCCCCTCAACTCCCATCTCTCCCATCCCCCCAACTCCATCTCTCCCATGTCCTCTAACCTCCATCTTTCCCATTTCTCCTCTCACCCCCCATCTCTCCCATCCCCCTCTCACCTCCTTTTCATCCTGTCTCTCCTCTCACCTCCCTATCTTCCCTGGAGGCTGTTATGAGACTGTTTCTTGTCTTCTCCCTAGTTCTGATGAAGAGAGAGCCTGCAAGCCCTCAGCTGTAGTCTGGGCCTGGCTCCTCAGCCAAGGTGTCTGGTCATTCAGGCTGCTCATCTGATCACTTCTGTCTCAGTGTCTCCCGGGTTAGGCACAAGGAACTGGCACCTTTGGCTGCTCTTCCTTCTGCTGTTCATGCGAGTAATGAGCAGTTTTTACCTGAAAATAATTCCTTGTCCTTAGGGGTTAAATCTGCCAGGCCTTGGTCCTGGCCTTTGCCTGGTGCTTGTCAATGTGTATGTGCATGTGTGTATGTGTGTGTGTGCATATGTATACATATGTGTGCGTGTGCATGTGTGTGTGTGCATATGTATATATGTGTGTATGTGCGTGTGTGTTTTAAACAAAAAAGAGGCAGTCTCACACCCCATCCTGTACCCCTGTCCAGTCCTTTTTCTTAAGGCTGTCATCTTTAGCCTTTTCTGTGCTTAGTGTATCTCTTCATAAACCTAAGAACATGAAAATAGTTCCATGCCTAGTTCCCCGTCTCCAAGCCAGTGCCTACGAGGTGTGTGAGGACTCAGCTCCCCAAACACAGCACTCCTGACCCTCCCGGCGCAAGACTTTTCCAAAAGGTCACAGCTTATTTATCAGCCATTTACGTAGTGCTCACGATTGTAGGCCCTATCTGAGAACTTTACAAATGTTAACTCATCTCATCTTCATAACAACCTCGAGGTAGACGCTATTGCTAATTATCCTTTATAGATGAGGAGGAAAAATGACAGAGAGCTTAACTAAGTTGCTCAAGGCAATGAAGCAAGTAGGTGCCAGGGCTGGGATTTGAACCCAGGCTGGCTGGCACCAGAGTATGGGCTTGGAACCACTCACCTACAGAGGATATCTTCCTTGTTCTATGGTTTTATTCATTAATTTAAATGACATATGGTTACCTCCACTGCTTGTATTTTCATTAAGGTTTTCCTAATGAAAGATGAAAATATTTCTCTCTCTCATTTCTACCTTTTGCCTTTTGTCAGTTTTACTTTTTGTTGAGGTTTTAACAATTTCAGTCTGTTTTGCAATCATAATTATGTCTTCCATACTTTCTCTATGGTTGGATTCAAACTTTTAAAAGTAATAATATTAACATTGTTATGACTGAAAATATTGCACATTTCATGGTAAAGTAGTCTGCCAGAATTATATCTTTGTATGAGTGCATGATATAATCCCCGGATGACAAATGTTCATAATGTTCAGATAAAATACATTGTTTTCTCATTCTGTATCAGTTGCTTAAAATAAGGCATATTTGACTTCGCTTTTGTTTGGGCCACTGTTTTCAGCACTTTCTTGGAGTTTTAATTGCCTTTCTTGTTGCTATTGTCAAAAATATAATACTGTGCCTTCAACACATCCTCAAGGTCCTCCCAAGCCTCAATATAACACTAATGGCATGAAATGTTCTGTCTTTCCCCACAAGATTTCCTTCCTGGAGTCTTCTGATTTGCTGCTACAATCTCAAAGATTGTTCTCTTGATAAGCTGCGGAGCTGTCATCCTCAGACTTACTTACAGCCTCTCTGGGTTTGGCTTCCTGTCTTCAGGATCTCGTTTCTTTTGATGTTTCTGGCTACTTACTTTCCTGGAGTATCCTCAAGTGGCGCTGGCTGCCAAGGGTGTCTTCAGTCCTTTCGGTATGGAGCTGCGGTTCAGATGCCTCCTCTGGATCCCCAGTTGCTCTGCACAATTGACAGTATTTACTTTTTTCCTCCAATGAATTGCTCTTTCACCTTTGTCAGAAGTCAGCTGGGCATATTTGTGTGAGTCTATTTCTGAATTCTCTCTTCTGTTCTATTTGTCTGTTTCAGAGTGTGTCCTCATTCCCAGTCTCCATTAGTCCTTCCTCGGAGTTGTGATTCCAATTTCACTGACATAGACACCAAGGCTGAAAGGGCTTCAGCGATGTGCAAGTCACCACGCGGCCAGTCTTGACACGCGGCAAGTCAACAGGGCATATTTTGTTCCTCATTCCCATGCTCATCCCATGTTCATTCTGCAGCATACAAATGCCAGCTGTCCTCTGATATTTCAATAACTCTTTCTTTAATAATGAACACACAATGTTAACAGATAGTACAGAAGATACAAGGAAACAGGATAACATCCCACAGTCAACTTTGAATCCTGAACTATGCATAATTGCAGATAGCATTTGCTACAGAGTTTGAACAGCAGCAGACACAAAATTCTCAGTTTAATTGCTAGTTGTGCATAAACCCAAAGCACATTCTGATATTTTGACCAGTTTGGAGATGTCAGCATGCTCATTTTAATGAGACTGGCATCTAGAATTCTGTTGCTATAAGCGGGCGATAAGTGGCAAGGAGGGACAAGACAAAGTGCTCAGCCCAACATCCTTTCCCAACTTCCATGGAGAAGTCCTAGAAACCAAGGAAGCTGCTCCAGCAAGCATGGGGGTGCCATGTGAATCAGCTCTTTCAGCAGTGAGCAATGCTGACGACGCAGGCAGCGGGAAGGAAGAGCTCTTCTGGCTGAGGTTTATTTTCTGCTTATCTCCGTTGGTAAAGTCTAAAAACAAAACACAGGCTAGTCTCACTGTAGGGAAGAAGAGAGAACACATGAGAGTATTTTCCTTTTAATCACTCAATTCCAGTGGCAGTTGGCGCAAATTATACTTTTCCTTTGATTAATGTTATTTTCCATTTGGATGGATTGGCTTAATTTTGTCCTCTTGATTAAAGAGAAGATGTAAAGTTTGGACAATTCCTTAAATAGCTTTGAAATTGTGTTATAAATAGATACAGAATCTAAAACCAAGAAACTTATTGTTAAGAAACCCTCTGTTTTACCTGAATTATAAATGGAAAAGCAAATAGTGACATACAGATTGCTTTAATCTAGACATTAGCCAGTGTTCTCTGGTTTACTTACACTTTTAAGTTTCTCAAAGCAAGACATGTAAAACAAATGTGAAAATTATATATTATGCATTCTAACCATGGAATGTTTTTATATTTGTGCATAATAAAAGCTTTATGTGTGAATTTTTTGCAGTCTGGAAAGTGTTAATATATTAACCATTTGATACTAGTTCAGCTAAAAATGATGTATGTGTTACAATTCAGAAATTTCTGCAAGATTCCTTCTTGAATTACCTGACAGTCCCTAATTCACACCTTGAGGCCAGATGATTCTAAGCTGGGCAGGGTGGTGAATCCATCCCATAGCCAAACCATGAAGCGTGGCTCAGTACCATTAATGAACCCTATACCTCAACTTCTCATGCCACTGTGAAATTTTCTGCAAGTCTAATTTTATGATCAGAGATATATCCCAGATTTTCACTTTTGAAGTAAACTTCCTTATAGATTTACAGAGAACACTGCCAAGAAACTGAGTTCTAATGCATTGTCATCCTTAGGGGCCAGCTTTGCTTTGGGAAATGTCCACTAAAGGATGCTCTTAGAGGAATTCAGACATCTTTAGATCTCTGGATCCTATCCAAGTTGCACATGGGCCCATTTGGCAATGGTCTGCTCCGGCTTTCCCACAGCGCTCTGGAAGGTCTCCAGGAGCTCATTTAGGCTCTACCTCCACACAAGAGTTTGCATCAGAAAGGAATCATGAAAGGGACCAGTCTCAGGCACCAGAGTTGCAGAAGAGAGCTAGAGAAGATGGACAGGAATGAGTGTGTCTGCCCTGGAGCTTGACCCAGCCACCTGGGAAGCACACTGGGGCAGGGAGCCTCAGTTCTTGGCCACAAGGAGAGAGGGGCCAGGCATTCAGCAGGGGCTCCCAGGTGTGGGTATTTAGGGCCCGCTGAACACCCAGCTTCCAGAGCACTCCGTAAACTGATCAGGATTGCCACAGAAAACAAGAAACATAATGTGTGTTCATCTATGTGCACACACACAAAAGAAATTCATAGAAAGAGGTGATTTCTCTCAACAGCCAGTTAGGGAACAGATAGAAGGAAACCTGAATTGTAATTCCCTGACACCAATGTATGGTGCATGACCCTTTGCAAGTCTCTGATATCCTCTGTGCCTCAGTTTCCTCATCTGTGCAGTGAGGGTAGGGATGAGGAAGTACCTTAAGTCTCATCTGGATCTTCCATTTATCTAGATGTAAGAACACTGGGAGGGAGTCACACTTCCGACTGCCATGCCAGTTACAAAGCATTGGTGACTAATAGATCATTGGAAGTAGAAATAAGTGGTAGGGATATGTATCCAACACATATGTGCACTTTCCTTTTAAGGAAGGTAAATTGTGACTCTCAAGCCTTTTCTGCCCCTAGGCTACAAGCCTTCCTTCAGGGAGTATTAGGAACTGCAAAATGTAGGTTAAAAATAAGGAACTCAATAAAGTCAATCATTTGAAAACAAAATTACTGGCCGGGCGCGATGGCTCAAGCCTGTAATCCCAGCACTTTGGGAGGCCGAGACGGGCGGATCACGAGGTCAGGAGATCGAGACCATCCTGGCTAACACAGTGAAACCCCGTCTCTACTAAAAAATACAAAAAACTAGCCAGGCGCGGTGGTGGGCGCCTGTAGTCCCAGCTACTCGGGAGGCTGAGGCAGGAGAATGGCGTAAACCCAGGAGGCGGAGCTTGCAGTGAGCTGAAAAAAAAAAAAAAAAAAAAAAGAAAACAAAATTACTAGCAAGTCAACAAGAAAAAAGTTGAATATCCAAGACAATGATCAAAAGATCTGAACCGGGAATTTACCAAAGGTGCAAATGGCCAATTAGCATGCAAATATTTACTCTTAATAACTATTACGTCAATGCTACTTAATAAGATATTATATCCTTAGGTTGTCAGTGAAATGAATAAGCCAAGTACTGTAGAACTGTAAATTTCTTCTTTTTCAATTTTCAGAGAGAAACTAGGCATTATAAAACAAGAGCTTTAAATGTTTTAATACCCTTTGACTTGGAAATTTTGTTTTTCAAAATGTATTCTGAGGACACATTCACACGTAATGTTCATAATAATAAAAACAAAGCAATTTAAATAATTACATTTATTTTGACACACCAAAACGTTGTCATTAAAAGTTTTGCTTTTGAAAAACATTCAATAATATTGGAAATGCTACAATGTAAAATGAGACTAGAAAAATATAGACATATCATATATATATATACACACACATATATAGCATGATCCCAATTCTGCAATTATAAAGACTAATATGGCATGTGGTTTTATTTTATTTTACTTTACTGTGTTTTCCAAATTCCCAACAATAAATACATATTTCTATCACAACAATAAGAATTATTTTTAAATGGATCAACATTGGAAAACCCTTTGACTGTATCTCCTCCATCTTAACATCTACCCCATCTATGACTGAGCAAGTCTACTCCTAGCCATATGCTCAACCAAAGTGCATACATATGCTCACCAAATCTCATATTCTCAAACATTCACAGCAGTGTCATTTATAATACCCTAAGGCTGAAAACTATCAAAATGCCCATTAGTAACAATAAATTAATAAATGGTGGTCTATTCCCACAACAGGGTATATACAGCAATGAGAGTGAGTGACGTACAACTGTGTGGAATGACACAGATCAACTAACCAATAGCGTGTAAAGCTCAATGACAGAAGCCAGATAGAAAAGACACGTGCTTTATCATTCCATTTGTATAAATTACAAAAACTGGCCTAATTAATCTAAGTTCCTAGTTTCTCTCAGGAGACAGAGACTGCAAGAAATTGCAGGGGCTTATGGGGCATCATGTACAGTGTCTCCATCTGGGTATATGCAGTTTGTAAAAATCCACCCAAATGTGCATCTCTTTGCCCTTTTCTGTGTGCTTATCGTACCTGCACAAGAGGTTTTAAAATGGATTAATGAAATGCTCAGCTTACATGAAGAGGGCAATGGGGAAAGAAAGGAGGAAGGGGAAAGGACCAACGATGAGGCCCAGTGCATTGCCTGGGGCCTGACAGCACACCCCTTACACGTGAGGAAGGGAGAGGCTGGGGCAGCTCACTACCTGTCTGGGGTGGAGGCAGAGAAGGAAGTCCCTGGGAGCAGGATCCTGCGGTTGGCACAGAGCCCTGGCTCCTGCCCTGGCCCCACTGCCACACACTTGCCTGAGCTCATTCACCTTGAGAACCCTTATCTCTGTGCTTTCACCCCACCATTCCCTGTATCTGGAAGACTTCCTTTTCCCAAATTGGTATGTGGTTCACTCCATTCAGGCCTTTGTTCAAGTATCATCTCCAAAGTGCCATTCACTGATCACTTATTTAAAATAAAGAAGCTGCCACCAACCTCACACTCGTGCACTAATTACTAAACCTACTTTATTTTTGTTCATAAGAATTATTGCTATATGTAAAGTGTGGACACACAGATACATATATACATACACATATGTGTATATGTGTAGGTATATATATGTATATGCATGTATAGGTATATGCACCTATATGGTAGAGCAGATGTATAAAGAGTAGACATATATGTATACATAAATATGTATACACACATATATACATAGACGTAGACATAGGTATGAGTGGTATAGGTAGTACAGGCAAAGGAGTAGAGAGAGATATATAGATAATAGTATAGAGATACATATATACACATCTTTCTAGAATGTAAGTTTCACAGAGACAGACATTTTATCTTCTTCCATCATTCTTTACCTAATGCCTTGAATACTTTCCAAAACATCAAAGTGCTTATTAAATCCTTGTTGAAGGAATATTGTTGCCCTTGTCCCCATTATTCCTAAGCCACACTGGTGAAAGTGTTGATGGCATCATAAATGTAAATGCCCTCTCTTGGTGACTCTTTCGCGTGTACTTGATCTCTGTCTCTCTCTCTCTCTGTCTCTCGCTCTCGCTCTTGTGCTCTCTCTTTCTGTCTCCAGGACAGTCCAACAGCCCAACAGCATTCTGAGCAAAGGGTGAGGGCACAGTTGCAGCTTCCCAGGATAATTGGAAGCAGACGCAGTCACAGCACTCTAAAGTTGAGAAAGTGGTTGTTTGGAGAATGGTTGAGCCCCAAGTGCCTTTGTATTTTTGTTGAGTAATCTGAGCTGCTGGGCACATTTTTACACAAAGGGTCAGATCCACACTTTTCAAGAACTCCACTTGAGAAATAGTAGGTGAACAAGGGTCAAGATAATTTGAGTCCATATGGACCTCCTCAGTATGCAGAACTGGTGTAAAATGTTGTGAAGCATTCTCATGGGCTTATGTGTAGTCGAGATTCAGAAATTCCTAGTGTTTGGTTCACATGTGATTTCCTTACTTATATTGAATTACCGAAGCTCAGAGGCAGCATTCGGAAGACCTGGTTGCAGCTGGCTGAGTGCAACTGGTCTGTCTCAGTTCTAGGAGATAATGTTAAAAATTCACCTATATGCCGACTTTGCGGCTCTAGTAACTGCCTCATTTGTTTTTCCTTTTCTCACCCACTCTGTCCTTCCACTTCACAATCCATTCCTAGACTCTGCACGACTATGCTTTAAGAGCTCTTATCGTTCCCATTCTTAAACAAGACAAAACCCAGGCTGAGAATGCAGAGAATCTCACTTCTTAGTAAGATTCCAGCCTTATTCTTTTTTTTTTTTTTTTTTTTTGAGGCGGAGTCTCGCTCTGTCGCCCAGGCTGGAGTGCAGTGGCCCAATCTCGGCTCACTGCAAGCTCCGCCTCCCGGGTTCACGCCATTCTCCTGCCTCAGCCTCCCGAGTAGCTGGGACTACAGGCGCCCGCCACCTCGCCCGGCTAGTTTTTTGTATTTTTAGTAGAGACGGGGTTTCACCATGTTAGCCAGGATGGTCTCGATCTCCTGACCTCGTGATCCGCCCGTCTCGGCCTCCCAAAGTGCTGGGATTACAGGCTTGAGCCACCGCGCCCGGCCTCCAGCCTTATTCTTAATGAGTATATCTGGGCACCATTTATTTTTGTGGCTCTGCCCAACAGCTCTGTAGTTAATAAATAAATGTAAATACCCTCTCATGGTGACTCTCGCGTGTGCTTGCATTTCTCTCTCTCTCTCTCTCTCTCTCTCCAGGACAGTCCAACAGCCCAACAGCATTCTGAGCAAAGGGTGAGGGCACAGTTGCAGCTTTGGTAGCTGCAACTTGTGGAGGAGTTGATGAAGTTTCCCAAAGTCCCTAAAATCTTCATTAGTTTCCACACATTTGGGGTGTGTTTGACTTGATCATGCACATTTGGGTTCCTAGACTGTGTCTATAGACTTTCAACATTTCAATAATAAATTTCCTTAAAAGGTCAATTCTTTTTTTCTTATTCCCCAGGCAGGCTGCAGTGCTCACCAACCCTGCCCCTCCCCCACCCCCGCACTGCCACCTGCCCTACGCATGTTTTATCTGCATCTCCAGCTCACTGCTCTGCAATCCTGAGGCTGTGTCCCTGTCTGGAGTCTGGCTCCAGGAGATGGCGTGTGCCTCCCCCTTCCTCCTATTGCCTACCAGACCAAGCCTAGTTTCTCCACAGCCCCATTTGGACTCTGTCTTGGCACAGGGGGCTCCCTGGCTTCTACTCCTCTTTGCCCAGGTTTCTGTTTATGGAAGCCTCATCTCCCCTTGCAGCATCCCCAAGCACGGTCCAGTGAGTCATGCAGGCTGAGCATGTGGCGAGAAGTCACTGCACTGGGCAAAGAACCAGTGTGGACACTTTCACTTACCACCTGTAGCATTTGTTCTTTCCTAATCACAGCACTTTCCTCATTACTACTTTTGTCATCTACTCACATATTCAGCACTTAGCACTTTGTACAAAATATTCCAGTGAAGAATATTCAGCTTTTAAGTTTATTCCCAAAGGCCAGATCCTGTGCTCGAGAAAGACGATGAATTCAGGATGTTGTTATCTATGGGTTTTGGCCCATTAAATATGATCTTTTTATTATCCTTAGGAAGGCAGAAATAAACAAACACATGTCTGTTCCTACTTCAAGCTGGATGGCTGGTCTCTATAAAATAGCCCAAAGCAATCCTTCTTTTACTACGCATTAATCAGGAAGTGCTGAGGCATTTCTCTCTCATTAAATCTAACTGCCCGATTCCTCCCACGGGTCTGCAGGGCACAGTAGAGGCTCTGAAGGGGAAACTCTCTTCTCAGTCCTAATTCTATGCTCATCCCATCTCTACTACATGCACACGCATAGGCCATCCATAGAGGACATGGTCTCCTGATACGAAGGGTGGGTAAATGGATGCCACTCACTCAAATAAATGCAATAATGGACTGTCACTGTGACTGAGTGCTTCAGCTCACATGACCCACCCTCGGACTAAGATATCTGTGGCTTTGGAGATAAGAGGGTGCCAATAATGCCCACATGTGTTGTTCCCCAATCCCCCCAACCCCATGCGGACTCACACAGACAGGCCAAGCTATTTCAGATTTCTGACTCTGTGACTTTCTTATCCTCCTGTTTTTGGCCCTATTTCTGCTCTTTAATTTGGCTCCTAACATAGGTCTTTCCAGTTCAGCCTGGAGTCTACAGATGCCTCCATTTTCTCTGCTTTGCTGGCCAGAATAAGCGCCCAGCTTGTGTGGGCAGTACTAACCTTCTTTAGCCATGCCTTTGAAAGGTAGGGGTTGGCCAGCTGGCCACTCGCCCATATTTCCAGGGGCATCCCATTACTAAGCAAAGGTGATTACACTAATAATGGCCTTTTTTTTTTTCTGCAACAGATCTGATATATCTTTTGAGAAGCTATTTATTGTATTTTGCTTTGTAAACTTTCCTTTTCCACTGATACAAGTAGTACAGGAATACACTCACGTGACACATTTCAACACCTGCACACAGTCCTCCCTCCATCAGTGACTTAATATGGGTGTATGCACATCTTCAGCTGTGCTCCTCATTGTGGGAACCACTAGCCATGTGCAGCTATTTAAATGATTTAAAATTAAATACAGTTTGAAAGTCAACTCCTTACTCACACTCGACACATTTCAAGTGCCCAAAGCCATACATGGCTAGTGGTTCCCATATTGGACAGCATAGATTATAGGACATTTGTATCATCATATAAGGTTCTGTTGGACATCATTAATCTTTAGGAATACATAGCTCCCTGTGCTTGTGTGATGTGAAAGCCTATTTTTGTTTTGCGTAAGTTTACTACATTGCACACTTCATATTGTAACATTTTTGTCTCTGAATTATGTGTCTTGAAGATCTTTTAATGCCACCGCATGTGTATCACCCACATTTTTTAGCATCTGCCATTTTTACACAAATGGAGTTCAGGTTATTTACTTTTTAATTTTATGTTTATTATTAAAAATAATATAATTAACATCCTCGCACATCCCTGTATCAGTCCTTTCATGAAGCTGAGTGGTTATTTTCCTAGTAAAACTAGCAAGAAGTAAAATTTCTAAGTCAAAGTGTATGCTAATTTTTTGTTATTACAGTTGTTGTAGAGCTCCTATATCTATGTACCCTCCCACTAAACCACCCTGCTATCACTAATTTAATCCAACTTTGAAAATAGTGCCCATTCTTGTGGTTTATAAATCATCGAATTGATGTTTTAAATGGTATTTACCAAATGGGAAACTGTCTTCTGTTTAAACGTGTCTTATGTATTGAGAAACAGTCTTACATTAGCCAGCAATTTGTATTATCTGTACTGTAAGCAGCCTTCTCAAATGCTTTGCCCATTTTTCTATTTCTTGTTTGTCTTTGATTGAATAAAGGAGATCTTTATATACTTAAAATATTGATCTTTTATCTATTACATATGTTATAAATATTTGTTTCTTACATATATTAAATGTTTTAAAGTAAGAAGTCTATTACTATTTTTAACTTTTTAGAAATGTTTTTGACCTTACAGAGTTTTAAATTTTGATGTCATCATATTTGTCAATCTTAATGAGTTTAAAATACACTTTTTATTTTTGGCCTTTCCTACTTCTCAGTCATAAACATTCTCCCTTCTAATAATATTTTAGGTTTTTAAAAATTGTAGTTGTTTAATTCTGTAACCCATCTGGAATTTGTTTTGATGAATGATATTCAAAGTAGAGATTTAATTTATTTCCCAAATATACAGCTAAAAATGCCTACACTATTAGACTTGATAGTCCATTTTTCCCCACGGATTTTAAACAGTATTGCCATCATTTACTAACCACACACTTATATATAAAAATGCTTGCACTCTCTATTTTTTATTTATTTATCTATTCTTAGCTATTGTTTTAAATTCCTTGCCTTTGTAATAAATGTTACAAGGACAATGGATGTTTCTTTTCCTTTTTCAAATTGTCTCAGGCAAATGAATTTCAAAATTAGAATTTCACATTCCATAAAAAGCATTGTAATGAGCATTGAATTGCAATGATAGATCCCTCAGGAAGGTATTGATATATTTATAGTATTGAGTTTTCTCTTGCATGAAAATGTTTTTTCATTTATTTAACTCTAATTCATGTCCTTCAGTGCAATTTTTTAATTTAGGAAGTCTTTTTTCTTAAATATCTGGCATTTCGTGTTAGGGTTGGCTATTTCTAGATATTGACTTATTTAATAAAGACAATGACAGGTTTGGGGCGATTGTTCACCAATTCAAAGCAAAATGTGGAAGCTAGTATGTGTGCCTTATCAAATTAAGAGGGGCAGACAGAGTAGAGGTTCCTATTTAGGACTTAATTGTAAGAGTAGACTTACAGAAAAGTTAATCGTCACCCCTGCTGGGCCTTCTGCTCTACAATCTCAGCCCTGACAGGGCAGGATGAGGAACCTGAGACTTGGAAGGGGGGTGTCTTGATAAGTGCTGGTGAGAACCTTGACCTGCATAATTTTCCGAACCTGTTGACCCACAGACCATTCTCCCTTGTTAGAACATGGTGATGGCTCCTTGCTTAAGACTGTGCTGGGGATTCCATGTGATAGATGCTTTAACAGACAACAGTTATCCCCTCAGACTGTCTGGACCTCCCTTCTGCACTCCGGTCTAAAGACCAGGATCAAATCTTATTACAGCCCACTAGGGATTGCTCACCTTATGAAGGGTAGTAGGTGCCAAAGGAGCTCCAAACCTGGCTCACAGGCACCGGCAGGAGCCAGAATGTGGACACAGAGACTGGATCCTGAATGTGCTGGATCAAGAGAACTGGACCTGAAGTTGGATAAGAGAGAGTTTATTGGAACGAAAGCACCATTCTGTGATACATGATTTAACTTCCTGGTGCAGACCCAAGAAGAAATGTTTATAAGCTGCTAGGATGGAGCTTACAAACTTGGAAAAAGCAATGAGCCATAAATGCCAGAACTGGCATGGCAAATAGGTGAAAGGGATCAACAGGCTCAGAGAACTGGACATGCTAGCCTTTCTTAAGCGAATCAATTGTGCTCAGAAACAGCCGTTCAACTTCCTAGGATTAACAGTTACCATTTCATCGTGTTTCTTAAATGCCAAGTAAGTTGCACTAGCGGTGCACTGCCTTGCACAAGTGTCCCATCCCAGTTCACCATAGGTGAGAGCTTTTGAAATTGCTCTACCACTGTGTGCCCAGCTATCAGCACCCCACCTACCACCAGAGATGGGATTCTTGTTGCCAACCAACCAGTGAGTGGCCTAGCTTCCAAATCCCATTTTAAGGTCTCATTTCTAGGACCACTCACAGTACCAACAATCTTATGGTGAATCCCCAGGAAACTGATGCTGAGATGAGATCTGCATGCAGAATGTTCGTTGGGGACAGCTTTCAGGAGATACACCCGGAGTGAAGTCAATAAAGGAGAAATAAGGGATGGAGAGGTTGAACTCAATAGAATTGCAACTGTCATTTCCATTGTTCCTGTGGGCACTTCAGAGCCAAGATGGCCCTTCAGAGTCATCCCAAATGTAAGCAAGGCAACCATGCCTTTGATCCTCCACCATGATCAATCATTGACCAGGGCTGCCCCCACCATCCCCGGAGCAGACAAGACCATCCCTGAGGTTAAGGGCAATTCCCAGTGAGAGAACACAACCCAGGATCCTGGACAAGCAAAAAGAGAAGAGTCAAAAAGTGGTAAAATGCAAATAAGCTCTGTACTTTAGTTAATAGCATTGTTCCATTTAATTTTTTAGTTGCTATAAATGTTCCATGGTTATATAAGATGTTAACATAATAAGAAGATGGGTAAAGAGGATACACCGACATCACATACTACTATTTTTGCAACTCTTCTGGAAGTCTAAAATTACTTCAAAGTTTTAAAAAATTGTGGTAAAAACACATTGAAAAAAGAATCGAATAAATGAGACAATGGAGGGATAGATTGTTATGCAATATTAGGAAAGACTTAAGAAGAGTGTTTCCAATGGCAATATAGTAAATAATGTAGTCCTCAAACATACTAATAAAGCAGTTTTAGTGGTTCAATTTTTAGTGGATTGTGAAGTGAAAGGAGGTTAAAGAGGCCTAGATCTCTCTTTCTGAGAACTACATTTACAAGAGAAGATATGTGATATAGTTAAATGAAACAGTGTGTGTAGGCTGAAAGAGTTCTAGAGCACATGGTAAGAGTGGGAAATGATGTGCAAACCTCCTGATGGAAATCAACTAGGCAATTGTAGCATTTGTCCTTAAAATTCACTTACAATTTAAATGTTTCAGGGGAATTTCCTGATGTTAATGTACCTCTTGTAATGTGGCTGAATGTACAAGGAAATTTGGATTTCCTCTACATAAATTTGATAAGAACATTCTATAGCTAACTTGTGTTTTTGACAAGTTCTATAATTAAGCTAATTATAATAATAGCTTGATGGTAATCATTACAATAATAGCTAACATTTATTAAGTACTTGCTGTGTGTCAGCACTGTGCTAAATTACTTTAATTGCACTCTTTCAGAGAAATTAAGAGACTTGCAGAATGAAAGAGCCACAGCAGGATAAACAATTACCAGTCTCCCTTTTTGGGGACTGGCTGACTTTATAAAGCAAACAAGGCATTCTGTAGTCACTCTGATGAGTGGGAGATTAGAATGAGAATGGCATTAGAAAGCACAGATCACATCTGGTCATGAGAAATCTTCTCAAGACCCATGTCCTCTGGAAGGCTAATTTATTTCCTTTTATTAAATGCAATTTTTCTTTCTGGAGAGGCTGTGCAAGGAATCCGCATACCTGAAATTTCTGTTTTTCTGTCCACTTATCATAAACAGTGTCTTTGTTTTTGACCTTTCCATGAGTTCTGGCAAACAAGGATGTGTCTAGAATGGTGTGCCTCAATTACAAGTGAGGTGGAGGCTCTGGGCACATTAAAACTGGGTCAGGAGGCCAGGTGCGGTGGCTCATGCCTATAATCCTAGTGCTTTGGGAGGCCGAGGCGGGCGGATCACTTGAGGTCAGGAGTTAGAGACCAGCCTGGCCAACATGGTGAAACCCATCTCTACTAAAAATGCAAAAGTTAGCTGGGCGTAGTGGAACCTGCCTGTAATCCCAGCTATTTGGAGGACTGAGGCAGGAGAATCACAAGAACCCGGGAGGCAGAGGTTGCAGTGAGCCTGAGCCACGATCATGCTACTGCACTCCAGCCTGGGCCACAGAGCGAGACTCCATCTCAAAAACAAAACAAAACAAAAAAATCCCGTCAGGAGAGTCCCAGGTAACTGACAGGCCAGAGAAGGCCAGAGGCAGAGGAAACAGAGCCCAGGGTGAGGAGCAGGCTGAGTTTTTCCATATTAGTTAAAATCTCTCCTGAGCAATGCTGGGTAAACGAACAGCTTGGGGTGGATAATTCTGAAATTGTATTTCCCACCTGGCTCTGTTCTCTCAAAATAAAGGAGCTTTCAACTCCTGAAGAGAGGAAGATAAGGAAATCTTTTTATAATAATATATCCTGTATACATTGATGCCACCTAACTGGCTAAGAAAAGTGAGAAAGTGAGTCCCTCTTCATTGGAGGGAGGGCCTTTCAAAAAGTCGCCCATCTGCCCTGGTTAGGGACAAGCTGAAAGACAAAAGCATGCCATGAGTTTGAGAATGTAGAAAGGAAATGAACAGAAGGAGCATGATTCTGCAGTAGAGAGTCAGTTTTCATGTAAAAACTAGCACAAAAGAGACCAGGCTGAGCCTAGAGAATGATACCTGGTTCCATCTCACCTGGATTAGATGGACTGCTGTAAAAAAGAATCACACAAATTTAGTGCAGAACTAACACAGGGTTCTGTAGATGCAAAGCCTGACAATAGTCTCCATGGGCTAGAATTAAGGGGTTAGTGGGGCTTTATTCCTTCTGGGGGCTCTAGGGGTGGATCCATTTCCTTGCCTTTCCAGCATCTAAAGGTGGCCATACCTCCTGGTCTCTTCCTGCACCTTCCAAGGCAGTAGGGTTGTACCCCGACCCTGCTCCTGGCCGCATATCACTTTCTCTGACCACAACTGACAAAGATTCTTGATTTTAAGGACTCATGAGGCTACAGGGGGCCCACCCAGGGAGTCCAGGATAATTTCCTCATCTGAAGAGTCTTAACTTAATCAACTCTGCAAAGTCCCCTCTCCCACTTAAAATGACCTGTTTACATACAGGTTCCAAGGATTAGGGTGTGCAAGTCTTAGTGGGGCCATTATTCTGTCTGTTGCCTTGCCCAGTGTGAGTACCATGAGGAGGTGATGGTGAGAATGAAAAGTGAGATCATTACATGTTGAAGACAAATAACTATGGTCTCTTGGTTCATTACACCTGAGCCGAAGATGTCTTCTGAGTGCTCCAGTTTCATGCAGTGCATCTTACAGGAGAACACGGTCCAGATCCATCTGTCTGCGGAGGGGTCCTCTGGATTCTCCTGCAAACGGCCGCTGCTGGAAGGTGATGCTGGGACCCAGGTCTGGAGCTGGGGCGTGGCCACCAGGCTTGCTGCAGTGGCTCAGCTCGGAGCCTCCCAGGGCTCTGAGCTTTAGCAGCTTCAGCAGTGCACCCCTGCCTTCTGAGACTTGCTTCCTTCTGAGGCGCCTTCCCAAGGCGCCCATGCTGTCTCTCCCTTGATATTGAGGGAAATTTGTTACTTCCATGAGTTCTAGGCAAACAAGGGCCCAATAGTAGCTCATGTTTTTTTCTCTCTAGAGGCAAAGCAGTCCAGGCCTATTTGCCCCTAAATAGATGTTTCAACCATGAGTTGAATATTTGTTAAAAATTAATTCCTCTGAGTAACTTGGTATTTCATACCCTAAAGACTTCAGTGTAAATTTCTACAAACCAATAACATTTTCCTACAGAACAAAATCTACATTTTCCACCCAATAGAATTAACGATGATTCCTTTGTATGGACTAGTACTCAAATTCAAATTTCCTCATTGTCCAAAAATACCATTTTTGGTGTGTTCGACTAAACCAGATTTCTCACTTCAGGATTTCATACTGCATTGGGCCGTGATACAGCTTAAGCGAAAGACCCTGGGTTGTGTGGGATAGCGGAAGAGTTGCTGGTCTGGTTTGCACAGCACAGGGCTTCACAGAAATGCTCTTTGGGGTTTCCCAGAAGTTGTGCTTTAATCCCTTATGACAGTGGAAGAGGCTTACATGTAGGACTCCAGTCTGTTTTAAAAAAACAGTGAAGAAATGACACAACCCTGGTGGGTTGATCACCAATGGCAAAGAATTCTGAATGTTTTTGTTAACTCTTCAAACCCTCCTGCAGCAAGTGTACTTCCCAAAAGCCAACCAGTCTCAGGGTGACAGATGTTCTGTCTGGAGAAAAACTCTAAGGTGTCCATGTTTGTGCGGGAAGTGGAGGTGTCCTGAGGTGGCTCCTGGAGTAACTTTAGAAGAAACCAGCTGGCCTAAGGTCCTGGAGTAGCCTGTGGCATGCACTGAGAGGGCAGGGCAGGCAGCATGGTGTTTGAGCAGACCTCCTGAGCCCCTGGCAGGAGATTGAGGGTGGGAGCAAATCGAGCAGGGACAGTGCTAGAGGGCAAGTTCATTCCAGGGTCAGAGGTGCTAAGAGATCTGCATTAAAAACCTTCTCTGAAGCAGTCTAAGAGGTACTTTGCCATGCCCATTGCAAACAAATAAGGTGTTCCTGCATTGTTTTCTGGTCAACTCCTTCCCACAATGCTATTTCCAACCATAGAATTTGGAACCATTCAGAGAATTTGTTTTGCCAGAGATAAGGTTTCTGGGTAGAAGTTCAAGGCCCACTGAAAACATGCCAACCTTTGCTTCTTGGTCAGTGGTTTCTTGTTTATGATGCCCAGCTGGCTGCTGATACAAAAGCCAGGAACCAATTTGCCCATGGGCAAGGCTAAAATGGACCTGAACGTATACTACTTAACTGAGCTGATCCACAGAAAGGGTCATTCTGTGGTTGAATCTTCCACCAGAACCGTCCCTACAAAGCCAGTTACAGTGGGACCTACAAAGCTGTCTGAGGCTCATGTCTCTGGGCTTGGGTAATTCCTTCCACACCCAGATCTCACTGGTCAGCCACAGCTGTGAGCGCGGTGGGAGAGTTGCTGCAGTGACACAAAGAAGACCAGGTCCTGGGTGAGGAGCTCCGTCCCAGGAAAGACAGCCTATTTGCCAGAGCACCCTGTGAGAAGATGGCCCATGAGCTCCTGGTGGACCAGAGGCACAGGGGAAGAGTGACCAGAAGGCTGAGCTCCAGACATGGTGACACAGACCCAAGGGCACCAATCACAGAGCAGTGGGTCAGATGCAGGGAGTGTGTCTGAATGAAGCAGTAGCTGGGAAGGGAGGGGCCAGATCCCCCTGTGCTGGCCCATACCTGCAGGATTCAGTTACTGCCTTGGTAGAAAGAGGAGTGGGGACCATCAGAGACCAAGGCAGCAGCTTGGAAGGGAAAGAACACGGTCCAGGAATCGAACATGAGACCATCTGCATCTCTCCCACCTCCAGTTGAGGGCCTTGGGTGCAGGCCGCTGGCTCCCCCAAGCTCCAACTTTAGAAGAATACCCCTTGTCAGCCTATCCCACAGGGATGCTTTACAGCATCAGTCAGAGGAAGGGCAGGCCAGCTACCAGGCACTACGATGGCCACACTGCAAATCTAAGCCTCACTATGGGATGCAGTACCAGAGGGATCAGATGAACACCCCAGATATCTTTATCAGCAGTAACCTTCCCTGTCCTTCACCCCAAGAATAAACATAGGCATACACATAACACATGCACACACACATGCATACCATTTGCACAGATATATGCAAAACTTACAAGTATATCCCTTTAGCATGCACTAAGTTTGACTATCTCAATGTGCTTTTGTATGAGTGAAAGACACAGCATTAGGTTTAGTTGTGATTACATCAACGTGTGTGTGTATGTACCTAAAGATAAGAGAAATGTTTTGCAAAGTAAGGATGTAGTCAAAAGTAAATACTTGAGGCATGCATTCTACCGTGAATAATGAAAGGAAAAGTAGAGCCCAAAATAATTCTGATTGCAGCTCATTTTCAACTGGCAGAAGAAGCCAAGAATAAAGAGATTACAGATAAAGTGATACTCTCCACTGGAATTGGATGGTGCCCATACAATCTGTTTCTTATACACTCTCAAGCTATGATTCCTAGAAACTTTACTTTCTGTTTTTGACATTTGTAAATGAATTATTTACAGCTATGAAGGCTTCAAATGCTTATAATTTGAATTAATAAGGTTTTTACTTTTCAATAGAATCTCTACTGCTCCTTCATGGACTTTGGACCGAAAGTTCCTTTTGAGTGCCAACTAAGACTGAAGAGATAACAGTTTCAACAGTTAAATTAAAAATGAATGTACATTTAGATAGTCCTTGAATCCTGCTAACAGGAGTATGGATAAGTATAATCTTTCTGGAAAATAATCTGAAATAGCCATCAAGAGACTTAAAATATCTATTTCTTTTTTTCTTTTTTTTCAAGACAGAGTTTCGCTCTTAAGCCCAGGCTAGAGTGAAGTGGCAGGATCTCGGCTCACTGCAACCTCCCCCTAGCCAGGTTCAAGTGATTTTCCTGCCTCAGGCTCCTGAGTAGCTGGGATTACAGGGATGTGCCACCATGCCCAGGTAATTTTTGTATTTTTAGTAGAGATGAAGTTTCACCGTGTTGGCCAGGCTGGTCTTGAACTCCTGACCTCAGGCAATCCACCCGCCTTAGCCTCCCAAAGTGCTAGGATTACAGGTGTGAGCCACTGTGCCCACCCTTAAATCTCTATTTCTTTTAACACATTAATTCTACTTCTAGTATTCCAGAAGTTTGGACCAATACCTATGAATAATGCATTACATTTCCATAAGATCCAGACTAACCAGTTCATTAAAATAAGTTACATCTATCTTTATGCAAAGGCAATGATGTCTGTGATATTTTGAAAACACAGGACAAGAGAAAAACTACAAATCCTGCAGCCCTAACTTACACTATGGGTATATGTGTGGTTTATAAGAATATCTCCTTTTATAGAATTTGTAAGAATCTTCATTTCTTAGAAATCTTCATTTATAGGAATGTCTCCTTCATATGTGCAAGTACAATGAAAGCAAACTGGAAAAGTAGAATCCCACCGATGTGTCTACTGAAATTGTGTGATTCCACTTATTTTGAGTATTTTGATTTTTTGAAATTTCAGAATATGTATTGCAATTAGAAAAAAATAAAGCTATTGTCATTTGGAATAAATTCATTGTTGAAAATTCAGATAATAAATGAGAAATACAAAAATTAAAACACCGTTGTAGTAGCAAAGTAGAAATTAACATCTGTGTTGCATTTTCAGAATTTAATTCCAGAATCAGACGGATTGGAAATAAATGTAAATGAGCATGTGGGTAGAGCTACAGACACAGATATAGATTCACATTTGAGTATATATCATTCTTTTTTCTACATTTTTATTCCTTATTTTATCTTATTTTAGATGCAGGGGACACATGTGCAGGTTTGTTACATGGGTATATTGTGTGAGCTGAGGTTTGGGCCTCTAATAATCCTGCAGCCCATATGGGGAACTTAGTACCTGGAAGGTAGTTTTTGAACCCTTGCTCCCATCCCTCCCACCTTTTGGAGTCCCCAGGGTTTATTATTCCCATCTTTGTGTCTATGTGTACTTGATGTTTGGCTCCCACTTATAAGTGGGAACAGGTGGTATTTGGTTTTCTGTTTTTGTGTTAATTCGCTTAGGTATATCATTCTTTTTAGTTTTAATTGATGCATAATAGTTCATCATACTGACATTACATGACATTCATGCAAAGAAGCCCTTAATGTTAAAATTTCAACTTGTTTGCCAATGTTTTGCTACTATGAAAACACAGTGATAAGTATCTTTGCACACAATTCCTCATGTACACTCTGGTTAACACTTTTGGATAAAATAAGAGAAAAAAAATCGATAAGCTGAAGTGCATGCACATTTTATACATATTGCCAGATTTTTTTAAGTTTATATTCCCATAGGTAACATGTTGAGAATAACAACAGTAATAATTATAATAAAATGAGTGCTTGTGTAGCAGTTACCACATGCCAGGCACTATTCTAAGCCCTTTGCATGTTGACCCTTTTAATCTTCCCAGCAACCCTTTGAGGCATTATTAATCCCATTATACAGATGACAGCTGATGATGCTAAGGCACAGAGAAGGCAAGTGGCAGCCAGCAAGTAGTGAAGCTGAATTTCAACCCAGCTGGAAGGGTGTGTGTCCGTGACCTGACTCCTCTGTTCTGATGCTGCCACTTCCCCTCCTCCCACCCCACTGGTGCCGCCAGTCTCCATCATCTTTACTGACCTGAAAAGTAGGAGAAAATACTCATTATTTTTGTTTATATCTATTATATTTTATTATAAAATTGGCTAAATATATTTTATATCTCCATTGTCCATTTACACATATCCTTTGCCCATTGTTTTTTTCTACTATCATTAAGCAGATTCTGTTTTTTTAACTGGTTTTCAAGTAAGAGCTCTGTAGATCAAAAGTGATAACACTCCTCCTTTCTTGTCTGCTGTGTTATCTTTCTCTTGGTTGGTTCTTTGTCTCTAAACTTCATGGATACAGTATTATATGTACTCTGCGGACATTTTACTTTTACGTGCAGTCTCATTTATCAATCTTTTCATTTGCAATTTCTGCTCAGATAATAGTCTACATTCTACCCTATACATATTTTATTCTAATACAGATTTCTTTTTAGAAATGGTCATTTTAATCCATCGGGAATTTAAAAGCAAGGTGTGAGTTATACCTGCTTTTTCCCCAAATGTCAAAGTCATGATCCCAACTATCATTTTAAAAATAGAAAAAATAAATTTTCTTGTAAATTGAAAGACAAAAAGCAGCCAGAGGAGTGTGAGAAGCAAAAACAGAAGAGAAATTGTAAGGGCACAGCCCGTCTATAAAATCCGAACCCCATGCTCCTAGTGATGCTAGAAGTGCCCATTCTAGAACACGGAATCGGCTTGTTGGGGACTTACCAGGAGTTGCCTCTCTGCTCCCTGAATCTTTCTTCTCCTGCATCTTCATCTCTCTCCTGGCACAGCCCCGGCTGCTCACCCTCCACTGCACAGTGACATCCCTTTAGCTTTTCACGGCTGACTCTTATCTTTGGCTTGTGCCACCAATTTGACCAGCATTTTTCGCTGAGAACTTCTTGAAAACCAGAAAAGAAAATGAGGACAGAATAAAATAGCATGCTTCCAAAGAGGCGTTTCTGTTCGCAAGAGGCCTCGCTCCTGCCCTCGAGGAGGCCTGGCATCCTGGCAGTGGCTCCTGACCTGGAAACATCACCCACATCTGCTGTCTTAGCCTGGCTTGGCTCTTGGCCACATGGCTGCCAGCCCTCTTCTTCTTGTCCCTGGGCTACTTTCCTGTCCTTCTTGCTCTGTTCCTCAACCTGGACAGTCAAAGGACCAGGAGGAGGCTCCTCTGTCTATGTGGTTCATCACCTTAACTGAGCGTGGAGTTAAACCCTACTGGTGTAGGGTTTTGCATAGCACAGAGGCAGCACCTCCCATAGGTGGAGGTCAACAGTCGGGGCCCATTGCAACTGCCTGGCTCTCTCTTTGGTAGTGTTACATCCCATGATGATTTCTAAGTTTACTTTTTCTGTGTTCTCCACATTCTTTGTGAGTTTGTCCCATATCATTTTCCCCTTGCTGATCTGTTTCAACTTACTACAACAAAAGCAACAGACCACCTCCTTTTGTCTTATACTGGTATGTCCAGCATGTTCAAACCCTTTATTGTTGTTTGCAAGTGCCCAGGAATATGCCACCAGGTGACGTACCATCTGTAAGCATTTTAGACTGAAGCCCCAGTGACCTAGGAAAATACTGTCTCTTGAAAAATGAATGACACAACCAAGAACTTTTTCTTAGTCAAAGGCTGTCTATATTCCGTGTGTTTAACATATTATTTCATTTAATTTAACCTACTGTTTCTCCAAGGTGGCTATTGTTTCCATTTTACAAATGATGAACACTGAGTTCAGAGAGGCTAAGTAACTTATCCAAGGTCATTCAGCTTGTAAGTGGTGGAGCAGAGATGTAAACCAGGTAAACTCCTTTCCCTTAGTGAACGGAATATAATTCTCTCAGTTCGTTAGGCAATTTATGGTTGTTTCATGTCTTCAGAGCTGAGTGAGATATTTTAATCACTCCAATTAGAATTTTAAACAAAGAACTTGTGTTAAAGACACTTAAGAAGGGATCCACAGGGAGGGAAGACTGATTCTAGCCAGAAGTTTTTCAATGGAATGCACGGTGAATTAAATTGGACATTAGGAGACCAGGCTCCAGTCCAGGCTCTGCTACAAGAAGTCTTTGTAAATTCCACCTCCCTAGACCTCAATAGCCTTCTCTGTAAAGTGGAGAGGGACTGACCATCAAGAGCTTGACAAGTAGGTTGCGATCCCCACAATTCTAGGGATATTGTGTTGAAATTAGCCTCATTCATAGACAACATGATCTTACATCAGAAAAAACTAAAGACTGCACCAAAAAACCCTTACAACTGACAAACAAATTTAGCAAATTTGCAGGATACAAAATCAATATACAAAAATCAGTAGCATTTCTATATGCCAATAGCAATTGATCTGAAAAACAAAGAAAGTAATCTAATTCACAATAGCTACAAAAAAAATGCCTAGGAATCAATTTAATCAAAGAAGTGAAATATTTCTATGAGGAAAACTATAAAACACTGATAAAAGACATTAAAGAAGATACAGACAAATGAAAAGATATCCCATACTCATGGATTGGAAGAATTAACATTGCTAGAATGCCCAGACTACCCAAAGCAATTTACAGATTCAATGCAATCTTTATCAAAAGAAAATGACATTCTTCACAGAAATAGAAAAAAAATCTGAAAACTTGTACATAACCACAAAAGATTTAGAATTGCTTAAGCAATCCTGAGCAAAAGAACAAAGCTGACAGCATCACACATCCTGATTCAATTACACTGCAAAGCTGTAGAAACCAAAACACCATGGTACTGGCATAAAAACATATGCATAGACCAATGGAATGGGATAGAGAACCCAGAAATAAATCCATGAATTTACAGCGAACTCATTTTTGACAAAGTCATCAAGGACATACATTGGGGTAAGGACAGTCACTTCAATAAATACCGATGGGAAAACTGGATATCTATATGCCAAAAAAAATGAAACTAGATCCCCATCTCTCACCATATACAAAAACTAATTCAAACTGGATTAAAGACTTAAATGTAAGACCTAAGACTATGAAACTAATAGAATAAAACATTAAAGAAATGCTGCAGGACATCAATCTGGGCAAAGATTTTGGGGGTGAGACCTAAAAAGCATAGGCAACAAAAGCAAAAATAGGCAAATGGGATTACATTAGCTAAAAAGCTTCTGTACAACAAAGAAAACCATTAACAAAGTAAAGAGACAACCTATGGAATGAGAGAAAATATTGGCAAATTATCAATCCAACAAGAGATCAATAACCAGAATATATAAGGAACTCAAACAACTCAATAGCAATATAATAATAATTAATAATGATCTAACTTTAAAAATGGGCAAAAACCTGAATAGATACTTCTCAAAAGAAGACATACAAATAAGCAACAGGTGTATGAAGAATGCTCAGTATCACTAAGCACCATGGAAACGCAAATCAAAACCAAAATGATATCTCATAATAGCGATTTAGAATGGCTATTATCAAAAAGACAAAAAATAACAAATGCTGGTGGGGATGCAGAGATGTATATGTTTATACAGTTTTGGTGGGAGTGTAAATTAGTACAGCCACTATGGAAAACCATATGGAGATTCCTCAAAAAACTAAAAGTATAACTACCATGTGAGGTAGCAATCCCACTGCCAGATATACATCCAAAAGAAAGAAAAACAACACATCAAAGAGATGTCTGTACTTCCATGCTTATTGCAACACTATTCACAACAGCCAAGATATGGAATCAACCTGAGTGTCCATCAATAGATGAATGGACCAAGAAAATAGATATATATAGCATATATACACAGTGGAATATTATTCAGCCAAAAAAAGAGTAATTTGCAACATTATGGATAGAACTGGAGGTCATCATGTTAAGTGAAATAAGCCAGGTGTGGAAAGACAAATATTGCATATTCTTACTCCTATGGAGGAACTGAAAAAGTGGATCTAGCAGAGGTAGAGAGTAGATTGCTGGTTACCAGAAGCTGGAAAGGAAAGCGGGGGTGGGGGGACAATTAATAAAGAAAACTTGGTCAATAGGTGCCAAAAAACAGTAGAAAGAAGAAATAAGTTCTAGTATTTGATAGCACAGTAGGGAAATTATAATTAATAATGTTTATTGTATATTTCAAAGTAGCTAGAAGAATTGTAACATTTTCAACACAAAGAAAACATAAATTTTTGAGGTGGTGAATATCTCAATTATCCTGATTTGATCATTACACATTGTATTCTAGTATGAAAATATCACATACACTTCTAAAGCATGTATAATTATAATACATATCAGTAATATATATTAATTTAATAAGAAATGCTGGGCTCTAAGTCCCAAAGGGAAGGGCTCCATGATAATGACAGAAATCTGCTTTGCACACAGAGGATCAGAGTAGTAATACATGTAGCCTGCTTCTTCTAGTCCTTAAATCAGAAAACCACTGAGATCCCTCTAAGCAATGATATTTGTGGCCACACAGATCTTTCCTTTTGGCCCTGTCTAAATTGAACAGCCTTATAAATGTAAGTCCACCTGGACTCTTCTGGATCTGAAATGTTGTAGAACATGAAAATAGTGAGATGGTTGAGCTGTTCTGCAGTGGGAGTGTAGGAGATTTCACAGAATAAATGCTGTCGGACTTTCTTCTCAAACTTCAGGCTGGGCTGGGGGAACGGTGCCATGTTTGAGGCTGTAGAATATACATGTGTCAGGAGTGTCCATCTCCTTCAGCGGTCAAAAAATTCAAAGTAAAACATATTCATATGATTTATAAAAATAAGATGGAGCTTCAAAGAAATTTAGCGTTGGCCCAACCTGCTCTGCTCCCAAAACCCTATGTGAGCTTCTTTTTGCCATTAGTGTAATTCCACGGAAAACTTGGAAAGCACCAGGAGAACAGCACCAAGAACGTGATGACCAAATAGAGGTTCAACAGGGAAAAGAGATATTGGTGGAGGCCCCAGGAACTTGTCCCTACAGAGGAACAGCAACACTTAGCACTAAGAGCCATGCTGTGACCCCAGGGGAGCTCTAGAGGAGAGTAAGGGACCCCAGATGGACCTGTGGGATATGTTAGCATGAACTCTGTTGAGTCATCTGCCTGAAAGGGCATCATTAGTGCTGGTGGGGATGGCAGGGAGGGAAACCTCTTTTGCTTCTCTCGTGTATTCTCTCCTTGATCCAACTGTAGCTATTCACGTGCTACAGTCTCTGTCTTCCAAATGGCTCATGGGTCAATTTATTCATTTGACAAGTATTTATTGAACATCTGCTAAGTGACAAGCATGGTCTAAATTCAACAATATATTTAATATCCCACTAGCATCTCAAACCCAATTTGCCCATGACTTCCTCAAGCCTGGTCCTCTTCTTGTATGTCCCATCTTAGTAAATGCACCATTATCACCCAGTGATCCATGCCAAAAGCTGGGCATCATTCTCTTCCCCTCTCTGGCTCACTCTTCAGCACCTAGTTCATCTTTAAGTCCTGTTCAACCCAGGGATCCAGTATGGGACCAACCCAGACCCTGGGCGGAAGGGGCGCCTGAACTGTCTCCTCCTGTAGCTTCCTCAGTTCCCAGTGACTTTACTAGGATCACACCAACCCACTTGCTCCTCAATTCTCAGTGAGTCCCAGGCCTCTAAATCTTCCGCGTGCTCTCTCGTTCTGTCTCTGTCACCTGGACTGCCTAGGCTTCATCTCCTTCTAGACCTGGAACACAGCAACTATTTTGCTAAAAGATATCCATGTCTTGCTTGGACCTTCCCTCCTGTCCTGGAGGAGCTGAGCTGTAGCCACCTTCTGATTCTCATCCTTGGCCGGTCCCCACCAGCCTATATTCACCCTCCCAACCTACCCATCCCTCTCTGTCTAGCTCCTGCCCACCTATTCCCACCTCCCTAGATCATTTTTTCTGAAAAAGTATATGACCTCCCTTCTTTTGCCAACATTTTAGACAAAATAGTAGAGGGAATGTGGAAAGGTGATTTTCTTTTCTTTTTTGTTTTTGTTTTGTTAAGAATTCTAGTGATGCTGTTCAAAGAGGTGACAGTAATGTCCAGCCTGCTCCTGGGATGCCCAGCTGTATGGCCATGGATAACTGATTATCTTGACCAATTCCATTAGCACAGGGTGCAGACTACAAATGCATATTAGGAGAAAGCAGGAGGGAAATTCCTAAGTCACTGTGCTGACAGCCTCAGCTACAACTACTCTGGCCCTCAGACACAGGGAAGCTTTTTGCACACCATTCCCTCTGCATGGGAAGCTTTTCCTAGTTAAACCCCACTCATCATTCACTTCCTCAGGGAGGCTCCTCTTGACCCAAACTGGAGTCCTGGCCGTAGCTGCTGTCTTATGTCTACTTGTGTGGTCACTTCAGTGGTGGTGGTCTCTCCCATTGGACTGAGTTGCCAGGGAAGCCATGTCTGCATTGACTCCCCACTGCATCTTCAGTGAAGGTCACAAAGCAGGCGCCCAATCATATTTGCTAAGCTAACATCTAAGACTGGAAAAATCAACTGCTACAATAGCAACTACGGGCATATGTGGCTTAACGACAGACATACATACGAGAAATGCATCTTTAGGTGGTTTTGTCACTGTGCTATTGTAGAGTGTACTCACACAAACCTAGATGGTGTAGCCTACTACACACCTAGGCTACAACCTATACAGCCTGTGACTGTACTGAATGATGCGGGCAACTGTAATACAAGGGTCAGCATTTGTGTACTAACACATTTAAACATAGAAAAGGCACAGCAAAAATACCATACACTGTCGTACCTACTCTCTGTCATTAACAGAAACATCATTATGCAGCACATAACCGTAGAATAGTCTGAAGATTCCATCCTCACAACTCAGTGATGCGATCATTCTTGCTGCTGCCTCGCAGTTGAGAAATCTCACAATAATGAGACAGTGTCCTTAGCCCAAGGTCACATGTCCTTGACCCAAGTCTATCATCACCCTCTTTCCACAGCCTTCTGCTTGCCTGTGCAATGGGATGTGATATAATGCAGACGGGCCCAAGACTTGTATTCAGTACCCATCTTTCTACTCATTTGCCTTTAGTGAAGTCTCTCCCCAGCTCATGTGCTAATCCACAGCCTAGGAAGCTAGACCGGAGTGGGGAGTGGTAGGGGCAAGGCTGGTGGCAGAGGCTGTCCACAGTCCTATTTTGTTTGGTCAGTGTGTCATTTTAGTTGAATTTGAATGTCCCAGAGTTAACAACAGTGCTACGAATTCAAGCTGCTTGTACAACCCAATCTCCATTTTCAATTTTCAGGATCCAATTAAGCTTTAAAGCTACCTGCTTGGAGTTTGTAAGGTGTTGAGACTTGAAGCCCTGGACAAGCTGCCTCTGCACCCTAATTACTCAGGATTCCCAAACATTCTTGTTTCTTTCCTTCTCCCCATACTTCTCAATGAACCCAGTGTCTGCTAGGACCCAGGTCTGCAACCTCAGCAAGACCCATGTTACCATGTGATGTCTCACTTGCTGTGCCAGTACATGTAATGGTTATTTGGAGTATTTTTAGGATAAGCACTCAAAGATGTGTGGAGACCCTCAGGAAAAAAAGAAAAAAAAAGACATCTACAAAAATACCTTGCAGAATTCAGAGGAATTTGAACCATATGTTTCTACTTCTTTTACTGATTCTTTTACAAGTAAACCATTAAAATGCACTCCTCTAAGAGCTATTTGATGTCCCAAGAGCTCCCAAATATTTTGCAAGCAGTTTTCCTTAGAATCAAAAGGATGTGCTTAACTTACCTAAGAGATGTGGAAGGCACCCAAATCCGAAGGATTTTTTGGTAACTCTTGAATTGTACACAACAAATTGCCTGCCTCTTACTTTTCATGTTGGATTAAATTAGTAGTTGTCATAGTGAAACCAGCCCAATTTGTTTTCTGGGTACATTAGAAGGAATGTTCCTGGAAGGAGCCAGGACTGCAGGGAAATTGTGAAGTCTGTAAACGTAGTTCTTCTGCTGCTGAGTCCCATTCTCTTGGCTGAAAGTTGCTATGGAGCAGGCAAAATACAATTCAAGGCCAGCATGAATCACTTGCTTATCTCAAAGACCCCCTCTCATATTTTCTCTTACAAATGTGTTTTTTAACAAATAAATGGTATTTATTTTTCCATTCTAATCAACAAAGAATAATCATTTCACATCTTCAAGCAGGCACGAGTCCAGCAGAAAGCCAAGACATTCTACATCTTCATGAACCTGCTCTATCTTGTTGAGAGTCCATTTATAATTTCAACTTTGCCCATTCAAAACAGCTGTGATTCTCCCATCTCCAATTTATGGAACTCTTAATGGACATGTTTTCCCTCCATGGTATTTTTTTTTATTATGGAAAATAAATACAGTAGTAGGTGGAATATCTCAATTTGTACAGTGGTTTACTCTTTACTAATTCCCCATGAATTATCTTACTTAATTCATGTTTATTATTCTTACAAAACCCTGGGACAACCTTCTCACCACCCCTGTCCTCTAGAGGTTAGTGATGCCCCAGGTGAGAAGTTTCATAAGGGCAAAGCTGACAGTCAGTTTTCTTGATCAAAAAATTAATGCACTTTCTGTTTCAGGGTTTTCAGGTGCAAAATACTTAACTGATCGTTGTAGCACAGTGAATCCACCCCAAGAATATTTGTGATTGAATGAGTGAATGAGCAAGTCACTCTTGGGCACTCAGGAAGCCAGGGAAGGGTGGGAAGCTACCTGAGATGTAGGCATCCAGCCAGACTATTGTGAGGTCAGCCCAATGGCAGAACTAGCCTTTAGCCGAGTGGATGAGAACCTGTAGAGGCTAGAGAGACATTACAAGTAGGGCTGACCAGGTTCATCGTACTTCAAGAAAAATAAACTAGTTACATTAGGAGCCTTCTAGAACTATTAAATTATCCAGGGTAAAAAATATCCTTGGGTACCTGGTTCTTTTCATGGTGAAAGAGCTGTTGAGACAAAAGCCAGTGCTTTGCTGTAATTACTGGTTATCCAATACTTTGCCAAAGGCCTCGAAGTGTGCAGTGTCAGGGTGATTCGACATGGACTGTAACTTAGGTCCTTTGTACAGTGTGATAATGAACATGGGTGCTGTCTCTGGCTCCAGCCACACTCCCACATTCCTCCATGCCCAGAGCACAGAAAGAGGGTGACTCAGTGGACTCAGACATTCCCCAGGTCCCTGAAGGTCTGAGAGCGTGTCCTTCTAGGCCCAGGGGCAAGTATTCCCATAGGGCAGTACTGAGCCCTGGACAGAAGTTCCACCCGGCCTAGCTGCAGCTGAATTGTCACCCAGCCTTTCCAGCCTAACCTCTCTCCACAAAGAAGGAGACGCATTCCAGGAGGTGAGGAGTTCTGCTTTCTGTCATCCATCAAAATTGCCCTGGTAACCTCCAGACACAGCCTGCTGAAATAGCTTCCTTGAAATTATTGTGCAAAATGATGCTTTAGAAAAAATAGAAAGGACTTTTTGACATCCTTAACATGGTCACAGTCTCAGATTATCAGGGGCCAATTTTATCAACACTGTTTTGTCTGGTCATGGTTCACATCACACCCACCTCATGGTCAGCCTGGCTTGGAAGGGAGCCTCGGATGCTCCATATTTGCCCAAGGCCTCAGCATTGAATCCCAAGCCTCCTCCATCTGGCACTGTGCTTCCCTAGCAGATGCCCAGTCTGTGGTCATCCAGCCTTAGCAAGTGTTCCTGTGGAGGGCCTCACCTGTACCCTCCTACCTCACACCACACACACACACACACACACACACGCACGCACACATACACAGACACATACACAGGCACACATGCACACACACATACACACACAGATATGCACTCACACACACACAGACACATGCACACACACACACACACAAAAAACCCTGCAAGCTCTGTGGATGCATCCTCCATGAATTATTATGGTGATACCTGTTGCAGAGAGAGCACTCACTGCCTCTTCCTGGCATCAGATGCAGATCCCAGCTGCCAAGACCTCTTTCTCTCAGTCATGCTCCCTGGTGTTTCCCACCCCCACCCCACCGTGACTGGGCTCCACACTGTCCTGCACGCATGCTAATTACAAATGTGAGAATCAGAGGGACCTGCCTTCCAATCACCTCTCCAATGCATAGTATTGGAGAGACCTTGAGCAATTGCTTGGTCACCTGATCCCATTTTAATTTAACATGAAAACTTATCTCGAGGGATTGTGGACAAGGGTTACATGAAACGATCCACACCAGAGCCTGACATTGTTACACCTCCGTGCATCATCTGTCCCTTGTTATGTGGTCATCGTGACATTGCGCTTCCCTCCCGTCTCACCGGAAGGGAGTTTAAACATCAGAAGTGGGCTGCTCTGGTTTCTCACAGACAAGGCAATTCATTGGAGTGTTGAATCATGTCAGGACCTTCCAGATCCCTGAAATTTGCTCCCCTGCCCAGGTCTTATCCCACAGAACCTGGGATGCACTCTCTGTCCTCACAGCAGGCCTCCTCAGCCCTGTCTGGCTGGAGGTCATGGCATCTTGCCCACCTGGGTCAAGCCTCCCTACTCTGGTTCAGTTCTTCCCAACCCACCCTCAGCACAGCACTGCCAGTTTTAACTCTCATGTTTGGGGACACAGAAAGGATTATTTCTAAGAAGGCTGGAAAAGAGGCTCCTGCAGATGGCGTCCAAGACAAAGAAGACTGCTGATTTGAGTAAACTCTGCCTATATATTCCCTGAGAAGTGATAGAAGAGGAAGCCTACCTTTAAGTTACCAATTGTTACTTACTATATATCTGATTACCCGCTCCCCCATCCTCCCCTCTCTGTATCAGTGTGCTAGGGCTGAGTGACAAACACCAGGCTGGGTGGCTTACACACAGAAGTTTGTGTTTCACAGTTGTGGAGGATGGAAGTCCAAGATCAAGATGTTGCCAGGGCTGTTTTCCTGAAGCCTGTCTCCGTGACTGACAGATGCCGTCTCTTCCCTGTGGCTTCACATCCTCTTCCCTCTACAACTGTCTGTCTCTGTGTCCAAATTTCTCCTTTTTATGAGGACACCAGTTATATTGGATTAGGACCCACCCAATGACCTCATCTTAACTTGATTGACACTGTAAACACATTGTTTCTGAATAGGGTCACATTCTGAGGTGGTGGGGGTGAGGATTCCAGCGTATCTCTTCTGGAGACACAGTGCAACCCAAAACACCGTGCTCCCCATCGGAAAGGCTGATGCTGGCCCTAATGCTTACTTCCCCACCTACATTCTCCCTGATCTCCAGTCCTTTCCCAGCCCCCAACCCTTTACTAGATCTTCAAAATGCCTCCTAATCAAAAATTTTAATTTTAAAAACCACCTAGCCAGTGTTTGATAGGCTGAACCAATTCCTTGCATGACGACCCAGGGCAGAGCAGTGCTGGGATCTGATCTCTGGCTTGAGTGACTGGGAAGGAAGCCCAGGGCTAGTACGAGGGTGAAAGCCAGGAACAAACCTGGAAGGACCCAGGGGCACTGAGCTTGGCAGACACAGGGTGTGTCTAGAGAGGGTCTCAATGGGTCAGAAGTTATGTGGCTGGTAGCCAGAAAACACAAGACAGGGAGAGAGGTTGCACTGCAGCACACGGGTCCCTCTATTCCCCTGTGTGGTGAAATATCATGGTGCACCACACACACACATGGATTCCTGTGTTCTGCAGCACACTTTTCTGCAATGTGAAGAAAAGACCCCAGATCTTTTGCCACTTCATCTTTTGCTCATGGTGCCAGATCCACGGTGATACAGACAGGCCACCTGGCTGAGAAGATGGAGCTCACAGGGCCCTTCCCATGGCTGGACGGTGGCTTTCCTTTCCTCTGCAACTGTGCAAACCATGTGCCTCGGTCCTCTGGACTCCCTTGACCTTGCTCCAGAAGGCTGGCCTCTTCTCCTGCTCTGTAGAGAACAGGGAAATCATTGGGAAGGAACTTCATTAACATCTTGACAGATTTTCCAATATCTATGTCCATCTCAGGCCTCCCATTCAGCTTCAGAACCCGTCCTCTACATCTTCTCCGAAACAATTCCTTAACGATTATCCTTTCTCCCTCCTCATCTAAACCTCTTCCTCTCAACTGAATCTTTCCCATGCATTAGCCTATGAGCACTCTCACATCTCTCTCTAAACTGCAACCAGAACCCCCTACCCAGCAATTCCTCCCAAACTGTCCATCTACCCCTCTCCATTTTTCAGTTCCCACAATCAAATTTATTACACAGCGCCTACCTTTGCTGTCTGTTCTCATTTCTTACAAGAAATATGACTGAATAGGAAGTATTGTCTATGAGCGTGATGTCACAGAGGGAGAGTTCTAGACCAATCTCAGTCTTCAGAACCTCATCCAGAGAGAGGGGTCCTGGGTGGGCCTCCTCTTTCCCCCTTGCTCTCTTTCCAAATGTGATGTGATCCTGGCAAGGCCACACACTGGTTGAAGCACAGAGGCCCCCATGTCCTCTGTGATGCTTGTGGACTCCTGTCTTTGACCTTGCTCTCCTACTCCTCACCATGGAGTAGCCCCGGCTATGTTTTGGTTTAAAGGGAAGTGCTCTGTTCTGTGGGAAACCAAAAGTTGTGAACTGGCTTTCCTGAGCAATCCTGAGTGGGCTGGATGCTGCAGAATCCCCTGGACCCAGCAAAACTGATCAATCTACAGGAAAATTAAAAAGCCAGGATCCCCAGACAGAACCCCACACCAGAGGAGCATCAGGGTTTGGGGAGGACTGGGAAGCCACGCCAAAGATGAACCCTTAGCCATGGCTGCATTTTCCACTGGGGAGCCCCTTCCTCTGAAATGAGAGAAGAGAAAGTTGGAAGCTCATCCATGAACATGTGCCTGGTCCTGCCTGACTTTAAGAAACACTGGAGAGAACAGATTCACCATGACTTTCCTATCCAGGCGAACCCATAAGCCTATTTCTCTCAATATTCACTCAGCTTCATTGCAGCCAGAAGTGTATGCTCCAAGTTAGGGCTTCTGAAAGCAAATATTACAAGCATTTGCCCTGTTGTTCTTTTCTTTCCCTTATTGCTGAGTCTCACCCCCAGAAGTCCTGTATCAGCTCAGCAATACAGACTTTAAAGTAGATCCACTCTTAAACCAGGCCAAAGGATGGATATTGATCCTAGTTTTAAAGACCTTACCTGTTGCCTGTGTGCCTCCGGGCTCCTATGTCCCCAGCCAAACCATGTAGCCCATAATAGAATCCCCGGGTAAGGGGAACACTATGTTTTAACTTTAAGTTTTCTTAAGGGCACAAAGTAACTTCACCCATGGTCTCCAGTGAAGTCCCATAAACCCTCTTGCCTTTTCTTCTAGGCTGGATATTTCCAGACTCTTAATCATTTCTGGGTCCATTCCCAAGGCTTCCCCTGGCTTCTCTCAATCTCTCCTAAAAGCCTTCCTTTTGCACTAAATAAAAGGCAAGCTGAAACATTCCCTGGACCCAGAAGGCTCTGACTTTGTATGGCCTGCAATTTTTCAAGATTGAAAAAATAATGATAATAAAAAGCCAAAAACTTTCTGTGAGAAATGAATCAGAGGCATTAAAGTAACTCCCCACGCAGTGATTTTTGTCTCCATGGGCTTGATACCTTGAATCTCCTTTAGGCTTTTCATATACTGAGGAAAGTTCTGAAATGTTAATGTCTCTGGATCCTGCTATGGTTTACAGAAAGCACCTTTGCTTTCAAAAGCTTCTGTGTTAATCAAAGGTGATTAAAACCAGGTCCCTGCCGAGGGCGTTCTTTCACAGCTCTGAAGAAGTAAGGAAAAGCAGAGATGATTATCTGGCCAGCTCGTCAGAGATGTGCTCCTTTCTATAAAAATATACATGCTGACAAAACAAGAGCTGTGGATTTACAATTTGTCTGATTTGATCACCTTTCAGCACAGGGAAACCTGGCTTGTATATCCCATTAGAGAGGCTGCCGTGAGGCCTGTCCATGGAAGACAAGGCCCAGCCTGGGACTCTGGACCAGAGATCAAACTCTAGTGTCATTTTGAATGTCACCTTCAAAATCCACCTTGAATGTTGCAGCCCCCGAGGCAGAAGTGGTCCCCTATTCTCTGTACTACTGCAACCCCTTGGTTGGCCTTTTTGCAGGATGGGGCTGTTGTGATATATGTGTCTATCCTAGACCATGAGTTCTTTTTATCATCAGTAAGAGTCCATGCAACCTTTTCAGACTTGCTACCCACTTCTCCCTGGACAGCCAGGAGGCTGCTCTTTGTTTTAAAGACACATGAAATAGAAAGAATCAGTATCTTCATTTCTGTATAGACACAGTCATACTCTTCCAGGCTATTAAAAAGGCAATTAATTGTAAGACTGATGCAAGGGGCACCTTTCTTCTTGGGTAGGGCTCAATCAAAGAAGCCTATGGAGCCAGAAGACTCATGGAAGCCAGAGAGGTGGGGATACACTAATGGCGGCAGCTTCAGCTTTCTTATCACACTTACACTCATTCCCAGAAAGACCTTAGGAAAGAATTTCAACCTTATTAGAGATCAAAAACATGCAAATTAACATAATAGATGCTATTTGCTCTCTATAAAATTAGCAAAAGTTTTTTTCAGAATAATGAACAATTTTGATAAGGCCAAGATCTGATGGTTACTCTCATACAGTACTCTGTGTGTGGCAGAGAAGGGGGTGCATGCATTGGTATACATTTTCTCAAAAGCAGGATATTTTTGAGGAAAGTAGTCACAGATATAAACAAAGATATATGCTTTAATATGTGTCCTGAAGCTCTATTTTAAAAATATAAATTGAAAACAACCAAAGATGTAACTAGAGTGATGACATATTAGTGTATGCTAAGCAATGCAGCAATAATAAGTAAATGTCGAAATTTCAGTACTCAACACACAAAGGTTCATTTCTCACTTAATGTCTGATGTAGTTTGGGCATCTCTAAGCAGATTTTTCCCAAGCAGTGACTCTTAGATCCAGGCTGCTCCCAATCTGTGGTTCTGTCACCAACAGTTGCTGATGAGGACAGATACATCAGGCACAGAAGTAGCATCCATAACTTCTGTCCACAACCAATGTCCAGAACTCAAACTGCAAGGGAGATTTGGAAATGAAGGCTTACCGAGTGCTCAGAGAGAGGAAATGGTATGGAGAATCTGTGGCATTGACTCTAGCACCAATGACTGAGTGAAGCATCACACGTTCATACAAGGCAGCATTGTGCAGCCATTAGAAGTCTGATCCCAAACAGTATTTAATGAGATGTAAACATCTTCACAACCTATCATGGTAAGGAAAACAAGGAGGTCATGATAAATAACTACAACTGTGCATTTTTGTTACAGTTCCAAAACTGTAACAAACATGCATATTGTTTCAAATTGTTCCCAAAACATGCAAACATGCATATGTGTATGTACACCCTTGACACCAGCATGTTAACTGGGCTATTTCTAGGTTGACATGAATTTTTCTTCTTCATTCTTTACCAACTTTTCCCCCAATTTTTCTTTAATGAGCACATATCATTCTCCAAATAAAAAAAAGTAAAAGTTATACGTTAAAAATGTAGTTGATATGTATGCTACATATCACACATGTAACCAGTAACAATAATCAAGGATCTGTGAGGCAACTCTTGCTGTAATAGATCAATCCCAATTCCTAGACCAGGGCTGGAGGACTTTGCAAAGAACTCCTGCAGCTCCATGAGAAGCCCTGTGGAAGTGAGGCATTGTAGTGATGAGAGTATTTGTACTGGGGACAGAAGAGTTTTAGGAAGAACTGATAGGGTGGTATCCTGGTAAGAACACCAGCCTCGGAGGTGGAGGATGAGCGCTCTTTTCCACACTTTCACATTTATTATGGCCTCTCGGAGAGGGAACTTTACCTCTAAGTTTTTTCTCCAGGGTTGCCACGAATAAATAAAAGTTTTCCCAAAATGCATTCTGAAAGTATTCAGTGACAAAAGCATTCCATAATGTAGGGATAAACTGGAATAAGTCAAGTGGCAGACTACTGCAGGGCTTCCTGGGGCTCTGAATACACTAATGTGTTTCCTAAGTCTCCCAGAATTGTATATGCTATCAGCATTTTCCAAATTCCTTGACCAAGAAACCTCTACTTAGAAACATCCCATGGAGTCAGAAGCCTACTAAGCACTACAGAAAATTGTTCATTTACTGAGACACTTATATAATAAATATGTGTACCTTTATCAGGTTCTGTGAGGATTTGTCAATTCTGCCTTGTTTAAGGGTATTTCATAGAACTAGGAGGTCACATGGCAGGGTCTCAGCTTGAGCCTGTGCTGTGTTTGCTCCATGATTCAGCCTTAGCACGTCTGGAGGATGACAGAGATGGGCTGTTGGGACTGTCTTCATAAAGCATCATGGATCCTCCTGGGATGAGCCTTGTCCTAAGGAAAAAATGGGGGAAATTTATAGGCTCAGGGTGACTTAGAAGACAACATGGTATCTTTCACTAGGATTATCCTGTAGTTCCTAGAATCCACCTAAATCTTAGGACAAAGACTTGCAATAAAGCTATGTGCTGACTGAACGGGAGGAGACATGGTAAGCAGGAGGCATGAGCGACATTGATTCCAGCTGTTTCACATGGTGGGACAGATCATAGGCATCAGAAGAGACAGGGAAGAGCAGGTACTACACAGTGGCCCAGAAAATGCATGAGTCACACCTGGGGCTCCCAGACTATAAGGAAGGGGATGGAAGAAGATAGGAACTTCTGTATAATGGGAAAGAGCAGAACCTTGGACACATGGTTTTCTGACTCTCTTCATCACTTACAGCCACCTCTGCTGGGGTGGCTCTAGGAACACAGTGAGAGTCAGAGTTCTCAACAATAGCTCTTCTTGTTCTCTTCATATGTTCTTAAGTAGAAGGACATATGGAAGTGTCTAGTATAGCATCTGGAACACAACAGCTATAAAATAAAATGACTGCCGGGACCTGGCAGGCAACATGAGCACAGCGGAGAGGGAGGTGGGGGATGGAGACTATGGCAAATCAGAAGGCATTTGCGCTCTTCTGAAAGAAAGCATGGACTCACCTCTAGCAAATTGCTGTTATGCAATAATTTGGGCCCATTGATGTCAGGTCTTCCAATTGTTCAAGAAATTCAGAAATTTGGATATTTTTAAACGAAAATGTATCTGTGGCCTGAATTTCATCAGTTTCCACTGTGAGTTTCTACTTGCTCAGCCAAACACCCAGAGTCATGTTTTACCTTTCTGTTTCACACTCCACACAATCCATCAGCGGAGAGCCTTCCATTTCTATTTCCAAACACTTCCCAAACCTGACCACTCATTGTCACCTGTACCCTGGTCCAGTCCTGTCACCTCTCCCAGAATTTCTGCAGTAACCTCCTCACTGGCGTCTTTGATTCTACACTTGGCTCCATAAACTCTGCACTCCACAGAACCCCAGAGAGAACTTAACACAAAAAATGGGTCACATCACCTTTACTCAAAAGTCTCAGTGGTTTCTCATTAGATGTACAAAGTCAGTGTACTTACAGTTTTCAGTAAGGTCTCCATCCCAGTCTGCCCTCCCTACTCCACCCCAGGCCCCCATCCACCACCTCCCCCACTCATTTTCTACCACTCCTCTCCTTGCACACCTTGCTTCAGTCAATGGTCTCCTTTCTGAACCTCTGATACCCCAGGAATGCCCCAGCTCAGGGAGTTGATGCTGGCTGTTTCTCTTACCACGAATACCCCTGGCCCAGCCATCCACGGGGCTTCCTCCCCCACCTCCTTCAGATCCTTGCTCAATGCCCTCTTCTTGGTAAGGAGTTCTCTGAGTAACCTTTTTAAAGTTTCAGCCCCCTCCAACTTCCTCCATATCTCCTTTCCTGACTTGCTTTTCTCTTAACACGTATCATCACCTGATATACTTTACATTTGTCTAATTTATTTCTTTATGCTATGACTCCTAAAAATAAGAATGCCAACTATAGTTCCAGATACCTGGGAACTGAGGCAGGAAGATAGCTTGAGCCCAGGACTTTGAGATCAGCCTGGGCAACATAGCAAGAACCTATCTCTAAAATAAAATAAATTATTGAGGGGAATATTGAGGCATAGAAAGGCTAAGCAAGTGTTCAGAGTCCGATGGGGCACACATAAGGTTCATCTTCCCGTGTTCTGACCTAATTTGAGTGAATACCTGAACTTGTGAGGCCTTTCAGGATGTGCTTCTGCTTCAGAAATAAATAAATAAATAATTTCCACAAATCTTTGCTTTTCTGCACCAACTATGGCTAAAACATAAGCGGACTTTAGAAGACAAACGTAACGATGGACAAATCCCAGGTGGAGACAATTAACCTAAAATCCCGTCAGTCCAGGTGGCTCCAGGCCAAGGCACTTCATCTTCATTCACCAAACTAGCATGATGGATACGGAGGGCCTGTACCCAAAAGACAGACAGTTGAGATGCTTTGAGATGCTGGGTTATGCCCTCATGTCACCTTTTAAGAAGAACCAGCTGAAGACAAGAGGGACTTCTTTGAAAGTATTTTCCCTACCCAAAGTGGACTCTCCAGGTCCCCTTTAGGCTGTGGCTAGTGGGTTCATTTAATGTGGAACAGACTCAGATGATGACAATGTGAGATTTTAGGGCTGTAACTTCCTTGGGATTCTCATCTTGCCCAGAGAAGACAGCTGCATTCAGATAGCCCTAAAGTCAGTGTGATCCACTGCCTCTGGGTCCTACCTCTACAACTTAGTTTTCTTATGCTCTTTTAGAGAAATATAAGCATGTAAACTTGCTCCAAAGAACAGATTGAGAGGTCACAGCTTTTGTGTTCCTACTGAATACTCTCCCAGAACCTCAAAATATGGACAGAGGATCAATGGAGCACTATACTTAGTAGCTGTGGGCCACATAGGAGGCCACTCAAAGTGCAATCGAGAAGCATAATAGATCATCCAAGTTAAAGACATTGGGGCACAGGGAAGAAAGATAAAATTTTACTTGATTAAATCAGCAAACTAAAAAAGAAAAGGTAATCACTGCAAAGCACAAAGGTAGTAAACAAAATGGAAGAAATGCATTGTTTTGTAGCAGGATTTGGAGTCATTGTGAAAGGGCTGAATTTCCTCACTCAAAAGTAAAGAAATTCAGTTAGGGTAAAAGCAAAACTGAGCAGTAAACTGTTTAAAAACACACACACACACACACATTAAAAACCAAATGATAGAGGCTCTACCAGGGGACGAAGCTGTACATATTAAACTATTCCTCCTGCTGAGTATAGTTAAAAGTCTGGACTTTATTTTTTTTTAAATTAGAAGACTGAAAAGTAAAAAAAAGACTGAAAAGCAGACCAGTTAGGGACCTCAGAATCCAACAAATGATATAATGGTGAGTTCTGTGAATTTTCTTCTGGCCTCACATATTCCAGACTAGGTATTAGAGAAGCTAATGACCCGGAAATGCCAACAGATACAGACAAAAATAGCACTCCCCAATCCTCCACAAGAAAAAGCTGTTTACTTTAGCCAAGGGACCAGGAATTATACAGCCTCACAAGACAGAAAAGTTTTAGACAATAACCATTCTACTCCAGCAGAACACCACAGGAAAAAACCTACAGCCCCACTTTTATCCCACTAGCAAAGGCTGGGTAGAGAGCTTGCACTTCCACTCTTGCCAGAGAGTAAACGGGCTCCCTCAAACCTGCCCAAGTTTTCCTAAGTAAAGAAGACTAAGTGTGAAGGCTGGAATTTCATCTCTGCTAAGCAGTAATGAGTTCCCACCCACCTCCCACAGTGTCTTTAGATACCTTGTCAGGAGCCTCAACTTCAATGCCCACCCAGTAGTAAAGAGATACCCTTTCCATTCATGGCTAAGATGTCATCAGAGGAGACCTGCTAAAACACAAGATTTAATCAGTATCCAAAGTCTTGCAGCATAATAGCTAAGGTGTCCGGGGTTCAATTAAATATACTAGGATCCAAGAAGATCTCAATTTGAATAAGAAAAGATCGTTAACAAATTACAACATCAAGATGACACAGATGTTGGAATCTTTCCGACAAGGATTTCAAAGCAGGCACCACAAAAATGTTTCAAGGAGCAAAGATAAAGATGTTTGGAAAAGAATAGAAAATTATAGGAAAGAGGCTGGGCACGATGGCTCATCCCTGTAATCCCGGCGCTTTGGGAGGCTGAGGTGGATGGATCACAAGGTCAGGAGTTCAAGACCAGCCTGGTAAATATGGTGAAACCCCGTCTCTACTAAAAATACAAAAAAAATTAGCCGGACATGGTGGTGCATGCCTGTAATACAACTTACTCAGGAGGCCGAGACAGGAGGAGTGCTTGAATCCAGGAGGCAGAGGTTGCAGTGAGCTGAGATCTCAACACTGCAATACCAGCCTGGGCAACAGAACAAGACTGTCCCCACCCCCCACCCCCCAAAAAGAAAAGAAAATTATAATAAAGAAATAAAAGATATGAATAAGAACAAAATAGGAATTTTAGAATTAAAAAATGCAAAACCAGAAAGAAAAACTCAATGGATGAACTCAACAGCAGAATGAAGAAAACAGAGGAAAGAATCAGTAAACTTGAAAATAAAATAGAATATACCCAACAAAGGAAAGAACAACAGAAAGAAGAGACATTAAAGATACATATTTATATTTAACATATATATACCTGACATCTTTTATGTATAAACTCCGGGGCATGTGGAACTATAACCAAGGGTCTAACATTTGTGTCACTGAAGTCTCCAAAGGAAAGGAGAACAGGAGTGGAGGCTGAAAAAGTATTCAAAATATAATGTCAGAAAATTTCGAAATTTGGAAATATATATAAATTTACATATTCAAGAGGCTAAGCAAACCATAAACAGAATACAACCAAAGAAGTTTATACTAAAATATATCATAGTCAAATTTCTGAAAACTAAAGACAAGGAAAAATTTTTCAAAGTAGTCAGAGGGAAAGAATAACTTAATCACAGCAGAAAAACATCTCAAAGAGCAGAAGATTTCTCTTCAGAAACCACGGGAGCAAGAAGGAAGAGGGACGTTTTTCAAGTGCTGAAAGAAAAGAGCCGGGGGGTGCAGAGCAAGATGGCCGATTAGGAACAGCTCCAGTCTCCAACTCCCAGCACGAGTGACACAGAAGACTGGTGATTTCTGCATTTTCAACTGAGGTACTGGGGTCATCTCACTGGGGAGTGCTGGACAATTGATGCTGGTCAGCTGCTGCAGCCCGACCAGTGAGAGCTGAAGCAGGGCGAGGCAGTGCCTCACCTGGGAAGCGCAAGGGGGAAGGGAATCCCTTTTCCTAGCCAGGGGAACTGAGACACACAATACCTGGAAAATCGGGTAATTCCCACCCCAATACTGTGCTTTAAGCAAACGGGCACACCAGGATATTATACCCACACCTGGCCGGGAGGGTCCCACGGCCACGGAGCCTCCCTCATTGCTAGCACAGCAGTCTATGATCTAACCGCAAGGCAGCAGCGAGGCTGGGGGAGGGGCGCCCACCATTGCTGAGGCTTAACTAGGTAAACAAAGCCGCTGGGAAGCTCGAACTGGGTGGAGCTCACAGCAGCTCAAGGAAAACTGCCTATCTCTGTAGACTCCAACCTCTGGGGACAGTGCACAGCTAAACAACAAAAGGGGAAGCAGCAGAGGCCTGTGCAGATGCGAACGACTCTGTCTGACAGCTTTGAAGACAGCAGTGGATCTCCCAACACGGAGGTTGAGATCTGAGAAGGGACAGACTGCCTGCTCAAGTGGGTCACTGATCCCTGAGTAGCCTAACTGGGAGACAGCCCTCACTAGGGGCATTCTGGCACCCCACACCTCACAGGGTGGAGTACACCCCTGAGAGGAAGCTTCCAAAGTAAGAATCAGACAGGTACACTCGCTGTTCAGCAATATTCTATCTTCTGCAACCTCTGCTGCTGATACCCAGGCAAACAGGGTCTGGAGTGGACCTCAAGCAATCTCCAACAGACCTACAGCTGAGGGTCCTGACTATTAGAAGGAAAACTATCAAACAGGAAGAACACCTATACCAAAACCCCATCAGTATGTCACCATCATGAAAGAACAGAGGCAGATAAAACCACAAAGATGGGGAAGAAGCAGGGCAGAGAAGCTGGAAATTCAAAAAATAAGAGCACGTCTCCCCCTGCAAAGGAGCGCAGCTCATCGCCAGCAATGGATCAAAGCTGGTCAGAGAATGACTATGACGAAAGGAGAGAAGAAGGCTTCAGTCCATCAAACTTCTCAGAGCTAAAGGAGGAATTACGTACACAGCGCAAAGAAACTAAAAATCTTGAAAAAAGAGTGGAAGAATTGATAGCTAGAATAATTAATGCAGAGAAGGTCATACATGAAATGACACAGATTAAAACCATGACATGAGAAATACGTGACAAATCCACAAGCTTCAGTAACCGACTCGATCAACTGGAAGAAAGAGTATCAGCGATTGAGGATCAAATGAATGAAATGAAGCGAGAAGAGAAACCAAAAGAAAAAAGAAGAAAAAGAAATGAACAAAGCCTGCAAGAAGTATGGGATTATGTAAAAAGACCAAATCTACGTCTGATTGGGGTGCCTGAAAGTGAGGGGGAAAATGGAAGCAAGTTGGAAAACACTCTTCAGGATATCATCCAGGAGAACTTCCCCAACCTAGTAGGGCAGGCCAACATTCAAATTCAGGAAATACAGAGAACGCCACAAAGATACTCCTCCAGAAGAGCAACTCCAAGACACATAATTGCCAGATTCACCAAAGTTGAAATGAAGGAAAGAATCTTAAGGGCAGCCGGAGAGAAAGGTCGGGTTACCCACAAAGGGAAGCCCATCAGACTAACAGCAGATCTCTCGGCAGAAACTCTACAAGCCAGAAGAGAGTGGGGGCCAATATTCAACGTTCTTAAAGAAAAGAATTTTAAACCCAGAATTTCATATCCAGCCAAACTAAGTTTCATCAGTGAAGGAGAAATAAAATCCTTTACAGATAAGCAAATGCTTAGAGATTTTGTCACCACCAGGCCTGCCTTACAAGAGACCCTGAAGGAAGCCCTAAACATGGAAAGGAACAACCGGTACCAGCCATTGCAAAAACATGACAAAATGTAAAGACCGTCGAGGCTAGGAAGAAACTGCATCAACTAATGAGCAAAATAACCAGTTAATATCATAATGGCAGGATCAAGTTCACACATAACAATATTAACCTTAAATGTCAATGGACTAAATGCTCCAATTAAAAGACACAGACTGGCAAACTGGATCAAGAGTCAAGACCCATCAGTCTGCTGTATTCAGGAGACCCATCTCACATGCAGAGACATACATAGGCTCAAAATAAAGGGATGGAGGAAGATCTACCAAGCAAATAGAGAACAAAAAAAGCAGGGGTTGCAATCCTAGTCTCTGATAAAATAGACTTTAAACCATCAAAGATCAAAAGAGACAAAGAAGGCCATTACATAATGGTAAAGGGATCAATTCAACAGGAAGAGCTAACTCTCCTAAATATATATGCACCCAATACAGGAGCACCCAAATTCATAAAGCAAGTCCTTGGACACTTACAAAGAGACTTAGACTCCCATACAATAATAAGGGGAGACTTCAACACTCCACTATCAACATTAGACATATCAACGAGACAGAAAGTTAACAAGGATATCCAGGAATTGAACTCATCTCTGCACCAAGCGGACCTAATAGACATCTATAGAACTCTCCACCCCAAATCAACAGAATATACATTCTTCTCAGCACCACATTGCACTTATTCCAAAATTGACCACATAATTGGAAGTAAAGCACTCCTTAGCAAATGTAAAAGAACAGAAATTATAACAAACTGTCTCTCAGACCACAGTGCAATCAAACTAGAACTCAGGACTAAGAAACTCAATCAAAATCACTCAACTACATGGAAACTGAACAACCTGCTCCTGAATGACTACTGGGTACATAACAAAATGAAGGCAGAAATAAAGATGTTCTTTGAAACCAATGAGAACAAAGATACAACATACCAGAATCTCTGGGACACATTTAAAGCAGTGTGTAGAGGGAAATTTATAGCACTAAATGCCTGCAAGAGAAAGCTGGAAAGATCTAAAATTGACACTCTAACATCACAATTAAAAGAACTGGAGAAGCAAGAGCAAACACATTCAAAAGCTAGCAGAAGGCAAGAAATAACTAAGAACAGAGCAGAACTGAAGGAGATAGAGACACAAAAAACCCTCCAAAAAATCAATGAACCCAGGAGTTGGTTTTTTGAAAAAATCAACAAAATTGACAGACCGCTAGCAAGACTAATACAGAAGAAAAGAGAGAAGAATCAAATAGACACAATAAAAAATGATAAAGGGGATATTACCACGGACCCCACAGAAATACAAACTATCATCAGAGAATACTATAAACACCTCTACGCAAATCAACTAGAAAATCTAGAAGAAATGGATAATTTCCTGGACACTTGCACTCTTCCAAGACTAAACCAGGAAGAAGTTGAATCCCTGAATAGACCAATAGCAGGCTCTGAAATTGAGGCAATAATTAAGAGCCTACCAACCAAAAAAAGTCCAGGACCAGATGGATTCACAGCTGAATTCTACCAGAGGTACAAGGAGGAGCTGGTACCATTCCTTCTGAAACTATTCCAATCAATGAAAAAGAGGGAATCCTCCCTAACTCATTTTATGAGGCCAACATCATCCTGATACCAAAGCCTGGCAGAGACACAACAAAAAAGAAAATTTTCAACCAATATCCCTGATGAACATTGATGCAAAAATCCTCAATAAAATACTGGCAAACCGAATTCAGCAGCACATCAAAAAGTTTATCCACCACGATCCAGTGGGCTTCATCCCTGGGATGGAAGGCTGGTTCAACATTCGCAAAGCAATAAACATAATCCAGCATATAAACAGAACCAAAGACAAGAACCACATGATTATCTCAATAGATGCAGAAAAGGCTTTTGACAAAATTCAACAGCCCTTCATGCTAAAAACGCTCAGTGAATTCGGTATTGATGGAACGTACCTCAAAATAATAAGAGCTATTTATGACAAATCCACAGCTAATATCATACTGAATGGGCAAAAATTAGAAGCATTCCCTTTGAAAACTGGCACAAGACAGGGATGCCCTCTCTCACCACTCCTATTCACATAATGTTGGAAGTTCTGGCTAGGGCAATCAGGCAAGAGAAAGAAATCAAGGGTATCCAGTTAGGAAAAGAAGAAGTCAAATTGTCCCTGTTTGCAGATGACATGATTGTATATTTAGAAAACCCCATTGTCTCAGCCCAAAATCTCCTTATGCTGATAAGCAACTTCAGCAAAGTCTCAGGATACACAATTAATGTGCAAAAATCACAAGCATTCTTATACACCAGTAACAGACAACAGAGAGCCAAATCATGAATGAACTTCCATTCACAATGGCTTCAAAGAGAATAAAATACCTAGGAATCCAACTTACAAGGGATGTCAAGGACCTCTTCAAGGAGAACTACAAACCACTGCTCAGTGAAATAAAAGAGAACACTAACAAATGGAAGAACATACCATGCTCATGGATAGGAAGAATCAATATCGTGAAAATGGCCATACTGCCCAAGGTTATTTATAGATTCAATGCCATCCCCATCAAGCTACCAATGACTTTCTTCACAGAATTGGAAAAAACTGCTTTAAAGTTCATATGGAACCAAAAAGAGCCCGCATTGCCAAGACAATCCTAAGTCATAAGAACAAAGCTGGAGGCATCACGCTACCTGACTTCAAACTATACTACAAGGCTACAGTAACCAAAACAGCATGGTACTGGTACCAAAACAGAGATATAGACCAATGGAACAGAACAGAGTCCTCAGAAACAATACCACACATCTACAGCCATCTGATCTTTGACAAACCTGACAGAAACAAGAAATGGGGAAAGGATTCCCTATTTAATAAATGGTGCTGGGAGAATTGGCTAGCCGTAAGTAGAAAGCTGAAACTGGATCCTTTCCTTACTCCTTATACGAAAATTAATTCAAGATGGATTAGAGACTTAAATGTTAGACCTAATACCATAAAAACCCTAGAAGAAAACGTAGGTAATACCATTCAGGACATAGGCATGGGCAAGGACTTCATGTCTAAAACACCAAAAGCAACGGCAGCAAAAGCCAAAATTGACAAATGGGATCTAATTAAACTAAAGAGCTTCTGCACAGCAAAAGAAACTACCATCAGAGTGAACAGGCAACCTACAGAATGGGAGAAATTTTTGCAATCTACTCATCTGACAAAGGCTAATATCCAGAATCTACAAAGAACTCAGACAAATTTACAAGAAAAAAACAAACAACCCCATCAAAAAGTGGGGAAAGGATATGAACAGACATTTCTCAAAAGAAGACATTCATACAGCCAACAGACACATGAAAAAATGCTCATCATCACTGGCCATCAGAGAAATGCAAATCAAAACCACAATGAGATACCATCTCACACCAGTTAGAATGGCAATCATTAAAAAGTCAGGAAAGAACAGGTGCTGGAGAGGATGTGGAGAAATAGGAACACTTTTACACTGTTGGTGGGATTGTAAACTAGTTCAACCATTATGGAAAACAGTATGGCGATTCCTCAAGGATCTAGAACTAGATGTACCATATGACCCAGCCATCCCACTACTGGGTATATACCCAAAGGATTATAAATCATGCTGCTATAAAGACACATGCACACGTATGTTTATTGCGGCACTATTCACAATAGCAAAGACTTGGAATCAACCCAAATGTCCATCTGTGACAGACTGGATTAAGAAAATGTGGCACATATACACCATGGAATATTATGCAGCCATAAAAAGGATGAGTTTGCGTCCTTTGTAGGGACATGGATGCAGCTGGAAACCATCATTCTTAGCAAACCATCACAAGAACAGAAAACCAAACACCGCATATTCTCACTCATAGGTGGGAACTGAACAATGAGATCACTTGGACTCGGGAAGGGGAACATCACACATTGGGGCCTATCATGGGGAGGGGGTAGGGAGGAGGGATTGCATTGGGAGTTATACCTGATATAAATGATGAATTGATGGGTGCTGATGAGTTGATTGGTGCAGCACAGCAACATGGCACAAGTATACATATGTAACAAACCTGCATGTTATGCACATGTACCCTAGAACTTAAAGTATAATAAAAAAATTTTAAAAAAAATTAAATAAAAAAAAAAGACAAGAGCTGTCAGCTCAGAATTCTATATCCAGTGAAAAAGTATCTTTCAGGAGATAAGGGGAAATCAAGACATTCTCTGATAAAGTAAAACCAAGAAAATCTGTCACCAACAGACCTACCATAAATGTCTAAAGGAAATTCATTAAACAGAAAGGAATTCATAAAAGAAGGGTACAGGAACATCAGAAAGAAAGAATGAATGACAGAAAAAGCAAAAATATGGGTAAATACAGCAGACTTTACTCCTCTTAAATTTCCTAATGTGTGTTTGACCACTGGAGAAAAACTTGTAATAATGTCTGTATAGCTCCCAACACATGTAGAGGAAATATTAAAGATGATTATATTAAGAATGGGGGAAGGTAAAGGGGCATAAGAATAGGTAAGTGTTCTAATTCATTCAGACTGCTACAATGTCAACCCAAATGGGCTGTGATAAGTTATGCACATATAATTTACATAAGTAATCACTAAAAAGATATGCAAGGAGATACATTGGAAAACACTATGTAAGTCAAAATGGAATTCTAAAAATATTCAAGCCTCCCACAGGAAGTGAATAAAAAGAAAACATAAAGACAAGCAACCAAAATAATCAGAAAATGAAAAATAAAATGGTAGGTAACCTCAATGTTGTATTATATTGATTAAATAATACATCAATACCTATTGAACATATAAATGGTCTAAATACACCAAATGAAAAGCAGAAACAGAGACTGACAGGGTAGATTAAACCAAAAATATGACCCAACTATACACAGTCTAAAAAACAAACAAAAATATTTCAGATATAACTTTTAAAAGAAAAACCTTAGATAAATTAAATTTAACAGAGTTTAATTGAGCAAAAAAAAATGATTCACTGATAGGGGACCACTGAGGACTAGAAGTTTAGAAATAAAGAATATTTACAAAGTATCCATAGCTATTATACTTAACAGTGAAAGACCAAGTGCTTGCACCTAAGCTCTAGAACAAGACAAGGATGTCCACTCTCACCACTGTCATTCAGCATAGTACTAGAAAATCCAGCCAGCACAATGAGAAATGAAAAGAAACTAAAAGGCACATAGGTTGGAAAGAAAAACTTTCAATACTGGGAGATGACATAATAGTCGACCCAGAAAATTCCAAGAAATTTACAAATAAACAAACAAACCTAGAATAAGTAAGTTCAGCAAGGTCACAGGATAAAAGATCAATACACAAAAATAAATATGTATGCAAATGTACACATGTGTATATGTGTGTGTGAGAGAGAAAGAGCTCTATATATGCTTTAAAATATAAAGGTTGGTTCTAGAACACTAACGATGTTAAAATAATTAAATGGGGAGGCCATTAGACTGAGGTGGCTCCTATGTCCTGGGTTTCTATATAAACAAACCACTGAAACCTAACTCAGACTCGTTTCCTATATATGACTAATTTTTTGAAAATTAAACTTAAGTTCAGCCCACAACAAGCCAACTGAACATTATTAGTTATATTATTTTGAACTTCCCACCTACATAGTCCAAATAAGGCCATTGCTCAAATTTTAACCAACTAATTTATTTGCTCTACTTCCACATTCACCCTTCTAAAGCTTTTCATCTACCTCTGGGGAGTTCCAAACCACCCTAGTTTGGAGCTGCCCAATTCATGAATCACTGCTTAAATAAACTCTGAAATTTCAGTGTGCCAAAGTTTATTTTTTAACAATGGAGATTGCATTAAAATAGTGGAAATTCAGGTGATGAATTTTGGCCGGGCGCGGTGGCTCAAGCCTGTAATCCCAGCACTTTGGGAGGCCGAGACGGGCGGATCACGAGGTCAGGAGATCGAGACCATCCTGGCTAATACGGTGAAACCCCGTCTCTACTAAAAATACAAAAACTAGCCAGGCGAGGTGGCGGGCGCCTGTAGTCCCAGCTACTTGGAGGCTGAGGCAGGAGAATGGCGAAACCCAGGAGGCGGAGCTTGCAGTGAGCTGAGATCTGGCCACTGCACTCCAGTCCGGGCGACAGAGCGAGACTCCGCCTCAAAAAAAAAAAAAAAAAAAAAAGAAAATCAGAACCAGGTCTCTCTCAGGTTGTCCCTGTGTCCTCTGGACAGTGATGCCTGCAGTTGTCCAACATGGAAGGGCAATACTCCCAGGACAGGAAGCACACTCTTCTGTTAGGGGCCACTTGAATGACACTGAACTTGACACTGAGAACTTGTCTCTGAGAAATGACGCATTTTATTTTCCCACAGCTGGGGCCATGCCAGAGGCATTCGTGCTGCACTTTCTAAATACCTCAAAGACAGGCTGGGGCTGCAGCCAAGTCAGGCAATGAGCTGGCTGGGTGCCAGTCTCCCTGGGGTGTTCCTGAGGCCTCTGGCTGAGTGCTCAGAGTCGGGTGTCCCCTGTGGCCCAGAATAAGGGAGGCACAATGGCCTTCCCACCTGTGCACCATCAGAACCAGGGGTTATGCAGAGGCTGAGTAAAAGAGGGTGGTGACATGGCAGTGGCAGCGGAGATCCAGTCCCCTTTAAACTTATGAGAAAATCCAAGTATCTTTCCGCAGGCCCCTGAGGTCCAGCCCCCAATCAGAGCCCTCCAGTGACACAATCTGGACATTACTTAAATGATGTGGTCAATCGAACATTTATGTATCAAACCAGGCTCAATGGAGTGCAAACATCCCATAAATAAATCTATAGATTCTACTGGGAGGCTATAGTCAACCTAACAAGCAAATTGGCTGTAGGCGCACACAGGGAACTGTCCTGGAAGGGAAATCAGAGTTTGAGATGCACAGTCAGGAGACTGGAGGTTTCTTCCCCAAAGCGTGACCAACAGGAATTCAGAATCAGCCAGTCTCTCAGAATCAGGAACCAGATCATTGCATGGGAGGAGAAATAAGACAGCACCTGTAAGAGAAAAGTCCAGTTCTGAATCTGAATCCGGAGTTCGTTTGGTTGTAAATCCCTTCAGGGATGTAGGGATGTCCTCTCTCTCTCTCTCTCTCTCTCTCTCTCTCTCTGTGTGTGTGTGTGTGTGTGTGTGTGTATGTGTGTGTCTGTGTGTGTATTTGTGCATGCTTGTGTGTACTATATGGAAATACAATTTTTGTGACTCATGTTTTCACTCAATAATACATTTTGATCAACTTCCCTCATTCATACAAACTTAGCTCATCCTGCCTCAGCTGCCAGAAGAATTAGGGGTTCACTGCAGGGCCAAGTAATTGGGGCTGGTGTTTCCTGGGTGTATTGTGCAGCTCTGAGCCAGCTGAGACATTCTGTGCTTCTGCCCACTGGTGTTCGGAGCCTACAGGCACATCTTCCTTTCCCTGGCTTGCAGGCTGAGCCAAGTGAAGCTTGGGCAGGGTGTTAGTGTGGTCCTCCAAGTCCTTCCCTCCAACCTGCTTCCTACTCTGGCCTCAGTGCCCCCAGCCCTGCTATTTCAAGCTAGGGGAGTTCACACTCTCTGGGGAAGCCCATCCATTTCTATCCCATTTCAGTGCTGAATCCTGGAAACCACTGGTTCCAATGCCACTGACTTCCTTTCATCAAAAGTTTCCTTTATGTCTCAGGCTATTTACGGCACCATTTTCCACTTTTCAACCCTTTTGCAAATTTTCAATTTGTTCCTTTCAAAGGTAAACACACAGGGACTCAAAATCAGGAAACTGGAAAATGGGTGCTCTTAAGGCAAGATGGGCAGACAGAACACCTTGTTCTTGTTCAAAGACTCAAATCCAGGAAAGGCCACGATGTGACCAAGAATCTTGAGAACTTGGTTAGCAGAGGGAGCAGAGGTGAGAGGTGAAAATCCTCATTCCACAAGCATTCACAGAGTGCTCATTTGACACCAGGCCTCTATCAAATGGCAGGAGACAAAATGAAGGGACCTCAAGTGCCAGAAGATGTAGGACTTGGCCCACATGGTGATTCTTCTGCGAGGAGTTAGGGTCTTCTGGAACTGCACCGAGTGGCCCTAGCCACGTGATGATCATGCCCCTGTTTGGGGCTCCAGCACCTCTGGGAGCAGGTGCCACCCTGGCCCAGTTTCACAGGGTAGAAGAGGCAGCCACAGAGGTGAAGAGCTTGGCCAAATGAAAGAGCTCAGACACGGGAGAAATTCCCATAAAACTCAATTTTTAAATAGAGTTATCAGAACAGAAATCCAACCAGTGAACAATTAGGAGGAAGGAGGTGTGTAAAGTAAGAAAGTGCTGTGCTCAGCACTTTTTGGATGGGTGAGAGTTATGGCTGTTGTTCTTTTAGTGCCTGGAAAGGGTTATTAATAGCCATGGGAAAGGGATTTTCCCATCTGTTCTTTCAAACACACACGCATACTTTAACGCTATCTTGTGTTTTCAGATGCTTCCAAAATCTACAATCAATGAGTTACTTGTATGGAGAGGTTGAACGTGCCAAGGTTTCACCAGCCATGAGCTTCCCAACAGTGGGGAGAGGGGAGTCTGGAGAGCTGGGAGAGTATTCCTTGTTTCTCAGCCAGGCTCATCTTTGGGCTTTGCAGGGGCAGCCTTACTTTACAGTAAGTCTTGGGAGGAGCGTTCTCCAAGGGAGGGTAAGGATAGCAAGATTTAAAGAGCAAGGAAGAGGAGACAAAAGGCAAACCCAGAGGCAGGGGCCAGTGGCTATTGTAGCAAGTCTCTTTACCTCTCCTTCAGGCCATTTTCATTACCACTTGTGTCAGCTCTGGAAGACCACAGGAGCTTGCAGGTGGTCCTAGCCCCAGACTCTAACTTTGCTTGAAATCCACTAATTCAGATTCCCCAATGGCTGTGCCCCTCCTGGCATGGCCCACCTCCTCTGCACTTTCCCCTGGAGTAAATGTACAGGAATGGGAGAGCTAGTCAGAGAGGTGATCAGAAGGTCAGAGATTCACTTTTGTTTCCATCCAAATCGTAGATGTATAAAATCAGAACTTTCTCATTTAGGACCCCACATCCACAGGTGCTTCCTTGGTGAAAAAAAAAAATCAATCTGGGAGATATTTTAGAATTCCAGAGTCATGATCTCTTCCACCCACACAAGATGAATTCTTGTCCTGCAAAAGATCAAAGGAAATCTGGTTATAAACAATGCCGCTGCATGAACATGACTGGGAGAAGAGATGCTTTCACACCCAGGAGCTGCCTTGCATGTCGGGGGCATTTGCAGAAGGATTTACAACATAATTATACCATTATTGATCCATTCATCTATTTACTTTTCATTCAATAGCTATTTCCTGACCACACTGTACACAGAAGTCTAAGGAAAGGATCTACTTAATTCATTTAACAAACGTGTATTGGGCACCCACTATGTGCCAGGCTCCTTGCTAGGACTGGGGAGCAATGGTGAGAAAGACCTCTCTCCTCCCCTCACTGAACCAGCATTCTGCCTGGGAAGACAGACAATTGGCCAGTCAACACACAACCAGGCAAGGTAGTAACAGGGCAGTGAGGCAGATATGACCCGGGAGAGGCTACTTCAGAAAGCAGCATCTGAAGGTAAGAAGGAAGTCATCACAGAAGGACCCAGGACAAGGCTTTCACACCTAGGGTGCCTAGGGAACAGTGCAGAGCTCCCAGGTCAGAGAGGTCCATGCTCAGCAGAGGCAGCCTGGCTTGGGATCCAGCAGGGGACAGGCACTCAGTCTGAGGCTGGGAAGCAGGAGGGACAGGTGTGTGGGGAGTGGCAGGCGTGGGGAGCTACTGTAGGTGCCATGAGTGGTGTTCTAGGGCCTTGAACAGGGAGATGGATGGAATAACTTCTTGGAGAATCATGCTGCTGTTAATGCAGTGAGTAAAGTGAGAAAGGGAAAGCAAGCAAAGAGAGCACTGCAGAGGCCATGGAGGAGGGAAGGTGGGGAGGAGGTATCACTGTGACACAGCTGTGGCAGTAAGAGCAGCGATGCATGGTGGAGTATGAGGTGTGTTTGTATCTGACTGTGAACTCTTTGTGGAAAGGGAGTGAAAGAGATTTGAGCCAATTGCTTAGGTTATTGGATTGAGGAAGTAAAGGATGGTAGTGACCCTTTCGAGATGAGGTACCAGAAGAATCAGGCTGGAAGTTGGGGAAGGAGGGATGTCAGTCCCCGCCCTGCCAGAACTCAGAGTCTGTGGACACAGTTGCGGAATGTGAGTCGGGTGCCAGAGGGCCTTGGTGCTGAGTGTGAATTGATAGGAGCCTATGGAGGGACGGCAGTTTATTTCCTTCCTCCCGCTCTGGTTCATTTGGACCCCACTGAAGACCGGGTGGAGGTTTCTGCAGCCGACATCAATAAAGTGGTGACAGAGAGCACCAATTGCAATCCAAATTCCTGCTGCTGAGGATTCATTGCAGGCTTATTCATATGGCCAAAGAGAAACTGCAGGAGCAAAGGCTGTGTGCCTGGAGAATTCATGCATTTCCCATTACTTTCCAGCAGGGAGGGGAGGACACATATACAGACCTCCCCCAAGTTAGTCAAGTAAGAGACCCAGCAGCAGTATAACAGTTCATGACAAGAAGGGGGATTGGAAAGAAAGGTAACTGTTTTCCAGGAGATGGTGGGGCTGTCCATGCCACTCCTGGAAGATATGGCTACAGACTCAGAGATAGGGATCCTTCTAAGTTCCCACAGTCGGTATGTGAACCCAACTGAGGATCAGAAGGACTCTGTATGGTGAATGCACCACCATGTTTTGCAGAAAGCATAGTGTTTCCAAGGAAATCTCAGGAAAATTACAAAGTCTATAACTTGAGCAACAGTTGGACCCTCATTTGTTGGGGCAAAGGAAAAAAATTATAAATATTATCAGTGTCACTAACATGGATTTACTACACTTCTTCTACCTCCACAGGCACTTTGCCTTGAATTCTTACCAAAAACCCATGTCCTAGCAATATAGCAGCCTTACACTTCCCTACACATGGCACTGCTGGGAGACTCAACCTGCAACTCCATCATGTGAGAGTGGGGTGTGCTTGAAGTCGTTCATCAAGAAAAAAATGCAAATTGGTATCCGTCTGGTCAGATGACGAAACTGTTTTGTGTCCAAAATGTTGACAATGACGTTCACTTCCTTGTAACAGACAATTTTATAAAATTGTAAGTAAATTGTCTTTGCAAAAAATTAATTGTGAGTTATCACTTGGACTCCAGTCACACAGGGGTCTGTCTATGTTCCAGGGAGTAAAGGTGTACTTTCATTTGTTGTATTATACTCGTACCCCAACTTTTTTGGACCTCATGCAGCTTTAGCGAACAGCAGTTTCTCTAAGCTGATAAGGTTACAATGCTGTGGAATGAAAAAGCCACTGCTGACTTGTAATAGCAAGAACAGATGTTGACAAGACAAGAACTTCCTGCTGTGGGGAACAAAGGCTGCATTGCACTGCAACCAATGGAGAAAATGCTGTCATTTGTTCAATTACCAAAACGTAGTCCCATTTATGATATAATTTGGAATTCTGGTTATACTGAGTTTTATGCTATGTATGGTTTTATGCCTGCCAAAGCTATGATTTTCAACCTGAAATGTGATCTTGTGTTTGACCTTGGACTTGGTGCTCTAAGGCAGCCTATTTGGCCCTTGTGGCCATATATTAATACTAACTGGATTCAGAAATCTGAAGAACAAACGTGAGTGTGGTTTTAAAAGCTACGAACTTATTTCCAAACAAGGAGCCTCTGTTCACACATATTATGCTAGGTACCTAGATGGGAGCACCTTTTACTATCACACATGCTCCCAGGTTGTTTGTTAATAATGGATACAAGCTTTGACATTATACCAGCCCTGTCCTGTATGAGTAAGATGTGTCATCAAATGTAGAAATATGGCAGATTTCTTGGCAGCCATTTCTGGATGAACTATTTTCAGCAAAAGCAGTAACTTATCAAGCAGTTCCAAGTGAAGTACCCAACTAGAAACCTAACTTTACAATGACTGATAGACTCCCAGCTTTAAGAAATAAACCAATCACCAATTCTAAGCTGCATGAAGAGAAATCACCCCAGAATAAGAAATCACAACCAGGAAATGATAAACCATTATCAAAAGCAACCCTGAAAAATCAAAGGAAATATAAAGCTAAGAAAACTACAAAGCAGGAAGAAGTGACAAGAATCCAGATTTGACACCTACTCCTGTCCCGCAGAGCACACCCTGAAATACAGTGTCTCAGTTAACATCTGGAAACACTGAGATAGATGAAAATTCAATAACGTAAAAAGCCAAAAGCAACTGACTCTCAGTTAACATCTGGAAATCCTGAGATAGACGAAAAATTCAAGAACCTAAAAATCCAAAAGCAACTGAACCTCAAAGAACACAGCAACTGAAACATAGCTAGAAAAACAATGAGTTAGAAAAATAAAAGATACTTCCCTTCTCCAAGAGCTGGAAGATTTGAAAATGGTTACTTAAAGATTCACAGAGAGCAGATTTATTAGAATAAATCCATAGAAACACATCTGGGTTAAATCCAGGAGAGCACCCTGAATATTCATGTACCCACACTTAATGCTCAAACATTATATTAACCATTTACTTAAGCTTTTGCACTTTTGGGAAATTATGTATTAATGACCACTAAGTTAACATCTTTCAATGCAAGTTATAAAAAATATACATATGAATTTCTTAGGTACGTTTGATAGACTAAAAGACGAATATCTTGACATTCAGTAGAGACCAGTATTTACTATATAAATGAATGTGGGTATTTTAAACTAAAACAAATAAATGTAATTCATTAGATCGTAATCCAAAAGAAGTCAATAAAAACAAGGCAAACAAAAGTTTGCTTCTGTAACTTTAGAATGAATATTTGTTTCTTTCTCTTCAACTTATATTCACTCACTGATATGCTTTGGATGTTCATCTCTTCCAAATCTCATGTCGAAATGTGATCCCCAATGTTGGAGGCGGGGCCTAATGGAAGGTGTTTGTGTCATGGAGGTGGATCCCTCATGAATGGCTTGGTGCTGTTCTCATGATAGTGAGTGCGTTCTCACAAGATCTGGTTGTTTCCACCGTGAGTGGAAGCTTCTGAGGCCTCACCAGAAGCAGATGTCAGCACCGCACTTCTTGTACTATCTTCAGAACCATACGCCAATTAAAAGTGTGTGGTACCTCCCCCTGCCCTCTTGCTCCCACTGTCACCATGTGACATGCCTGCTCCCCCATTCACCTTCCACCATGATTGTAAGCTTCCTGAGGCCCTCACCAGAAGCAGATGTGAGCACCACACTTCCTGTACTCTCTGTAGACCTATGAGCCAATTAAACTTCTTCTTTTCTTTATAAATTGCCCAGCCTCAGGCATTTCTTTATAACAATGCAAAAATGGCCTAATACAGAAAATTGGTACTGGGGAGTAGGGCATTGCTATAAAGATACCCGAAAATGTGGAAGCAACTTTAGAACTAGGTAACCGACAGAGGTGAGAAGAGTTCGGAGGGCTCCGAGGAAGACAGGAAGATAAGGGAAAGTTTGGAACTTCTTAGAGACTAATTAAATGGTTGTGACCAAAATACTAATAGAAATATGGATAGTGAAGGCTAGGCTGACAAGGTATCAGATGGAAATGAGGAATTTATTGGGAACCGAAGCAAAGGTCACCCATGTTACACTCTCCCAAATAATTTGGTTTCATTGTGTTCATGTCCTAAGGATCCGTGGAAACCTGATCTTAAGAGTGATGACTTAGGGTATTTTGCAGAAGAAATTTCTAAGCAGCAAAATGTTCAAGAAGTGGCCTGGCTGCTTCCAACAACCTAGAATCAGATAAAGGAGCAAAGGAATGACTTAAAGTTGGAATTTATGTTTAAGAGGGAAACAGAGTATAAAAGTTTAGAAAATTTGCAGCCTGGCCATGTAGCAGAGAATTTAACCAGGCTGCAGAGAAACCACTTGCTAGAGAGATTAGCATGACCACAACAGAGCCAAGTGCTAATATCCAAGACAATGGGGAAAAGACCTCAAAGGCATTTCAGAGATCTTGAAGGCAGTGCTCCCTATTACAGGCCCAGAAGCCTAGGAGGAAAAAACTGGCTTCCGGAGCCAGATCTGGGACACCACTGCCCTCCACAGGTTTGGGATGCTGCTTCCTGCATCCTGCCTGCTCCAGCTCCAGCTCCAGCTGCAGCTCGTAAGTCCCCAGGTATACCTCAGGCCACCACTCCAGAGGTTGCAACCCATATGCCTTGGTGGCTTATGTGGTGTTAAACCTGCGGGTGCACAGAATGCAAGAATGAAGGAGGCCTGATAGCTTCTACCTAGATATTAGAGGCTCTATGAGAAAGCCTGGGTTCCCAGATAGAGGCCTGCTGCAGAGGCAGAACCCCCACAGAGAACCTCCACCAGGGCAATGCTGAAGGGAAATGTGGGGTTGGAGTCCACATGTTCAAGTCACCACTGGGGCACTGCCGAGTGGAGCTGTGGGAAGGGAGCCACCACCATCCAGACCCCAGAATGGTAGATACACCAGCATCTTGCAGCCTATGCCTAGAAAAGGCATAGGCACTCAACTCCAACCCATGAGAGGAGCTATGGGGGATGAATCTTGCAGAGACACAGAGGCAGAGCTGTCCAAAGCCTTGGGAGCCCACCCCTTGCACCAGTGTGCCTTGCATGTGGGACATGGAGTCAAAGGAGATTATTTTGGAGCTTTAAAATTTAATGACAGCCCTGTTGGGTTTCAGACTTCTGCGGATTTATTGCCTCTTTCTTTGGGCCAATTTATCCCTTTTGGAAGGGTAATATTTATCCAATGCCTGTACCACCATTGTATCTTGGGAGGAGATAACTTGTCTTTATTTTATGGGCTTGTAGGTAAAAGGAGATGAGCTTCGGATGAGACTTAGTACTTTGAACTTGATGCTGGAATGAGTTAAGACAGAAGAGTTGGAAGGGGAGGATTGTATTTTGCAATGTAAAAAGAACATGAGATTTAAGTGGCCTGGGGAGGAGTTACAGAGTTTAGATGTTTGCCCCCTTCAAATCTCATGTTGAAATGTAATACCCAATATTGGAGGTAGGACCTAGTGGGAGGCGTTTGGGTCATGGGACCGATCCCTCATGAAGGCCTTGGTGCTGTCTCCTTGATAAGTGAATTCTCACAAACTGGTTGTTTTAGTGTTTGGCACCTCTTCCCTCTCTCTCTTGCTCCCACTTTCACCATGTGAGATGCCTGCTCCCCCTTCACCTTCCACAATGTGTGGAAGCTTCCGAGGCCTCACCAGAAGCAGATGCCAGCACCAAACTTCTTGTACTATCTTCAGAACCATAAGCCAATTAAACCTCTTTTATTTATCAGTTACCCAGCCTCATGTAGTTCCTTATAGCTGTGCAAAAATGGCCTAATACACTCACTGAATTGCGTGACATAAACTGAAGCAGTAAATTTGGGGAAAACTGAATTTCTTTCTAGTCCACTATCTTAGGAGGGCCTTAAAATTCCATTAGTGCATGTTTAAACCAGGACTCAGGCCTTGCTCTATTCAATGAGTGTGTATATTTGAGGAGCCTCAGAAGAGTCCGAATACACAGTCAAGTGTTGTCATTCTCCTCATGAAAAGAATTTGGGCAATCTCTCTGATGGAACAGTCAGTGATGGAGCTAGACACACAATTCTGGTGTGCTGAGCCACTCATTTATTTATGCATACTTATTTTGTGCCTCCTACAAGCTAATCTTTGTGTGAATATAGCCAAGATATCATGAAAAGTCCCATGTGGAGTCTGTTTGGAAGGACATTAGTAATACATTTGAAAGGTTCCAGCAGATAACACAACTGAAAAAAAAAAAAAAAAACTAAAGTACTAGAATGAGAAAAAAAGAATACTAAGTGACAAGAAAGTCACCCAGAGGGTAGAGGCTCCATTTAGCTGCTGACCTGTGATTCCACTGTGGAGAGGACGTGAGAAGTTCCGTTTCCTGCAGCTCTCTCTGAGGCCGCAGTGGCTGACACAGAACTGCTCTGCAGCAGCAGGTCTCTCCCTGCACAGTGTCTAGCAGAGGCAGGTGATGGCTGCAGAGTGTGGAGAGGGCACTATCTGCCTGGAGAGTGGTAGGTCTGCTGTGGATTTTCTCTGCTTTCAGTTTTATTTTGAATACAGGTTTGAATTGTGGACACTGTTGCAGAACATGGACTCTCTCAAGCTTTCTACATAGCCGATTCTAGGTGTGATCACAATCCACACCTGGTTCTGGAGAACGACACCACTTTCCTCCTGTGGAGAGGCAGGATACTATAATCAAACTGCAGTATGTGGAGGCAGACTGTGACTTGGGGAGCATGTTCCCGCTTGCTGGTTCTTAACACTACATTGATGGTGGCCAGGCAAAAGACAAACAGACATGCGTGACAAGAAACTGACCTTAGGTGGAGTCCCAGAGAAAGTCTTGGAATGCCACCTTCTACTGCTGTTGCTCTAAGACCCCCATCCTTTTCTTAATCTCTTGGCTGGAGAAACTTTAGGAAAAGCCTTTCCTTCCCTCAGCTCCTGGAAACTCATTAAAATAAGTCTGGTTCCTGTCATCCTTGCAGCCTAACCTTTTCTCTGGGAGAACCTGATTGAAGAGTGTGACCAAGAGATTTATTCTCAGGGCTGCCATCAGAGATAAAAGAAGGGTCTGAGAATGCAATGAAGAATTAGAAGCCTCAAAATCAAGCCATCTTTCACAGGTTCCATTTGCACTTGGGGAGGGGAGGGGAGAAGAGAAAAGAAGGATGTTTCCGCGCTTGCTCCTGCTGCGCTCCAGCTGAGAAACCACACAGCGACCATCCTGCTGGACTCCTCTCCTTGCCCATGACACTCGCTATGGGAATAGGGACCCAGGTAGCATATTTGTCATTCACACTTTCCTGAAATCAGCATCATACAATCACCAGCTTCCTTAGCATCTGCTCTCTATCCATTCCATAAAAAATACCTCTCATTTTGTTCACAATGATATACAGTTTACTGAGTCCTTTCACATTAGTTCACTCAAATCAATTTCCTGAGGAAAGTACCATGTGAGGTTTTTGGGGGTCAAACAGTGAACAAGACTTGGAAGGCCCTTGTCCTCAGGGAGCTTACAACCCAGTGGGGAGACAGGCATGGCCAATACAAGAAATCAATGATAGTAAAGTAATTGCACATTGTAGGTGTTGTAAAGCAAATAAATAGGACCTGAGATAATGCATATACTATTAAGAATTATACTAAATACAAATCAATACAATTCTCAAGTTAAAAGACAGGAGAGGAAGTGGGAGTGACTGCTTGATGAATACAGGGTCTCCTTTGGAGGTAATGAAAATGTTTTGGAACTAGATAGCAAGGATGGTTGCACAACACTGTGAATGTACTAAATGCCACTGAATTGTTCAATTTAAAATGGTTTAATTTCATGTTATGTGAATTTCACCTCAATAAAAAACAAAGAAACAATACTCTGTGCTTATCTGCTCATATATCTGATATCACTCATCATAATCATATCCAACTTTATTTGCTGGAAAACTACAAGTTTATGTTTTGTACCACAATACCCATTCAAATTTGATATAAACTTAAAATCTACTATCTTATATATAAGTATATATGTTACATAGTACATATGTTACATAGCATATGTGTTACATATTTTAAACATATGAAACATGTGTTTTATATATACATATAACTTTTCTATATGTACAGTGTTAACTTTGACACAAGGCTATCTCCATACTTTGAGTTCCTACGTAGCAAACTGCAACTTAGCATATAAAAAAAGTGAAACCTAATTTAGGAGTACAATTTTTAAGTTTGTTGTAACAAACAGCCAGATATCAGCCAATCATAAGCAATCAAGCAGTCAAGCTTCAGCCAATCACAGGCAACCAACTGATGAGGCCATGTCCTAATAAGGCCATGCCTAACTACAACTAATGAAACTGTTTCTGTACTTTACTTCCAAGTTCTGTCTGTAAATGCTCACTGCTCATGTAGAGTGGAGCTCTCTGAATCTCTTCTGGTTCTGAATGCTGCCTAATTCATGAATCATTCTTTGCTCAAATACAATCTGTTAAATTTATTTTGTCTAAAGTTTTTCTTTTAAGAATAAATAATTGAATTGCTTTTTGCTATTAACATAGACCCATTTCCCTTCATAGAAGGGTAGCAGCCATCTTGTGTGAAATTCCTGTGCCTCATTGTCTGTAGTAAATTTTTCCTTAGTCTTTTCCTCCAGGCTGAACTATCCCAGGACTCTTTGTATTTTCTTCCTAATCAAGTTTCCCATCCCTTAAAGTCTTACTGTGGTTATCTTTAAAGCCCACCCTATGGTCTTCATATTCTTTCCTCATTGAGGTTACCTTATGGGGCTCTTTACAGTGTTCTCTCCTACAAGGGTACCCCTGGATCATGCCAATAGGCACCTGCACTGAACACAGAGACTCTACATGCTGGGATATGTTGTCCTGGCTCCATCTTTCATAATTCGTACCCTTTCTGTGCTCAGTGAGCTCTCCTGAGTTTTGGTTTCACCTGTCCATTCTGCCTCTCTGGGCCAGCTCCACACTGGTCTCCACACTAGTCTCTTATAAATACATTTCTGATATCTTCTCTAATTGAATAAAGTGATTGAATTGTTCAAATATCATGGAGATGAATGCCTTACTCAAAGATAGCAGACAGTATTCATATGCTCCAGCCTTTACACAAGAAAGATCATGCATGCATTGTACTGCATAGACATGTGTCCCTGGCAAGAGCCCCTGGCTTGGGCATTTGTCCTGAACAGCTATCCTGCATTCCTCCCATAGTTGATATCTCTCTTCTCTCCCTCATTCCTCATCTTCCTAGTTATTCTTTACCTGGTTTCGTGCCTTTAGTCTTCATTTTTGCTCTTCCTCTTTGTTTTAATAACTTGTTGTGAATGCTTTTCCTGGGTTGAAAAATTCTGTTTTCTACTCTGTTTGGCTCTTAACTTTACATAGCTTGAACACGCCCTCTGGTTGCTTTGGTACATGAGAATTACATGCACAGGAGTTTTGTCCCCACTGAACAATTTCATCAGCTGAAGACAGGAAGTGGGTGGCATACACAGTCTGTGCCATATTCCAAACACGTATCTTTTTTCCAAAGTAAAATTAGTTACTTAAGGACAAGAAACTCACAATATGTAAACAAAAACCACAAAGGAAGTGCTCAGAAAATGGTTTCCAAGGTGGATTTTCTCTAACTGAACAAGGACCCAGGCATCATTCCCTTCCACCCCTTGAAACTGATGACTTCTTCAGGTTCCCACGAAACAGATTCTGTACTACATTGACACTTGATATGGGTCCGGTTAACTCTAAAACTCTGTGAAGTAGATGGGACAGCATGGTTATCCTTTCCTAGCAAAGGAAAAAAAGAAAAGACCTGTAAGCTGAAAGGATTTACCCTCTGTTATGCAGGAATTTATTGTGGTTTGAGTCTTTGCTTGTCTGAAAATATCTTTATTTTCCCAAGCTTGTAGAATGCTCCAACTTCCAACATTCCAATGCTCTCCAATTTCCAACATTGCTATCAAGTCAGCACCTCTCATCCTAATCCTGTGCATGTTAGCTGTATTTATTTTCTCTCTTTCTCTCTCACCTTTCTCAGTTTTAGTATCATGTCTTTATTTCTGAAATTTCACAAATATATCACTGGTAGATTTTTTTTTATAAATTTATGTGAATTTATGATACTGCATACACAGAGGTTTTTCAATCTGAAACCTCAAGCTTACTGGTCCTGGGCATTTGCTCAATATTATTTTTCCAATAATTTCCCTCTAATTGTTTTCTCTGTTCTCTGGAGTGCTTCTTAGTTAGATATTGTTCTTCTGAATTGAACCTGTAATTTTTTTTTCTTTTTTTTTTTTTTTTTTCAGATGAAGTCTCGCTCTGTCTCCCAGGCTGCAGTGCAATGGTGACATCTTGGCTCACTGCAACCTCTGCCTCCCAGGTTCAAGTGATTCTCTCCTGCCTCAGCCTCCTGAGTAGCTGGGATTACAGGAACATGTCACCACACCTGGCTAATTTATGTGTTTTTAGTGGAGATGGGGTTTCACCATGTTGGTCAGGCTGGTCTTAAACTCCGGACCTCGTGATCTGCCCGCCTCAGCCTCTCAAAGTGCTGGGATTACAGGTGTGAGCCACCATGCCTGGCATCTAATTTTGCATCTAGCTATTTTTCATTAATCACTACTATGCTTTTTTGTCTGCATTCTGTGTTTTACCACTTTACCTACCACTCCTTTGTAGATTTAGTCTCGATCTGTTGCCCAGGCTGGAGTGCAGTGGCATGATCTCAGCTCACTGCAACCTCCACCTCCCTGGTTCATGCAGTTCTCCTGCCTCAGCCTCTCAAGTAGCTGGGATTACAGGTGCGTACCACCACGCCTGGCTAGTTTTTGTATTTTTGGTAGATACGGGGTTTGACCATGTTGGCCAGACTGATCTCAAGCTCCTGACCTCAAGTGATCCATGCGCCTTGGCCTCCCAAAGTGCTGGGATTACTGACATGAGTCGCCGGGCCTGGCCTAATGTTTTTAAATCAAAGTCTTTTTTTTTTTTTTTTTTTTTTTAATTTCTGATCGATCTTTCTTGTTTTCTTGTTGAGTTTTTTTTTTTTTTTTTAGCATCTCAGTTGAGATAAAAGGCAAGATCGTGACTTAAGGGAAGCAGCCTGCTCTGAGTTTCAAATACAGAATTGGTCTTTTTGTCAGAACAAACAGCCTGAGAAAAAGGGGTTACTGAAACGAATTGTTTTTTATTATCAAAAGAATTCAGTGCTCATGGAGAACAATGTTTGAGAATCCATTCTATTCTGAAATAATTGGGGATTATGTATTCCAGGTTTTATCACAATTATCTTAAAAATCAATACTTTTTTAAAATCAATAATTAACTATTTATTTAGCTAACCCACTACTTCCTACATTCCAAGTCTTCCTCAGTTTAACTATTGATATTAGTTTGCTTGAACAGATTTGCCAGAAATTTCTGATAATAGGGCTTATGATTAGTAAACTTTGGGTCCTTAAAAAAAAGGGCTCAAAGTTGCTCAAAACAACTATTTTTAACCTTGTAATTTTGGGGGCTTGGATTAGAATTCTAGCTCAAAACCACACATTACAAAATTTTAAAGATACTGATCTATTGCTTTCAGAAATTTCTTGCTTTTAAGAACTCTGATTCCAATCTGGTATGCATTCCTTTACAGACAACCTGTAGTATTTTTTGTTTGCTTCGTTAGCTCTTAGAACTTCTTTTTCGTTATTGGTTTTCTGAAATGTCACCACACGGTGTGCTTATGGTTTGTCTGTTACAGTTATCCTATTTAACACCCAGTGAGCTATTTCTATATGAGGATTTATGTCTTCATTTATGAAAAAAGAAAAAAGTCTTCTGTTATTTATTTTCTCCCTTCAATTCTCATTTCTTTTTCTTTTTCAAGCTCTATTAGATGGAATTTGGAACTCTCTGATAAATCCACTTTGTCTCACAGTGTTCCTTTAATATTTGGGGATACATTTACAACAATTCTTTGTTGTCATTTCCCAGTTTACAAATTCAGTTTCCAGCTATGTTTATTCTGTTCCTTAATCCACTATTTTTATTTCATTTATCTTTTTTCCCTCCAGATCTCAAAGTTTTTGCTTTAATTTATATATAAAATACTCCAATCCATTTCTGTGATGTTATACGTGTTAATATTAACTACACTTATTCTTAATAATTTCTTGATTTTCTAAACTTCCTTTACTATCGTGATATCTTCTTCATGTAATTTGAAATTTTAATGTATTCAACATGTCCTTTTGATGATGTTGATTTCCTGCCAGTGTTTGGAGATTCTTGATTGTATGGCCATCTTTGCTTTTGTTTCTTTGACTGAGAGGGGAATTGAACATATATTTCTCCTGGGTAAGGTTTGCTCTGTGTGTGTGTATATATACATACATGTTTCTACTTATATTTTTACGTATTAAATGAATGAAAAATAAGTCTCTGTCTTCACAGATTAGTTATAACCTATGGCATCAGTCTGTCCAGAAAGGCAGTCTGTCCTGGAATTTAAGTAATTTTTGGTGGTAGACAAACCAGTAATGCCAATTACTAACTCTATGACTTCGGATAAATTATTTGGCTTCTCTGAGCCTCAACTTTCTTAGCAAAGTGAATACAGCTCAAGAGTAATGGGAGGATTAAGTGCGCTCTTGCAAATCTGTACACTAGTGCCCGGCACTAGCAAACAGTAACACAAGTGTTAACTGCTATTTTGGTTGTCTCCAATTAGAACCCACTAGTAGAGAAATTGACATGGAAAGGAAGGAGTCATTTAGTGGAATTGGTAATGTGATGTTGGGTGAAATACTTTGATCCAAGAAATGTCCCTGTCCTTGCATCCTCGCTCACTGTCGCCTCATAGAAATCCTTGGTCCCCCATGTCTCATGTCCTGAAACGTCGGGTGAGAGAGGCGCTGAGACACATCCACACAGCCCTGCAGCATGGTGGTGAGCACACTAGGCCACGCCTGAGCATGAGGAGAAGAGAACTCTGTAACTGCCAGAGATTTGCAGCTTTCTCTGAGGGTGAGAACCCACGTCCCCCCTCAGGGTTTCATCCTGTAGGCCCATCTGTTCTGTGTTTTTGCTTTTGATTTCCACTGGTAGCTCTTATAGACAGCTGAGCATCTTTTCTCCCAAGAAGTAAGCAAGAAAACCTTAGCCAAAATCAGCAGCTGTTGGTGTGCTTAATAGAGAAAATATCTCCCAGAGCTGCCAAGGCCACATGATACAATGGGATCCGGGAAGCCCAAGGTTCTTTTCCCAAGGCACAAAGCAAATTTTAGCACACAGAACCTTCACTTGGCTCACTTCTGCCCTTGGGTCATAAGTGCAGGACCCCAGACTCATTCCTCAGAGGTGTTGCCTAGCCATTTGGAATGGCCCGTGGTGGTCCATGGATGTCTGGGAAGTGGTTTGCTTCTTTCTGTGCTCCTTCCCTGTGGCTGCAAGCTTGCTGGGGCCAGATTCCCAGGCTCTCTGACAGCAGGAGTGCACACACCCTGACCCAGTCTGGATTATGTCCCTCTGTAGACTGGCCATCATTCCCACCTCTCAGGTTTCAAATCAGGCTATAAGTGCAGATTTCGTACCAATCTGTGGGCGGTGGGTTTGCCCAGCTGGGACCTCTGGGGCCTCCAGAGGAGTGGAGAGGAGACAGAGTACTGACAAGTTGGGCAGACGACCTTCAAGATCAATTAACACTTCCTGATTGCCGCTAACTCCTCAGTTCTAATCCTAGCAGATGAGCAACAGGGCCCGTCACTTCCCCCAGGTCTCACATTCCAAGTTCTGCACTCTCTCCTCTGCTTTTACCACTCCACCCTGAAGGATCCAGGAAAGTCACACTACCCTTGGCTGCCTGGACTTCCCCCTCCAGCTGAGCTGCTGAGAGGCTGGAAGACCGTGGGGCGGAGCAGACTTCTGACTCTCTGAGGAAGAATCCAGCTGAGGGCCCCTCTTCTTAAGTGCTTCCAACCCAGGCAGTCGGGATAAAGCAGGTCTGCAAACAGGGTGAGCAGAGGTCAGAAGGGAAGAGACAGCCTCTGCAAACATCAACACCATGCCCTAGAACTGAGGCCCCAGCTGGAGCCTCGCCAGCAGCCTCCCAGTTAATCAAGAAAAAGATCTGGAATCGGGGACAAGGAAGATGCATCAGGGCCAAGCCTCACGCCGGATCCAGCCTGATGTTTCTTGGTGCCATTGACAGTCCTGGCTGCATTCTGCTCACCTGAGGTCAGTCCTGCCACCAGGTCAATGCCCTCCCTGCCAGGCCTTAATCCCATTCCCTGGAATTAGACCTCATCTTCCTATTTCCTCTTGGGGGGCTTGTAGGGATGGGCTTTTCCTGATGATGGACAGGGCTTTTTCTGGTACCAGTGACAACTCCAGGGTTGCAGCTGTAAAATTTCCCATTGCTCCTTCCACCCAGACATCCTCTCATCTTACCTGTGGATTTCAACGGTTGCCCAGACTAGATCTGAGTTTTCATTTGATATCAGGGGACATACAGGAAGAAACAGGGGCTTTAGCGCTAGATCTCTGTCAAAGTCCTGGTTCTGCACTTACTATCTGTGTGGCTTTGAGCAAGTCGCTTACCCTCTCAGAGCCCCTCTTCCTCCGCAGAGAAATGGGAGAATGAAAGCTATCACAGTGGCTTCCATTTGTAAAGAAGGAGCTCCTGCCAGCCCTTCTCTAACAGATCAGAGGATTGGATGTGCATCCACCACTCCCTGGCATTTAGAATCCCAGCCACGTGCCGGTTCTGGCTTGGCCATCTGCTCTGTTGCCCTCAGCACACCACTCTGCACGGTGGGACAGTTCCCCATCTATGGTGCCCTCCTGAGCCATCACTGACCAGGCTTGGGTCTCCTTGGACAACTTTTATTATGTGGTCTGCCCACAGTGGGTGGCCCTGGCTGCTCCCAGGGCAGGGACCATGGCACTCAGCCTGCATCTCAGGAGTACCTGTCTGCATTTTACACCTAGCAGTTTCTCCATGAAGACTTGCTGGGTTGAAAAGATTTGAGAACATGGCACAAGGTCAACAGCTGCGGGTTGGGGATCAAGAGAACCTCAGCTTCATATTCGTAACTTTACTCAAATTACCCAAACACTTCAGTATAAACGCATCCTCAAAACAGTTCCTCCCATGCGTCTTCTGCCTTAGAGAATGACACCAGCTCCCACTCAGTGCCAAAGCCTGGGCTTCATTTCTCACTGTGCCCTTCACCCACCCTCCCCATTCCACCACCCTCTCTATCACCCTCTCCACTACCCTCTCCATTGCCCTCTCAACCACCCTTTCCATCATCCTCTCCAACACCCTCTCCATCACCCTTTCCACCACCCTCTCCATCACCCTCTCTACCACCCTCTCCATCACCCTCTCCACCACCCTCTCCATCACCCTCTCTACCACCCTCTCCAACACCCTCTCCATCACCCTTTCCACCACCCTCTCCACCATCCCCTCCACAACCATCTCCATCATCCTCTCTACCACCCTCTCCATCATCACCCTCTCCATCACCCTAGGCTTCACCCTCTCCCTCCTACCAATCTCCACAACCCGTGGCTTCTGCTTCCTCTGTCTTATATCTCACATTTAGTCTCTAGAATGCACATTAGTTTAGTGACCAGAGAAGAGGTCCCATGCCCCTGGGTTTTCACTAATGTCACTGCCACCACCTGCGTGATCTCATGCCAGCAACATCTTTCTCCCAGCCTGAATAACTCTTACTCATCCCAAAGACCTCAACTCCAGTATTGCCTCTTCTAAGAATCCATTCTTGCCTCTTTCCAAATTGGATTAGGTGTTTGCCCTCCCAGCCTATATGGATTAGATGTCCACCTGCTCAACCTATATGCTCCCTTCACACCCCCATAGAGTAATTGTCATTCTTTGTGAATACTGCTAGTTTTCTTGTCTGTGTTCAACATTAGATGGAGTACCCTCCAGTGGCAGGGATGGTGTCGGTCCTTTTCAATGTGATGTTCATTCCTAGCAGGCTACAGACAGAGTTTAGTAAACACTTGATATTTCTTGAGTGGATAAGTTCTCCTTCTGTAGAAATGAACTTGCCAAAGGTGTAGGTAAGACTCTCCCAGATTAAAGGCTAAGGGGCATGACCACTAAATTCATCATGCAAACCTGGGTTGGATCCTGGACCAGGAAAGAGCCATTCATGGGACAATTGGTAAAATCTGCATAAAGTCTATGCATTAGACGAATGTTCTATCAATGTTAATTTCCTGATGTTGTTCCCTGTACTCAGATGGCCTGAGAAATTAACATCTAGGAAATCTGGGCCGAAAAGTATATAGGAATTCTTTATTCTTTTTTTAACCTTTTTCATAAAGTATAAAATTATATAAAATTGAAATTTAAAAATGTAGACAAAATAAAGGTGTATATTAATTGAAAAGAATGAAAACTAACTTCAGGATTCCCTCAGAACTTGATTTTTTATTAGCAAATTTATCACCATTTTCTTTTCCTTCTGCTTCTCCTTTTTCTACAAAAAGCAGGATCTGTGTGACAGGGAGTGGGAGGGACTCACTGCTGAGAGCCTGCATGACAGGCATGTGTGTGATGAGTAGGTCCCTGAACCCTGCTGGGTGCCACCAACCAGCCTAGCAAGTGACTGCAGAGCCCCTGATGGTCAAGGTGGACCAGGCCGGCCCAACACACCAGCCCAAGTGCCTCCCGCTGTACGTGCTGGGCAAACAATTCAACTGGACTCAGGTAAACATCAGAGCTGCTTCCTACCGTACTGAGGACAGCACCCGGATGTTCATGGGAATGGGTTTCACAAACAAAGAAGATCCCCCAGGAAGGGGAGAGCCCAGCCCAACCCTGAGCTCCACCCCGTCTTTCATCCTCAAGCCAAGAAGGCTCGTCCTCCGCCTAGTCCTCAGGGTGCGGCCAGACCGTCTGAGTCTCAGATTGGGGCCTTCCCTTCAGATATCAGGAGTGCAGGAGAGGTTGCAGGTGAAACCCCAGGCCTAGTTCATCAGCTTGAGCCCCAAAGCTGGACAAACATCCCCTGTGGCAGCTGGCAGGCCTGCGCTCTCCAGGAGTACAGCTGGTCCAGGCCGTCCTTCCCGTCCAAGCCTTGCAGACCTGGGAGCCATGCCAGTGCTTCCTCCTACAGCTGCAGAGCCCCTGCACTCAGAGGCAGGATACCCCAGGTTTAGCCACCCAAGCTCCAGAAGAAGGGCAGCCAGCCTTGGCTTGGGCATCTGGGGCAACATGGTAAGCACTTTCCCACAGCACTGCCCCCAGGGCTGTTCAAAAGCTACTCTTTGGAATGAAATAAAATCTGCCCCCAGTAACTTCCACCTACAGATCAAAGTCCTATCCTATGGTGATTACACAGAATCGGTTTGTTTTCTCTACCTTGTTGCAGTCCTTTAAACATCTGGAGATAGTAACCGTTTTCCTCCAGTCTTTTTTTAGACAGCACTGTGGGATTAGATAGTTCTTCCACTCGTCTTCAAACAGCATGGTTTCTAGATCACTCAAGATGTTATCACTGTCTCATATACTCACTTTCAAGGTTCTTTCTATAATGCAATGGACAATGAGACTACAAAGTTCCAGACAAACTAGCCAGCACAGAATACAATAGAGCCATTGCCTCCTCTGACCCACACCCCATTTTTGCATTAATGCATCCCATTATGGCCTTGTTAGCAATGTGTGACGTTATTGCTCCCACTGAAGCTGCAAGACGCCCACAAACTCAAAAACATTCACTCTCTCATATTTGCACAATTAACTTTTGAATGCAAAATAAATGTTTTATGTTAATTACTGCTAATATTATATATGTTAGTTTTGTCTCTGCGGTTAACACAATTTGATAACTATTCCTGGGCCTCCCAAGAGCATAGGAAGTCCCTTTTAATGAAGTGCATGGTGGCTCCAAGCACATAACCTGGGATGGGAGAGTGTGCAAAAAGACAACGTTCTGCAGGGCCCTGCCCATCTGACAATGCTCCCTTATTCCTGGGGAAGCCAAGCAGAGAACACTTCAGTGCCTTGGACCATGGATATGAGGCATTGTGAAGGGACTATATGCTCTAGAGAGGGGGTAAGGGGATGTGAGGGATGCTGGAGGCAAGGTGCACCTCTGGACATGTGCGCATTTGGAATCCAGTCAGGAACCAGGAGGCCTATGGGCCTGGAGGGAGGGTCCTGGCAGCCCAGACACCCCTCCCCACACCCACAGGAGTTAAAACAAAGGCATCACTCTGCTTCATCACTTCTAGAAGAAAGAGAGGCAAGGAGATTGAATGTACACCTCACAAAGGGTCTGATTTACTACTTCTGAAAAAAATGCCGAACCTTTTTCATTCTGATGATATCCAGACTCCAGAGGGGCAGCAGTTCACTTCAGCAGTAGACAGTAATGTAGGTCTCTGCTCTGGAACTGCAAGCCATGGTCTGCAAGAAGAAACCCCACCTAGGAAAGTGGCACCAAGAAAATGCTTCCTGCCAAGACAATGTATTAAATTTATCCCTTACAAACACATCTCAACTTGGGCTATTTCTGCCTCAGTGAACTGTCAGAAAGGAAGGCAATGTGGTGATTTTTCTTTCATCACGTAAAAGAAGTCAGTAAAGTGGAGCACTAGGATTTTACTAGCAAATGCATCAACAACAGACACAAGCTAGCCTTGACCTCATGCAGGGTTCCACAGATGTTAAAGTGTCTCTACAGATGAGTGAGGTCACCTGTGGCCAAGTGGTTCCATCATTAAACCATCGAAGGATTAGACCATGTCTAGTATAGAGTTCATTGAAAGCAACTTCTGGGTGGTCACAGCAACAATTGGAAGGTTTGGGGTACTTACTGTGGTCCCAAGAGGTGTATGTGGTCTCTGGGCGTGGATGATACTCATTCATTTCATGTTGGTCCAAAGGCATGGTATTTGGTGAATATTTTACATCATTTCTGCTTTGAAGTTGTGGTAATTCGTTGTTTCATTTAAGATGTTCATTTTCTCCCTCTCCTTTCTCTACTAGTTTTGGTTTATGTTTTCAGCAGTACTCAAAGCAACTTTAACCATAAATCTCAGTGCCTTGAAATTATTTTTAATTAAACAAAATCTCATATTTAATATAAAACAAATGTATATTAATTAAAACTCTGAAGATAGACTTAGTAGAGGTTTAAATTTTAAACCAAACCAATCAGAAAAAAGAACCAACAAAAATTTAATAAATGGCAAAATTTGGGAAGAAAGTAAACAATAATAGCTGATGGAGCATTTTGTTGGTGCCATGCACCATTCTGAACATTCTATAAATATCAAAGAATTATTTCACAATCCTATGACTTACGCATCTTAAAGACAAAAAACCTTAGACGCAGAAAGGTTAAGTGGTTTTCTTATGATGGCCTTTCTAGTAACTTTAAGAACTAGAATTTGAATGCAAAATCCCCACCCTTAACTATTATACTGCTTCTTTCTTGTTATAAAGTCTACTAAATAGAAGTCAAAAATTAGAGCAATTGTATAAATAATTCCAAATATATCACTGATTATAATAACTATTACTGGGCTACATTTTCTCTTCGAAAGGCAAATTATGTCAACTTAAATGTACTGTTTACTTAATACAAAAATCTTATACACAAACACATACAGGATTGAAATTAAGACAGACAACAGTATCAGAGTTGTCACAGAGGCCTGCTAATCTCTCGCTTCTCACATTTCTAGAGAGGTAAGCACACCACTCCAGCCATTGGCTGGTCCCCTTTCCACTCCCTCACGTGCAGGTCTCTATTCAGAAGGAAATTATCTGACCGGGAAATGCAGCGAAGGTAACTTCTGTTGGATTCTCGTGACCACTTTACTGAATTCCCCACATTAAAGGTGAGCAAGGAGGGCATGTTCTACTTTCTCCTGCAGCTTCCAGGACCTGCCTGTGCTTTGTCATTGCAGGGCTGGGCACATTGCTGCCTCTGGGAAGCGGGTACTCTTCTCATGCTCCTCGCTCCCAGGCTTTGGTTGGTTGAGCAACTTAGTCATCCAGTCTGCAGGACCAAGAATCTCCAATTCGGAGAAGAAGAAAAAGGAAAAGGAAATTCCATTTCTCCCTTAAGCACAAGACTACTTTTCCATAATAAAGCCACCTCTGTTCTTAGGACTCATCCAGCTGTGCTCCCAGTGGATTAAGAACCCAAAAGAGATGTGCAAGTATTTATCTCCCTTCAAAACCTGGATGGGATTTTAACAAACATGTCAGAAATTGAAAGAAGCAAGAGCACAAAAGACCAAGGGTGTAAATAATAAAACAAACTTGATTGTGTAGCTAGAGATAGAAAACAGAAAAAGATAAGCAGATGTTGTTTCTACCTAAAACAATAAATAATAAACAAAAATATTATAAAAGTCTACTGTGTGCAGTACCCCTTCATTATCCCCAAGAGATTTGTTCCAAGATCCCCAGCAGATGCCTGAAAACTTGGATAGCACCAAACCCTATATACTGCTTTTTCCTGTACATACACACCTATGATAAAGTTTAATGTACAAATTTGGCACAGTAAGAGATTAACAATAATAGTAAAGCAGAATAATTATAACAATATACTCATGAAAGTTATGTGAATGTGGTCTCTCAAAATATCTTATTGCACTGTACTCACCCTTCTTGTGATCTGTAGATCTCATCATCACAACAATTAGTAAGTGACTAATGGGCAGGTAGCATAGGCAGTGTGGATACCTGGACAAAGGGATGATTCACCTCCCCAGTGAGACACACAAGATGGCACCAGATTTCATCATATTACTCAAAACACATGTAATTTAAAACTTATGAACTCCTTATTTCTGGGAGTTTCCATCTAATATTTTTGAACACCTGTTCACTGGGGTAACTAAAACTACGGAAAGCCAGACTGCATATGAGTGAGGACTACTGTACTTTGCTCCCAATAAAATTTTAATTTTGAAAGAGGAAAAATTATAACAACTCCATTTGTAGAATAACCCAGAAACTAAGAAGAAAGAAATAGCCTCTCTCCCCAAAATGAGGTTAACATTTAAAAATATAAAACAACTTCAAAACAATATTTAGATTTAAAAAGAAATCAAAGGTAAAACGGCTCTTTAAAAGGAAATGTAATTCAGAACATTATCTATTGAAACCTATAAGATATGGCCAAAAAGTACTCTAGTATTCTAAGGAGCAATTATAGCCTCAAATGCATTGGCTTCAAAATATACTGAAAATAAATTAAAATATTGTACTGAAGTAACCTTCAATTTCAGAAGATCCCCAGAGTAAACAAAAAACAATTTTAACAGAGGAAAAAATACATTAAGTTAAAATACAAGTTAATAAAATAAGAATGATTATTAAATAAGAATGAATTAAAAGGTGATAAAATGCCAACAGTTCTCTCTGAATGGAGGGCTCACACCTGCCTGACCCTTTGCTGGAGTAATCTCTGAGCTGCAGTCTCAGACTACCTGATGCCCCACAGTCACTCTCTCTGAAGCTGGAGGGTTTAGACCCACCTAAGGCATCACAATGCCTCAGTGATGGTAAACACACCTCAGAAGCCTCTCAGCCCATCTTTACCCAGCTCTACTCCGAAAGCTGTTTCTCAGTTGAGCCACACTCTGACAGTTCTTAATCCTAGACAAAGGAGGAGAGAAGATATATGTGTCAGGCAGAAGTGGCCTCTCTCTCCTTTGTGCAAATGCACCACCAGGGCACTCAGACTGCACCCACTGCAGGGAGACAAAAGAGGAGAGCAGGGCCAGAAGAGGGAGCTGCCCTTATGGACTTTAAAGTGCTTGATCGGCTCCCCTTGCATGGATCAGTGACAGCTACTCCCGGGAGACATCTTGGGCTGAGCTATTAACACTCAACTCCTCCTGCCTGCACCTTGTGGAGGGAGCAGCTGGTCAAGCACTGAGTCCAAGGAGAAGGTCTGGCCTCCTCCCCTGAGAGGAAGAAGGATGGGGACAACCAGGAACAGGGAGGACTGGGGCTTCTCTAGGAGACAAGGCCCTCGCAGGAAAGAGAAGCCCCACAGACATGAGGGCTGGCTGAGCTTTGCCCATTGGGCAGTACTATGGACTGAGCTATGTCTCCTCCAAAATCCAAGTGTTGAAGCCCTAGCCCCAGTATGACAGCATTTAGAGGCAGGGCCTTTAAGGAAGTAAATAAGGTTAAATGCAGTCATAAGGATGAGGCCCTGATCCAACAGGACTGCTGTCCTATAGGAAAAGGAAAAGACACAAGAAGTACACACACACAGGGAAAATCCACTTGAGGACACAATGAGAAGGAGGCCGTTGCAAGTTCAGAAGAGAGTCCTCACCAGAAACCAACCCTGCTGCCACCTTGTTCTTGGACTTCAGGACCGTGAGAAAATGAGTTTCTGTTGTTTAAGCCACCCAGTCCGTGGTACTTTGCTATGGCAGCCCAAGTAGACTAATACATGGAGAATAAATAAATAAATAGCAAAACAAAACACAGCCACTTACTCTATTGGAATAGCCAAGATTTTTCTTTTTACATACTGTATATTAGAAAGACAGAGAGTAAAAATGTAAAGAAAAGTGTTGCCTTTTTTATTTTAACTAGTGCTTAGCAAGTTTAAAACAATATAAATGGTGAAGACCATCACACGCATCCCTTCATTTGACACTTCAGGTCACGGCATCTGTCTGAACCTCCACAGCTCATCCCATTCGACAAATGTTTGACTGAGCATATATTTGACGGCAGATCTTGCAGAACATATGTGTGAGAGGGAAGGACTGACCCAGGGTGAATGCCACAGAGGTGAGTAGCAGAGACCCAGCTCAGCACTCTCCCTTCCGGGCAGAGCTGTATCCTCCCACGAGTGCTTGGGGCAGAAGCCATGGAGTCCACGTGGGGTCCTTCTAGAGTCTGCACCTGTGAAAACAACCGCACCTCCCTCATCCTCCATGTGTGTGCCTGACAGGGCCTGGCTCTGGCCAGGGAACAGGGGGAGCTGCCCAGAGGTGGCCCTTCAACACAAGAGCAGCAGGAGTCAAGCAGGAAACCCGGGGAGCCGCTCCCTGAGGAGGAGCAGCCCCACGGGATTCTGGGGGGCCAATGTCAGCTTGGTCTCGGACATCCCAGCAGGGGTGCAGAGGAGCACAGCACTGTAGTCCACCCAGCTCAGTCGCTCTCCCTGCTGCCTGGCCCAGCTGCCCAGCCTCTTTGTCACTGATCACATGATTCTTTCACAAAATAAGTAGAACAAGGCATGGTTGTACGAATTTCCAGCTCCCTACCCTCCAGCCTGGGCAGGTCACGGCACCTGTCTGAACCTCCATTGCTCATCCCACTCAACAAATGTTTGAGCAATCATTTGATGGCAGGTCTTGCGGAACATATGGCTTATACAACACGAAGCACATGTTTCTTTTGCAATTGCAGAACATCTTACATGTATGTAAAAAGTAGCTCAATTAAACAGATGAGTGTTAGTATTCAAAGATGAGGAAACACATTCTCTACACTGTTGATGGTGTTTATGTCTGCAAACGGAATTCGGATTGGGAGGATGGATGGAAATCAGAGCTTGGAATCCACAATCAGACCAACACAGGCCTTTGGAGGCTGGGAAGAGGGTCGGACACCCTGACCTTCAGGGTCTCCAGCGCTGGGTCCGGGGTTCCTGACCAGGATCCTGAAGCTCCACCCGCTGGGATAGCCTTGCAGGAGGCTTAGGCCTCTGTAAATATCAGTTCTTTTTCTGCTCACAGTCTCCACAGGAGGGGATGCGGCTGCATTTAGCTGCTAAAGCCTCTTCCTCTGTAAGCTGGATATTAAGGGATGGAGTCCAGCTAGATAAATAAACCAAGTCCCTGAGGCGAGACCCTTGCCGCCCCCATAGACTGGAGAAAGTTCCCATAGACGGACTCCGAGCCAGCAGCTGAGGGGCCTCCTCATATTTCAGGATTCGGGGGAGGAGGGGCCACGAGGGATCAGCTGTGGATCACATCCCAAACCCCGCTCCTTCCTGGGTTAACACAGCTGGGCCTGGGGATCCTCGTGTGCGGAGGAGGACGAACGTGTGCCGGCGGCTGGCTGGATCCTGGAAAACGCAGAGGGGAGGGGAGGGGAGGGCCTGTGGGGACCCCAAAGGCCCCAAGGAGAGGCTGCAGGAAGGCCAAATGCTGGCGCTATTATTCCCGGGCATGCCAAGCCCCTGGCGCACACAGGCCTGTCAGGCTCGGTAAAGGACACAACACAGCCTTTCTCTGGGCTCCTGGCTGTCTGGTGGGGGAAAGCAGTTGGAAAAAGAAGGGCCATATATCTTAAAATGATAAAAAGTGATGGCCACATGCATTGTCAGATGCCTATGTCATTGTCACTTAAGGCATTATGGGGACAGGTGGCAAGACAAGCACCATGCAATAATGAGTTCCAATCTGAGTTCTCCTGCTCTGCTGAGGGGACCTGCGCTCTGTGTAGAGGCCAGGGAGACAGTGTTGATCCACAGACCTGGGAGGAAGAAGTCACCAGGCTCTGTGAGGATCAACAGAAACCAAGCAGCCATTCCATTGCACTGCCCAGGATCCTGGTGAGCACCACATGTTTGAAATACGATTAGGGAAATGGGGCAGAAGTCAAAAGGGAGCAATAAAGCAAGTAAGAGTGTCTGTCCAAAAGTCACCAAGGGCACCTTACAAATCCTCTTCACTGGTGTCCTTGCCTTGACGTCCCTGCCCGAGTCCCCATGCTTCAGCGCAGCCAGTGTCTTTCCACTCTGAGTCATCAGGCCAGACCAGCTCCATGTCCGGGTGCCTCAGCACAGCCTTTGGCCCCAGCCGTGGGGTTGGGAGGCTTCACACCACTCCCTCCAGCCTGCTCCAGGTGTGAAGGCAGCACCTGCATGCAGTCCTCACCAGCACCCTGCTGGAGCACAGAGCCCCAAGTGAATTCTGGCTGGAGGGATTAGTACACTCATCACGTAGGACAAGAACACTATCCCCATTTTCAGACAAATAAACTGAGGTTTTGATTTTTTGTGTGTGTAATTTTAACAGTACACTGGGAGAGTTCTAGAGCTTCTTATTCTAAATCTCTCACATCCTACCTTCTCAAAGTTAAGTGAGATCCTGAGCTGGGGAGGACTGCCTTGATTGTTTCAGCAGGCCCACTCGAGAGTTGCCTTTGAAGGGGTGTACAGTTCAGTTCTGATACTGAACTGAAAGGGAGACTACAAAAGGAGCCAGTGCCAGCTGAGAACACCTCAGAAGGTGTCCACACCCCAGACCCCGCTCTCTCCACCACAGGAGCGTTTAGCATTTGCAAATATGAGTGGAGAGCCTCAAGGTTTCGCCAAACTTGGAAAGCATCAGAGAAGAACCACTAATATCTCCATTTCCTATGTGCTAAGTACCCTTCAATACACATTGCAGGGTTAAAAAGGTAAACCAAAGCACAATAAAATTTTTAAACAGTTTGAGCAAACAGGGATTCATGAATTAGGCAGCTCCAAAGAGCAAGTGGTTTGTGAGTTCCATCAAAGGAATGCAAGACGGAGATTTCTATAATACAAATAGGGAAGTCAAACAAAACAAAATATTTAATTGATTAGGGATATGCAGTTGCCTTATTGGGTCTATACCATTGAAAAACCCCTAGTTACATATAGGTGTACCTTGGAGACATTGCAGGTTCAGTGACAGACTACTATCTGCAAATACTGCAAATACCACAATCAAGTGTGACACATCATGTTTTTTGTTTCCCACTGCATACCAAAGTTATGTTTATATTATACTATAGTCTATGAAGTGTTCAATAGCATTATGTCTAAAAAAGCAATGTACATGTAATCCCAGCACTGTAGGAGGCTGAGGTGGGTGGATCACGAGGTCAGGATATCAAGACCATTCTGGCTAACATGGTGAAACCCTGTCTCTACTAAAAAATAGATACAAAAAATTAGCCGAGCATGGTTGCGGGTGCCTGCAGTCCCAGCTACTTAGGAGGATGAGGCAGGAGAATGGCGTAAACCTGGGAGGTGGAGCTTGCAGTGAGTGGGGATCATGCCACTGCACTCCAGCCTGGATGACAGAGTGAGATTCCATCTCAAAAAAAAAGAAAAAAGAAAAAAAAAAAAGCAATGTATACACCCTAATTCAAAAGTACTTCATACTTCATTGCTGAGAAATACTAATGATTATCTGAGCCTTCAGAGACTCGTAATCTTTTTCTAGCCTTGATATTGACAGCTGATGATTGATCAAAGCAGTGGTTGCTGAAGGTTGGGGTGGCTGTGGCAATTTCACAAAATAAGACAACAATGAGGTTTGCCACATCCGTTGACTCTTTCATGAAAGATTTCTCTGTAGCATGTGATGCTGTTTGATAGTATTTTACCCACATTAGAACTTCTTTCAAAATTGGAGTCAATCCTGTCAAGCTCTCCCATTACTGTATTATAATTTATATTTATATAATATCCTTTGTTGTCATTTCACAATGTTCACAGTGCTTTCACCTGAAATAGATCCCATCTCAAGAAACCACTTTCTTTACTCACCTGTAAGAAGCAACTCCTCATCTGTTCAAGTTTTATCATACGATTGCAGCAATTCAGTTTAATCTTCAGGCTCCACTTCTGATTCTAGTTCTTTTGCTGTTTCCACCATATCTGTAGGTACATTCTCCACTGAAGCCTTGAATCTCTCATAGTCATCCACAAGGGTTGGAATCAACTTCCTTCAAACTCCTGTTTATGTTGATATTTTGATTTCCTCTCATGAATCATGAATGTTCTTAATGACATCTAGAATGGTAAATTATTTCCAGAAGATTTTTAATTTACTTTACCCAGATCCATCAGAGGAATCACTATCTATAGTAACAATAGCCTTACAAAATTTGTTCCTTAAATAATAAGACTTGAAAGTCCGAATTACTCCTTGATTCATGGGCTGCAGAATGGATGTTGTGTTAGCAGGCATGAAACATTAATCTCTTTGTATATTTCCATCTTGGGTGACCAGGTGCATTGGCAATGAGCAGTAATAGCTTGAAAATAATCTTTTCTTCACTTATGTGTTTAAAATATCGAGTAAACCATGCTGTAAACAGATGTACCATCATCCAGGCTTTGTTTTTTCAGAAAGAGGAGATTTAGCACAATTCTTAAGGACTCTAAGTATTTTTGGAATAATAAATGAGCAGTTGCCCCTAATAAGCCTGTCATTTGAAGATTTGAAGCTAGGCATTGACTTCTCTCTACCTATGAAAGTCCTAGAAGATATCTTCTTTCGACAGAAGACTGTTTTATCTACACTGAAAATCTGTGGTTTAGTGTAATCACCTTCATCAATGATCTTAGCTAGATCTTCTGGAGAACTTACTGCAGCTCCTACATCAGCCCTTGCTGCTTTACCTTGTACTTTTATGTTATGGAGACAGCATCTTCCTTTAACCTCAGGAACCAACCTCTGCTAGCTTCCAACTTTTCTTCTGCAACTTTCTCACTTTTCTCATCCTTTATAGAACTGAAGAGTTAGGGCCTTGCTGTGGATTAGGCTTTGGCATAAGGAACACTGTGGCTATTTTGATCTTCTATTCAGACCACTTAAACTTTCTCTGTATCAGCAATAAGGCGTTCACTTCCTTATCAATCATGTGTTCATTGAATGCATGAATGATGATTTTCTCTAAGAAATTAATTTTCTCAGGAATGTTTCCTTTGCATTCACAACTTGGCTAACTCTTAGGTGCACAAGACTTAGCTCTCAGCCTGTCTCCACTTTTGACATGCCTTCCTCACTAAGCTTAATTGTTTCTAGCTTTTAATTGAAAGTGGGAGATGTGGACCCTTCCTTTCACTTGAACACTTAGAAGTCATTGAAGAGCTATTAATTGTCTTAATTTCAACATTGTTGTGTCTCAGGGAAAGGGAGGCCTGAGGAGAGGGAAAGAGAGGGAAACAGTCTCTCTGTTCAGTGGAGCAGTCAGAACACACACAACCTTTATCTACTAAGTTTGCCGTCTTATATGGGTATAGTTTGTACCCCCTGCAAACAATTACAACAGCAACTTCAAAGATCACTGATGACAAATCACTATAACAGATATAATAATAATGAAAAAGTTTGAAATATTGTGGGAATTACCAAAATGTTACAACAAAGTGAGCACACACTGTTGAAAAAATGGTGCCAATGGACTTGCACAACACAGAGTTGCCACAAACCTTCAAATTTTAAAAAAGCACAATATCTGTCAAGTTCAATAAAGTGACCTGCAATAAAACAGGGTATGCTTGCAATCATAAGTGAGCTGGCTGCTTCTGATTGGTTGAGATTACATTCTGCTTTTCTTTAAAATAGATATTTACAAGAAATAGCTCAAGTTAAGTCTCTGTAATGTTTGCAAAGCAAGTGAGGTTAAAGTCACTTAAGAGGCTTAACGGGCTTTGTCTGCTCAGGGCTTTTTCAGGCCTGGCCTCAGTGTTAACTGTGGCAGCTGCCTCTGAAAAGGCCCCCGAGGATACACATTCAGTGTGAGAATGAGTGGCTTCTGAGGTGACAAAATCAGAGCCATTGAGGCTCCCCTGCTCTCATGGTGGCTCGCTCTTGGGGAAGCCAACTGCTGTGCTGGGAGGACACTCATGCAGCCCACAGAGGGGCCACTGGACAACCTGCCAGCCATGTGACTGAGCCACGGTGGAAGAGAAGGCCACATGGCTGCAACCACAGAGACACCAAGCAAGAAGTGCACAGCCTAGCCTTGCCCAAATCCCTGACCCACAGAAACCATGAAAGGTCATCAAGTGCTCCTCGTGTTTTAAAGTCACAACATTTGAAGTGATTTGTCATGTATCAATAGATAACCAAAGCACATTAATAATTTAATCATCACAAAAAACAAGAGTACATACACTATTATCTTTAATAAATGAGGAAATGGGACATGAGGCAAACAGCCAGTAGACATTTGGTAGAGACAGATTTTGAATCCGTATGGTTTGTTTCTCACTGCACTATCCAAGACAGTGTCCAAAATCCATTAAAATTTTTTAAAAATAAAACATTCAGTTTCTCAGTTTGTACTATTCACAATTCAAGTGCCCAGTGTGGCCAGAGGAAGCTATATTGGAGAGTGAATATAGGACGTTTCCATTATTGCAGGAAGTTTGGTTGGACTGTGCTGGTGTGTGGCATGTGCAATTAACCACTACATCTAACATCTAAAAATAAATTGGAGATCCTTGCTTGCATTCACTAAGGGAATGACCAGCTGTGGGTTGGTCCTGGAGTGTCACTGGATGGTATAGACAGTGGGCTCTGGGCATTTGAAGCTTCATTCCCCACTCTGGATACAACAGGTTGGAAGAAACTCACACCTCCTAGAGACCCTCCACCTCCTTCCCATCCTCTCTCAAGTTCCCTGGCATTTTTTATCACTCAGCATGTTAAAACTCAGTATATCAAGACACCCTCAGCACCCCAGGGTGCTCGTCTCTCAGGCCCATCACCACTTGGTTTTCTTGTCCATTGATTACTCAGCACACACATAGAAGACTTACCTGGCCTGGGCCCACTGCTGGGCCAGACAGATACCGAGGAGAATAAGATGCAGCCCCTTGCTTCATGGACCTCACAGTCCTCTGGGAGGTTTCCTGCAAGGTGGTGCTGTGCTCTGCAATAGAGGAATCTTGGAGGAGCTGTGGAAAGGCAGAGGCGGAAACAGGAACATGCAGCTGCTAGAGGCGCTCAGGAAGGACATATGAAAACATGCATTTGAAGTGGCAGGACAGGAAGGGATGCCTGGCAACAGAGAAGAAAGGCTGGGACGCTTCCCACACAGGCAGTGGCTTCAGAGAGCACAGCTTGCTCCAGGAAGAAGAAAGAGTCTGAGGGTGCCACGATGATGAAGACAGATGCCAGGCTCTGCCGGGCCTCACAGGGAAGGAGAATGAAAAGAGGATGTATTGCCTTTCCATTCGCCTCTACACTGTGGGGCTGCATTTGGGTCTATTGGCTGCCTGGTTGTCAATGCGCACGGGAGGGTGACTGGGGTGGCCACACTGTTTTGATGTGGCTCCTCCACTTCCCCACTGTCTCTAGCTGGGCTCAGATGGGTGGCAGAGAACAGCATGTAGGAGCATGGCAGGCACCATCGGCCTGGATGCAGAGGGACTCTGACAAACCCATAGAAGGGCTCCAGCCAATTTACAATAGACATCAGATGAGTATCTTCAACAGCATGAGGGAGGTTGCTGCAGCTGCTTTGCAGACAGAGGCCAGGACAGGGGCAGGGGGCCTAGGAAAAGGCAGCACCACATACAGGGTCAGGATAGAGATGCACAAAAAGGGCATGACAGCAAACTACCCACACATTCACATATGAAATGGCAACCGCAAATTCTGAGGGAAGTAGACCTTGGAATAAAATCCAAGTGAATAAATCAATGAGCAGGTCATTCCGTGATTCGGAGTTTTGGTCAGTTGCTTCTCAATGAACTAGCCATTCACAAATCGTTTTTCAATGAATTGATCTGGTTTCCAGAAAAAAGCCCTAAGCAGAGGGCTCCACTGTGGCTTCCCGAGTGTTCACTCCCATCACCTGCTCAGATGTAAGAAATGCAAAGGAAACTGAACTGCTCAGCTCTCCAACTTCCCTCTCTTTCCTTATCTCCAAGCACAAATCCTCCACACGGAAGGCTGAAGTCATTCTCCATGGTATGTTTCAAGCCTTTCCATCTTCCCTAAAACTTCTTTTCTTCAGGTTTCTTTCTGGTTCTCTTGCTGTCGTCTTGCCCTCCTGCCTACTCTTGCTCTTTCTTTCTATAAACAATGATATAAATTACCACTTAGCCTGAGCTGCTTAGCTTATTCCCCATTCTTTATGGAGACAGCGTGTTCCATAATGGATCGCCTTTGTGCAAAGAAGCAATCTCAGTAATTAGGCACACTTTCATGGAGAACCCAAGCACCATAACTCAGGAGATCATAAGCATTTCTACCCTGGTGAAGTTCAGTTTCATGCAAAATAAACATGTGTTTCCTGTCCCTTATTCTAAATCGATTGGGCTATTTGTCTAATTTAAACACTCAATAAATTATACACATCCTCCAAAGATAGGGATGAGGTAGAGGCCCTTGATGTATGCTTTTTCCTATGGCTTGAATCCATCACTGTCTCCTGCAAGGCCCCTTAGCTTTCTCCTGAGTGGAAGGAGGCCCCATAACTCTCTGATCTGCTTCATTTTCTCTGACACCCCTTAGAATCCTTTTTCAGACAATTTGGCCAGAGAATTATGGCGGACTTTCAGAAGAAAGGGAATGAAGGTTAAACTTGAACTGAGTCTTGCAATACCTTATGTTTTGTTAGCACAACCTTCAAATTCTCTCCAATTTCTCTTCTCTGCCCATTATAAGATTTTACAAGGGAAAAGTCAAAGAAAGTAAGGCAGCTTGGGTATGGATACTTGTGGTGTGCAATTATGCACCATTTTTAGCCAATTTAGCACAACTAAATATTGGTGGGGGGGACTCTCTTGTTCAAATCATTAGTTTCTCTGGCATATGAGCCTTCAAGACAGGTGAAGACCTCTCTCAGGATTTACATCTCCAACTGGCAGGTTTCCTTGACTTTTCAAATCTTGTAGGTAAATTGTAACCTGGTTATCAAATAGATTCCATTTTATTATAAATAAATTAGGCCCCATTTTGTTCCCGTTTTCACTTTTAAAAGCTAGTCTTTGTTGTCATGCCTATCTGTTAAATCACATAATATGTGAATTGGAAAGAAAATAAGAGCTCAATTAATTCAAGTTCCTTATTTTATAAATAGGCTGAAACTAACAAGGAGCAGCAACTGAGATGGAACTAGAACTAAGATTCTTGAATACTGGTTCAGTTCGTAAGGGTTAGAAAATATGACAAAGTCAGACATGAGATAATTCTGTAATCACTGCTACTGTGTGGCATTGCACAGAAGTTGCAGATAATAGAATAAGTTAAGAAAAATAAAGCAAAGCTATGATTTTGAAAACAAAAGAGAAAATTCTATGTTTTCAAATGAAAGGATTATGTACCTAGAATACCAAGACAAATAACTTACTAAATAAAACTGTAATAGAACCCAGGGAGATGGGTGATTAATAAGAATGCTATACAGACATCAGTACTTTTGTAGTAAAAAAATAAAATAAAATAAAAAGCCCTCCTTTAAAAATTGTGTAAGCCCATAAGACTCCTAAAAACTAATAAGAAATGTTTATACCATATATAAATAAAACAATCATACATTCTTGAAAAACTATAAAATACCTGAATCAATGAGAAACAAATCATGTTTCTGGCTGAGAATCCCCCATACTGTAAAATTATCAGTTCTATCAAATCAGTTAGGAGATTTATTACACTCAAATCAAGATTCCCAAAGGATGATTTATAAAATGTGACAAGCTGATTCTAAAGTTCTTCTAGGAAACACATAAGTATAACCAATAAAACTTTGAGAAAGAAGAATTATGAAAAGAGGTTTGCTGTTTCAGATATCAGAATATATTTTGAAACAATACTGACGGAGGAATTGTTAAGTAACCAATGCAGCAGAAAAGGAGTAGAAATGGGTCCATATATAGTGTCTTTTTAAAATGCTATATCAAAACTGTGGGGAAAGGGTGAACTATGATTAATAAATAAATAAACTTCTGTACAGCCAGCAGTACAATTAGAAGAGAAAATAAAGTCTGGTCCCTCTTTGACCGATATGCAAATGTGAATTCCAGCTAGAATAAAAGGATAAACATAAAACTTCCAGTGGAATAAAAGTACATATAGGAATTTTTTAATTCAGTTTTTTTTTATTATACTTTAAGTTCTAGGGTACATGTGCATAACATGCAGGTTTGTTACATATGTATACTCGTGCCATGTTGGTGTGCTGCACCCATCAACTCGTCAGCACCCATCAATTCGTCATTTATATCAGGTATAACTCCCAATGCAATCCCTCCTCCCTACCCCCTCCCCATGATAGGCCCCGATGTGTGATGTTCCCCTTCCCGAGTCCAAGTGATCTCATTGTTCAGTTCCCACCTATGAGTGAGAACATGCGGTGTTTGGTTTTCTATTCTTGTGATGGTTTGCTAAGAATGATGGTTTCCAGCTGCATCCATGTCCCTACAAAGGATGCAAACTCATCCTTTTTTATGGCTACATAATATTCCATGGTGTATATGTGCCACATTTTCTTAATCCAGTCTGTCACAGATGGACATTTGGGTTGATTCCAAGTCTTTGCTATTGTGAATAGTGCCGCAATAAACATACGTGTGCATGTGTCTTTATAGCAGCATGATTTATAATCCTTTGGGTATATACCCAGTAGTGGGATGGCTGGGTCATATGGTACATCTAGTTCTAGATCCTTGAGGAATCGCCATACTGTTTTCCATAATGGTTGAACTAGTTTACAATCCCACCAACAGTGTAAAAGTGTTCCTATTTCTCCACATCCTCTCCAGCACCTGTTCTTTCCTGACTTTTTAATGATTGCCATTCTAACTGGTGTGAGATGGTATCTCATTGTGGTTTTGATTTGCATTTCTCTGATGGCCAGTGATGATGAGCATTTTTTCATGTGCCTGTTGGCTGTATGAATGTCTTCTTTTGAGAAATGTCTGTTCATATCCTTTCCCCACTTTTTGATGGGGTTGTTTGTTTTTTTCTTGTAAATTTGTTTGAGTTCTTTGTAGATTCTGGATATTAGCCCTTTGTCAGATGAGTAGATTGCAAAAATTTCTCCCATTCTGTAGGTTGCCTGTTCACTCTGATGGTAGTTTCTTTTGCTGTGCAGAAGCTCTTTAGTTTAATTAGATCCCATTTGTCAATTTTGGCTTTTGCTGCCATTGCTTTTGGTGTTTTAGACATGAAGTCCTTGCCCATGCCTATGTCCTGAATGGTACTACCTAGGTTTTCTTCTAGGGTTTAATGGTATTAGGTGTAACATTTAAGTCTCTAATCCATCTTGAATTAATTTTCGTATAAGGAGTAAAGAAAGGATCCAGTTTCAGCTTTCTACTTATGACTAGCCAATTTTCCCAGCACCATTTATTAAATAGGGAATCCTTTCCCCATTTCTTGTTTCTGTCAGGTTTGTCAAAGATCAGATGGCTGTAGATGTGGGGTATTATTTCTGAGGACTCTGTTCTGTTCCATTGGTCTATATCTCTGTTTTGGTACCAGTACCATGCTGTTTTGGTTACTGTAGCCTTGTAGTATAGTTTGAAGTCAGGTAGCGTGATGCCTCCAGCTTTGTTCTTATGACTTAGGATTGTCTTGGCAATGCAGGCTCTTTTTTGGTTCCATATGAACTTTAAAACCACTTTTTCCAATTCTGTGAAGAAAGTCATTGGTAGCTTGATGGGGATGGCATTGAATCTATAAATAACCTTGGGCAGTATGGCCATTTTCACGATATTGATTCTTCCTATCCATGAGCATGATGTGTTCTTCCATTTGTTAGTGTCCTCTTTTATTTCACTGAGCAGTGGTTTGTAGTTCTCCTTGAAGAGGTCCTTGACATCCCTTGTAAGTTGGATTCCTAGGTATTTTATTCTCTTTGAAGCCATTGTGAATGGAAGTTCATTCATGATTTGGCTCTCTGTTTGTCTGTTACTGGTGTATAAGAATGCTTGTGATTTTTGCACATTAATTTTGTATCCTGAGACTTTACTGAAGTTGCTTATCAGCTTAAGGAGATTTTGGGCTGAGGCAATGGGGTTTTCTAAATATACAATCATGTCATCTGCAAACAGGGACAATTTGACTTCTTCTTTTCCTAACTGGATACCCTTGATTTCTTTCTCTTGCCTGATTGCCCTAGCCACAACTTCCAACACTATGTTGAATAGGAGTGGTGAGAGAGGGCATCCCTGTCTTGTGCCAGTTTTCAAAGGGAATGCTTCTAATTTTTGCCCATTCAGTATGATATTGGCTGTGGGTTTGTCATAAATAGCTCTTATTATTTTGAGGTACGTTCCATCAATACCGAATTTATTGAGCGTTTTTAGCATGAAGGGCTGTTGAATTTTGTCGAAAGCCTTTTCTGCATCTATTGAGATAATCATGTGGTTCTTGTCTTTGGTTCTGTTTATATGCTGGATTACGTTTATTGCTTTGCGAATGTTGAACCAGCCTTCCATCCCAGGGATGAAGCCCACTGGATCATGGTGGATAAGCTTTTTGATGTGCTGCTGAATCCGGTTTGCCAGTATTTTATTGAGGATTTTTGCATTAATGTTCATCAGGGATATTGGTGAAAATTTTCTTTTTTGTTGTGTCTCTGCCAGGCTTTGGTATCAGGATGATGTTGCCTCATAAAATGAGTTAGGGAGGATTCCCTCTTTTTCAGTTGATTGGAATAGTTTCAGAAGGAATGGTACCAGCTCCTCCTTGTACCTCTGGTAATTCAGCTGTGAATCCATCTGGTCCTGGACTTTTTTAGTTGGTAGCTATTAATTATTGCCACAATTTCAGAGCCTGCTATTGATCTATTCAGGGATTCAACTTCTTCCTGGTTTAGTCTTGGAGAGTGTAAGTGTCCAGGAAATTATCCATTTCTTCTAGATTTTCTAGTTGATTTGCGTAGAGGTGTTTATAGTATTCTCTGATGGTAGTTTGTATTTCTGTGGGGTCGGTGGTGATATCCCCTTTACCATTTTTATTGCATCTATTTGATTCTTCTCTCCTTTCTTCTTTATTAGTCTTGCTAGCGTCTGTCAATTTTGTTGATTTTTTCAAAAAACCAACTCCTGGGTTCATTGATTTTTTGGAGGTGTTTTTGTGTCTCTATCTCCTTCAGTTCTGCTCTGATCTTAGTTATTTCTTGCCTTCTGCTAGCTTTTGAATGTGTTTGCTCTTGCTTCTCCAGTTCTTTTAATTGTGATGTTAGAGTGTCAATTTTAGATCTTTCCAGCTTTCTCTTGTGGCATTTAGTGCTATAAATTTCCCTCTACACACTGCTTTAAATGTGTCCCAGAGATTCTGGTATGTTGTATCTTTGTTCTCATTGGTTTCAAAGAACATCTTCATTTCTGCCTTCATTTTGTTATGTACCCAGTAGTCATTCAGGAGCAGGTTGTTCAGTTTCCATGTAGTTGAGTGGTTTTCATTGAGTTTCTTAGCCCTGAGTTCTAGTTTGATTGCATTGTGGTCTGAGAGACAGTTTGTTATAATTTCTGTTCTTTTACATTTGCTGAGGAGTGCTTTACTTCCAATTATGTGGTCAATTTTGGAATAAGTGCAATGTGGTGCTGAGAAGAATGTATATTCTGTTGATTTGGGGTGGAGAGTTCTATAGATTTCTATTAGGTCCACTTGGTGCAGAGATGAGTTCAATTCCTGAATATCCTTGTTAACTTTCTGTCTCGTTGATCTGTCTGTGTTGACAGTGGAGTGCTGAAGTCTCCCACTATTATTGTATGGGAGTCTAAGTTTCTTTGTAAGTCTCTAAGGACTTGCTTTATGAATTTGGGTGTTCCAGTATTGGGTGCATATATATTTAGGATAGTTAGCTCTTCCTGTTGAATTGATCCCTTTACCATTATGTAATGGCCTTCTTTGTCTCTTTTGATCTTTGATGGTTTAAAGTCTATTTTATCAGAGACTAGGATTGCAACCCCTGCTTTTTTTTGTTCTCCATTTGCTTGGTAGATCTTCCTCCATCCCTTCATTTTGAGCCTATGTATGTCTCTGCATGTGAGATGGGTCTCCTGAATATAGCAGACTGATGGGTTTTGACTCTTTATCCAGTTCGCCAGCCTGTGTCTTTTAATTGGAGCATTTACTCCATTTACATTTAAGGTTAGTATTGTTATGTGTGAACTTGATCCTGCCATTATGATATTAACTGGTTATTTTCCTCGTTAGTTGATGCAGTTTCTTCCTAGCCTCGATGGTCTTTACATTTTGGCATGTTTTTGCAATGGCTGGTACCGGTTGTTCCTTTCCATGTTTAGGGCTTCCTTCAGGGTCTCTTGTAAGGCAGGCCTGATGGTGACAAAATCTCTAAGCATTTGCTTATCTGTAAAGGATTTTATTTCTCCTTCACTGATGAAACTTAGTTTGGCTGGATATGAAATTCTGGGTTTAAAATTCTTTTCTTTAAGAACGTTGAATATTGGCCCCCACTCTCTTCTGGCTTCTAGAGTTTCTGCCGAGAGGTCTGCTGTTAGTCTGATGGGCTTCCCTTTGTGGGTAACCCGACCTTTCTCTCTGGCTGCCCTTAAGATTCTTTCCTTCATTTCAACTTTGGTGAATCTGGTAATTATGTGTCTTGGAGTTGCTCTTCTGGAGGAGTATCTTTGTGGCGTTCTCTGTATTTCCTGAATTTGAATGTTGGCCTGCCCTACTAGGTTGGGGAAGTTCTCCTGGATGATATCCTGAAGAGTGTTTTCCAACTTGCTTCCATTTTCCCCCTCACTTTCAGGCACCCCAATCAGACGTAGATTTGGTCTTTTTACATAATCCCATACTTCTTGCAGGCTTTGTTCATTTCTTTTTCTTCTTTTTTCTTTTGGTTTCTCTTCTCGCTTCATTTCATTCATTTGATCCTCAATCGCTGATACTCTTTCTTCCAGTTGATCGAGTCGGTTACTGAAGCTTGTGCATTTGTCACGTATTTCTCGTGTCATGGTTTTCATCTCTGTCATTTCATTTATGACCTTCTCTGCATTAATTATTCTAGCTATCAATTCTTCCACTCTTTTTTCAAGATTTTTAGTTTCTTTGTGCTGGGTACGTAATTCCTCCTTTAGCTCTGAGAAGTTTGATGGACTGAAGCCTTCTTCTCTCATCTCGTCAAAGTCATTCTCTGACCAGCTTTGATCCGTTGCTGGCGATGAGCTGTGCTCCTTTGCAGGGGGAGATGCGCTCTTATTTCTTGAATTTCCAGCTTTTTTGCCCTGCTTCTTCCCCATCTTCGTGGTTTTATCTGCCTCTGTTCTTTGATGATGGTGACGTACTGATGGGGTTTTGGTATAGGTGTTCTTCCTGTTTGATAGTTTTCCTTCTAATAGTCAGGACCCTCAGCTGTAGGTCTGTTGGAGATTGCTTGAGGTCCACTCCAGACCCTGTTTGCCTGGGTATCAGCAGCAGAGGTTGCAGAAGGTAGAATATTGCTGAACAGCGAGTGTACCTCACTGATTCTTACTTTGGAAGCTTCCTCTCAGGGGTGTACTCCACCCTGTGAGGTGTGGGGTGTCAGACTGCCCCTAGTGGGGGATGTCTCCCAGTTAGGCTACTCAGGGGTCAGGGACCCACTTGAGCAGGCAGTCTGTCCATTCTCAGATCTCAACCTCCGTGTTGGGAGATCCACTGCTGTCTTCAAAGCTGTCAGACAGAGTCGTTCGCATCTGCACAGGCCTCTGCTGCTTCCCCTTTTGTTGTTTAGCTGTGCTCTGTCCCCAGAGGTGGAGTCTACAGAGACAGGCAGGTTTCCTTGAGCTGCTGTGAGCTCCACCCAGTTCGAGCTTCCCAGCGGCTTTGTTTACCTAGTTAAGCCTCAGCAATGGTGGGCGCCCCTCCCCCAGCCTCGCTGCTGCCTTGCGGTTAGATCGCAGACTGCTGTGCTAGCAATGAGGGAGGCTCCGTGGCCGTGGGACCCTTCCGGCCAGGTGTGGGTATTTGCTTAAAGCGCAGTATTGGAGTGGGAATTACCCGATTTTCCAGGTGTTGTGTGTCTCAGTTCCCCTGGCTAGGAAAAGGGATTCCTTTCCCCTTGCGCTTCCCAGGTGAGGCAATGCCTCGCCCTGCTTCAGCTCTCGCTGGTCGGGCTGCAGCAGCTGGCCAGCACCAATTGTCCGGCACTCCCCAGTGAGATGACCCCAGTACCTCAGTTGAAAATGCAGAAATCACCGGTCTTCTGTGTCACTCATGCTGGGAGTTGGAGACTAGAGCTGTTTCTTTTCGGCCATCTTGCTCCGCCCTCCAGGAATTTTTTAAATACAAACTTATAAAGGTGGAAGAATCCTTGGTGAACAAGGCACATTGTTGGGGAATTATAAATAAAAAGAAGGAAATGTCGGGAGGCCGAGACAGGCGGATCACGAGGTCAGGAGACCGAGACCATCCTGGCTAACATGGTGAAACCCCGTCTCTACTAAAAAATACAAAAAACTAGCCGGGCGAGGTGGCGGATGCCTGTAGTCCCAGCTACTTGGGAGGCTGAGGCAGGAGAATGGCGTAAAACTGGGAGGCGGAGCTTGCAGTGAGCCAAGATTTGGCCACTGCACTCCAGCCTGGGCAACAGAGCGAGACTCCATCTCAAAAGAAAAAAAAAAAAAAGAAGGAAATGGCTGGGTGTGGTTGCCCATGCCTATAATCCCAGTATTTTGGGAGGCCAAGGCAGGTAGATTACTTGAGGTCAGGAGTTCAAGACCAGCCTGGCCAACATGGCAAAAACCCATTTCTACTAAAAACACAAAAATTAGCCAGGCATGGTGGCACATGCCTGTAATCCCAGCTACCCGGGAGGCTGAGGCATGAGAATCACTTGAACCCAGATAAAACTTAAGAGTTATGTATGACAGAAGACACCATGAACAAAGTATAAAGATAAGTGGCAGAGTTACAGGCAGGGAAAATGTTTGCAACAACAAGAATGAACAGTAATAATTCTCAGAATATATATATGGAAATCCTACCAAAAACTAAGAAATAAGACAAACAATATAAACATATAAGCAAAATATATGAACATTAGATTCATAGTAAAAAGTACTGATGGCTAATAAATAGATAAGGGTACAGTGCTTGAGTAAGTTTTCATATAAATAATGACCTATAAGAAGAAACTAGGAGAAGAAGCACTGGATTAGCACTGAGACAAAATAACATCCACTGATTTGGGAGAACAAGTGTCTTCACTATTGAGTCTTCCCACTCAGGAACATGCTTGATCTCTTCATTTATTCAGATCTGTATCCTTCAGTTAGTGTAATTGCTTCATTTATAAAGACATAGATTTTTCATTGACTTTGGGAGGGTTTTTTCAAATTCCCTTTCAAATTTTTCTCATTTCTATGTTGTTCCCTTGTTCCCTAGTCTTTCATTGCCCTCCTATAAGACATTCTGTTAATATATCACACTAAATAAGAAATGAATAAAAACTCTAGCAACATTCAAGCATCATTTTCTGAAGATACAGAAAATCTTGTAGAAAGAATTGTTTAAAGAATGCATGGCATATAAGAAAATGTGGAGATGGGAAGCAAAGGAGATGATGGCTGTTGGTGTGCACCCGGACCAGCTGGGGTCCTAGTTCAGAAGATGCTGGGATCTGATTCAGAGCAAGGAGTTATCCTCACCCCAGGTGAGGGGACATTCCAGGATGGCCAGGGCTAAGAAGGCTTTCAGCACACACTCCCTCTCCCGTTTTCATTTCCCTCCATCATAAGCCGAGGGCCCTCAAGTTTTTCCCTTGTCTTTTTTTTTTTTTTTTTTTTTTTTTTGAGACGGAGTTTCCCTCTTGTTGCCCAGGCTGGAGTGCAATGGTGTGATCTCGGCTCACTGCAACCTCTGCCTCCCGGGTTCCAGTGATTCTCCTGCCTCAGCCTCCCTAGTAGCTGGGATTGCAGGCATGTGCCACCACGCCTGGCTAATTTTGTATTATTAGTAGAGATGGGGTTTCACTATGTTGGTCAGGCTGGTTGCAAACTCCTGACCTCAGGTCATCCACCCACCTTGGCCTCCGAAAGTGCTGGGATTACAGCATCGTGCCCGGCCCTCCCTTGTCTTTTCCACACTTTCCTTCTTTCCCCAGGCTGACACTTCAGATCTCCAGGCTGCTTGACTGGCATAAGTCTTGAACCCAGCTCCCTTGTGCAGGAAAACATGCTGCTGCCTCTTGTTTGTCTGTGGATCCCATCAGGTTTACCGGGATGGATGGATGGATGGATGGGCTTCACCTCTGAAATTTACTCTTCTGGATTTAGACATCTCTTATCCAAGAGACTATACACTAGTAACTAAGTTCTAACCACTTGATGTGACTTTCAACTCCACCAGCTGATTCTCTAGCCCTCCTGCGGCTTTCCTGGTTATCCCATTGAGTGCTGCTTTAGATATCTCATTCATGTCTTCCTGGATGTGAGGACAGATCATGCCTCTAAAGACGCATGTTAATTTTCCAGAAACAGGGACAATTTGAGTTTCAGATCCATGTGCCTCAGTTCCATTTAAATCTGTCATCAGCACCATGAAGTGAAACTGCGTCAGAACTTTTCAGCATTAAATATGACCTGATGGCTGTTTCCTGTGTTTCTTTTCCTTTGCCTCAGAAAAAATAAGCTGCCCTTAGCCATATGAGAATTTGAACACAGCTAAAATATCAGTCCCCTACAACCCATGTCTATGGACACTTACCAGAATAGCTCCAGTGGTTTAACCAATAGCAAGTCCAAATAAAGAGACCACTGCAGTGAAAGCCACCTCAAAATAAGGAAGCTCATCCTGGATTCACCACACTCCACAAACTCCCAGGAGGGAATTGTGACTAGTACATAAGAATGAGAACAACAGTGCCAGGAATTGAGGTGAGCCAGGAGACCCTCAGCAGGAGGTAGATCATTTCTAAGAGACGAGTAAAAACCTCATGCAGCTGCTGTTTTAATTTCTCATGTGCTTGACTGAAAAGCAGTTTGGAAAGTTGAGATGAGCTTTCTTTTTTTTTTTTCTTTTGAGACGGAGTCTCACTTTGTAGCCCAAGCTGGAGTGCAGTGGTATAGTCTCGGCTCACTGCAACCTCTGCCTCTGGGGCTCAAGCAATTCTCGTGCCTCAGTCTCCTGAGTAGCTTGTACCACAGGCGTGCACCACAACGCCCAGCTAATTTTTTGTATTTTAGTAGAGACAGGGTTTCACCATGTTGCCCAGGGTGGTCTTGAACTCCTGAGCTCAGAAGACCCACCCGCCGCCTCAGACTCCCAAAGTGCTGGGATTATAGACATGAGCCACCACGCCCAGCCTGAAATGAGCTTTCTTTGTTTTCTTTTTTCTTTTTTTGTGAGGGGGGGGGATGGAGTCTAGCTCCTTCGCCCAGGCTGGAGTGCAGTGGCATGATCTTGGCTCACTACAACCTCTGCCTCCAGGACTCAAGCGATTTTCATGTCACAGCCTCCTGAGTAGCTGATACTACGGGCATGCACCACCACACTCAGCTAATTTTTGTGTTTTTAGTAGAGACAGGGTTTCACTGTGTTGGCCAAGCTGGTCTCAAACTCCTGACCACGTGATCTGCCCACCTTGGCCTCCCAAAGTGCTGGGATTACATGTATTGAGCTTTCTTAACCTCTCTTGCACTCAGGATACTGGATGACTTAGTTTCTGTCTATCAGATAGCATTCACAAGACTTTAATTTGGAATAGAATTAAGTACTCCATGAATGCACTAAAGAGGCCAAATAAAAGGCAGAGATTGGCAGCGAACACTTTTTAAATGGCCCAAATATATGTTGTTTGTAAGAAACTCACTTCAAGTGTAACAATATAGGCAAGTAGAAAGTAAATGGATAGAATATATATATAAAATATATATAAAACATATAAAATGCGAATACTAATCAAAAAAATGAGTAACTATGTTCATATCAGATAAAGTAGATTTCAGAGCAAAAACAATTACCAGAGACGTTATTTAATGATAAAAGAGTCAATTCATTTAGAAGGCGTAGAAATGCTAAACGTGTATGCACCAAACAACAGAAATACAAAATATGTGATGTGAAAACAGATAGAACTAAAAGGAGAAATCGACAAGTCAATGGTTATCACTGGAAACTTTAACACCCCCTCTCAACAACTGGTAAAAACAACTAAACAAAACACAATGAAGGTTACCATCAAACAACAAGAGCTCATTGACATTTGTAGAACACTCCACTCCACAGCAGAATGCACACTTTTCAAGTGCCCACCAAACCTACGCCAAGATAGACACTGCTATCATTTGAGTGTTTGTCCCCTTGGAAACTCGTGGTGAAATTTAATCCCCAATGTGGCAGTATTGAGAGGTGGGGCCTTTAAGAGGCGATTGGGTCATAAAGGCTCTGTCTTCATGAATGGACTAGTTCATTCACGGATTAATTGGTTAATAGGTTGTGATAGAGGTGGGACTGGTGGCTTTACAAGAAAAGGAAGAGAGACCTAAACTAGGATATGCGCATGTTAAGCCCCCTTTCTATGTGATGCCCTGCACCATCTCAGGACTCTGCAGTGAGTCTACCCCAGCAAGAAGGTCCTTACAAGATGCAGCCCTCAACCTTGGGCCTCCCAACCTCTATAACCATAAAAAAAAAAAATTCATTGTCTTTATCGATTGCCCAGTTTTGGGTATTCTGTTATAAGCAACAGAAAACAAAGACAGACACCATCTTAGGCTATAAATCTAGCCTCAGCAAATGTAAAAGAATTGAAATCAGAGAGAGTACGTTCTCTAATCACGATAAAATCAACTAGAAATCAGTAAGAGAAAAATAACAGGAAAAAATCAAGCACTTGTAAACTCACAAGTGCATTTCTAAATAGTCTATGAGTCAAAGAGGACCATCTCAAGGAAAATTTTTAAATGCATCGAGCTAAATAAAAATGAAAACACAATGTTAAAATTTGTGGAACACAGTTAAAAGCAGTGCTAAGAGGGAAATTTGTAGCACTGAATGTACACAATAGAAAACAAAAGTTTCAAATCATTTATTTATGCACCTCTATCAAGAAGCTAGAAAGAGAAGCCAAAATAAATCCAAAGCAAGCTTCCAGAAACAACAAAGATAAGAGTACAAATCAATGAAATTCAAAACAGAAAAACAGTAGGTTATCAATGAAACTGACAAACCTCTAATAAGATTGGCAAAGGGCAAAGAGAGAAGACACAAATTACTAATATCAGAAATGAAACAAGGAAACCAATACAGACCCTTCAGACAGCAAAAGGATGATGAGGGAATGCCATAAACAACTCAGCACACATAACTACAAAAACATAGATTTAATGGACCAAGTCCTTGAAAAGGACAAATTACCACAGCTCATCCAATATAAATAAATAGTTTGAATAGCCCATAACTATTAGGGAAATTTAATTTGCAATTTTAAAACCCTCTAAAAGAAATATTTATGCCCAGATGGAAATATTTATATCCAGGATTCCACAGGAGAATCCTACCAAATGTAAAGAAGAATTAACACCAATTCTGTGCATCTTTTCCAGGAAATAGAAGAGGAGGGAATGCTTTATCGAAGTTTAAAACTTTTGTGTTATTACTTTAAAGAGACAGAATCTTGCCATGTTGCCCAGGCTGTTCTCAAACTCCTGAGCTCAAGCAATCCACCACCTCAGCCTGACGAAGTGCTGGGATTACAGGTGTAAGCCACTGTACCTGGCCTAAAAACTTTTATTGAAAGAATGGTAAGATGAGTTACAGAGTGTAAGAAAATATTTGCAGATCACATATCCAACAAAGCACTAATATCTAGAATATATAAAGAAGCTTCAAAACTAACAATTAAAAAAAATCGAATTAGAAAATGCACAAAAGACACAAAGACAAAGTGGATATACAGATGGAAAATAAGCCCATGAAATATTTTAGATCATTAGCCTTTAGGGAAATGCAAATTAAAAACACAATGAGACATCACCAATATACCTACATTAATACTTAAAATAAAAAATAATAACAACACCCAATGCTGGGTGCAATGCCCAATGCATGGATGCAGAGAAACTGGATCACTCATACATTGCAGGTAGGAATGTAGAATCATCCAGCCACTTTGGAAAACAGTTTGACAATTTTTTAAAAAAATAAACATGCAAATAACATATGACCCAGTGATTATACTCTTGGACACTTATCCTAGAGTAATGAAGGCTTACATTCACACAAAATCTTGTTCCCAAATATTTATAGCAATTTATTTATAACAGTTAAAAACTGGAAACAGCTAGATGTCCTTCAGCAGGTAAATGGCTAAACAATTGGGTACTATTAATATATATCCTTACTATGGAACACTACCCAGCAGTAAGAAGAAACTATAGATAAATACATCAAACAGATGAATCTCCAGAGAATGATGCTAGTGAGAAAAAAGCCAGTCCCAAAAGATTACACACTATTTGATTCAATTTACATAATATTCCCAAAAATGACAGAATTATAGATGCAGAGCACAGAGTAGTGGTATCCAGGGGCTAAGGAGGGGCAGAGATAGGAGAGAAAGTGGCTATGACTATAAACAAACCATATGAGGAATCCTTGTGGTGGTGGAAGCCCCTGTAGCTTGGCTATTCTGATGTCAACATCCTGGTGGTGACATTGCACTGTAATTCATGGTACCGTGGATATACCAGAATTTGTTTAACCACTGAAAGTAACTGGGTAAAGAGCACATGGGGTCTCTGTGTAATATTTCTAGTAACTGCATGAGAATCTACAATTATCTCAAAATAAAAGTTTGATTTTAAAAAGAAAAAATGTTTTTAATGTTTTAATCCAAATATTGTTAATCCTAAAGACATATGGAAACAGAAAATAAATAAATACAATGTTAATTCTTTTCACTACAAATGGTCTTTCATAAACTCTTCAGAATTTTTCCAAATGGAGCATTGTAATTTTAACCAAAAGATCTACTACTTATCCTGAATGTTGAATCAAGGTAGAGTTATCACCATCCCAATAAACTGCACATTTCGCTTCTGCCTACACCAAGGATCAGTCAGTGTGTCATCTCCAAAACTCTACATCAGCTTATAGTCTGAAGCAGCCTGGCTTATGACATAATCATTTCACTATTGGTCACTAAAATAATCTAATTAAATTCCATGAAAATGTAACTGGAAACAAGATATTGTTTGACAGGGTTTGTTGAAAACCTCTATCACAATATTACCCAGAGGGAAGTGGGAAGAAACAGTCTCCAAACAACTCAGTTTCCAAACCTGAACTCAATAATGGCCCCTTCTCTTTCACTTACAGCTAAATATCTGATCCAGGTTTTAGACAAACTGTATGTGTGAGCCTATGTGCCGCAGCACACAGGAAGAGGAGCCCCACCCATCTCTCTACTGATGATGAGGTTCACTATTGAAAACCAGGAGGGACCTTTAGAGGCAGCCAGGCTTGTGGGCTCACCATGCTCAGAAGGAAGAGTGAACACTAATTTGGCTGGCGTGGCCCTACTGCTCTAGTCAGACTTTCCACAACATTCTATTCAGTGAATCCATGGATTCCATGACATCACTCAGGGAACATTTGCAGTCCACATAGCCTGTCAGTCTCAGCCAGAGAGAAAAATCCAAAATTCTACTCAGCTAGCCAGTGAATGCAACCAAAGCTTCAAACTCCAGATATCAGAGCTTCTACATTCTGTGGATCTGAAGCCTTGATCCCCACCCTAGGACTTGAGCAGCCCCTGGAGTTAACATCAGTGTTCTTTCCTCAGAAGTCATCTTTCATCTGCCCAGAGACTTGCTTCCATGCAGAGTAGGACAGTTCTCCATTTGCAGATGACTCCATCGAGCTTTGTAATTTCCATAACAGGAAATTAGACCAAAGATGATGAAGGCCTTAATGGGTAGGCTGCCCCCGCAGTGTCCGGAGTCACTGAGAACTAGGCGTGGCAGGTGTTAGCATGCCCCTGCCAGGTGGAAGGGTGCTGTCCTGTGGCGATAACATTAGGCCCCCATGCCCCAGTGTCCAACCAAACCAGCGCCTTGCTCCCAGTCATCACCACCGACTAGATCCAGTCACTAAGACTGGGTTTCTGCTCTGTGTCTAATTTTCTATTCTAGTTACCTAGAATAGAAATAGAATAGGTTGTAACCCTATTCTTCTGGCCTGTCCCCGCCTCCCTTTCTCCAAAGGCAGAAACCTAATTCCTTTATCTCCTAGCTACCAACAAGATGTTATCACTCACCTGACTTTGGGTTTTGCCAATTCTCAAAGATTCGAAGAGGCCATAAGATAGAAACTCTTGTGATTTTTCTTTAGTCAAACAGCCAGACCCACAAAAAAAAAGGCAGAAAGAGAAAGAAGAATCTGGAATTAGACTCATCTTGGATAACCCTGGACAACAGGGATATTCAATTCAATTCAACTCAACAAAAACATCTCAAGTTTCTATGTGTGTCTGGCATTTTTTCAGCTTTTGGAATAGTAGAGATTGATACAACACAGCTCCTGCCTGCCCCAAGCATGCTGCTAATTGGGAAAACATACATATAAACATAACTGCTTAATTTAATATAGTACATAATGTGGCTGGAAGGTTTCATAAGATATGAATTTGTGTTTCATCAAGAGTAGTATATGGGTCCCATGGAGGAGGATAAAGTTAAAGCAGGGGAGAAGGGACTGGGCAAGAGCCAAAAGAGGGAGAAAAAGAGTCCCCAGCACTAAAAAGGACACATCTGCCGGGGTTGTGTGAGCAGCAGGCACCTGCACTGCCCGGAGGGTGGCAGGACCTCCGAGGGAGCTCCCTGGGGGTTGGCTGCAGGGAGACTGCCTGCAGGTCCCAACAAAGAGCCCCACACACAAGCCTGGGATGGAATCCTGGCACTGTCTGCTTACCAGGAGACAGGCCAGACAAGGGGTGAACCAAGGTGTGGAGCATTGGACAAGGAGTGAACCAAAGGTGACCAGCTCAACCATGAATAGAGTCCTCCCAGATGCCTTCCTCAAACCAAGTCCCCCTTCATAGACTTTTGGGATGAGTGGAACAAATCCCAGTTGTAGAGATGAGGGAGATTTCTGCCAGCCCTGGTAGAAGTGGGGCAGAGAACTGATTATAATTGATTACATAAAAATAGAGTACATAGCTCTATGACTTGTGTGTGTGTGTGTGTGTGTGTGTGTATGTATGTGAAGATTTTTTTTTTTTTTGAGACTGAGTCTCGCTCTGTTGCCCAGGTTGGAGTGCATTGGCACGATCTTGGCTTACTGCAACCTCTGCCTCCTGGGTTCAAGCAATTCTCCTGCCTCAGCCTCCCGAGTAGCTGGGACTACAGGCACACACCACCACACCCAGCTAATTTTTGTATTTTTAGTGGAGACGGAGTTTCACCATGTTGGCCAGGCTGGTCTCGAACTCCTGACCTCAGGTGATCCACTTGCCTCAGCCTCCCAAAGTGCTGGGATTACAGGTGTGAGCCATCACGCCTGACCATGAAGATTTGAAACCACTCTACAGTGATAAGCATAGGGTATAGAAGAAATATGGGGGAGGGCACCAGACCCAGATGTGGACTCCTATGAAATCTGCATGAAGAAGCTGATGGGAAGACTGAGTCTTGAAGCATGAGTTAGAGAGAATCTGGTTAGGAAGGGGCATAGCAGGAGATCCAAGTGAGATGACGTGTGTGGGGTGGGGAAGACTGAAGGGAAAATCCAACAGAGGGCCCCCCATGGATCTGCCTCCAGATCCACCTCCACAATGCTCTTAGGTTTGGCACACTGCTGCTCCCTACCTTCTATTTGCAAGCAGCCCATGATACCTGGCAACAGATTTGTATGGCCCACTCTGACCCTCTGTCTCTTGTTCAGGAAATACCCTAGAACCACAACCATAAGAGCGTCTCGTTCACTTTGCAGCTAATTTAGGGTTCATAATCTTTCATCAACACTAGAATAACAGAACATTTGAACTGAAGATTTAACAATAACTTTGTTCAAAACCGTTCTTTTGCAGATGGAGAAACTTAAGACCAGAAACGGGAAATAACCCGTCACTTGTCATGCATCCAGAAAGGGGTGGAGTTGAAATCTGCATCCAGGTCTCCTGATGGCTAATCCTGTGCTGGAGGGTCAGCAGCTGCTTTGTGGAACTGCAGGGGGCAATATTCAGCTTGTGTTCTATGAGGCTGGCTCCCCAGGTGCCCCTCAGAGTTATGTGATGCCAAGCCCTGGGGCCATGCTGCACTGCCCCAACAAAGGACAGCAGACACTGGTCAGAGGCTCACAGCTTCACCAGCTACCTGGGCATCAGCTTCTCTGCAGAGTCCATGCCCAACACATTGGGAGTTAACAGTGGTGGGGAGAAATGGCAGAAAATTGTAGCAGGAGTTCCCACCTTCGGGGACGAAAGGGCCCAGTGTCAGAAATTAGCTCGGCAGGGAGATGAATCAGAGATGACTCTGTTTTCCTTCTCGTTCTAACAACCACCTCCCAAATTCTCCCACCTCCAATTCTCTGCCACTGCCATCAAGAGGCCAAAAGACAAGCATTTGAAGGAGATGTCCCAGAACATAAGTGGAGGGCAGAAAATGTGCTCTTGTCACTGGAGCAGCAGAGGCCAGGTGAGGTCCTTTGACTGCCCTTGCCTTGGACACCAGCCTCCAGCCCCAGGTGGCATGCATCCTGAGGGTGCAGTAGTCGGCTGAAGAACTGTCTTTAAAACGCACTTTTCCTAGGAAGGGGGAACTTGAGAAGCTCAGGGCGTTGGAAAGTTGATGAAAACCTTCTTGATGGAGAAGCTAATAAAAAGGAGAGACCCATAGACAACATGGAGGGAGCCAGGCCCAGAGCCCAGGCAGGCAAGGGCTTTCCAGCCAAGGGCAACTCCCAACTGGCTGGAGAAGGGAACTTTGTGAAAACTGGCTTGTGTTTGGGTGCTAGAGCCACTCGGGTAAGTCTTCAAATAAAAGTCAAAGGTGGGAGAGCCAGCCAACTGGAGATTTCTGGAAATGGGACTTTCAGATATTCCCTAATTCAGATTTTTATGTACTGAACTAGTTTCATGCCTAAAGTTACTCAAAAAATAAAAAAAGAGAGAGAGAGAGAGAGAAGCTAGACAACCCTGCCTTTCTTAGATGGTTACAACTTCCCATTCTAACCCTAGTGTGCAGGTTCAATTGGGGGGTGAGTGAACTTTAGGGAGCAGGACTGGAAGAGCAGGGCTCCATGGAAGCCGGGGCCTCACAGCACTGCCACACACCATGGCCTGGGCTTGTGGCCTCCTTAGAGATGGAAGGGGCTTGAAAGCTGGTAGTATCAAAGCTTGTACACAAGGATTATCTGACACTTCTTCTGTCCAAAAGTGGAGTCTACTCCCCATCTCAGCTACGGGCCAGCCTTAGTGACTTGCTCCTAACTAGCAGACTGCACCACAAGTAATTTGCAAGACTAGATCATAAAAGGTGATAGATTATGCACTTTCCATCTGATGTTCTCCCTCCTCCCCTCACTCTCCCTCTCCCTCTCTCCATGGGGATCTCTCTCTCTCCATCGGGATGCTGGCACTGGGCACCCAGCCACCATCTTGTGAGGAAGCCAGATCACCCCTTGAAAAAGCCACATAGCCACACGTAGGCATGAGGGAGACTTCAGATGACTGCAGCCCCTGCCCCTGACTGGGAGCTGCCCCAGATGGTGCCAAGTGGGACAGAGATGAGCTGCCTCTGCCCACATTGCAGATTCACAAGCAAATTAAAGGTCGTTATTGATCTCAACTACCATGTTTTGGGGAGAGTGTTTTATTACATATTAGTCAATAACCATACTAGAAAGCTTCTTGCTCAAGCTTTTTCTTGGTATTTGGAAACTGAGACCTCAGAGCTCAGGGAGAACAACACAGAGTCAAGGCTGCTATTGAGATGAGGTCGAGCTGCTGCTCAGATTCCAGCGTTTGGCCTCCCTAGCTGCAGTGGTTGATTTTGAGTGTCAACTGGACTGGATTAAGGGATGCCTAGATAGCTGGTAAGGCATTATTTCTTTTCTGATGCTGCATTAATTATTCTCAATGCTTCAGTAGGCAGTTTAACATTTGGTGAGAGTAACTGGGTTGCCCCAGGTGTGTCTGTGAGTTCATTTCTAGAGGAGATTGGTGTGTGAGTCAGTGGACCCAGTGGGAAAGAACCACCCTCAATGTGGGGGGGCACCATCAAATCAGCTGGGGGCCCAGATGGAACAAAAGGTGGAGGAAGGGGAATTTTTTGCTCATTCACTCTCTGCTGAAGTTGGGACACCCTTTTTCTCCTGCCTTGTACATCTTAACTCCAGTTTCTCCAGACTTTGGACTCCGGGACTCGCCCTAACTGCCCCTACACCCCGACTCTGTGTTCTCAGACCTCTAGCCTCAAATTGAGCCATCATCTCCTCAGGTTTTGAGACTTTGAGACTTGAACTGAGCCAAGCTGCCAGCTTTCCTGGGCCTCCAGCTTGCAGACAACCTGCCATGTGACTAAACCCTTATAACCATGTGAGCCAATTCCCCTAATGAACTCTTCATATCTCTTTCTCTCTCTTTCTCTTTTGCATATAGATTATATATACATCAGTTCTATCTGCAAAGAACCCTGACTAAAACACCAGCCTGTGCCTCTCCCTCTGCCCCACAGTTGGATACATGGACTGTGTTTACCACCTGAGCACTCCCAGCAGAGATGGGAAGAGGAAGCAGCTCCATCCCAGGCTCCTGGGAATGGGACTTCTTGCATGTCACCTGTTCCTGTTTGTATGAAAGATCCTGGACACCAGGCAGGGGTTGGGGGGACAATTACAATGCCTTTTACAGGGCTCTACATAAGGGGGCTGCAACCCCACACAGAGGTGGGGAGAGCGAAGCTGTTCCCAACCCTGGCATGGCTGCCTGGACACACCAAGGGCCTTGTCTGAAGTCAGGGGAGCCCGGATCCTGGAGCTAACAGGAGAAACATGAGAGCAGCCTCTTTCACAGGCTGTCTTCCAGACATAAAGGTGTCATCCAGTTCCCCACAAAGAAAGCACAGGACATCTTACAGATAACTTGTCATCAGAAGAAAAAAGGGCTGGACTCCTTGTTGGGCTCCGGGAAGCTCACTGCTGGGATTGATGGAGCAGAGTCTGCAGGCAGCAGACTCACAAAGCCCAGAGGCAGGGTCACTAAGAGCCAGGAGAAAGGCCCCAGGCCCTGTGATGACTCCCATTCTTTAATGCATGTGCTTCAATGTGCATCTTGGATGGCAGTCCTGGCATCCAACAAGATCCAATCAGTCAGTAAAAACATGCCCAGCAGTTACCGGGAGCCCAGGTGACTCTGGAATGCCTCGAGGGGATTGGCGACCCTGTCCTCGAGGAGCTGAGACCCTTCCCCTGCAGTGCCTACCAAAGGAATAAAAATACTGAACACGTTGTGCAACAGGAGCTGAGGGGATGCTGCCCAGGTAGGGCAGGAAATGACAGGAAGGCACAGAGGTGTGAGGAGGGGCAAGCCCGAAGGTGGAGCCTCAGGAGCTCAGTGAGAAGTTGTTGAGTGTCCTCAGTTAGCCCTGGTCTGGACCCACTGTTCTCCCACAGACCCGATGCTCTTCCCCTGAAAAGAAGACCCCCAGATCTGATCCCACCACCTTTCCAGCACCCACCCACTCTGCCCTCCATGCACCTCCAGGTCAGAACAACTTAGAGCCAGGCGCAGGCACCCTCTTCTGGACACCCCTCTGAGCATCCACCACGGACCTCAGCTCCTTCTCACCCTAAGTGCACCTCCCCATCACCCTGACTTCATGAAACTTCTGAATCTGCTCCCACTCTGTGCTGGGATTTCATGCCCTTCCTCTTGTCAGATGCAGTGTGTGTTCAGGTCTAGCACAAAATAATTTCTTCATAATCTCTGGGTGACTAGAGGACTCAGAGACCCATGGGAAGCTCCCGTTTGATAAAGTAAAGCAGACCCACAGTCCATTTCTGTGCAGAGCTCTATCAACATAATCAGGCTGTAAGTGAAGGCCACATACAAATGCTGCTGAGCCCAATAGAGGGAGAGAACACTTCTTAGGAGGCTTCAGGAAGACCTCCTGGAGGAAGGGGCATGGGACACATTCCCTGCAGAATCTAGAAGATTGGAAGGGTTGAAAAACAACAATTGGAGAGGAAAGGAGGTTACTAATCTAGGCAAATCAGTTCTAAGCAAAATAAAGTAGTGAGAGACCAAATGATGTAATTCAATCAGGGAAGAGTGCACTGCCCCCTGATTGGAAGAGAAGATTCATGTCTGTGGCAGTGGGCTCGGGCTGCCATAACAAAGTACCATGGACCGGGCAGCCTAAACAACAGAATTGCTTCTGCTCCCAGTCTGGAGGCTGGAAGTCTGAGAACAGGGTGTCAGCAGGGCTGGCTTCTCCTGAGGCCTCACTCCTTGGCTTGCAGATGCCATCTTCTCCCTGTGTCTTCCATCGTTTTCCTGTGTGCCTGTCTGTGTCCTTATCTCCTCTTCTTATAAGGCTATGAGTGCTGTTGAATGAGGGCCACCCTAATGGCCTCATTTTAACTTAATTAACCTCTCAAAGGTCTCATCTCCAAATACAGCCACATTCAGAGGTGCTAGGGATTAAGGCCTCAACATAAGAATCTGGGGGGCCCAGAATTTAGCCCATACCAATGCTGTCATGATGCCCCCACACAGTAGCCAAGGTGGATGGTAGGGGCTGGGAGAAGCGGCCACCCAGGGCAGGGAGAATGCAGTGGGTCCCAGGCTGGCACACATGAAAAACAGGCACAGGAGGATGAGTCAGTGCCTCTTAGCAGCCCTGAGCCCCAGGCACACCAGCAGGGCTGGAGTGCAGGGAAGAGCTGGGAAGCATGTCCTGGGCCCAGCCTTGCATCCCACTCCTGTCGTGACAGCCAGCGTGGGGGAGGCTGACCCCGCCCAGGAGAGCTGCACCTTGTCTCTAGTTGGGTTTCTCAGAAGCAGACCCTGATATGAGGATCCACACACAACTGAATTACTAAAGATGAGCTTCCCAAAGACGAGTGGGGGCCTGGGTGAGGAGAGGAGGAAGACAACTGGGGTGTGGCCTTGGACTGAGGGTCCTGTCTCCCACAGGCACAGACAGGGAAACGGGTGCAAAATCCCCCAGGCACTTCTGCTTCCTGCAGGTAAAGCAGCTCCTATAACCCAGGAATCCTGCAAGGACCAGCCCAGGCCCCAGTGCCAGCACTGCCCTCAAGTGAGAGTGGGAGGGAAACAATAATAAGAGATCTGAGGGGATCTCAGCCAAGCACCGAGATGATCTGGGACACACCCAAAGAGAGATTATACTTGCATGGGTGCTTTCAGCAGCATGAAGTGAAAACACAACCACAATGGCTTAAACCACATGGGCATTGATTATTTTACAGAACAAGAAATCCGAGCTATGGTGGCTATGAGCTTGGCTCAAAGATGTCTTGAACATTCAAGTTCTTTCCACCTATTCACATTAATCCTCCCAGTCTATTGACTTAATCCTTAAACTTGTTGCTTCGTGATTATAAAACAGCTGCCACAGTCCCAGGCATCACACGCAGACATGAAGAGATTCAGCCAAAGCAGAAATGGGAGTTCTTACCCACACCCTTCTGAGAACATTCCAGGTGAACATCCCATCAAGCCTCAATAACCAAGGTTATATCCCTGCCCCTTAGTAAAGCAATCACTAGCCATAAAAACTGAATGACCATGATTATTAGGCTGGGTTTAGCCCTTGAGTCTTCAGCCTTGGAGGGGCCCAGGATCCCCCAAGCATATTGCAGCCTGAACACCTTATGCCTGAATATATATATATATATGGCTCACAGACCTTCTCTATTCCCACCTTCACTCCTGTGCACACGGTGCCCTCTCCTGCACAGCAGTTGCCAAAGCCTGGCGCATCAGCTCACGACACAGCTCACCCTGCCTCTAATGTCCACTCACAGGGTACCAAGCACATGTCCAACCCTATTACCCCAGCTTTGTACCTCATGTCAGCACCTCACCCAGAGCCAGGCGGTGGGGTTAGGTGGGGAACAGAGGGGCCCAGCGAGCTGGACAGCCTGTCTCAGCCATTCCCACACTCCATGCATGGCCTCTGCCACCTGACCTTTTCACAGCAGCTTGTAAAGAGTGAAGAGGAGCTGGGGGGGTGGGGGGTGGGTCCCTGGAGATGTCTCCTCTGGCAGCACAAAGGGTTTCTGAAGACTCCAGCTGGAGGACAGGATGGGCTGGTAAGAAGCTGTCTAATGCCTTTCCCAGTTCCTTCCTCAGCTGGGGTTTCTGATTCATAGCACTGGACCTGCTCTCTGACTCCTCATGGCTCCACGAGGGCCCCTGGCATCAGTGTGTCCCTGAGCACTAGACTCTCCCCTCCACAGGCAGTGAGGGCACTGCCCGGCTCTCCCCAGGAGCTGACATCAAGCTAAGGTGGTAGCTTCCCAGGGCATCCTAAGAAAGTCCCCAGTCACCAAGTGTTGAGGGCTGGCCTCATGGGAATGGTGGGACAGGGTGTCCTGGAGCTGGACTTGACCAGTTTAAGGCTTGCTGCCCACTCTGGGTCTTTGGACGAGCTCATGCCCAGGGCCAGGGGACGCCCCATGAAGGAACGCAGTTTTGCTCTGCTGTGCACTGCTGCCTGTGCTTGGGGCCCGAACATGAGGACTCCCACCTCCTCTGCATGCCCACTGCCTCTCTGGAGTTTGCTGTCAGCTCAGACCAGGCGACAGAGAGCAACCGTCTTTCCAGTATGTCAAACTTCGCACTGGCTCAGTACGTCTGAGCGGACAGTTGGCTGTGCTTCCAGGGCTGCCAGCACTTCAGGTAAGCTCTCTGCCCAGCTCAAATGCCCAACTCTCCATGAAATTTTTGCCTTTTTAATTTAAATCCTTGCTCTATCACTTAAACTTAATGGCACTGTGATGGCAGGCAAGGGTGGGGAGGAGCAGCCTGGACAGAGCACCGACGTGGCTCGAGTCATTCATTCCTGAGTTTGCTTCTAGGTGTCCTGAGACTCACAGCAACCCACAGAGCTGGGAGAGGCATGAGACCCTGCTAACAGATAGGGAAGTAAGTCAAAGTCAGAAAAGAGAGGCCACTTGTTTAAGTCTCATACCAAAGTGAAAGGCTTCTCCATTTAAATCATATGACTCCAAAGTTGGATTTTATCAGGCTTGGTGTACCCACCTGGAGAATAAGAGAATAAAGGTGGTTTCTTTTAAAATGCTTTTGTGCGATCTCTCACTCTCTTTCTCTCTGCATTTCTCTCCTTGAATCTAAATGCTATAGCCAAAAGCACATAACGCTTCCCCATGGTCTACCCCTTCCCTCCCTCCAGTGTGGATCCTGCAGGAAAGCCAAGATCTGCAGACAGGAATCTCCTGTGGGGGGAGAGAGCAGGTCCCGGTGGCCCCAGGAGTCCACCTGCTTGGGGAAACTTTCCTGTGTTACTCAGGGCATTCACCCAGAAAAGGCAGGAAAGGGAGCTGGAGCCCAGTCACCAGCAGCCACCTGCCCGGAATGAGGAGGGGGACCAGAAACCAGGCGTTCTGGGCCTGAGGGTACAGAAAACAGGAAGGAGCTGCTCAGCTCCCCACCCATGGGGGCCTGCAGGAGGGGAGAAGAGGGAAAGAGGGCCAGAGCCCCCAGTGCTGCAGCTGCCGCCATGCCACAATAGAGGCATTGAAGCTGGTGTGGCAGAAGCGTGCAGGGGCTGGAAGAGGAGTGCGGAGGGGAGGGGCTGCCAGAAGAGCTCCAGATGAGAGGGTCTGACGTCCTCCTGACCTTTAAGTCTGGCCTCAGTGCCAAGAAGGAGGGCAGACCAGACTGCAAACAGCCCCCTGGGCTCATGCCTGCATCTCATTATCTGCCCTGCCCCCAGAGGCATCAAATGCCTGGTTGTTCTCAGATTCCCCACCCTGCTGCCTGTCGCATCCTTTGCTGAAAGATGTGCTGTAGGCGCCATGAAAGAAGAGGCAGGCCCTGAGCAGAGGCCCCACTCCATGCTTGCTCCTGTACTCTTCCTCACTCCACAGGTCCCCTTGTAAGCAGACGCCTCTGGAGACTGGAGACCTGGGTCCTCTCCTTTCCTCTCCCTGTTGGGGTGATGGGGCTTGCTCCAGGGAGAGAAAAGGAGAGGACTCAGGTCTCTCTAGGGAGAGGCCTACAGCCAGCCTAGTCCAGAACTGTTCTTTGTTGTGAGTCCCCAGTGTGGTTCCCATGCGTTTACACCAGTCTTGGCCCTGGCTCTCCATCTCACTTGCTGTGGGCCCCCAGAAGTTCCTTTGCCCTCAGACCTGCAAACCTATCTCTTGTACAACAAGGAGGTTGGACTGCAGGATCCCAGGACCGGTATGTGATCCTTTGAGCTGACTTTGCCATTGGTTGAACGGATACTCTGGTGGGAGCAGGTTACACTTTTAGTCTTAAACATCTCTCAAATCTGTTCATTCTTTCCATCTCCACCCTCACTGTCTTAATCCTGTGTGCCACCATCCTTGCCTGGACCAATATTCTCCAGGCCTCCAGACGTGGAGTCCCCCATCCAATTCATCCACTTAATAGTGAAATGCAAACCTGACTGTATCACTTGCTTCCTAAAGTCCCTTCAAACACTTCACATTGTTTTTGAGCTAAAGACGCAAATCCTTCACATGGCCCAGAAGGCCTTACATGGCCCAGCCTCACCTCTCAGCCTCCTGTTGCCTTTTTTGCTTCCCCACTTTCCATCAGAAAACAAAGTGCCAGGTTGGGAGCCATGTCTTGTTCTGTTCATCAAGCTATCTCCAGCTTGTGGTGTCATTCCAGGCTTAGCCAGCAGAATTAAGTGGACAAATGAATGGTGAACACCAAAGATGGTAATTATCTCTCTTAGAGATGAAGAGAACAAGCCCCCATGCCCAAAGTGCCTTGTCAGGTTGATGCCCAATGTTCCACCATCAGAAGCCAAACTAGATCCCTCCCAGGTCCCTTCAGACTCTACAGAGCCTTTGTTGCAAGAGATCCAATGTTTATTTATAAGACATGCAACCCATGCTGACACCATGAGGCTGCTTCCTTTCGTTGATTGCCTGTAATGTGACAAGCACTTTGTATTTGGGGCAGACCTCCTTGATGGGCCTGTGCTCTCACTCACTTGTGCAAAATTAGGCAATCTTCCTGTTCAACCTTCCATGCAATGGCCAGCATGGAACCAGGAGCTGCCTGAGGAAAATAGGAACCATGTGTTTTTCTGTCTGGAGATAAACCAGATTCCAAGGGGACACAGGTGCCCTGGGAAAGATGTCAATGAATGAAGTTCCTCAGGCCGAGAGACAGTCAGTAGCATATGTATATGCAAGGGGTCAGTGGTGCTATACCATCTATAGGATTGGTTCTGCAAGAGGCCTCCTTCCCCAAGCCTGCACCAGCCATGGGCATTATCAGGAGGCCACACGTTCTTTTGTGGCCCCATCAAAGAACGGTTCTGTGGCCAAACGTTTACAGCCATTGTCATATTTTCCAAGGCAAGGCCATAGGTGCTCAAGTCAGCACCAGCTCTGGGAAGGAAGAGATAAGCCGAGGCTGAAGAAACAAGGTCAGGAGAGGAATCAGCACATGAGGAAGGTGAGGAATGGTATCGTCTGAGAGGTGTGGTCGATGCCCCTGGGAGGTATTATGGGACCAGGTGCACCCTTGAGCCACCAGAGTCACCCCAGCCCTACAAGGGTCAGCTTGGATGCCCCCAGGCCTGGACACTAAAACATACCAGGGTGAACATTTGCGGGAAAAATAAATCCATGAATGAGCTGAGCTACTTTCATCTTGAAGCTACCTGTGCTCTCTTGTGCAGCTATTTTTTCCATTTGAAACCCACCTCCCTCACCTACCCCATCATACGCCTGTTCTGGAAGAGTGAGCAGGTGTACGGACACCTCACTCAGGGCTTGCACGCTGCAGGTGACCAGGAAATGCTCATTCCTTCCCTGCCTCTCTTGGCTTCTCAGGCACAGTTTACTCCTGTCAAATTCCCATTAGACTAGATGCTCTGCCCAGCCCTTTCAATGCTGACTTTTCACACATCTGTAAGAAAGCCCTAGGGTCTGGCCAGGCCCGGGTGTGGACAGGGATGCTCACATTGAGCCTGTGGACACAGAAGAGTCTTTATTCGGACAGATTCTTGAGCCCTTGTTCTGACTGAGCTTATTGGTGCATTTGAGGGGAGTAGGGGGAGTGAGGCTTAAAAAAAAAAAGGTCTTGAGGGATGCTGGGGAAGGAAGAGAAGCCAAGTGTCTGGATGGTGTGACCCCAGGCTGCGGCGCTAGAATGACTCTCAAAACATTCTCCTTTGTCAAGGAAACAAGAATGTGAGTCACACTCTTCCCGCACCCCCAAGGGTTTCTTTGCTGAGTAGGGCTGCAAACTGTTTGGCTAATTAGGCTGCATCCTGACCTTCGCCTCCATCTGGAGCAGGCCTCCCTTGAAGGGAGCCGAGGTGCTGCTGCCACCTAGGGTCAGGAGAGTGCACTGCAGGGGGACGGCAGGGCCAGGAAGGAAAAGTCAGGACCCTGAATAAAAGGGCAAGTGGTCCCAGTGTGGTTCTGTTCACAAAGAACTTCCCATCTACCACTGCTGGGCTCTTAAAATAATCCCATGAATTCAGTAGGGCAAGGTTTTACTATCTTCTCTTTGCATATAAAGACGCTAGTGATTGCATGGCTGGGGACAGGGGTCTGGGACATTATGAACTCTGGCAGAGGTTATGAGTAGACTCTGGGAATTCTTCATGAGGGTTTTAAAAAGCTATCGCTGGTGTAAGTTGGTCTGTAAACATCCTTGGGAAGAACTGGGGAGCTGACGAGTCGTGGGGTCCTGATAACTGCACTGAGCTTCACTAAAGGCCACAGGGTCAAGGGCTTAAGAGACAGAGTCAGGGCCACTGGGTCTCTGAGCCCATCATCAGGGCCCCCATTGTCTGCCAGGAGATGACAGCAAACCCGCCATCCTCGAGGTGCTGGCCAGCCCAGCTAACAGTCAAAAAGGAGGAGGATGGTGATAGACAGAAATGTTATTTTGTGTATTCATTTTATCACAACTTCTGGTACATGACTGCTATGGGCTCCAGTCCTCCTGGAGTAGACATGTTGAAGCCTAACCCTGATGTGATGGTATTTGGATGTGAAGACTTTGGGAGGTGATGAGGTCATGTGCGTGGAGCTCTCATGATGGGATTAGTGCTCCTATAAGAAGAGACCTGCGGGCCAGGCGCGGTGGCTCACACCTGTAATCCCAGCACTTTCGGAGGCTGAGGCAGGTAGATCACGAGGTCAGGAGATCGAGACCATCCTGGCTAACATGGTGAAACCATGTCTCTCTCTACTAAATATACAAAAAATTAGCCGGGCATGGTGGCACACGCCTGTAGTCCCAGCTAGTCAGGAGGCTGAGGCAGGAGAATCGCTTGAACCCAGGAGGCAGAGGTTGCAGTGAGCCGAGATCATACCACTCCATTCCAGCCTGGGTGACAGATCAAGATTCTTGTCTCAAAAAAAAAAAAAAAGAGACCTGAGCTGGCTTGCTCCCTATCTCCCTATGTGAGACCTCCCTTGCTCTTCCCTATGTGAGACCACAGCAAGGTGCCATCCCAAACCCGGAAAAGGGCCCCCTGGGCACCACATCTGCCAGTGCCTTGATCCTGGACTTCCCAGCTCCAGAACTCTGAGAAATAAATGTCTGCTGTTCAAGCCTCCCAGCCTGAGGTGTGTATTTGTTACGGCAACTCATGCTGACTGAGACAATGACTCACCCTCTAGCCTGTTCTGCAGGAAGGAGAATCAGGAGTTATGTAGCAGGAACACAAGGGAATAAAATCCTCAACATTCAGTTCAACTTCCAAGCTGCATCTTGAAATTCACATATGAAACAATAGAGAGAAAAGTCAAAACTTGGAATATACCAGAGCCAAGTTGTGGTAAAACAATTTGGAATTCTAAAGGTAAGACCCCAGGGAAGTGGGGACTACTTTTTCTTTCACAAATTAGAAAGAGAAAAGAGGGTTGGGGAGAGGAGACGAGTGTCAGTTGCTAGGACTAGGAGAAGGGGGGAGGCTGGGGCCTGGGGCCACGCAGAGAGAAGGGTCATCACTGAAGGACTCCCGCGGCCCTTCCATCCCAGCACCCTGAGCCACTAAATTGATCGCCCTTTGTGAGTGGCCTTGCAGGTCTCCTGTGTGGGACGCCAAGCGAGCTGAGGCTGTCCCAGCCATCAAGTGAGGCCCACGCAGCTATTGTTCTCTGTGTGCTGCACATGGACGAGCCTGCAGATGGGATTCCCCCCGGTGCCCATCTACACAATGCCATCTACCAAGCACCACTTCCAACTCTCACAGGTGCCCTGGGACAGAGGCTGCTGTCCCTCATACCTAAGAGGGACTGTTCTTGCAGTGTCTGTGTCACAGGTACTGGACAACTCAACCTGAGTGTAACCTAGTCCCATCACTGCCATCACCATACTTCATTTTATAGATGAGCAACAAGACCTTAAACTTCGTGACTTCCAGTCGATATGGAACTTAAAGGAAAGTGACAGGGTTCATGAAGGTCTACCTGTCCAGTCCCACCATCTTCAGGGGTTGGGGGCTTTCCCTGTAGCCCACCTCTGCGCCTCTAAGTGATTGACACACTGCACTTGCCTTCCCTTCTAGGGGACCCCGCTGGGCTAGGTGCCATTGTTGGCTGTCACTGACCCTCCCCGTGTATGTGTGTGTGTGTGTGTGTGTGTGTAGGGTGTATGTGTGTCTGAGCATGTAGCTGTAAATAGTACTTTCCTGATTTAAAAATGCCAGGAAAATTCCAAAACACAGAGATTTAATGTTCATTTATTCCCTCGGGGCAATGTTGCCTCCATTAAAATGATTTTAAAAAGTGAATAGAAAGAACTCATTTCGTCAGGGGGTACTCAACATGTTTGCATTTTTGCCCTCTATTCTTTGCCACGGTAGGAACTTGCTTTTTTCTGAGTGTACACACACACACACACACACACACACACACACACACTCAGTGCTGTACTAGGCTCCCGCTGACTGTCGTATCATAGTCTTTCCTGCAGAACCATCTCACCTCTCTCTGGGCTGATTGTCTTCTACACTCAATAAATGGCTCAAAGGCTCACAAATTCTGTACATAGGCCTTTGAAGAGGGCTGCACAATCTCCCAGCTGACCTCAGGGTGAGCTTCAGGCCACAGGAATGAGAAAGTGCACAGAGGCCCCTGCAGGGACCCTGGTGCCTGACACTTCCTCCAGAGCTAGGCTGCCCTGGTCCCAGCCCTGTAGCTCACAAGCTGTGTGACCTTGGGCAGGTGCCTTTCTCTTTCTGAATCTCAGTTTCTTCCTTGGTAACTGGAGATGATATTAAATAGCACCTGCCTCCTAGAGTTAGTGTGGGAGTAAACAGTTAAAACCAGAACAGTGTTTACAGCAGCACCTTTGGTAGAGCAGGGCAGGAGCTCCACACCTTGGTCCTGAAGGCTCAGGCCCTGGGGCCTGGAGGCTCAAGCATCATTCAGAGCTTTACAACCACAAGTAGCCACGCTCCTGCCTGAGCCTGTTGTCTGGGCCTTCAGTGTCTCTGTGGTTAGGTCCCTCAGTGCTGATTCCTTTTTTAGGTTTCCAAGTGAAAGTTTCTTGTTGAACCTGTGAACCCTGACCTTGGACCCCTGCTCATCTGGCCCACCCGGATGCCACACCTGCTCTGTTTGGGGGTTCTCTCCCATCCCCACCCTTGTTTGGTGGCTGCTTCCATCAGACAGGTCCTCCTGGAAGTTCAAGGCTACCATCCCCAGACTGGGAGTGCAAACCCTGCTCAGGGCTCCTGTGGCCACAGGCACCCCCAAGGCAGAGAAGGAAGCCAGGAAGGAGAAGGCTCTGCAAACTCCTGGAAACAGTTCAGAGACGAAGAAAATTACACCACTTGAACTCTACTGGCCAGAGTCCTGGGAAAGGCAAACTCTCCTTGGGCCAAAGTGGAGGGAACCACCCCACCCCTCCACAGGCATTGTGCACGTGGCCCATTGGAATGCGCTGAGATTCACAATGACCTGATAAGGATGTGGGGGCTGAACGCTCAGCGGGAAGACTCTGAGTTGGACCCAGCCCCACCCTGGCGGCCCCGGCCACAGAGCAGTCAGTTTGGAGCCATGTGGCTGCCATTCCTGGTGACTTCCCAAAGCTACTGCAACCTTTTAAAAAGATAAGCACATTTCCATTGTGTTTTTAACATTCTTTAATGGTTTTCAGATTTCTTTTCAATATATACTTACCAAAAAAATCACTGTGAATAATAATAACCAGAAACCACCAAAACCTGCATGCAAAGTAATATGCTAAAATCTTCACTCATTATCTTATCTAATGTTTTATCATCCACATGAAGCAGGTAGTACTGTCATCCCCACTTTACAGAGGAGGAAACTGAGGCCTAGAAACAGGCAGGCAACCAGTAAGTGGCAGAGGCAAGAGAGGAGCCCAGCTCCTTCTCCACCAACCATTTTGCTGGATCATCAGCAGCAGCAGCATCTTCTGGTGCCTGCTACACCATCCTCTGCTTCTCAGGGACATGTCTGAAGCCATGGAATCACTGTCCCGCCAGAGGCCGGGTTAGACTCCGTCCGTGAGTAGCCCACATTCTAGGGTGTCAGATGGAGCGTCTTTCTCCGTCCTGCAGCCACAGCTGTCAGCAGCACTCTCTCTCTCTGGCCTCCCAGGGCTTCCTCTGGGAAGGCCCCAAAGGCACTGCAGGTGGCTGGCCTCCAGAAGCACACAGCTCTCAGAGCTCCAGCTGTTCCCCTGAGAACAACCTGCTTGGGCACTGCAGGTTGCTGGTGACCACTTCCTTTCCATTTCTGTTCTCGATGTCGTGAGGCAGTCTTCCTGATCTCTGCTCCCCAACTCCCTCCCATGGTTGAGAAGGCCCCGGCTCCCCATATTAAATCTCTCTCTACTTGAAATAGCTGGAGCGGTTCTACTTTCTCACGAACCCTGACCAAAGCCCCCCAGCCCCAGCTATAGCTCACAGGCTCCTGAGCACCACAGGCTCTCGAGGCTGACCTGGTTCCTCCACACACAACCCCTGCAGATCTCTGCTCACTCCAGACTCCCCCTGCCTCTGGCCAGGGCCCTGCCTTCCTGCCTTCAGGCTGAGTGCCCATTTCTCCGGGAAGGCTTTTGTGACCCAGCTTCATGTCCCTTGCACCCTGTGTTTTGATCTTCCCGAATGATGCCAAGCCCTATGAACAGAGCGATTCCATCTGGCTTTGTACACTATTGTACCTAGCACAGGGTCTAAAAACACTTTCTGCATAAATGAATGAGTAAATGAAAATATATTGAGAAGTCTTTGAGATCCTGATGCCATGAGTATAGAGAAAGAGAATATATGCAGCTCAAATCCATTAAAGTTTGATTTAAAATGCATATTGGCACTGACTCAAAGCTGAGTGGGCTCCATGGGGTACAAAGACAAGCCCACCAGGACCCGAGAGTTGAGGAGTATGAACAGGCACAGGTCTCCATGCAGCTGCAGTCTGTTACAGCTTCTGGTGATTTCTGCCACCCTTTGTCCCTCTAGGGTCTGTGTTCCTGCCAAGAGACAAGCCAGTGGCAGGAAGGAGGCTCTTCCAGATGTCAGAAAGGCTTAACAAATGGTTTACTGTAGTTCACGAAGTTTCTACAAGAGTAGCATCAGTTCCCTGAGCTGCCTGCTTAGAGACGGAGCTTATGGCACTAAACCATTTTTGTATATTCCATCAAGATCTAGGAAAACAGATTTCCTTTTTCAAAAAGCAGAGAAACTGTCCCACCCTGCAGTCAATGAGTGCGGAGGGAGTGGGAGCCAGAGATCCATGAATTGCCAAGCCAGATTGCAGCTATAACCAGATTTTAGTTTGTGAAGGTCTTTTACAGACCTTTTTACACCCTATCCACTGAGTATGAGTTAGGCTGGAGAGTAAAGGAATTGGAGCTTTTCCACACCATGCATAGTCTGCGGTTGGCCCTCACCAGGTGGCTCCCCTTGCGGAGGACTCTGCGGTGCCTGCACCTGAGCATTGCTGGGGCTTGTGGTGTGCATGGAAGTGACTGTGGAGTTCTTGTCTGTAGAAACTGTTGAAAGTAACCACCTGAATTACTCCCACCATACTCTTTTGACTTTTTGTTTCTTTTAAGCATAATGTCAGCACTGATTTGAAATAATCAGTAACTTCAACCAATGTAAAAATCCTGAGTTGCTTAAAAAACAAAGAAAGGCTGCCCCCAAAGTGATGGGCTTTCTAACTTGCCTGTGTCTTTGCACCTATTTCCCCAGGACGCAGGAACGCCCTTTTCCCACACCCACTTCGTTGTCCTCACATTCTGAGAACATCCTCCTCTTGACTGCATTTCTTAGCCTACCCGGGCAGGGGAAGGTGGTCTCCCTTCCAGCAACCCCAGTTCTATATACATTTCTTTCTCTTAGAATGTCTGATGCTATATTGCATTTATTGGTTTTCTTGTTTCTCTCCCTAGTAAACAGGACATTCTTTGAAGTCCTGCTGGCACATATGCAGTCCTCACACAACGCCTGTTGGATGATTAATTCATTTTAAGAGAGCAGATGAGCTAGGCTGTCTACAAATGTGTCAGATCCAGCTCCCGCCATCCTTCCTTCACAAAGCAGAGCTGGCCAAGCCTGTGCACCCACAGGCTGCCTCTGCTTCAAAGGACAGAGCCTGTGCAGTGAGCGTTTGGTCACCTGGTCACACACCGAGTGCTCCTCAGCGCATGGCCTGAGCGTTCTGCCCTGACACTCGCTGGCCTCTGGGCGCTTCTGTCTTTGACAACGTCCTGAACACTCTGGGAAGGCTCACTAGCATTCCACTCCTTCCCTAATGTGGAGTGGGTGTGATTTGAGGGGTTTGGCCCCCACCCCAGCTCCAGGGGTAAGTCACCTGGAGCTAATTTGCAGAATTTCATCTACAAAGTAGTAGGAGAATACAAATAAGGAGAATTTCATCTCCTTAGCGCAAACAATATTGATTCAAGAATGATCAGGGATCCCAGCCCAAGCCAAGCCTTGCTGCAGCAATCAGTCGCTCTTGGGTTTGGGGGGATGATACGGCGTGTGTCCCACGGTGGGTCCACCCAGCGAAACCAGTATTCCTCCTTGATGACTTTGGAAAGAGTCTCTCGTTCCGGAGGGTGTGATGTGTGAGGCTGGAACCACGAGGGACACCAGCTTGAGAACAAAGCCAAACTAGGGGGCAGGCGGAGCCAAGACGGAGGAGGCGAGTCCGGAGCAAACATACCGGATCCTATGAGCCCTGTGACTGCTGCGCTGGGCTGACTCCTCACAAAGCATCCAGACGCGTCTCGGCCCTGCGTCCGAGACGCAAAGTTGTGCGGCAACCAAGCCTAGAGCTAAGCAGTCACCAGGAGTGGAGACAAAAGCAGTGACAGAATGGGAGCGAAAACACGGATGACGAGAACGAGGCTCCGAGTGCAAAGCCAGCCGGGCGTTGTACAAACGATCCCGGGCCTCTGCTGCCCCCTGGCGGAAGCCGCGCGGGAGCCCAGAACCGGAGCGCTCCGCGCGAAGCCGACTCCATCTACATCGCCGCCTCCCAGAGGGAGGCCCTGGGAAGTCACTGAAAACAGCCTGCAGAAGAGTTCTCCTGTGTCACGTGGGGGGAAGAACAGTCCCTACCTGTTAGATTGCAATGAGGTTGACATGGCCAAAATGGATAACCGGGACCAGAGTTATTCTCCCACCTGAAAGAAGCGGGAGGAAACAGACAAAGCTATCGAGACAACCGTTTTCAAAACCCAGCACACCCCATGCAGAGGACAGTGACCCCCCACTGCCCAGAGAGTTTCCCAGCCACACACAGGGGGTGTGGGGACCCCGGCAGGGCTTGACCCCATGAGCTCAACCTCACAAGTTGAGGGACTAAGTGGAGTCCTCAGGACAGGCACAGCGTCCCTGGAGGAAGAAGGGGCTGTACAGACACAACTCCAGTGATTCGCAAAGGCTGAGGCCTGGGTGCAGCAGGGCCGCTCAGCAAGTGCAGGCGAGGAAGCTGCCAGAGGCCCAGAAAGATCCCCATGGGGCTGGAGGGACGATCAGCCGGTGTTCGCATAGGGCGGGAACAGCGCCTCCTCCATCAGCCGGACTGCAGGCTCACCACTCAGGAGGCACCGGACAGCCCTGCTTCAGGGGTGGGAGCAGTTATTACTAAACGCAGCTCTAACCCCATCTGAGAAACGTCAAACGCAGGACCGGAAAGGATCAGACTATTACAAAGTAACTTAACCGTATTCCGGAACAAAGCCCAAAAATATATACAGGAAAACAAAGATATCCAGTACACAAGAAAAAGGTGACAATGTCTGCCAACCAGTAAAAATAACCATGCATGAAGTGAGGGAGAAAAAATATTACCCATAATGAAGAGAAACTGCAATCAGTGGATGAAGTGCCAGGACACAACCTGTCAAAATGGCTGGGATTTGACTAAAGCAATACTTAAAGGGAAAATGATAGCACTACACTAGGTTAAAAAGGAAGAGGGATCTCAAATCTCACCTTCTGCCTTAAGAGCGAATTAAACCCAAAGTAAGAAGAAAGGAAATAAGAAAATTCAGAGCATAGTCCAGGCGCAGCGGCTCACACCTGTAATCCCAGCACTTTGGGAGGCCGAGGTGGGCAGACTACTTGAGGTCAGAGGTTCGAGACCACCCTGGCCAACATGGTAAAACCCCATCTCTACTAAAAATACAAAATTTACCTGGGCGTGGTGGCACACACCTATAATCCCAGCTACTCGGGAGGCTGAGGCAGGAGAATAGCTTAAGCCCGAGAGATGGAAGCTGCAATAAGCAGAGATCACGCCACTGCACTCCAGCCTGGGTGACAGAGACTCTGTCTCAAGAAAGAAAGAAGAAAGGAAAGGGAAAGGGAAAAGGAGAGAGAAAGAGAAAGAAAGATCAGAGCAGGAAAGGAAGAGAAAGAGAGAAAGAACAGAGCAGGAAAGGAAGAGAAAGAAAGAGAGAAATAGAGAAAGAAAGATCATATCATAAATCAGTGGAATAGAAAGGAGAAAAACAAAAGGGACAAATCAATGAAATTAAAAGCTGGAGTTCTTTGTTTTTAGAAGATCAATAAAATTGATAAACTCCTGGTCAGGTTGATCCCCCCAAAAAAGAGAAAAGACTCAAATTACTAACATCAGGAATGGGAATTGTGATATCTATCACTACAGATTCTACAGATGTTAAAAAGAACATTAAGAGAATATTATGATAAACTTAAGACCAATATATATGACAAATTAAATATAATAGACAAATTCCTTGAAAGACACTATCGGCACTTACTCAAGAGTAAGCAGATAATCTGAATTAGCCTTATGTCTATTTTTTACATTCAATTCGTACTTTAAAACTTTCCTACACAGAAACCTCCAGGCCCAGATAACTTTTTTATCCAACTTAGGAAGAATAAATATCAATTCCATACACACTCTCGGAAAATTGTAAGACAGAATACTTATCAAACTGTTTTACCCTGGTACCATGACCAAAGACATCTCTATGAACATGAAAGCAAATTTTGTGTGTGTATATGTATATACACACAACACACACACACACAGTATTTTATCTTATTTTATTTTATCTTATCTTATCTTATTTTATTTGAGACGGAGTTTCACTCTTGTCCCCCAGGCTGGAATGCAATGGCCTGATCTCGACTCACTGCAACCTCTGCCTCCTGGGTTCAAGCGATTCACTTGCCTCAGCCTGCCGAGTAGCTGGGATTACAGGCACGCCACCACGCCCAGCTAATTTTTGTATTTTTAGTAGAGACAGGATTTCACTACGTTGGCCAGACTGGTCTCAAACTCCTGACCTCAAGTGATCTGCCTATCTTGGCCTCCCAAAGTGCTAGGATTAAGATGTGAGCCATTGACCCAGCTTCTATATATATACTTTATACTAAAATACACTTTCAACAAAATTTCAGCAAATAAAATCAAATCCAACCATATGAAAGATCATGGCCAAACGGGTTACATGCCAGAAATGCAAAGTTGATTTATAATTTGAAAATCAATTAATGTGATTCAGCATATTTTGAAATTAAAAAAGAAAAACCACATAAGTGTCACAATAGACATAGTAAAAGCATTTTCAAAAATCTAACATCCATTCTGGACATAAACTCTCTAAACAAACCAGGAGTAGAAGGAGCTTCCTCAACCTGATACACGGCCGCTACAAAACCTTCTGTTCACATTATGATCAATACCGAAAGACTGAATGCTTTTCCCCTAAGATGAAAAACAGGACAAAGCTATGTACTCTTACAGCTTCTTTTCAACATTTTTCAACATTTTCTAGCAAATGCAATACAGCAAGAGAAAGAAATAATAGTCATTGAGATTAGAAGGGAGAAGTAAAACTGTCTTTATTTGCAGATAACATGATTTTCTGTATTGAAAATTCAGTGGGGCCTACACAAAAAGATACTAGAATTAATAAGTGAGTTTAACAGGTTGCAGGATAGAGGATCAACATACAAAAACCAATTGTTTTATATTTTCACTAGCAATGACAATCAGAAATTAAAATTTAAATCCAGTATCATTTAAAATGGCATCAAAAATATGAAATACTTAGGGATACATTTAACAAATGACATGAATGAACTGTACACTAAAAATCATAAAACATTGCTCAGAAAAAAATTTTAAAGAGCTCAAAAAATGGAAGATACATTGCATTCATGGATCAGAAAATATAATACTACTAAGATGTCAATTTACCCTCAAATTGATCTAAAGATCAAAAGACCTCCTCCCTGCACCCTAGATTGCTGTCTACCTCCTGGCATCTCCACTTGAATGTCTAATACCACTAATATGTCAATTTGCCCCCAAAATGAAACAAAAAATTAAACTTCTAGAAGAAAATAGAGAGAAAACTATTTGTGAGAAGCTTACTGAGCTGATTCATTCAATGAAATGCCACTCAGCAGTAAAAAGAAATATCAGTCCCCATATAAGCCCCCAAAGCAGGGAGTAGGGGGGTTTGTAGAAACTGACAAAGTGATTCTGAAAGTCAGATATCCCTAAATAAGAAGAGCTACACATTACACATAGCATGGACACATAAGAACAACTGAGATTTGACAAACATGCAAAGGTAATTCAACGTGGGAAAAATAGTCTATTCCAGTCTATCAAATGGAAATAATTTGATATCCATATGAATCAAAATGAATTAAATTCATATTTTGCAGCACCTACCAAAATTCACTCAAAATAAAACAATGAATGTTCTATAAGAATATATAGGAGGAACTATTTGTGATAAGCTAATGTGGTGGTTCATTCAGTGGAATGCTACTCAGCAGTAAAGAGGAATGAACCATCGATACAAGCAACAACATGGATAAAACTCATAATCATTGTGCTGACTGAAAGTAGTCAGACAAAAAGGGGTTTTTGTTAGATGCTATTTATATAAAATTCAAGCAGATTAAGCTATACTGATGGAAAGCAGGTATTTTGTGGAGAGGTTCCCCACGTGCAGAGAGGCGACGGGGAGGGCAGAATGAAGGATTACAAGGGACAGGAGGCAATGTGTGGGGTGATGGATAAGGCCACTATAGTGACTGTGGTGGTGATTTCATAGATGTAGACATATGTCAGAACTTAGATTGTGCACTTTAAACATGTGCAATTTATTTTGTGTTGTTTATACCTTAATAAAGCTGTAAACACTTACAAAGAAGGAAGACAGGAAGGAAGGAAGGGAGAGAGGGAGAAGAGAAGGAGATGCAGGGAGGACCGAGAGGGAGGGACAGAGGAATTTACACACTTGTGGAAGGAAGGAAGGAGGTAGAAAGGGAGGAAGAGAAGGAGAGGATTCACTCCCTTTTGTCACATGTTCAGACTCTCATTTACTATCATCACTGAGCGTTTTCTCTACAGAAGCTTTCTCCACCTGACCTTTGGGACACCGTGCGCCTGTAGTTTTCCTCATACTTTCCTGGTCTTTCTCCTTCCCTCAACATTGCCTCCACCTCTCAACTGGCAGCATCCTAAAACTCAGACTTCTTTTCTCTAAGTCACCTCCTTTGGTGAGCTCACTGGATTTCATAGCTCTGAATCTCATCTCTATACTGACCACCCTCAAATGTCTCCCTGTAGCTCAGACCTCCTCCCTGAATGCTGGAGTCCTCTCTACCTCGTGGCATTGCCACTTAAATATCTAGTAGCGATCTCAAACTTGGCATTTTCAAAATTCCCACAAACTATGCTTCCCACTCTCTCCCCATCTTAGTAATTCCGACTGCTCGAGTTAAAAATAGCACACACACAACAAAACAAGCAAACATAAAAACACAGAATTACCCTTGGTCCCTCTCTTTTTCTCATTACCCACTTCCAAATACTTTGACAAATTTGTCAAGTATATCTTCAAAATTTATCCAAAATCCAACCACTTCTCACCACCTGTAGCTACAGCCCCGGCTCAAGCAGGAGTGATTTAGTGTCTCGTCCCATCCCCCCGCCTTCACCCCTGCCCCTCATTGGCCCTCCATAGAGCAGCTAGAATCTCTCTCTTACGCCAACTCTTACAGTTTTTTTTTTTTCTCTCTCTCTTTACAACATTGACCTGAACCTCAAACACTGTGCCAAACAGAAACAGTGAGAGTGGGTGCCTTAGTCCATTTGGGCTGCTATAAAAAATACCCTAAACTGGGTGGCTTATAAACAACAGAAATTTATTGTTCCCAGTTCTGGAGTCTGGGAATTCCAACATCAAGACACTAAAAGATTTGGTGTCTGGTGAGGGCATGCTTTCCGCACATAGTCTCACTGTGTCCTCACACAGTAGAAGGGATGAGGGGGGTCTCCCTCAGGGCCCTTTTATAAGGGCCCTAACCCCATTCCTGAGGGTTCTGCCCCCACCTAATCACCTTCCAAAGGCCCCACCTTTTAATACCATTATCTTGAAATTTTCAACGTATGAATTTGGGGAGGCCTCAGACATTCAGACCATAGCATTGGACACCCTTATTTTGTTTGTAATTCCAAAGGAAACGGGTCTTATGTTTCTCCATTAAATATTAGGTTTGTGATGGGTTTTTTGAATATAACTTTTGCCAAACTAAGGAAATTTCTTCCTGTTCCTAGTTTTCTATGCTTTTTTAATCATAAAAGTTGTTGAATTTCCTAAAGTACTAGTTCTGTATTAATTTTAATTGCCATGTAATTTTTCTTCAGTAGTCTTTTAATATGGCAATATTTTTAACAAAAGATTTTATGACAATTTTTCCAATGATGACTCACCCTTGTATTCCTAGGTGGCACCCTACTTAAGTATAATATTTTCTTAACAAAAGACTTGATTCATTTAGACAAGGTTCAGTTTTTTCCTTCAATGTTGATATACTAATCAATTGAAGTCCACTTCTCTTTATATTTATTGTTCTTATCTGATACTCGACTTACAAATTATATTAGATTCATAAAATCAGCTACACAACTTTCTCTTTTCCTATCTTATGGAACCACTTACAAAGATTAGCAATTAACCATTCCTGGAGTTTAGTAAGATTCATCTATAACCCATCCGGGCTTGGGGCTTTGAGGAGGGGAAATCTTTGAATACCACCTTACTTTTCTTAGTAGTTATTAGTTTATATAACTTTTCTAATATCTTCATCATTAAGCTTTGCCTCTTAGTCTTCCAAAACTTTTCCTATTGAATTCAGTTTTTCAAATTCATTAAAATATAATTGAATGCACTGTGAGTGTTCAAGTAACAGGAAAATGCTGATCCTTTTAGCTATGTTCACACACTAATCTGGGCTTATTTGAATAGGCCACCCTTCCTCTCAGTTGAAACAGAAAATCGTGTTGTTTGATAACATTGTTTCCCTACATCATTCACATCCCTAGAATTATGTAGGACAAATAACATCTCCAATAGATTGTGCACCCCACGTCCCCCCTTGAAAGACTATATTGTTTTAATAGAAATTTCCAGAGCCCGTGGCTTGCCTAGCTTCTTTCTATGATGAAATATGGGTGCATCTTTGACAGCCTTCCTCATAGCCTTGGTATTGCTCATCACTAAGGGCTGATGCTGTGGCTCCCACATTCTTAAGACGCATCCCTCCCCAGTCAGTGCCTAGTGCATTGCTCAAATAATGTCGCTATATTGATTACAATTAAACATGCTATCTCTACTGTGTTACAGTAAATCACAGATTCACCAGAGAGAACAGTTACCTAGGACTCCCAGTTAACAGTAATATCTTTCTGGCATACCTGTAGTTTGGGAAATGACAAGCTAAAACCATAATAACAATTATTCACTGAGCACCTATGATAAGCCTGACATAAATTGGCACCTGAGATGTTCTACCTAGAAGCTTTATTAAAGCCACACAAGGAAAGCCTGAGCAACTTTGGTCATTTTCTTTTTTTTATTTTAAAGACAGAGTCTCATTCTGTTGCCCAGGATGGAGTGCAGTGGTGCAGTCATAGCTCCCTGCAGCCTCAACCTCCTGGGCTCAAGCCATCCTCCCACCTCATCCTCCTGAGTAGCTGGGACCACAGGTGTATGCCACCATGCCCAACAAGTTTTTTTTCTATTTTTTGTAGAGATAAGGGTTTTACCATCTTGCTCAGGCTGGTCTTGAACTCCTGACCTCAAGCCATCTTCCCACCTCAACCTCCCAAAGCATTGGGGTTGCAGGTGTGAGCTACCACTCCCAGCTTGCTTCATTGATGAAGAAAATATTGATCACATAGGTTAAGTGACTTGCCTGAGGCCACTTAGAGAATAAGTTAGAGCAGGGATTCAAATTCAGATCCACCCATTTTTTAACTGCCCACTGAAATCCAGACTTTTTTCAATAAAGAATTTTCTAAAGAATAGCCTAAAATCAAATGGTTTCTGCTAAATCAGGTATACCTACAAATTTTTAGGCTCCTAGTTACCATCTTAAGTCCTGGACAGCTATTAAGTGGCATGTCTATGCTGGCTCCTGCCTATTAAAAGCAGTTGTCTGGAGTCTTGCACTGAGAAGGATTGTGCAGCTGAGTTTGGGCTAAATGAGAAATTGCAGAGATTGGATTCTAATGCCGTTTGTATTTATCAGAGTTCTTCAGAAAAACACAGCCATGGGATATATACATATGAGAAGAGATTAGGAATTGGCACACACAACTGTGGGGGCTGACAATTTTCAAAGTAAGCTGGAAGGCTGGAAATGCTGGCAGGAGTTAATGTTGCAGTCCTGAGTTCCAGGACAGTCTTGAGGCAGAATTCCTTCCTCCCCAAGGGACCTCGGTCATTTCTCTTAATGCCTTCAGCTGATCAGATGAGGCCTGCCCACATGCTGAAGGGTAATATGCTTCTCTCAAAGTCTGATTTAAATGTTTAAAAAATACCTTCGGCCAGGCACGGTGGCTCACACCTGTAATCCCAGCACTTTGGGAGGCCGAGACAGGCGGATCACGAAGTCAGGAGATCGAGACCATCCTAGCTAACACGGTGAAACCCCGTCTCTACTAAAAATACAAAAAATTAGCCGGGCGTGGTGTCAGGCGCCTATAGCCCCAGCTACCTGGGAGGCTGAGGCAGGAGAATGGCATGAACCTGGGAGGCGGAGCTTGCAGTGAGTGGAGATCTTGCCACCGCACTCAAGCCTGGGCAACAGAGCAAGACTCCATCTCAAAAAAAAAAAAAAAATACCTTCACAGCAGCCTCTAGACTAGTGTTTGACCAATCAACTGGCAGTATATCCCAGCCACATTGACACATAAAATTAACCATCACACTATCAAGATCAGGAAGACGACATTCCGTAACGCTGGGTCTCAGACTTTAGCATGAATAGGAAGTCTCTTCCATGAATAGGGCTGGTTAAAGCATGGATTGCTGGGCCCCAGCCCCAGAGCTTCTGACCCAGTAGAGTAGGGCTGTCCCTGTGAGAGTTTCCTGAGATGCCGATGGTGCTCGCCCAGGCCCACATTTCAAAAACATCCCTGAATGGTGTCATTGCTACATTGCTGAAGTGATTACACTGAAGCATTATGAACGATCATCATACAATATATTTCTAATCTACAGTTTATATATAATAAAAACAATTTGAAAAATTTCTGAACGCCTAAGTTTTCAATAAGAAAAACTTTACTTTTAACCCAGGAAAATATCCACCCAGTCCTTAGCTTCTCTTAAGATTATAATAAAAAGTTGTCTCAGAAGATTATAATAAAAAGTTGTCATCACATATCTTCAATCAATATTCCAAAGTAACAGAGACGTGTCACTCACAGAATTAGGAGCTGGGCCACCCAGGTTGGACAAGGTCACAGTTCTCAGTTTGTACAGCTGATCAGAGCCAGATCTCCTGATTTCTGATGCATCTCTCCCTCAGGCCTCGGTTTTCATGTCCATAAAATGGGATAGTTTGCTTGTGCTCCCTCCAGACCTGAGAATTCTTCTACCCATGGTTTACATATCTTGACTTAGTTTGATGCAAAACATTCAGACAGGTAGTACTGTCAGAGAGGAAATGGTCTTCCTGTAAGGCAGGACTGTGGGTGGGGGAATCTGTGCTGGAGGGCACTGGGTGGAAATTTCATAGGGATGATTCAGATTGCAGATTGGACACTTCATTTCTCTCACACTGTGAACTTCTACAAGACCCTGAATTACAGACCCCATTCCTGGGACAAAGCTTAAAGGAAAGAAACAAACTTTAAAGAAATATAGGAAGCTGCCTTTGTTACTGTAATGATTATGGATATCTGTTGTAAAAATAATACTCATTGAGCCCATACATCTTACTTGCAGAAATCCAAAGCTATGTTATTAAAGCTGTTTCAGGGTTTCAGAAGATAAATAAATCGAAGGTCTCTAAACCTTCAGCAAAACTGAAGGTTCCAACTTGGATTAATCTGGAACTGAATGTCACATTGAATCCTGCCAAGGCTTGGCAGGGCCCCAGGCAAGAATGGTTTACATTCCATCCAGAAAAGCGGCTTTGGGTCCTGGAGGAGCCAGTGGTTTGTTTCAATGCAGCCCTGACCGGGATAGCTGGATGGGAGGGTTCCCCTGGGTGGGCTTAGGTGGCACAAGTGAGATGAGGGTCACCTGGTTGGAGTCCCAAAGCACTGCTCAGCTCTCAGTCACTGTGACTGGTAGAAATGCCACCAGTTTGTGCAACGAAACAAATCTACATCTATTCCCCGTGAAGCTGTGATTCCTGGTGTAGTGTAGCACACACAACCCAAAGTCAGAGTTGAGACTCAGTTCCTGCTCTTGGAGTTAGTGGACACGGTCTTCAACTTGAAGCCAGAAGAACTGAGTTTAACACCAGGCTCTGCCCCCTCAAGAGCTCTGTGATTTGGGCAAGTCAAATAGCCCCTCGGACTCTTCAGTTCCTCATCAGTAAGTGAGGCTAAATTCCCATCCCTGTGGGGACTCCACAGGCGACCCCTCACCAAAATGTATTAAGGTGCAGCTTCCCTCACTGTTAATACCTACAGTTCATGCAGATCAAAGAAGACTTTAGACCCAACTTGAGTGGCTTTTACAGAGTATGTCACAAAGGCAACAATATGGCATAAAGTACTCAGCACCTTTCCCCACCTCACCGTCAGTGGAAGCCTGGTCCTTAATTGTTTGTGGTGTTCAAGGACACCAAGGAGGCTCACCCTGTGCTAAGGCGTCACTTCAGGGGACTAGGAGAGCTATAAGAAGAGGTAGGTGGGAAGTGGCCATGAAAGACGGCCTGTCAGAGCTTTGAGGGGAGGCCAGAAGAAGGACCGTGGCCCATGAAAGGGTGAGGAGAAGGCCATGCTGACAAGGACAGCGGTACACATGTGTAAGGATTTTTGGAAATCTCTTGCTGTGTGTTGCGCCCTCGATATTCCAGACCTCCAAAGACTTAATTAAAGTCTTATGTTATCTTAAAACACTTTTGGAGTAGAAATTATATTTCTCTTGATGCATCACAATGCTAAGACTAAAGCTTAAGGCTGAGGCTGACAGGCCTAGATAACTTCGGGTTGCATATACTTAGATTAAGAGTCAGTACATTTTAGGATGAAGCTTCAGGCATACATACATGCACAGTAATGATCATGAAAACAATCCCCAGCATCTCTACAGACTCCAGCATTTTTTAAATGCTTTCTCATGTTAATGCAAGTCCATTCTATGTGTTCAGCAAAGCATAGGCTTTGCTCCCCTGCAAAGCTGGACACTGAATGCAGAGGCTACTTTTCCTAAGCAGAGTAACCAAAAGAATTCCATGTCCAATTACAGCAGGATAAGGAAAGCTGTGAGGTATTTTATTAATTAGAAAATGCTGGATCCTCCTGTCTAGCTGAGGTAAGGATGACCTTTGACCTCAGAGCCTGCATATGGCAGTATTTATGCAGAGGCATAGTCCCATATACACAAATAAATATGGTTGTCTTTATACATATATGTGTACACACACACACAAACACACACACACACATCTCACTTAGCTAGACACAGCCCCACCTTGAGGGCAGAGAGTGGTCCTGTCTTTCCAGTTCAGCTCTTCCAGTGTCCAGGGGTGACCAGTAAGTGTTGGTGGTGGAGAGAATGGTGCTAAGGAGAATGGGCCCATCTGTGTTCCTAGACTGTTAGTGGGAAACAGAAGCCATCTGATGATGGGTCACCTATCTTTGTGACTGGGTGAATGAGTTGGAGTGGGGGGGGGCAGCTTTCAAGCTTTCATACAGCTCTAAAGACAAGGCTGGTCCACCTCTAGTCTGAGCTCCGTACCAGTCTCTTGCCAGCACCTTCCTCCCCACTCGCCAATGAATGAGGTTCTTCTCGTTACCTGAAGGCATTACTCTCCCTTCTCATACGCGTGTATTTCTGACGTGTCTATACATCAGTTTTGGGCCTCAATCCACCCATGTCAGCCCTTGTCTACGGGTCGCCCTTGTGTTTCTCACTGTGCCTGACAAGGGCACCCCAGCAGGGCTCATGGGTGTGAAGGCAACATGGTTACATGGGCAGGGGTGCGTGAGGGTCCAGGAAGGCGGATATGGAAGCCACAGGTAGTGGGCCAAGGCCTGACCTGCATAGGGGAACCAGAGCAAAAAGCGACCTTGTCCTCCTGGCCAGGACAGTGCCTAGAAGATGCCCACTGTGTGGCCAGTTCTGGTCACTCCCCTTACAGTAAGAGTACCATGAAACAAAAGGAAGAGAATCAACGGGCAGAACTAACCTCACACACTGGGCAGACCATGCATGAAATGTGATAAGTATAAAAACACAATGGCGTCTCAGGTCTACCAAGCCACGCCACTGCTACAGTACGGACCAGGAGAGCAACAACCTACCGGGTCTGGGGCCCCCTCGGCTTTCCAGGCCTGCTGAGGAGACTGATTCCTTTCTCTGCCCCTGTGTCCCCTACCCTGCTCCAGCAGCACAGTGTCCCAAAGCTCGGTACCTATCAGCTCAGTCCACAACAGTGCAGAGTCCCCTTCTCAGTGGAAAGACTTCTGCCCTAATCGCCCACTCCAGCAGGGCTGGCAGGTGTACGACTGTCAGCGGTTCTACCCCTGCCTTCGGTCTCCAGGGCTCCAGCACCCTGCACCGAGGAGGGACTGCAGGAGAAATGCTCCTCACCAGCTTCCTTGTATCCAGTCCAGATTCCTTTCTCCTTCAAGGACAGGTGGGAAGTTTGCATTTCCCAGGCTCCTTCCAAAAGTAAGGAAAAGCTAGCAATTCTCATTAATCAAAACGACAGTAAATCTGAGCAGACAGGACTTCACTTCTCTCACTGTGAGGTTCTACAAGTCCCTGAATTACAGCCCAAATTCTTGGGACGGAGTTTAAAAGGAAAAAGCAAACTTTAAAGAAATATAGAAAGACAGTTTTGTTACTATAACTATTATGGATATCTATTGTAAAAATAATACACACTGTGCTCATATATCTTACTTGCAGAAATCCAAAACTATGATCACCTAAGCCACATTGAGAGCTGAATTATCATTTGTAAGAGACCAAATTATTTTATCAAAGTAACAGGATAATTTTCAAATGTGTATTTACTTGTGGGGCTGGGTCAACAGCCAGAAAATATCTAAATGAGAACTCAGATTCATCTGAACTTGACATTTTCAGTTGATCTAATGGCTAATTTGTATTCAGTCCACTGACTCTTCAATGGCTTCTAATTAGGAGACAAGCAGAGAATTCTGAGTCCTGTGGTTTGTGATCCGGGTCTAGATGGTTATAGGCTATCCAGATGGAGTATTGGAAAGTGGGACAAATGAAGGCAGGCCTGGAAAGGAGATGAAAGGAAAGACAGTGGCGTAGAGTGAATATAGTTAATGACAATATATTGTATATTTCTTTCTTTCTTTTTTTTTTTTTCTTGAGATGGAGTCTCACTCTTTCTCCCAGGCTGGAGTGCAGTGGTGCAATCTCGGCTCACTGCAACCTCCGCCTCCCAGGCCAAAGCAATTCTCCTGCCTCAGCCTCCCCAGTAGCTGGGACCACAGGTGTGCGCCACAATGCACGGCTCATTTTTATTATTATTATCATTTTTTAGTAGAGATAGGGTTTCACCATGTTAGCCAGGCTGGTCTCGAACTCCTGACCTCAGGCAATCCGCCCGCCTTGGCCTCCCAAAGTGCTGGGATTATGGGCATGAATCAGTGCACCCGGCCTGTGTATTTCAAAATAGCTAAGAGAGGACTTTTAATGTTCGTATCACAGAGAAATGATAAATGCTCCAGGTGATGGACACCCCAATATTCTGACCTGAACATTACATGTTACATGCATGCAACAAAATTTCACGTGTACCTCATAGATACGTACAAATATGTATCAATTTTTTTATTTTAATTTTTTTTTAAAGAAGTGTGCTAGAAAGCAAAAATTAGGTACTGCACAGCAAGGTTTGAGTTAAGGGCAGTGCTGGAACACAGAACAAACCCTTGTGGCCATGTCTCTCAGCCAGGTCAAGGACCCATTCCTGCAGTCAACAGCTGGGAAGGCGTGGAACCTGGAAGGGGTAGCCTGGGGAGAGAAAAAGGCTGCTTAGAGGTAGAGGGGAGGCCTCCGTGCTCACCATCCAATGGCAGAGATAAGGCGTTGGAGCAGCCAGAGAGGAAAAGTCCCCGTGATGCAGCGGCGCTCTGTCAGTGCGCATGCGCACATGTCTGTGAAGCCCCGCGCTGGGGTTGAATCTGTCTCCCTCAGCCTGGCTGAGCTGCAGGAAGATCGGTATTCAGGCAGACAGCATATGCAGTTTGAAAGAAAGCAAAGTGCTTTGAAAGTGAAGGGGAGCGGAACATGCCACCCCAAAATCTGCCACTTTGGCATAAGGATTGAGTGGAACTATCGGCAATTGAGAAGAAGCAGATACAGGAGAAGCTCTCCGCCCTCCCCTATTTACCAAAAAGCAGGACACAAATTTGTCAAGGTGTGCCCCCGCCCCTCTCAACCGGGAAGGATGGAGTTAATCACCAGACACAACCCGAGCTCCTCCTCAACCTGGAGAGGGCACCATAGGAACCTGTACAGCACGTCCTGGTCCTGCTGAAGCCCTTCCCTTCCCTTAGCTCCCCATAGGGTGGCCTTCCCACTCTGCGCCTCCCCAGAAACTCAAGCCCTTCTCCTCTGTCTTGTCACTTCTCTAAACAAGCATTCTCTTGTGAGGTACTACGAAAACTCGAGCTCTGGCCGCCCCTTGGAGTTACTCACTGCGGACTTTCCCACGGGTGTGCGTGATGCACGTGGTAATAAACTCGTGTCTGTTTTTCTCTTGTTGATCTGCCTCTGTCAGTCTCTTTTAGAGCCCCAGCCAGAGAACCTAGAGGGGTAGAGGAAAAAGATTTTCTTCTCCCTACAGAATCAGACAGGCCTGCTCTCGAATCCCAGGCATGCTGGGCGCTCGCTGAGTGCTGCTGGTGGAGCCTCTTTCTACCTGTGTCCGACTGTCCTCATTGGCAAGGCGAAGGCATCAAACACCGCCTGGAACAAGCCGGCTCTCCACAGGCTCAGCTGTTTGCATCCTCTCTCATCCCTGTCACTCCCTCATCTCTGAGGGTGTCCCGGGGATGCTGCTGCCCTGTGGGCACCTGGGACGGTTCTGCCTCATTCCCCCCACTCCTCATGCCCAGGGTAACTCCAGGGGGAGTCCTTAGATAATCTTTTCCCCGTCCACACCCGAGCCCTCAAATTCCCCACACGAAGCTTCCAGGGCTGCTCTGTCCAGTTCAAGGGACTTCCTTAGGACCACCTCCCACCCAGAACCACCTCCCACCCTCCACTTCAGACCTTCTCATGCCTGCTGGGTTTCCTGAGGTCTAGTCACGACCTCAAATCTAAAGTCTCCCCTTTTCTCCATTCTATTCCCTTCTTTCTTTCCTCCCTCCCTCTCTTTTCCTTCCTTCCTTTTTTATCTTACCTCCCCCACCCCCACCTTCCCCCTCCCAGTTAAACACTTGCTCTGGAGATGACCTTCCTAGCTCTGATTGCATTTTACTCGCAAAGACCCTACCCATAGCCTGGTTCTCCTCTCAAATCCTTCACCCTGGATTCTGGGAGGTCATGCCCTGGGGCAGGCTCTGCCTCTTTACCTCTGGACACTGTCGTGCAGTTGGCAACTCTAGTGGACACCTGGTGTGACACAGCAAAGTTGGGCAGATGGGTTCGTCTTTTCCAGGGAGCCCCTTACTGCCTGTCAGCTCCAGGCCTGGCTCGCCAGCCCTCTGCAAATCCACCGGCAAACTCATACACTCTGGTGTACTCCTGTCGCTCACATTATCAGAATAGGTTCCTAAGACTGTGAGTGAGAGAAGGCAAGGCACCCAGGGCCACATGGAGCAGGGACACCACAGCAGGGGACCCGTCCAAGATAGTTTCAATGGTCATGGTAAGAAACGATCAGTGCCTGAGGAGTGGCAAGAGTGAAGAGAAGGGAGGGATGAGAGCTGGGAGGAAGGAGAAGCCACTGGAAGACAGGTGTGTGGATAAGCTCAGCAGCAGGCTCTGATCAGGGTGTTGTGTTAGAGGTGGGAGTCCAGCAAAGGGAAGAGCTGTTGATGGGGGAGATGGTGGGGTCGCTTTCAGGCAAGGAAGGACAGACATACCCGTGGGACACCTGGGTGAGGACATCAGGAGGTGGGGGACGGTGTCGTTCTGGAAATAAGCCCAACTGCACCCCAAGAACAGAAGATTTCCCAAGGGTGCTAAGGAGACCTTCCTGCTTTGTCTCCTGGTAGAGAGCAGGTGTCTAATGGGGAAATCAGGGATGAGGCTGGATAAGGAGTCACAGTGAGGTGGGCAGAAAGCCCAGAGCCACGATCTAAAGACCTGACTCCAGCCAGGCTCCCCACCTCCCCTGTGTCCTCAAAGCCAAGCGACAGATGCTCAAGCCTCATTCTGCCTGTCTGCAGAAGGTGGGAAGAGCCCCTCCCTCACACCTCCATCTGGGGGAATGAGGAGCTGGGAGGCTGAACAGACCACGGGTTCTGAAGGCAAGGCAGGCCTTAGGATAGAAGGGATAGCTTCAGAACAGGGTGGAGGCTCCAGGATGAAGAGGAGGAAGCTGAAGTTTCAAGACATGGATCATTGTCATATCATTGTACTCAGCATAGTTGCCTTGAGCAGCCAGACCAATCCATCCCGGAACCTGGGACAGGATTCTGTCTCTTCTTAATCACATGTGACAGCTTCACTGGACACTTGCTATAGCCTCTGAGTCCCTGTGGACCTGCTCCTTTCCTCTTCAGAAATTCAGACTTAAATCCCAGCTGAGGAAAGTCTTGTGAGAGACAGGTGTGCTCTGGGTCCTGGGATCCAGAAGGTCACAGGATGCGGCAAGGACCCACCAATGGGCTGGGGATGTTTCCTTCCAAGGCTGGCAGGCTAAGACATGCCCTATCTGGGTGACCACACAACTCCCAGGCCCAAGTGTGACCAGGAGAATCTGCAGAAGGCACAGAACATGCAACAAAACAGAGTATCACCTGCTCCTTCAGTCACTGGAAAATAGTGCCATCGGTGAAACCAAGACGAGCTGCCCACACTCCAGGTGCACAGAAGGTCAGATTGAACGCCATCATCCCAAAACAGCAGTGTTTGGTGTTTACCCCTTTTTAGAGCCCCAGCGAAGTCCAGAGGAAGTGGAAGTGCATGATTCAGGGCCACCCTTCACACCCCCCACAAGGGCAAAGGGGAAGTGGTCTTTGGTGACAAGGGACGAACATAAACCAGAGCTGCTGATAAACACTAGAACACTGGCACTGGAAAGGACCCCCGAATCCAGTGGTCGTCTGGACAGTAAGAGTATGCCCAGCCACCTGGATCCGATGGTGGACAGCACTTGCAGTCAGAGCCCCAGTTCACACTGCACATGCCCCTTCGCTTCACTTCTGACCTTAGAGAGCTCACTTCACAGACCCAGGCTCCACGCCCTTGACCCTCAGGGCTGTGACTGCCATCAAGCACTGAATGCTGCCGGCCCGTGGCCAATGCAGTTTTTTCTTTTCCTAAGGCATCACTGCTCTCTTCCTCTCCTCTCTTTCTAGAGGCAAGGTTTCTCCACAGCCTTCACCCAGCACAGTAACAAAGGCCCAAGGGAGTGGGTTCCCCCTCTCCTGCCTGTGGCCAGCCAACAACTTTACCTCTCCAGGCTCAGCTTTCCACCTGCCAGTGAGTGGTCAAACAGACAATGTGTGCAGCAGCTTCTTTCAAAAATCTGACTGACTGTCCCACACTGCACAGTTCTCTAGCAATAGATGCTCCCGTTTCCATGTGGTCTCAATGCCCAGGAATTCCCCAGCTGCTTTCCTGGGCAGGTGATCCTGAGCAGGTCAGTGTTCTGGCTGAGACACCTGGTGACAAAGTTAGCTTCAGACTCTAACCTGCAGCAGACTCCAAGCTCAACAACTCAGAATGAAAGAGGAAGTCCTAGACATTCTGGGAAAACATCATTTCTGGAAAAATTCAGACTAGCAAGTGGTCTAAATAACGATAATGGATATGCTTATTATGTACAAATAATGAGAGACCAGAATTGTGATAGGGTCCCTCTCTTCCTGTTAGCAGTATTTTCAAATGCACAAAACATCGTAAAACGCATAAAATGCCTCTAAGCAACACTCCGCTGCCATTTAGTCTCCCTCACTGATGCCATTTACATGTCCATTAAAGAGTTCTTACACAACTTCTCCACGCCACCTCTGCTCACACGGGCAGTTTATGCTTTCTGCCTGCCCTCCTGGGCTCTGTGACATAGTCAGGAATGCAGTCGTTGTAAGAGTCTGTGCTGAGAAGATTGGTAAATTGCGTCTGGCAAATCCATGGAGATGCCTGCTCACACCTTGATTCTGTTGTTTTCACTGGAGCATCGCACACGCCCCAGGCCTCAGAGAAGGTCTTTCTTGCCATTCTTCTGTCCCAATGCCAGCAGGTCCCGTTGTTCAAAGAGCAGCTCAGAAAACAACTCGTACAGAAAACAATGAGCAGTGGAAGGGGTGCTAAGAGTGAGCCCATATGGTTTTCCTAACACCATTACATCTTTCCAACACCAATTCTCTGACACCAGCTGCGTGTCCAACAATTCAATTCCATTCTAACACTGAACACCTAGAGTTACTCAGCCCCCACAGGGTGAGGCTCCATCCCACAAGACTGTCCTCATTCAGACCCAACTGCAAATGCAATCCCCAGGACACCCACACTTCTGCCTGGCTGACTACAAATTTGGGGGTACCCATGACTCCCCCTTAGGTTTAACAATGCACTTGAATGACTCACAGAACTCAGGAGGACACTCCTTATATAATTACAGTCGTATTCTAAAGACATAAATGAATGGAAGAGGGGCACCAGGCAGGCTGGATTGGGAGTCACTGCACGGAGCTCCCACACTCTCTCTGGGTGCACCTATGTGTCCCCCAGCCCTGAAGCTCCATTAGCCTCCTGCTTCCTAGATTTTACTGAAGGTTTGTTATGTAGGCATCATGATTAAATCATCAGCCTCGGGTGACTGCACTCCATCTCCAGATCCTCCTCTTTCCCGGAAGGTCAGCAGACAGGCTACAAGTTTCCACCCTCTAATCCTGTGACCAGTCCCTCTGGCAAACAGCTCCATCCTGAGGCTGTCTCGGGGCCTGCCAGGCGTTGCCTCCTTGGAATAAACTTGGAAATAGTCAAAGGGGCTCATTATGAAAACCAAAAAACACTCCTGTCTGGAAATTCCAAGAGTTTTAGGAGCTCTCTGCCAGAACTAGGGACAAAGACCAAATATATATTTTCTGTTTTGCCACACAGGCAGAGCTGGGTTCGCCTGGCTGACTCTGAAGGCATTGGCTCTCAGTGAGCATCAGGGTCCTGGTCTCTGTAAAATAAACATCCTGAGACATCCCAAATGCACCCAGCAGGAAGGCTGTGCACACCCAGGATGGCATGAAAGGCCATAGGGTGCCAAATAAGTGTGCACCCAAACAAGTGGTCAGACAGCCCACTGTCCAGGATGAGACACCCGCTCCTGCCCACCAGTGCTGCTGGGATCAGAGCCCGAGGGGGCTCCCCTGCCCTGCCGGTAGGAGTGCAGAATAGCGCCCCCACATCAGAGCACAGTTCCTAGTTTCTGTCAAGCTAAACATCCATCAGCCCTGTAACTCAGCAATCCCACTTGTGCATATTCACCCCTGAAGAAATACAAGCCTGTGTCTACAAAACAGAATTGTACCTGAATGTTTGTAGCAATTTTCTTCATAACAGTCAAAAAAAATCCTAGAAACAATGGGTGAATGGCTAAATGAATTATGGTCTAATAAAAGGGAATGAACTACTAATATGAAAACCTGAATGTGTGAATCTGATCCAGGAATCCCACTCCTGGGTTTATAGCAGCACAATTCACAAAAGCAAAATCGTGGAATCAACCCAAATGCCCATCAATCAACAAGTGGATAAAGAAACACAGCCATAAAAAGGAATGAATTAACAGCATTTGCAATTACTTGGATGAGATTAGATATTATTATTCTAAGTGAAGTAACTCAGGAATGAAAAACCAAACATCATACATTCTCACTGATATGTGGAAGCTAAGCTATGAGGATGCAAAGGCATAAGAATGATACAATGGACTTTGGGGACTTGGGGGGAAGAGTGGGAGGGGCTGAGGGATAAAAGACAACAGATATGGTGCAGTGTATACTGCTCAGGTGGTGGGTGCGCCAGGTTCTCATAAATCTCCACTAAAGAACTTACTCATGTAACCAAATACCATCTATACCCCAATAACTTATGGAAAAATAAAATTTAAAAAAAGAACTCAAATATTTGAAGATGAAAAAAATTAAGAAGCCAGACACAAAAAGGTACTTTTTTTTTTTTTTTTTTTTGAGACGGAGTCTCTCTCTGTCGCCCAGGCTGGAGTGCAGTAGCGCGATCTCTGCTCACTGCAAGCTCCACCACCTCCCAGGTTCACACCATTCTCCTGCCTCAGCCTCCCTAGAAGCTGGGACTACAGGCGCCCGCCACCACGCCCAGCTAATTTTTTTGTATTTTTGGTAGAGACGGGGTTTCACCGTGTTCGCCAGGATGGTCACGATCTCCTGACCTTGTGATCCGCCTGCCTCGGCCTCCCAAAGTGCTAGGATTACAGGCGTGAGCCACCGCGCCCGGCCAAAGGTGCATATTTTATGGTTGCATTTATACTAAATCTAGAATCATCAAAACTAATCCACAGAGACAGAAATAAAGCATGCTTGTTGGTGGCTGATTGGAAAGGGGTAGAAAGGAGCTTCTTGGAAGCTGACAATGTTTCATATTTTGTTTTGAGTATAAACAGTTGTAAATGATTATCAAAATTCTGCAAACTGAAGGCTTAAATCATGTGTGTTACTGTGTCAAAAGACAAAATTACAACAGATATAAAGATCTCAATTGGCTTTACTTATGATTCTAGAATCAGGCAATGCTTCATTCTATAAAATAGAATTAAAAGTGTTCCCATAATCTGGGCAGAGGAGGTTGGTTTTATAGACAGAGAAAGAGCTGAAAAAAACAGAAACAAAGAACAAAAAGCACATTGCTCATTTCAAGGTTACTTTCTTATAAGGTGGGACGTGGACAGAATAACAGAAAAATAACAGATTAATTAACACCAGGTTGCTTCAGGTTACTCTGTTTTATAAGGATTGAAGGCATGAACTTCATCATCATACCAACTGAACACTGAAAGCGAACCTGTGTGGGAAATGTGGATGTTATCTCATCTGATTTCTCAGCCCAGATAATGACTCAGTTTCAGTTTTCTGAGCATGGCTGACTCCATTTTGATTTTTAGTCTGGCCTGTTGGGGCATAATGCAGTTTAGTCCAAAACAATGGCCTCCTATAATTTTTGTTTGACAATTGTGTGCTATATGTACTTCGATTTTTTCAAAGCCCTCTCAGTGGGGATCATGGGTCTAGGAACCATATGGAGGTCTGTGACTCAGTGGGAAGGGGTGGCCCCGGCCTGTGAAGACCGAAGGGGGTCCATATTCCAATCCTACAGGCCCTGAACTCCAGAATTGAGTCAGATGTGGTGACTTGCTGAGGAAGAGTTTCGAAGCCCACACAGACACTGCTCTATCCTTGCCTCCCCCTGAATCCCCTGAAGGCATTCTTGGATCACTATCCAGTGCCTGCCTCCCTCTAGTCCTGAGCTCCTAAATCAGAAACTTCTGAGGCACAGGGAGTCAAGCCATTCATTTCACCTCTGTGTCCCTCAAGCCTGACAGGGGCAGGCTGATCAAAGGCGTTCTGTGAATGCAGAATTGTTCTAAATTGCTAAATACCAACATCAGCTATGGATGACTCAGAAAACCCAACCTTATATACCAAAGTATCCAGGTAGTCAACACACATTGACTATATTAGCCACATAATTATACCATTTCTACACCCCAGCGGTGCTGGAGAGGGAATGATTTCCTACACCACACAACAGAGAGAGACAGCAGATGCAGGCCACTCACTCAGGAGTTTTGTTGTGAGGGCAGCAGAGAAATACGGCAGGGACTACAGGGTGATATTTCTCAATCTCTCTCTCTCTCTCTCTCTCTCTCTCTCTCTCTCTCTCCGCCCTCCCCCTTCTCTCCTGCAGGAAATTCTAATCATGTATGCATTTTATGAAGCAATTGATTAGGGGGAAAAAATGCCACCTGAAATCCTCTCTAATCCACTAACTTCTACTTTCTCCAACTTTCTTTTGCAATGAAGTACAGGGAGACGAGGGTTAACAACTCCTGCTTCAGACCTGTTGGCCCCAAAATAGACCTGCATTCAGCTGGCCCTGACAAGTCCCTTAGGTAGGTCAGAGCTGAGGGTCTGCACGATTTCCAGCATCACTGTGGAAATGTCTTGCAATGGTTTGAGTATGTCCCCTCCAAAATTCATGTGTTGGAAACCTAATCCCCAGGGCAGCAGTGTTTGGAAGGTGGGACCTTTTGGGAGGTGTTTAGGTCGTGAGCACTGCACCGCTATGAAAGGGCTTGCGGCAGTCCGTTCTCTGTCCTGTTCTTCTGCCATGTGAGGATGAAGCATTCAAGGTGTCACCATTCAAGGTGTCACCTTGGAAGCAAAGAGACCAGACCCTCACCTGCCACTGCCTTGAGCTTCGCCTTCCCAGTCTCGAAGAGCTGTGAGAAATAAGTTTCTGTTCTTTATAAATTATGCAGTATAAGGTATTTTGTTATAACAGTAGGAACAAAGACATCCCCCTATCATGGGGTACATATATTGAACTTTGATTTTCCGAGTATACCACCCTAGGCATGTGAGTGAGACCCCAGCTGGGCAGCAGAAGCACCCACACCCCATGGCACGCCCCGTGGCAGCAGGAGCAAGATCAGCACTGGGGCCGCTCCACAGGAAACAGCTTCTGGCCCCAGCCATGGAGTCCTCCAGTCTCAGCCCATCAGGAAGGGAGAAGAAACTGCTCTGAGCTTGCAGGCCTAAGTAAGCGTCCTGTGAGTGCACTACATTTATTGCAGGAACACGGCCCTCAAGAGGAGAGAAGGGCCTTCCTGCAAAAGACAAAGGACTAAAGCCGTCATTCAAGTAGTAAATAGAAATGAGATTGATTTTATAAAACACATGGTTACAAACCAATTGATGCAAGTTCCTTTAACAAATATATATAGGGGCACCTACTGTAACTCAAGCATTGTGGTAGCCACCAGATAAAGGGGACTGAGTTGTATTAAACATGGCCTCCCAGGAATTCACAGAAGCAGGGGCGGAGGGAGTCAGGCAAACAAACAGCTGAAACTGCTCAGCCCTGTGCCTAGCATCTTGTGAGTATTCAGAAATATTAGCGGCACATGTAATCCCATCACTTTGGGAGGCTGAGGCAGGCAGATTACCCGAGGTCAGGAGTTTGAGACCATCCTGGCCAACATAGTGAAACCCCGTCTCTACAAAAATACAAAAAAAAAAAAAAAAAAAAAAATTAGCCAGGCGTGGTGGTGGGCACTTGTAGTCCCAGCTACTTGGGAGGCTGAGGCAGGAGAATGGCGTGAACCCGGGAGGCAGAGCTTGCAGTGAGCCAAGATCACACCACTGCACGCCAGCCTGGGCAACAGAGCAAGACTCCGTCTCAAAAGGAAAATACAAAAATTAGCCGGATTTGGTGGTGAGTGCCCGTAATCTCAGCTACTCAGAAGGCTGAGGCAGGAGAATTGCTTGAACCCAGGAGGCAGAGGTTGCAGTGAGCTGAGATCGTGCCACTGCACTGCACTCCAGCCTGGGGGACTGTCTCAAAAAAAAAAGAAAAGAAAAAGAAATATTAGTGGTTACAATGAGATAATGATGATGATTCCAATGAGATAAGGGCAACCATAGCAAATGGATGAGATTTTCTGGCAACATAGAAGATAAATGGCCACATCTATTGGGGTGGTCAGGGAAGGGCTCATAGGTGCTGGGATGCTCACGCTGGTAGGCAGACAAAGAGATAAGATACAGAGGGCCAGGAGAATGTCTGGGCAGATTGCAAAGGGCCTACCAGTTCTCCTGGGTAGTCAGAAGCCCTTCTGGAGGACTGAGGAATACAACAAGGACCCAGAATCCTGGCCCAAGGACCAAGTCAGTTCACATTAAAGCTTGTGCTGGCACCATTGCTATAAGCAATCTTCAAGAAAAGCTATGTTGTTGCTTTTGCCCAAGCAAGGGTCCCTTCCCATTTTATCATCACATATTTGAAGTGAATATCAGAGATGAAGATTAATTGCAAAGAAAAATTATTATGTAATGATCTATACAGTGTCCACCATAAGTCTTACCAATTCCTTGAACTTCTCCTAATGGAAAACCATGTAACAATTTCAAATGGCGTTTTACCCGAGTCCAGGGGCTTTTCCAATTCATCTGCACTGTTGTTCCTCAAATGAAAAGGGTGCACGAATTAGAGATGAAGTGTTGGGTGCGTGATGCTTTGTATTTCGATTCCATGGATAGCTGACTCCATGCTGGTGCCCAGGATGGCCTGTCCTCCAGGTTCTCAGGCTCTGGAGTGTGACTCTAGTACTCACTTCAGTGTGGATCCAAATCTGAGGATGGCTTTCCCAAGCGTGCACAAGCCCCTCCTTGGGAGAAAAAGAAGTGATCTCGATTCAGAGGGTGGATCCTTCTTGAGCTCCTTAGGCAGGTGTGAAGGTCGCTGGGACCTGTTCTGACTCCATAAACAAAAGCAGCAGTTCTCTGACAGCCTGACCTCATAAAAGGGTGGGCATGGTGGGAGACAGGCCTCTCCTTCCCTCTTCCTTCTCTTCCACTCATTAATCTTCCTGGCCTTTCCCAACTTCCTGCATTTCCAGAAGACAATACACCTGATGTGCAAGCTCAGAGCTTCTTTTGTTTGATTGGGCTTTGGTTTTGTTTCTAATACACTTTCCTCTGCAGGCAGAAGTCTAACTCCACTAATTCCTTCTAGGGAGCCATCAAGTGACATCCAACAGTGTTCATTCAGCATAGCAAGAGGGCTGCAGACACAGAGCCCAGGCCACAGGCGGTCTAGCCCGCCCCACCACACTGGTTACAGGACAGAGCTTCTGCCTTCCAGCTCTGTGAGAATGATGGTGCCAAGGAGATGGGTGGTCAGGCAAAGCACAGCCACATGGAGGGCATGGCCTGTGCACCCTGCAGAGGTCATGGCAGGGCCTAGCTCCAGCTGCTGCCACTATATCACAAACACACACAGGAGTAGACAGACTCTTGAAGTTGAAAGAACCTGAGAACTGCAAGACAGGACCACTTTACGGAGGACCTGAGATTCCGCTCAAGAAACTAGAGTAAGACAAGACCTACCATGCTGGACTTGATCACTGGAAACCAGAGAAGAGTCCACGTGCAAGTTAACTCGACTGGACTCCCAAACCCATGGCCCTTCGCTATACCCTCAGTCAAAACGGAGACAAGCTTGGTCACAGGCAGTTATGCACTGCAGCTGACTTGTGCTAGCTTGTGAGAGCTAATGGTTAAATTTTCAGCTATTTTTAGAGCTGGATGTTAAACAAAGCCATCATTAAGTTATTTTCAATTAAATACATTAGATAAAGTGTAATAAGTACCCCAAACTCATTACATCCTACTTATTTGACTACATTTTCTTTCCTCTTATCTCTGCTCTTGGTCATTTAGCGTCCATTGTACTGCACAGGGGAGATGATGTCTAACATTGTGATTCTAGGCATCTCTTCCCAGCCCTTCACTCAGTGATACCATGTGGATGACTTGAAATCAGCCACAGTGGGGGTATTTATACCACAGAAATTGGCAAATGCTACATATATGTAAGGGCTTTTTCCCCGGACAGTTTTTGTTAAATGTATACCAGCCAACACACTATTGTCCCAGAGCCTGGTGAGGGCTGCCTACATGACCCGCAGGAACTAGAAAGCTGTTGAAATCTTACACTGGGGAATAATATGGTTGTTCTGTGTTTTTTGAGCCACCCCCTGGCTGTCGTGTGGCAGAGAGTCAGTCAGCGGTCAATGGCACCGCATCAGAGGATAAATAGGCAGAACCTGGGGCCCCAGCAGCCACTAGGGTGGTAGCAAGGGAGGTGGAAAGGGCAGGGCTTCGGTTGAACTGGGAAGCACTAAAGGAAAACTAGCACCAAATGCTGGCCCGGAGATTTTAAGCCTGAGGTATTAGCAGATGCCAATGTTATCAGCCAAGTTAGAAGCCTCAGAAGGCTTAAACCAAGGACCAGGACTGAGAAGAGATGAGCTACTTTAGGCTCTTTTGAAGCAGAAGAAACTGATGGTGCCATGACCTTGAACACAGGGTGCAGGCTAAGAAGAGACTGGAGGACAGATGCTCACATGCTTAGCTAGCAAATCATGTCTGTGCCCAGTAGTTTTTACAATTTTACAAGCCTGTCACTCCCTGTCACTCTCAGAGCCTGACTTCATAAAAGGATGGGCGTGGTGGGAGACAGGCCTTTCCTTCCCTCTTCCTTCTCTTCCACTCTTTACCCTTCCTGGACTTTTCCACACCACACCCAAAAAGCAGGGGTGTAACTGGGTTCACTAGGGCAGCAATTGCAGGCTCAGCCAGGAGCCTCTGGATCTGTGGCCAGTACAGACCAGACAGGCAAACTGTGCCAGGGTGGGGAGAAGTGGAGTTGCAATGGTAACTCCAGGCACAGGCCCCCCTGGGAGGAGGATGTGGGAGGAGAAGGTTGCACAGGTGAGGGGTGAGCCTGGGGTCAGGCTCCACCTGCTCATAAAGTGTGCCTGGCCAGCCACTGGCTCTTGGCCACCCTGGGAGGGATGAGGTCAGCTTCCCACTCTGGCCCAAGACTGCGGAAGCACAATATGCCTGGGTCCAGAGGTCGGGAGACAGGAGAAGAGGCCACACCTTTGTGGGCACACCTGCCAGCACTGGGACAGGGTCTAAGTAGGATAGAGTGGGAGGCTGGGAGGAGTTCCAGCTGAGAAAATGGGGTGACCCCAAAGCAGAGGCCTGTTGTCCAAGTGCAGCTATTCAGAGATCATTTGCCCTGGTTTGGGGTAGGAAGGTGCTTCATGTGTATGGTGTTCCCGCTCACCCTCTAGGCAGCCTGAGGCATTGGAGAATACAGGGCCAGAGCAGGAGGACAGGGCAGTGTTCTGGGCCTGCTCCTTACTAGCTCCGGGGCCAGCCTCACATGAAGTGTGCCATTCACTTCTTCATTCAGTGCAAATATCTTCTATGTGCCAGGCCCTGAGAACACTGGGGTGAGCGGCCCCACAAGGTCCCTGCCCTGAGAGAATGCATACTCCCGTGTAGGGAGGCAGACAATGAACAGGAGTGTGAATGAGAACACACAGGTGTGTCCCTGTGACTTGTTTAGTCATCTATAAAATGGGACCAGCAATGCCACCAGCCCTACGCACGCAACAGGACTGTGGGACATCACAGATGGGACCTGCTGGAACTCAGGAGAAACGCCATGAACTCACCCACAGCTGCCTTTGCTCTCCTTTTTTTCTTATAATAAAATATACATAACATAAAATTTATAATTCTAACCATTTTTAAGTGGCACTGGGGACATCTACAATGTTGTGCAATCACACCGTCGTCTACCCCGGGAACTGTCTTATCTTCCCCAGCAGAAACTCTGTCCCCATTAAATGATAACTCCACATCCTCCCCTGCCACAGGTCCCAGCAGCCTCTATCTGACTTTCTGTCCCTAAGAATCTGCTTATTCTAGGTAGCTTCATATCAGTGTAAACACATCATACTACATTTGTCCTTTTGTGTATGACTTATTTCAGTGAGCTTCACTTAGAAGTGGGATTGCTGGATCCCATGGTGATTCCGTTTATTGTTTAACTTATTATTTTTAACTTTTATGGATACATCAGGGTTGTACATATTTATGTGGTACATGTACTATTTTGATATATGCATACAATGTGTAATGTTCAAATCTGGGTAACTGGGATATCCATTACCCTAAACATTTGTGTTGGGAATGTTACACATCTTCTCTGCTCGCTATTTTGAAATACAAAATAAATTATGGTTCACTAAAGTCACCCTACTGTGCTATGAAACTCTAGAACTTATTCCTTCCACCTATCTGTACTTTTTTAACCATTGACCGATCCCTCTTCATCTCTCCTCCCCGCTACCTTCCACAGTCTCTGGTGTCTATCATTCTTTACCTCCACGAGATCAATGTTTTTAGCTCCGACATATGAGCAAGAATGTACAATATTTGTGTTTCTGTGTCAGGATTATCTCGCTTATGTGTTTGCCTTCTGAATAACTGCTGCACTGTTTTCCACAATGGATATGCCATTTTCCATTTCCACCAGCAAAGTTCAGGGCTCCAGTTTCTCCCTGTCCTCACCCACTCTTGCCTTTCCCATTCTTCTGATAGCAGCCATCCTAATGCATGTGGACTGGCCTTTTTCTGTCTTCTATGTGTATTGTCAGATGGCATCCCACATGCATCCATCTCACACCTACATTGCTCTACAGTGTTCATTTATGGTATGCTATTTCTGGACTATGCACTGCTTCTGTACTGTACACCAGCCTGTGTACCGTATACTTTAAGGGCAATGTAAGGCATTGTCAAAGGTAATCTCAACGAATTTGTAACTGTCTCTATGTTTCTTTCCTTAGAAATAGAGGTGACAGGAGCTACCAGCCTGTCTGGAAAGCTTGACAATATGTCACTCTCAGACTAGGGATTCTGAGGGTCAGTCCCAGCACTGTCATACTGCCAATCTCCCCAGGCCCCAATCTGCCTCTCCTGTGCACCCCAGAAGAGGGGGCACAAACCAGTACCAGGGAGGACAGCAAGGCTCAGGGCAATGCACCCAGGCTTTGCTCTCATATTTATGGACCATTGTTCATTTTCAAAATAATTGGCACCAACGTGGATGGGTAAAGAACAAGAGAAAATAACCCAGGGCCCTGTAATCTGTCCCCGGCCAGACTCACCTGGTCCACATCCAATCCTCCACATGTATTAACCTCAAATAAAAAGTAACCTAAGCCCTAGAGCAGGACACAATCACAAATATAATTCATATCTCAAAATCCAAGCAAGTGCCAAACAGCGGCCAACATTATGAATATAAATTCCAGCTTGTTCATATGCTGACATTCTAAAGTCTGACAAGAGTGAGCAAGAAGGTGTTTTTCCTGGCTAACAAGTTGCAGGCCTTCAGATCTAGAACTTTTATAGAGGTACACTCTTGGGAGCCTCGACAAGAGCTAAGAGTTTGGGAGAGGATGTCCATGTCCTTGCTGATGGATCATTTCCCTTGCCCAGCAAGTTTTCACCTCATTTTACAATCTCAGGGTGTCCGAGCTGGAAGAATGTTTGTGATGCTCATTGTACAGATGTGATCACCAAGGCCCAGAGGGTTGATCCGAGGTGAGCAGGCCCCACACCTGTCACTCCCAGGCCTGCAAGATGTATTAAGGGCAGCACCTGCCATTTCTCAAATGGGAGAGTTTAATTTGAGGTCATTGACAAATCTGTTCAAAGAAACTGACGTTTGAGTCCAAGCTTACTTGGCAAAAATATATATATATGTGTGTGTGTGTGTGTGTGTGTGTGCACGCATGTGTGCGTGTGTGCTAGTGTGGGGGCTGAGACATGACACCCCTTCCATAGAAATATGAAATATATCATTGTGCTGTGGAGGACCCAGAAGGAGGGGAGTCAGGAGGGACTAGAAACTGGGAGGCATGAGAAACGGCCCTAGAAGATGGCACCACGGCCAGCTCCCAGGAGCACACAGCCTCACGCCTCAAGCACAGGCACCCCAAGCTCCTAGGACAAGAGAGAGGGAATGACTCCCAGGGAGGGCACACAGTCACCCTGAGTGGCTGTTCCACCTCCACTCCATGAGTCATGTGTTCCTGTCACTCCAGGTCCCGCTCAGTGTCCTGGGCACCTAGACCAAAAGAGGCCCTGAGAGGACGAAGAGCTGAGTCCCATGGGCTCAGGTAGCGCCAGGGCTGCCACTTTATGCAAGCTGTGCCTCATGAGGAGCAGGGTCAGAGGGGCAAAAGTCCCCCACATCTGATGGGCTTGGACTGGGATGCAGCAAGACTCCCCCAGGCCCCCACTCTCCCTTTGACAGGACAAGTGGGAGAGCAGCTGGCATGGGGGCAATAAATATTTTGAGCACAGGTGCCAGTTGCTTAGGCAAGGACAGAACTTAGGACACCCTCCTGAAGGAGGTGGGGTAGGACACAGCCCCTCAAGCTGGTGGTGAGGAGTCCCTGGCCTGAGTGCATTCCTTGCCCTGGAGAGAGATTATCCTGCCTGTTCTGAACAGCAAGAGAGGGCAGGCCCCAGGCAACAGGAAGGCCAGAGCAAACCTAGTGTGGACAGGATAGCAGTGGGGTAGAAACAGCCCCGCCCCACCACTTCACAGTGACAGCAGGCCTAGCACCCGCATGTTCCATCTTCATTTAGCAATGACCACAGGCCCAGCACTGTGCCCAGCACCCACATATTCCATCTTCATTTAGCAGTGACAACGGGCCTAGCGCCGTGCCTAGCACACACATTCCATCTTCATTTAGCAATGACCACAGGCCCACCGCTGTGCCCGGCACCCACATAGTCCGTCTTCATTTAGCATTGACTGCGGACCCAGCACCCGCACATTCCAACTTCCTTTAGAAGATACTGGCAGGCGCTGCTCCTGCTTTGCCTGCAGAGATGATCCTTTGCTTTCCGGGCTCTAGGGACTACAGAGAGAACAAGAATGAATGGGATGATGCTGTCTCATCTAGAGAGAGGACCCACTGTGTGTTCTGACATAGGAGTCCCCTCCCAGGGGAGCTGCAACTGGCATTCGTGTTTCAGGAACAACACCTCAAGTCACGAGGTGCCCAGGAGAAGGATGCACCTGCTGCCACAGGCTTTAGTTTGCTGAAAGCAGCCAAGGCTGAGAGGGAATTAGCAACACTAGGAAGGAGAGAGGCTGGGGATGGTTGGGGTTCCTTTCTATAAGTAGCAGCAGCTTGGTCTCCCTCCTTGCAGAGAACCCAGAGAGGATAAAGACTGCTCTGTAGGAGTAATAAATCTTCTAAAGCTAATGACTTAAAATGCAGCTACTTATTATCTCCCAATACTGCAGATTGGCAATTTGAGGCAGACTCAGCTACATGGTTCTTTTTGTGCCTCTGCTGCTGGGTGGGCAGGGGCTGACTGGTCTCGGGTGTGCCTTGCAGTTGGGCCACCTCCCACAGTCTCCTCCCCGCTCCTCCAGCCAGCTAGCCAGACTTGCTCCAGAGGCAACTGGGTGGGGTTCAGGGAGAGAGAGAATGCAGGGCATGGAGGCCTTGCAGCCAGATGCAGGTCCAGAGCCAGCCCCTCATCACTCCCACAGCATGCTATTGGCCAGAGCCAGACACAGTCCAGCCCAGATTCAGAGGGGAGAGAAGCTGCTGCAAAGTCACGTTATAAAGGGTGTGGACGTGGGAAGGAGAGGACTGTGGCCACTTGTGCACTCAGCTGCCATAGGCCTATAAAGTGACCCAGTCACCTGTCTTCAAGAAACCTCTGTATTTGCAAAGAGGATTTCAGAATTTCAGTGAGGAATGAATGCCAGAGAGCCTCTTCTGAATGTTTGGGCCTTTTTTTCTTTCTTTCTTTCTTTCTTTCTTTTTTTCTTTTTTTTTTTTTTTTCTGAGACATCGTCTTTCTCTGTTGCCCAGGCTGGAGTGCAGTGGTGCGATCATAGCTTTCTGCAGTCTCAAGCTCTTGGGCTCAAGTGATCTTCCTGCCTCAGCCTCCAAAGTAGCTAAGACCACAGGCACATGCCTCCATGCCCAGCTAATGTTTTAAAGCTTTTTGTAGAGATGGCGTCTCACTATGTTGCCCAGGCTGGTCTTGAACTCCTGAACTCAAGCAATCCTCCTGCCTCAGCCTCCCAAAGTACCGGGATTATACAGGTGTGAGCTACTATGCCCAGCCATGCTTGAACCATTTAAAACTCTTGATACTTGCTCAGCTGGACAGAGTACATTGTCTTCCACCAGATCAGTGATTGGAAACTAGAGCAGTTATCTGATTTGGAGAATGGGACAATTTTTATACTCCAGTGTTTATAAACTAAAATGCATACCTACTAAAAACAGATAACCTGACCTAGGCTAAGAGAAGCTGAGTGACTTGACCAAGGTCATGCAGCTGGTAAATAGCTGAAACTGACCAGCCCACCCACCCTGCCTTTTTTTTTTTTTGAGACGGAGTCTTGCTCTGTTGCCTAGGCTGGAGTGCAGTGGCGCGGTCTCGGCTCACTGCGACTTCTGCCTCCTGGGTTCACTCCATTCTCCTGCCTCAGCCTCCCGAGTAGCTGGGACTACAGGAGCCTGCCACCACACTTGGCTAATTTTTTGTATTTTTAGTAGAGACGGGGTTTCACCATGTTAGCCAGGATGGTCTCGATCTCCTGACCTTGTGATCCGCCCACCTCGGCCTCCCAAAGTGCTGGGAGTACAGGCAAGAGCCACCGCGCCCGACCCCACCCTGCTTTTAACAACCACATGACATGATACTATGGGTACCTGGATCTCAGGAAGAGTGGCCCACTGACATTGGAAGCCACAAAGAGAACCTCAGGGGCTGAGACCTGCAGAGGGGGTATCTTGTGAGAAGTACTGGCTGCCCATCAGGAAGAGCGGCGTTCAGGAGCAGAGCCTTCAGTTTCTGCACTGGGGAGCTGCTGCTGCTACCTCACCTTCCTTCCCCACCAGGGACCTGGAAGGCACATGTGGCCACTGTGTTGTCATACCTGTGTTAAAAACAAAAATTAATCGGGAGGCTATTGGGCTGAGGCCGCTGCAGTGCCCCCCGATTCCTACGTTAGGAATCCACAAGCCGACTCAACATAAACAGTCATATTCTAGGCCTATCAGAAACTGCTGACTAACCCCTAACTGGTGACTTTCTACTAGTTAAGCTTAACCAATCAGAAACCACCAACTACTCTCTAACTAGGGACTTTCCATTGGAATGATCTGAATGAAATTACTGCTTCACTGTAAACAATCATGTATTTCCTTTGCTTACTCCCACCTCTGCCTTGTAAAAGCCTTCCTCTTGCATGCCTTCCTTGGGGTCCCTAACTGCTTTCTATCTGGAACTGCCCAATTCATGAGTTGCTCATTAAAATCTCTTTGATATTTTAATATGTGCCTCAGTTTATCTTTGAACAACAGCAAGTGCTGAGGCGTGGTCCCTTCTTTATTCCTTTGTCTGGTTTTTCTCTGTGGGTTATACAGAACTGTAAGAGCAAAAAGACAAACTAGGAAAATCACTCTGTAAGCTATCAAAATATGTGTCTAGATCTTTGTTTTTAAAAATAATCTCTAAAGCCAACCCAGACCTACACAGGCCACCTCTGAGGTGACTCTCGGGTCTCATGTGTGGGGCTCAAGCCTTCCTTCTGCCACAGGTTTCCTTGAGGCTCACAAATAAGAGCCAGTTTGCAAACAACAAAGGATGCAAAGGAAGGCTTACTGAGCACTGTCATGCCTTGGAGTTTAAAAATGGCAATCCTACCCTAGAGATGGTGGGGCTGAGCCCAGGGACCATACACAGCCAGCGAGCGATAGCACCACAGCCCATGGTGCCACGGTTTCAACCCTGCTGTGCTTTAGTACAATCATCTGGGGACTTTTACCACCTGCAATGCTCAGGCCCCCTCCCCAGAGACTCTGGTTTATGGCATGGGGGCAGCCTGCTTTATTATTTTTTTAATGTTTCCCAGTTGATTTTAATGTGCAGCCAGGACTAAGGGCCACTTTTAGACAAGTAGTTTTCAACTCAACATGCCTGCATATTGTGTACACATGGAAATTACCTGGGGAGCCTTAAAAAAGGTACTAAGCCTGGGTCCCACCTCACTCATTCTGATGGAATTGGTTTGAGGTGTGACCTGGGCATCAGGACTTTTGAAAGCTCCCAGGTGATTCCTATGGGCAGTCAAGTGTGAGGCCCAATGTCTTAGGTGACACTTAGGTGAAGAATGAATCTGGGATTCTCAGAAAAGTTTTTGTTTGGTTTTTTGTTTGTTTGTTTTGAGACAGAGTCTCGCTCTGTTGCCCAGGCTGAAGTAGAGTGGCATAATCTCAGCTCACTATAACTTCCACCTCCTGGGTTCAAGCTCCTGCCTCAGCCTCCCCAGTAGCTGGGACTACAGGCACACACCACCACGCCCAGCTAATTTTTGTATTTTTAGTAGAGGCAGGGTTTCACCATGTTGGCCAGGCTGGTCTTGAACTCCTTACCTCAAGTGATCTGCCTGCCTTGGCCTTGCAAAGTGCTGGGACTACAGCGGTGAGCCACTGCACAAGTTGAAAGCCCCCTGCTCCGCCGTTCCCCTCGCCCGCCTGGGTGCTTGCTAACCCCAAGGAGTTCCATGCACATCATCCTCCAAGGTTAAGATCTCTGGCCATGGAGACAGCCCCACATGCAGAGAAGCCCTGCAGCTGGCACCACAAAGCTCAGGTCACCCAGGTCCTGCATGCAGCTGTCTTGAGGCTCCTCCCCTGCAGTCCTGCCTTCCTGCATCCCTGTCTGAGCCAGGAGCCAGGCAGGCTTCCCTGGAGACCCTGCCAAAGACTTTTCAGTTCCTGCTGGTCGATTTTCTGGGTCATGTTACCTTTTTAGGGCATTAGCAGCCTGGCTTCTGAGGAAATTGAGCTCCCAGTCCTCCGGGGGTGGCACAAAGTGGCTGGGAGGCACCAACGGTCTAAAAAGAACTACTTGGGCCAAGCACGATGCAGAGGGCCCTACCTGCAGTTTCCCTGATGGGCCCACCAGAACCAAAGCAAGAGAAGCAGGGTGGTTGTTCCGGAGCAAAGGATCTCATCAGAATCTCCTAGAGGGCTTGTGAAACCAAGACTGCTGGGCCCCACCCTAGAGTTTGTGATTCAGTGGGTCTGGGTGAGGCCATAATTTGTCTTTCTAACAGGTTCCTGGGAGTCTCCTCGGAGAACCGCAGGCCTGGGCTGCTGCTTTCTGCTTTCCCACAGTGTAGCTTTTTCTCTGGCATGAGCATTCTCTGCAAGGCTAACTAAAGCACTCTGACTTCTTGTGCTGAAGTTCCCCACCCCAGTCTTCAGCAGAGGCAGAGTGTGTGGAGGAAGGATGGAGAGTGGATGGGGCAGAATAGTGTCAAGGTCCTAATCCCTGGCACCTGTGAGTGTTGTGTTGCTGGAGAAAGGGAATTCAGGCTGCGGACAGAATTAAGGCTGCTAACCAGCTGACCTGAAGATATGGCAACTGACTAGCCTGGGTCATCCAGGTGGGCCCATTGTAATTACAACGGCGCTCCCTTCCCAGCTGGAAGAAAGAGAGGCGCAAAGAGGCAGAGACTCACAGGTGAGAGGGACTGGGTCACATTTGCTGGTTTGAAGACAGAGAAAGGAGGCCACTAACAAAGGAATGTGGGTCCCTCTAGAAGCTGGGAACAGCCCTACCCTGACAGACAGCAAGGAAACAGGGACCTCGGTCCTATAGGTACAAGGAACTGACTCTACCCACAGCCTGAATCAGCAAGGAAACATGAAAAGCAAAAAGGCAGAGGAAAAGTGAGAGCCTGGCTTTTAAAGTTGGGAACATACAGACAGGAGCTGACTCGGTAGGGTCAGAGCTGGGGGCATCAGCCCACATGGAAGGTCATGGGGGCATGCCCTCCACCCCAAACTCAGAATCACTCGCCAGCAGCTCAGAGAGGCAGCCTGGCCTCTCCCAAAACCTCCAGCAGCAGGGACCTCACCATGCTCCAGGTCGTTCAGGTCATCAGTTCCTGGCTCACACTGATGGAACTGCTGGAAACTTCTCAGCAGAGAAAGCTTTGAGTCTGCTACTGCAAGGCACATAATCACTAACGTGGGCCCATGTTTCCAGCAAGACTCAGACAAGTGCTTCAGTGGCTGTGGGCAGCAAGGGCTGGAATGATCCTGCGCTGATTTCATCCTCTTGGGTGCTGAGGCCTCCCATTTGTGACTTGGGGTGATTCCCAAAAACACCTCCTCTGAGAAGCCTCCCTGGGTCAGCTCAGCCTGCTTATTTCTCCCTCGTAGCACTCAATTCACGTAGCCTTTATTGCTGTGAACTGTACAGGGCCTCATTCTTTTCTGCAGTATCTGTAGTGAGACTTCCATGTATAAGCACTCTGAATATTTCTATTAGCACACAGATGATTTCAGTATTTAGGTTAAATAAATCATTTAGCAACATGCATGTTAACTTTTTATGGTAAGAAAATGTTTTTCTGTATATACATAAAAATATATCTAGAAGGATGTATTTTAGTATATTAAAATCTGGATGTGGAGGCAGTATTTTCTTAATGTTTATGCCTGTTCCTTTTCTTAAATACTTTTTTTATTTTTTTAAAGTAATACTGAGTTTAAAAAGTCAAGAAATAGTAAGTCTTAAAAAGACAAACAACAGTAATACAGAGCAGTCCCATTTCACCCTTTCCACCCCCAGTTCTCCCCAAAGACAAACATTGTCATTAACACTTCTAGGAAATTCTTCTCACCTTCACCTTCATATTTTTGGTACTATATTCATGTTGCAATTTTTAATTGATTAGCTGTAGGCATTAACTTTTGAATTTCCCTTCACTAACCCTCTTCCCATCTTCCTAAGACATAATCACTTTGAAGACCCCTTTTCTTCAGTTTTGGGAAATTTTCTTGCATTACATCTTTGAAGCTTTCCTCCCCCCATTCTGTTTCTGGAACTCTTATAGGTCAGCAGACTGGCCTTGAGAATAAATCCTATAATTTGTTTTATGGTTTCTCTTCTATTTCCCTTTGCCTTTTTGTTCTACTTGATTTTAGCTTCTAACCATTCTGTTGTTTTCTGGTTTTATTTTATTTGGTTTTTTTTTTTAATTTTTTGCCTGCCTTTAATTTTGAGATTCTTGTGGTCTGGTTACTTTCCATGGTATTCTGTCCTTGTTTTATAGATGTAACATCTTCTCATATATCACTGAGTATAGTAACTGTAGGGTATATGATTTTTTAAAGTTTTCTGTATGTGTCCTACATTGGCTGCACTGCCCTCTCTGGGTCCCCTTTTTCTGTTTGTCCTGGTTTCTGTGCTTCATGTTGAATCCTTTCCTCAAATGCCAGCTGACTTTGGGCTGTCCTCATACCTAGGACAATGCTCTGAAAAACTGATTGAAAGTATTACATGTGAGTGTTGAAGATTTCAAAGACTTGTTGGCTTCACCAGGGGGCCATAGAATTTTTGGTCCCCCAAATGTTAGTATCCCTGTATTCGTCCATTTTCACACTGCTGATAAAGACATACCCAAGACTGGGCAATTTACAAAAGAAAGAAGTTTACTGGACTTATAGTTCCACATGGCTGAGGAGGCCTCACAATCATGGCAGAAGGCAAGAGGGGCAAGTCACATCTTATGTGGATGGCAGCACAAGCAAAGAGAGAGCTTGTGCAGGGAAACTCCCATTTTGAAAACCACCAATTCTCATGAGACTCATTCACTATCATAAGAACAGCACAGGAAAGACCCACCCCCATAATTCCATCACCTCCCACCGGGTTCCTCTCACGATGTGTGGGAATTGTGGGAGTTACAATTCAAGATGCGATTTGGGTGGGGACACAGCCAAACCATATCCCTGCCTTTTCTGGGGTTACTGACACTCTTCAAGAAGAGTTCCCTAACTGCCTGGGATAGAGGTGCCCTGCTGCTGTTCTGGGGATGTGGACTGAAGAGCCACTGATTGGCACAAGTCTGGCTTCAATCCCTGTCTCCATTCTCTGTGTCACCCAGCCTGCCAAGGCCTGGCCCATCACCACTCAGTTCATCTGGAGAATAAACCTCTGGTCTGCATTGGATGAGGAAGCAGAAGGGCAAGGAGGAGGCAGGGAGGAAAGGAGGGATGGGGGTCCCCAGATTGGGTGGAGCGGGAGAAGGAGATTGGGGTCCGACTGCTCTAGAGGTAGACTTTCAGCTATCCCCTCATTTTCAGCCCCAAGCCCAATCTCTCCTTAATTCCTGGTGTCTCTGGGTGCAAAGCCCGTCAAGTGGGATCAGGTGAAGCACTCATTGCTCACAGGAACAGCCTACTGCAGGCAGAACCCTCCCGTGTTCTGCAAAATCAGTTACCCCCCCATCCTTAACCAGAATTCCTATCTGCTCTTATCTGTGTCCTCAGAATGAATGTTTTTAAAATTCTCACATTCTTTTTCAGTGGGGAAGAGCCAAATGCCGATCACTGAGCAACTATATGTGTCTGGAAGTCCCTGAGTTTTCAAAAATAAGCCTGTTTTTGGTTTTGTTTTTCAGTTATGCCAGGAAGTATATATATTTTTACTATGTGGATTGGCAATTGGTTGATGGCAGGTGAATGAACAGAGCCAAATAAATAAAACACAATTTTAACACTTAGGGAAGTTACAAATGACTTTTACTGACTAAATTCTCATTTTTCCTGATAGAACTTTAGCCATCTTTTGAGAATTATTTTAAACTGAAAAAATCAAATGTTCAGAGACATTATCGTAAAAAGCACTGACACAGATGGGAGGTTGTAACTTCCCTGCAAAGTCTACTCAGTCCTACACCCCTTGAAGAGCACAGCCCAGCCCTCACAGAGCCCTCAAAGAGCCCTCACAGAGGATCCTTTGTGCTTTCTCCTGGGCCAGGCCCTTGCCCCTAGAGGCTGTGATTAATGAGGAAACCCCTTCCTCACAGCAACAGCAGAGGGGGACCCTGTCCACAGACCCTCGGTGCCTTGGCCTGAAATATTGCTTCCTCTGCATGTTAGAATCTGTTCCTGGAGGCACTGGGGACTTAACCTCTTGAATGCTGTGTACTTAATCTCCTGGGTCTCTGGGGAGGACTGACGTCAGACACCAATTTACAGAAATCTGACTTCATCTAGAAAGCCAGGCCCGGGAAAGTTCAGACTCTTCCGTGGCCAGACATTGTAAATCTGCCTCGCGACATCTCATTCCAGGAGACAGAGCTACCCGGCAGGGCCAGGAGACATTGAAGGATGTCCAATGAGCTTGCGCAGCAAAGAGGCAATCCCTGGCCTGACCCCGGCTGGCACAGCAATCCCTCACTCTGTCAGTGCCCTCTTTCAAGGAGGCTTAGTTGAAATGGAGCTCATGGTGATAAAGACCTCAGCTTCAGTGACTCACGAGGATCTGAAGGGTTCAACTACCTCTTTGTGAACAGAAAAACCAGTGCTCAAATAGTGTGGCTGCACAAGCTCACACTGACCTTTAGCTCCAATCAGGATACACCTCCAGGTAATCTGGCTGGAAAACCACTGCACCATCCCCCTACCAGAAACCAGGTGGGAAATGACAGCTGCTAAGTCCCCCATATGAGCTGCAGGGGGAGCAGAGCCAGCTGTTCCACAGCCCCATTGTGGAGCAGGTATCTCACCCCACCCCACACAGACCAATGCCCAGTGGACTAGGCAGTTCTAATGCCCTGGAAGCTAAAGACTGACTTGCTGGGCAATGGTCAGGAGAATCATGCACAATCACAGGGCCTTTCTGCTTTGCTGGGGACACAGGCTCTGCACGTACTCTAGATACTGCCCACAGTGTGAGGCAGGAAACGGGGACTGCATCTAATTCAGAGAAGGAGGGAGAGGTGAGGGACAAAGGTGACCCTGAAAATGTATCCACAGCACCTTGTTCCACGGTTGGCTGTGTGGCTTTACCTGCTTCATGGATGTTGGCCAACTGATTCTACAGAAATGAATCTAAATAAAAGGGCCCCCTTGGATAAGTCTCCTTCATTCATTCCATCATCTACCAGCTCTGATTTTATGAATCTTCCCATCTGGTGGGAGATCCCAGCATTAATTTAGGAAATTCAGATACAAAGGGGCTAGGCACGGTGGCTCATGCCCGTAATCCCAGCACTTTGTGAGGTCAAGGAGGGAGGATCGTTTGAGCCCAGGAGTTCAAGACCAGTCTGGGCAACATGGCAAAACCCCATCTCTACTAAAAATTTTAAAAATGTCAGGTGTGGCAGCACACACCTGTAGTCCCAGCTACTTGGGAGGCTGAGGTGGGAGAATCGCTTGAACCCAGGAGGCAGGGGCTGAAGTTAGCCACTGCACTCCAGCCTGGGTGACAGAGAGAGACTCCATCTCAAAAACAGAAACAAAACAAAACAAAACAAACAAAGGGATGAGTGCTGGGGACTGGAGGGCAGGTAACTTACTCTGACTGTGGGGATCAACAACTGTCGCGGGGCAACTGATCTGGACTTCGAATAATGTGTGTGATGATGATAAGAAGAAGAGAATGTTGAGGGGGGAAAAGGAGAAAGAAGTAACAAAAGAATAAGGAGAACATGACAAAAGTAACAGGAAAGCATTTGTCTGTGTGGCCTGGGAGTCAGTCTGGAAGAGAAGGAGAAGGAGAAGGATGGATGCTGGAAGATAGAGAGGTGGTATGGGGGAAGCTTGCAGAAAGCCTGGGATATGAATGAAGGAATTCAGACTTTAGGCAATGGAAAATGTCTGGGAGTCTTAAGCAGGGATGTAATGTGTGAAGATCTGCTTTTCCAAAGTGAATTCCCGCAGTTGGAGGACAGATTGGAGAGGGATGATGCTGGAGGCTAGGAGGCTCATTAGGAGATTGGGGCAGCATCTGTACAAGAAATAAGAGGGATGGAAGCCTCAGATGAAAGATGGCAGATGTGGAGCAATGAGGATGAGGATTGGCAGAACGGAAGAGGAAGAGATTTTGTCAGAACTTATTTTGTTTCCAGATTTGGTGGCAAGGGTAATAATGAAACCAGTAGCCAAGATGTAAAGTCCAGGAAGTGGAAAGGAATTGAGGTGGAAAGACGGTTTGATTTGGAATACATTGAGTGTGACACAGAGGTGACCAATAGGTAGGTTGAAATGGAGCTCATGGCTGAGGAGAAATGCTGGTATTAAATCCCTACTAGGAACAGTCCTTGTGTTTATGGTGCTCAGGCCACAGAGCTTCTTAGCAATAACCAGGAAGAGAGCAGAGAATGGATGAGAGAGAGAGGGCTGCAAATGATGCCTTGGTGTATTGCTGAGTAACAGATTACTCTGACACCTGGCAACTTGAAATAACAAGCATCTATTATCTCACAGTTTCTGAGGGTACCTGGGAGCAGCTTAGCTGGGTGACTCTGGCTCAAGGCCTCTCATGAGGTTGTAGCCACGTGGTCAGCTGGGGCTGCTAACATCTGAAGGCTCAACTGGGGCTGAGGCATCAGCCTTTAAGCTCCCTAACATAGCAGCTGCTGGCAAGAGCCCTCAGTTCCTCATTGCATGGGCCTCTCTGCAGGGCTCCTCATGGAGGCAACTGGCTTCCCCCTAAGAGAGCAACCTATGAGTGAGAGAGTGACCAAGGTCATATCTTTTATAACTCAATATTGGGACTATGGCTACCACTTCTGCTGTGCTCAGTCCTATAGGCAAACCCAGGTATAATGTGGGAGGGGACCACATAAGGATGTGAATAACAGGAGGGTGGTTCATTGGAGGCTGCTAACCATAGATCACCAACCCAGGAAACAGCACAGAAAGAGGACTCTGTAAAGGATGCACAGAAAAAAGAAAGAATGCAAACCCCAGTGCATGTAGGATGACTACCAGAGAATAATATATAAGGGAGATTGTCCAGAAGGACAGGGTGGTTTCAAATGCTAAAAAGTCCAGGCAGTGGGAACTGAATGAGCATGGAAATTAGGCCACTGGACCTGGTGACCAGCTTCCAGGCTGGCATGGCCAGCCACAATGCTACAAAAGCAGGTAAAAGTCACCTCTTAGCAGATGGAGAAGTGGGTGGAAAATGAAGACATAATGGCAGGTCGTGGTAAAAGTAAACCACTTTCCAGAGTATTGGTGGTGATGTGAGGAGAGGCTGACAGTGATTTGCAGGGGAAAGCTGTTCTGTACACAAAAGCTTTGGCTGGTGGGAAGAGGAGGAGGGGAAAATTGGAAGACATGGGACAGAGACTTAATTGATGATCTAGAGTCCCAGAGGACATATGAGGACAGTGACTGGAAGCACAAGCTGAGAGAATTAACTCCCCTTCCTCTAGTGGAAGGAAAGGACAGGTGAGGGATGGTTGCAAGGGATGCGAGAGGTATGCAGGGTGTTCGTCTGAGGGTCTCTATTTTCTTCTGCTGACATTGAGTTGAGGGATGAGGTGGTGGAGGGGGTTCAGAAGAGATCAAAGGCTTAGGTTAGCTCTGGTGACTTGTCTCTAGGGACAGGCACTGGCGTTGAGTAATGCCCATGACCTTCCTGCTGTGTTGTGGAAAATTCCTCACCCCACAGCTGAAGAGTAGCACACACCCCTGTTTCATCCTCCCCCGGCTTCTCATGCTCCCCAGAGCCACCCAGGCATCTAGAATTTGTGTGCTGCTATCAATGGTGCATAATTTATGTCCATCCCCTATGGCTTGGAATGTCTACAAGGCATGTATTTATAGTAACAGAAGCTCCGGGCAAGGCTGGGGGACCTGTGGTCTTGACTGCTGGGGGAGTTTATTCACCTGGACCACCTGGAAGGAAGATGATGCGAGCCTTCCCCAAATCCACCATCAGCTCTGCAGATCTAGGAGCAGTGAGATCAGCACCTCTGCCTCTAGTCCTCCCACATCTTCTGCCCTGAGGCTGTGGAGACTCTCTTCTCACTAGGCAGCTCTATGCCTGAGGCACCTATGAAACTGAGTGTCAGCAGAGGGTCAAGCCTTGGACAAGTCCACTTAACCTCCCATGACTCTGCTCCCTCATCTGTAAAATGTAAAGAATAGGGTTATTCATATATCATTTAGCACAGTACCTGGAATGCATTTAATGTTAAGCAAACACAAGCTATTTTTCACAAGCCCTGGAGGCCAGACATTGACTGCCAAGGGACTCGATTATAGTTTTATTGAGTCAGTCTGTCCTTCTATTGCTCCCGCACACAGACACTCTGCTTAGTGTCCAGTGAAATGAAACAATATGGTGAATATGGGCTTTGGATGAGCCCATCCTTCCAAAGAAAAGCTACTCCCTTTAGCCCAATTTTCCATGGCCAGGGGTCCAGGCTGTGTCCCCAGTTTAGAGTGTTGGTTCAGTAGGTGGAATCCTATAACAAAACCTATGCAGGATTGGTCAGGGTGGCCAGTTTTCTTTGTTCTCTTATATTAGCTCCCATTTCCTGGCACCCTCTCTAGACACAGTACATCTGACCCAGTAAGACAACTTCTAGACCCATTTTATAGATGAGGAAAGACTGAGAGAGTAAGGAATGACTCAGGCCACACAGCTGCTAACTGCGAAGCTGGGCTTTGCTCCCCTCCTCTCCTCCCTCTTTCGGCCTCCTTCCCTTCATACATAGTTGCTCTGCCTGACCAAATACCCAAGGACCATGGACAAGAAAGAACTGGCAGCGAGGAAGCCCCAGCTGTGGTCTTTTGCATGCTGGGGTCCAGCAGAGATTGCCTTCCAGAAGTCCTTTTCAACTTCTCAGAGCTCTTCTCAGAGTTCTCAGGGTTCTTTCAGGAATTGCAGATGCCCAGAATCACAGACTCCTGGGTCTGAATGGTTGAGTCAGTGTGTAAGAACTGTCCAGGGCATCCTCCCCCACCCAGCACCAAAACAGGTTACAGGGCGTCACTACCTGCCACAGCAGCTCAGCCTAACACCAAGTGGCAGGTTGCGGAGCGTCTTCCCCTACGTTAAGCTAAAACTCCCCTACCCCAGCCTCCCCTCACTAGCCCAGATTTGGACTCCTTAGGATGCAATGGCAATTGTGCTTTCTTTGTATAATATCCACATCGCACCATTTTCCCCTGGCAGCCGGGCCCCCGTCCACTCTGCTTCATGAATGCTGTAACTTGAGACTCCCTTCTCATAGTACTTTTCCACACTTGGCAGGTTTCCACCCCTCTCACTGCCTTGGGGCTCTCTGTTCTTCCCTCTGTCCTTCCCCCTCCTCTGCCTCTCACAAGCCTGTTAGAAGCAGAGCTTCCCGGGCGTGTGCTGATTTCTCCAGGAAATGCCCCTTCTCTTTTTCCTCTGGGTCCATTAGCAACTGCTAGGTCAGACATGGATGTCTGGGGCTTCACCACCATCTCTTCCAAGTTCTATTTTAGGCTGTGGCCTTTTGTTCCCGGCAACCTCTTCTCTAACTCCGGAGAGGTCTAAGGAGCACACCCGCCCAGCCAGACCTCCCCCTTCTCCGGGGGCTCCACAGATGGGCTTAGATGGTAGTAAAGGAGTCAGAAGTTCCACAAGAGCCCTCTTTGTGGGTTCTTCAAGAGGGGCCTTCTCTGAGGTTCCTCCATATTTTGCTTTTTGCCACAGGCCCTACTTTCTTTCCACCATCACCCAACACCCGCCTCTTCCCTCCCTCTTATGGGGGCAGTCCCAGGATAACCCTCAACCTTGTTAGTTTCCAGTTCCCCTAACCTGAGCCCAGTGCACAGGAAAAAAGCCTCCTGCGGGAAAGGCTGTGGGGAGAGCACAGCTCAGACACAGTCCACCGTCAGCAAAATGCTCTTAGCTCTAACTGGAAGCCTACATCACCCATTTGACAATTAGGAACAGGTAAGCTTAGCAGCTCCAAAACATCCTCCGCTGCCCAGTGCTGCTGCTGTCTCATGGGCCAGGCCCTGAGCTGGTGATGGCCTTGGCTGAGCCCCGCCACAATAGGAGACAGCTGGCCACCCTGAGCAGGTGCATCCAAAGGGAGGGCGTGCAGCTAGTCCTCTCCCTCTTGTTAAAAGTGAGGGAGGCTTTCCCAGAAGCTCCTCAGCACACACCCTGTCTGGGCTATTTGACCAGAACTGGGTCACACCCTCTCATTCCTAAAGCAGTCTCTGGGAAGGGGAGACAGTGGACTAACCTGTGGACTGAACCAGGCCTGGAAGGAATTCATATCTTCTGAGTAGGTGGCCGTCAGATACAAAACAAAAATAAGTGACTGTTAGCCAGCAAGAAGCAAGTGAGCACTGTGGGATGGCCAGAGCTTCCCGACCCATGCAGATCAAGGGTTCCTAAAGGACAGGGAGCTGCCAGCACTGCTGAAGCCTGGCCCCCGCAGCTCCATCTGTGCAATTCAGTGCGTGCCACAGAGACCGGAACACCTGCATTTGGGGGAGTGGGTGTGCGTGGGTGTTTAAAAAGACTGAAGTTGATAGAGTCTGCTAATAGACAACAACAAACCCAGGAAATAAATATGTAAATCATACACTTATAAACTTGATCTTGAAGATCACATGAGCACAGAGATTCCTAAACTCATTCAAGGCGGAAAAATTTTTAAAAAAGGTAATCTTTATGGAATGCCAAGATTCTTGATCAAATTAATCAATCAAATTAAAATAATTTTAATAGCAAAAATATCTGTTCATTATATATGTTGAGGATGTATCATCCTCAACAAAGAAAAATGCAAGCCAGGTATGGTGTGCACCTGTAATCCCAGCTACTTGGGAGGCTGAGGTGGAAGGATTGCCTGAGCCTGGGAGGTTGAGGCCACAGTGATTGTGCGACTGCACTCCATCCTGGGCGACAGACAAGACCTTATCTCAAAAAAAAAAAAAAAAAAAAGAAAGAAAAGAGGAAAGGAAGGGGCAGGGACAGGGGCAGGGGGAGGGGCAGGGCAGGGTAGGGAAGGGAAAGGAAAGACCCAAACTAACTGTCCTTGAGTTTTCCATTATTATTGGCAGTCCCCAGCTTTCCATGGTTCGACTTAGGATGGTGTGAAAATGATGTACATTCAGTAGAAATTATACTTTAAATTTTGAATTTTGATGTTTTCCTGGGCTAGCGACATGCAGTACAATATATTCTTACATGAGATATTCCACACTTTATTACAACATAAACCTTGTGTTAGATGATTTTGCCCAACCATAAACTGAGTGTTCTGAGCACGCTGAAGTAGGCCAGGCTAAGCTCTGATGTTCAGTAGGTGGGGTGGATTAAGTGCATTTTTAACTTAAAACATTTTCAATGTCTGATGGGTTTTTTGGGACATAACCCCATCGTAAGTTGAGGAGTATGTGTATTGGGTTTGCTTGGAGTTGTTTTTCCTTATTTGGTTGTTTTGTTTTCTATCTTATATGAGCAAAGGGGTAAAAGATTTCAGAAAAACACCTGAGAGGTAAATCTTAATACCATTCAATCCAGCATATCCATTAGTAAATTAAGAATGAGCGAAAGCCCCCCACTGGCCAAGTGTAAAGGCTGGGCTCCCTGAAACAGCTATAGGGACACTCCAAGTACTTTGAAAAACACCAATTCAGCCAAAACCTCACATTTATTTTCTCCAAAAGTTACCAAGGCTCACAGATGCCTTTGGGTTTCCCCAAGGTCACCCAGTTAATTATTGACATAGCAACTCCCCTCGCAAAGCAAAGAACCAAAATGATTTCCCACATCCCATGTTGGGATGCATGTTAATGAGGAAGGGAGGCCTCTGCATGGGGGGGCCTGAGCTAAGTATGTCTAGTCAGAGTCCAAATCTGGGACACACTTGAAAAGCTTCCTAATCCACCTATATGCAGAAGAATGAAGCTTGGAACTCATTTCAAAAGTTGTTTCTACTGGTGATTTAAAGACACACTCCTCTCTCCCTCATGCACACAAGCACAGACCTGCAAGAGCACTGTCCCCTCCAGAGCCTGACACTCCAGACCCCCAGCAAGTGTGAAATCCAGGTGTGACTTTCTAGGCATGGCCTGGTAAGAAAGGGCCTGGCACTCCTTGGCTCCCTCCTCCCAGGCAGAAATGGTTAATTGCCAGCTCCAAGCTGCCTCCAGCCCAGCCCTAATCACCGATCTCAGAGGGCTGGGCTGCGCTGGGGCTGAGCGGCTCCAGCCCAGGCTGGGGTTGTGTGAGCAGCGGGAGCATTCTTCCAAGGTAATGATTAAGCTGAGTCCCCGGCAAGGGCACGAGCTGAGCCGGGAAGGTGAGCCCCATTCACACCTTGGCCAGGCTGCGGTGGCCAGGACTGGTTTGGGAAGGCAGGGCCTCGGTGTGCAGGGGCCCCAAGCCAGCAGCCACAGCCTCCTACCTGCACAAGGGTGTTCGGGAGCATCTCAGGCCCAGAGACTTTGCTGCCTGCCCTGCTGGGACTTTGTCCTCACCCCCGGCACCATGAAGCTCCAGGTGTTCTGGACTGGGCTGGAATACACCTGCCGGCTCCTGGGCATTACCACTGCTGCAGGTAAGACCCTGCCTCCTGGCTGCTGCTCCTTGCACACTGGCACGGCAGATAGGGCTGCCTGAGGGATGGGAGGTGCCGGGAGACAGCAGGCACATCTGGCCACTTCTGTGCTTCCATTTTTTTCCTAAGACCCCCAGAAACACTGCTCTGTAGAGCAGTAGCAGGTGCAGTGGGGTGAGCCTCAGGCCAGGGGCCAGAGGGCTGGGTGCTGGATCTTTGCTTGGCAACTCACCCTCCCTGTGACCTTGGGAAGCCTCAAGATCCTCATCTGCAAAATGATTCCAGGGGTCTACCCCACCTACTCAGAGAGTTGTCATGAGATGGAGGTGGAGACAGAAGGTGAAGGTAGAAAGGACTGGGCCTCGCTGTGCAGCTACAAAAGGTCAGCTGAGCTCCTCCTGCTTTACTCAAACCTACCTCATGGAGAGAGATGTCCCAGTCATGAGCAGCTCTGCCCAGTGGGGACAGCCTGAGCTAGGCTGGACATGGAGATCACAGGCTTCCCTTGGGCCCATGCTGGACCCTGTTAACAGAATACCCTGTAGGAACCCAGACCCCCGTCTGAGGTCTGGCTGCAGGAGTGAACTGTGGTCTTAGCAGCAGAGATGCTTCCCAGAGATGCTGAGCTCCCCTCCCTCACCCAGCAGAATCACAGGGCTGCTCAACTGGCCAGGAGGGCAGACTGTTAGAGCAGAGCCCACAGCCACCATCCTGAGCCCTGCCTGCTCACTTCCCCAGGGCAGGCCCGACCCTTAGCCCCATGCCCCCTACAGGGCCAGGATCTGTATTGGGGAAGTGAATGGGCAGCACTCTGAGCCCTTAACTCTGAGCCACATTGTCCCTTGGGGACAGAGAGGAGACACATCCCCTATCAAAGCTCTTCCCCACCACTGAGCCAAAGCTTACCCACGGATCTTGCCAAATGGGGAAGTTCTCCTAGGTCAGAATCACGCAGTGCTGGTTCCTGCCCCAGCCCAGTCACTTGCCTGACCTTGGGGAGCCCCTGCCCCCTCTGCAGCTGCACTTTCTGATCTGTATGACAGAGATGCTGGACCTGCTGGCCAGGTGTTCGGACAGATTAAGGATGCAGGAACTGAGCATGGCTAAGTGGAACTGAAGATGAAAACCTCTCAGCAGAAGCCCCCATGACACACTCCAGAGCTCAATGGGAAGCTGGGTCATTTCAGGAGCACTGGGCTGGGTTCAGCCATGAGCTGGTCAGTAGGCTCTTCCAGCATCTAGGCCATAAGTTAGATCACGAAGGGCTGCTGGATGGTTTAACCCCACCCCTCCTGCTACAGGATGGAGCACCTGAGCTCAAATGCGAGTGGTGACCTTGCCCAAGGTCATGCTGCATGTCAGAGAGACAGCCAGCCCGGAACCCTGGTCCTTCAACTTTCACAAAGGCCAGAGCTCTGGCCAAAACCTTCCCTGCCTTGCAGAGTAGGAAGCCCTGCCCAGCAGGCAGCAGGAGGAGGTTCAGAATTGCTCTGCTGAGGCTCTGAGTGGAGGCGCTGATGGAGGAGCCAGATCCAGCCACTTTCAGAATCACGTTGTCATCTACACAGAAGGGAATGATGGCCAAGATCCCCAACAAGCAAACAAGCCATCCTGGGGAAAGGAAGGCCACTCTAAATAGATTTCAATGTCTGTTGATCTGAGTCCATCCTGCTCCCTCTAGACTTTGGTTTCGAACTCTGTAAAATGCCAAGAATCCCACAGTTTTCCTAGCCACACTTCACCCAGAGCAGAGGCCCACCTCCTGTCGAGAGGCTGTTCTAAGATGTATGTACCTATCCTTCTAATGGATTAGCTAGAGACAGTTTAACAGTCTGATTTATCTCAGTCAATGGAAGAGTCTGCGGCCCTTGACACTCCCATGTGCACACGCGTGCACACACACACACCCACACAGACACACACATACACACACACACGTGCACGCGCACATAGTGCTCGTCTTAACCACAGCCTTTATCTCCCTACAAGGGACTGCCGTTATGCTGAGAATGGGCCTCCCTCTTGGTTTTGATAGGAGATTCAGACTAAAAATAGGCCATGAGTTCCCTTCTAATGGCCAGGCTTTCAAATGATCTTGCTTGGGCTTTCTAGAGTGCTGGGAGTGAATGGGAAACTAGAGAGAGGGGTTTGGTGTTCTTGGGCAAATCTCGAGTTTCTTCCAGCATCACTGAACTCCTGGTCTATTTCCAGTGCACAAGATTTACAAATTCCTTATTCTCCTAAGCCTCTTTTTTGTTGAAATCCTCTGTTGAGAAATCCAGGCTTCATTTACAAGGCCACTGCTGCTAGAGAGGAAATAAGACTGGAAATAGAGGGCCTCACTTTGCAGAAACCCTAGGGAGGTAGGGAGTGTAGATTTCTTAAAAGCTAGGAAGACATGTGACTCAAGGGTACTCAGAGTGTCACCTGCAGGGACCAGGCAGCTGCTAAGAGGCTACAACCTCTCATTAGCAGCCTCCTCCCTGGACCCCCTGCAGACAGGATCAGGGCTGTCAAAAGCACTGAGGGTACCTGGTGGGTGCTTCTGCCAGCATGTCAAGGCCCTATGACTGTGGATGAAGCCACAGCCTTCGGATGATGCCTCCTTAGGATTCCTTGAAGTCCCGCAGGCCATTCTTGCCCCACCTCAGTGTCCAGCCCCACATCATGAGGGGTCCTAGAGCACAGACGGATCATTGCCGCCACCAAATGGGGATAAACAGGCCTCGGGTAGTAGCACCTGGGTGGAAGTGTTTCTAAAATTAGAAAATTCCTTCCCTCTGAAAATTCCTTCCATGTGGTTTCCAGGACATCACAGACCACTCTCGCATTGTTTACACCGGGCTCATTTGCATCACCTCCCTGGCTCGGGATGCGGGGGTCGGGGCAGGCACACGTGGGTCCATGTGCATGCATGCACCAGTGTGATGTCTAAGTGCCTCAGTTGCTGAGACACAGCATCCACTGCTGCCCATGGAAGCAGACCCAGCTAGGAAATGGCACACAGGCTGTGAGCACTCCACATCCCCCTGTGCGGATGCCGGGGCCCCTGCCTGTCCATCCCTCAAAGCAAATTCTCCCTGTGTCCTCTGCAGACAGGGTAAAGGTGTCCTGAGTGCGAGACTCAGGCCCCAAAGTAGGCTTAGCCCTGTGACAAGTTCTCAGCACAGACCAAATGGCAGGAAAGGGGGCCTGGGAAATGGGTTTAACTGAGGCTGGAGCACAGTGGTCCAGGGCGCTCCTCCTCTGTGAGATGAGAAAGGACCAGTCCCACAGCATCGGTCCCGATTGCAGGCTAGGAAAGCAGGGTTGGCTTCCCTTAGAACTTCCACCATCCTCTTACCCTTTAACCTCAGGGGAATCGCAAATAACTCCCTCACCACTCCCCAGCCCCTGCCAAGGTGGCCAGGACGAGAATGGGAAGAGCCCCGTTTGGGCAGAGGGTGCACCTCTCAGGCTGTCCAGGCTGGGCATGGAGGGAAGGGGAGGCATGACCCTGGGCCCCGCCTCGTAGAGAAAGCCCTCCCCTCCAGGCTGTGTCCTCACACACAGATGCGCGTGGGCTTCCCCAAAACAGGCTTGCTCAGAAAATGTCTCTGCGCGCTTGAGCAAGGTCTCCCAGTTTCCCTCAGAGCAAAGAGGCTCCAGCTTGAGGCCCCACGGCTCCATCTCCAGGGCTGAATTTCACTCTTCCAGCCTCTGCCCAGAGCAGGGATTGCTGAGAATGAACATGATTATTTGAATATGTATTCACATAATACTCAAAGCCCAAGCTTTGCACTACATATTTTAAATGCAGTATCTCATTGCATCCTCCTGTCCTTAGAAACATCATCATGTTCATCCTCATACCCACTGTACAGGAAGGGAAACCGAGGCCTGATGGGGTGAAGAATCTTGCTCAGGGTCTCACACCAGGAAGTAAGAAGACAAAGTTCCACTTGATGATGGTCTACTCCTGAGACCCCACTCCTAATTGCTATTTCCTCCACCTAAATCAGGATTTAAAAGCATGTCTCATAGTATTTTGATGATCCCAAGATGCAGGATGAAAAACACACAGAGCAGAGCAAGAGAGGCCTGATCAGAACTGCCCGTCCTCTACCCTCATGCTCCTGCCCTTGGCCAGTTCTGATCAGGCAGGTGGGGTCACGGTGAGGACACACGTACACTGAAGCACATAGTCAAGGGTCACCAAACACTTCCTAAATCTCAAGACACGGATATTCATTGCACCTGTCCATTCTCTGTCTCAAGATGCTTTAACCAGCACCACCATGACCTTCTCTAGCCAAACCTGCTTCTGGACCCCATCTGGGGACAGAGAGATCTGCACACATTTCCAGAGGGAACTATCACAGTAGGGCTTGCCTTGATGGGTCCAGAGGTACAGGGTGACTGCATGCATTATGGTCATTGTCTCACTCCAGCCCCACAAATGCCTGTGAGGCTGGAGTGCTGGGCTCAGTCCCATTTTACAAATGAGGAAACTGAAGCTCAGAACACTGAGGTAGCCTGGCAGAGCTCACACGGCCAGGAGACAGAGATCCGGTGTTGGAACTCCACTCTGCCCAAACACAGGACTGTGCTATGGCAGCTCCAAAGCAAAGGGCATAGCAGAGCCAGCAGGGACATGAGGGGGATGGAGCCAGAGCCATCCTGAGCAAACTCTGCTTGTCAGGCTGACATGCTGTTTCTCACAAATTGAGTGCTTGGGAACACCCTGGGATCACTGAGGGGTTTTATTTTGTTCCAGGTTTTGACCCATTAACCTGTTTCTCTATATAATGGATGTGGCCCCATTTTCAACTGCTCCCATACTTTCCACACAGTTAGAGCATTGGCTTATTAAAATACATTAAGAGAAAAGAAGTGTTTAAAACCCAGCTGTTCTCATTATATTTTAAAGGATACAGCAAATGCATAGTTGACCTTAGCCCTGTTCAAAGCCTTCAGGAAAACAAATGCTTCTGAAGCGACCATCTTGGGCCCTCCATGCTAATTTCACCCCTCTTACATGTATATCCCCATGACCACCTCCTGCCGTTGAAGAAAGCGTCACGCACTCCAATGCCTTGCAGGTGATTTATCACCCAAGCAAGCCCATATTGCGTTTTCAGACCTTCCAAGTGAATATTGACTGTTTTCCTCTTCTGTTACAATTGGCTCCACGAGTAAATGGAATCTGCCTCCCTCTGTTTCCCCCACCTACCACCGACACGCAATAGGATTTGGTTCAAACATTTCTTTCTTCACAACTTTGTGCCTGTGCCTTGCTTCTAGCTTTATAACAAGAAATCTGAAACTTCAGTTAGGTTTCATTTACTCGGCAAACTGTTGCTGAGTCCTCAGTCATGCAGTGTAGACACATGGATTAGGATGGAAAGACCTCGCCCTGTGAGAGCACATAGGCCAGACAGAAAAACAAACTAGTAAATGCACATCCAAGCACAAAGCACCGCAGCATAGTGTTTGGGAGGTGGGTCTGTGTCTTGGGACAACCACTGTATCTCCCCTCTGGAGTTGTGAGGACTCAATGAAACAATGGCTAAAGTAGCAAGCTGCCTGGCACATAGATTCTCACTCAGCATAGGCTAATTTTAGAGGAACGTGCAGGGCATGGAACTGTGTAGCATGAGTTATCGGCTCCTTTTGTAGGATGCAAGAAGTAGGAAGGTCTGAGGAAAGGAGCAAAGCAGTATGTGACCCATGAGGCTGGAAAGAGGAAGGGGTTACACTGTAAAGGGCATTATACTGTGAAACATTTCTCATCACATTCTGAGCTTGGGTTGTGAAGATCAGCCCACAGGAACTTGGCTATTTCTACACTACATATAGTAAGCCAACCAGAGGAAAGATGGCAGCCCTGTTTTATTTTTCATGGGATGACAACTCTTTCAAGATTGTCCCGGGTTCTATTCCACCTTCTGAAGAGGGCTGTGAACAAAAAGAAATGTTGTCTGACATAAGTGGCTGACACTGTGGGGAAGGGGCTCAGGAAGCCCCCCAGGAGGCCAGGTAATGGTCAGATGAAGAAGCCTGGTGTGTGTGGAATGGACAGAGAACAAGGGGGACATAGGCAATGCTTTCTGGAAACCTGTCATGTGGATGAGTGAGCAGATGCATTCTCCCTAAACACTGAGAAGGAATAGGAAGTGAATACCTCGGTTCTCCCTGACATTGAGACCTAGAAGAAATTTATCCTGTGGGCCTGTATAAGTTTGTTTTCATGCTGCTGATAAAGACACACCCAAGACTGAGGAATTTTCAAAAGAAAAAGATTTAATTGGACTTAGAGTTCCGTGTGACTGGGGAAGCCTCACAATCATGGTGGAAGGCCAGGAGGAGCAAGTCACATCTTACATGGATGGCAGCAGGCAAAGAGAGAGAGCTTGTGCAGGGGAATTCCTCTTTTTAAAACCATCAACTCTCTTGAGACTTATTCACTATCATGAGAATAGCATGTGAAAAATTTGCCCCCATGATTTGATTACCTCCCACTGGTCCCTCCCACAACAGATGGGAATTCAAAATGAGATTTGGGTGGGAACACAGCCAAACCATATCAGAGTCCTTACAAGGCAGATGCTATTCTACTTGAGAGACTCTATCCTCAATACTGACAATGAACCACGTGGGTCTGCAGAGTCCTTCCTCATCACCAAAGAGTGGGGTATCAACCCAGATGGCCTCACAGGTGGATTCTACCAACACTTAAGGAATAAATAATATCTATTCCATACAAACTCTTCCAGAAATTTGAAAGGAGGGAATATTTCTCAGTTCATTCTATAAAATCAGTATTTATGTGAATACCAAAACTAGACAAAGATATTACAAGAAAATTATAGATTAATATTCTTCATCAACATAGATGCAAACATTCTAAGCAAAGTTTTAACAAATACAAATATATTGAAAGAATAATATATCATAACCAAGTGAAGTTCATCTCTGAAATGCAAGGTTGTTTTAATATTTGAAAAATCAATCAATGCAACTTACCATGTGATATGGACTAAATGTTTGTGTCCCCCCACCCCCAGCCAAATTCATATGTGGAAATCTTAACACTCAAGATGATTGTATTGGGAGGTGGGGCCTTCTCTGAATGGAAATAATGCCCTTGTAAAAGAGACCCAAGGGAGTTCCCTAGGCCCTTCTACCATACAATGTGCGGTAATAGTGAGAAGACAGTTTTCTACAAGAAAGGGGTCCCTCAGACACCAAATCTGCCAGCACCTTGATCTTGCACGTCCCAGCCTCCAAAACTGTAGGAAATAAATTTCTGTTATCTATAAGTCACCCAGTATATAGGATTTGGTTATAGCAGCCGAAATGGACTAAGACATCATATTTAAAAACTAAAAAAGAAAAGCCATATTATCATCTACATAAACACAAAGTTTTAAATAAAATACTTTTTTTATGATTAAAATAAAACTATCACCAGCAAACTAGTAGCAGAAGGAAACTCCTTCAATCTTAAAAGGTCATTACAGAAAACATACATCTACTTAAATGTAAAAGGCCAGGTGCTTCCTCCTAAGATTAGGAACAAGGCAAGTGTGTCCACTCTACCACATCCAACCAGCATTGTACTGGAGATTCTAGCCAGTGCCAGAAACAGAAACAAAATGCATACAGGTTGTCGAGGAAAAAGAAAAATTGTATTCACAGATGACATTATCATCTATAGAAAATCTAATAGAAGCTACCCCAAAAGCTACTTGAGCTAATGGAGGGAATAGCACATTGCAGCAGATAAGCTTAATATATAATAATCAACTGTATTTCCATACATTAGCAACAAACAATTAGAAAATGAGATCTTTAAAAATACAATTTATAATAGCATCAAAAATCTGAAATATTTAGGGATAAATGTGACAAAAGACATAAAACTAACTACACCAGAAACTAGAAAACATTGCTGAGAGATAATAAAGAAAATCTAAATGAATGGAGATTTATCTTGTTGATGGGTCAGAAGGCTCAATATCGTTAAGACATCAGTCCTCCCCCAAATTGCTGTACAGTTTCAATACGAGCTCAATCTGAGGTCTCTTCCAACTGAATGTCCAGAAATATCTACCATGAAATCCTTCTCTTTTCCCACACTGTCTCCGAACCCTGGCTCATGTATGTCAGCTGAACTGATCTCCACACGTAGGTAAACCTCCCCACCATGCTTACCGTTTACCACAACTTCTGAGCTAAGAAGCCTGTGGCTACTACTTACTGTCCCAGTGAATTCACAGCAACCGGCTCCAGCAACTCCATCTTGGAAATGGTACAAATCTAGCTTTTCATCTCTACCCTGGCGGTGACCACCTCTCCTGCCCATTGTCATCAGCCTGGTGCATCTTTCCCTGAGATGTCCTTGGAGATCCTGAGTCCAGCAGGAGATGAGAATGAAGGGAAGCAATAAGTATACATAGTGGGCTCTGAGGCTGCCCTCAGCAACGGTGAGTACAAAATTCTCACCCAATGCCCAGGGCAACCAGTGCCAAGGTCACTGCCTGATACAAAAACCCAGTTAGTGTGGCCTCTGATGACTGTGAAGCATCCCATGTTGCCACCAAGGGCATCACAATGAATGCAAGACATATGTCACAATTCAACCCATGGAGTCAGAACGGATAAGCAACAGTGGACCATGAGGTCTGCCCTATGACAAGAGCAGCAGCAGCCTGAGGCCAGGAGAATATCCCCTCAGTAGGCAGCTCCACAGATGGCCCCAGCCTCAGGAACATGCTGGCCTGAGCCCCGTGGGAACCCTAGCAGGGTTATGGAGGGCTAACACAAGAGATATGGAGATAGATGGGAGTTTGGGTCACTTATATCCCAACTGGGCTTTGAGAAGGGACCTCAAAGTAAATTAGTGAACAACAAACAACATTGGTGCACAGGGAAGAGCTTTTTGGATACACACAAAAAAACTACAAGTGTGTTAATGGAAGCAAAGGATGAGAATAAACCCTCTCTTTTCCCCGGAGAATACTGATGGGAACCGCCTGCCTCTTATAATAGCTTTCCTAGCCATCGTCTGCATTTGTGCAGCACTCTCATTTACTTAGACTGAGCAGTGGTGGACACCGTTTTGCATGTTTTTATTTTCCCCATTTTCCAGAAGAAGATGCAGACCAGAGAGTTAATCACTTTCCTGAGGATGCACGACTCGGCTTTTCTGATGCAGGCCCGGTATTCTTTCTGCTCCGGTGCAACCCCCTCCTAGCTTTCATCCACCCATGCTGAGACCAGAGCTCCAGGATGACAAGGATATTCACACAGTGGCTGCCCTGCCCAGGGTTGCACCACAGGTTCTTGGCCCAGGATCTCTGATCTCTGCCAAGCCTGAACTACAATAAACAGCTCAGGAAAGCAACACAGAAGCAAGCCCTGGCCCCTGAGAGAAGAAAATTCTTGTACCAAGGTTAGATCTGGCCCAGACAGGAGGGACAGAGACTGGAGGGAAGGAGCTAACCAAATGAGAGAGGCCAGGCTTGTCCATGAATGGCTCCATTAAGGTGCAATGCAAGGCACCTCCTGGGATCATGCAGGGAGTGAGACAGAGGTGTGGGGTGAGTTGCGCTGGAGTGGGCGTAAGGTACCTCTGTTGGGCTAGGGTGAGAGTATCTGGGGAGCCTGAGGTGGGATAACAGGGAGGGATGGAAGGAGTCAAATGTCACTAATGGCCCTGTCAAGCAGTGCTGTTCAGTGTTCCCGTGCCCCTCCATCTGGGCAGGAAAAACAGCACAGCCAGATTGAAGCAAGTCTCAGGGTGATTCTTTCTTGCAGAGAATTTGGTGTCATGAAGCTCTGATTCTGGGGGTAGCAGGGCCTTTGTGCCATTGTTTGTCTCCATTGATTAACTCCTGATCATTGATCTGCTAATCCAAAGATCAGATTTTCAGTCCCTGGTCCCAGATCCGGGCAATGCCCCAGGGGTATCTTTTCCAGTGAATTGCTAATTCAGGCCAACCACTTCCACATTGGACTAGCATCCTGTGAAGGCAGAGTTTCCAAGACACAAGCCTCACTGCCCTGTGAGAAGGATGGAAGGCCAGAGCGAGCACAGGCTAAATTCCACAAGGAGCTAGAAGCCCTCAGACCCTGGGCCACCCAAATCTTTGGATGCCAGGGCCAGGGAAGGATACCACTGTCAGGGCCAGGGAAGGATACCACTGTCAGGGCCAGGGAAGGATACCACTGTCAGGGCCAGGGAAGGATACCACTGTCAGGGCCAGGGAAGGATACCACTGTCAGGGCCAGGGAAGGATACCACTGCCAGGGCCAGGGAAGGATACCACTGTCAGGGCCAGGGAAGGGCCTACACTGCTCCTGAGGGAGGGAGTGCCGCCTTGGGCTTAGAGTGAGGGCCACATTGAATTACAATGAGGGCCTCCTTAATTTTACAGTAAGTACCCCCTTTATTTCAGAGGAGCACCTCCTTCATTTTAGAATACCTCCTTAATTTAATGACAAATACCGTCTTAGTTTTAGGGAGAACACCTCCTTAATGAACGAGCACCTCTGTAATTTTAGGAGGCGTGACTCCTTAATTTTAAGGCCTGGTGTCTTTCTGGGCCCACCCTGGTCCTAGTTCTCTGGGTGCCACAATTTCTTTGTGCTTCACAGAAAGCCCCACCTAAATCTGGAAACCTGGCAGAAACCTAAGGTGCAATTCCACAAAACAAGGAGTGGGCCACCCTCATCCATGGGTTGAAGTGAGGTCTTTGAGAGGGCGGGGGCCCACCTATGCAGCCTCTGGGAACAGACGCTCAGAAGACTGGAGAGGAGTTCCTTCTTACTTGTGCCAATCCCATCCTTCATTCAAGCCCACACTAAATTTCAGGCCACATTTCATGTTCACCTCCTGCCAATTCTGGAGACTAGTCCCCTGGAAAAAAAAAACTTTTGGGAAACTCCAGGCCCCGAGTGAAAACACTTTGGAGTCCTATATTTGTGCCATGTGGAACTGTGATACCTTCCAAAATATTTTGTTCCGAGTACAGTCCAGTCAGCACACCAGGCTAGGGGCTTCCACAGCCAGGCCCAATGTGGCTGTCTGGGGTGAGTGTTGGATACAGTTCACAAAATTCCTACAGCAAGGAATCTCACTTCTTGCTTTCTTCACTTTTTCTACTGGGAATGTTTGCAAAATGCAACTGTGGAAGGGACCTGCTTTGGATGATACAGTGTTCTCCTCCACAGATCCTCTATGAAGTCTTAAAATATAAAACCACCAATAGGATTCCATGACCCAGTGGAAGTCCCCAGACACCACCCCTATTCCTCGGAGTCTGAATCTCCAAGGCTATGGGGCAGGTGCTGCAGGACCCGGAAATGCTTACTCCTGAGGAGTCAGAATATAATGTTTACTCCTAAGAAGTCAGACCAGACACAGAGACTTCCATGCCAGAAGCCTCAGGTGACTAGATGACAGAATAAACTGCTTTTCCAGTTACCTGTGTGTGGCTGCGTAACAACCCACTCTAAAACGTAGTGACATAAGACTACAATCATTTGATTATGCTCAAAACATTGTGGTTTGGGAATTCTGGTAGAACGCGGTGGAGGCAGCTCACCTCTGCTCCATGATGACTGGGGCCACAGGTGGAGTCACAGATAGGGTGGCTGGCATGGCTCACGTGGCTGAGGCGGCTCATCTGGTGCTTTGGTTCTGATTGTTGTCTGGGTCCATCACTTCCAGTCTGTGTCACATCTGCTGGTGCCAGAATGTCAAAGATAACTTCTTCCATCATTTGTTCCACATCCCACAACCAGCTGGGGCTGTTGTGCCTCTCTCTCTCTCTCTTTCTGTCTCTCTCTTTCTCTCTCTTGCTTCCTTTCTCTATTTCTCTCTCTCGCTGTCATTTCTCCCTCTCTCTTTTTAGAAGTCTCTCTACAAGGCTGGCTTAGGCTTCCTCACAATGTCAGTCTCACTCCTCAGGGATTAGCAGGCGCGTCTTCACAGCAAAAAAAAGTTCTTAGCCAACTTTCCTGAGAGATGGCAGCCAGCACATCACTGAGAAAAGGGGGAGACTTTAGGGTTGGCAGTTCCCACTTGGGAGATGTGCAGATGAAACAAGACGTACGGAGAGGGCCTACTGTCTACCTGGCGTGTGGTGGCACCTGGGGGAGAGGCAACAGGGCTGACATGCCCAGGAAGCTTCCAATCCCAGACACCTCCTGGCCAGCCCACACCTCTGCCCCCCACTGCCCAGATAGAGCCCAAACATTGACATGCAAGGGCAGGGCATGCCTTCTGCTTTATGCCTGGGAAACCTCCTTCTCTGAGTCCCCAGACAGAACAGACCCTCCACTCTCCTGAGCCGCTATGCCAAGCACCCTGCTGTGCCACTGGACAAGAAAGCCACCTGCACCACACCATCAGGAGCCACAGCCAGAACAGTGCTTCAAGCCCAAGTCAACAAAGAAACTAGCAGATACCCTGTGCTGGGAGAGGAGGTGACCAGGAGCACCTGGAGCTTGTCTCTGTCCCTCAGCCACCACCAAATATCACTGAAGCCTCTCACCATCTGCACGGGGTCAGGGAGCTTTCTGAAATACCAGTCTAAACATGAGTCCCTTCTGCTCACGCTGTACAGCCCAATATTTAAGAACCCTGCCGTCGCCTTGATCCACATACACTGCCCATTGTCCCCGACTGTGTCCCTGCTTCTGCTGTTAGGGGCTCCCACCCCCTGCAATGCCTGGCCCCTCCATCTGCACAGGTCCATTCCTGCTGCTTTTCTAGTCCACTCTGCCTTCATCTTTATTCATCTTCCCTGATAGTCCCATGAGCGGCCCCTCCTGTCTGGCCCCAGAGCTCCTGGGTGAGTCCCTCGTCCAGCCTGGGTCACTGCCCTCGCTGAATGCACTTTTCTCAGTCCACATCACATCTCTCCTGCTGGACTAAGCCTACGCCAGACATGAGCCTGGTGCCTGGCCCAACCAGTAACCACAGAAGACCAAGTAGGCCTAGGAGAAGTGGCCAGGAGCCGCCCCCCAAGGAGGGTGGGCCTGTCGCTCCCAGCAGAGCCGCCTGAACATCAAGACCAGAGGCAAACAGAGTGGAGGACAGAGGAAGGACCCATGTTGTCTCAACCTGGCATGCTCTGGCATCCAGGAACATGAACCCCAAAAGTGGGAGGATTGAGCAGAAAGCAGTGACTAGGTATCAAAGGTCTTTACAGCCTCCCATGAGCGCCCCACTGATCCCCTTCCACCTTGCGTAAATTGAGGAGCCATACCCCTGGCTCCCCACACTCTCCTCCTCCCACCAACTGGCATCCCTCAGTCTTGACACGCAGAATCCAGCCGACTATGGTTGGGAGGGAGCTTGTGGGAGTGACCCCATGCTCCTTAGTACAAAGTAACTGACTGGACACTGGGAAAGCTGCCAGGGCCAAGTTGGGGGGAAGGAGTCGCCTCTTTGCATTGATCACCTGACATCTATCAAGCACTAAGCCGTGCATTTCAGACTCCAATCCAAGCAATTTTCTCCAATCCAAGCAATCACTCTGAGTTATAACTCATTCTGCTCCTTCCACAGATGAGAAAACACAGCTTGGATGAATTAAGTACTTATCATTTGTGTATATAATAACACACAGAACTGGAATTTCCATCCAGCTCTCATTTCTCTGTTGCCATTTTTTGATATTTTTTTAATGCAAACCAGCAGTGTTTCTACAGCGTTCCTCAAATGCCCCTCTGACCGCTGACCCTTTGTTTGTCTAAAGAGTACAAAACAAAAGCATCAAAATAGCTCTCCACATGCCAAATGGGTGCAGTTCAGGGAAGAAGCTGAGTTCCCAAGACCCTTTCCTGCCATCTGCTGGTCGTCTGCCACTAGCCCCTGCAAATTAGCCAACATGACATGCCACGTAAGTGGAGCACACGCCTGCCCTACCGAGTGCTCAACGCAGACGTCAGCCCTGAGTCGAACACCCTTTCCCAGGCCCAGGGCAGCAAGCACTTCTTCCCCAGCCAGTGATTCACTGAGTACCCGTGACATGCTTGGTATCAGTTAGCTCACTGCAGTCCTCATGACCACTGTGTGCAGGAGGTATGATGAGGAAACAGACTCAGAGAGTTTGGGTGACTGTGCTATGAACTGGAAAATGAGAGACCGAAACTCAGGATCTGACCTGGGCCTCCATCCGTAGTTGGTTGGTTGGTTTGACTTACATTCTGTGTGCCTCAGTTTCCTCTATGTAAAGTGGGGATAACAAGAGTATCTTCTCATAGGACTGCTGCAATGATTAAAAAAGCAAATGAATGCTGGGTGCTGAGAACAGGACATGGTGAAAACCATATAAGTGGCCATTTGCCTGCACGACACACGTATACTCTCATATTCACACATGCACATTCACATGCATACACTCACATACACTCACACACATTCACACACACACACACACATGCACATATATACTCACATACACTCACATTCACACATACATTCACACACATGCACTCACACACACATACACACACACACTCACACAGTCACATAAATACTCACATATACACATACACTTACACACTCACACACTCACACATACGTGCACTCAAAAGCCTACCCACACACATACACATGTGTCCACACACGCACAAGCACATGCTGGCAGGCAGTGGATAGCAGGAAACTGTGCACCACCTACAGCTGGCTGCCTCCATCTGGTCTCTAGGCCCTCACTTTCCAGCATGTATCCTTGAGTGAACTATAGAGGCCACTGAGCCTCACTGTCCTCCTCTGTAAAACGAAGAGAGTGAGACTCCTGTACCACGGGCCTGCTGGAAGGGCCGGGATGTGTATACCATGGTGTGGAAGCTCTGAAGTGCTCTGTAAGTTTGGACCCTTCAGTTAGGCTGACACTGCAGGGGTATGTGGCCCGCTAGCATCATCCATCCTTGCCCCAGGTGAGCCAACAGGGTAGCTGGAACCTGGAGAGGGTGGGAGACTCAGTGTCCGCCTCCTGTGAACCAAGGGGCTGGTGGCACGTTAGTGTGGGCAGTCGCCCATGAAGCACAGCGGAGCCCCAGAGCCCTCCATCCATCACTCAGAAAATATAACCGCCTCTTCTCGCCTGCCTAGATCTAAGTGTTCTGTCCCCTTTCCCCCACCCCATATCTCCACGATCACCCCTCCCACCCCCCACACCCGGAATCGAAGAGTGGAGTGCTGGTCGCTTCAGTGCAAGGCTCTTCCCTGCTCTCTGGGAGGGGCGTTTCAGCATTGGATGAAGTCCCCTTCAGCTTGAGACACCAGGGGATGGAAGCCCACACAATGTCTCTGCCAGGGAAGAGAGGAAGCATCAGAAGCCAGGAAGCAGCCCCATGAGCAGCAGGGAGGAGGGGCCACCCCCAGGTTGTCAGGGACGACAACCCAGCCCACCATCTTTGACTGGGAGGAAGAGAGGATGAAGCCACACTCCAGCACACAGCAGGGCCATCATCAGAGCCCAGAGAGAAACAGGGTGCCCAACAGTGTAATCAATTAGGGACAGAAAGATGTCTGCTTAGCAGGTCGATGCACTGCCCCTGGAATGTTTCTATCAGGGACTCCAAGGGTCAGTGCTGTGCTGGTTGTGGGAAGCCATGGGAGCCAGCAAATCCCTGTGAGGAGAGCACCCAGAGATAGCAAGTCTGGAAAGGCAGGTCCGAGATGAAATTCACCCAGGACAAATGGAAGGTCATCACCAACTGCCACGAAAGGGGAGGAGGAGAGCTGAGGCTGAGCAACATTTCCTTGTCAGGGCGAAAGCCCAGGGGTTTAGTCAGCACGGGGTCCAAAGAAATGAGCAATGAGTGTAACCTTCAGCCACCCCTCAGCAAGCAAGACCAAGGCCACACAACAGCAACCAGCGACCCAAGCAAGAGAACAGGGCTGGGGCAGGGCCCATCCACGGCCAAGCACTGAAGCCAGACACACAGCACACACTGGGGTGGGCCCCAGCACGTGGCAGAGAAGAGCTGTGAACCAAGGGGCTGGTGGCACATTAGTGTGGGCAGTCGCTGGGGGCACTAAGGGTGGCTGCTCTGGGGAAGCTTAATCAGAAGACCTCTGGGCCACTGCCTGGAGTTCCAGGGACCAATCCAAGAGGCTTCCTGCTCTCTTGCACCTTGCTAGTCACAGCTGCCTGTGTCATGAAGAGAAGAACCTACCTTGGCTCTCAGTCCCCAGGAAGAAGACTCACTCCACAGCCAAGGTATCCCCAACAGGGTAGTGCTGTAGTGTAGAGCCCTAGGCCCACTCTTCCTTCTTCTCTTGCCCCTTAGTGTTGATCGGCGTGGGCACTGAGACCTTCCTCCAGGGCCAGTTCAAAAGTCTGGCTTTCTATCTACTGTGAGTATGTGTGCACGTGCCACTTTTGACCTGTAAGTTCTGCTCAACTCACCGTACATCTGTCTACTCAGAATAACTCAGAGCAGTCCCCTTCCCATGCTAATTCCATCCTATCTCAGGGGTGAAGGGAGTCGAGGGGGGCTTTAGAATAGCTCCTGGTTTGTGCAGACCATCCCATAAATCAATGAATTATCCTTTCTACCCACCCATCCATTCACCAATTCGTCCAGCCAGCCACCCATCTATCCATCTATCTGCCCATCCATTCATCAACCCACCCATCCATCCATTCACCCACCAATCTAGTCATCCATCCACCCATCCATTCATCCATCTATCCAGCCATCTACCCATCTATCCAGCTACCTATCCATCTATGCTCCCACCTCTTCATCCACTTGCCCATCCATCCATCCATTCCTCCATCCATCCACCCACCCATCTATCCATCTATCTACCCATCCACTCACCTATCCATCTATTCACCCACCCATCTATTTATCCATCCACCCATCCATCCATCTACCCATACATGCATACATACATATACACACCCATTTACCCATCCACCCACCCATTTATCCATCCATCTTCCAATTCATCCAGCCAGCCACCCACCTATCCATCCACCTGCCTATCCATCCATTTATGCACCTACACATTTATCAAGCCATCCAACTACCCATACACCCAACCATCCATCGATCCACCCACCTATCCATTTATTCACCCATCCATCTATTCATCCATTCATGCACCCATCCATCCATGCACCCACCCATTATCTGTCTACCCATCTATCCATTTACCCATCCATACATCTATCCATCCATCCATCCACCCACGTATCTATCCATCTGTCCACCTACTCATCCATACACCCACCCACCCACCCATGCATCTCATCAATCATGTATTTATTCAGCAAATATTAATTGAACTCTTGTTTTAGATAAAGGGGGATCGGGTCAAAGGAATATATATTTGAGCTTCTCTACATGTCAAACACAGTTAAATGTCTTAGTTGCATTATGTTCTTTAGCTTTCACAGCACTGTAGGAGAAGTGCATATTGGCCTAGTTTTACAGATGAGAAAATTCAGGAGTAAGCAGGTTAGCCCACATCACCAAGCTCATGAGCAGCAGGATTCAGATTCGAACCCAAGACCCTTTTGTTTCCCAGGCAATGTCCTTTCTTCTCCACCACCAGTTACCTCTGTAAATGTACCCTGACAGGAAGGTGACCCCTGTGCAGTGGTGTCCCAGGGGGTTAGAAGAACCTGGGTCTCTGCCACAGCATCTCTGCAGCCCCATTCTGAGGGGCTTCCAGCAGTTTCTTCCTAATGAGATAGGAAGGCTGTGTGTTCTAGCCCCACAAATCCTGAAGAACTTACTGAGCTGAGAAGCAATAGATAACAATTTGCCAGGCTGCCCCACAAATGTCCAGTTCTGCCTACAGGGTCCACCAGGCTGTGACCTCCACTTCCCTCCCTTCTCAGGATCTGCCTCCACCTTCAGGTGGCAGCTGACCTGTGTACTTAGCAGTCTCCACCCTCCTGCCTGAGAGCAGGCCCCTTGCTGTGTTTGGGGGCTCACACCTGCCATCTCCTAGATGCAGGCCACCCTCCAAGCCCATTTCCACACTGTCTTCTAGACACACAAATCTCTCTGACAGCCTTCAAGGGCTCCCACCACCTCTGGTCCACACCCTGTGCCATCTTTTGGCCTCTGCCTCACTTCTTGCCACTCATGTACAGCCCGGAGCTTCTGACTCTTTTTCAAACTCACCAGCATGGCCTCGCCTCTAAGCTTCGCTCATTCCATTGGGTGCCCAAGTACCTTCCACCCATTTCCACCTGCCCAATACCTGACACTCCTTCCTGGCATTCCGCCCTGGCCATTGTGCCCTGAGCCTGGAGCCCCTGCTGGCTGACAGTGACTTCTCCTTGTTCTGAACACCCTCCATGTCTACCTGACCCTGTCCCTGGCCGCTGTGCACCATTGCCCTGGGATCCAGAAGCAGGCGGTCCCTCATCCTCTCCAGTGGGCACCTAATTCTCGGGTCAGGCCATGGCACGTGAATGTAGGCTGCCTTTTGCCCAGAAACCTGTTCTCTCTCTGTTTTGAAGGGACCCTATACCCATGTGGTCTCTGGGTGGTCCAGTCTAGCCTGGGGTCCCCTGCCCCTCGCTGTGTCCTGCTCTCTAACACCTGCAGGATCAGCACACACTGCCTGCCCTCTCTGTCCCTCCCTGCCACTCAGTGGCACCAGACAGGAAGTCTGAATGGGTCCCTTTATTCCCCAAGCCTTGATATATCCCTTTGTCCCAGGGTGTAGGAAAAGTCAGTGGAAATTATTTTACGAAGCACATGTATTGATGGGCCCGCTAGGCACACAAGCTCTGGAGCCTGAGTGCTGGGTTCTGATCTTTCCCCTGCTACTGATAAGGGGCCGTCGGTGATGAGGCAAACTTCTCTGTGCCTTACTTTCCTAATTTGTAAACTGACAGTAATTGTAGTGTTTATTATAAAATTGTTGCAAGGACTAAATGAGTTGATATTTGTAAGGCCTTTAGAACTATGCCTGACCCATAGCAATCATCACATAAATGTTAGTGATTATCATTTTAAAACCAAGGGGTAACTTGGGAGGCATAGAGAGTGAGAGGAGTAGAGATCACTAAATGATGTAAATAATCACATGGAGAGAGAAATGATAATGAGAATTGATATAATTACTGTGTGCCAAGCATGGTCCTAAGTGCTTTACAAATATCATTTAATTCTTAGAACAGTTTTACTGTTGATGCACTATAATAACCCCAGTTTACAGCTGAGGAAACTGAGACACAGAAACGTCACACCTCTCACCTGTGATCATACAATCTAGAATCACAGAGTGTTTCTAGATTGGTAGAAACACCCACGGCTCTGAGGAAACCCTGGCCCCAAGCCACCTTCTGCACAACACTATCTACTTTCATTCCTTCATTCATTGTGATGCCCATTAATGGAGCCCAGTAAACCCAACCCACTGTGAGCCTGGGCTGCACAGAAGAATTAGACAGGGAACACCCTGTGGGAGTTCACAGACTGGTGGCTCTGGTCATATGGTATCACATGGAGAAGTAAGAGGAGGTCACCAGACAGACTGGAGAGGGAAGGGGAAGGCCTTCCAGGAAGTGCTCACTTGTGCAAAAGCCCTGTGGCACCTGATAGCTTCTTGAGTTGTCAAGAGAACATGGAGGATAGGCAGTGAGACCCTCTGCAAGTACATATTCCAATTCCAATGATGCTAATGTGAGTCCAGGAGCAGCCTGGGAGCCATGAATTCTACACATTCTTCAGGAGATGCTGATTGCAGGATCCCTGGACCACACTGGGAGCACGAGTAGCCTTTGAGGCATTCTGTATCAGGAGGAACATGATCAGATTCAGTTGCCACGCAGCCCAGAGTGACATAGTGGAGGAGCAGGAGACAGGGCTGGCGTAAGTGAGGAAGTGGAGCTGGTGCAGGGGTCCAGGGGGCAGGGCCTAAACCCAGGCAATGCCCATGAGGTCAGAGAATAGAAGCGATTTGGAAGGTATTGAAGGAATGTAATCAACAGCTCCTGGTTACTGTTTGGGCAATATGGAAAGGAAGAAGGAAAGGGTTAGGAACAGGTCCAGCTTTAAGGTTGGAACACAGGCAGTGGGTGTCCATCCTGGTGACCAGCAGGTAGAAGGACGTGCCTGCCAGTGTCACACAGGGTACCAGGTGAAGGCCACGTCACCTGCTGGCCACGGTGCCCTCCCCACCCATCTCTGAACCCCAGACCCCACCTCTCCCCAACATGGCCCAGTACGGAACAGGTCATGGCCTGGAGACAGCCCCTGGTGAATGTTGTCTGGGGGAATCCAGGTCAGTCCACTGGCTGTAGATGTGCTGTCAGGAGGCCACGTGTGAGAAGACAGCCCTCAGGAAAGCGAAGGAGGACAGAGGCGCCAGCCTGCCTCTCACCTGTCTTCACCCGCAGGTTTACAGGAGCCGCTGTCTCCATATGCGAAGGGGCCTACTTTGTGGCTCAGCTGTTGGCCATCTGCTTCCAGTAAGTAGTCTCCAGAAAGACCCCTCCACTGTTCACCCCAGCCCCAGACACCACAGATGTCTCCACCCAAGAACCCACAACCAGGGAATGTTCTGCTCCTGAAGCCACCGTGGACAGGATCCCCCCACCGAAGTACAGCCAGCCTGACCTGGAGGTGGGCGCAGGCCCATGGGCTCCATTGCCTTCTTTGCCATGGTCCCAACCAAGAAAACCAACCAACACATTCATTTAGGGCCTGTCCTTGCTCAGAATCCCCAGAAAAGTCCAGCTCCCCCTCACCAGGAGCAGCCAGTCACTGGGCCCCAGTGTCTGAGCCATCTGCCACGGGATGAGGACTCTTCAGAAGGCCCAGCTGGGAGCGAGCAAACCTGGGTTTGGGAACTGGCTCTGTCTCTTCCTAGGGCCTGGGGGCAAGTCAGGGGCAGTACGTCTGTACACCCCTCTGTGGGGCAGGAGTGCAGACCCTGCAGGATCTCGTGAGGCCCTTGCTGCTTCCCAGCCTACACTCAGTATGTGGAAGCTGTCATCGGTGAGACCAAGGACTGCGGCTCTCAGAACCTAGACACTGGTCTCTGGGTGGTCAGTGAGAGAGCCAGTCTTCAGATCCAGCTGTCCCAGCACCTTACAAGGCCACTGGCTGCCTCTCAGGCTCACCAGCCCTAAGGCAGAAAGCTTTCCCCCTTTCTGCTGAATTCCATTGCCAAGGTGTACTTGAAACTTCAGCTGGGGGGAAGGCTGGGGAGGAATGGACCCTGGATGGACTCCACCGCACCCCCCCACCATACACACACAGGAATGGGCACCAGGGGGCACCAGTGAGCCATGGCAGTCCAGCCTGCTGAGTATAAGAAAGCAGTGCTTTGGGCCACCTGGACAGCCTGAGCACTCCCTCAAAGCTAGAGAGGCAGGATGCGCCTGTGTAGAGCCTCAGCTCTAGGCCAATTCAGAGGATGAAGGCTCTGGGTCTAAAGGCAGGCACTTGCCGCCTGTGAAACCTGAAGGCAGCGTCCCTGAAGGAAGCTGCTCAACATCAGACTTCTGCCAGGGCTATGTGTGGTCCCTGTGTATACAGTCAGGAAAGAAGCCCTTTTGGGCTGACACTGTCCTGTGCCTAGGCAAGGCTGGGTGAATAAGGCACAGCTGGATTCCAGCCTGCTCACTCACCTGGCCAGGCCTCTTGTGCAGTGCACTACAGGCATAACTGTCCCAGCCAGGTGGCTCCTGAACTGCATACTTTCTCTGCATTGGTGCAGACTTCCCAGTGAGCCCTGAGCCTCCAGCTCTCTTCCTCACTAACTCATGCAGCATCCTGAGAGCATTTAACTTGCTTCCCCCTCGACCAGAAAGACAGGGCTGGGCAGCCTTTCAAAAACTTGTGGACCCTCTAGATGGACTCAGGCAAGTCCACTCATTGTGGAACCCACACCAAGGACTGCTAGGGCCTCCTGTTCAACCAGGGCCCACTACAGAGCATGCCCACAGCAGGGCCCGGCCCAGACTCCATGGCATCCAGTCTTGCTGAAGTTCTCCTGGGACACATTCTGCTAACCTGGGCTCCCTCTCACCAGGTGTCAACCAGGGTCCCCGGCAGACAGAGTAAGGGAGAAGGCTCACTGGCTAGGCTGCTTCCAGAAGTTCCTGGCCTACCTGCTGCTGTCGGTGGCCTGCTTCCTCCACCCCGTCCTGGTCTGGCACGTGACCATCCCAGGTAAGAACATGGGGGTAGAGATATGCAGCCCCAGAATAGGTGGGCTCTGAGCAGGAGGGGCTGAACCCCTCAAAGTCTAGCTCCAGTGGTGGCTCCAGGGCCCTTACCTGCCCCACTGTCCTCTCTAACCTAGAGAGTGGGCATGAGGAATCACAGGAGTGCCAGACATCCTCCATGCCAACCAAATGATAGGAATGTCCTGAGAAGTGCATCCTTCCTTCACAGAGCCGTCCAGAAGTGGAACCGCAAAGGGGACCTCGCCTTTCCTCCCACTGACCTTGTGTGGTCTGAGTTTCCCAAGGGTGTGACATGGCCACTTCCCTGCCCAAACCCTTCCAAATCTCCTCAGTGCCTACCCATTCAGGTCCAAACTTCTCGGCCTGGGTTGAAAGGCACTTCAGGGTGGGATCCCAGAAAATCTTCACAGCCTCATCTACTTCCACTTCACCAGGTGCACACCACTGGCCAGCCTGCTTTCTGATCGCAGAACCCAGAATTTCTTGCTCCCACCTCTTCAGTTTCATCCACGACTTTTTCTGCTAGTGTCCTTCTCTCTGCTCCCTATCTGTGAAAACTGTGCCCCCTCCTCATGAACCCATCTACAATACAGGGAAGTCAGCCCTCCAGGGAGACCATGTTGAAAAGCAGAATCCCTATCCTTCCTGCCATTTAGCATCCCTGTCCCAGCCTCCAGGTGGACCTCCAAATCTGATGTGGGGTGTGAGGACAAGCCAGGCAAGAGAGCCAGGGCCACAGGGGCCTGTGTATGGCCACACAGCGCAGGGTCACAGGAGCCCTGCTGCACATGCTCGCAAGGGCTGTGGATTTTCTCCGCGACTCATCTAATGTGCTGATCTCTGGCTCTTTTCCAGGCTCCATGCTCATCATCACCGGCCTGGCCTACTTCCTTCTGAGCAAGCGGAAGAAGAGGAAAGCTGTCCCCGAGGTGCTGGCCTCCCCAGAGCAGTACACAGACCCCTCCAGCAGCGCCGTGAGCACTACCGGCTCTGGGGACACAGAGCAAACCTACACCTTCCATGGGGCCCTCAAGGAGGGGCCCAGCTCCCTCTTCATCCACATGAAGAGTATCCTAAAGGGGACCAAGAAGCCCAGTGCTCTCCAGCCCCCCAACACGCTGATGGAGCTGAGCCTGAAGCCAGCCGACTCCCTGGCCAAAAAGAAGCAGGTGCATTTTGAAGACAACGTGGTCCGCATCGTCCCCTCCCTTGCCAAAGGTCTGGATGATGGGGACAGTGAGCCAGAAGAGGAGACCACCTCTGACACGACACCTATCATTCCCCCTCCCCAGGCCCCAGTCTTCCTGTCATCTCTTACAGCCACTGGCCTGTTCTGAGCGCCTGTTCTTGCTCCAGCCTGGAGGACACTCAGTGAGGGGTCTACCTAGCTCAATGGCCCTCCCTGGAGTTTCAGGGTCTTCTCAGGTCAGCTTTTCAAGGGGTAAACAGACACCCCCACGCTGGCTGGGCCCCTGAGGCCATCAGGAGGTGTGACTGGCCAGCATTTCTGCAGAGGCCTCGAGGGAGGCACAAACAAGGCTCATGCCACCTCAAGCCAGCACAAGCTCCCTCCTCCTGGCCACAGGTGGGGAAACCCTTATGCTTCCCCAACGAGACCATCACTCCCACTGCACACGAGGCTGCAGGTGCCATTGCCTCAGCCCAGAAAGGACAGAGGATGTCTGCCCAGCAAAAACCTCTGGCCTTTACTTACTCCTGATCCAGGGCCCAGCACTCAGTGAGGAACCTATGATCCACCCATCTCTGAAGGCCCAGGGAAGTGTCAGCAACTTAAGCACCTCTAAGGCAGGAGAAGGTGGCCGTGGGTCTTGACCAACCGAGACTGCTCAGGGTCGGGAGGGGAGACTGCAGGACTCTGGTGGGAGCAGTCAGGCCGTGGGCTGCATTCTCTGCATGCTCCAGGGCTGGGGCTGAGCTGCTCAGGGAAACAATGCCACGCTGTGCTCACTGTGGGAAAGCCAGGCCAGATGAGCAAAGCTCATTCCAGAAACATGGCTAGGGGTTTCCAGCCTCCTTACCACATGGCCTTTCCAAGATTCCAAGTTGATGATGCAAACTGAAAGCAGTGAATGCCAGGGCCCAGAAGGCAGTGCCTGCTGTGTGCAGGACCACAGAGGCTGCCCAGGGGTGGCACAGCACAGAGAAGTGGCAGTGCCATGTTTAGGCGACTGGTAGCAGATTAGGTGATAAATATAAATTTCTTCAAAATGGAAGGAAGTGAGGGGGGAGGAAAAGAAGGGAAAATGGGAGGACAGGAGGAAGGTGGACAGGCAGGCAAGTTCTCTGCCATGGGACCAAGGAAGTGACAGTTAACCCAGAAGGAACAAAGTCATCTGAATCAGATATTCCTTTGTAAATCTGTAAAGGATTGGCAATAGAGGCTTTACTTCTAAAAATTGCTGTCGGGTCCATGAGGCTGTTGCCAGGAAGAGCAGACACACCATTCTTCGTGGCAACTGCAGTGAGGGAGCAGTCAGGAGGAAGAGTCCCGTGGCTTCCCAGTCCCTGTGGGGACTAACGCCAAGCTCTGTAGAATGAACCTTAGAGCACATGCTCTATGGTCTAACGAGAAACTTGTGTTTGTGCTTTCACACATTTCAATGTTCCCTATGGGTTATTTTACAAAGGCATGAAAATAATGGCCAACAAGAAGCTAGTATCAGTTTGGGGCCTAAATGCAGCAGGTGTTCCTGATAAGCAGATAAGCAGAACTCTTCCTGCAGTAGCCCAGGTCTTGCCAGTCAAATGACAAATGGCTAATCAAGACATTCCTGCAAGCCCTTGATGGTGAGAGCTGCAGAGCTGCTTCTTCAGCTGCCATCAAGGCAGAACCTCAGGACCTGACTGTCCACAGTCAGGGAAGAGTGAACAATATGGGATATGGGTATAGGTAGGTGGTAGGCAAGGATGGTACCCCATGGTTGATGGGCCGGGTGTCTCAGGCAGGCCCCTGTGCATGGAAAGAGCCTAAATGCAGAGGTGCCAGGTGTCTTTCCCATCATCCATGGAAGGGGAATGCGATGGCCACAGACACCCTCATGGCACAGACATGGCCAGCCTCTGACGTTCTTGTGCATCGGAATAGCTCTGTCCTCAGAGCCCCAGTCAGCAGAGCTGGATGGCCAGGTCGCAAGAAGCAAACCACAAAATGTGATGTCAGAGCTGTCAGATCTCGTTTGATAAACACTTCAGTAAACCCAAGTGCAGAGTGTTGTTTTGGGTGTGTCTTAGAGATGTGTGTTGGGAGCACCCTTTTGGAGGTATCCTAGAGTGTGCGCCGGGATTTCCAGTGATGATGCAATGGAATTCTGAGGCACCTAGTCTTCCTGGAGATTGCCATCAGTTAAGAGAGTGTCTGCTGGTGTGCAGCATTACAGGACAATTATGACCTTACCTAGGTTAGTAAAGTTCTCAAACACTCCTATGGCTACAAAACAAAAAACAAAAAGCTGGAGTGAGATCATTAAATAGGCCAGAACTTTCAACCATCAGTGGACCAAGCAAAAAAGTGACATCTTTCTCATAAGTAGATGAGCACCACGTGTCTCCATTGATTCTCAGCCTGTGACCTCTAGGACCACATCCTTGTCCAGTAGGATCCCTGCAAAGCAGATGTTGTAATGATCTGCATCCGTGCGAAGAAGCAAAGACTAGAAGGGCTGGCCCTGTTGTGATGCCCTCCCTGTCTCAGCAGAGAGGGGAGCATTTTGTAGATGAAGAACAGAGTGACAGGTAGAAGAAACAGCACCAGGCTGAGCACCATTCGACCTCCACTAATACATGTCTAACCTTTCTCAAGCCCCTTTGCATCTCTGGCTCAGGTTCCCCTAGTATGTGGGAATCACAGCAGTAACTCAACAAGACAGGGGCCAGTGCTTTTCAGAACTACAAACAAGTCACTGTGACTGCACCACATCCCTATCCCCTATGGGAGACTCGCTGTGAGGGGGCACTGAGGAAGCACCACCCTGACTTGGTAGGCAAGGACAGTTCAGGTCCAAGAGCTCCTGTCTCCACTCCAGTTTCCAGGGCTAGAGCCTGGGGAGGGTACAGCCCCCAATGCCTACCTCAGAGGAATGCCATAGGGGACCCCACATTTGTTAGCAGCTTCACCCTGGGGGTCACACATGGGTCCTCTGTCTCCCTCTCCCATCAGCCCTAAGGTGGTTTTTTGTTTTTAGTTTTCCGAAATATCTTTATTGAGATATGATTCATATAACATAAAATTCATCAATTTAAAGTGTACAGCCAGGCCAGGTGCAGTGGCTCATGCCTGTAATCCAAGCACTTCAAGAGTCCAAGGCGGGTGGATCACTTGAACCCAGGAATTTGAGACCAGCCTGGGCAACATAGCAAAACCCCGTTCCTACCAAAAGTACAAACAATTAGCCAGGCATGGTGGCACACACCTGTAGTTCCAGCTACTCAAGAGGCAAAGATGAAAGAATGGTTTGAGCCCAGGAGGTCAAGGCTGCAGTGAGCTGAGATCATTCCGCTGAGATCATTCCACTGCACTCCAGCCTGGGCAACTGAGTGAGACCCTGTCTCAAAATAGTCTTTAAAAATTTTTTAAATTTAAAAAATGGTGTACCGCTAAATAGTTTCCAGTAGATTTTCTTTTCCTTTTTTCTTTCTTTTTTTTTTTTTTTTTTGTAGATGGAGTCTCACTCTGTCAACAGGCAGGAGTGCAGTGGTATGATCTCAGCTCATTGCATCCTCTGCCTCCAGGGTTCAAGCAATTCTCCTGCCTCAGCCTCCTGACTAACTGGGACTACAGGCATGCACCACCATGCCCAGACAATTTTTTTATTTTTAGTAGAGATGGGGTTTCACTATCTTGGCCAAGATGGCCTTGATCTCTTGACTTCATGATTCACCCGCCTCAGCCTCCCAAAGTGCTGGGATTACAGGCGTGACCCACCACACCAGGCCTCTAGTAGATTCTTAAACTATGTTCATCACAATGTAAATTTGCAACGTTTTCATCATCCCCCAAAGCAATCACAACCTAGCACCCATTCGTACTCACTCCCTACCTCCCATCACCTGTGCCAAGCAACCATTAATCTACTTTCTGTCGTATAAATTGAACCGTATAATAGTGGTTTTTTTTTGTGATTTTGTTCACTTAGCGTGACATTTCTGAGGTTCATCCATGTTGTAACATGTGTCTTTATTTTATATTGTTTCATGGCTGAATAACACTCCATTGTGTGGATATACTGCCTTCTGCTTTTCCATTCATCTGTTAATGGACACTGGGGTTGTTCCCACTTTGTCCCTATAAAGAATAACACTGCTATGAACACTCATGTACATGTTTTTGCGTGAACATCTGGTTTCATTTCTCTTGGGTATAAATCTGGGAGTGGAATTGCTGGGTCATATAGTAACTCTGTGTTTAACTTCTTGAGGAAATGCCAAACTGTTTTCTAGAGGGGGTGCACCATTTTACTTTCCCGCCAGCAGTATGAGGGTTCTGATTTCTCCACCTCCTTGCCAACACTTGTCATCATCTTTTTATTATAGTCATGTATGTACTGTGGCTTTGTATTTCCTTAATGACGAATAATGTTGAATATCTTTCATGTGATTATTGGCCTTTGAATATCATCTTTAAGAAAGTGTCTATTCAAATGCTTTGCCTTTTTTTTAATTGGGTTATTTGTCTTTTTATTTTTAGTTGTAAGAGTTTTTAATGTACTCTGAATACTATACCCTTTTCAGATACATGATTGGCAAATGTTTTCATCTATTCTGTAGGTTGTCATTCTACTGTTTTCTTTTTTTTTTTTTGGTCTGTCACCCAGACTGGAGTGCAGTGGCACAATCTCAGCTCACTGCAACCTCCACCCCCCAGGCTCAAGCGATTCTCCAGCCCCAGCCTCTTGATTAGCTGGGATTACAGGCGCATGCCACTACTGCCTGGTTATTTTTGTGTTTTTAGTAGAGATGAAATTTCGCCATGTTGGCCAGGCTGGTCTTGAACTCCTGACTTCAAATGATCCACCCTCCTCAGCCTCCCAAAGTGCTGGGATTACAGGTGTGACCCACTGTGCCAGCCCTTTTTACTTTCTTGATAGTGTACTTTGAGGAAGAAACAATTGAATTTCAGTGAAATTCAATTTATCTTTTTTTCTTTGTTATTTATTCTTTTGTGGTCAAATCTGAGAACCATTGCCTAACCAAAGGTTATGAAGATTTATTTCTATATTTTCTTCTAAGACTTTTATAGTTTTAGTTCTTACATTTAGATCTATGATTAATTTTGAGGTAATTGTTATACATAGTATGAGGTGGAATCTAACTTAATTATTTTACATGTGAATATACAATTGTTACAGCACCATTTGTTGACTTGAACTGTCTTGGCCTCTTTGTTAATCATTAATAGACTGTAAATGAAAGGGTTTATTTCTGAACTTGCAACTCTAGCCCACTGATCTATATGTCTATCCTGATGCCATTCCCACACCGTTTATTACTATAGCTTTTTGGTAAGTTTTGAAACCAGGAAGTCTGAGCCCCCTCCAAGTTTGTTCTTATTTTTCAAAATAGTTTTGGCTATTCAGGGTCCCTGGCACTTCTATATGAATTTTAGGATCAGCTTGCCAACTTTTGCAAAGAAAAAAGCTGGGATTTCAATAGGGATTTCTTTGACTCTGTAGATAAATTTGGGGAGTATTCCATTCCATCTGAACAATATTAAATATTCTGATCCAGGAATGTGGGGTGTCTTTCCATGTATTTAGATCTTTAATTTTTTCAACAGTGTTTTGTAGTTTCCAATTGCAAGTCTCACACTTCTTTTCTTAAAATTATTCCTAAGTGTTTTCTTCTTTTCCATGCTTTTGTGATTGGGATTGTTTTCTTAATTTCATTTTCAGATGCCATAATGTAGAAATATGATTGGTTTTGTGTATGGATTTTGCATTTTGCAAACTTGCTGAACAAATTTAGTAGTTACAGTCTTTTAGTCTTGTATTTTGTTTTTGAGACAGGGTCTTTCTCTGTTGCCCAGGCTGAGTGCAGTGGCACAATCACGGCTCACTACAGCCCAGACTTCCCAGGCTCAAACAATCCTCCTACCTCAGCCTCAGAAGTAGCTGGGACTACAGGCGCACACCACCATGCCTAATATTTTACTTTTGATAGAAACAGGTTCTCACTATGTTACCTAGGTTGGTCTCAAACTCCTGAACTCAAGCAATCCTCCTGCCTCAGCCTGCCAAAGTGCCAGGATTATAGGAGTGAGCCACCATGCAGAATTATACAATCTTTTTTTAATGGATACATTGTTATTATCTACATACAATATCACATCATCTGCATATATAGAAAGTTTTACTTCTTCCAATTTGGAAGCCTTTTCTTTCTTTTTCTTGCCTAATTTCTCTAGCTAGAACATCTAGTACAATGTTGAATAGAAGCAACAAGAGCCAACATCCTTGTCTTTATCCTGATGGTTGGAAAGCATTTCGTCTTTCACCACTGAGTATCATGTTAGTGGTGGATTTTTCACAGATGCCCTGTATAATCTGTGATAGATTGAGGATATTTCCTTCTACTTCCAGTTTGTTGGTGTTTTTATCATGAAATGGTACTGGATTTGTCAAATGGTCTTTCTGCACCTATTGAATTGATTATGTGTTTTTTTTCCTTTATTGATTAGGTTCATTACATTAATTAACTTTCAGATATTTAATCAACTTTGTATTCATGTAATGCATCCCACTTGTTCATGGTATGTAATTCTTTTACATGGTGCTGGGTTATATTTTATATATTGATATATTTTGTTGAGGATTTTTGTGTTTCTCGATATAAGGGATACTGGTCTGTTTCTGTTCTTGTGATGTCTTTGTCTTATTCTGGAATCAGGGTAACACTGCTCTCATAAAATCAAGAAGTGTCCTCTTCTATTTTTTGAGAGTTTGTGAGAGACTGATATCCATTTTTTGTTGTATTTTGGTAGAATTCACCAGTGAGGCCATTTGGGCCTTGGCCTAATTCAAACTCTTTACTTGATATAGAGCTTCAGATTTTTTGAAAAATTCACCTTTGAATAAGTTTCTACAGTTTGTGTCTTCCTAGAGTTTTGTCCATTTTATCTAAGTTATCTAATTTGTTGGCATAGTATTCCTTTATAATGGCTCTTATTTCCATATTTAGTTAACTCTTATTTTTCTAGTTTCTTAAGGTGGAAAGTAGGGTTATTGGTATGAGATATGTTTGGGTTTTGTTTTGTTTTGTTTTTTGTTTTTATTTAGTTTGTTTGTTTTTTGAGATGGAGTTTCACTCTTGTTGCCCAGACTGGAGTGCAATGGCGTGACCTCAGCTCATTGCAACCACTGCCTCCCAGGTTCAAGCAATTCTCCTGCCTCAGCCTCCTGAATAGCTGGGATTATAGGTGTGGACCACCATGCCCAGCTAATTTTTGTATTATTAGTAGAGACGGGTTTCACCATGTTGGCCAGGCTGGTCTCAAACTCCTGACCACAGGTGATCCACCTGCTTTGGCCTCCCAAAGTGCTAGAATTACAGGCGTGAGCCACCACACCTGGCCATGCATTTGTTAATATAGACATTTACAGCTATAAATTTCTCTCTGAGCACTGCTGTAACTGCATTTCATGTTTTAGTATATACTGTGTTTTTGTTTTCATTTATCTCAAAGTATTTTCTATTTTACCTTGTGATTTCTTCTTTTGATATGTTGGTTATTTAGGAGTGTGCTATTTATTAGTTTATACCTATTCTAACTCAATTCCATTGTGGTTGGCAAACACACTTGATATGATTTCAATTCTTTTAAATGTATTGGATTTGTAGTATGGCCTACCATACTGTCTACCTTGAAGGGTGTTCTACATGCTCTTAAGTAGAATGTGTGTTCTCCTGTTGTTAGATGGTGTGCTTTCTAGAGGTCTGTTAAGTCTAAGTGGTTTGTAGTGTTGTTCAAGTCTTCTATATCCTTGTTGATCATCTGATTCATTCCACTCATTATTCAAAGTGGGGTATTGAAGTCTTTATTATTATTAATGTGCCTGTTTCTCCCTTCAGTTCTGTTACATTTTGCTTAATGTGTTCAAGGCTCTAATGTTAGATGCAAGCAAGCTAGTAATTTTATATCTTCTTATGCATTGACTTTTTATTATTATGGAATGTCTCTCTTTATCTTTAGTAACTTTTTGTTTTAAAGTCAATTTTGTCTGATATTGCTGTAGCTACTCCAGTTCTCTTATGATTGCTATTTGTCCAGGAAATAGTTTTCATCTTTTACTTTCAACCTGTTAGTGTCTTTGAAACTAAAGTGTGTATCAGGTTTTCATCTTTTACTTTTGACCGTTTGTGTCTTTGAAACTGAAGTGTGTGTCCTGTAGACAACATATAGTTAAATCTTGTTTTTTTATCCAATACAGTAACCACCACCTTTTGATTTGATCATTGAATTCATTTACATTTTATGTTATTGATATGATAGGATTTATACATCCCATTTTGCTTTTTTATATTGATACACAAAATATTATATATTTATGGGATACATGAGAGTATTTGTTACATGCATAGAATGTATAATGATCAAGTCAGGGTAATTGGGCTACCCATCACCTTAGGTATTTATCATTTCTATATGTTGGGAACATTTCAATTCCTCTCTGCTAGCAGCATTGAAATATACAATACATTGCTGCTAATTATAGTCGCCCTACTCTGCTGTCAAACATTAGAACTTATATATATGTAAGTTGCCCCACATTCTGCTCTGATTGCTTCTGAGTGGGTACAGCCTAGTATTTGCCCAGCCTTCCCAATTCCCAGAATTGACTGTGATGCCAAGAGGGCTCTTGGGATCTTGGCTGTCTCTTTTCCCAGTTATTTGTTAAATTTCTGGTTGTCCTGCCCTTTTGTTTTTTGCTACCAGTTTCATGGAGTTATGAGCACTCTTTTAATTGCTTTCCCCAAGATATTCATTGTTTTCAATAACAGTATGATGCACAGAATTATCCACATCCTGTTCTGAACAAAATCCTTCCTCTCAGGCAGAGCTATAAGCTCTTCATTCTTACTGTCTGCTTTCTCCCCGGGTAGAATGTCTGCAGCACTGCACAGGAGCTGGGAGTGGAAACAGCTACCTGCTTCCCTGGAGTGACACCTCTACTCTACAGGTAGGTACTAGAGGAAGTGACACTTCTGCTCTACAAGTAGGTAATAGGGAAGTGGCCCCTGGTATTCTCAGCTTGACCCTTTCATTATGGAATCTCTGCCCTAGGAGTGAGTTGGGGTGGAGTAATCGAGGCTCCAGTATTCTCAACCTGTTGCTCTTGCAATAGAGCTTCTGCTAAATGACTCGGTGCTCAGAAGAGAAAGTAAACCTTAGTCATCTAGGCCGTGCCTCCCTAGAATAAAGCTTCTGCAACACAGGGCCAAGTGGGATGAGAAACACCAGCCTCTTTCCCCTCCCAGAGTGAAATTATAGCCTAGACTGAGAGCTATAGGGAGAGGAAGCCCCTGTGTTCTTGACCACACCTGCCCAGAGTAGAGCCCTTAGAGCAGAGTTTCCATAAGGCAGAGCTGAGATAGGGTAGGAGAGTGGGTTATGGTTCAAATGCTATGGACTCTCCCTCACTGTTTTTACCAAAATTTAGCAGATTTTCTTAAATTAATGTTTTTCCATTTGCTGTGTGCCCTTAGGACATATTCCAGAGATTTAAATGAATTAATATTTATCATTTTCTCCAGTAAAATAGTTGTTTTGCTAGAAAATGGGGCATCTGAGCTACTGAGTCCTAAAGTACCACTCCTAATTTTTACTTTTTTACCATGACCATGAGGAAACGGAATGCACTGATGAGAACTTTGACCATCAAGTACACAAGACCTAGGCTTGAGCCCTATATCCACCCTTCACCAGCTGTGTGGCCAGCTGGTGGAACTCCTCTGAGCCTTTGTTTCTCCATTTATAAAGAAGCAATAATAATAGTACTGACCTCCACAAATGGCTGAGAATTAAATATGATGACATAAGTGAAGTATTGGCAGGATCCTCCCAGCCCTGGAATGCTTCTTTCCTGAGACATTGGTGCCTACAGCTGCTCTGGGGCCATTCGCTCCCTTCTTGCTGGGATGCAGCTCTCTCTGCAGGCTGGAAGTCATGCTCATCAAGCCCTATTTGCTGCTGTCAGCTCAGCCTAAAGCTCATACCTTGCTGATGGCATGTTTGCCTGAGAAACAAATTTCATCTCCTTTTCCTGGAATTCAACCCCATCTCACTCCTCGCCAATTTCTCAAAGAGAACTTACTCTTTGGTATGTCCAAATGGGAAAATTTCTTGCTCCATTCCGTGTGTGCCCAAGATTTCAAGCTTTCTCTGCAAGCTGGTGAGCCATCCAGCTGTCATCTGTCCCTCAAAGCCCCGGGCTCAGCTGCTAGCCTGCTGGTGAACAGTCAGCTGTTTGACTACCTGAAAAGGGGAGCAAAAGGGTAGTATTCTCGGGAGATAAAGAGGAACTGTCTCTGTTGGCCAAAATGGGGATTTCCCATGGGACTTGCTTGACTGGTTGAATGTCTTGTCATTGTCCAGAGAAGAAGGAAGAACTGAGTCACGATCTTTGCACGGAAGAGAAGAGGTATTTTGAGAAGCCAAGTTGCAGTTAAGTGGAATGTTATTCCCTGAGTTTCCCATTATGACAAGGGTGAGACAGCTGCATAGAAAGAATGGTAGCATCCAGGAAGTCAAGAGTCCAGGAGTATGGTCCCACTTGACTCTACTGGGATTTGGAGCCTTGGGTCATTCCTCACACGCAACCCAAGGGATGAGGCCATCCCAAAAGGTCCTGCCAGCTCCAAGCCTCAGGGATGCCCAGCTGTGTACATTACCAGGGAGCATTTGCCCAAACTTAAGAGTAAGTCCAAGGAAAATTCAGCACTAAGTCTAAACAAATGCCGTGCAATTCTTTTTACAGTATGAGCTTCTGGAAAGCTTGCATAGTCTCAGGACAGGGATCTGGAGGAAGTGGGGAGCATCAGAACCAGAGAAGGTTGTACTGGGAATAACTGGGGCAGCAGCAAGAGCCCATCTAAGGAGATGTTTACCACCTCACTGATATGCAAGCCTCTGTGAGTTTCAAATCAAATTTCCCTTTAAAGAGCAGATAAAGACTAAAGCAAGTGGGCCATGCCTTTGATTATTCATTTGTCCCTAAATAGGTGCTTCTACCTGAGGCTGCACATGCTCCACCAGGGGTGAGGGTGCCACCAGCCCACTATAGCTTCAGTTTCCAACTTCCAGGAAACTGGGTGAGGTATTTCAGGCCCTAAGTCTTGAGTTCCTCTTTCCACATTGAAACATGTTCCTTTCTTTTAAACCAGCAGCACCAGCATAAACTTAGGAACAGGTTGCTAAGGGCAAAAGTCAGTTTAACTCAGCAAACATTTATTAAGCACCTACTGTGTGGACCAGGCATCACACAAGGTGCTAGGCTGAAGGGGTGAGTCTGGCATGCTGTGTGCTCTCTAGACAAGCCAAATGTGTGACTGACATGAGGCAGATATGACACTACAGTAAAATCACAAACAGTGTGCTATGTGAGAGGAAGTCAGGCAGAGGGAAGTCTGGGAAGGTAGATTTGAGTTGAGTTTCAGAAGCAGAGCTAGAATCTTATCATGCACATCATTGTCTATCTCGGGACAAACGAAGCATGGCCAAGTCCATCAGAGTCTGAAGCAGGTGGATTTATTTTCCATATATAACAAAGAAGGTGTTTGTGCAGTACAAAGAATATAAGACAAGCAGGTGTATCAACAATGATGATAACCAGAGAGCACTGAGACCTCAGTGGATTCAGCGCTTTGCTTGCTCCATCTCCTCCAATCCCCAGAGCCTGTGAGGCCAGGTCTCTTAAGCTCCATTCCATAGATGGGAAACCATAGTGCATGGTAATTTGCACACAGCTAAAAACAGTTAGAGCCTGTATTCATTCCAGGCTCAGAGCAGAGATTCTTAATGCCGTCAGGAAACCAAAGTCTGAGGCTGGCCACAGACCTAACCTGCCCTATGACCTGGGCCTCTCTCCTCTCATCATCTGAACAAAGGGGGTTTTGACCAGGTGACCCCAAATGTTCTGTTTCACTCAGTTCGGGCTGCCATAACAAATACCATACATGGCCGGGCGCGGTGGCTCAAGCCTGTAATCCCAGCACTTTGGGAGGCCGAGACGGGCGGATCACGAGGTCAGGAGATCGAGACCATCCTGGCTAATATGGTGAAACCCCGTCTCTACTAAAAAATACAAAAAACTAGCCGGGCGACGAGGCGGGCGCCTGTAGTCCCAGCTACTCGGGAGGCTGAGACAGGAGAATGGCGTGAACCCGGGAGGCGGAGCTTGCAGTGAGCTGAGAGCCGGCCACTGCATTCCAGCCTGGGCGGCAGAGCAAGACTCCGTCTCAAAAAAAAAAAAAAAAAAAAAAAAAAAAAAAAAAAAAACAAATACCATACACTAGGTAGCTCAAACAACAAACATTTCTTCCTCACAGTTCTGGAGGGGAGGCTAGAAGTCCAAGATCAGGGTGACAGCGTGGTCAGGTTCTAGGGAGTGCTGGCTTCCTGGGTCATGGACAGCTGCCTGTTTGCTATAGTCTCACTTGGGGGAAAGAAGACATCTCTTGTGTCTCTGCTTACAGAAGCACTAATCCTATGCAGGAGAGTTCCATGCAAATGATCCAATCACCCTGCAAAGGCCCTACCTCCTAACACCAACACACTGGGGATTAGAGCTTCTACATATGAATTTGGGGAACACAATTCAGTCCATAGCAGGTTCCCTCCAGCTAAGTCACCTGGGATGCTAAGTGTTCAGGGTGGGCTGTGGCAGTGCAGAGGAAGAGGAGGAAAAAGTGGCTGATTGATGCAGGGGATAAAGGAAGCACAAGAAAGGGGAGCACTAGCTCAGGTGGAGAAGGCAAACAGAGCCACTCCCCACTTTGGTTGTAACTGCTGCTGACTTCATTCTCGCCTTTGTGCAACCTTTACTCAGAGGCCATTTCCAATATGAGCACTAAGCAACCTGCACCCAGACATACAGTGCCAGGTGGAGTGGGCTCTACCTGCCCTTGGCATGGCCCACACTGTGCTGCTCACACTGCTGGAGGCCTAGTGCCCTTTGGGTTTTCCCTGAGTGGCTGATAGTTCCTGAGTGGAGCTGGGCCCCAGCAGAGCCTGGGAGCTGTGCCAAGCTCTCCCACCAGGCCCCATTCCTGCCACCTCCAAGACCAGAACAAGAATCCTAGCCTCAGCGGGGTCTCCCAACACCATGCAAGTAAGAAGTGGCCAAGAAAATGTCACCTTAATATTCAGGAACACAGCATGGACATCCAGGCTGCTCCTCAGTTTTCTTCTAAGGGCCCAGGTCTCCTGTTATTCTTGCTTGCTGTGCTCCAATGCCTGGGACTTACAAAGAAGGCTGGCAAACAGAGTCCACCAGCACTCAGCCTCCAAAAGCCTCTTGTGCCCTGAGCCCACTGCTCACTGCCACCTCCCCAAACCTCCAGCAGCCCGTGGGGGCTTTTCTGGCCTCAGGCCCAGCTGCTGCTCTCCCTTTCACAAGAGCATTTTCAGTTCCCATTTCTCTAGCCTGAGTGGCCCCCTGTGCTCCTGGCCATACTCCCTCTATCTCTCCCCATCTCTGGGTCCTCTCCCAGCTGCCTCAAACCTCACTCCTCATGCACGGTGGTCTCCAGAGGAGCTACTCTCCCAGACTTTCATCTCTCCAGCCTGTTCCCTCTCTCCCTCTTGAGACCTAGCTCACACATTGCAGGCCGTGATCTTGCCCCTGGAATAGACCCCCTCAGCTGCTGGGACTCTGCAGAGTTGTGGCAGGCATTGTAGGGCTTCTTCCAGGGGACACTATTGACCCCCTGCTTTCTGATGGAGCTTGAATTGTCCTGGCTCATGTACCTTCCTCCTCTTGGCCAGCTACGTCCTGCACTGGGTCAGTCACAGTGGTCTACGCTCCCCAAGGTGCCTGCACCCTAGCCCTGGCCAATGGGAAGAAAGGGAAGGTGACTGGGAAGCTTCTGGGAAAGGTTTCCTTCCCTCAGTACTAAAAGGATCCCCAGGTGGGGCACCGTGGCTCACACCTGTAAACCCAGCACTTTGGGAGGTCAAGTCAGGAGGATTGCTTGAGCCCAGGAGTTTGAAACCAGCCTGGACAACAAAGTGAGACCCCATTTCTACAAAAAATTAGCCAGATGTGGTGGTGTGTACCTGTGATCCCAGCTACTTAGGAAGCTGAGGTGGGAGGATCACCTGATCCTGGGAGGTCAAGGCTGCAGTGAGTTGTGATCGTACCACTCACTCCAGCCTGGGCAACAGAGCGAGACCATGTCTCAAAAAATAAAAAAATAAAAGGAGCCTCACTGGAACACACTCTTCCTCTTCTTCCCCTGAATGTGTGCGTGTTTGAAGGAAAGCACAGAAATCATTTGCAAATATCAAGGAGAATTAAACCAATATGCTGAAGATGGCAATGAGCAAAGATGGAAAGAACTTGGGTCCTTCGAGATGACTTTGAGACATTGAATAAACTAAGTCTGGAGCTACCCATTGCTGGGGATTTTTATTATGTGAGGGCATAAAATCCCCATTGTTTGGGTTTTTTATTCCTCACAACTAAAAGTATCCCAGTCCATGGTGTCACTTATCCATCCCCTTCACCATGTTTGGCAGGGAGAAAAGATCCCTGCCAAAGGGAGATGTCATACAAACTCTTCTTCACCTGTGGCCCAAATGGGACCCTCTGCTTATTTTTGTAAATAAGGTTTTATTAGAACACAGCCACACTCATTCACTTACATATTTCCTACGGTTGCTTTTGCTTGAGCAGTTGCAAGAGAGATAGTGCGACCTGCAAATAAGAAAATATTCATTATCTGGCCCTTTACCGAAGATGCTTGCCAATCCCTAAGTTTGATTCATTAGACCAATGGAGTAGCAAAAATTTCTCAAAAATTGCCACAGGTTGCACAGGTAGATGAAATCCCAGGAAAAAGAGGCACCATTACATGCTAAGGAGCCTCGGAATGCCCTGGCATCAGGCCATGTTCTGCCACAGTCTCTCCTGATAAAACATCAGTATGAGCTGTGGGTCAAACTCTCCACGCTTACTGGTTGTGATGGTTAATTCTAGGTGTCCACTTGGTTAGCCTATTGTGTGTTTGATCAAACACCAGTCTCGATGTCACTGTGAAAGTATTTTTTTCAGATGACACATACATATAAATCAGCAGACTTTGAGTAATGAAGACTTCCCTTCGTAATGTGGGTGGGCTTCATCCAATCAACTAAAGGCTTTAAGAGCCAAGATTGAAGTGCCTGAAAAAGAAGTGATTGTGCCTCAAGATTGCAATATGGAAACCCTGATTCAGTTTCCACCTTGCTGGCCTGCAGATTTCAGACTCAACACTGCAATATCAACTAACCTAAATCTCTAGCCTGCTGGGATCAGCCCAGCAGATTCTGAACTTGGCATCCCCACAATTACACCAGCCAAATATTCCTTATAATCTATCTATCTAGCTATATAGTGAGCTACCTAGCTAGCTACACCCATCTCTTTCTTGAACTCAATGGGAGATATATATATAAACACATATACTGTTTCTCTGGAATAACCCTGATTAATCCACTAATCATTCTAATTCTGTCTCAGCTGTAAGGTCGACAGCTTATTCATTATTTTGAGAGCATTAGTTTTCAAGGTGAAAAGCCAGAGATGATCTCCAAAGGAGACAAAACTTAAGACAATTTGCAATTACATGGCTCTATCCTTTCTTAAACACTAGTCCTTAGTTCACAGTTAGGAAGACTGGGAAGGCAGCTTGGGCATGGGCAGCCCCCATCAAATGGGAGGCTTAACAGAGGTGGCTTTGATGGCAGGCTGGGAGGTGAGGTCAACTCAACTGAACACAGGGTTAACAGGTCAAGTCTGCTAGCTGTGGGCCAGCTTGGCCCTTCCCCCTTGGGGAATGTTTTACATTCCTTGGAAGCTGCATACTTGAAAGAGATAGAGAGGACAGAGCTTCCCTCCAGGACATGGGAGCAGCCACACTGTCTGGCTGGTGGATTTTCCCAGAATGCCCTGAGGATGGTGTGTTTTAAAACGTGCAGTCCCGGAGCTGGACAGATCGCCCTTGTTTGTGCATCTGTGCTGTGCCCTCTCAAGGTTCCTTTCCTTTTCCATCTGGGAGGTCTCCACTTCCTTTGGCTGTTTCACATCCTGGCTTGAGGGAAGGTCCTGATCACTTACTAGTTCACAGCCTTGCATCTCAGTCATATCTCACTATTCATAGGAATTCTGGAGCCCAAGCTGCAACATCGGGCTCTTTGTGGAGGAAAATTCATTTTTAAGACATTCTCCTTTGAGAAGCGCTGTCCGTCTGTAAACCTCCTACACTGAACTGTTTTGTGCCTACTTTCCTTTCACAATGCTGCTGTTTGTTAAATGATCAAAATATTGAACAACATAAAGTCGCTTTCTGATGTTGTTAAAATTAGAGTTATATTGAAAATGCAGTTTGTTCAGGAGTCTTGCATCACCGTAATTATTTTTGTCTTTTTTTAAGATGTTATCAACTCACAGCAGTTACAACGTCCATTAATAACAATCAACTTACCAGCAGCCCCACACTGTCTGGGCCCCACAGGAGAACAGCCCAAGGCAATGTTGGAGGGTGGTGAAGTGTGGATGGGTGGGGAGGTGACACAGTCCTGGGGAGGCAGGGGCAGCCTAGGAAGGTGGAGAGATGTCCTTCTCCAGCCTTCCAGCTTGTTCTGTTGGATAAATCTATATCTATATCTAGATAGATAGATAGATAGATAATAGATAGATAGATATTTCCAGTAGCCGGAAGATAGGGAGGTGAGGAAAAAGGGAAAAAGCTATTGGCTCATCAAAAAACCAGGCCTAGTTATGTTCTCTGCATGTGGGCTTTCAGACCATCCTTGTCCTCATAGATGTATTTGGAGTAGACATGGGTCAGATAGCTCACCCTTTTCTCAGAGACCAAGTAGAGAAAGTGATTGAGCCAAGCACTTATTTTTTCCCCAAAAGGAAGTTTCAGCAGCAATTTTTAAGGATATTATCTTTTAAAATAAGCTCCCTCCCTCCTAAGAAACCCTGTGCTCACACACTTATTAGTTCTGCAGGGTAGGATGCAAAGGGTTTTCTAAAGCATAATCATAATGGAAAAATAATACATAAAATCTTGCATTTGTGTGTGTGTGTGTTTAACAAGGACGCACTTATGCAGCATATATCATTAAATTTTATGTGCACTTGGAGAATAAATTATTTCTAGTCTGCCTCTGGTATGGGTTGAAGAGTAAAATATATTTATCTAAAGTTATTATTTATATGCTAACAAATGGAGTTAATCAAAACTATTTCATGTAGAAAGAAAAGATAAGTGGTATGCAGATTTTTTGAGAATTCACCTGAAAATTGATGGTAAATACAAAGTCTTCTGTATATTAAGATCATGCAATGGGATGGCCTCATTGCTCAAGGATTTCACCAAAGCAAACAGAGCAAGAAACGTTCTGTACATGGTCTCTTCCTGCCAAGCACACACAAACATCAACTGTTTTCTAAAGAATACACATTTGGAATCACACAGACTTTTTGAAAAATTGATTGAAAAGGTCATTTGTGGTGGGGCATCATGGCTCATGCCTGAATTCCCAGCACTTTGGGAGGCCGAGGCAGGAGGATCATTTGAGTCCAGGAGTTAGAGACCAGCTGGGCAACATGGAGAGACCCCATCTCTATAAAAAAAAACTTAAAAATTAGCTGGGTGTAGTGACAAAGCTCTCCAGCTACTCAGGAGGCTAAGATGGGAGGATAGCTGGAGCATAGGAGGTCAAGGTTGCAGTGAGCTATGATTGTCACTGCACTCCAGCCTAGGGGACAGAGCAAGCAAGATCTGCCAAAAAAGAAGAAGAGAGAGAGAGAGAGAGAGAAAGAAAGGAGAGGAAAGGAAAGGAAAGGAAAGGAAAATAGAAAGAAGGAGGAAGGAAGGAAGGAGAGAGAGAAAGAGAAAGAGAGGTAGAGAGAAAGAGAAAGAAAGAAAGAGAGAAGGAAAGAAAGAAGAAGGAAAGAAAGAGGAAGGAAGGAAAGAAGGAATGAAGGAGGGAGGGAAGGAAAGAAGGAAGGAAGGAAGGAAGGAAGGAAGGAAGGAAGGAGGAAGGAAGGAAGGAAGAAAAGAAAGGTAGAAGTCATTTGTTTTTAATGTAATGTTGGATACAATGAAGTGGAAAAAAATCACATAAAGTCATCCATAAAAGACCTTAAGGAATCAATCAGATCGATTAGAAATTAATTCAAAATCCCATTTACTGTCTTAAAGAGAATGGCTTGAAACTGGTTCTCATTATTAATATCATTTACATCAAGATATATAAACCTATTTTTCAGGCCTCAAAAACCTAAATTACATCTCAACAACACGTGATTGTACCCAGCCTTTTCACCCTGGGAGCACCAAAGGGAAGAAGGTAATTTTTCGGTCTTTTGGAAGCTGAGCCCTGGTGCCAAGATGCCTCAAGCCAAAACCACACAGAGCAGCCTTTCTGACAGACGGGCCCGGTAGGCTTTATCAGGCTTTTAGGTTCTTATGAGCTTCTCTACTTGCAAATCAAACCTAAATTTGCCCTTTGTGGCTCTTTCATAAAAACATTGGCTCGTGAGTGTTTCCATTTGTCTTTTTATGGATCTTACAACCCAGTCCGAACTGTTTGCAGAATAACAGCATTTCCTAAGTCTTTCTGAAGTAGGAAGGCCAAAAAGAATGCAATTGCCCACGATAAACAGGACGCCCTGCTCACTTAATGGACTCCCAAAGGCCTCCTTTACTGGGTGGCGCCCTGGAGCAAGAAGTCTTGCAGGAACTTCCGTGTGACCTTGGCTCCCCTGAGACCCAGTATGTTCCATTACAGGTAGATGTTGTTTTTCCCTCACTCCTGGGTGGTACAGACACCACCACATGGGGCCACCAGGCACAAACCTGGACTCTACCGCTATCTGTACGTGTCATTTGGAGGGGGATCTCGGCCTCCCTGAGTCTGTTTTCTTACCTGAATCTGGCAAAAAGAAAAAAAAAATCAATCATATATCAAATATTGATTAAACACTGTGACAATTCAGACAGAATCAGCGTTTAAGGAAGCATAGTGTCCCTTCCTCTAGGAGCTCATGATAAAGAGCTGGAATATACAGCACGCCAGAGTGGTATGTGTGGGTCAGGGAGGGGCATTTTACAGAGGGCCCAGGGAAGGCCTTAAAAAGGAGGTGATTTGTGATTAAAGACCTGAAGGAGGGGAAGGAGGGGAAGGAGGGAGCATGCGGACATCTGGGGAAAGAGTCCTCCATGGGAAGGCATGACCCTGACAGGAACAGGCTGGGTGTCTGGGAGAAACAGTGTGATCAGAGCAGGAAGAAGAAGAGGCAGTAGGAGGAGATGAGGTCAGAGAGACAATTAGGGAACAAGATCATCTAAGAAAGGGGTTGGCACACTATATATAGCCCTGCCATCCATTTTTTAGAATAGTTTTATGAGAACCACAACCATGTCCTTTGGTTTGCATATTGTCTATGGCTACTTTCAAACTACCCCAATAGTGGTGAGTAGTTGTGACATGGACCATTTAGCCCACAGAGTCTAAAATATTTACTATCCAGCACTGTACAGAAAAGGTTTACCAACCTCTGCCTTGAAGAAATAGGCGCTAATTTTTCTCCATGGTAGGGAGTCTGGAGTAGGCAGTGCAGGGATGTACAGAAGCTCCATGATGTTAAGAAGGATCCGGACACCTTTGATCTTTATGCTCTGCCAGCCTCAGCATGTGGACATGTTGCATTATGATCTCAACGTGGCTGCCAATGCTCCAGATATTACACATCATGTACTCATTTGAGATAGGCAGGCAGGAGAGACATCTGTTATTTCTACCAGGAAAGCAAAAGTTATCTTCATCATCCCTCAGATCTCTCCTCCCCCAGCACACTTTCCCCTGTCTCTGTGTCCAGAAGTAGGTCTCATGGTCACCTCTAGCTTCACTGAAAAAAACTATGAAAAGGATTGTCAAGACTTAGACAGCTGTTTTTTTTTTTTTTTTAACTGTAACCCACAGTAAGAAAGCAAACAAAAAGTTCCACAAAACACAACTTATATTTACTGTTTGTGCTGTACACTGATATTTTCCCTTGCATTTGTTTAAGTACTAGTCACATCATCAACTAAGTTAATTTCATGACCCACTGTTGGGTTGTAAGTAGAGTATGAAAAATACAAGTGGGCATGAGCCATAACTAGGGGCTGGCATGTTGCTGCTACAGACAAGTTGGTTTTTCTCTCTCCTTTCCCTCCCTCTTTCCCTCCCTCCCTCCTTCTGTCTTTCCTCTCTTCCCCTTTCCCTCTTTCCTCCCTCCCTCCTTCCTTCCTTTCTTCCTCCCTCCCTCCCTCCTCCCTCTTTCCCTCCCTCCATCCCTCCCTCCCTCCCTCCTTCCTTCCTTCCTTCCTTCCTTCCTTCCTTCCTTTCCTTTTCCTTCTTTCCTATCTCTCTTTCTTTTTTGCAAAGAAGGAAGTGGATATCGGCTGGCAACTGACAGGATCAGCAGCCTCCACCATAAGTGAGCTGGAGAACACACCCAGTTCTATTGAACCCTGAAAGAAAAGGTGAACCCTCCTTCTGAGGGAACTGAGGATGCTGACAATGGACACTTGTGTCTGATGTAAAATTCTAGCACTCGTAGCCATAAAAGAAAATAACAATGTGTCCTTTGCTGCAGCATGGATGCAGCTGGACACCATTATCCTAAGCGAACTAACACAGAAATAGAAAATCAAACACCACATGTTCTCACTTACAAGCAAGAGCTAAATATCGGGTTCACCGAGACATAAAGATAAAAACAATAGACACTGGGGACTCCAAAAGTAGAAGGGAGACAACGGGGCAAGGGGTGAAAAACTTCCTACTGGGTACTACACTCACTATTTGGGTGACAGGATCAATAGAAGCCCAAACCACAGTACCACACAATATACAATTGTAACAAACCTGCACATGTATCTCCTAAATCTAAAATAAAAATGGAACTTTAAAGAAATGCAAGGAGTAATACCAACTGCCCAGGAGTGCTGAGGGAATTGCATGGGATCCCCAGTGTAAAGCACTAGCATAGTGTCTGAGCCACAATAGGTGCACAGGACACATGGGCTTGCTGTCCCAAACCCAGTCCTCACTCAGAGCCAGTCATGGCCCTGTGAACAGCATTAACTAAGTCAGAGAGAATGATTCACACTCGAGCTCCGGAGAGCCCAAGGAAACTGTTATATCACCCTGTGCTATGTTTTATTTCTCCTATCAGGAGTGATTAAATTCTTAGGATCTCATGCTCAGAGGTTGACAGCTATATTGAATTTTACCCACTGTTTTAAAAAACCTTTGGAAGCACCCAATTATTTGTCTCAGCTTTGATGAGGGTTGTGGAACAGCAAATGTGTCATGACAAGTCATCAACCACAGGGACCCTCAGAGCTGTCAAAGGATGGGCCATTCTCCAAAAATTCAAGCAAACGCAGAAATGGGAGGGCCCCTGAACTGGGTATCTTCAGTCCTGTCACTTTTTGCAGGTGGGGGTTGCCACATAAGTCATACAGCAGCCATGCAAGCATTAGCAAAGCCCCTCTAAGTCGGGGTTCAGGGACCCATGAGACTCAAATTCCAGGCTGACTTTGGTGCATGTGGCCACCTGCGTTTTCTAGAAGATATATATCAGATTCTAAAATGGCCATGAAACCCTAAAGATATTAGGAAACGCATGTTGAATGAAACTGAAATGATTTATGTTAGGGGTGGGAGAGAACAGGTCCAGGGGTCAGAGCTGGGAATGGTGAGATAAAGCAGAAATTACAAATGTTTTCCATCAACCCCATGCCCCGCCTTGCCACCCCCACGCCCCAGAAACACTGAACTGTTTCCAGTTCCCCAAATGGCCTGTGGTTTTCTGTCCTCTCTGCTGGCAAACCTCCGTCCAGGAGGCAGTGACTGGGAGAGAAAAACTAACTTCTTCTTATTCACCAGATCGGATTTCTTAAACCATAAGAAGTTCTAAGAGGCCATGCCAAGCAAACAGCCAGGCTGTACAAAGGTGCCCCTAGAGCAATAAATAGCAAATGCTCCGGGCTTTACTAATAAGCCTCCCCAGACCCCAAGCCCCACCAGGCATGCAGACAAGTGACTGCAGTGATTGCAGCGCCTGCGCAGCGGCCTTTGTTGGAAGTCCAGGAGTCCGCGTTACCCCGCAAAGTCCCTGGCCGCCGCCCGCACACCGAACCCCTCGGGGCTGAGTCGGACTGCTTTCTCTTGCGCGTCCCGGGGCGCCCTCGGGAACTCAGGAACGCGCCGCGCGCTGAGCAATGGCCTGGGGACACCTGGCAGGTCACAAGCCCCTAACCTTCCCCGCAGACCCTCCGGCACCGCACGACTCCCAGACCCTACGGGTGTTCCCGGGGCGGTGCGAGGCGTGGCGTACGGGGCGGTGCCATTGGCCGGTGCGAAGCGAGGGGCGTGCCCGGGGCGGGACGGAGAAGCCGGGGCGGCACCATTGGCCGTGCAGGACAAGAGGCGGGGCGGCACCATTGGCAGTGCAGGGCAAGAGCGGGGCGGGGCGAGGGGCGTGGGGCGGGGTGCTGGGCGGGCCTGGTCCCGAGGAGCTGAAGCCGGGGGTCGGCAGGCGCTGCGGGGGCAGCTCCGGTGCAAGCGACGGCACGACACATGCAGTGGCTTCTGGACTGCGCGATGACTGAACGGTGAGTGACGAACGAGTAGGAGAGTGCTTGGGCCATCCCCTCCGACCCAGGACTGCCACCAGGCAGGGACGCTGAAGCCTGGGCACTTGTGCCCTTCGACCGCAGCGCACAGGGTCCCTCCCCCTGCCAGCCTGGCCCATTGCGGGCCTCGGGCTCATTGCTGAGAGTGGGCACTGCGCCTGGCACCTCTGTTAAGCACTTTAGGGGCTACAACCTGAGCACGACAGGTGAGTGCGGTCACTGGCTACACCTTTTTTGCTCACCTTGTCCTTAGCTAGTTTCCTAGAAGTACTGATCCTAGAGTTGGGGAGACAGCCTAGAGGCCTCTGGCACAACTCCGATTTCACTGATGGAAATCGAACGCCTAGATAATAGCAGCAGGGGTCTGTCTCACAATCGCTGTCTGTAGAGGGCTTGCCTTGCTCTGGGCCAAGTGCTTTAACACGATATGCCTCTTACTCCTCACAGCAAGTGAGAGTCCTACTTTCGTTATCCTATTTTCAGATGAGAAAACTGAGGCTTAAAGAGCTACAAAATTGTCCACCTTTACCGGGTGAGTTGGTGATGTAGCCAAGATTGGAACCCAGGGCTTGCTGTGCCGCTGGGTCTCTTATTCTTCACCCCTAGTCTCCCAAGCTCAGCCTGCCTGCTGCCCTGCTCTTCTGGGCTCCTGACTCCGGACCCGTCCTGCACTTCCCACTTCCAAAAGATGCCTCAGTGTTTTCATTAACCTGGCACAGCGGAGGGAGGGAGGCCTCATCTCACACCAGAGTCAGTGCCCAGGCCAGGGCCAGCACTTTCTTAAAACACAGTAAGGAGAGCTTTAGGAGCCCCATTTCACAGAGGAATTAAATAAGGTCGCACAGCAAATAAGGGCTGGGCTTCTGAAATTTGAACCCAAGCAGGTTAGACTACAAAGCTATGCTGTGCACTCACAGAAGAGCCCCTCGCTGGCTTTGCTGTAGTTTAACTGCCTACAGTACTAAGGTGTCAATCAGGATTTGTTGCCAAAAACCATTTTTTTAAAAAAAAGTTAGAAATGAATTGGTGAAGTAACAGGTAAATGTAGACCTTCCTGCCTTCTGTTCCTCTGTGTGGTTCCTTAGCTGCTGCTGCCAGGACAGCAGGTTAGGGGAGAAGACAGGGAGGGAGAGGGTCAGAGGAGAAAGAGGAAAGGAGAGAAGAGAAGAGATGAAACTCATTAAACTTAGGTTTAAAAAAATGCTCCCGGAAATTGTCATGCGCTGTTTCAGCACTTTGTCAGTGTATGTGAAGGCTGTTGTCGTTAGTTCTAGCCATAATTCTTTCTATGTGTAGTGCTGGTGATTTGACAATAAAAATGTTGATGCCACAGATTAAAGTGTCTTATCTGAAACTCAGGAGATGGGGCTGTATTTCCAACATGAAGCTCCAGTGGGTGGCCTGGAGGTCGAGAACAGAATCAATGTCCAGGGTCCCCCGGGTCAGGACCAAGTGGACTATGACAGATAACAAAGAACATGAACGAAACTTGGGTGTGTGTCAGAGTTCAGATTCTGGAAGTGCAAAGCCTCAAAGGGGAGACCCTAACTAGGAGGACTACCAGAAAGCCCTCTGCCCTGGGCCCCTGGGGTCTGGGGCCTGGTTTCAGTGGTCAACTCAGACTCTCTCCTCACTCATGGCCACTCCTGCAGGGAGGCCTCACATTCCCATGTCTGGGGCCCCACTGTCTCTCCAGAGTCCCTGACTCCCAGTGTCAGTAAGAACAGTAATGGGAGCCTCTTTTCATTATGGGAGAGCCCCACACAAGGCCCATCTTATAGGTCTCCTCATTCGTCTTCACAGAAGTCATCGATAGTTATAGTTATTTAATTGATGAGGTGCCCAAGGTTCAGAGAGGGAACTGGACTTGCCTAAGGTCACAAAGCCAGGCAGTCACAGAGCAGAGCTTTCAACCCAGAGCCTTGCAAAGGCCAGGTGGTTATTCTCTCTCAGAGGACCTTTGGGGAAACTGTTTTAAAATAAAGAAAATCAAATAGAAAGTGGCTGCACTTCCTAAAGCTTCTACAGTTTTTTTATTTTTGTTAAAGAGAAACTTGTTCCCAGGGTCTCCTTTTCTGGCTATCCCACCTTCTTCCCTAGGATATACTGTGGAGGAAGAGGCCCAGAACCCACTCCCTTTGCCCTGCCTGACCTTGGGAAGCAGGGGTGGGATGTCATGGAGCCCCATAACTGCAGAGCTGGGAAGAGCCCTGAAGACTCTATATCAGCTGCCACAACAGCTCTGGCTAAACTGAGGCCCAAGAGATGGCACAACACGCTAGGATCACAGGCCAAGTTAATGCCACAGCAAAATTCACATGCAAGGCTCTACGATGTTCCTTTGCCTCCTCTTTCTTGCTGTGACAGGTTTCAGCAGAGACTCTAAACCTGGGATCTGGGGATCTGGGAGCACGTGGACAAGAACTGTCTCATCCCCCTGCAGTAGTATGCAAATTGTATGTGTGTGTGTGCATGTGCATGCAGATTGCAGCAACATGCACATACATGCATTTTCTGGGGAGAGTGCACTAAGCTTTCAAGAGACTCCAAAGGACTCTATGACCCAAAAGATTCTGAGCCCCTTGTGTCTCACAGGGCCCTTGTGTCTCCAGCAGTGGCATGTGGCACATAGGCCTGGGGTAGTGGACAGCATAGATGAGGGCAGCCGTAGAGAACCTCCAGAGCAGCCCTGCAGCAGCAGGCACCCAGAGGGGTCTGCCCCTCTGCATTGCACTCCCAGCCCCAGGCAATCGGGATATTGGCCAGTGCCCATTTTGGGCACCTGTTTGGCCCGAAAACCATAGCTAAGAAGATCTTTGTTCCTGTGGATCCTCTCTCTCTCTCTTTTTTTCTTTTCTTTTTTCCACTCTTGTTGCCCAGGTTGGAGTGCAATGGCATGATCTCGGCTCACCACAACCTCTGCCTTCCAGATTCAAGCGATTATCCTGCCTCAGGCTCCATAGTAGCTGGGATTACAGGCATGTGCCACCACGCCCGGCTAATTTTTTGTATTTTTAGTAGAGACGGGGTTTCTCCATGTTGGTCAGGCTGGTCTCGAACTCCCAACCTCAGGTGATCCACCCGCCTCGGCCTCCCAAAGTGGTGGGATTACAGGCGTGAGCCACTGCACTCGGCCAGATCTTCTCTTCCATAGGCAGGAGGTGAGCCTGGTTGGTGGGGAAGTTGAGGAGTGGTTCAGGGGGTTCCAGGGCCAGGGATTGTATGTTTAAGGTGTAAGGGGGAGCAGGAGAACTGGAAATGGTTTTCTTGTCCCAAATTGCTTTGCCTTGAAACAAGGGCAGAAGCCAGAAGTCTTGCCCACTGGGAAGGCTGGTCTGTGATCTACATGGGTGCTCAGGGCCAGGTTCTCAGAGGAAGGGGAACTGTATCAGGGAGGCCTGGATGCTGGACTGGACTCAGAGAGACCTGTCAGTGAGAGTCCAGGACCACAGCGGGGAGTAAAGATGAACCAGGCCTGTGTGGTCAGCCCAGGGCAAGTCGGGAGCGGAGGTGGAGGGGAGCTCTGTGCCCGCCTCTTCTGGACTCTCCTGGTCTCCACCGTCTCTACCCGGACAGTGCAGAATCTTCCGGGGCAGGGAGGAGTGAATTGAGTCAGAGGGATGGTGGTGGGAGTGGAGAGGAGGGGTCTGGTAATTGGAACTAGGCAGCAGGAGGGGATAGCAGTGTGGAAGGAGGTGGGAGCGGCAGCTGCTGAGGCACTGCCTGCCATCTACAACCAGACAGCCGGCTCTCGCCACAAAAATGCTTGGCTGAGGGTACCCCCTCAGAGGCACCTGGTGCTGGCAGACACTGCAACTTCTTCCCCGGCCAGGCTCTTGTCATTTGCTGGCTAACAGGTGCTGGGAGGGGCCTTTTAAAGGTTCATTGTCCTCTGTGCCCTGTTGCCATTGTGGCTGGCATTTGAATGTGGTAGCCATGGACTGCAGCCAGGAACTTAGTCTCCCCGGAATGCCGGCAGCATGGCCTGCACCTGCTCTGTGGCCTGCACTTGCTGTCCTCCTCCAGCAGGAGCAGCTCAGGCCCCCAGCTGTGCCCCACACCCTTGTCCTCCTTTCTTTTGCTTTCCAAGTCACTTTCTATATAACCTATTTGATTTAAATCATGCTGAAATAAGCAAATAAAAATCACAATTTCAGGAAATGTTAAAACAGAGGTAACCAAGCTCTCAGCCTTCACAGACATGCTTAGAACATTTTAATTTGGATGCCCGTACATTTTCCCTTTTGCCAAGCAAGGACACCACATCTGTGTTGGCCATGTTTTATGTAAGAAGGGTCATTGTCAGACGGAAAAGCAGGCAGCACAGTCTTAAAATAAAAGGCTTTCAAGTGGACTCAATTTCGTGTCACGAAAGCCTCACTTCACTCGGCATCTTCTGTTCCTTTTGCCACTGGCCTGTAGGAATTGGGCCCCGGGAGTGACTGGAAGAATCACAGTCATCTTCTTCTGTAATAACTGTCCCCACAAACACAAAAAAGGAAAGACGGCCCATGCCTAGCAGCTGTAAAGTCCTCGGCGGCCTTTGTCCCTCAGTAGTGACAGCAGGCTGTCTGTCTGCACGGCTGGCAGAACAGCTGCTGAAGTGGAAAGGAAGAACAACTCACTGCTTGTTCACTGGGACAGGTAGCCATGGCTGGCATGCCGCCCAGGGGGCCTCCTCTGGGTTACAGAGATCCCTGGCTGCAGTTGATCACTCTGATTGGGGACGAGTGTCCTCCAGCCTGGGAAACAGGCGTGGAGGCCTGAGCTGTGTCCTGGGACCTGGGGAAGGGGAGCAGGCCCAGACAAAGAACGCTGAACTTTCCCAGCAGAATGGCACGGCTGGGGGGAGGGGAGGGCCCGCTGGCCGACCTGGCCTGTCCAACTGCATCTGTCACTCTGTGGTTTTGAGCCTGAGCCTGGGTGACAGGCCAGCCCCAGCCCATCCTCTCCTGACTCCTGCTGCATGCAGCCTCGCTTTAATCCATTTGTGCATTAGGCTTCTACCTAGGATCTAGTTTCAAGATAAGGTTGTGCTGTTTATAAGACTGGAAAATACGCTGGCAGAGATTCTCAAAGGCCCCACCTAGTGCACTTGGAGATTCAATGCAAAAGGCTGTTCTAGGAAAATGTTCCAAATAGAGACATGGCTCCCTTTCCTCTCCTGTTTTGTGTGTGTGTGTGTTCCCCCTTGCAGCTCGCTCCTGCCACAGCTGTCTTTTGGACACCCCTTATATACTCATGCAGCTTCCTGTAGGACTCGCCCAGTGATGTCAAAATGAATGAAATTCATCAAAATGAATGAAAGTCTGGTTAAGGGGATAGGGCGCAAGCTCAGTGTTGAGTTCTGCAGTGGAATTCTGTGAGTGATCCTGGAGCTCAGGGAAAACAGGTCTTCTTGCGGTGTTGGGTGTGAGAACCAGAGAGACCAAGTGACTTTTGTGGGAGCCATAGGCTCTTGGCCCCTGAAAGTTTCACTAAAAATCAGACATGAGGTGAATTGATTAATAGGAGAAAAGGCATACACATTTACTTACGGTGCATGCATGGGAGCCTTCAGAATGATGGTCCAGTTTCCCAGTGAGTTACAGAGACTTATATACCATTTTGAGGTTACAGGAAGAATAGGGGCTTAGATTCTGGTGAAACAGGCTATGGGAGGAGGAGAGGCTTGGCTAGTGAAAGTGACTTTGTTATATAGATGAAGCCTCCCTCAGAGAGACTTTTAAAGGTGTGGATTCTCAATCTCTCCTGGATGTCGGGAAAGACCTGGAAAGGGGAGGGGGCCTGGTTACATTAATGGAGATTCCCTGCAGATGCAAATTTTCCCACTGAAGACACTCTGCCAGCCACTTTTTTCAGGATGGGCAAGTGGCAGCCGTTTAAGAATATGTCAAAGAAATGTATGGTGGGGATAAAATATTTTCATCTCCTTCCCTTGCTTAGGACCATGGAGCTAATGAGTGCTGGAGGACACAGAAATGTGTGCCTCTCTCAAAGGAGAGACTGTCTTTGTGTGGAGCCGAGGTTCCTACCCTGTAAGGCTCAGGACCCAGCCCAGAAAGCTGGAAGAGCCTCCCTTTGCTGCAGTGGGCCCTGAGCCACCTCCCTCAGCCTTGTTTGCTGACCCCCCTGCCCTCCTCTGGGATGCCATGCCCCATTCTCTGCCCCAGCTGTTCACCCTACAAGCCCATCTTCCCCTTTACCCCTTCACTTTGCCATCTGCAGTCTAGGACTCTTCTTTACTTTCCTCCTGGTTTGTCTCCTCTGAGCAGCCGCCCCCAGCTGATGCTATTCAATCATGGCTGGAGACACTCAACCATGGTTGTGTCCTATAAATAAGTAGGCATGCAGGGGAAAAGCACTCATGAAGGCCAGTGAGGGAGAACCATGCTTTTCAAGTAGTATTACCCTGAGTCCTAGGAGATGAGGCTCTCTGCCACCGTCTCACTGTTAACCACAGCAATCCCCTTTAATCTGTTTTGCGTACATTTTCTATTTGAGCAAAGAGTTCCACAGTTAAGAAAATTTCCATCCCATTGGAGGTCAATATTCTTGTTATACAGATGGGAAAATTAAGGCCCAGAGAGGAGAAGGCATGCAACTAAGCACCCCAGAGCTCTTTAGGAAGCATCTTCTATGCTAAGTAACCACTGCCTGACTTACGGGAAATTACACTTCTAAGTATTCCTACTACGTATGGCAAAATGAACTTCTTCCCTACACGCTATAGGAGACTAGAAGTAAATGTAAATCATGCCGTGTCATGAATCAGAAGTCACAAACTGGAGCCTCACTGTCTAGTGGACTAGGAGGGGTCCCCAAACACTGGTGGGACTTTGACCCCAGCTAATGTCCAGGCTCTTGACTCCTTGAATTCCTTCTCATACAAGTCAGAAAATAGTGAAAGTACACACTCAAGAAGGGAGAGTGTGCAAGGGAGTTGGGAGCTGCTGCCTTGATGGGTTTCTTTAACCAAGGGGTGGAATATCCAAGAAGATTCCTGGGAAAATGTGGAGCTTTCTTGAAACTGTGGTGCCACCCTTTTACGTCACATATTGGTGTTCTGGAACTGTCATGGTGCCGTGGGTGTGTGACTTAGCATACCAGAGAGTTGCCTGGTTAATGAGTGTATAGTGCGGAGAAACCTAGGTCGAATCCAGCACTATGTTGGGTTCAGTTGGTCTTAGCCAGTTTGGCCACGCTCTGATTTTTTAGAGTCTTTTGACCCCTAGCTTCTTATAACTCCTATTTCAACAGTTTCCTTTTGATGGTCATGTGAAACGGCTGCCTGGAATTTTCTATTCTCCTGCAACCATCTGTATTATTCCTGTATCACCACTAGGTGTATCTGTCTTACAAAGGTGTTTGGTTTATTTATAAATATATTTAAATATAAAATATTACATTAAATATATGTTGTTTTAATTGGATTATGTATTTCATGAGACTTGGTCTGGGTTATGCTGCAGTAACAAATCCCTGATACACCAGTGGCTTGTCATGGCAGAGGTTTATTTCTGTTTCTCAGTCTATATCCAGTGTGGGTTGGCAGACGGTTCTGGTCCCCAGTTACTCAGGGACCCAGGCTGACCATCGAGTAGCTGCACAGTTGAAACATGTGGCTTTCTGGGCCATCATGGCGGAGACAGGAGAACTGCAGGGTTGTGCACTGGCATAAACCTGCTGGCCTGGAAGGGACCCACACATTGTTTGCAGCTCAGTGGTCAGAATGAGGCCCATGGCCCCAGCCAGCTGCAGAGGGCCAGGGTGGTGAGCGACCACGTGGGCATTCCAGGGACAATGCATGCCTCTGCCAGCCATCCACCTTTCAGTAGTGAAATGTAGCCCGGACAAATCCAGATTCCTGGCTTCTTATGAAACGCCAAAAGAGTTGCCACGTCGCAAAAGGAATGTGCCCCCCATTCCCCATGGACCCCGTGACGAGTGTCCCTCAGCAGAGTCACCTCCGTGGCCATTGGAGACTTTTATATTATTTATTCCTGCTGTATGTGCACAGCTCTGGAAGAGTAGACTTGGAGGGAGTCTAGAAGCTTCTTGTATTTATTCAGCAATTTAACAACCATGTATGGACTTCCTGCGATGTGCCAGGCTTATACTTGGGGCTGGAAACTAGTGGTAAAGCACCCCGCCCCTGTGCTCCTGTTCTCTTGGGAGGGAAGTCTAAACAAGAGCTGGGTTCTGCAGGGCCCAGTGGGGAAATGGGAAGAGGTGATGGGGCAGAGATGGGCTGCCCCGACATGGACTGGGGCTTTTCTGGCAAGGGTTTCCAGGAGGAGCTAACATCAGAAGAAGGAGTAGTTCTGGGTTCTGAACAGAGAACAGCACTATAAAAGCCCCAAGGGAAGAAAAAGCATAGAGCCCCTTAGGGGAGCCGTGAACTATTCAGTGAGCCCAGGGCTTAGAGCAGGTAGTTGGGGTGGAAGCTGGATACAGAGGAAAGCAAGAGAAAAAAACACCGCCTGCTATGTGGGGGTAAATCCAGCCCTTCCTGTAATGAGTTTGCTGAAAGCAAGATTTCGTTATGCTGAAGACCCACAGAAGCAGTGTGGGCTGAGAAACCCAGTCCCCTGGCTCACCCTGGGCTGCACTAGGCTTCTGCCTTGCAAATATATGAGGAACTACCCAGAGAAGGGGACAGATCACTTTTTCCACAGGCAAGCGGAGGTGCTGAGGAACTGAAACTTTATTTTGAAATCCCTGTTGCCTGGCCAAGAAAAATGCAGCAAGAAGTCCCCGGCTCCAGGCCTTGCTGCTGGGGGCCTGACATCCTTCCAGGCCCTGAGGTGCCTCACTCTGAAGCAAGGCAGAGGGGAGGAGGTATGGATAGGATGATCCTGAGGTGATCAGGAAGCCCACTCCCTCAAATCCTTCCCCTTCTCCAGGTCAACTGTGTTTCCCTGCCTCTGGCATCACAGGCTCATGCAGGGCTGATGCTAGCACAGAGGGCAGTCTCATCACATTTGTGGGTGTCAAGCAAGGAGGGAGAGAGCAAATTGGACCTGTCCGAATGAGTGCCCGAGGGGATGGGCATTCTGCAGGGACGGGCTCTGAGGACATTAATAAATACGACAGCAGGTGGAACTGAGCTTGAGCTCCCTGCTCCCCGTGGCATTAGAACACACTCAGGTCGGGAAGACATGATGGGTTTGTATGAACAGATGTGGGGGAGTTGTGAATGAGTGGAGCTCTGCTGTGGGAAGGATGTGGTGTGGCCCCAGGCTGTGCCCCCTCCCAATGTGTCCTAACACCCCCAGCCCTGTGCTGCAACTTGGGAGATGGAAGGTGGAGGCAAGGTCAGCACTGCAGTGTGTGTGTGTGTGTGAGTGTGTGTGTGGATGAGATTGTGTGTGTTTGCGTGTATGTGTGTGTGGTGTGTTTGTGTGTGTGAGCATGTGTGTATGTGTTGAGTGTATGTGTGTTTTTGTGTGTGAGTGTGTGTGTGCATGTGATTGTGTACGTGTGTGCATTTTTGTGTATGTGTGTGTATGAGTGTATGTCTGAGAGAGAGTGTGTGTGTGTGTGTGTGTGTGTGAAGCTTTACCTCCCTGCTTAGCATGTAGGAGGCTTTGGCCACACTGACATGGGGGAGTGAGAGGAACAGGAAGCTGTGCAGATGCCAACAGGATCGAGAAAGCTCTGGTGGATTTACCGCCCGTGAAAGAAACCTGGGGAGGGCAGGAGCGGCTCCTCAAACCAGTCAAGGCTGTGTGTGGAAAGAGGGAACAGTATGTGTGTGGAACAGTGTGTGTGAACAGTGTGTGTGTGGATCCACTAGTGATCCTGTGGGCTTGAAATTACCTTGTTGCACAGATGAGGAAAGGAAGGTTTAGGGGTTTAAGTCACTGCCCGTGATCAATATAGAGAAGGTGCTAAGAGACCAGAATCAGGGATCTGAATGCTGGAACAGTGGCTTTGCTGCTTACTTGCTGGTAATCTTAGGCAAAGTGCTTAAACTCCTGTCCCTGTCTTCTCATCTGTAAAATGGGAATATGGTGATACTCACCTCACAGTATTGTTGTAGGGACTGGATGAGATAACTCAGAGAAGATGCCAACCATCTACAGCACATAGGGAACACAGGCCGACTAACCCACTGCCAGGAGAGCCAGGGATGGGCCACTGCCTGGCTCAGTGGGAAGGCAGGAGAGAGGCCCAGGGTAGCTCTGGAGGATTGCAGGAGCAACCAAGGCAGAATCCATCAGTCAGGCTGTCCCAGCCAAGGGAAGGGAGCATATGGTCTAAAATGCTTAGGAGACGGATCTGGATTCCTGGGGACTATGGAGAGTCTTCCAAGGTGGGCGGCTGAAAGGACCAGTGTCACTGGCTCAGCATGACCTTGCCCAACCAAGGGCAGCTTGGCTGACATGTGGCCATGTGGGTCTGGGCCAGACCCTTTCAGCTGCAGCCACCTTGTGCCCAGGCAGTGTGATGCCAAGGCCGATGGTGTCTGTGTCAGGGCTACAGGTGTTGGGGCTGCACTGGCCAGCACTCCTCTGGCTCACCTGTTTGTCCTTGTCTTCCCAACAAGTAACTTCTAGGTCTGCAGACAAGAGGAAGAGAAGATGAAGGAAGACTGTCTGCCGAGTTCTCACGTGCCCATCAGCGACAGCAAGTCCATTCAGAAGTAAGCCTTGATGTGCAGGTTGGGTGGGGGAGTCTTCACATTTGCCATTCCCCTCATCCTGGGCAGCCTTCAGGTGGAGGGGTTCTGAGCGCTTGTTCAGATATCTGATGGGGTGCCCTGGGAGACAGTGATGGGGTCCTTCTTTTTGAGCCTGTCCAATAGGGGATCCCCAAGCCACACATGTCCATGGCTGGGAGGCATGGGCAATAGAAAAGAGACTCCAGATGGCAGGCACTTTATACTAAATAAGTGTGTATGAGGCCTCATTATAACTTTTACATTGATTGCATGTTGACAAATAGCAATTTAGATATATTGAGTTCAATAAAATGTGTTATTAATGCTAATTTCACCTGTTTCATTTTCCCTTCTGTATTAGGCCATTCTTGTGTTGCTATAAAAAAATACCTGAAGCTGGGTAATTTATAAAGAAAAGAGGTTTAGTTGGCTCACGGTTCTGGAGGCTTTACAGGAAGTGTGGTGCTGGCATCTGCTCGGCTTCCAGGGAGGCCTCAGGGAGCCTCCAGCCATGGTGGAAGGCGAATGGGGAGCAGGCACTTCACATGGCGAAAGCAGGAGCAAGAGAGAGGGAATGGAGGGTGGTGCCACACACTTTTAAATGACCAGATCTCGTGTGAACTCAGAGCGAGAGCTCACTCATCATCACAGGGATGGCCCAAGCCACTCATGAGGGATCTGCTCCCATGATCCAAACACCTCCCCCTGGCCCCGCCTCCAACCCTGGGAATTACAGTTCCACATGAGATTTGGGTGGGGATACAGATCCAAACCATATCACCTCCTAACATGTACTAGAAGATTGAAATTACCAGTGTGGCTCACATCCCACGTCTGTTGGCCCCACTGCCCCACAGAGCCCAGCTTGGGTTCAGGCAGCTGTCCAGGCCTCCCCTCCCTCCAACATTAGCCAGGGCTGTGGCTTTCCCATCAGGAAGGGAGACAGCATTGAGGGAAAGTGACTTACTGCAGACTTCAGGGCCTTACTCAAAGGACCATCACCTTCTGCTGCGCCTTCGGAAAGTCAGGGTGGGGAAGAGGCAGGCACCCCTCAGGGTGGCCCACAGCAGCAACAGCAGGCCTTGTAGGAAGTGATATGGGGAAAGCAATAGGCTGTACAATGCCACAAGCAAGTCCAGGGCATTTACTGTGAGGAAGTGACGCAGGTGGAGGACAGGGAGGCTGCCAGGGCCTTACCTGTGATAGTGAAAATGTTGGCACCCTGGACATCCTGGACCAGACGCAGGCCTGTCCTGTGAGTCTCGCCTCCTCCTCAGCCCCACCCCCATGCCTCCCACCAGGGCCAAGTGCAAAACCATCCAGGTGCATCGCGATGGCACAGTCTGGTCTCCCCTGGTTATGCCTGGCCTGTGAGAAGGGTGCTGTCACACTCCTGTTACAAATGAGGAAAAAGAGGCCAGGGAAGCCAAAGACCAGAAGCCAAGGCCCTGCCACACCCCAAAGTACATGTATGTCGTTCCCTTTCTAGGTCGGAGCTCTTAGGCCTGCTGAAAACCTACAACTGCTACCATGAGGGCAAGAGCTTCCAGCTGAGACACCGCGAGGTGAGCCTGTTGCTCTCGTTCATAGAGGTCACCATGTACCCTGGGAGGCCCTGCCTGACACATGTTGTTTCAGGGTAATGATGAAGACCGTTCCCTTCACGCTCAGCAGTGACCCAGTTTGGACAATAAATTATATGGTCACTCTCATCACTCACCTCTGACCCTAAGCCAGGGATCAGGTTATCAGCAGCCAGGTCATCTCCCTGCAGAGGAGCACATCCCTTCCAGAGTTCCTAGTGGCAGAAATCACCTTGGGGGTCTTCCCCCTTCCCCATTCCCCTGAGACCTTTGTCCAGGTGAACTGCTGCTGAGAGCAGGTCCTTCCTCCGCCCATCACACCACTCAGCAGACGAGAGGAGTTGGTCCCTCTCTGTTCCCTGCCGGCCCTGCCACGTATCTGCATGGTCTCACCTGTGGCCCCGGTCCCCAGTACTTTCATTTGTAAAGTGGGGTGTGGGGCTACACAGGGGCTTACAGGCTCAGGGGCTCACAGCAGGCAGCACAGGTGTGCGGAGTGGGTCCCCACTCAAGGAGTCAGCCGCCCATCAGATCAAACCATCCCTGCTGTGCAGGACCATAGGCCTAGTGCAGCCAGACCGTTTCTGATTTTTCAAAAGAGGATAGATTATCTGGAATTTCATGAGGAATTTCCCAAATCTTGAAACATCATGTGGGCTAAATACATGTCTGATGCCAAACACAGCCCTCAGGCACTGGCTGGACTCTGCAGGGCCTAGGCTTGGGGGACCACCCACTGGGCAGGGCAAGTGGAGCCCTAGTCTTGTGGTCATTCACATCCTTCGATGTTTCACGCGGGAATCTTGGTTGGGCTTTGTGGCCCTATCTTGATCTAATTGAACATATGTGTACTGCCTGGTGGCAAGTCTTGTTGTGGTAAGGCTGTTTTTGGGGAGGGGAGGTTCTGCAGTTGAGATTGGGTTGGCTCCTGGACTTTCCCCCATCCATCAGCATCTGACCAGGGCTGACGGATTCCAAGTGCCCCTCTGTTGTTGAACACAGGAATGGGCAGGGCAGCCCCAGGAAACCCAAGACCTCCTCACTAGTCCTGGCTCACTAATCCTAGTCCTCCCTCTTCAGTAATTTAGACACCCTTCTACAGCTCCCAGGCCAGAGCTAGCCCAGGCATCCAGGCAGCTCTGGACAGCCGGGGGTTGCCAGTCAGTGGCAGGTCAGAGGGCCAGCCAGAATCTGCTGCCAGACAACCTCAGCCAGCCCCTGAGGTGTCCCCCTTCGGGAGCTTCTGGCTCCTGGTCCAGGCTATGCTGGGCTGCCTGTGACCACCAAGCATGGTACAAATCTCACACTCCACCTCCTTGACCTGCCCAGGCCACAGGGCCCGAGAGCTTGCTCCCCTCCCTCTCCTGCCATCTCACCTCCTCACGCTTGCTTCTGTGACACCTGTCTCACCCTGCCTGCCACCATCCTGCCCTCCCCAGGCCAGGCACCCTGTGGGTCCCTGTGTAGAGTTGGTGGGTGACTTAAGCAGCAGGTGTAGGCCTGGAGAGAGCTGGGGTGAGTTCTCAGTCCTGAGCTCCAGTGTGCTGGGCAGAGGGAGGCACTGGGGAGAGGGTGATGGGGCCACAGGGATTTCCACCTGTGCTGTTAACACACGCCACTTCATATCTCCTGTTGGAGGCCTGGGGTGTGGTCGCTGCTGTTGAACTGGTGAGATATGCAAATTCCTACCATGCCCCTCCCCCGGCCTGCTGAACCAAAAACACTTAGTCCTCCTGTCCATGTTTTAACCAGCCCTCCAGGGCATTCTGGTGGAAGGTCAAGTTTGAAAACCACTAGTAAGAGCTTAGTTTTGGCACTCGGGATTCCCCAGGATAATCCCCTCTGTAGGAACGGTTGTCAGGGGCAGGAGCGGTGGGGCAGGAAGCCCCAAGAGCCTCCACCCTGCGTTTGTGGTTTGTGTATGCTGCGGGACAGCCCACATAGAGAAGTAGGGGACTCTAAGGCTGGGAAGAGGTGTTCTTGACAGCCCTTAAGGATAGAAAGTCAACCCACCAAGGGGATTTTCCTGTCCCTAACTCTGAAGAAAGTGTGAAGTTTGACCTGGTCTCCATGGAGCCAGAAAGTACCTTTCAGGAAACTTCTGTAGCCTTAACAGTCCAGCGGGTACCGGCCTGAAGAAGTGTGTATTTTTGCTGGGTCACAATCACCACATAAGACGAGGCTTCAGGCTGTGACGCTGATAGGCACAACTGGTCCTTGGGGCACCAAGCCCCTCCACATCTCACTGCGGCCCTGTGAGGCACCCGGCACCACGACCTCCTGGACCTCTGGGCACTTGCTACAGGGGCAGGGCCATCCCAGGCCAGTATCTCCTCAGGCACCACAGGCCCCAAGGGCTGGGCAGACAAGAGGAACGGACACTTCCCCAGGGAACCTCCAATGCACCAGGCACTTTGCCTCTCCTTTATTTAGTATAAGGTGATATAGGAATGATTATTTGCCAGGCAAAGAGATCGAGGCTCCCACAGTTTAAGTCTCTAGACAAGGTCACATTGCAGTAAATGAAAGGTGCTGGCCATGGCCCCAAGATCACAGCCACTCACAAAACGGCAATACCATTTCCAGCATTAGGCTTTGGAGGTCTCCACCCAGTGTCAGTGAACAGGTCTCAGGGACACAGGGAGCTGTTTGTTGCCCTTGAGCCCCAAGCCAAGGGGCTCTCAGGCTGGCGAGGGGCTCACCACCCGGGGTGCGCTCCCAGAGCCGCCTGAAAGAGACCCCCGTGTTCTCACTGCCCCTCCCCGCTGCACCACCGGCAGCCTGAGCAGTAGGGTTTGGGGTGCCTTCTCCTCTACTGTCTCATCCCACTTCTCCGAAGGTGGGCAGGGCCACGCCCTGGGGCCAGCGTCTCCTTGTGAGCTTTCTCCCCGCTTCCGAGGGGCCAGGGGAGGGACGCCCTGTCTAGAGGCTGAGGCGCCGACTTCCTCTATCATGAACCTCGCCTTTGGGATAATTTTGCTTGTATTACAACAAAAAGCCTGAACAACGGGGAACAGCCTGTGCCTTTTGAACATGGCAAAGGGCTTTAACCAGGCTGGCTGGTATCTCAAAAGAAAAAGGGACTGCCGGGAAATGTCCTTGTGTAAACCCACCGCTCTCGGCTCTCGGCAAGCAAGTGAGCCCCGGGAGACGGAACCCTCTCCGGGGACTGCGTGCCGGCCCCGCCCGCCTGGGGCGCAGTGCAGAGGCTCGGGGGCGCCCCCTGGTGCCCGCGGACGCGCTCCACACCCAGTCCCGCTCTTCGGCCCTGGGACCCCCTCAGCTATGCGAGAAACGGAAGGGGCTTCCCCTGGTCCGGGGGCTCTCTCTCTCCCAGGGGTGCGGAAAACCAACATCCCACCTTGAGAGAGTTGCCCCGTCCCCTCTCCGAAGACCTGGCAGACCACTGGCCCCCGGAGTGACTGACCAGCTCCAAGAACATCTGTTTTCTGGGAGCCGCAAAGCGCTTCCCAGCCTGCCCGCTCTGGGCAGGTCCTTGTGTCCCAATCACTCCCATCTTCACCTCCCACCAACACCTGCCACCAACCACCCCCACCCCCCTCTCCACCTCCCACCACCACCCCCACCCCCACTTCCCTCTCCATTCCCCTCTCCACCCCCAGCCCCACTCCCCTCTCCACTCCCACCCCCACCCCCACCTTCCACCCTCACTCCTTTCTCCACCTCCTACCCCTGCCCCCACTTCCCTCTCCATTCCCACTCCACCCCCAGCCCCACTTCCCTCTCCACTCCCACCCCCATCCCCACCTCCCACCCCCGCCCCCACTTCCCTCTCCATTCCCCTCTCCACCCCCAGCCCCACTCCCCTTGCACTCCCACCCCCACCCCCACCTTCCACCCTCACTCCTTTCTCCACCTCCCACCCCTGCCCCCACTTCCCTCTCCATTCCCACTCCACCCCCAGCCCCACTCCCCTCTCCACTCCCACCCCCACCTCCACTCCCCTCTCTACTCCCCTTTCCACTCTCCCCACCCCCACTCCAGTGGCAAGTAGGAAGGAGAATGCAACTGCTCTACAAGGGCCCACCAGGAGGCTTAGCTTGAAGGGAAAGGAATTCCCCTGGGGCTCTCTGCAGGAGCTTGGGACACTGCCAGAAGCCCCCACCACAAACCTGTATTCGACTGGGAGGGAGCGCCTTTCAAAGGTGCCATTGACCTCTTTCACAAAGCTGGGTATTAGTGGGGAAGCACGGAGATGGTGGGTCTCCTCAAACTGCCTGACCTCCCCAGATGCAGCGAGGCAGCTTCTGAGCGTGGAGGAGTCTACTGACCTCAGCCTAGTTGCTGGACTCTCCCCTCTGACCCAATTTCATGATGCTTTGCAGAAGGGGCTATAGTGAGGCTGGACCCAGCAAGCCTGGACCTTGGCCCCTCTGCTTTGGTCGGGGGCCCTCCGGATCTCTCCTGAGGGTGATGGTTGGCTAAAGGCTGCCCTGGCTAAAAGCTGCCCCACACGTTTGCCCAAAGTCGGGAACCTGCAGGTTTGAGACCACCACAGAGACACAATGGGCTGTGACAGATACAAACATTTGTCTACAGTGCTCATAATTGCAGCTCCAAGTTCATATGAGCAGGTTCCCAGCCCTTGCAGGGTGTGAAGGACACCGTTGATGTCCCCATTTTATAGATAAGGAAACTGGGTAATTGCTTGTCTGAACGTAACAGAAGGCAAACATTTAACAAATCCAAAGCAATTAAAAATAGCCACAAAAAAAGAGAATGACCTAGGTTGACAACTCGCAGAGCAAGGAGGTGGCAGAGACCCACCCAGGTGAGCTTGGCTGTCGCCCCCAGCTCAATCTTCCTCCTCTCCTCTCTCTGTCCCTTTGCCACTGACCAGAGGCAGCCTGATTCCCATTCCCTGATGCCTCACCTTCTTGCTGCCAGATGCCTCTAGGAATTGGGGTCCTTCAGACTCCAGATGCCCTGGCCTGAGCCTTAGAACATCTGGACTTCCCCGGCGAAGGACAGCTGGACAGTGCCCTGCTTCTCACCCACAGCTGGGCCCCTGACCATGCCATGAGGACCCTGGGTGGAGGTGATGTGGGGGTGGGGATGGTAGGACTGAGTGGTGCACATTCTGTCTTGGCCCTCGTCATGGGGGCACTCTTCCAGTGCCACGACAGGATGTATGAGTTGTAGCCAGCAGAGTGCCCCAGTGGTGCCAGGTGACAGTCCCTCTGGAATACATCAGTGCATTTGCTAAGACTCCATGTGTTCCCTTGGGCCTCACACAACATGGACTTTGAGAGTGGAGGCCAAGAGGCGGACTTGGGAGTGCCTGAGGCCTTGTTCTGAAACACCTGGGGGGCTGACACCCCACTACCCTCATACCCTTACCACCAGTTTCCCCACCAGCGATGACGAAAGCTACTCAGCGAATGGGATCCTACATGCCTTTACGCGTCAGAATGGCCTGGGAGGCAGGTGCCAGTAATTAGTCCCATATTACCCACGAGAAACTGAGAACACAGATGTTAAGTAACTTGCTCAAGGTGATCAGTCAGCAAGGATCAGAGCAAACGGGATCGGTAACGTCTCCTCAAGTGAGACAGGCTGTTATCATATTCAGAGGGGGTCGGTCTCACTGTGAACTGCCCCAGCAGGGGCCTCTGCAGAAAAGCATTTCCCTTCCAGAGACCTGTCAGGGACAGTGACCACCATGGGGGAAGACGGGAGATGTAGACCTACCGAGCTATTTACAGAAGCCTTTATTGGGCAGGGGTCAGAGTTCATGGATCACCGGGAGGTGCGAATAGAGAGTTCTGAGGACACTGCTGGGGCGGGGGCTGCCGGGGGAGGCCATGGCTTGGGCAGGCTGCCCAAAAGTCCAGCTTCTTAGGTCAGAGCTCTGCTGCCCATCCCTCGATGGTCTTGCTAGGGAGTGCCCAGGCATCCTGGCTTCACAGAGCCTCCCTCTGGGGGCCCCCCTGACCTTGCTGCTGTCCATCTGTCTGTGCGGACCCCAGAGGCCAGCAGAGGGGCCAGTCCTCCTCGGCAGGTCCCTCCGGCTTGGCTGCTTTTCCTGGGACTCCCCAAAAAGCCGGTCCAGGGGGTCCACAGCATCAGCCATGGGCAGTGTGGGCTGCTGGCCACTGAAACGTGCGGTAATGTCCCGCAGGGACACAGCAGGGCGGCCCTTCCGGCAGGCCTGGACTGGCCTGTGGGGTGGCGTGGGTTGGCCCTGGGCCGTGGCCTTGTTCAGCACAGAGGTGGGCTGTGCCAGTCGAGATATGGATCTCACGTAGTCATCCAGGCTAGGAGAGGGCGGGGGCTCCTGCCCAGGACCCCCAAGCAGCATCTCCTCCGTGGTCTCCCGAATTGTGGGCAGATGGGCCACGGAGAGCAGAAGCCGGGACCTCATCACTCTGGCGAGAGGAGGTGGCAACCTGTTGGGAAACAGAGGCCAGGTGGTAAGGGCCTGCCATGCGTCCCACCACCCCTCAGTGTCCCCACACTCCTCTGGGGCTGCCTGTAGTAATCTGGTACCCTGAGAGCAGTTCGAAGTCTACAGAGCCCAGACCAGAGCTCAGACTCCTGGGCTCTTTCTTCCTGTTTAAGTTTAAAACCCAAAGGCTTAAGATTTTATCCTTATTGTTTCAGAATGTGCACAGATAAGAGAAACCAACCTAACAAACACTGGTCAGAGGAAAGCTGGGTTTAAAACCAGGATCGGCCACATACCTTGGGACCTTTGGCAAGGCCACCTCTCCAGGCCTCCACTTACCCATCCATAAAACAGGGTTATAAATACCCCTGGCAGGGATGTGGTAGGAAACACATGAAATAACCCCTGAATCCCTTTGTAAATGCAAAGCCCTCTACAGACAGCCCTCGTCTCTAACCCATAGGGAGGCTGTGCAAGTTCAGGCTGGGAATTGCCCTCAAACATAAACAAAGCCCTTGTGTTTTGTCTCAAACCCAAGGGCAGCTGCTCCCTCTTACCTGGAGCCGAGAAGGTCTGGGGGTGGCAGCAGAATGGATGAGCAGACACAGTCCAGTCCAAAGGAAGCCCCTGGGAAGCTTGGAGGCCAAAGGGTGGAGGGTCCAGCAGGGGGTCCAGGGTGGGGTCGCGGGGAGGAGGACGGTGCACTGACTCTCACAGTAAACCGTTCCAGACTCTTCCTTGAGCTGTCTGAAGAGCTTCGGCAGGCAGCTGCTTTTATACCTTCCCACCAGCTATCAATCACTGTCACGAGGACCAAAAATAGCCTGCTCAGGAAGGCTCTCTTAGGAAAACAGCTTGGTGGGCAGGGCCTGGCCCAGCTGCCGGCTTGGAGGTGTTTTTCTGCCAGTAGGAGGCTGGGAAATGTTTACGCTGCAGGGCAGGAAAGGGGTGGGTGCACTGCAGGTCACCTAGGGGCACTGGGAGAGGGAGGGGTTCCACTGGGCCCTCACAGGTAGCCCCAGGGCCACCCCTGCCCCAAAGCTTGTTTCCCACTCTGTATTACACCAGCCCATCATGACTCCTGTGAAGCTGGGCCAGGTCCTCGGCAACTTTGATGAAAAATCAGCAGCACAGGACCCCAGCCTGGAGGCAGCTGAGGCTGGGTCCCTAGGCCTGCTCTTAGGAGAGACACACCCTGCTCCCAAGGGACCAAGGGCAGTCTGCGGGGTCTGACCCTGGTCTTCTTACACTCCAGATGGGGTGCTTTCTGAGGATTTGTTTGTTTACTTGTTCACCAGATGTGTGTGCTGTGACTGCACACAAAGGTGTGGCCCCCTGGAGCTCATATTCTAGTAATGGAGGAGATCAAGCCAGAGATGAATGGGTGCTGTGATTCAGGCAACAGCAAGAGCTGCCTGAAGGAAAAGCACAGCAGCACAGTGGGACGCTGTGGTAGGCTGCCGCCACAGGAACAGTGGTCAGGGGTGTCTTCCCTCAGAGCAGATACTGGAGCAGAAACTTGAAAAACAGGGGAAAATGCACATTCCAGGTGGCGGGGGCAGCACATGCAAAGTCCCTGTGGTGAGGGTGCGCCAGACGGACATGCTCAGGGCACAGCAAGGGGCCTGCAGACTGGCCCATGTAGGAGGGGGTCAGTGAACCTTGGCGTGGATGCTGTGTTTTCCTCCAAGAGGGAGGGAAGGACACTGCAGGGTTTGAACAAGGGCACTGCAGTCTGGCTTCTGCTTCAGAGGATCGCTCCAGTTGCTGGGCCTGGGCTGGGGCTGGAGGGCTGCCAAGGAGCACCTGGACAGCATTAGAAAGCCACTGCCTCTGTCCAGGAGTGACCATGCCAGCAAAGGAGGCTGCCAAGGACGAGGGAGGCAGTCCCTGGGAAGCTCCTGCACTTCCCCGACAGGCCACAGGTCCTCTGCCCCAGCCACAGTCCCACCTGGAACATGCCTGCCTGTGCTACAGGTTGGGGAGAAAGAGGAGTCCTCCAGAGGTAGCCCAAGCCTGAGCTCTGAGTACTGGGCAGACCCCAGACTCCCTAGGCAAGCAAGAGGAACTGGCAGTCCCAAGTTCTTGAATTCTAGGTGGGAACTCCATGTGCACAAAGGCATCGGGGCAGGGAGTGCCTGAGACAGTGAACAGGATTTCAGTGGCACATGGCACTTCTCACCTTGCCCAAACTCTTATATCTTTTGTAGACCCTTTGTCTAGTTCGCTGGCTCTTCTTTGAATTTATTGGCAATGAGCAGATTAGTCAAGAGACTAAAAGGAGGGAGACGGAGAATTTACTGCTGGCTGATAGGACTTTCCCTCCATTCAGATGCGGCCAAGCTGGGGGAGGGTGAATGGTGGTGGGCGGCAATGTTGGGGGCACACACGTCACCTGTGCAGGGGTGGCTGGCCTGAGTCATGGCTAGCCAGCTTGTCCCCAGTACAACCAAGCCCCCGACCTTGTCCAGGCAGGTCCTGCTCAGCTTTCCTCCCTGTCCTCCCTCACTGATCTTCCAGAGTGCACTGCATAAGCACCCTCTCCAGGAAGCTCCATTGCATCTCCTTCTGCATCCTGAGCCCCTCGTGGCCGGGCTGTGTCTCCTCCATTTCCTTCTGCCTGGGGTCCAGGGTGGGGCTGGAGTGCAGTGGGTCTCCATGAGTGAGCCATCCCCACAAGCTGTCTCCACTGAGAGGCACCCGAGACCAAGAGGCAAGAACAGAACCTGCCATAGACCTTTGAACTCCATAGATCCATGCTGGCCTCTCCTTCATAGGGAGCTCAGTGACACATCTGTGCTTGTAGAGCACCAGCGAGTATCAAAAACAGCTCTGGTTTCTGCTTGTTTTCCTTGTTAGCGGATAATGCAAGGTCCTATCTGGAAGCCTTGTGTATTTTTGATAACCTTTGGATACACTGTTTTCTCTGTGGATGGCAGGATGTTTGAACCCAGAAACCCCATTGCTAACTTACCATGAAATCCACATTGTGCAGGGTCTTCCTGAGTGCCGCCAGGGATACGAAGAAGTTTCCATGGCATCCCTTTTCTCACGGGGCTTTTAGTGCCAACGAAGAGAGAGAAATGGGATTTGTGAATCTAAAACATGGGTCAGAAGTACTGCATGATTCCTTTATATAAGGAATCTAAAATAGGCTCATAGAGGCAGACAGTAAAAATGGTGGTTGCAGGGACTGGGGCAGGGGAGGAGGAAGTGGGGAGTTGCTGTGCAGCTGATATAACGTTTCAGCTATGCAAGATGAGTAAGTCCTGGACATGGGCTGGGCAACATTGTGCCTACAGTGAACAATACAGTGTTGTGCACTTAACAGTTTGTTTAGAGGGTAGTTCTTATGTTATATGTCATTACCACAATAAAACATAAATAAATAAGAAAATGAAATGTTAATTGAGATGGCAATGGGAGAACGATATTCCACGTTAATTGTGGAAAGACTAGTGTCAGAGCACATTAGGAGTATGTAGCTTCAAGACCGCGGCTCTGGGTAGCGGGCAGCCGAGGTTGCTGGCAAGTATTCTGGCAAATGACTCAGCTTGGCCAGGCTTACGCACAGAGTGATTGGGATTGGCACAGAGGCCTGGCGTGGTCTCGCAGAGACAGAGGCCTGGAATAGGTCAGAGGCACTGAATCAAGGGCCCAAGGGGTGCCAACCAGCACCAACAAGGTGCCTGCAGAGGACTCTGTTGATTAGGGCCCCAGATTGGCAGCAGGAGAGGAGCCATGTCACCTGCAGACCTAGGGAAACTGAGGCAGGTTGGGGACATGGGATGAAGGCTGTTGTAGAAATTCTGGCATGGGATATAAGGTTAGTGATGTCTAAGCAGTGGTGAGAAAAGCAAGACCCTCTGTCAGCCCTGGCAAGTCGATGCTGCTGCTGTCGGGAGGCACCAGGAGAAGGGTGAGGCTGAGACACAGCTAGGACAGAGAGCCCACTTCTGCTCTGGTGGGCGTGGGACCCTGCAGGGCCTGCTGGCCCAGGAACTGGTGGCACAGGACCCCCCTCCCAGGTGCACTGTGGGCAGAGAGGTCCCCTGCTTGGCACGAGCAGACAGGCTGTGCGTTCCTGGAACTACTTCCTCACTGCAGTGTGGACGTGTCTGCCGGCCAGCAGCTGGGTTCCTGTGGGACACCTGACTCAGCCCACTGTGTTCCGGGCTGTGTCCCTGGCCAGGCATGAGCTGAGCACATCTCAGGCTTCCTCCCACAGGGCCTGGTCACACGCCTCAGGACACGTAGTGACTGATAGTCCTTCCCGAGGGGATGGGGCCACTCAGGAGGAGGGATGTGCAAGGCCTAACTGTCCAGAGCATCCCATCCCTAGGGGGCACAGGGAAGGTGGGCAGCTGCTTTGGGGGAAGGGCTGATGTGTGGACCCCACAGGAAGAAGGGACTCTGATCATCGAGGGGCTCCTCAACATTGCCTGGGGGCTGAGGCGGCCCATCCGGCTGCAGATGCAGGATGACCGGGAGCAGGTGCACCTCCCCTCCACCTCATGGATGCCTGGACGGCCCAACTGCCCTCCGTGAGTACCCGGTGGCTTCTGTGACACCTGCTCAGCTCGAGCTCCCTGTTTGGGGTGTGGGTTGGGGATGTCCTGAGCCTCAGGGTGGGAGCCCTGTTCCCTTATGGGACACTGGCACGGGAGGATGACCCAGCCTCATCCCCATGCCCCGTGACTGCCTCAGTCCACAGCCTCACCCATTGTGGCTCTCCCTCCCTCCTGGAGAATGTTCCAGGCTCTCATGACCTCCATTTCTATTTCTCAAACTTCCTCTAAGCCACCTTGCTGGCAAGAAGGGACGACTACAGCCAGCAGGGCTCCCAACACCTGTGTAAGCTGAACATGTCTTGCCATCTCTTGTTCTATCTTAAAAATGCACACAAATTTAGCCTCTTACTACTCTGTTTTCATTTAAATGTCAAAATTTTTAAATAAATTTACCAGAATTTCACATTAGATTTGTTTAATATCAGAAAAATGTTTCCATCAGGAGGAAATGGTCTCCTGCCTGTCTTACTGTTTAATGCACATTTATCTCCTCCTCAGCCCACTCCCAAAAGACGCAGTTAGTAGCTGGGCCTTGCCTGCTTCTCCAGTACTAACTCCTGTAGAGGGCACACATTCAGAGCTTTGCCCCCTTCAGATTTCACATAAAACCCATGCTGTGACAGCACTCACCACCCTGACAGCCCTGGCACGTCCCTAGGTGTCCCGTCACTCAGCGAATTCTGAGCCACACAGAATTAGATCATAAAGTCAGACTCCTTAGGAAGGCTGCAAGTGTGACTCACATGTGCCCCTCCTTGAGGTACAAGAAGTCACAGACAGCAGTCGTGGCTGTGCCCATGTGTTCTCCAGGATCTCGTCTGTCTTCTCCTCCCCGGGCTTCAGGTGCCCTGGGCTGCAGGGCTCTGTCTCATCATACTCACTCCTTCTCCAGCCCAGCACTGGCTGCCCTGGCCTGGGGTTCATCCTGCTAAGAGGCCTGGAGGTTGGGCCCTTCTAGGTGGCCCCTGCCTGACACCTCACCGGGCCTTTGGGAAGCCCAGTGAGCCCGTTTGGCACACAGCTGCCGGCCTGGCTAAGCCTGGTGCCTAGGAATGTGCAGGCCCTGACTGCGTTCATGCATCCATGTGTCTGTGTGATGCAGTCCAGCACAAGCCCTCAGGCCAGGCTCACTTCCATCCAGCAGATGCTGGGGGAGGCCTCTACTTTTCTTTTATTGTTTCAGACTGACTCTCTCGGTTTGAAATGCAGGCCTCACCTCAGCCTGCCTTGCTTCCTGCCTGTGTCCTGCCCCAGGGGCTGCTGGTCTCTTCTCCTTGGCCTGAGCTCCCTTTCTCTGCCAGCAGCCGTCTCAGCACCGCAGTTGTCTCTTTTCAGAAAGGAGCCATCGCCCCAGGATGGGAACATCACAGCCCAGGGGCCAAGCACTCAGCCAGTGCACAAGGCTGAGAGTTCCACAGACAGCTCGGGTAAGCGGAGCCCACGAGCTGCCCAGACCCCTGCCTCATCCAGGGTAGGAGCAGAGGGGCTTGGCTAACAACCATAATCTCCGAAGGACAGCTTTGTGCCCCAGCAAAAGAGGGGCTTCACCTGCTGGACCCCTACCCAGGTGCCTGCCTGTGAGGCGCTCTGCCCTCATTCTCGCTCCTCTTTATGGAAAAGTGAGCAGAGGTTTGGGAGGTGGCAGTGTAGGGGTGGCCTGAGTCCCCTGCCCTATGTGTGCTATGGGAAAGGAGCATCCACAGAGGGCACTGCGCCCTCCTGGCCCCTCGCCTCCTTCTGGGACCTCGTCCTCATCCTCTGTACCTGCTCATGCATCCTCTTTGTGCCCCTTCCCTTAACACTCAGTGAAGGGCCTGTTTCAGAGCAGGGGCTCAGAAGACAGGGCTGGGGCCACCAGAGACCTCCGTGGGCACCCTAAGATAGAGACCAAGAGGGGTATGGCCATGTGACATTGTCACCCAGGATACCCTGTCTGGGTCTCACCTTCCTATCTGCAAGCTGGAAGTATCCAGCCTCCAGTCCAGGAATGGCCCTTACGTCCCCATCTGCCCCAATGCACATGACCACAGAGCTCTAGGGAGCCAGACCTCCTGACAGCAGGCAGTTGCTCTGTCAGCCTCACCCACCCTGCCATGCTCTCATCCATTTCTCATGCAGGGCCCCTGGAGGAGGCAGAGGAGGCCCCCCAGCTGATGCGGACCAAGAGTGACGCCAGCTGCATAAGCCAGAGGAGGCCCAAATGCCGTGCCCCCGGTGAGGCCCAGCGCATCCGGCGACACCGGTTCTCTATCAACGGCCACTTCTACAATCATAAGGTGATGCCCCAGCCTGGCCTGTCCCCTGGGTACATGGGGAGCCAGCCCTGAGCACAGGCACAGCAAGCACCATGACCTGTGTGGGGGCTGCTGGCATTCCTGTGCCCTCAGAAGGAAAAACCTCCTGCCAGGTTGCATCCACATAACAGCCCCGTTTATGACCTATGCATTTTCCAGCACATTCTCACTGTCAGTCCATCCTCACAAGTCACACAGATTTCTGGCAAGTAAGCGAGGATGCCCTGGGCAGATAGTAACGCTGAACGTATCTTCAACAAGGGCGCTTTCTAGGAGGCTTCCCCCCGAACGCGATTGGTTGATCCCTGGGAACACTGTATATCGAGCCATCACTCACACTGAATAATTAAGCAGGGGTGTGCCCAGGGCACGTGTGTCTGTGCCCCAGAGAACCTGGACGACCCCAGATTCCCAGCATGCAGCCTTTTGTCTAAGGATGCATTGTACTGACCTCAGGAAAAGCTTTCCTTCCCCAAATTACATCATTCTATAAACACACTGAACTGTAACAGGATAAGTTGATTGTTACTATAAATAGAATGGTTGGCTGTCTGAGCAAGGCCCTGGATGGAGCGTCCTGTGACAAGCCACATACTACCTGCGTCACTGGGAAATGCAAACTGAGATTTCCAATTGAAGCAGCTGCCCTTCTTGATAGAGGATGACTTATGGCAGGGAGGGGGCCCGAGGGAGGGTCTCAGGGTCCGATCTGAAGGAGCAGGTGTCCCAGGTTAGGCCATCCAGGGGCCGTTCAAGCCACACTTGGGGTGCCCTGGACTTTGGAATGAAGCGGAATTCTGCTGGGCAAGCTGAAGGGACCCTGCTTTAATCTCAGGATCTCCCCTCCACCCCTGCTAGGCTTGTGGGGAGTGAATGAATGACAATAGAGTTGCCTTTGCTAAGTCCAGAAAAATCCAGGACTATTCCAAGGTAGAGCTTCCCGAGAGAGTAAAGGGGACCCAGGGTTGAAGGTAAGCAAAGATGAACATTAACAACGGTGTAGATTAGCCCAAGGACACATAACATGACTTGAGTATTCTTTAAATCTTGTTCCAAAAGGGGTTTAGTGTGTAATGTGTTGAGTACCCATTGTTAGCATTCAAATAAAGATTGATATGCTGGTTTAAGGAATTACTCAAAAATTTTCCAAAATATATACGTGAGTTTAGGTATTTTCCAGTTCTATGTTCCTTACCAAACAAAAACCCGGCAGGGGGGATTCTTTTGCTCCATGATTCAAAGTACTGAATGGTGGGGTTTAGCATTGGTACATTCGCTTCTCCTCGAAGGGTCTCATTCATCACTAAGAAGTGTGTCTGGCACAGTAAACCTTATTGTAGTGACTGCCAGTGTCATAGGAACACCATGTCCCAAGCACTCTGCAGCCTCTGAAATGAACAGTGAGGGTTTTCATCACAGCCTCCCATTTCTGTCTGAACCACACTATCAGGAAGAGCTACTCAGCCAGACGACACGGGGTCTCAGCCTGTCACCCAGTGAGGGCAGCTTTTCCTCCTGGTGACAGATTTGCTTATGGAATGTGAATCCATTCTTCCAGAAAAAAGTACTGCTTTCAAGGACAGGGAATAATGTCTTAAGCATTTGGAACAGCAGCTCCCCCATCTTCTGGGTGAGTAAGGGGAGTCCCAAAGAAAAGCACTATACAAAAAGCCCTTTGTCACCACGCTCAGCATCCATACAGAACTAATGTCCTTAGAAATTAGGACACAGACTCCTTGAGTCAGAGGCAACAATTGAAAAATAAATAATTCCCAGCATTGAATTTCTGAGCTAGTTCCAGGCTTTGTTTCTTAGAACTATGCACTATTACTTCACTCAGTCATTTTCCAAAACTGTTGTGATTCCCAGAAATGTTGGTTTTATTTCCAGACTGGGTAAAACTTTGTAGCTGTTTCTACTGCCTGACCTGTTGGATTCAAATGCATTCCGTTAGAGAGAAACCATTTGTGGTTAGAGATGAGAAAGTAGCCACGGGGCCTTTTATCCTACTTGGAGTTGGTTGGTATCACCTTGAGAAAAGGCTTCATGCAGAAGAAACAGTGTCTTATTAACAAGAATTTTTGTCTCTTTGAAATAGCCTAACTCCTGTCTTCCATATTTCTTTCTTTTCTTTCTTTCTTTTTTTTTTTTTTGAGATGGAGTGTCACTCTGTAGCCCAGGCTGGTGCAGTGGCATGATCTCGGCTCACTGCAACCTCCACCTCCCGGATTCAAGCGATTCTTCTGCCTCCTGAGTAGCTGAGACTACAGGTGTGCACCACCATGCCTGGCCAATTTTTGTATTTTTTGTAGAGATGGGGTTTCGCCATATTGGCCAGGCTGGTCTCGAACTCCTGACCTCGTGATCCTCCCGCCTTGGCCTCCCAAAGTGCCGGGATTATAGGCATGAACCACTGTAATCCCAGCCCTCTTTTCCATATTTCTTTGGACAAGAAAGCCTAATCCCAGTCCTGGCTTTCTGTGTAACTGAGTCACTCTGCACCTCAACTAGAATCAAGCCGGGGGAAGCAGATCAAGGTTGAGTCTCACTCTGGCACAGCATGCTTCATTTTATTGTGCTTCTTGTTACTGTACCTCGCAGATTGTTACAGATGGAAGGTGTAAACGTCTGCAATTTTTTTTTTTAACTGCACCCGCGTTTTCTTCAAATTGAAGGTATGTAGCAACCCTGTGTTGAACAAGTCTGTTGGTGCCATTTTCCAACAGTGTGTGTTCACTTTGTGTCTCTGTGTCAGATTTTTTAGCAATAAAGTAGTTTTAATTAAGGCATGCATATTTTTGAGATGTAATACTATCTCACCCTTAAGAAACTACAGTATAGTATAAACATATCTTGTATATGCCCTGGGAAACCAAAACATTTGTGTGACTCACTTTATTGAGATGTTCACTTCATTGTGATGGTCTGGACCTGAACTCACAATGGCTCCCAGATGTGCCTGTACTTATCAGAGCAGGGGCCAGTGGGGGATACTGAATAGGTCCTTGAGCTCTCTGAGCCTCAGCTACCTCCTTGGGAAAACAGAGCTAGGATCTCAGAGGAGGAATATGTGAATCTAAACTTGAGTTTGAAAAGCAAAGGGAGGTTCACCTGCAGAGAAGTCACATTTGCTGGGAGGCACCAGCACCAAGGGGGTAACATGTAGGGTTTCAGAAATCATGGAATCCTTTGAGTCAGGGCTCTGTCTTTTCTAGATGGGTGACTCTGAACAAGCTGGGTAGCCTCCTAAAGCCTGTGATTCCTTTCTAAGAAAAGGGGACTAGTTATAGGTGCCTCAAAGGGTTATTATGAATATTAAATCAATGATTGTATGTAAAATCTTAGCGGGTTCAGTACACAGCTAGTGTTTATTGAGGACCAACCTATTTCCTTATGTGTCAGGCAGAGTCCTGGTTGATTTCATATATGGTGTCTCTTAGGCAAAGGCAAGATACCTGCAAAAATATAATGTGCCCCCGCCACCCCCCAGCCAGATTGTGAAGAAGCTCTATGACTGGAGCACAGGGTGCTTGTTAGGCAACCATAGTGTCATACGTGCATGGCAATGAGTAGAACTACAGATGATATTGCACAGGCCCCAGGAAGCCTTCAGATACTTTTAGATCCATGCTTTCAAACAATGCTTCTCACATTGAACTGCACAGATTGCTTGGCCTTGTGTTCTACAAACGCGGACTCCAATTCAGGTGGTGTGGAGCAGGGTAGGGAAGGGAGCCGAGACTGTGTGGATGCAGCTGGGCTAGACCTCACTTGGAGGTGCATGGGTTTTAGAAGTCTGTGCCTGTAGGCAAGTGGTGCAGAGTACAGATTAGAGGGACTGAGACCAGAAGGGAACAAATTGGGAAGCTGATGGGGTGTGACCAGTGCCTCTACTAGGCACCGCTGGGAGAATGAAGAGGAGGGTACAGACTGGGGAACTTTCAACCTTAGAATCAACAGACATCTGGTGACTTGATCAATAGAAAGAGTGAAGGAGAGACTGGTTCCCCCACCCTTGTGAATGACTTCCATGGTCCTGGTTCCTTGGGTCCAGAGAGCTGGCCCTTCTGGATGTGTAGACATTTTCCTTAGGCCTCTGGAAAGCGTGCACTACTACAGCTTCCCGGAGTGTCCCCCAGGTCTGGGAACAGCTTGTGTGTGCATCAGTGTGAATGGACAGGCACAGGTGTTCCCAGCGTCACCTGCTGCCTGGGTCTCTTCACCATTGTGATGTCAGCCCCTTGTCCCCTTGGGGCCTGCCCTGAACTTCTCTCCCTTCCTGGTACAGACCTCCGTGTTTACTCCAGCCTATGGGTCCGTGACCAATGTGAGGGTCAACAGCACCATGACAACCCTGCAGGTGCTCACCCTGCTGCTGAACAAATTTAGGGTAAGCCTGGCCAGGAGCGGCCTTGCCCCAGGATGCCAGTGATTTGCTGTTCTGTTGGGGGTGGGGTTCTGGGGAAAGTTGCCCGTGGCTCCTGGGCAGAAGGTTTAGCAAGGGTTCTTCTGCTGAGCTTTTGTCTCTCGGATTTCAAGCAAGAGGGGGTTGGGAGAGGGCAGGTTCCTTGTGGCTTGTGTGTGTGTTACTGGGGGTGTAGTTACCGTCAGGGGACCCTCTCAGTTCTCTCCCATCTCAAAGCACTGTGATCTGACTTCCTGTGACTGCCTGTGCAGGTGGAAGACGGTCCCAGTGAGTTCGCACTCTACATCGTTCATGAGTCTGGGGGTAAGTACCTGCCCCACTTCTGGATCATAAAAGCAAAAGGTCTTTGCCTGTTCAGCAAGCCCCCTCCCCACCAACCACCGACTGTACTCCTCCCAGACGGGCTCTGGGCTGGCTTGCCTAGTGGGCTGGGGCACACTGTGCCTCCCAGCATGAATATTTCTCCCCCACCCAAAGCCGGGCACACTATGGAAGCCTTGAGAAAAAGAAAACATACTTTTGGCTTCCAATTTAAAGCACATTAAAATGTTCTTGGATTTTCTAGGTCGCTCAGTACATTAAGTTTAATTCTTTCAGGATTCTGAAAGAGAATCCCACCAAACTGTAGGAAGCCTCCCTGTCCGCCTCTTCCAGTAAGTGGGTGGGTCCCTAGCTTATTGGTGCTGAGTCAGGAAGGGTGGGGTGTGTGCCACAGTGCATCAGGCCCTGGCCCTCCCATCTCAGCTTTTCTTTCTCCCACCCCCTCAGATCTTGTTTCTCTTCAAGATACACCTTTGTGGAATGACACCATAGGGAAGGAAAAATATCTTTTCCTTCTACCCATTTAGGTTCATTGGCTGAGGCCCTGTATTTAGATTAACAAAAGACAGATTCAGGAGAAGAACAGACAGAAGTTTGTTAACACTTGCATCATGCATGCCCTTTGGAATATTCAGGGATGAGTGCTTAGAATTTGGGCTTAAATAGCATATTCACAAAAGAGCAGTAAGTTTTTAGGGAAGTGGCAGGACAGAGCAGAAGGGCCTGAGTTTCTGGGGAGGCGAAGGGCGGGAAGGCCACTGCATGGGGAGCTGTCGTCCGCATGGAAGGGCTTCACCAGGACATGCTGTGCAGGTTCCTCTGGTGCCCTCTCCAGACTGAGGAGGGGCTCAGGTTGTCTCTGGTGGTTAACTCCATCCTTCCCTGGAGAGGAGCAGGGGCACACCTTGACAAATTTATGTCCTGCTTTTCGGCAAATGGGGCGGGCAGAGAGCCTCACTTGCATCTTCTTCTTCTCAATTGCCAGCTGCTCCACTCAATCCTTATGCCAAAGTGGCAGATTTGGGGGCCCTGTTCTGCCTTCCTTCAGCATGAGCACGGATCTCTCAGGGCAGCACTATTAGCGAGGTCTGTGTTCTTAGGGTTCCCTTCGCCCCTAGACGCGCATTTTCTATCAGTTCCTAATCTGGACAAGAGAGAGATGATCCTAATCTGCCGTGATTTTTGTAAACCATCTTCTTTTTCAGAGCGGACAAAATTAAAAGACTGCGAGTACCCACTGATTTCCAGAATCCTGCATGGGCCATGTGAGAAGATCGCCAGGATGTTCCTGATGGAAGCTGACTTGGGCGTGGAAGTCCCCCATGACGTGAGTTGGGGCTGAGGTTGGGGAGGCCTGCTCTAGGGTGAGGGATTCTTGGGTGCCGGGGCCTACCGAGGACTCCTGGCCAGAGCCCTCTCAGGTGATGTCTCCAGGAGCTCCACACCCTCCCGAAGGGCTCCCAGCCCAGCACAGGGAGGCACCAGCCCTCCCTCTCCCATCAGTGACCGTCAGCACCAGCAGCTTAGGGGAAAGAAGAATTTGGGTCCTATAAAACCATGGCCCTGTCCTTTTCCTTTCAGGGAAGTAAAGCCTTTACCTTCATTGGAATGTATTTTGTTGTCATTATGTGAGAGACCTATGCAAAGGGTTTTTAACTAGGCCCTACCTCGCACCTGTGGAAGACAGGCAGCTATTTAAGTCTTACCAATAGCCTGAGTTCTGACCAGACAGTGAGTGCATTTCCAAACTCCTCTGCTTAGAAGACGCTTACAGTAGGGTTTGAACCTCAGGTAGGAGTCCTAGTGACCCCATATCCCTCAGGCTGCTGCAGTTGCATTCCATTGTTAGAAACAATGGTGCTCCCACCTCCCTACCCCCCAGCCCAGAGGGCACCCAATGTGACAAGGCTGCTGTACTGAATGCTCTTGCTAATATTCAGTTTAATATTTCCTCCCAGGGATAACAGTTGCCTTTGAGATAATAATAGGCTCCTGTCCTGGCATCTGTACACAACCCAGCAGTGTGGGGGTGGGGTGGGAAAAGTGGCAGCTCCTTCCGTGGATACAAGATGTTGGCTGGATGGGCCACTGTGGAAGCCTTGAGGAAAAAAAAAACATACTTTTGGCTTCGAATTTAAAGCACATTAAAATGTTCTTGGATTTTCTAGGTCGCTCAGTACATTAAGTTTGAAATGCCGGTGCTGGACAGTTTTGTTGAAAAATTAAAAGAAGAGGAAGAAAGAGAAATAATCAAACTGACCATGAAGTAAGCAGCACTGAAACAGCCAGTCATGAGTCCTGAACATCAGGGCAGGTCTGCAAGGCACAGCACCAGTGCCAGCTGGGAGGTCTCTCTCCTTCATGGGCACTGGTGCCCTGGCATGGGAAGGCCTGCTAACCCTGGCTCTCTGGCATCACCCTCTGGCCCCCTGCTTGGTATTGCCACCACGCTGGGGTGACAGCTTGCCAAAACGGTGGAACACAGCCCTGATCACCCATCCAGCCTTGGCATCCTCACCAGCATAGGCATGAGCTGCAGAACACCTGGCAGGAGACTCAGGCAGGAACCCAGGTGGGCGCTGGGTCAAGCTTCTGAGGTCTGCTAGTGATGCAGCTCCAAGGAGCAGGCATGCTGAGGCAGACTTGGCCTGGTCGGGGCCTTTCATCCTAGTGGGAATTCTGAGCCTTCTCCAAAGTGGCAGATGTTGGAACTCCCAGCCTCAGCTGATGTTTTCAGGTGCAGAGGGCTAGTTCAATGAAAAGGTGAGCAGGTGTCGCCTGCCAGCTCCTGGGGACGCCACGCCAGGGTCCGGCTGCATGAGGTTAGCCAGGCTGGAGTCCCAATGACGTCTCCCCCTCAGCAAAGTGAACTGTGGTGCAGGACTTGTGGAGGGCACCCCACCCAGGGCTGACAGGGAGGCAGCTAGGAAGCAAAGGGCAGGAGCTCACTGAGAGGGCCTGGGGTGGGTAGGAAAAGGACGGATATTAGCTTCTGGTTGAATGGCCCACGGAAAGCCACAACCTCCAAAGGCTCCTGTCTGTGCAGCCAGACCCCACACAGACAGAGGAGACCAAAGTCAGAGGGAATCTTCCACTCTGCAGTCGGTCTTGACCCTGTAGGGTTTGAGAGCTGAAAGGGATCTGGGGGTCAACTAGTGGGTCCACTTAACATACAGAGTGGACACTGAGGCCCAGCACAAGGAAGGTTGCTGCATAGCTTATGGCATAATCTGGGCTGAAACATGGGCTTCCTGATTTCTGCCCTACCGCCTTGTCCACTCCACTGTGCTGTTGTCTGTATTAGAGTCTTTGCAATAGAAATGGCAACACTCTGCTTTGATGCTCTGTGCAGTCCGCAGCCCGGTTTGACTGCTCCTCATGAGATGCAGGCCACAGCCTTCCCTCTCTTTGGCAGAGGAGAGATGAGGCTGCTGCAGGGATCTCCTGAGCTGGCCATCTGCAGGTCCCTGGCTCTGCTGCCCACCTCCCTGCCCTGTCCAGCCTCAGTGAGTCCCTTGGTGATGTCTCCCTCCAGGTTCCAAGCCCTGCGTCTGACGATGCTGCAGCGCCTGGAGCAGCTGGTGGAGGCCAAGTAACTGGCCAACACCTGCCTCTTCCAAAGTCCCCAGCAGTGGCAGGTGCACACTGAGCCCTGGTCGCTGGTCCCGGCTGGTCACATTGACTGATGGCCACCGCCTGAGGAATCTAGTGCCTGTGTGTCTACCTGTCTGAAGCCTGAGCCCCATGATTCCCACAGCCAGCTCTTGGCTCCGAGATGAGTACCCACAGGAAGCCGACTGAGGCCTGAGGGGCTAGGAACTTGCTGGGTCAGATCTGTGTGGCCAGCCCTGTCCACACCATGCCTCTCTTGCACTGGAGAGCAGTGCTGGCCCAACCCCTGCAGCTTTAGCTTCATCCGCTTGCTCAGTGCCTGTCCCGGAGACCCTGTGGATCTACAAGCTCCTGTCCTCTTCCTTCATGTGAGATTCTTGTCTGCCCTCATATCATGCTGCCCCGCAGGAACACTGCTGGGAAAGGCAGGGCCTGCCAGCAGGTATGAGATCTAGCCTGCTTTCAGCCATCACCTCACCACAGCGTCCCCGGCTTCTAAGCCTCCAATGTCACCCTGTGAGTCTGGCACAGCTCAGCCCCAGCACAGAGGTGAGACCAGGAATAAGGCCACAAGTATCTCACTTTCTCTGCAGAAATCAGTCTTTACTTCATCAGAGGGACCTAAAGGGATTCTTACAAGGAGCTTGCTGCAAGAAACACGGCCATTCAGTCACATTGATGAGGGTCCACACGGCATCGAGAGGGTGCTGCCCTGTGTGGATGAGAGCCCACGGCTGCCCAGCAGCAGCTCCGGAAGTCTGTGCTCAGCCCCATCACCACTGTCCAGTGGATGCCTGTGTACCTCTTGCCTTTTCTGGGCTTGTGTTTCTCTCTTCTAGTGGGTGGGGATGACTTTCAACACTTCCCTGGAAGGAAGAATGATAAGGAGAAATGTCTGTTTTGAGGAAAGGGCTTTGAATTCCCTAGGGCCAGATACTGAACAATTTGTGTTTGTGACTGATGGAGAATTTCAGGAATGAATGAGACAGCCTTTGCGAAACTATGCAACAGTTTACATCAGTCATGTGAAGTATTTGTCTAAAACAGAGCAAACTGAAGACCAAATTATTCTCCTGTTGAGGTCCATGGATGGCAGATTTAAAGGGAAGAACCATAAAGGCTTGCAAAGATAGGAGAAGCTCTATCTCTAAAGCATGTAGAAGCTCCTTACGGGTGCCCATCAAGAGCAGAGCTTGGAAGCCACCGTGCTGTGCGGAACTGCTCGTCAGGGCAAATGTCACAGCAGGATTTCCCCAACCCAGCTCCATCATCACAGACACAGCTGCAAGGGAGGCCTGTTCACTGTTTTGGCGACTCTGCCCTCCTTTGGCAGCATAGATCCTTAGGTGCTCAATAAAGGCGTGCTGTATTGAACTGAAGAAGTGAGAACCAAGCTTTCTTTTTTTTTTTCTTTCTCTGCATCCACCCTGACTCCCTGCTCTAACTTCTGAAACTCTTATCCTAAAGGATGTGTGGCAGAAGAGCCACAACTCGCTGCTCAAGGAGCCGACATGACTCCTTCATTTCTGTGCATGCCCTGAGGACTAGGGTGGTGCCTGTGGAGAAGCTTCCATGGAACATGCAGGCGTCACTGGTGGGAGCCTAGAGGTGACCTGGATGATGAGCAATAGAGTCACCCTGAGCCACAGAATCTTAGCATCAGGAGGGCCCCAAGAATCTTCCAGGCCAGGGGCTCAGGTGGATGGAAGCAGGGCCTAGGAGAGGGTACAAACAAATCAAACAAGAGCTCCCAGGTAACTGCACTCCCAAGCTATTATTTACAACCTCAGGTGTAGGACAGCTCCTGTCCCATTGTTCAGCTGTAACTGAGTGACGGCCTTGTGCCAGGCCTGTGCTCAGCCCTGGAGGCACAAAGATGGAGCCAGTCTGTCCTGTGTCTAGGGGTCTCCTCATCAGGAAAAGAAGGCCAGACACTGGGAGGGTCAGGAGATAGCTGAGCAGTGAGCCGGCAAAGCTTCTGGGAGCGAGGTGAGGCCGAGGCAGAATTGGCTGAGAAGTGCATGTGGTGTCACAGGTCAAGATGCACCTGCCAGCCAGGAGCAGGCCAGGTCCTGGCACACAGGAAACCAGTGGAGCAGGAGACCCTCTCTAAGCACCAGCCTGTTTGGTTGGTTGGTTTGCTTTTGCAAGTTATTACAATATTACTTAAGACCTTTTTGGGTAAGTGTCACTTTTAAGGTAGGTGTTATCAATCTAATTTCTGAACATTACGGGTCAGAAAAATCACTAGCAAGTGGCTCAGAAAAAGGGAAAAGGTACACTTCTGCAACCAGCTGAGGAGTTCACACCTTTTTTTTTTTTTAATCAACATGATATTTGGCATCTGAAAAGCTGCAAATTCAGCTCACCTCAACCCCATAATTTCAAAGGTTAGAGGCTGGTCTCTGTGGTTTCCTACTGGTTCCTGTGGGGAGCTCCCGCTTTCTTTCTCCGTAGAGCTTAGGGTATTTCTCATATGCCCCGTTGGCTACCTAGTGTCTCAGGTAATAAACATATTCGAAGATAAAGCAAAGATCCCTATGGGAGAGTGTTGTCTCCTAAAATAGGACTGTCTTGCCAGCACAGGCCTCAAGAACCAGAGAGAATAATAAACAGCACAGGATGAAATCAGCATGATTGCAAAAGGACTGGACTCAGGAAAAACAAGTTTGTTTGCCCAGAACAAATTACCAGAAGGGATCAAAAACATCTTGTTTTTCCTCAGTGATAACCATATGCTACCTGCTTGGAATGTTTACCAGAAAATGGAATAAGACCTTCCCACTGGCAAAATAGAGCCAGGGTTCACCCAGGATACATCTGGCCCCTTAGTCCCATGGAAACAAGGCCCAAAGCATATCCAGTCTGATCAGACGATTTGTGGAGGAACCAGCAGTGCAAAATGTGTCCCTGGTGTGTAGGACGCAGCTGCGGAGGGGCAGCGGGATATCCTTGCCAGGTGCAGTGGTGGGCAGCAGCCCCCTGCCCTCAGTTCCTCAGTGGAGATCAGACAGGAAGCTTGGTCGATCAGAGCCAAGCAACTGAGTATAAAAACAGCCAGATGCATGGGCTATATTTAGGCCCTGAGAGCTGCGATTGTTTGGGGTCAGGCTAGCTGCTCACATGCCCTGCCCGAGACTCATGTTGTGCAGGGTGGGGCCCTGTGCCCTCCTGGTCAACTTTTAACAGAGATGTTTTCTCAGATCTAGAAATGGGAATTCCCAGGATTTTCTTTCCCAGAGAGTCCAAAGGAAACAGAAAGCCAAGTCTCCAGCTTGGTGGAAAGAACCATTGTTCAGGATCCCTGGGTTGAGAGTTCTTGGTGGGAGACAGACCACTCTAATTACTGCACATGAGCCACACCTATAACTGCCTTTCTGCTGGCACTTGAGCTGGGGATCTATGTTGCCAAACACAGACCCAAGGAGCGTGTGTGTGTGTGTGTGTGTGTGTGTGTGCATGTGTAAGCCAGTGGGGTGCAGGGGACAAAGACGTAGGAAAATGAAACTGTCTTGCCAGGACTTTGCTCACCCCAGAAGACTCTTCTTCCTAAAATGAACCCTTCAAATACCACTGGGCTCAGGGGCACACTGGCCCCTGCTGGGTAGTTTCCCAGAGACGCCCCAGCCACTAAGGGATCTAGCCTCTCTTGGGCCAGAATCCCCAGAAATATGTGCAGAACAATTCCCAGACTGTGTCCACCCCCTGGCTCCCACGCCCTTGTTCCCTTTCTCCCCTGTGTTTTGTAAATATCATGTGTGACCATTTTCAATAATTTGCATAAAAATTGCCTAGAATTCCATTTGGGAGATACACTGTTATAGAAAGGTTAATAGGCTCTGGAGGCAGACTTTCTGATTTCAAAGTCTGTCTTTGCCACTTATAAATGTGCATGACCTTGGGCGAGTTTCTTGCCTCAGTTTTCTCATCTGTGAAATGGGGATTCTGTGTGGAAGAAAACAAACTCAAAGTGCTTTCTACTATTCTTTCACTCAGCAGCAATAATCACAAAAGACTTCTGTGATCAAATGGGGTGGGGGGTTCTCCCCACACACTAACCAAGCAATCATTTCTGCAGGGACACCAGCTGGGTGTCCTCTAATTCAATTTTGACACCATCTACTTGGAGATAGCATCACTTCTCATAGGTTGAGGGCTCAGTCCCATAAGGTGGTCTCCACCCTTCCCATTAGTTACAAGCCCTGGCCTCTGGAACTTGTGAACTACCCTCTTTAAGTTGGGATTCCCATGACCCCCTCCTTGGGTTCATTTGCAAGAGTGTTCACAGAACTCAGCGAAACACATTTCCTGGTTTATTACAAATGATATTCCAAAGGATACAGAAAAAGAAATGCATAGAGTAGGGTATGAAGAAAAGGGTGCAAAGGGTGCAGAGCTTCCATCCCCTTCCCCTTTGCATCCCCCAACCCCAGGTGCCACCCTCCAGTAACATCCATGTGTTCAAGTATCCAGAAGCTCTCTGAACCCAATCCTTTTGGGGCTTTTATGGAGACTTCGTAACATAGGCATGAATGATTAATTCATCAGCCATTGGCGATCCACTTCACCTTCAGTTGCCCTCCTCCCCAGATGTTGATAGGGTGGAGCTGAAATTGCCATCCTTTTATTCCTGCCGTGGTCTTTATAGTGACCAGCCCCATCCTGAAGCTACCCAGGGGCTGCCAGGCATCAGTCAACTCATTAGCATATAAAACGACATCACTTTGTAGAAGCTGTATGTCAGGAAATGGGTAGAAGACCAAGTATGTATTTCACAATATCACCGGATAATAACAATTCCTATCTCTTAAGGTTGGTGGAGGTACATTAGTCAACTTTAATGCAATAACAACACCAAGAATCTCAGTGTTACAAGAGCATTTGTTTCTCTAACGTTATGTGGGACTGTTGTAGCTACATGTGAGCTTCTTTTTTTTTTTTTTTTTTGAGACGGAGTCTTGCTCTGCTGCCCAGGCTGGAGTGCAGTGGCCGGCTCTCAGCTCACTGCAAGCTCCGCCTCCCGGGTTCACGCCATTCTCCTGTCTCAGCCTCCCGAGTAGCTGGGACTACAGGCGCCCGCCTCGTCGCCCGGCTAGTTTTTTGTATTTTTTAGTAGAGACGGGGTTTCGCCGTATTAGCCAGGATGGTCTCGATCTCCTGACCTCGTGATCCGCCCGTCTCGGCCTCCCAAAGTGCTGGGATTACAGGCTTGAGCCACCGCGTCCGGCCCATGTGAGCTTCTGCGGCTCTGCTCCATGTGTCTTATCATCCTGGGTCCTAGACTAAAGGAACAGCCCCTACTTGGGACATGCTATTCTCAAGGCGGAGGGAAAAAGCAGAGTCCTGGCAGAAACACAATGACTCGAAGCTTATTCTGGGATGTGGTGTACCCCTTGCATCCAGTCACATGCAGTCGGCCAATTGAAATCAGTGGTCAAGTCAACATCAGCGGGACGGGCATGTGGTTCACAAGGAGGCACCGGAGTCACACCACAAAGTGCAGGGACCAAAACCAGAGAAGGTGGAGCAAACTCTCAGGAACAATCATGCCTCAGGAATCTCACGTGAGATCCTCAAATGCTGCAAACAGTGTGCGGCACACAATAAGCACTCAGTAAGTGTTAACTATTATTATATTAATAGCTAAGCTGAAGGCATAAAACCCTACCTGCTTTCTCTCCTTGTCTTTTTCCCATTCTCCTTTACCCTCCTCTCTCTCTCGTATCTTTCTCCGGCTCTCCCTCCTCTCCATCCTTACTGCCTAGGACTCTGTCTACACTTAGAGACACACACCCCCTTATTTCCTGACCTTCATCTCTCTCTTTTTAAAAAATCCATCCTTGTTTACCCGATGCTTTAGTTGACATACCTCTGGGCCTTCTATGGCTGGCCCAGTTGTTTTCAGGTATAGGAAAAAGGGATAATCCACCTTTATGTAGACATGAAAAGAGTTAGTTTTAATTAGTAACTACCTTACTAACAAAAAGGTTTTTTAAAATTATATTTTTATTTTAGTGTACATAGGTCACGTTTCTAGGCAATTTTTATGCAAATTATTGAAAATGGTCACATATGATATTTACAAAACACAAGGGAGAAAGGGAACAAGGGTGTGGGAGCCAGGGGGTGGACACAGTCTGGGAATTGTTCTGCACATCTCCCAACAGGTCACGTTTGCTCCTGACACTTTTCCTAAACCATTTCTACATATCTGGCCATTGCTCTTTACCCCCAAACCCTCCAACCACCAGCATCAACCAACTTATAATAATTTAATAATAAAAGTAACAGCAATGACTGTCATTTCTTCTGTGTTATACATTGTGCTAAGTGCCTTACATTATCTCATTTAATTACTGCAATAGTCCAGATACTCTCTAGATTGTGAGTGGAGCTTCTTTGTCCAGACCTCATTCAGCTTTGTGCTTTGCCATATGCAGAGACAGCTCCCTACAGAGCAGAAAGCCTCAGCTTAACAGAATGAACCTGTGACTTAGTTTAGCCTCCACCAACAACCCACTGTATTACTTCAGGCAGGTCAGCCTCTCTTGCCTCAGTTTACTGATTTGCAAGACAGATATAATAATCTGTGCTTCATGACACTGTGGTGAAGATGAATAACCAGAAGACAAGATGTAAAAGCACTTTGTAAACAAAAAGGCATCTTATAAATTCATTCATTCAACAAATATTTACTGAGTGCCTGTTCCCTGCTGAGCACTGTTATTACCATTGCAGACACAATAAAGAACTAAAGAGACAGATCATGACAGGCATCGTGTGCCACTGCAAGGCCCTTGAGTTTGCTCTAATAAGTTGGGAAGTCTTTGAAGGTTTTGAACAAATGAATGACATGAGCTGACTTAGGTTTAAGAGGATTACTCTGGGGTTGTGAAGAGACTGTAGGGCAACCAGTCAGGAAGCCAGTATAATAATCCAGAAGGTGGATGAAGGTGGCTTGGTGGTTATAGCAGTGGAAGTGTTGAAAGTGGCTCGATAATGAATATATTTTAAAGATGAAGCCAACAGAATTTGCGGATAAATCACAGGTGAGTTTTGGATGAAAAAAAGAGGCGACAACAATGACATCAGGGTTTTTGGCCTGAGCAACTGGAAAGATGATGGGATCTTCATCCATCCCTGGGAAGAAGACTGTTGCAAGAACAGGTTAGGTAGATATCAGGAATTCATTTTGGGGTATGTTAAGTTTGGGATGTCCATTACACATGCAAATGCAGCTTTTGAGTAATCAGTTCGATATACAAGTCTAAAGTTCAATAACATTCACGTCCCACGGTCAGACTGGAGTTACCAATGCGGGAGTCTTCAGCATGCAGCAATAGCATTGGAAGCCAAGAGGTGGAGGAGTTCCCCACGGAGTGGGGGAACTCGGAGGTCAGCTGGTCAGATGATTGAGCACGGCCGGGATGGCTGAGGAGGAGCCTGGAAGGAAGAAGAACCAAGAGAGACCATTACTAATGAGCAACAAAAGGGGTGTGTTGAAATCAGACTTTGGAACCAAAAAGAACCACTCCAATTCTGGGTCGTCCGCTTACACACGGTGAACGGAGCAAATTTCTTCTCTGAGCCTTGGTTCCTTTCCTGTAAATGGAATATAACCGCTCCCATCGTACAGGTGCTTTTCGGTGATAATTAAATAAGGTGACTTCGTGAAAAGTACCAGGCTCTCAAAAAGCTCAGTATTTGTAGAAAGTATGCAGTTTCTAGGTTGGAGAAGCCAGAGTTTGTTTTCAAAAGCCTCGACCACACACAAAGGCGGTTACAGCTCTTGAGGTCCTGGGGGGGTCACAAGACGCCTTCCGAGTGGGGGCGGGGCGAGAAGAAAACAAAACCGCAAGAAAAAAGGAACAACGCTTTCGGGTGGGCCCGGGACCATAGAGGGTCGCTCCGCCTCATTCCTAGAGCGACCGCGGCGGCGCCAGAGCGCGGCGAGGCCCTCACTTCCGGCGGCGCGGGAGGCGCCCAGCGAGCCAGGGTGGTGGCTGGTCCCGCGCGGTGAGTGGGCCTGTGGCGAGTGCGGCGCTTGGGGCCCGCGTCGGATACTCGGGTCCGCTCGGGAGCGCGCTGGCCGTAACGAGGGCGGCGCGGGCCGGGGCGATGGCGTGGCTGGCGTCTCCGGCCTCCGGGCTGTGCCTGGCCGCCGGGCGGGGGCGGGAGGGCCACGCGGGCTCAGGGTGGGGCCGCGGCCTGCGCGGCGGGCGGGCCGGGTCAATGAGGAGCGGCCGGCGGAGTGCTGGGGACAGGGGAGGCTTGGACTGGGGCCCCCCCGGGCAAGTCGCGGCCCGCGAACCGGTCGGGTGAGCAGCAGCCCCGGCCCCTTCCGTCGCTCGGAGCGTTCGAGGACTAGATAACGTGGAACAAATGCTTAGGCGGCACAGGGCTGCTCTGAGCAGTTTTCAGATTCAGACTCATTGCAACTTCTAACATTCTGATGGTGTTGCCACCTTATCATTACCCTCCCCATTTTACGAGGAAACTGAGGCACATTCCAGGTAGCTGGGTGTGCAGGAACAGCAGCTTATGTCACTCAGGTTTAACTTGGTGCTTGCCCCTGCTGCGGAGCTATGCAAAGCACGGGTCGCCGGGCTGCCACTAAGAATACAGGCTCTGGAGTCAAACTGCTAGGATCTGGGAACCCGGCCAGTGCCTTCTAGCATTGTGCCCTCGTTTCCTTAACTTCAAACGGAAATAACTGTATAAAGTGCCGGGAGAATTAAAGAGCTAGTACAGAATCAAGTTACACAGTGTCTGGCACATACTACCTATTAGAGTATGATTGCCTCATCCGTAGGTGGATTTGACAGTCCGAGTTTCTGACTACATCTGACTTCCATTGTATTAAATGCATGTACTTTTAAAAATATGTATAATGACTATTATAGTTATTAAAAAAAAAAAACCCAACAACACCAACACCATGTACCAAACTAACACAGTGTCTCCTGTGTGGTAGATGTTCTGTAAATATTTGCTTAAGTTAAGGACTGGGTAGTGCTAACTGTAATCTTGTGTTATATGCAGCTTGCTCTTATGCTAACCATAATTACAGCTGATGTAATTATTAAATATCCAGATAAAGTCCTGGGCCTAAAGTTTCAATTATACAATAAGATGAAAGGAAGGCAAGAAAAATGATGTTTTTGTTTTCATTTATTTGCTTTATATCCTTGTATGCAAAGAAACCCAGAGTAATTGTTTCTGTTTTAAATTCCACATTCTGACAAGAGATAATGAAAAATAGTTCCAATAATTGTATTGCTTTTGAAGTTCTAGATTTTCCCACATTGCCAGCTATGTGGGGTTTGTAGGGATTTTTGTTGGTTTGTTTTGGCTGTTATTGTAAATAGCCACAAGTCAGCCTTATAAATAAATAAAATTATTTCAGATTTTGAATTTTGCAGCATTTGGGTATTCTAAAAATTCCATCCTACTTTTAACATGTAAACTCATTTTCTCCCCGCTCTCCTTTTCTTGTGTCCTACCTACCATGCTCTTTTCTACTCAGTTTCATTCCACTATCTGGTAAAAGTTCTTTTGCAGTTTTCCTCTCTCCGAAAACAATACTTTTGTTTTGGATTTTCAACAGATTGCTTTCTTGCATCATTAGGATCTATAAAAACCAATAATAAAGCGTGTCTTCATAGACTAAGTAAACCTACCACTCCTTCTAGAGAAGTTTCAATTTTCAAAACACTTTATGCTACAGAATTAGAGCTAAGCTGTCACCTAGAGCTATGGAAATCGAATGCTAAATACAGATAAACAAGAATATATCATAAAGTAGTATAATGTGTCATTTCTTATTCATTTGGATACTTTAGGCAGTTACTAGTGAGTAGTTTAACACGGAACTAAATATTAAAACATAGTAATATTCTATTACACAAATTTTGATTGTCTTTTGGAGTCATTCCATTCCCATTAAGATTTACCGTATCTCCATTTTTTAGTCCTTCAAAATTATGTACTCATTTGGTAATGCCTAGAAAATTTATCTTTCACCTCATCACTTTTTTTTTGTCCTGTCCCAATAGACAAACTCCAGTGGTAAACTCAGTCAAAATTTGGTGATATTTGTTAAGCTTAAACTCTGGAATTGTTAGAATTACTTTGCAAGTATTTCCCCCCATATTATCTTTGTTTGCATTTATACTTCTTAAATTTAAACATGAATGCAATTTTGGTGGGTTGAAGAGATATTAAAATTGAATAATTAACAGGTAGATTTTTTTTTTCTGATTATCTATACTTTTTTTTTCCCCTTCTACACACAGAAAATTCTGAGCTGTGCACCGCTAGGAAATGAAACACTAGTTCAGAAGAAGCCTCTAAACTCTCTTACAAATACATTTGGTTATTCACCATGAGGTTAGCAAAGCCTAAAGCGGGTATTTCTCGGAGCTCAAGCCAAGGAAAGGCCTATGAGAACAAGCGCAAAACAGGCCGGCCGCGGCAGAAGTGGGGCATGACTATTCGATTTGACTCAAGCTTGAGTAGACTCAGAAGAAGCTTGGATGACAAACCCTATAAATGTACTGAATGTGAAAAGAGTTTCAGTCAGAGTTCAACTCTTTTTCAACACCAGAAGATCCATACTGGAAAGAAATCCCATAAATGTGCTGATTGTGGGAAAAGTTTCTTTCAGAGTTCTAATCTCATTCAGCATCGACGGATCCATACTGGGGAAAAGCCCTACAAATGTGATGAGTGTGGAGAAAGTTTTAAACAGAGCTCAAATCTCATTCAGCACCAGAGAATTCATACTGGAGAAAAACCCTATCAGTGTGATGAGTGTGGCCGGTGTTTCAGCCAGAGCTCCCACCTTATTCAACATCAGAGAACCCACACCGGGGAGAAACCCTACCAGTGCAGTGAATGTGGCAAATGTTTCAGTCAGAGCTCTCATCTGAGGCAGCACATGAAGGTGCATAAAGAAGAGAAGCCTCGTAAAACCCGGGGCAAAAATATCAGGGTGAAGACTCACTTACCCTCTTGGAAAGCTGGTACAGGAAGGAAGTCTGTGGCTGGTCTCCGTTAAGTATGGGGCTTTTTGACAGCTTTTTGAGCCCTCTTGAGAAAAAATAAAAAATGAAAGGAATCTTTTTTAGAAATAGAGATGCTTTATAGTAGATCACTTAAATACTGGATCTTTTGCTAGTGTGAAAACATTGGGAATTTAATGACATTGAGCTGAAGAAATTACATGAGTCCAGCTACCCTCATTTCTGTTTTATGTGACATGGAGCACAAAGAACTGAAAATACGTTTTGAGGGAGCATGACATTGTTGACCTCATTTGAAATTACTTCCATTTTCAAAAACCATCATGATTTGCAGATACATTTTGAGAAAAAACATCATGTTTTGAGGATACATTTGTGAAAGTGCAGGCGTGCCAATGATTACTCAGTTTTAGGACTTTCTGTGGAAGAAAAAATTAAAAGGGAGAAGAAATTAATTCCACTACTTTTGAAGTTCTGCAACAGATGAGATTTTGTTTATAAAGTTTTGTAGTATATTAACCATTGGTTTATGACTCTAGATTCAACATATTAAAATGTATTCAAGCTCACAGATTTTTAATCAGTAAGGCCCATCTATATTATTGCTTTATTTCTTCTCCTTGTGGACAGCTGTTAATTAAAGGAGTAAGGATTTGCCTGTTTGTTTTTGTTTGTTTTTTAACCAAATTCTTAGAGATGCTATAGAATCTAAATGAGAACTGAATTGAACCTTAAGTCTCGTATTCCTACTAATAGAGTTCTTTGTGATGGTAACTGCTGTGTCGTTTGTTTTCCACACGTTGGGATGGATTCATGTCAATCCAACCCCATGTCCTTGACCTCTTCTGGCATTCTCTTGTGCTCTGACAAACTGAGCCAGCCTTTTAGATCTACATGAATAAACGTACTGTTTTACCAAGAAAAATCTCAGCTTGCTTTCTGCTAATTAAAAACCTACAATTTACACACCTCCCTGCCTTCAAGACTATGAGCTTTAGATAGCCCTGCTTAAATGTTTGTCAACAACAAGAGTCATGTAATGTGTCAGTGCATTGTAGCTCCTTTGAAATTTAACTCTTTCTATGTTACATGAATTGTTTTAAGGAGTCCGGCAAACATGTTTATTCACTTCCATGAGAATGGTGCCAAGTGTCAGACTCTGATGAGCCCTCAGCTCAGGTTTTAATTTCTATTGAATGCTAACATTCTTCTGATTTTTTGGTATCTTTTATATCGGTTTCTGCTGTATTAATGACAATTATTCATGAAAATAAAAAATGAAATATTTTGTATACTACTACCTTCTGTTTATTTTTCTCCTGGGGAATTGCTTTAATTATTTAGACACTAGATCTAAAATCACAGCTTTTGGATGGATCACTTGTTTTGCCTGTTTTTGATTTCCTCACACTTGAACTATGCCTTCCTCCTGGCCTTGCATTTGAGCATAGGGCCATAGAAGTTGGCCTTGTGATGGCCTTGTTGACAAGTGTCATTCAGCAGAATATTCACAAGGTGTTTTGTAAGCATGAGGTGATCACAGTTTTTTATGAAAGAAGTGATCTTTGGCCGCCCTATTACATCCAAGTCACCCCTTGGCAGGACTGTGACTATGGGGCCCTTTTGAGGATTTATCAATGCTCTTCACATTAGTTTTGTGTCTGGAATAGCTTCAGGCCAGGGCCAACACTTCTTTTGTAAATTTCAGGAATTTGCCCATTCTGACAGCAAACAGGGCTGTGCACAGTAGTGATATTAAAAATAATTTAACAAGCAGTATGCCCTTCAGGACAGCAGAAGAACTGTCACAGACTAAGGTCTCTTGTGTGCTTTGAGCATGGGTATGCATTACTCTCTTCCTCCACTGTGTTGGGGAACATGTGGAGAGGAGCACAGATAAGGGATATTTTTGGTTAATAGAGCTCTGGACCAGTGGGAGATAGATGGAGCCAGGCTTGATCTAGAGATGTCCCAGGGTTTTCAGAGTGTAGTGACTATGTGGGATTTGGGATTATCTTCCTTGGGTAGAAGGTATATTGTGTGTGGAAGGAGGAAAGAGGGATATTTGGTGAGCAAATATCCAAATGTTCGCCCCATGTTTCCTGGCACCCTTACAGTGCTGTGAGAAACACTAGGTCAGGCCATTTGAGTTAGTGATGTTTTTAAAAGCTGTTGTGTGATTCTCTGTGCTCATATTTCCCAAGCCAAAGTGGAGCTGACATTTAGGTAGTTCCTGAGCCTCTTGCCAGCCTGCTTTGGGTATCACATGAGTGAGAAATAAACTGTTGAGATAGGCCAGAGATTTCAGTGTAGATTTGGTACCTGTCGTGATTGATGCACCCATCCTGCTGTTTTTGTGCATCTCTGGACCCAATCATCCGTCTTAAAAGTTCTATCCTTTCAGTGGCCTGATGAGAAAAAACAGCTTTTTGAGATTCATAGTTGAGAAACAGTGCCTTGCCTCCCCCACATTCTCTTTCTGTTTCTAGCCGATATCCTGTAATACTTCCTTTTTTTTTTTTTTTTTTTTTTGCCTGGGGACCCTTTTCTTTGTTCCTTACTGAGACTTAAAGGCAGCATTAAAGCTTGTTTGTGTGTTTTATTTGTATTCCGTGACTGTGGCCTGGGGTGAAAGTCCCCACACATAGAGTTGCCGGGATGTCCTGTGATATCAGCCCTGGAAGTTGAAAATTTGTCCTGAGACTAATATGCTGTCCTCAAACATGGGAGAAAGGGGTGCGTGTCCCTCCACCATGCACAGTCTGAGTGCAGCAAGACCCATGAGAGGATGCTGAGTGGGTGCCAGGAGGACTCACCTCCAAGAGCAAGAGCCTCCGGTCCCTGTTCCACATTGATTTCAAACAGACCAACCAGCTTGGACAATTGAAATTCTCAATTGCAATCATGATGAACTGAAGACCAGAGGACCTTCCTCCAATTTCCACATGAAGCGCTAGATTGTAATGTAACCCTAGATATGTTGAGGGAACTCCAAAGTAGGATTTCTCACCACATAGGTAAAATAGGGGGACTGCCTATTTTAATCTCATTTAGCGATAAGTATGATGGCTGTTTCCTAAATTCAGAGTTCTGTAGTAAACTGATAACAGATTCTTTTCTGTCATTTTTCAAATAAAGCATTGTGACATCTGGTAAAATAATTACTTTTGTTTTTCTTGTTTTATTGTTCAGAAGAAGTGCAAAAGAATCCAGACCAGTTTAAAATTGATAAATTTTACTGCTGAGTGATGGAAAGAGACAAAAATGACAGAAACATTATTCATAGCTGCATTCCTTACAGTAAAGCCAAGCACAAATAGCTGTATTGCTTAGAATCATTGCATTTAAATATAGCAATATCAAATCTTTCATAGTCTTTATGGATGATTTTTTTTCCTTTGATCCACATGGTTGGTAATATGTCAGAATAGATTCAGCAATTTAGTCCTACTAAGTAATGGCATTTTATAATTCTAGTGTTGTAATATCTGACAGTATTTTACTTAGAACTTTTACATCAATATACATCAACTGACTTAGTTGTAAGTTTCTTTTTATATGTTATCTTTGTCATAAATGTCAATTACATCGTAGAGCATTTCAAGAACTGTGTCAAGTTCATAATACTAGGTTACGAATGTGTTACGCTACATCCCAATTTGTCAAGAGACCTCTCAGGCACAGATTTTTGAATTCAGGAATTCAGGATGGGTATGCCAATATAAATGAAGCTTCTGAGATGAATAACCTTAAATCCCAGAGAGACCCTGGTTATATCTTTATGTTCAGGGCAATCTAAATGGGTCCCCTAGGATACAAGAAGCCTCTCTATTCAGTGGGATTAAAAGGCTAAATATCGGAATTTAGGCAGGTGAGTCAAAGAGGGGACACTATAATGATTCGGGGGCAAACAGTCATGAAGAGAAGCTCAGGTTCAGTGAGAAAACTGAAGCCATTCAGTTTTTCACATAGTTTAATATAGCTAGACTTCTGTTATGTCCATGTTTCTTCTTTGCCTGATAAGTTCACCAATTCGGTTTAACCCAGCACCTGCATTCCATTTTCTCTATTAGAATAATTGGTCTGGTTTCTCTTTTTCTGGCTAGACTTTGGCTGAAAGGACAATAATAAGAGAAATAAAACTACAAGGAGCTACTATTTCTTATGTATCAAAATGACCAATAGTGTAAAACCTATTCTGTTGGTGAGGCTGTGGAGAGCTAGCCAAACTCAGACACTGATGGTGGGATACAAAATGTTACAACCCATACTGAGGAGGGATTTGGCAATATCTAGCAGAAGTGTATATGCATTTACTCTCTGATCCAGAAATTATGTTTCCAGAGATTGTTTCCAAAGATACAGTACCAACAATACAAAACAATGTATACACTTGGCTGCACATTTTTATAGAAAAGACTCATTTCTCAGGCATCTGGCTCCAATGGAGTGTCATATATTTGTTCGATAATGGGCTTTTTATGATGTTCTCATGACCTTTCTTGTGTTGTAGTTGTACCATACGTCATTTTCAGAGGTCAGCTTGCCTCGTTTTGTACAGGACCCAGAGTGTAGTTTAATAAGTGCTCTCAAGGAGATTAAGTGTCACTGCTGATGCAAACCAGCAAATTAAATTCCCAGGCTCAGCTGGAAATACTTCAGCCCAGTGAGGGCGCTGCATAAGAGGAAATAGCCACATCAAGACTTCATTGTTAGAAAACAGACTTTTTCTATTTCACGTTACATAAAACTGTCACTAGATGGCAGCAAAGGAGAGATCATGGAAAACAGCCTGTCCTGTAGTTTCTCCACATTCAACTTGTGCAGATTGAGTGTCCCTTATCCGAAATGCTGGCGACCGGAAATGTATCAGAATTCAGATTTTTTTTTTTAATCATTATTTGGGAATATTTGTATATACATGATGAGATATTTTGGGAATGGGACTCAAGTCTAAACACGAAGTTCATGTGTTTATTATACCCCTTGTATACATAGCCTGAAGGTAATATTTTTAATAATTCTGCGCATGAAACAAAGTTTTCACTGTGACCTATCACATGAGGTCAGGTGAGGAATTTTCCACTTGTGGCGTCACATTGACATTCAAAAAGTTTCAAATACTAGATTTTCGTATTAGGGATGCTCAATCTGTGTTTTCCTTTGAAAATACCATGCTCAAAATGTAGAGACTACTCTTTACAATCAACTAGGGTTCAGTTAAATGTCTGAAAATACAAGCATAATTTTAAAAGTTGAGCACATTTTAGTCAAATTACCTGAATGTCATTTCTATTTCCACTGTAACTTAGATGTTTAATAACTTACAAGACACAGGAGGATAGGCAAGCCCTTTTCTTATCCTGGTAGAAAAAGAAATTATCCAAAGTGTTTACTAAACAAATAATAGCTATTTTCTCAGTTTCTCTCTTTTGCTCTTTTCTACAGTCAGCTCCATGAAAGATTTGTCTACATTTATCTTCCCTGTTTCCTTACCTGGCAGTCTCCCCTTAGTCTATTTCCATCAAGCTTTCATCCATCACTCTGCTCAAAAGCACTCTCTTCAAGGAGTCTCCATGAAAATCTGTGTAGAACAGTGGCCCAGACTTTGAGACGATGGCTAGAATGCAAAGCCAGACACTTTGGGAATGAAATGCAGCTGTAGAGACTGATGCAGGAGCTGCAGAGTTGGGAGAACAGTGTACTTTTCATAGATAAGAAGCTGTTTGAACTTCTTATCATGTGCAGACATTCTATTTACAGTTGAAATGTAAATTAAAAGTAAATTACATTCCAGTAGCAAAACAGAGATTGGGAACAGCCTAGGGAAACAGGAAATTGGGTCCCAGAACAACACTTAGGTCCTTTCTCGCCTTTGCCTGGTAGATGAGAAGTCACCACTGAGAAGCCAGTTGTGAGCACTGAATTCATAAAATGACCATCTCATCTAGTACGTATTCTAATCCTTCTCCTGGTGCTTTTCTTCTCCCTTCTTCCGAAAGGCTGAGCCGTACCACAGAGCCTACACATGTGAACTTCTTCGTGGTTGGCAGTTGAGTGCATCTGGGGTGGGATGTAGAATCTGAAAGGCAGTGTGATGTAAGAGAAAAATCTCTGAATTGGAGTCATTAGTCCTGAGTTCTAGATCCAGTTCTCCTATGGAAAATCTATGTGCCTTTAGGCAAGTCATTTTTTCTCTCTGGTCTTAAGACCAGATGAAGCCAAAGTTGGCAGGTAAACTTGTTTCAGTTATGATCCTATGGCTTCAAGGTGCTAAAACCAACATTCATTAACCAAAGCAAAACAAAGAGAAGTAAAGAAAAATGACTGAAGAAAGAGTTGAACCACCGGGACTTAGGAAGGGTTGCCAGGGCAGCCTCAGGTATCTCGAGGTTATGAATGGGTCTTCAGAGGACTACCATTAGAGTTCTGAGCTCTAGCTACAACCTGCCCATAGCTGTAATGACAGGGCTCCTTCCTGTCTTTAATGTGTGTGTTTTGTAGGGGAGGAGTAATGTTATTTCTAATGATAAGAAAGAAAGTAGAAAAGAAAGGAAAGAAAGGAGGGAGGAAGAAGAGTAAAGAGAAAACAGAAAAGGGATGGAATTTATATTCTTGAAACTTATTAGCTCTGGAGGCAATTTCTAAATTTACAAATTAGTATTCTAACAATATTTTGAGCAATCACAGCATTGCAATGAACATATAACTTTCACATATGACTACTTTGAAAAAACAATAATTTGTCAAATATGTAAGTCTTGGTAGTATGTTTTCTTATGTAAGTCTTGGTAGAGTATTTTATATCCATTCTTGCAAAAACTAATAACTTTTTATATTATTGAGTCAGGTCTTCTAAGGACTTCAGTAAGTGAATCCTATCTACTTAGAAACAATAAAACACAAATTTATAGGCATACCTCAGAGATAGTGCAAATTTGGTTCCGGACTACAGCAAAAAAGTGAATATCACAATAAAGTGAGTCAGACGAATTGTTTTATTTCCCAGTGAATACAAAAGTTATGTTTACACTATACTGTAGTCAAGTGTGCAAGGGCAAGATGTCTAAAAAACAACGTGTGTAATTTAATTAAAAATACTTTATGGCTAAAAAAAAATGCTGAAGATGATCTGAGCCTTCACAGACTCAATCTTTTTGCTAAAGGAGGGCCTTGCCTTGATGTTGATGGCTACTGACTGATCAGGATAGTGGTTGCTTAAGGTTGTGGTGGCTGTGGCAAATGCTTAGTGAAGTTTGCCACATGAATTGACTCTTTCATGAAAGATTTCTCTGTAGCATATGGTGCTGTTTGATAGTGTTTTACCCGCAGTGTAACTGTTTTCAAAATTGGAGTCAGTCTTCTCAAACCTTGATGCTGCTTTACCAACTAAGTTTATGGCATATTCTAAATCCTTTGTGGTCATTTCCACTATGTTCACAGCATCTTCACCAGGAGTAGATTTCATCTCAAGAACCCACTTTCTTTGCTCATGTATAAAACACAACCCCTCACACATTCAAGTCTTATCATGTGATTGTAGCAATTTAGTCACATATTCAGGCTCCACTTCTCATTCTAGTTCTCTCGCTATTTTCACCACATCTGCAGTGCCATTCTCCACTGAAATCTTGAACTTCTCAAAGTCACCCATGAGGGTAGGAATCAACTTCTTCCAAAGTTGATATTTTGATCTTCTCTCATGAATAATAAATGTTTTTAATGCCACCTAGAATGACGAATACTTTCCAGAAGGTTTTCAATTTATATTGCCCTGATCTGTCAGAGGAATCAATATGGAAGCTACAGACAAAATGTATTTCTTACATAATAAGACTAGCAAATAAAAATTAGTCCTTGATCCATGAGCTATATAGTGGATGTTGTGTTAGCAGCTGTGAAAACAACATTAATCTCCTTGTACGTCTCCATTAGAGCTTTTGGGTGACCAGGTGCATTGCCAATGAATGGTAATATTTTAAAAGTAATCTTTTTTCTGAGCATTAGGTTTCAACAGTTGGCTTAAAATATTGAGTAAACCATACTTTAAACAGATGAACTGTCATCCAGATTTTGTTCAATTTACAGAACAGAGTCAGTAAGATTAGTATAATTCATAACGGCCTTGGAATTTTCAGAGTGGTAAATGGGCACTGGCTTTAACTTCAAGTCACCAGCTACATTAGCTCCTAATAAGAGAGTCAGCCTGTCCTTTGATGCTTTGAAGCCAGGCATTGACTTCCCCTGTCTAGGTATGAAAGTCCTAGCTAGATAGTGTGGCCACCTTCATGAGCGATCTTAGCTAGATCTTCTGGATAACTTGCTGCATCTTCTTCATCAGCACTTGCTGCTTCACCTTGCACTTTTATGTTATAGAGATGGCCTATTCCTTTAAACTTCATGAACCAACCTCTGCTGGCTTCCAACTTTTCTTCTGCAGCGTCTTCACCTCTCTCAGCCTTCATGGAATTGAAGAGAGTTAGGCCCTTGCTCTGGATTAGGCTTTGGCTTAAGGAATGTTGTGGCTGTTTTGACCTTCTATTCAGACCACTAAAACTTTCTTCATATCAACCATAAGGTTGTTTCAGTTTCCTGTCATTTATATGTTCACTGAATCCATGAATGGTGATTTTTCTAAAAAACATTAATTTCTGGCCGGATGCAGTGGCTCGCGCCTGTAATCCCAGCACTTTGGGAGGCTGAGGCAGGTGGATCACCCAAAGTCAGGATTCGAGACCAGCCTGACCAATATGGTGAAACCCTGTCTCTACTGAAAACACAAAAATTATCCAGGTGTGGTGGCAGGCACCTGCAGGAGGCTAAGACAGGAGAATTGCTTGAACCCAGGAGGTGGAGGTTGCAGTGAGCCGAGATCACGCCACTGCACTCCAGCCTGGGCAACAAAGTGAGACTCTGTCTCAGAAAAAAAAAAAGAAAAAAGAAAAAAATTAATTTCCTCAAGAACATTTTCTTTGCATTTACAACTTGGCTCACTGCGTAGCTTTTGACATGCCTTCCTCACTAAGCTTAAACATTTCTAGCTTTTGATTTAAGATGAAAGACATGCAACTCTTCCTTTCACTTGAACACTTAGAGGCCATTATAGGATTATTGACTGGCCTAATTTCAGTATTGTTGTGTTTGAGATATTGTGAGAATTACCAAAACACAAATGAAGTGAGCACCTGCTGTTAGAAAAATAGTGCCAATAGACTTGCTGCATACAGGATTGCCACAAACCTTCCATTTGTAAGCAATGCAGTATCTGCAAAGTGCAATAAAGAGAAGCAGTAAAATGAGGTCTGCCTGCATTTAAATTGCTTTTTCCTTCACACTTACTTGAGAAAAGTTCCTCACAGGCAATTTTCCCTTTAAAAAAATCTTAATTTAACTCAAGTACTGGTTTTAAACTTTATACTTCGTTGCAGAATTTTTAAGCCATATTTTCTAACTTAGCTTTTCAGACTGCATATATCTACTATGACCACATTATTTTGTTCTCTATCTTGTGCTCCAATAAAAAGTGTATATTCTTACATAGATGTGTATCAACTTTTAATTAACATGTAATTAGGAGAAAAAGTTCTCACATTAATATTCTGATATTTATTGAAATATATATAATTTCTTTTAATCCTACTATACACATATTTTTAAATATTACAACTACTGTTTTATTACATAATATTAACTCTCCTCTTTTAAGTACCTTATGAACTCATGACCTTTCACTGGCTTAAGCTCTTCTAATTAAACATAATTATAATTCTGGTCTTTGAGTCTCACTAGTGGGAGCCCATCGCCCTGACATCTTGAGAGCATCCCATTTTCTGTTACTAGTAAGTCCAGGCCCATGGTGATTTTTCCTGAGCCGTGGAATCAGTTGTCTTCCAAGAGGTACTGGTTCCTTTTCCTGGAAAATAATCTTGGAGGTGCAAATCTGGTTACTGTGCATGGGCACGAGAATCACAAAGTGGGAACAGTCATGTTTTTTAAGGTTGTGTGTTTGCACTGGCTTATCTTTTCTTTTTCATTCAAAAAGTTATGTAGCCACGTCCCACTCGACTCCAGGTTTTGTCTATCTCCACAGCTTCATACTACACAGACACCAGGCTGCTCAACTCAGCTCTGATGTGACTCTGGATGGGGGGCCAGCACTCTACTTTGTGTCTTTAATCAGCAAACACTGATAGGCTCCATGCCAATAGTGCCAGTGGGGGACTCATTGGGCCACAGCTACAGCAAAAAGTGAGTCACGAAACCAAATCATGCCTAAGATGGGGATACATGCAGAATGGAGACGTGCACTGGGCCCAGCACAGCACCAAGGATGAGAGACCCTCCTCTGGTTGGGTGGGCCAGGAAGGATTTGCCAGTTCAGCCTGAGATGGTTGGAGGAAGAGAAGCCATGCCAGTGTAGGAACGCATACTCAAACGCACAATGCATAAAGGAGCATGGAATAGTCAGGGGACTGTGCACAGCCCCCTGTGGCTGTTACTTAAAGTGTGTGTTGGGAGTGGAGGAGATGAGGGTGAGGAGGTAGAGAGGTCACCAATCGTGGAGGGTGTGAATGACTAAGAAGTGTGACTGATGTTCCTGAAGTCATTCTGGTATTACCAGAGGGCTTTAAGTAGGGGCAATATAGAGTCAGATTTTTATTTTTATTTTATTTTATTTTAAATTCAAGATGGAGTCTCACTCTGTCACCCCGACTGGAGTACAGGGGTGCCATCTCGGCTCAGTGCAACCTCTGCCTCCCTGGTTCAAGCAATTCTCCTGTCTCTACCTCCCAAGTAACTAGGATTACAGGTGCCTGCCACCATGCCTAGCTAATTTTGTATTTTTAGTAGAGATGGGGTTTCACGTGGGCCAGGCTGGTCTCAAACTCCAGACCTCAATGATCCACCCATCTTGGGCCTCCCAAAGTGCTGGGATTACAGACCTGAGCCATTGCGCCTGGCCAGATTTGCATTTTTAATGGATCTTTCTGGCAGCCATGTAGAAGAATGCCTCAAGTATATATGCTATTGCACATTACACAGATTCTTTTCAGTTTCCTCTTCTCCATTTTCTGATGCTGAGGGTATGTTATTCCAAATAATACCACTTGACAATCATATATTATTTTATTTCCTTTCTGAAATTGAAGGGAAATTGACTGGCTTAGGCCTTTCTTTTCTGGACCTGGCCTTTTAAAACTCCAGAGCCCCAAAGCCGAGGCAAAGTTTATGTAGTGGATTGAAGGACTTACTTATCTTCTGTCAACATTTATTATTTTGATCATTAATTAATGCCTCACATGGTCCTAGAAAAAAATTATAGTAAATTTCCAAAATGTGCAACAACAACATTCAGAATGGTCATGCTACACAGTGGTTATGATGGTTAATTGTACTTGTTGATTTGACTGGGTTAAGTAATATGCATGTAGCTGGTAAATAATTATTTCTAGATGTGTATGTAGGGAAGGGATTGGCATTTGAATCTGTAGACAGAATAAAAAAGATACGCCCTCACCAATGTAGATGAGCATCATCCAATCCCTTGAGGGTTGGATTAAAACAAAAAAGAAGAGGAAAGGTGAATTCACTCTCTTCTGCAGCTGGGAAATCCATCTTCTCCTGCCCTTAGGCCCTGATACTACTCATTCCTGAGCCTTCATATTTGGAGGCTGACACCAGCAGCCCGCTAGGTTCTCAGACCTTTGGACTCAAATGGAATTACACCACCTGCTTTTCTGGTTCTTGAGCTTGCAGATGGCAGATCATGGGACTTCTTGGCCTCCATAATCATGTGAGCCAATTTCCATGATTAATCTCCTTTTATAGGCTGGGTGCGGTGGTTCATGCCTGTAATCCCAGCACTTTGGGAGGCCGAGGCAGATGGATCACCTGAGGTCAGGAGTTCGAGACCAGCCTGACCAACATGGTGAAACCCCCATCTCTACTAAAAATACAAAAATTAGCTAGGCATGGTGGCATGTGCCTGTAATCTCAGCTTCTAGGGTGGCTGAGGCAGGAGAATTGCCTGAACCCAGGAGGCGGAGGTTGCAGTGAGCTGAAATTGCACCACTGCATTCCAGCCTAGGTGACAGAGTGAGACTCTGTCTCAAAAAACAAAATAAAATAAATATCCTTTTATGTATCTATATATATCTGACTGATTCTGCTTCTCTGGAGAGCCCTGACTACTAGAGCAGTCTCTAAAAGAGCTTATTTCAAACACCCACAGATATCTTCCTGAACATACAGGTGAGAATACAAACCCATGCTGTCACTAAAACCTCAGAATGATAGACACCTATTAACAAATAAGCCTAGATTAAGGAATGCAGTCCATACTTTGTTACATGGAAGGCTCAGGCTTTGATTGATGAAACAAAGACCACATAAAAAGAGCAGAAAAACACTTAGGTCCTGTATTCGTTTTCTAGCCCTGCTATAGCAAAGTAACACAAACTGGGTGACTTTCAATAACAGAAATTTGTCTCCTTACAGTTCTGGGTTCTAGAAGTCTGAAATCAAAGTGTATACTGGGCCATGCACTCCCTGTGGGGTCTAGAGGAGACTAATCTGTTCCATGCCTTTCTTTTAGGTTTTGTTGCTGCTGGCTATCTTTAACATTCCTTGGCTTATAGACACATTGTTCCAATCTCTGCCTCAATCTTCACAAAGCCTTCTCTCTAGTGTGTCTCAGTGTCTGTACTTCTTTTCTTATAACAATATCCATTAGAATGGATTAAGGGCCTACTTATTCCAATAAGACCTCATGTTAACTGTAAGTACATTTTCAATGGCCCTATTTCCAAATAAGGTCATATTCTGAAATTCAGGAAGGACATGAATTTTGGAGAGACACTATCTAAACCAGTGCAGGTTCTATCTCTTGGCCTGCTCCTATGATGCAAGATCAGTGAGAAAACAAGATACCACCGACTAAGTAGCTTAAAACAACACAGGTCTAATGGTCAAAAGTCTGGATGGGCTCAACAGAGTTTTCTGCTTAGCGTCTCACAAGACCAAAATCAAGGTTTAGGCTGAGCTCTCATCAGGAGGCTCTGGGCAAGAAGATGCTTCCAGGTCATCTAGGTTGCTGGCAAATACTACAGATTAGTAAAAAGGAATTATCCTGGCATTAGAAAGGAAGAATATACTTGGCTTGGCTTGGATGCTACCAAAAACAGTGAAAGCAAGAATATATATATATATAGGATAAATTATTTGGGGGAAAATCTGAGAGAATGGAAGGGAGGCCCCTGGGAAAGTGATAAAAGGAAGAAAGGCTGAGAGTGACTGGACTTAATTCCATCAGGACCTTCAAAGGAGCCGATAGAGCGTCTCTCCCATATGTCTATCCAAGGACCCACAGGCAGCAGTCTTTATCCATTGGCTCTGATAGGGCTGCTGCCCAGGACACTAAATCCTCCACATACTTCCAGACTGTGATGGTTCTTATGTGCTGGAGAGAGGGCTGCAGTCCATGATGACAAAGACATCCAAAAATAGAAAGTAAAGGATGTGCAGGGCATATTTGGAGCAAGACACTCATGGTGTGAGGTGAGTCAAAGCCCATGCTAAGTTGTTTGCCTCAGTCACTGCTGGAATCAGAAGCAAGACTGAGAGGATGGGAGTTTGGCACCAGACCTGGTACAATACTTCTGAAAACTATCTACTGAAATGCAGCAAAATGCTTCTCATCCTCACAAACATGAAAGAAGCCAAGTTTAGAAAGCAAAAAGACAAAATAAGAAAACAGTTGGATTAGGAAAGATTACAAGAAATCTAAAATTGAAATCCAGGCAATTGAAATCCACACTGAAAGCAGCAGAGACCACCGCAGATATTTTAGACAACAGAGATGTAAAAGAGAGCTCAGGAGACATATCCAGAGTGTAGAGAAAAAGAACACAGAAATAAAAATGAGGCTGGGCACAGTGACTCACACCTGTAATCCCAACATTTTGGGAGGCCAAGGAGGGTGGATCACTTGAGGTCAGGAATCCCAGACCAGCCTGGCCAATATGATGAAACCCTGCCTCTACTAAAAACACAAAAAATTAGCTGGGTGTGGTGGCACGCACCTGTAACCCCAGCTACTCTGGAGGCTGATGCTAGGAGAATTGCTTGAACCCAGAAGGTGGAGGTTGCAGTGAACTGAGTTGGCACCACTGCACTCCAGCCTGTGCAATAGAGCGAGACTCCATCTCAAAATAAATAAATAAATAAACAAATAAACAAATAAATAAAGATGAGAATTACAATGGACAGAGTTCAGCTCTCAAGTCTCTGACTAGCATGATGGGGAATGTACTTGGTGTATTGGAATCAAGAGGAAGGAGCATCCCAGCCTCTGATGACCAAGAGTTTTCTGAATTCAGGTGCTGTATTAGTTATCTATTGCTGCATAACGAATAACTACAAACTTAGCAGCTTAGAACAACACACATTTATTATCTCATGGTTTCTGTGAGTCAAGAGTTCAGGCATAGCTTCTCAGGGTCCTATGCTTCTTGGCTTCCCACCAGGCTGCAATCAAGATGTTGGCTGACATTGTGGAAAACCATGTGGAGGTTTCTCAAAAAACTAAAACTACCAAACGATCCAACAATCTCACTATTGAGTATTTTCCAAAGGAAACAAAATCAGTATATCAAAGGCATACTTGCACCCCCACAGCATTATTCACAATAACTAAGATACGAAATCAACATAAATATCCATCAGCAGATGAATGGATTTTAAAAATTTGGTATATATACACAATAGACTACTCAACCATAAAAAATGAATCCTGTGCTGGGCATGGTGGCTCATGCTTGTAATCTCAGCACTTTGGGAAGCTGAGGTTAGAGGAGTACATGGGAGTTCAAGACCAGCCTGGGCAACATAGTGAGACCCTGTCTCTAGGAAAAATACAAAAATCAACTGGGCGTGGTGGCACACGCCTGTAATTCTAGCTACTCAAGGAGGCTGAGACAGGAGGATCACTTGAGCCCAGTAGTTTGAGACTGCAGTGAGCTATGATCATGTCATCATACTCCAGCCTAGGTGACAAGAGACCTTGTCTCAAAAAAATATGAAATAAAATCTTGTCATCCATGGCAACATGGATGGAGCTGGAGCATGTTATGTTAAGCAAAATAAGTCAGGCACAGAAAGATAAATACTGAATGTTTTCATACATATGTAGGAGCTAAATAAAAACCAAACTCATGGAAGTAGAGAGTAGCATCATGGGTATTAGAGGCTGGAAAGGGTAGAAGGGAGGGGAGATAAGGAGAGGGCTAACTGATACAAAGTTACAGCTAAATAGAAAGAATGAGTTCTAGTGTTCTGTAGCAGTGTGGCATGAATATGGTTAACTATAATTTATCGTGTATTTTCAGAAAACTGGAAGAGTGAATTTTGAATGTTCACAACACAAAGAAATGGTAAATATTTGAGGTAATGGATATGCCAATTACCCTGATTTTGTAATTATACATTGTATACATATGTGAAAATATTATTCTGCATTTTATAAATATGTATGGTTTCTATGAGTCAACAAAAAGAAAAAGAAAACAATTGGGGAGAAAAAAGATGGTGGCTGGGGCTGCAATTTCATCTCAAGGCTTGACTGGAGAAGGATGTTCTTCCACAATTATGTGGTTATTGGCAGAATTCAGTTTCCTGTGTTCTATTGACTGAGGGCTTAATTTCCTTCTGACTGTTGGCTAGAAGTTTCTCATAGTTCTTTGCTATGTGGGCCTGCCTCCTCATACAGCAGCTCACTGAATAGCAATTTGTTTCATCAAAGCCAGCAAGAGACAGTCTGCTAGCAAGGTAGAAATTACAATCTTATGTAACATAATCACAGAAGTGATGTTCCATTATGCCTGCTATATTCTATTGGTTAGAATTAACTTAGAGCCCCCACTCCAACAACACTCAAGGGAGGGAACCACACAGGATGTGAAAATTAGGAGGCAGAGATAACTGGGGACCATCTTGAAGCCTACACGGCACAGGAGCAGAGGAAGGGTATTCCAGAGATAGAGCAGTTTGTACAAAGATATGAAAGCTTGGGATAGAATGTCACATTTAGGGGCTCACCAGGGGTTAGCATAGCTGGAGAATAGACTACAAAGTAGAGATTAGTAAAATCTGAACTAAGCAGGGACCACATCTTTGTGGGCTTTTTATGCCAAGCAAGGCTCTAGATTATGTTACTAGATCATGGGTTGGCTGGATTATATTGGTAATCAGAACATTTCATGGGTTGTAGGTTGCTAAATGCAGGACCACCACTAGTTTCATTGTCTTTTATGAATCAGAAAGGAATCCTTTCCTCCAAGTTAACAGGACCCTGTTGCAGGACATATAACATGTAAAGTGGAGGAGAAGTGAGGTTTCAGCCCCCTTCATCCTTCCACTGATGAGTGCACAAGTAGAGTGCAGAGCAAACAACCTTGCAGGTGTCAATTGAAAGAGTGCAGCATTTTTTTTTTTTCCAGAGAGAAAAGCTATGGGCCTGATTAATGAGGCCAGTGACTGCAACGATAGAAGAGGGGAGCAACAAAAGTGATTTTTTTTTAAAAAAAAAAGCAAGAATCACACAGACTCATCAATGGCTAGGTATGAGGGATGAGAGAAAGGAAGAGCACTAGGATGATTTTTTACACCTCTGGCTTGGACAACCTATTGAAATGTGACATTGCTAATTAAGATAAAGCAATATGTTACGAGAAGGACATTGGGGGCAAAGGAGCTATATCAGTGAAAGTCACAGCAGGAAACAGATGGTATGTTCCAATTAGGATTGTCTGTAGAGAGTTTATTAAAGAAACTATCTCTTATAGAGAAAATTATTAAAGGTATGGGCAAGATGTGGGAAAATCACAAGAAACAATGCAGTACCCTGGGGCTAGTAGCAGTGGGACTGGAACCACCCTTAGGCTTAAAGAGGGGAGAAGAGGGGAAGGAATGATTGTTATAGTGGGAAGGATAATTGTATGGTGAGGGTGACCATCGAGAGGAGCAGGGGCACTTGATGGAGGCATCCAGCCTCCATTCCTCTGAAATGACACAGTAGGGAGAAAGCTGTTAGAATAAATACCCTGACTTCACTCTCCTTCTCACTTCCAATCTGTCAGGGTACCCCCAAATGGAAGAACAGAGAACAAAGAATTCCTATTGGTATAGTCCTCCCAGGGAAGAACCCAGAGAATGATATATATGAATTAAGCAAAAAATGGTCAAAATATCATTTTATTATTTTAAAAATATTTGTAGTATTTGGAATGATGTCCCTTTTTTCATTCCTGTTATTTGTAATTTTTGTGTTTTTTCTTTTATCAGTCTTGCTATATCATGTCAATTCTAACATCAATTCTATTAACATATCAAAAAAGTCTTATTTTGTTGAATTTGTTTTCTATTTTCATTTGATTTTTTAAAATTTCATGGAATTCTGCTATTTTCTTTATCTTTTTATTTGCCTTTAAAAAGTTTGATTTACTTTCTTTTTCTAGCTTATTTAGAGGAAAGTTAAAAAATAACATTTCAGATGTACTTTTTCCTCTAAATATGCATTTAAGGCCAGAAATTTTCCTCTATGAACTATGCTTAGAGTATGTACTTTGAATAATTTTGATTATTTTGTATTGAGATTTACTTTGTACCCAAAATATGGCCAGTTTTGGTGAATGTTCCATGTACACTTGAAAGATTTTGTATTTTGATGTTGTTGGATTCTATACACATCAATTGGGTCACATTTCTCAGTTAAGTTTTTCAGAATGTTTATCTCTACTATATATCCGTTTTAGATTATATTATTGGTTATTGAGAGAGGTGTATTTTAGTCTCCTACTTTAATTGTGTTTTTTTCTGTTTCTTCTTCTATTTTATCAATTTTTGTTTTACATATTTAGAAATTATATTATTTGGTGCATATAGATTGAAAATTGTTATATCTTCCTGGTAAATTGATTCCTTCCTAATTATGAAATATTCCTTTTCTCTGGTGACTCTTCCTGCCTTAAAGCCTACTTTGCCATTAATTTCTATATCAGTTTCCCTTTTTCACTGTTTTCTTAATATCTTTTCCCACAATTTTGCTTTTAAAGTTTGTGTCCTTAACAAGTTGTTTACTTGTAATAGCATATAGGTGAATTAGTCTTCTACTTTTCTAATTCAGTTTGATTGTCTATTTATTGGTGTGATTACATTATTTATATTTAACATAGTTACAGAGATAAATGTGTTTATATATACTGTCTTTTTTCTTTATATGGCTAACTTTTTTCTATCTGATATATTTCTTTTCCTTCTCTTTTTTTGGGGGAGAAGGGTTTAATTTTATATATACTTTATATAAACATCTAATATGTATAATATTCAATATTTAATTATATATACATATTAGATGTTTATATATAGTATATCTAATATTATATATTAGATATTTATATACTATATCTAATATTATATATTAGATGTTTTATAATCTATTCAAATGTACCATATATTATTTAATTATATAATTTTTATGTACCATACATTGTTTAATTATATAGTTATTATTTATAGTAATTATATAATTACTGCATATTTACCATACATTAGTATATATTATTTACTATACATTATTTATTTTAATTGTATTATTATATATTAATTATATTAGATTAATACTAATTATTAATTACTAAATATTATTTAATTTTATAATTATTACATAAATATATGTATCTTAACTTGTTAGCCATACAATATTTTACCCTTTTAGTTGTTACCCTAATAATTATGTGTATTCTTAGGTATTTGCAGTCTAATATAATTACTTTTATTATTTCCCTGATAATACCAATGCCTTAGAACAATTTCACTTCTTTTGTCATCTGCATGCCTTTTATCTTATGTTTGGCATGCATCTTAATTCTATATGTATTTTAAATTGCATAAGAAACTGTTATTATTGCTTTGTACAGGCAATATTCAGTTACTTATGTTTCCTTATATGTTCCTTTATTCCTTCCTGCATTTCTACATTTCCATCTAGCATCACTTTTCTTCTGCCTAAACAACTCCCTTTAGTGTTTCTTTTAGTGAAGTTACTTGGCAATAGAGTTGCTCAATGTTTTTTGCAAAATATCTTATCAAAATATTTTATCTTTATTTTTGAAGAATATATTTCTTGGTATAAAATTCTAAGTTGACAGTTATTTTATTTCAACACTTTAAGTATTGTTTTCTTATAATATACCTTCTATTGTTTCTATTGAGAATTTGACTTCAGTTTTATTGCTACTCATTTAAATTATTTTCTCTGCTTGTTCTTAAAATTATCTGTCTTTGATTTTCAGAAGTGTTACTATGATACATATTTAGGTATGGTTTTGTTTGTATTTAATGTATTTGGCATTCACAGAGCTTCTTGAATCTGATGGTTGAAGTCTTTTTCTTAGTTCTGGATGGTTCTTGACCACTATTTTTCAGATATTTCTTCTGCACCATTCTGTTTTCTTGTATGACTCCAGTTATATATGGATTTTTCACTGTGTACTTCATGACTCTTACACTCCTTTGTTCTTTTCATTTTTTTATCTCTCTGTGCTTTCATTCAGATATTTTCTATTGAGCTGTCTTCTAATTTACAAATAGTTTCTTCTGTTGTGTCTAATCTGCTTGTTAAATCTATTCTTTTCAGTTATTAATTTTGAATATTTTTCTACTGCAGAATTTCAACTAGATTCTTTTTATTAAATTCAAATTATCTGGTGAAATTTTCCTCCATTGTTTCCTCCACCTTCTCCTGTATGTCTTGGATATGTTAATCTTTTTAAAAAACTCATTTTAAGCCCTTATCTGGGCCGGGTGCGGTGGCTCAACCCTGTAATCCCAGCACTTTGGGAGGCCGAGACGGGCGGATCACGAGGTCAGGAGATCGAGACCATCCTGGCTAACATGGTGAAACCCCCTCTCTACTAAAAACTACAAAAAACTAGCCGGGCGAGGTGGCGGTGCCTGTAGTCCCAGCTACTCGGGAGGCTGAGACAGGAGAATGGCGTGAACCCGGGAGGTGGAGCTTGCAGTGAGCTGAGATCCGTCCACAGCACTCCAGCCTGGGTGACAGAGCGAGACTCCGTCTCAAAAAAAAAAAAAAAAAAAAGCCCTTATCTGCTAACCTCAATATTTGAATCACCTGTAGATCATTTGATTTTTAATTTTTATATTTTATATTTATATTCCCTTATACATTTCTCTATTTCCATCTAGCATAGTTTTTCTTTTTTTTTTTTTTTTTCCTTTTTTTTGGGACAGGGTCTCACTTTGTCACCCAGGCTGGAATGCAGTGGCACAATCACAGCCCACTGCAGCCTTGACCTCCCAAACTCAAGAAATCCTTCCATCTCAGCCTCCCAGGTAGCTAGGACCACAGGAACACATCACCAACCCTGTTTTTTGTTTGTTTGTTTGTTTTAGTTTTGTTTTGTTTTGTTTTTTGGTAAAGACAGGATCTCGTTATGTTACCTAGTCTGGGAGTTGGCTGATCACTTTATTCTCATGAGGAATTGTGTTGTGTTGAGTCAAATGTGATTGCAGCTTCAGAAAGACTCCATCTGCCTCTGGTTAATCCATGTTCTTAGGGTAGAGTTTTTTAGTGATTCTAAGAGCCTAGCATATTCACCTGGGCCCCTTCTCTTGGAGGTTCCTGAACTGCCTTGTTTCCTCAACTAGTCATGCTTGCCAAATATGCTTCTCCACTGTCCAGATGCTTTTCCCCCAACACTCCCACCCCCGAACCGTCCCCCACTCCCGCTTGCCTTCTTTCCTGTGAAGCTTCAGGACTCAGCAAAGGTCTTAAAGGGAAACTTGTCCACGTATCTGGCTTAGGATTTTTTTCTTTTCTTCTCATTAAGATCTTGTTTCTTCCAATCTCTAATTTCTCTTCTTCAACTCCAGAAGATTTCTAGAGTTTCCACTGGTTTCTCTGCTTCCCACTAATGATCCTCTACCTAACCGGAATCTTACCTCCTTCCTCTGCACTAGGAATCCGCAAATGCTTCTAGGGAAAAATGAGACTGCAAAGCATCATCTAATCAATCCATAATTTCTCTCCTCTGTGTAAAATATTGGTGCTTCTAGTCCTGGTTAATTCAACAACCCCCCAGTGCCTTTAAATTTTTCTTTTCTTTTTTTTTTTTTTTGAGACAGAGTCTCACTGTGTGGCCCAGGCTGGAATGCAGTGGTGTGATCTGGGCTCACTGCAAGCTCCGCCTCCTGGGTTCACACCCTTCTCCTGCCTCAGCCTCCCGAGTAGCTGGGACTACAGGTGCCTGCCACCATGCCCAGCTAATTGTTTTGTATTTTTAGTACAGATGGGGTTTCACCATATTAGCCAGGATGGTCTCTATCTCCTGACCTCGTGATCCTCCCACCTCGGCCACCCAAAGTGCTAGGATTACAGGCGTGAGCCACCGTGCCCGGCCAGTGCCTTTAAATTTAAAAAAAAAAAAAAAAAAAAAAATCTTACCTGGCTTTTCAAATTGGTCTCAAGATCTTTTTTATTTTTTCTACCATACCACATGTAGTAGTCCACTACACATAAGTGAAGCTCCTCATGTGGTATTTTTAACATTGAAATTAAAAGTAGGTCGATATCTTCCCAGTTGTAGAAGCTGTAAGACATAAAACCTGAGTGCTACCAGTAGCCATGTTTAACATTGCTGGAGAAATTTCACCACGATAAGAAACAATGAAGCTAACACACAAAGAGATGCATTTATGAGAGATGGAAAACATGTCCTGATAGCATTTAAAGTCCTAGAGTCCTAGTTTCAGTTTTTGTTAAGGCCCATTTTTACTTTTTTTTTTTTTTTAAATAGACTCTTGTGCTTTCACTCAGGCTGGAGTGCAGTGGCATGATCATAGCTTACTGCAGTCTCCAACTTCTGGGCTCAAGCAATCCTCCCATTTCAGCCTCTTGAGCAACTGGGAATACAGGTGTGTGCCAGCATGCCTGACTACTTTTTAAATTTTCTGTAGAGATGGGGATCTCACTATATTGCCCAGGCTCGTCTTGAACTCCTGACTTCAGGTAGTCCTCCTGCCTCAGCCCTTTAAAGTGCTGGGTTACAGACATGAGCCACCATTCTGGTCTCTTCTTACAGTTGGGATATTCTTTTATGTCTTGTATTTGTGAGTTAACACATTTACCTTCTTCATAAACTAGTTTTGGTTTGGTGTATGTTATTTTAAAAACTGGCAGTCCTGATTAATATAGAAATATGTTACTTGAAATTGGAGTGTTATAAATGACAGATTATAAAATATGATGAGATGGGGGAACGAGGAATGTGAGCATTCCTTGATCTGTGGCCAGGTTGTCTGTGTTATGCAGTGTTGTGGTGGACAGACTCTAAGATTGTCCCTATGCTGCTCACCTCCTGGTGGTCAGACCCTGTGTGTGTACCCTTGAGTGGGAATGACCTCTGACTTTCCTTTAATCAATAGAGAATACGGCAAAGAAGATGCGCTATCACTCTCATGATTACATTAGCTCAGACTCCATCTTGCCAGAATTTCACTCTCTTTCTCCCATGCTGGCTTTGAAGAACTAAATCGCTATGTTATGAGATGGCCTCTGAAGAGGGTCAGTGTCAGGGAACTGGAGGCAGCCTCTGGGAGTTTAGGATGGCCTCCAGTCAACAGCCAGCAAGAAGCTGACTCTCAATCTTACAGCAACAAGGAAATGAATTATCTCAACATCTTAGAAGTGGATTCATCACCATTTGAGCATCCAGATGAGAACCAAGCTCTGACAGACACCTTGATTGAGCTTTGCAGAGCACCTGGTTAAAGCATGCCCAGACTCTTGGCCTGTAGAAACTGTGAGATAATAAATTTGTGTTGTTTTAAGCTGGTGTATTTGTGATAATTTGCTACTCAGCAATTGAAAAGTAAAACAATTAATTAAACAGTTGAGGGCCAGGAGAAGATAATGGAATGCACTTGTCATTGGAAGGGGGGACTTCTTTCCAACTCCTAATGTTTCTTTTCATGCAGAGAGAGCTCCTCCAACTGTAAGACATTTGCTTTCGCCCAACCTCATTCACCGAGGAGATGTGAGTTGGAGGAAGACCTATGTTATTGGAGAATTTTGAGAGAAAAGCTGGGCAGGTATGTCCTTGTCCTTCCTTTTCCCTTCTTCCTGGAATCAGGCTGCCCCATAGTTGGCACATGCTCTTCCTGGTGTTTCCAGTGGCACATCCCTATGGAATTGCTTATGCCCCCACTTCCCAGCAGGGCCCATTTGTCTGCACCCATGCCAGCATTCAGTATTAATGCATACCTTGGCCTTTCCATTTTGTAGTCAACATCTAGATCTTGCTCTCTTAAGTGTTATAGTTTGTTGTATTTTTCACACATTTATTAGCACTTGAAATGATTTTGCTATTTTCTATTACTATCTTTTGACAATTTTAGAATGTGTATATTTTACTTAGTGACTTGGTTGAGCTGTTTTACATATTAAGAAACTAACTCTTTCTCCTATGTATTCCGGTTATTTTTACATTTAATACAAAAGTTTAGCATTTTATACAGTTAAATCTTACATGTTTATCCTTCTCCTTTTTCTCTTCTATCCCTTTTCTCTTTCTCCTCCTCCTCCCACTTCTTCTCCTTCTTTTTCACTTTTGTGCTTAAGTTTTGAGATTAAGAGATGAGTTAAATATCCACTGTACTTTCTTATTGTTTCATTATTCATATTTAACTCTTTAATTCAACTAGAATTTAGTTTACCATATATTATAAAGTGAGTAGCTATTTTTGTAAATAATTCATTGTTCAAACACCAGCATTTATTTGTGAAGCTATGTGCTAAGGTTTGTTTGGAGCCCATTTTTCTGTTCTGTTAAATTATGATGATTTTCTATAGTCAAGTGATAAAACCCATTTAACAAACTTTCAATTGCACAGCCTTAATTTCAAAGGTAAAGGGAACTAACATGCGCTGAGCTCTTCTGTGGTTTCAGGCCACTTTACACAAGAGAGATTTCAGAGGCAAAGTCACTGTGACAGGCACATGACAGGCAAGTAACAGGGTGGTGTCCTAACACTGTGTAACTCCACATTATCTACATATTCCTGCCTCTGCACAGACCGAGGATCTCATAGAATTAACTCCAGCCAAATTCTAGTTACCTCACTTATCAGACTAACAAAATAGCATTGTCTCCACGTTTTATTTTTTTAAAAAAGAGTCATGCCACCCTAAAGCCAGTGAAGTTATGGTTGAGAGGGTGGGAGATGGGGTAAGAGGGATAAATGTTGGGTGATGGTGGAGGAGAGGAAGCCCTATAAACACTACACATCTCTCATTACTCAAAGCAAGCATCCTAACCCTGCAGGCTTTTGGGAAAGCCCACTCACTAGCTTGGGATATCATTACTAGAAAGATATATGATTCCTAAAGCAAAGGGTCCTCTGCAGTCTCTCTTTTCTTGGCATACGTTTACTCCAGCCTGTAGAGTTTTCTCTTAGTCATAATAATTCCCCTGAATTTATCCATCCCTTATCTACTAGGGGAAATTTCCCAAAGGCTCTGAGTCACTTCAGTCTAGAATTGGCCTCTGAAAACACCCCGGAGCCTCCAAGCTGCCTGAAAGCCCACTGGGAGGACAGCCTCCTAGAGATAACAAAGTCCTCAGAGACAGGCAGATAATGACTGAACTCCAGGATCCCTGCAGACATGGCTGGAGCCGTCTCTGCTTCCAAGATCCAGAGGCTTCTTTTTGCAGTTGCCCCAAACTTTCTGGGAGTAATTAATACCAAAAGAAACCTCAGTTAGACTAGTTAGTCAAAGTTCCAGAAAGTGACCCTTTAGGGTGGCTCCATCCTGGGCTGAGGAAGCACAGGCTTCCCTCCTGCACTATCACATTTATCTCTGCTATTTCCCATGTTACTTCCTCTGAATACTGCACTGTGGGAAACACAGAGCATGCTGTGTGAGGAGTCAGGGTAGGAAATCTGGGATCTTCTTTTGGAAATCCCACAGTATTTCCATGTTGCCATGTGTTTTGATAGTGATAACTAATTTTCAAAGTGCATTTCCTGTTTATTAGCTTTAACCTCAGTAATGGACTCATGAAGTATACACCACATTCAGCTATTTACCAGTGTGGAGGCTGAGACTGGGATACAAATTTTGCACATAGATCTTTATGTACTAGGGCTTTAAGTTCTGTGGGATAGACTTCCGTAAGTGTGATTGCTGTATCAAAATGTATGCCTGTCTCTGCATCCAACAAGCATACATATAAAAAAGCTCAACATCACCAATCATTAGAGAAATGCAAATCGAAACTACAGTGAGATTCCACCGCACACCAGTCAGAAAGGCTGTTATTAAAAAGTCAAAAAATAACAGTGGTTGGCATAATGTGGAGAAAAAAAGAATGCTTTTACATGGGTGGGAATGTAAATTAGTTCAACCATTGTGGATGACAGTGTGGCAATTTCTCAAAGACATACAGGCAGAAATACCATTTGACCCAGCAATCCCATTACTGGGTATATATAAATTATTATAAAGACCCAGGCATGCATATGTCCACTGCTGCACTATTCACAATAGCAAAGACATGGAATCAATTGAAATGCCCATCAATGATAGACTGGATAAAAAAAGGTAGTACATATACACCATGGAATACTATGCAGCCATAAAAAAGAATGATATTATGTCCTCTGCAGGGACATGGATGGAGCTGGAGGCCATTATCCTTAGGAAATTAATGCAGGAACAGAAAACCAAATGCCATGTGTTTTCACTTATAAGTAGGAGCTAAATAATGAGAACATATGTACACAAAAAGGGGAACAATGCACACTGGGGCCTACCAGAGGGCAGAGGGTGAGAGGAGGGAGAGGATCAGGAAAAATAACTAATGGATACTAGGCTTAATACCTGAGTGATTAAATAATCTGTACAACAAACCCTCGATACCTGTTTACCTATGTAACAAACCTGCACATTCTGCCTATGTACCCTGGAACTTAAAAGTTAACAAACAAAAGTGTATGCTTGTCTCAGTGTCACTACGTACTGCACATTATGATCCACAAAGGCTGCAGCAGCTCACCCAAAGCAGAGGAATGGGCCCTTTTTCCTGAATCTTTTGTTTGCCCTGACTGTTGTACTTCTTTTAAGTGTGGGCCAATATCATGGATACATGTCGTTTTACTGTTACTTATTATTTTATTACTTATTATGTATTATTCTTTTGTTCTTTTTGGTGACCAGCATGACTGACATGCACACTTCCTCTTCTGAGAGTTGTCTCTTTATGTTGTGTGTCAATTTTTCTATTGGATTATCTATTAGGAGAGATTTTTGTGTTAAGAAAACTAACCTTTGTCTGTCAAATATGACGCAGGGAAGGTTTGATGAAAATTGTGGATAGAAGGCAAGACTAACTTGCAGCTCCCACTAAGGTGGACAGAACAGCATGTGGAGACCCACATCATGAACTTCTGCTCCAAGAACCACCACAGGAACATAGTCAGGAAAACTGAAAGAATTCACAGGTGCCTTGAAAGAAGCAGCTTGCCACTGCAAATGCTGTGAGACTGGAACAAGACAAGGATGCCCACTTTCACCACTTCTATCCAACATACTACTGGAAGTCCTAGCCAGAGCAATCAAACAAGAGAAAGAAATAAAGGTATTCAAATCGGTAAAGAAGAAGTCAAATTGTTGCTGTTTGCCGATGGTATGATTGTATGCCTAGAAAGCTCTAAAGACTAATCCAAAAAGCTCCTAGATCTGATAAATGAATTCAGTGACGTTTCAGGACACAAAATCTATGTACACAAATCAGTAGCACTGATATACACCAACAGTAACCAAGCTGAGAATCAAACCAAGAACTCAACCCCTTTTACAATAGCTGTGAATAAAATAAAATGCTTAGGAGCATACCTAACCAAGCAGGTAAAGGACCTCTACAAGGACAACTACAAAACACTGCTGAAAGAAATCATAAACAACACAAACAAATGGAAACACATCCCATGCTTACAGAGGGGTAGAATCAATATCGCAAAATAACCATACTGCCAAAAGCAATCTACAAATTCAATGGAATTCCCCTCAAAATACCGCCATCATTCTTCACAGAACTAGAAAAAAACAATCCTAAAACTCATATGGAACCAAAACAGAGCCCACATAGGCAAAGCAAGGCTAAGCAAAAAGAACAAATCTGGAGGCTTCACATCAACCAACTTCAAACTATGCTATAAGGCTGTGGTCACCAAAACAGCATAGTACTGGTATAAAAATAGGCACATAGACCAATGGAACAAAATGAGAACCCAGTAATAGAGCCAAATAATTACAGCCAAATGATCTTCAACAAAGCAAACAAAAACATAACTTGGAGGAAAGAACGCCCTATTCGAAAAATGGTGCTGGGATCATTAGCAAGCCACATGTTGAAGAATGAAACTGGATCCTCATCTCTCACCTTATACAAAAATCAGCTCAAGATGGATCAGACTAAAATCTAAGACCTGGAACTACAAACATTCTAGAAGATTACATTGGAAAAACCCTTCTTGGCATTGGCTTAGGTAAAGACTTCATGACGAAGAACACAAAAGCAAATGCAACAAAAACAAAGGTAAATAGATGGTTCTTAATTAGACTAAAATGCTCCTGCAAAGCAAAAGAAATATGAGCAGACTAAACAGAATATCCACAAAGTGGGAGAAAATCTTCACAAACTATGCATTCAATAAAAGACTAACATCCAGAACCTACAAGGAACTCAAATAAATCAGCAAGAAAAAACAAATAATCTCATTAAAAATTGGGCTAAGGACATGAACAGACAATTCTCAAAAGAAGATCTACAAATGCCTAACAAACATGTGAAAAAATGCTCAACATCACTAATTATCAGGGAAATGCAAATCAAAACCATGCAATACCACCTTACTTCTGCAAGAATGGGCATAATAAAAAAATTTTTTAAAAATAGATGTTGGCATGGATGCGGTGAAAAGGGAACACTTTTACACTGTTCTTGGGAATGTAAACTAGTACAACTACTATGGAAAGCAGTGTGGAGATTCCTTAAAGAACTGTAAGTAGAACTACCATTTGATCCAGCAATCCCACTACTAAGTATCTACCCAGAGGAAAGTAAGTCATTTTACAAAAAAGACTTGCCCACATATGTTTACAGCAGCAAAATTTGTAATTACAAAATATGGAATCAGTCCAAATGCCCATCAATCAATGAGATAAAGAAAATGTGGTACATATATATGTACTATGGAATACTACTCAGCCATAAAAAGGAACAAAATAATGTCATTCACGGCAACCTGGATGAAGTTGGAGACTATTATGCTACATGAAGTAACTCAGGAATGGAAAGCCAAACATCATATGTTCTCACTCATAAGTGGGATTTAATCCATAAGGATGCAGAGGCATAAGAATGATACAATGAACTTTGGGGGCATGGGGGAATGGGTGGGAGTGGCATAAGGGATAAAATAACACACATTGGCTACAGGGTACACTGCTTGGGTGATGGGTGCACCAAAATCTCAGGAAACATCACTAAAGAACTTATCCATTGAACCAAATACCACTTATTTCCCCAAAATTACTGAATTTTTAAAAAAGATATGATGTAACTATTTTCTTCCAATCTATCATTTTGCACTTGACTTGTTCATATAAATGTATATTTTGCTATGCAGAATCTTAATAATCTTTTATGTTCTTAAAATTCAGCTTTTAGTGTAGTTGTTTCAACAATTATCTTGATAGCTTCTGAGTTTCTTCTCTTGCTTAAGAACCATGGCACAGTTGTGCAGCTGCTAATTAAAGGAATCACACTTTTCTCAAATCTCCAACAAAAAAATTTCAAAATTCTTGCTTAGGCAAACAGGAAACCAAATGTAGTATTGACCTTTGTCATTTTTTAGATAAGACCCATCAACAAATAAAGTCACGTTAAGATTTCGAAGACGAAAATCTAGATGATCAGCCTTTGGCATTCTTCCTGATACAAACATCATTGCAGCTCAGTCATCAGGTAATGGGAAAAGAGTATAATTTCACTAGTTGAAAAATTTAGCTGAAGCTGCAGTCACTTGGAGGCAAAAGGACTTAAGTGTTGGCTTCTGGATCAAGAGACAAGATACAGGCAACGAGTCACTGATGGGTGTTTTACATTCATGTCTCAAGACCATGACCCAAACTTATCTGGACACACAGAAAAAAAAAAAAAACAAAAAAAACAAAAAAAAAAAACTGTTTATCATAATCTGGAAGACCCAGCAAAGGTAGTTGTTGAAGGGGCATTTTGAGGTTACTAAGGACATTTTTAATTTCTGGGATTCACAGCAGTTAAGCTCATGTATAGGCCTTGCTATTTCAGTAAAGCTGAATTACCGCTGTATAAAAATATAGCAAATCCAAAAAATTTTGTCTTTTAGAAAATAGCTTTGGATAATTTTAAATAGTCAACAGTATTTCGCCAGATAACACCCTAACTTTGGCTGACAAATCATGATTGAGGTAATGATTGGCCTTTTAGGACTGGGAAGCTTTTCCTTAATCTATGTATCCTTCTTAAACCACTTCAGTGAATAGATATTTAGAGTTAGTTGTAGAAGAATCTGAATCAGTGAAGTGTAGAAGGAGATCATCTACATATTGTATAAGAGAGACCAAAATGGAAATTTTGTTTTAGACACCCTAATCTAAAAGTTGAGAGACATGAGCTGGAGTCCCAGTAATTACACAGGTATCACTGTCCAAGTAATATATTTTCCCAGGAAAAGAAAATAAATATTAACTATCTTTAGTTACCGGGATAGTAAAGAATGCTGAATAGAAGTCTACGTCAGTGAAGAATTTTCTATCTTCAGGGTAAGACTGAGCAAAGTATGCTCAGTGGGTTAGGAAATATCAGAAAGTAAAGTATAACCACATAGCTATTGTATTAGTTACTTGGAAATCTTGAAAAGAACTACAGTCTCATCCATTTGACCCTTATGGGCAAATCGGGCACATTATATAGACTAGTGAAAGGGGTGATTAGTTTTGCTTTGTTCTGGTTTTCAGCAATATGAGACATTGGCTCTACCAATGGCTTTTTTGCTTGCAATAGCTGTACATATCCTCAGTATTAATTCCCTGATTCTTAGATTATGGAAGGCCCTGCAATTCAGTTTCTATTTTAGGGACTGTTGTTTTACCTGAAGGGCCATAAGTTTGTCTTGGCCTTTGGCATATCAATTGTTTTAAGTCCACTTGAAATCACTCAGCCAAATATTGGAGATTCCCCCATAACTACAATTTTCCAAGCAATTTTTAACCAAATTTTCTATTTCAGATTTTAGTCCATCTATTACATAAAGAGAGGACAGGGCTCCTTTTACAAATAGCTTTGGGTCTGCTTCAGGACATTGTTTGAAAGTCTCCTGAAGTAGAATACAAAAATCTTCTCTACATTTTTTTCTTGTTTATAACCTTAGATTTTAGTTTATAAAAGAAAATCTTCAAATGGTCTTCTTGCAGTTTTGCCCTACTTTTCTTGCTCTTTCTAGTTCTTATTTGCTGTTATGCACGGTGGAATTTTAAAAATATTTTCCAATTTCCACCTGGTAGGTTTCGATAATTATTTCTTCTGTATCTGAGAAAGATTTTTTTGTTTAGTTCTAGGATCCCTGGACTGTAAGCATATAATAGGATTCAAATTTTCATAGCAATGTTTTGTCTTCTCTGTGTGGTTTTGGAAGTCTTTTATTATGGCTCTTCACTATAGCTCTAGTATGACTCCACTTATATTCACCTTCCACTGCTTTACCTTCTTCCATTTTTATCTCCTTTTTCAAAATTATTGAAGATATTCTAATCTTTTGCATTTCCATATATAATGGAATCAATTTTTGTATATCTATAATTAAATGTTGTTGAGATATTCATTGAAATTGAGTTAAAATTTCAATCAATCTGGGAAGATTTTATGCCTTTACAATATTGATTGTATAGTCTAGGGACACAGTATTTACTTAGGTCTTTTTCTGATCTTGTTCCTCATTAATGTGTGGTTTTCAGCACACCACACTTGTACATGTTTTGTTATATTTATACCTAGATATTTACATTTTGAGATATTTTAAATACTGTTTTAAAATTTGTTTCTATTTACATTGCTAGTGTATAGAAATATGATTGATGTTTGTGTGTTCACTTCGTATCTTTCAACTTATTGAACTCACTTATTAGATCTAAGAAGCCTTCTAGAGTTTCCTTGGGATTTTCTATGAAGATAATTGTGTCATCTGTTGGTAGGTACAGTCTTGTTTCTCCCTTTACAGTCTGTGTGTCTTTTTTTTTTTTTTAATCTTACCTTATTGTACTGGCTGCGACTTGTAGTATGATGTTAAATTGGGATGGTGAAGGGGGACATCTTTGATTTGCTACTTTTAGGGGAAAAGCATTCACCCTTTAACTATTTAAGTATATCATGACTCTTTTTATAAATTCCCTTATTACATTGAAGAAGATTTCTGGGAAATTTTCACCATGAATAGATGTTAAATTTTGTCATATGTCTGTTCTGCATCAGTTGGTATTGTGATGTGCTTTTTCTTTTGATTAGTAATATTATGCATTATATTTACTGGCTTTTAAAAATTGAATCATCCTTGAGTTCCTTGGATAAGCCCCATAAGCGGTATGTTATTATTCTTTTAATATTTTTCTAGATTGAGTTTGCTAATATTTTGTTGAGCTTTTTTAAATCTACGTCTATGAAGTGTATTCATGTGTAGTTACTTCTTTCATGATGTCTTTGTATTGAACTCATATAGTGAGTAAAAAATTGTCTCTTTTTCTTCTATTATCTAGAATAGATTTATAAAATTAGTGTTATTTCTCCTTTGAATTTTTGGTAGACTTACCATTAAAACCATCTGGACCTAGATATTTCTTTATTAAAAGTTCCTTAAACAATATTTTTATTTTAAAATAGTTTTAGATTACAGAAATATTCATGAACATAATATAGATTGTTTCCACATACCCTATACCCAGTTTCCCTACTATTAACATCTTATATTATCATGGCATATTTGTTACAAATAAACCAATATTAATACGTTATTTTAAAAGAAAGTCCATACTTCATTTAGATTGTTTTTAGTTTTTGCCTAATGTTCTGTTCTAGGAGCTCATCGAGGGTACCACGTTATATTTACTCATAACGTCTCTTTAGAATTTTCCTGACTATGACAGATTATTTATTTCTGATGATTTTGAAAGTTTGAAGAAGCACTGGAAAGGTACTTTGCCACTCAATTGGGTTTTGTCTGATTCTTATTATTAGACTGGGATTATAGATTTTTGAAAGAAAAACCACTTAAAGTGCCAATTACATCATATCAAAGATATATACTATCATTGTTAGGGTAAGCATTATATATCATTGTTGGTGTGACCTTTGTCACCTGGCTATGATAGGATTTGACAGGTTTTTCTACTGTAAAGTTACTCTCCCCAACTCCCTGCTATACTCTGAAGGAAAGTCACTACCAGAGTCCATACGTAAAGAGTAGGGAATTACTTTCTTGAAGGTGAAGTGTCTACTTAAATTATTTGGAATCTATATCGAAGATTTGTCTGTTCTCTTCTGATAGGGCTCCGATGAGTGAAGGAACACCAGGGCTCTTGTCTCGACTCGAATTGGATAAAATGACACAGACACACGTGCAGTGGTTTTAAGGAGCAGAGAGTTCAATAGGCAAGTGAGAAGGAAGAAGCTCCTCCATACAGAGGTGGGTAGGGGGTGCTCCGAGAGAGGAAACCCCATGTGCAGTTGGAAAGTGGCTGCTTATATGAGTAGGCTGGAGGAGGTGGTGTCTGATTTGCACAAGGCTCAGGGGATTGGTTTGACCAGGCATGTCATACAAGCAGCTCAAAAAAAAAAAAAAAAAAAAAAACTGGCCTTCCCACCCTAGCCTTTTGATATGCAAATACAGGGAGCCCTTATGTGCTACACACGTGGGGATACATGGGGGCGGCCATGTTCCCAGGCACATGCTGGGGCAAGGGCAAGAAGAAGAAGGCAGAAGTCGCCATTTTTGGGTGAATCCAGTTCCTTTTTTTTTTTTTTTTTTTTTTTTGAGACGGAGTCTCACTCTGTCGCCCAGGCTGGAGTGCAGTGGCTGGATCTCAGCTCACTGCAAGCTCCGCCTCCCGGGTTCACGCCATTCTCCTGCCTCAGCCTCCTGAGTAGCTGGGACTACAGGCGCCCGCCACCTCGCCCGGCTAGTTTTTGTATTTTTTAGTAGAAACGGGGTTTCATCGTGTTAGCCAGGATGGTCTCGATCTCCTGACCTCGTGATCCGCCCGTCTCGGCCTCCCAAAGTGCTGGGATTACAGGCTTGAGCCACCGCACCCGGCCTGTTTCTAATGGCTTGCATTTGCACATTAAAGGTGCCAACCTGGCTCTAAGAGCCGGGGCTTTCCTGCTAGAAAAGAAAAGTTTCTGGAGCTGCTTTAAAAGAAAGAAAAACTGGCCGGGCGCGGTGGCTCAAGCCTGTAATCCCAGCACTTTGGGAGGCCGAGACGGGCGGATCACGAGGTCAGGAGATTGAGACCATCCTGGCTAACACAGTGAAACCCTGTCTCTAAATACAAATTTTTGTATTTTGTAAAAAAAATACAAAAAAAAAAAAAAAAACTAGCCGGGCGCGGTGGCGGGCGCCTGTAGTCCCAGCTACTCAGGAGGCTGAGGCAGGAGAATGGCGTGAACCCGGGAGGCGGAGCTTGCAGTGAGCTGAGATCCGGCCACTGCACTCCAGCCTGGGCGACAGAGCGAGATTCCGTCTCAAAAAAAAAAAAGAAAGAAAAACTTCCCAAGGACTCTTTTTCCTTTCTATTTGCCTACAATAATTCCTTAATAACTCCTATAACACTTCCACTTATTTATTTCTTCAATTATCTATTTATATCAGTATGAGGTTGTATATATTTATTTTGTAGTTTATGTTATTTTCTAATACTATTTTATTTATTTTATTGATCAAATCTTTCCAACATTGGTTTTTGGCAGCTATTTCTGTTGACTGCTTCTCTTTGCCATAACTCCATTATTTGCTTTAAAAAAAAAAAAAAAAAAAGCTGCCTTTTTCCAGATTTACAAGATACTCTAAGCTTATTTTGTGTATTTCCTGTAGCAGTCTTATAATCTGCCCTTTCTCCAAAGAGTTCTGATTCCTTCTATTGGTGAATAGTGTCAGGAACCTGTGATCTGGGTGCTAGGTCTGTTCATTGCTACTGGGTTGTCATTGCTTCTAGGCCTTCTCAGCTGTCAGATTAAGGAAATAAATGTGTGTCTAATAACCTGTGTATATACACTTATCTGTAAACATTTCTATATGTAATTAATTGTATCTATGAAATGGCTCCATTGTCTGGGGTATATACCCTGGTTCTTTGTCTCGGTTTGTAGCAGGATGAGCCCAGACACCAAGTTAAATAAGGAAGGGGTTTATTCTGCCAGAGGCATTGGCAAGACTCCTGTCTCAAGAGCCAAGCTTCCTGAGTGAGCAATTCCTGTCCCGTTTCAGGGTTCACAACTCGAAGGGGGTGCGTGTGAGAGGGTCGTGATTGATTAAGCAGGGGGTATGTGACAGGGGGCTACATGCACTGGTAATTAGATCGGAACAAAATAAGATAGGGATTTTCACAGTGCATTTCTACACAATGTCTGTAATCTATAGATAACATAACCGATTAGGTCAGGGGTTGATCTTTAACTACCAGGCCCAGGGTGCGGTGCCGGGCTGTCTGCCTGTGGATTTCATTTCTGCCTTTTAGTTTTTACTTCCTTCTTTGGAGGCAGAAATTGGACATAAGACGATATGAGGGGTGGTCTCCTCCCTTAGGATGAGAAAGAGTTCAAGACACGGACACACACAAGGAGTGAGTTTAGGAGTGGAAAGTTTAATAGACAAAGTGGAAGAAAGAGAGGAAAAGCTTTCTCGTGCTGATAAAGTGGGTTGCGCAAGAGAGGATCTCTGGTTTGTGGCAGAACACAGTTGATTTTGTACAGAGGCTTGATGATGCAGTGATTGATTGACATAGGGCCCAGGGGATTGGTTTGACCAGGTGTGCCATTTACATAACCTTGGAAAGATGGACCCTCCCACAATAAGGTCTTTTATTGTGCAGATGTGCCTTCTACCTACAGGTTGCCATGATATCTACACACATTTTTACCTGGAGGTCACCAAGACACCAACACATGTGGTCTCAAGGAAAAGAGGGTGGGAAATGCCATATTAAAGGTACCTGGCTTCCAGGTACAGCTGCTTGTATTTACATATGAAATCCCCTAGTTTGCATATCTATCAGGCTTTCTGTTAGAAAAGAAATGGTTTAGGGCTGTTTTCATTAAAGGAAAATTCCACTGAGAATTTTTACCCTTTCTATCTGCCTAAAGATAATTTCTTAATAAGTCCTGTACTATCTATATTAAGCCAAACATGAGTTCATACTGATGTCTACAACTCTCATTCATTACCACATGGATCATTCTAGCCTCCTTCACATTATTACCAGTAATCCCCAGCTCCAACAGTGTGAAACCTAGCTCCCATTTGCCAATTATTTGTGCAAATTTCAATCCCTGTATACACGTATCGTGGCACCAGAATTGTTAAAACATACCCCTGTGAGAAATAATTATCAATTAGAATACAGTGCTTACGTACAGTTTCTTTAGCCTTTAGGCTTACAGGCTCCATTCATAGCAAAGTTACTTAAATCAGAAACTTTTTAGCCCAGTGAGTTCTTTTTTAATACTTTTATTACATTCTACATGCCATTTTAGGATCTTCTAACCTTTTCTCATCTTTAAATTATATTTTTCTCTGTGCATTTTAGTTGAGGATGTTTTTACTGACCTATCTTCAAGCTCACTGATTTCTCACTTGTAGCAACTCTGCTGATGAGCCCATCAGAGGCATTCTTTATTTATTTATTTTTTTTACAGTGGCTTATTTCTAACAAAAAAAAAGAGAGAAAAAAAAAAACTTTCTCTCAGAGCATTTCCTAGTAAGTGTTCTAAGAACATCACTCGCCTTGCATGTTATTCACTTTTCTATTACAGGCTTTAACATATTAGTGACAGTTATTTTAAATTATCTGTCTGATAATGCCAACAACTGTCTCATATCTACCTTGGTAAATATTGTATGTGGCACTTGAAAATAACGTATATTCTGCTGTTGTCTTGTAAAGCATTCTGTAAATGTTGTTTGTATCTATTTAGTTTATGGTGTTGTTTAGTTCTTTCGTATACTTGCTTTTTACTTTTTCTTAGTTAAACCCATTACTAACATAGGAGTGTTGAAGTCTCCAATTATATGTGTGCATTTCTCTATTTCTCCTTTTAATTCTGCTGTTTTTTTGTTCCAAGTATTTTGGAGCTCTTTAGTTAGGCATATGCGTATATACTTTTAGGATTTTTGTATCTTCTTGGTGAATTGACAATTTTATTATTATGTAATGTTCTTCACTATCTTTGGTAATTTTTTTTCCTCTGAAGTGTACTTTGTCTGATACTAATATATTCACCAAAGTACAATTTTAGTATTTGCATACTATCTCATTTTTCATTCTTTACTTGTAACCTTTCTACTATATGAGCGTATTTGAAATTTATTTCTTGTAAGCTATATATAGTGCGATCATATTATTTGTTTAGTGAATCTGAAAATCTGTCTTTTTTATTAAGTTAAAAACACAATGTAAATTTTTGCTATATATTTATTTGCAAATACAAAATTTGTCGTGTTAACCATTTTAAGTCTATAATATGCTAATGTTAACTATATGCACATTGTTGTACAACAGATCTTTAGAACTTATTCATCTTGCAAAACTGGAATTCTATGCTCATTGAATGACAACTCCCCTTTTCCATTTCCTTCTAGCCTCCAGTAAAGACTATATATTATACTTTCTGTTTCCCAGAGTATGACTACTTCAAATGCCTCATAAAATAGAATCATGTCGGATTTGTCCTGGCAATCTCTGTCTTTTAACTGGTGAGTTTAGGCCATTTCTATTTAACTTAATTATTAATACATTTGGATTTAGCTATGCAATATTACTATTTGTTTGATTTCCCCTCTGTTTTGCTTTTTTATGTTTCCCCATTTTCTGCCTTCTTGGATTATTTTGATTTTTTTTTTGTATTATCTTTTAATTTACCAAGCATGTTTTTGCTGTATCTCTTGGAATAGATTTATTTAGTATTACTTTGAAAATTATAATGAACATATTTTACTTTTCACAGGTTAATTAGAATCAATGTTTTATCACTTAAGTGGAATGTAGAAAACCTACAACTATATGTGTCACTTTACCTCCCCACTTTATGTTATAGATGTCTTTTAGGTTATATTTATATACATTGAAATATTTATTTAATGCTATCATTTTTCTTTTAACTATCAAATGTATTTTAAAGAATTCAAGAGGATAAGAATAGCCCATTATATTTACTAAGATATTTGCCATTTCTCTTTCTTATTCTCCCTGATGTACCATTTTCTTTTGGTATCATTTTCTTTCTGTCTGAAGGACTTCTTTTAGCAATTCCTTTACAGCACATCTGCTAGAAAACTATTCTTAGTTTCCCTTCATCAATAACGCTGTCATTTCACCTTCAATTTTTAAAGGTTGTTTTGTTAACTATAAAATTTCAAGTTGACAGTCGGGTGCGGCAGCTCAGGCCTGTAATCCCAGCACTTTGGGAGGCCGAAGCGGCCGGATCACGAGGTCGGGAGATAGAGACCATCCTGGCTAGCACGGTAAAACCCTGTCTCTACTAAAAATAAAAATTATTAAAAATTAGCTGAGCTTGGTGGTGGGCATCTGTAGTCCCAGCTGCTTGGGAGACTGAGGAAGGAGAAGGCATGAACCCAGGAGGCAGAGCTTGCTATGAGCTGACATGGCGCCACTGCACTCCAGCCTGGGCGACAGAGTAAGACTCCGTCTCAAAAAAAAAAAAAAAGCATTCAAATTGACAATTATTTTCTTTTTGTTTGTTTGTTTGCTTGTTTTTGTTATGAGACAAGGTCTCGCTCTATCAGTCAGGCTGGAGTGCATTGGCACAAACGTGTGTATACACTTTTATGATTTTTGCTGCAGGATTTAACTGCAGCCTCGGCCTCCCGGGCTCCAGTGATTCTTCCACCTCAGTCTCCTAAGTAGCTAGGACTGCAGGCATATGCCACGACATTTGGCTAATTTTTAAAGTTTTTTGTAGAGACAAAGTCTCACTATGTTGCCTAGGCTAGTCTCAAACTTCTGGGTTCATGTAATCCTCCTGCCTCGGCCTCCCAGCTCTGAGATTACAGATGTGAACCACCATGCCTGGCCCCAACAGTTTTTTTCTTTCAGTAATTGAAAAATATTATGCCATTTACTTTTGTAGTTTCTGGTTGGAAATCTATGGAAGGCCATTATTCTAAGTGAATTGATGCGGGAACAGAAAACCAACTACCACATGTTCTCACTTATAAGGGGAACTAAAAAATGAGTATACATGGACATAAGATGGGAACAACAGACACTGGGAACTACTAGAGTAGGTAGGATGGGAGGGGATGAGGGCTGAAGAACTACCTATGGGGTACTATGCTCATTATTTGGGTGATGGGATCGTTCATACAGCCAATCTCGCTGACACACAATTTACCCATGTAACAAACCTGCATATGTAACCCCAGAAATTAGAAGTTGAAAAAAAACAAACAATACAAATTATTCCTCCCTTATAGGTAATGTGCCTATTTTCCGGTTGATTTCAAGTATTTTTTCTTTGTCCTCGAGTTTATAGTAATTTGATTATGATTGGTCTAAGCATAAAATTTCTTTGAGTTTATCCCATTTGAGATTCACTCATCTTCCTGAATCTGTAGGTTTATTTAGCTTCCCAAACTTGGGAATTTTTCAGCCATTATCTCTTGAAATGTACTTTTTAGCACTGTTTTCTGTTGTCCTGAGACTCTGATGACAAGAATGTTATACCTTTATTATTTTCCCCCAGGTCTGAGGCTCTGTTCATTTGCTTTAAATCTTTTTATTTTTCTGATTTCCAAATTGAATAATTTCTACTGATCTATTTTCACTTTCACTCACTATTTAATCTGTCATCTCAATTACGCTTTTGAGCTCTTTCAATGAGTTTTATATTTCTGTTATGTATTTTTTAGTTCTATATTTTCATTTGTTTTTCTTTTCATATCATTGCTGGGACCATTTTTCTTTTAATTTTAGTGTGTTAGCAATTGCTTGTTAGAATATTTTTAAATAGCTGATTTCAAGTATGTGTCAGCTAATTCCAACCTCTGTGCCATCTCAGTGTTTGTATCTATTGTGTCCATTTGCTGAGTAGTTTTGGACTGAGGTATCATGTTTTGAGGTTTGAAGTAAAATCATTTGGAGAATGTTGATATATTTATTTTAGGAAGAAATTGACCTGGTTAAATTTGAGCCAAAAGTTTTATCCCATCTGAAGTGGTTTCCCATTAGCTCAGTCTTCAAAACTTTTAAAGAGCTATTCAGATCTGTCCCATTTGTATATCATCCAGTTGTAGTGTGGGTTCTGGCCAGAAATCTTTCTGTTAGTTCAATTTTCAATGTCTTTGTTATACTGATTAGTGCCAGATCCAATCATATGTAGTTTTGGAGTAAACTTTGGGATTACTTAACATAATGGAGTTTCTTTCTTGAGGTTCTTCATCATTACAATCTCCTCAGCACATCTTGTTTCTTTGAGGCTCTTCTTTTAGATTCTGTAGCCAGAAACATAGAGCCTTAGGTACTCTTCTCTGTTGCTTACTTTTGTGACTGTACCTATGTCCTGGAGCAATACACAAGAGGACAAGAAGATTACAAAATGGTAAACTCACCACTGATTTGGTGGGGCTTTGGATTCTGATCTTCTTTACAATCCTGCTACTATTAATTTTTCAGAGTCTGATAATAGCTGCTCAATATATATTCTATTTCATAGCTGCATTCAGTGGTAGAGACAGGGTGGAATATGTTTTCTCCATCATATCTAAAACTGGTTCCTACAAGTTATTTATTTATTCCTGTATTTTCACGCACACCTACACCTAATATTGTTCTCCAGTTTTTTAACATCTTATGGTCTCACCTAATTTTCTTTCTTCCCCAATCAATACTATGTCACTATACTGTTAAGTGACGTTTTATATTGTAACTCCCTTTCCTAGCCCTGCCCTGAGTTCAAAGGCTCAACTCACCAAGGCGTTTCATAATAGGAAATACCTGATAACTACTTTTCTACACTAATTACTTAGCATATTAGTAATACAATTAAAGCAAGCTATTATAATTTCCCACAGGCATGTTAGTTTCACTGAAAACATTTTCAAGTTGAACTAAACAATGGAAGAAAATCTACTCTCTGAAGAATTAATTATCTGTTCATTTATCCCCATTGGAGTGACCAGTAGGCTAAGAAATGAACTTATCACTTTCTAGCTTAAGCCCAAATGGGCAGAGAAATTCTGTGGTAGCTCTTTACTTGCACTGTTAATGAATGACACGGGTTTTAGGCAGCCCTAGAGAATTCTATCCCCAGCTCTGAAAAATGTTCTATCACAATTACCACTAACTAGCACTGAAGCCACTTCTGCTCATGGCTCTCAGAGCCAGTTGGTGCAAAGTAGGCAAAAATAAATAAACTTTCCCTTTCTTCTCTCATGTCTCCATTCTTTCTATCCCCTATAAGCAGCATGATTATAGTAAGCACCTAATTTAAGACTGATATGATCTGTGATACAGATTTGCTTATACCCTGCCTTGTTCCTGTATGTAAAACAGTTCATTAGCTCCTCAGCTTCATTTCCATTACTGTTAATGTTCTGGAAAACTAATTTACACTTAGTGAAAGAGAATTAAAATGAGTGTCAGAAGAATGAAATATGACATTAGTGCTCAAACTGTGGTCCCTGGACCAGTAGCAATACAGCACCTTGTTATAAATGCAAATTCTTGGACCCCGCCTACAGGATCGGAAACTCCTGGGATAGGGCCCAGCAATCTGTGATTTCACAAACCTTCCCAGTGATAGTGATGCATACCAAATTTGAGAACCACTGCAAGTAGGAAATTAGTTACTGGCTGGCAGTGGCATAATGAGCAAAAACAGTGCATCCTAGGTGTGGGTTGCTTATCAAATTGTAAAGACCTATTGAACTGGTTTTCTACCACGCTTGGAAGACAACACATCACCAGCATCAAGTGGCTGGTGGGGTGGAGAGGATAGGCAGAGTGTACATGGGTAGGCTGGGTGTGACAGGCTGGCAATGCCAAAACCTCCATTCTATGTCTGCTGTCTTTCTTGGCCTGGATTTTAATCTCCACAGTCTGCTGATAACACTTTGTCACTTATCCCCAGTAGTGTCTTTCTGGTAAAATCCACTTATCTTTGTTCCTGGCTTGCCCTCCTTCAGGAGAGCTGGGTGCACTTAACAAACACTTTTTTAAAAAAAATTTTTACTTTCTGTGGGTGTGAAGTAGCTGTAAATACTTACGGGATACATGAGATATTTTGATATAGGCATACAATGTGTAATAATCCCCTCAAAATAAATGGAATATCCATTACCTCAAGCACTTATCCTTTGTGTTACAAATCATCCAGTTATACTCTTTTAGTTATTTTCAAATGTAAAATTAAATTAGTATTAGCTACAGTGACCCTGGACAAACATACTTTTAAAACCAGACTTCACAACTATGGTATCATCCTGTTCTCTGTGTATCACTTCGATAACCCACTCAGGCTCCTTGGCTGGCTTCTTACCAGTTTTTAACATCATATAAATTTGTATTTAGCTAGGAATGGATTTTATTAATATATTATAAATGATCTAAATTATTATGCCTAATGATGGAAATATATGCTACACTGCAATTTGTAATTGAATAGGATTAAAATTTTATTACAAGAAAAATTCTTATTTTACTTTAGAGAAATTTTGAGCAAATGGAATGTATTCATGACAACACTGAAATTTATCATGTGCTCCTGCATTGGAATTTCTTTCTAAACATCAGGGAAATAAAGAATATGAAGGCACAATTAGTTTTCTTGAAAACAGACCACAATTCATTATCAATATAAAGGTTAGCCTCTGAAAAAACTCCAATATTTTTCTAAAAGTTTCCTTAAAGTTATCAAACAAGAAATGGGTTATTTGAACAATAAAGAGTTAGAGAATATTTTTGTCAGCTCATAACTATCTCTGTACTGTTCTTCCCATTGGAGTTAAGAATTTCTCAACAGTTAGAAAAATTTTTCACATAAATACACTCACAACTCAGATGATTGTAACACTTTGTTTTGTAAGATTATGTTTCTGAAGAACAACTAATTTTTAATTTTTAATTTTTTGTAAGGATTTCTATGTTTTGAGATTAAAACTATGTATCTTTATAATTTGTATGAATATGTCAGCTTGTATTTAGCCTTCGTTTTTTCTATTTATCTTTCTTGGGGCATAATTTATATTTAATAAAAAGCACAGTTTATAAGTTTAAAGTTTGATTAATTTGAAAAATGTATACACATGTGTAACCACTACTTTAATTAAGATATAGAACATTTCTAAAACTCCAAAAGCTCTCTTCTTTCTTTCCTCAATTACTGCCTTTTGCCCCAAGAGAAAAACACGGTTCTTATTTCCACTATCATATACTAGTTTCATCTATTTTAAGACTTCATATAATTCAAATCATGCAATATGTTCTCTTCGTGTCTAGTTTCTTTGATTCTGCATGTTTTGGAGATGCCTATGTCTTTTTGCAAACATCAGTAGTTGATTTCATTTAATTTCTAAGTAGAAATCCATTTCCATAGTGACTAACAATTTGTGGCCATCTTTCCTTATACTTGTTGGCCTTTTATATACCTTCTTCAATGAAGTATTGATAAAAATATATTTTCCATTTGTTTATTGGGGTGATTGTTTTCTTCTTATTGAATTGTAAGAATCCTTCCCATATTCTCAGTACAAGTCCTTTATTAGATATGTGTTTTGGAAATATTTTCTCAAAATCTGTTGCTCATTTTTCTTTTCTTTTCTTTTCTTTTTTTTTTGAGACGGAGTCTCGCTCTGTCGCCCAGGCTGGAGTGCAGTGGCCGGATCTCAGCTCACTGCAAGCTCGGCCTCCCGGATTTACGCCATTCTCCTGCCTCAGCCTCCCGAGTAGCTAGGACTACAGGCGCCCGCCACCTCGCCCGGCTAGTTTTTTGTATTTTTAGTAGAGACGGGGTTTCACTGTGTTAGCCAGGATGGTCTCGATCTCCTGACCTCATGATCCGCCCATCTCGGCCTCCCAAAGTGCTGGGATTACAGGCTTGAGCCACCGCGCCCAGCCCATTTTTAATTTCTTAAGAATTTTTTAAAGTAGGCTTTAAAAAAACAAAGATTTATTATTATACAATTCTGTAGATTGGCAATCTGGGTGGTTTTCCAAGTGGTCTTACACGAGATTACTCATATGATTACAGATATCTTACAGCTTGACTAAAACTAAAAGGCCCCAAACAACCCTATTTACATGCTGGAAGTTGGTACTAGCTATTATCTGACAGGCTTCTCCCACAGAGGCCTCTCCTCCTCTAGTAAGCTAGGCTGGACTTCTTCACAACATGGAGGTCTCAATGTTCTAAGAGACTGAAAGCAGACACTGTGATGCCTATTAAATCCTAGTCTCAGAAATGTTACATCATTTGAGTTACATATTTTTACCCTTTTTATTGTTCCTTTTTCACTCATGATTTTTCAGGTTTCTTTCTGGTATCACTTCCTCGTGTCTGAAGAACTTTCTTCAGCAAGAGTAGAGGAAGAGTAGGTCTGATGGCAACAAAATATCTCAGTTTTTCTTCATCTGGAAACATAGATTTTAAAAATTATAAATTGATAATTTGTAATTGTATATACATGAGGTAAAAGGGATGTTATGATTTAAAATACAATGTGGAATAATTAAATCAAGCTAATTAACACATACCCATCAACTCAAATACTTATTTATTTTGTGATGAGAACATTTGAAATGTATTAGCAATTTTGAAATGTACAATACACCATTTTTAACTAAATTCACCATGCTGTGCAGTGGATCTTAAAAAAATCTTATTACTCCTAACTGGAATTTTGTAACTTTTGACCATCATCTCTCCATTCCTCTCTCTACCACCCCCAGACTCTGTAACCACCATTCTACTTTGTGCTTCTATCAGTTTGACTTTTTTAGATTCCACATATAAGTGAGATCATGTGGCATTTGTATTTCTGTGCCTGGCTTATTTCACTTAGCACAATGTTCTACATTTCCATCTATGTTGCTGCAAATGACAGAATATTCTTCTTTTCAAAGACTGAATGGTATTCCATCGTGTATATATACCACATTTCTTCATTCACTCATCTGCTGATCAACACTTAGGCTGATTTCATAATTTGGCTATTGTGAATAGTTCTGCAATGAATATGAGAGGGCAGACATCTTGTCAACAAACTGATTTCAAATATTTTGGGTAAATAACCAAAAAATGGATTGCTAGAGATTGCTAGATCATATGGTAAATCTGTTTTCAGTTTTTTGAGGACCTGCCATATGGTTTTCCATAATGTCTGTACTAATTTACATTTCCACCAGCAGTATACAAGGATTCCTTTTTCTGCTCTTCTTCACCAACACTTGTTACCATTTGTCTTTTTGATCATAGCTATTCTGACAGCTGTAAGATTATATCTCATTGTGAGTTTAATTTGCATTTTCCTAATGATTAGCAATGTTAAGCATTTTTTCATATATTCATTAGTCATGTGTAGGTCTTCTTGTGATAAAGGTCTATTCAGGTCCCTTACCAAATTTTTAATTGACTTTTATATTTTCTTGCTATTGGGTTGAGTTCCTTATGTATTTTGGATATTAATCCATTATCAAATATATGACTTGCAAATATTTTTTCTCAATCTGTAGGTTGTCTGTTCATACTGATATTTGTTTCCTTTGTTGTGCAGAAGCTTTTTAGCTTGATGTAATCCCATTCATCTTTTGTTGCCAGTGCTTTGGAGTTTAATACAAAAAATTATTGCCCAGACCAATGTCATGTAGTTTTCTCCATATGTTTTCTTCAAGTAGTTTTATAGTTTCAGGTCTTACATTTAAGACTGTAATCCAATTTGAGTTAAATTTCATATATGTGCGAGATGAGGGTTCAATTCATTCTTCTGCATGTGAATATCTAGTTTTTCCAACACCATTTATTGAAGATACTATGTTTTCCTACTGTGGATTCTTGGCACATTTGTCAAAATTAATTTACTGTACATGAGTGAATTCATTTCTGGGCTTTCTAGTCTGTTCCATTTGTCAATGTGTCTATTTTTGGTCAGTACCACATTGTCCTATTTGCTATAGCTTTGTGGTAAAGTTTGAAATCAGATAGTGCAATGCCTCCAGCTTTGTTCTTTTGCTCATGATTGCATAGTGATGCTTAAGTAAAACCAAAATTATCCTGGGAATATAAAAAATAATATATCTGTTTACATTTTGGTGTGGGATGAGTAGAATCTTGTTTTCAAATTCCTTTTTGAAAGGCTATTAAGAAGAAAAAACTCTCACTTAACAGTTTTCTAATTCCTTGGTGGTATCCTCTGTCCTTTGGTAATGTGAAAGTAGAGCACACTTTTCTATTTTTGTTCCTGTCGCACCCCTCATAAGGTGAAGCATGCATAGAGCACTCCCAGGGTCAGCGTGAGCCCAGCACCAGCTCAGGCTGCCGATGCTCCAGAGTCAGATTCCACCTTCCACTTAAATGGCAGCCACAGGTAGACGTGCCCATTACAACCACCTCTGTGCGTTCATAATCTGTTTATTCTGCAAGTGGTTTCCACACGAAAAATGGCACAGTGTTTCTCAGAAGACAACTACATAAAAATCAGCATACTTCAAATTCGCAGCGAGTAATCAGACAATTGATGAAAATACTTATCCAAACACTAATTGTAAACTATGCCTTCTGAATATATTTGTCATAAACTTGGAGTAAGGAATCCTCACAGGCACAGAACAATTCAAAAAATGCAAAGCGTTTGTTAGAATACTGGTGCTTTCGGGTAAAAACTCTCATCCATATCCTGGTAAGGGTTGAAGTTGCACAGGTGTTTTCATTTGTCAAAACCCAGAAAATCATATGCTTTAGATTTGTGAATAATGTTGTATTATATGCGATCTTTCTTTTAAAAATGAGCTGTAAGCGGTCTCCCAGACAGTAGCTCAGCCTCCAGGACTCTCTTCCAGCATGGTCAAAGACACCTTTTCACACAAGATGGTAGCAACAAATCATAGGCACGATCACACCAAATTCACAGAAGATAAATTGAAAATCCTCATCAATACCTTCAATCAAAAATCTTACCCAGGTTATGCTACCAAACAACAACTTGCTTTAGAAATCAATGCAGAAGAGTACAGAATCCAGATTTGGTTTCAGAATCAAAGAGCTAGGCATCGATTCCAGAAAAGACCAGAAACTGAGACTTTAGATTCAAGCCAGAGCCATGGTCAAGATCAACCTGGTGTGGAGTTTCAAAGTAGAGAAGCCAGACGGTGTCATACCATCTATAGCGCCTCTCAATTACACACTCTCATCAAGGCATTTATGAAAAACACATACCCTGGGATTGATTCCAGAGAACAACTTGCTGAAGAAATTGGTGCTCCAGAGTCAAGAGTCCAAATTTGGTTCCAAAAATCGAAGATCTAGATTTCACCTCCAGAGAAAAGGGAACTTGTTATGTCCTTAGAACAAGACCAGGGGCAAGATTTCTGAGGGACTTCAAGGTACAGAAGATACACAAAATGGCACCAACTTCACTAGCACTCTCATTTCTCTAGAGCCAAAACATGGTGAACACAGTCAAGTTCAGTGTATTTGATATTATCAATCTGGGCCCTATATCTCTCTCACAGTCTTCCTGAGAGTCTATCCTTCTGCTGAAAGTGCAAGCTAAGCTTTCTGAAAAAGGTAAAGGACTTGGCTAGGTGTGGTGGCTCACGCTTGTAATCTCAGCACTTTGGGAGGCTGAGGCAGGAAGACTGCTTGAGCCCAGGAGTTTGAAACCAGTCTTGGCAGTAGAGTAAGACCCTGTCTCTATTATAAAAACAAAATAAATAAAAAGGACTGTAGGAGGCCGAGACAGGTACAGGAGGCACCACACTACCCTATTGACACAGCCTGGATCCAGAGTTCAGCAGACCTTGAGACAATGAAAATAAACTTAGTAATAATCATTTTTCAATCATCGCAGTAATTATTGATTTGGACAAAAATCAGTTGACATCAAAACCTTAAAGTGAAGCTGCTTTGCCTATGGAGCAGCCATTCTTTTATTCCTTTAGTTTCTTAATAAATTTTCTTTCACTTAAAAAAAACCCTATAGTTCAATGAAGAATGAGATATATACCTCATCTCAAAGAATCTTCTCACACACACTTACTAATGACAAAAGGAAAATCAGTAATTTTGCAGTGGAGAAATATGGCCAACTCCACCTTAACCAAGTGTCTGAAAGTCACTGCGCCAGTAAAGGTACAAACCAACATGAGATGCTTCCTGATACGATACACTAAAAAGGGCGCAGTCTCTTCTGCATGTTGCTAACAAAAAGTGGGTAAGCTGAAACTGAAACTAATAATTACGCAATGCCAAGCAAATACAAATTCAAATACAAATTCAGGTTGACAGTCTGCAAAGTAACATCCATGTACTCTTCAACAATGGATTGATCCTAGCTCAGGAGGCTGAGGCAGGAGGATTGCTTGAGGCCAGGAGTTCCGGATCAGCCTAGGCAACATGATGAGACCCCTTCTCTACAAACATCACTGACTACACTGTGCTCTGCCCAGGGATCAGACCTCGAGTGCTGTCCTTGGAGTGCCCAGCACTGGTCGAATGCTCTTCTATGCCCGGTTCATGTAAGGCTGTGGAGGAATGACAATTTTAGTGAATCCACATGCTCTGAAAACATTTCATTTCACCAATGAAAGTCATTTTCTAATATTAATTATGCTACTTGAAAGTCACTTGTTTCACTAATGAAAACCCATTTTTGACATTCATTTTGCAAAACATTAAAACAATTTTTTATAAATGTATCTATTGTTATTTTTAAAATTCTGGTTAAATACACAAAACATAAAATTTACCATTTTTTTTTTTTTTTGAGACAGAGTCTTATGCTGTTGTCCAGGCTAGAGTGCAGTGGTGCAATCTCAGCTCTCTGCAGCCTCCATCTCCTGGGTTCAAGAGATTCTCGTGCCTCAGTTTCCCAAGTAGCTGGTACTCCGGGCACAAACCACCACACCCAGCTAATTTTTGCATTTTTAGTAGAGATGGGGTTATGCCCTGTTGGCCAGGCTGGAAAATGTACCATCTTAATCATTGTAAGTGTACAGTTTAATAGCATTGAATACGTTCACATTGTTGTCCAAATATCACCACCATCTATCTTCAGAACTCTTTTCATCTTGCAAAATGGAAACTCTGTCCCCATTAAACAATAACTCCCCATTCTCTCCCGCCTCAAACCCCTGGCAATCAGCATTCTACTTTCTGTCTATGAAGTTGATTTTCACTACTTCATTAAGTGGAATCAGACAATACTTGCCTTTTGTGATTGTCCCATTTTACTTGGCATAATGTCCTCAAGGTTCATCCCAAGTGGTGTGAGATGACGCTTTTTCTAGCCCCCTTCTTCCTCCAGATCTAAACAATTTCATGCAGCTTTTAGATGGATTGGAAACATAATTTTACTATGGTAAACACAAAATAGTTTTAAGAGAAAATGGACCTGATGTCTACCATCAGAAAGAACAGCTTAACTAAAACAATACTAGGATCAAAAGTCAGGGTTTAGGCTGTACCATCTTCATTGTCTGAATTCAAGAAATTCATTCATATTGTGGCACATGTTATAATTTTCTACCTTTTTAATGCTGAATTCCTTCATGTGTATATACCACCTTTTGTTTATGCACTCATCCTTTGATGAACACTTGAGTTGCTCTATGTTTTGGCTTACTGTGAATAGAGCTGCTATGAACATGGGTGTTTGAATATCTCTTTGTGACCCTGCTTTCAATTCATCTGGATAAATATCCAGAAGCGGGATGGCTGGGTCATGTGGTAATTTAATTTTTTGAGGAACTGCCCTACTGACTTGCAAAATGTGAATTTTTGATGGCAATAATGATAACAGATGAACTTATATTTGTTGCCCCAGTGTATTAGTCTATTTTCACACTGCTATACAGAACTACTTGAGACTGGGTAATTTACATGAAGAAAAGAGGTTTAATTGACTCACAGTTCTTCAGGCTTAGCAGGAAGGCTGACTAGGAGGCCTCAGGAAATTTACAATCATGTGGGAGGACTAGGGGAAGCAAGCATGTCTTACTACTGCAAAGCAGGAGAGAGAGTGAAGGGGAAAGTGCCACACACTTTCAAACAACCAGGTCTCGCGAGAACTCACTATCACAAGAACAGCAAGGGGGAAATCAGCCCCCATGATTCAATCACCTCCCACCAGGCCCCTCCCCCAGCACATGGAGATTACAAATCAAGATGAGATTTCAGTGGGGACACAGAGCCAAGCCATATCACCCAGTGTGTGGCCCTTTCTGATTAAGTACCGCTGATTGCCTCTGGGCTGGGCATTCTAGAGAGCAGGTGAGAGCTGATTATCCCTAGAATGCAAGCATAAACTCATTGCCCTTACATAACATCCCAGCCCTGTACTGAGATATTACAGCTGTGACTCACAGCCAGATGATGCCCTGAATTCCCAGACAGATCAGGAAGCTCTTCAAAGATAGAGATCAAGTCTAGTATTTATTTCCCTTTGCTTTTTGATAATTACTCAGTTAAACGTGTCAGAGAGGTAAGAAAGAAATCTGACAGAAAATCCAAATTCTGGTATTGCGTATTTTCTTTCTCATAGAGAAGATTCTTGCACAAGTTGACCATTTCCTTATCCTTGCAACAGCAAAAGTCTCCTAATGAACGAACTGACTGAAGGAGGATTTGTGTGGAATAATACAGCTGAAAGCTCCTGTTCATCTCCCATGTATGGGTATCATCATTTACTGGTTGGTGGTTTTCTGAGAGAGATGGCATTTTATTTTATTTTATTATTTTGACAGGATCTCACTGTGTTGCCCAAGCTAGAATTCAGTGATGCCATCGTGGCTTATGGCAGCATTGAACTCCTGGGCTTGAACTGTCCTCCCACCTTAGCCTCCTGAATAGTTGAGACTACAGAGCATGCCACCACGCCCAGCAAATTGTTCTACTTTTTATAGAGATGGGATCTCACTACGTTGCCCAGGCTGTTCTCGAACACCTGGCCTCAAGTGATCCTCTTGCCTTGGCCTCCCAAAGTGTTGAGATTATAGGCATGAGTCACCACACCTGGCCAGGACCTCCTGGTTTCATGATTTGCATCCAGCTGCTGCTGTCTCCCAAGTGAGAGGTGACGACATGCTAGCAGCCCTTGTTCTTGGCGCGGGCGCCTCCTCAGCCTCGGCGTCCACTCTGGCAGCGCTTGAGGGGCCCTTCAGCCCGCCACGGCACTGTGGGAGCCCTTCTCTGGGCTGGCCAAGGCCGGAGCTGGCTCCCGCTGCTTGTGGGGAGGCGTGGAGGGAGAGGCGCGGGCAAGAACCAGGGCTGCGCGGAGCGCTCCGGGCCAGCGCGAGTTTCGGGCGGGCATGGGCTCGGCGGGCCCAGCATTAGGAGTGGCCGGCGGGGGCCACAGGCCCCTGGCAGTGAGGGGCTTAGCACCAGGGCCAGCAGCTGCAGAGGGTGCGCCGGTTCCCCCAGCACTGTAGGCCTGCAGGCGGTGCGCTCCAATTCTCGCCGGGCCTCGGCTGCTTCCTCTCCCTCCCCACAACCCCCCTCCCCCCACCGCGCCCCCCGGGCGCAGGGCTGGAGACCTGCTGCCCGCCGTGCCCGAGCCCCCCCACCGCGCCTTTGGCTCCTGCGTCCCGAGCCTAGCCGATGAGCGCTGCCCCTTGCGCAGCGTTGCGCAGTCCCATCGACTGCCCAAGGGCTGAGGAGTGCGGTCTCAGGGCGCGGGCCTGGCGGGCAGCTCTGCATGCAGCCCTGGTGCGGGCTCCACTGGGTGAAGCCGGCTGGGCTTCTGAGTCTAGTAGGGACTTGGAGAACCTTTATGTCTAGCTAAGGGATTATAATACACCAATCAGTACTATGTATCTAGCTAACCTAGTGGGGACTTGGCGAACTTTCTGTCTAGCACTCTGTGTCTAGCTAAAGGATTGTAAATACACCAATCAGCTCTCTGTAAAATGGACCAATCAGCAGAATGTGGGTGGGGTCAGGTAAGGGAATAAAAGCAGGCTGCCGGAGCCAGCAGTGGCAACCCACTCGGGTCCACTTCTACACTGTGGGGGCTTTGTTCCTTTGCTCTTTACAATAAATCTTGCTGCTGCTCACTGTGGGTCCATGCTGCCTTTATGAGCTGTAACACTCACTGCCAAGGTCTGCAACTTCACTCCTGAAGTCAGTGAGACTACAAACACACCAGAAGGAAGAAACTGCGAACACATGTGAACTCTGAAGGAACAAACTCAGGACACACCATCTTTAAGAACTGTAACACTCAGAGGGTCCGTGGCTTCATTCTTGAAGTCAGGGAGACCAAGAACCCACCAATTCCAGACACACAAGCACCTGGGCTATTCCTCCGTGTAGTGAAAAGTGGGGCACAAGCTCTTCATTTGGTCATTTTGCTGCTGCAGAAGTCCTCGCCCTGGTTCTCTTTTAAGTCTCTCTTTTTTCTCAGGTCTGATCACACAATTTGATTGGGGTGAGGGAGGGGAGGAGAGGGAAAGGAAGTAGGAGATCAAGGAGGCAGATGAAGTTTCCTTTCCTCTTTGAATTTTGAGATGGCCAATCAAACTGCCACCTCCACCTGCCTCTCTTGCTCGGCTTCATCTTACTCTCCAATTAATAATGGTTCTGCTGGGCTCGGTGGCTCACACCTATAATCCCAGCGCTTCAGGACACCGAGGCGGGAGGATCGCTTGGGGCCAGGAGTTTGAGACCAGTGTGGGCAACATAGTGAGACCTCATCTCTACAAAAAATTTAGAAAAGAAAACAGCGGCTGGGCGCAGTGGCTCATGCCTGTAATCCCAGCACTTTGGGAGGCCGAGGCAGGTGGATCACAAGGTCAGGAGATTGAGACCATCCTGTCCAACATGGTGAAACCCCGTCTCTACTAAAAATACAAAAATTAGCTGGGTGTGGTGGCATGTACCTATAATTCCAGCTATGTGGGAAGCTGAGGCAGGAGAATCGCTTGAGCCCGGGAGGCAGAGACTGCAGTGAGCCAAGACGGTGCCACTGCACTCCAGCCTAGTGGCAGAGCAGGACTCCATCTCAAAAAAAAAAAGTAAAAAATAAAAAGAAAGAAAGGAAAAACAGCCAGGCCTAGTGGCATAGCCTGTAGTCCCAGTTACTTGGGAGGCTGAAGTGCGTGGGAGGCTGAGGTGGGAGGATCGCTTACTGGGAAGTTCAAGGCTGCAGTGAGCCATTATGGCACCACTGCATTCTAGACTGGGCAATAAAATGAGACCCTGTCATTCTCTCTCACACACACACATACACACACACACACACACACACACACACTCAACAAAGATGATTGTAATTGGTACTTAAGCTTGTATCAGATCAAATGATAGAAACCTGAACATTTGGCCCTGCAGACTCTAGGCTCACACTGAGGTCTGCTTGCAGGGACTCTGGCTAGGATTTTCTGGAAAGAAAAAAATAAGCCATCTCATTTTCGTTTTTAATTAATGCAGTCTCCAGATTTTCATTCCAAAGTGTCACAAGCAGGAAATCAAAGAAGGTCTTATATAAATAATAAGAAAAAGAGGTTCTATTAGTAATGGAAAACATTTTCAAGGAGAGCTCGACAGAACTCTGATAGGCTCCACACCCCCTTCAGGTGAAACCTCTCAAAAATCATAACATAATTATAGATATGTCCAAGGCTTTTTAGGATAAGATATTAAAAACCTTTTTTTTTTTGAAACGGTGTCTTGCTCTGTTGCCCAGGATGGAGTGCAGTGGTGTGATCTCGGTTCACTGCAAGCTCTGCCTCCTGGGTTCACGCCTTCATGCCATTCTTCTGCCTCAGCCTACCAAGTAGCTGGGACTACAGGCGCCTGCCACCATGCTTGGCTAATTTGTGTGTGTGTGTGTTTTTAGTAGAGACAGGGTTTCACCATGTTAGCCAGGATGGTATTGATCTCCTGATCTCTTGATCCACCTGCCTCGGCTTCCCAAAGTGCTGGGATTACAGGTGTGAGCCACCGTGCCTGGCCTTAAAAGCCTCATTTTAATAGTGTCTTAAGTCAAAAGAAAAAATATAGAAGAGCTTCTTATCTAGGTCATAACACAAATTCTTCTAATTCAACCAAAATGAATAAAACTTTTAGCTTTTTTTCTGATTGGTTTTTGTTTTAGCTTAGTTACAATTTTGAGAAGGAATCTGTGAAGGATTATTCTAGGGATTTATTTTTGTTCTCTCATAGTTTCTCTGAAAAACTTCATCAGGGAGTAGGAAAGGGTGATCCTGGTTCATTGGACCTGTCAGATCTGAATCCTCAGCTGGAGAAGGGATGGATTCCCTGCATCTTCTCCAGCAGCTTGCCACAGTGAGTATGAACTATCCATCATAGGGATGTAGAGCTGTGCGCTCAGTCCCCTTTGGGGCTGGTTGGTTTCCTCTGGGTTTGTTGTGTTAAGCCTGCTGAAATGTGCTAGCTGAAGCATGCCGCCTTTAACTCCTGTGCTCACAGCGAAATGTTTCTCTAGGACTTGCCAAGACAATGCAAGCTAATATTCACTTCAAATGGCAACAAGCCCTGAGCATTAGTTGCTATTTCCATTTTTATTCTTCCAGAAGAGGTTTCTTTGCTTACACACCATCCTCAGCTAGCAAACCCATGACGTCATTGTGTTTCTCACCTGCGACTCCTCCCTCACTTTTGCAGATTCGGGAGTAGACTTGAAGCGAAAGCCGTCATGTGGCAGGCAGTCCACAAGTATCCGCTGTGATGCCATTGTTTGCTGGGAATGTTGTGTCTTGATGTACATCATCTTGTGTGCTTATCCCAGTCACCAGAGGAAGTTGGCAGGGAGGGAAACTTTTTATCATCCCAACTTTACAGAAGGAGAAGCTACTGAGAGTAGCATGGCCGGCAAACGGCAAGCTGACCTTTGAATGAGGAGAGATGTTCCTACTTCTGGTCGAGGCCTGCTTTCATGAGACGATGTTGCCTCTTAGAAACTGGTGTTAGGAGATGTGAAAGGATGTATGGTTGTTATGAAATTAAAAGACCCAGGTTTGCATGCAGCTCTGACCACTTACTACTCATATGACCTGAACATTTGTTGTTTGTTTGAGACAGAATCTCACTCTGTTGCATAGGTTGGAGTGTGCAGTGACATGATTGTAGCTCACTGCAGCCTCAAACTCCTGGACTCAAGTGATCCTCCTGCCTTAGCCTCCAAGTAACTAGGACTACAGGTTCATGCCAAATGCCTGGCTAATTTTAAACATTGCCTTTTTTTTTTTTTTAGAAGGAGTTTCACTTTTGTTGCCTAGGCCGGAATGCAATGGTGTGATCTCAGCTCACTGCAACCTCTGTCTCCTGGGTTTAAGCAATTCTCCTGCCTCAGCCTCCGAGTAGCTGGGATTCCAGGTGCCCACCACCACGTCTGGCTAATGTTTGTATTTTTAGTAGAGATGGGGTTTCACCATGTTGGCCAGGCGGGTTTTGAATTCCTGACCTCAGGTGATTCACCCTCCTCGGCCTCCCAAAGTGCTGGGATTACAGGCATGAGCCACTGCGCCTGGCCACATATTTTTTAAAGTTGTTTTTTTCTCCATACAGAGTCTCACTAATTGCCCAGGTTAGTCTTGAGCTCCTGACCTCAAGCGATCCTCCCACCTCAATCTCCCAAAGTGCTGGGATTCCAGGTGTGAGTCACCATACTGGGCCTGATCCAAGCATTTAGACCTCTTGAGGGTTCCATTTTCCATCATTCAGGAATATGCTATTTCTACTTCATATGATCACCAAGGAGACTAAATTAGAAAATGCTCTGTGATAGCCTGTAAATATCCATTTATTCTCCAGTAAAACCCACAAAGCTATTAAACATTTTGAAGTTCACTGCCTTTTGCAATGAGGTACATCAATTAGCTACTCTCTATACAAGGGGGTGGTTTCGAAGGGTGCATGGAAGAAAGCCTGGGTCAAGAGCTCTGAGGACGCTGCTGCCCTGGCATCACTACAGCAATGACAAAGGAGCAGAACCTTCCAAAAGCAAATTAGAAAACTTTCCATGCTACCAGGTAGTTCTTTTATTTGTAAATGAGGAGTGGAATAAATAAAGAATAATCACAACTGCATTCTTAGAATGTGAACTTACTGATTTACCAATAGATACTTATTGATTATGTAATATATACCAGACATTATTCCAGGGACAAGTTGTAAGCAGGACAGATAAGCTGCTTTCTCTTATGAGTCTTGCATTCCAATGCAGAAACGGAGATAATAAAGAAATAATGGGCTAGGTGCGGGGGCTCATGCCCGTAATCCCAGCACTTTGGGAGGCCTAAGTGGGTGGGTCGCCTGAGGTCAAGAGTTTGAGACCAGCCTGACCAATATGGTGAAACGCTGTCTCTACTAAAAATACAAAATCAACCAGGTGTGGTGGTGTGCACCTGTAGTCCCAGTTACTCAGGCGGCTGAGACAGGAGAATTGCTTGAACCTGGGAGGCAGAGGTTGCAGTGAGCCAAGATAACACCAATGCACTCCAGCCTGGGAGACAGAGCAAGACTCCATCTCAAATAAATAAATAAATAAATAAATAAGTAAAAAAATAAAAAAGAGAGAGAGAGAAATAATGCAATAGTATCTAAGAAATCATGGGTGTTGTCATAAAAACAAAACAGGGTGATGTTGGTTAGAATGACTGGGAGGTTTCTTTAAACTGGAAAGCAAGAGAAAACTTTTATAAGGGGATGCTCTTTGAACATCATCCTGAATGACAAGGAGACAGCCCTGTAAGCCTTGGGGAAGAGCATGGCAGCCAGTGGAGAGAAGTCCTGAAGGGGGCATTCTAAAGTCATGGCTAGTTGAAAAGTGGTATTTGTCCTTGAATATATTGCAAAAGATACCCAGAAGGTGGATATATTTTCACACATAGGGACAGGCATACTGACATCTCGGAAGCTCGGATTTGTGCACAGTTTCTGGTCCTGCCTAAGAGGACAAAGGGGTATGGGGTGTCTGTAAATAACACACTTTTATGTGGCAGTTGCCATCATAGTCTCCAATGAGGGACAATGGTGTGTTGTGATTAGGTGAACTGGGCTTCCTGAAGAGGGTGAATTATTCTCTGTGTTTAGAAAGTGAAGGGCAGAGAGAGGCTGTGAAAGTCACTTGGGTCAAATGTGGACCAAAACTTGGCTGTAGCAAGAGGCAAGCAATGTTTGGGGGCCAAACATAGCTTCGGCTGAAGCAGAGGGTTTCCGAGGGACTAAAGAGAAATGACTGTAGTGGAAAGGGAAGGGGTATTTGTGGAGGTCCAAGGGTGAGCTGTGGCAGTTGGTTATATGGGACGAGTGGTGGAGAGCCTTGGCAGTGCTGAGAAATGGACTTTCTGAAGAGAGGAAGTCTAAAAACGTCCATCTCTCTGTGGGAGGGTACTCACAGCTGTTCCCTGCCTCCAGCCCCTTAGCTGCCCCTTTTCTTCCCCCACCACTCTGCCCAGGCCAGAGTCATTCCTCACTTGTCTAGTTTAATAGGCTTCTCCCTCCAGATGTAAGCAACTCCTTCCCTGAGTGCCCAGGTTTATAATGGGAAGGTTGCCATGACAACAACATAGCAGAAATAGGCAATAGAATTTAAACCCAGCCATGCTAGAAAAAGCTATGGTTTCAAGTGTCTATAAATTAGTGGAAATCAGGGAGAAACCTCACCTCATGCTCAGGTCAGTCTTGGAAGATAAACAAGTGTTCTCATGACAGAATACAAAGGATCCGAAGCCAGCCTGGCACTCAGTATCTGGTAGACCTTGGTCAGGAATTGGGTTATTCCTCCTCAAGAATAAAAGTTGCTTGGTCATATTGCTCACGTAAAAGCTGTTTTTGTTTATGTTTTCCTAGACAGGGTCTCACTCTGTCGCCCAGGCTGGAGTGCAATGGTGCAATCATAGCTCACTGTTGCCTCCAAATCCTAGGCTCAAGCAATCCCCCTGCCTCAGTCTCCTGAGTAGCTGGGCCTACAAGTGCACATCACCACGTCCATATTCTTTTGGTTATTTAAAAATGTACAGTAAATTATTGTTGATTGTAAGCATCCTGTTGTGTTATCAAATACTAGATCTTACTAATTCCATCTAACTATATTTTTGTCCCCATTAACCATCCTCACTCCCTCTGCCACTCCACTACCCTTCGTAGCCCCTGGTAACCATCATTCTACTTTCTATCTCCATGAATTTAATTGTTTTAATTTTTAGCTCCCACGAATTGGGGAGAACATGTGGAGTTTGACTTTCTGTGTTTGGCTTATTTAACTTAACGTAATGTCCTCCAGTTCCATCAGTGTTGTTGCAAATGACAGGATCTCATTTTTTCTATGGCTTTTTATTCTTTTTTTATAGTACTCCATTGTCATTATGTACCACATTTTCTTTATCTATTCTTCTGTTGATAGACACTTAGGCTGTTTCCAAATCTTGGCTACTGTGGAGAGTTCTGCAGTAAACATGGACATGCATATATCTTGTCAATATACTAATTTCTTTTGGGTATATACCTATCAGTGGGATTGCTGGATCTTATGGTAGCTCTATTTTTAATTTTTAGGGGAACTGCCAAACTCCTTAGTGGCTGTAGTAATTTACATTTCCACCAACAGTGTATGAAGGTTCCCTTTCCTCTACACCCTTGACAGCATTTGCTATTGCCTATTTTTGGATAAAAGCCATTTTAACTAGGGTAAGATGATATCTCATTGTATTTTGATTTGCATTTCTCTGCTGATCAGTGATGTTGAGCAACTTTGCATATGCCTGTTTGCCATTTGTATGTCTTCTTTTGAGAAATGTCTATTCAGATGTTTGGCCCATTTTTAATGGGATTATTATTTTTCCTGTTGAATTGTTTGAGCTCCTTATATATTCTGGTTATTAATGTTTTTGTAAAATGGATAGTTTGCAAATATGCTCTCCCATTCTGTGGGTTGTTTCTTCACTTTGTTGATTGTTTCCTTTGCTATGCAGAAACTTTTTAACTTTATGTAATCTCATTTGTCCATGTTTGCTTTGGTGACCTGTTCTTTTGAGTTATTAGTCAAGAAATCTTTGCCTAGACCAATATCCTGGAGAGTTTCCCCAAAGTTTTCTTGTAGCAGTGTCATAGTTTGAGGTCATAGATTTAAGTGTTTAATTTATTTTTATTTGATTTTTGAATAAGGTGAGAGATAGGGGTTTAGTTTCATTCTTCTGCATATAGATATTGAGTTTTTCCAGCACCATTTATTGAAGAGACTGTTGTTTCCCCAATGTATGTTCTTGGTATCTTTGTCAAAAGTGCATTCACTGTAGATGTATGGATTTATTTCTGAATTCTCTATTCTGTTCCATTGGTCTGTGTGTCTGTTTTCATGCCAGGACCTTGCTGTTTGGTTACAATAACTCTGTGGTATAATTTGAAGTCAGGTAATGTGATTTTTCCTGTTCTGTTATTTTTGCTCAGGATGGCTTTAGTTACTCTGGTTTTTTTGTGGTTCCGTATGAATTTTAGGATTATTCTTTCTATTCCTGTGAAGAATGTCATTGGTATTTTAATAGAGATTGCATTTTCTGAGGGCTATTTGTATCCCAGAAATGATGACAATAACAATCCAAGAAAAATTTAAAAGGAAAGAAAGAAAATATATTCATAAGGCTACTCACTGAAACATCATTTGCAGTAGCAAAATATTGGAAACAACTCAAGTATCTGTCAATCTAGATCGGACTGCTACTGTATGTGAAAACACATCACCGTACCCAAGGTCACCCAGATTTTCTCCTTTGTTGTCTTCTAGGAGTTTCATAGTTTCGTATTTTACATTTAGGTTTATATTACATTTTGAGTTAATGTTTGTGAGGGCTGTTAAGTCTGTGTCTAGATTTGTTTATTTTGCATGAGACTGTTCCATTGTGACAGCACCATTTATCAAAAAGATGATTTTTGCTCTTTTGCATTACCTTTGCTTGTCAAAGACCAGCTGACTATATGGATCTATTTTTGGGCCCTCTATTTTGTTTCATTGATCTATTTATCTACTCTTTTGCCAATACCAAACTATCTTGATTACTGTAGCTTTATGGTAATTGTTGAAGTTGGATGCTGCCAATCCTCCAACTTTGTTCTTCTCCATCAATATTGAGTTGGCTATTCTGGGTCTCTTGTTGCTTCATACAGACCTTAAAATCAGTTTGTCAGTATCCACAAAATAACTTACAAAGCTTTGACTGGGATTGTGTTCAATCTATAGCTCAAGTTGGAAAGAACTGACAATTTGATAGTACTGAGTCTTCTAATTTGTGAACATGAAATGTCTCTCCATTTATTTAGTTCATATTTAATATATTTCATCAGGGTTTCATAGTTTTCCTCACATAGATATTATACATATTTTGTTAGATTTATACCTAAGTATTTCATTTTGAGAGGTGCTAATGAAATGGTAATGCGTTTGTAATTTCAAGTTTCACTCGTTCATTGCTGGTATATAGAAAAGTAATTGACTTTTGTATTTTAACTTTGTATCCTGCTACCTGGCTATAATCACTCTTGGTTTCAAAGCTTCTTTGTCAATTCTTTCAGAGTTTCTACATAGAAAATCATGTCATCTGCAAACACAGTTTTATTTCTTCTATCTCAATGTATATAACTTGTATTTACTTTTCTTATCTTATTGCATTAGCTAGGACTTCCAGTTAGATTTTGAAAAGAGTAATGAGAGGGGACATTCTCCCCTTGTTCCTGTTCTTTCTGGAAAAACTTCGAGTTTATTACCATTAAATATGATGTCAGCTGTAGGTATTTTGTAGATATTATTTGTCTACAAAGGGGAGTTCCCCTCTATTCCTAGTTTGCTGAGAGTTTCTATCATGAGTGTGTGTTGGATCTCGTCAAATGCTTTTTCTGCATCTATTAATATCATCACATGACTTCAGTTCTTTAGCCTATTGATGCAATGAATTACATTAATTGATTTTTGATTGTTGAATCAACCTTGCATAACTGAGATAAATTCCACTTGGTCATGGTGTAAAATTACTTTTCTGCCTTGTTGGATTTGATTTGCTAACATTGTTTTGAGCACTTTTGTCTCTATGTTAATGGGAGATATTGGTCTGTGTAATGGAATGTCTTTTCTTGTAATGTCTTTGACTGGTTTTAACATAGGCTAATGCTGATCTCATAGAATGAGTTAGGAATTATTTTCTTTGTTTCTTCTAGAAGAGATTGTGGAATATGGGTATAAATTTTTTCCTTCTGTGTTTGGTAGAACTCACCAATGAACCCATTTGAACCTAGTGCTTTCTGTTTTGTAAGATTAGTTATCATCCATTTAATTTCTTTAACAGATACAGGCCTATTTAAATTGTTTGTTTCTTCTTATATGAGTTTTGGCAATTTTGTCTTTCAAGGAATTGGTCCATTTCATCTAGGTTATCAAATTTGTGGGCATAGAATTGCTCATAGTATTCTTTTATTACTCTTTTAACGTTCATGGGATCTGTAGTGATGCTCTGTCATTCATTTCTGATCCTAGTAATTTGTATTTTCTCTTTTCTTTCTTTAGTTAGCCTGGGTGGAGGCTTATCAATTTTATCAGTTTCTTCAAAGACTCATCTCCTGATTTTGTTGACTTTCCCTATTGATTTCCTATTTTCAAGTTCATTGATTTCTGCTCTAATTTTTATTATGTCTTTTCTTCTGCTTAGTTTGAATTCAATTTGCTCTTTTTGTAGTTTCTATGCTCTGCCTATTGTAATAAATATTTATTATTTATAGTAAAATAAAATTTTACTTTAAAGTAAAAAGATTAGTGGTTGCCATTAGAGGTTGGAGAGAGGAGAGGGATGAAGAGATGGAGGACTTATTTTAATGTTGCCTTGCAAGGCAGGTCTACTGCCAACAAATTCTCTCAATTTTTATTTGTTTGAGGAATTATTTCTCCCTTCACTTTTCAAGGATAATTTCACGGAGTACAGAATTCTAAATTGATAGTTTTTTTTTTTCTCTCAACACTTTAAATATTTCACTCTACTCTCTTCTTCTTTTTTCTCCACTCTCTTCTTGCTTGCTTTTATCTTGGAGAGATTGATACAATTCTTATCTTTTTTCCTTCAGAGGTAAGACTTTCTTTTTCCTTTCTTTTTTCAAGATTTTTTTCTATATCTTTGATTTTATGAAATTTGAATATAATATGCCTATGTGTAGTTTTTAAGGGGATTTATCCTACTTGGTAGTCTCTGAATTTCCTGGGTCTGTGGTGTGGTGCATGACATTAATTTAGAGACATTCTCAGTCATTAAAGATTTGAATATTTTCTTTCTGTTTCTGTCATTCTTCCCTGCATGGTAGTATTCCCATTGTGGGCATGCTACACCTTTTGTGGTTGTGACACAACTCTAGAATATTCTATTCTCTTCTTTTCAGTATTTTTTTCTCTTTACTTTTCAGTTTTAGAATTTCAATTGTTATAGCCTCAAGCTCAGAGACTCTTTCCCTCAGTCAAACCCAGTATACTAATGAGGCCATTGTCCAATTAGTTTTGCTGTGATAATAATATGGCATGTTTTAAAAAGAAGTCCTTTTATAGATTCAAACAGAAGTATTACAAATTTAATTCTACTATAGCTACGATTTGTCTCATACCTATACAGTACAGTGTGCATGGGACAGGGGAGGGAAAGGATAAGTGGAGGTTGAGATGACCAAGTTTGGCTGTTAGTTAATACATGTTGAAGCTGGGTGATACGTACATGGAGGTTTACTATACTAGTCTCTCCAATTTTGTATATGTTTGAAATTTCTCATAATAAAACAGATAAAGATAGATTAACAGAGAGCAGAAGAACAATCTAACGCAGAGAATAGATAATGGTCATTTCAGATCTTGGGGAATCATGAAGAATGCTTTCCTGGGCCCTCACATCATACGTAGGTGACCAAATGGTTTGCCTTTGCCAAGCTTCCTGGCTCAGAAACGATTCCTTCTACAGCTCTGTTATGCTTCTGCTTCTCTAAAAGTTGGTGTCTGTGACTGCCTGCACAGCCCTGGGCAAATCCCACGTGCACTGTTAATCAAGTTTGCTAAGCTGCCACGAAGTCTAGGGGTCACTGATCCCCCTGGACCCTGCTCGGTGCTATTGATTCCTGCCTGCTGCCCCGTGGTCTTGTGACCTCTCTGTGTGCCCCATGGCCTGTGTTTCCTGTCCCTCCAGGAGCGCGCTTGTCAGCTCCACGGTTTCCCTTGCTGCAGGGAGTAGTATGTGATGCCTAATGAAATTTACTGGGCAACAATAAAGTTCAAGGTTGGCGCCTCCTGCAGAGGAGTTAAGTCTTATCTGCTTTCAGCACCACTCTCCCTGTGGTACTTGGCCAGACTTGCTGCAGATTTTCAGAGCAATTGGTTTTCAAGCTGTCACTGCTAACCCCGGCTGTAGCCTTAGAGGTGACCTTTCTCCGGGCTGGATTATTTATGTCTATCCTGCAGCCTCACTAGGGAAGTGTGTTTTGGCCCCCAAACAAAGATTACTGTCTCCTATATGACCTCAAAATATTTCCCTGCACATGGCTCTCCAGTGGGATACTTTGCTGAAGTTTGCTGACTTTTTATTTTAGTTGCTTAAGATTGTTTCCTTTTTGAGGTACCAGAGGCATCTCTTTGGGGATCTAATGTGTCCATTTCAAATAGGTTAAAAAGTTTGTGCTACAGACAGTGGGCACAATTTTCAGTTTTAGGATTTGGTACTAGTGTGGCCTGGTGGTTAAGCTCATGGCCATTGTCAGGCTGACTTGGGTTTAGATATCAGCTCCTTCATAGCTATGTGATTTTTAATCTAATTTGTTTAATTTTTAATTGACAAGTATTAGTTGTATATAGGCATATCTTGGAGATATTTCAGGGTTGGTTCCAGATCACCACAATAAAAAGAACGTCATAATAAAGCACGTTGCACACGTTTTTGGCTTCCCAATGCATTGTGAAGGTTATATTTACACTATAGTCTATTAAGTGTGCAATAGCATCATGTCTTATAAAGCAATGTGCATGCCTTCATTTAAAATACTTTGTTGTGAAAAAATGCTGAAACAGAGACACAAAATAAGCACATGTTTTTAAAAAATGGTGCTGGTGGATTTGCTTGTTGCAGGGTTACCACAAGCCTTCAATTTGTAAAAAACACAGTATCTTGTGAAGTGCAATAAAGTGAGGTATGCCTGTATATTTACAGTGCACACTGTGATGTTTTGTTATATGTATTTATTCACATATTTAAATGTTACGGAATAACAAAATCAAACTAATTAACATGTCTATCACCTCATATGCTTATCTGTTTTTTATGATGAGAGCATTTAAAATCTACTCTATTAGCATTTTGAAATATAGAACACATTATGATTAACTATAGCCACCATGCCGTGCGGTAGACCCCAAAAAATGTATTCCTCTGATCTAATGGAAACATTGTCCCTTTCGACCAACATTTTCCTATTTCACCCCACCCCACCAGACTCTGGTAACCAATAGCTGTGTGATTATGAAAAATTAGCTCACCCCTGAGCCTCAGTTTCCTCAGCTCTACTGTAGTACTTATCTTGTGGGGAGCTGCAAAGAGTAGGAGAGATACTATGTGCATGCTTGTCACGTTGTGACTCTTCATTAAATGGTAATTACTCATATATTATTGAAAAGATTAACCACAATGTATAGTTATAATTTTGATAGTGACAGCTTTCAAAACTTATAAATTGTACTCCATCATACATCTACTATAACACTTAATACCTTGTGCTGTAATTATTTTAAATTTTTATTATTTTTAGGAGATAGTCTCTTGCTCTGTTGCCTAGGCTGGAATGCAGTGATGTGATCACAGTCACTGTGATCTGCTTCAGGAGTCCTCCTGCTCCAGCCTCCTAAGTAGCTGGGAGTATCAGCACAAACCACCACACCCAGCTAATTTTTATTTATTTATTTATTTATTTTTGAGACAGAGTCTCACTCTGTTGCCTAGGCTGGAGTGCAGTGGTGCAATCCCAGCTCACTGCAGCCTCCACCTCCTGGATTCAAGTGATTCTCCTGCCTCAGCCTCCCAAGTAGCTGGGATTACAGGCACCTGCCACCATGCCCAGGGAATTTTGTATTTTTAGTAGAGATGGGGTTTTACCGTATCAGCCAGGCTGGTTTCAAACTCCTGACCTCAGGTGATCTGCCCGCATTGGCCTCCCAAAATGCTGGGATTATAGGCATGAGCCACCGCTCCTGGCCACACCTAGCTAATTTTTAAAAGAATTTTTGTAGAGATGAGGATTTGCTATGTTGCCCAGGCAGGTCTCAAATTCCTGGCCTCAGGTGATTCTCCTGCGTGGGCATCCCAGAGTACTGAGATTATACATGTAAGCCACCATGCCCGGCCAGTAATTATTATTATTATTATTGTTATTTTTTTTTTGAGATGGAGTCTCGCTTTGTCACCCAGGCTGGAGTGCAGTGGCTTGATCTCAGCTCACTGCAACCTCTGCCTACCAGGTTCAAGTGATTCTCCTGCCTCAGCCTCCCAAGTAACTGGGATTACAGGCGTGTGCCACCAAGTCTGGCTAATTTTTGTATTTTCAGTAGAGATGGGGTTTTACCATATTGACAAGGCTGGTCTCAAACTCCTGATCCACCCACCTCAGCTTCCCAAAGTGCTGGAATTACAGACGTGAGCCACCGCACCTGGCCCCAGTAATTATTTTTATGGAATATTTCCTCACCTAGGCTAAATGGCAGAAATTGCCTCTCATTTTTGTCTTCTTATTAATATCTAGCACATTCCTTAGCACCTAATAGGTAATCGATATTTGTTGATTGTAGGAATGGTTGTGACTGTTATCAGCAACCAGTGATACTGACTTTAAAATCATAAAACACACCCAATACGCATGTGCATTCTCATGCACCTTCATATCTGTGATCAAAATATTGACAATCCCCAGACACTGCGTTCCTTATTTACTTCTTTCAGAAGTGGCTATGGAAGCCAACTTAAGGAGATTCCTGGGTCTTTGCTTCTTCTTCCTTACCCTGGAAGAGTAGAGCATGAAATAAAGCCACTAAATGCTGTTCAGGGGGAAAATGAGCTGCTGTTTTGCAGATGCATGTAGATGAAGCTATTGACCTGTGGTTTGAAGGATACTAATTTTCTGTTTTTTCTTGTAGTGTGCAGTCTTCCAAATCCTTATATGGCTAGAATTTTGCTGGATTTTTCTCAGATACATCTGAGTTTTGAGTTTTGTGCTTCTGGAGCATTGGAAATGGAGCACATCCTGTTTCATGAAGGCCAGTTATGGTGTAATGCAGGCAAGTGGAGATACAGATACTGAATCAGGTTCAGATAACTGAAATGAGTGACAGATTAAAGATAATCTTGATTAAGCTTTGTCTACAAAAGTATAGCTCTTCGTTAAAATAGTATAACCATCAACTGATCCTTAATGAAGTACAGTTACACAGTTATTCACATACGATGAAGACACCAGGTGAAGCAGGATTTAAAAAAATACATCTATTCTTTCTTCTCAAATCTGCAATTTTCTAAAGGCCTACTTACTTTGTTTCCCCAGGAATTTATTTTCTGCACCATAATTCTCTCCTTCTGGCCAGAAGTAATTTGTAATCCTGATTCTGTGACTTGACCATGGGCAGCCTTCACTGAGAAGCCTTGGACTTTGACATTCTTTGAGGTTTGGGTTAAATCGTTCTGTCTATATACCATAAAAATGACAACAATGGCAATGATAATAAAACACCAAAATACCTGCGGAACTTCTTGTTTCAGGTACATAAGAAAAGTGTGGAAACTTATTGCCTCAACCTATTCTTTTCTCCCTAAAATCGTAACACCTTTAAATGCTTTATATTATCTTTCTGGGGGAAATTCAAGGTGCAATTTTTCCCATTGTGCATTTTCATTTTTCAATACACACACGTACATATGCATATATGCAGATATACACATATCACCACCACACAATAACAACAGAAATTCAATCTTTTCTTTGCATTTTTAAAGCTTTTAGTGTCCATATGACTTTTCAAGGTAGGAAGCATCTCTGCAAGGGAGAGAGATGACTCTGGGACCACCTTCTGCTGCTGCCAATCAGCGCCTTATCAGATACAGGCAGATTTCTGAAATCCACAAAGTCAGCTTCTGTAGACTCCTAGTTCTTCTCTTTTGGTGACACCTTGTTAGTTTAAGTCACTTCCACATTTTCTACAGAAACTTTCCCAGTGTATGTGAAAAGTACAATTTTAAAAGCAAGCAGAAAGAGAAAAGTTCCATATCGCTGTCTCTAAAGAGGGTGAGGGAATAGAAGAACATGAGCTTATAATCATATGATTTAGACACACCCTTGACAAGCCCAAGTGACTACTTCAAGGCACTGGAGGAGAAAGTCCAGGGGCAACATGCTGATTAAACATGCTGCACTGAAGTCAGAGTTCTGCATAAATACTATTATGTGTCACTGTTGATTTTCTCCTTTAGCACAACCGAAAATAAATTGCTCGCGTTGTGTCCATCATCTCACCTTGAATGGAATTTCCTTAGTGTACAGAATATCAGAAGTGGGGCTGCCTTGCCCCTACAAAATGGCGAAGTAGATAAAGTTTATTTTTTGCTGCCATCCTACCTTCCTTGCTCGCGTCCCGATTTCCTGGAGTTGTTCCTTAGGCTCTATCCTGTGTCCAATTCCCCAGGCCTCCTTGCTGTCAGTTAATAATAGCTTTCAATGCTATTATTCTTCTCAGAGTTTTTGCATTTTAATAGGACCCCTAGGGATTAAAATGCTGCCAGAACCAAAAGAGTGAATCTCTAATGGTGGAATTTTAGGTACCAGTGACAGGCATTGTGGGAGATTTCATGGGGAGGGTTCTCTCAGAAGACAAACACCCCCACAGCTTTTGACTTGACTGACTTGGTGTGGTTGACCCTACAAAGGAGTGTAGGAATGTGAATTAATCAGCCATGAAATACTGAACGTTATTGCAAAGAAAACCTTCAACTTTGCTAATTATACTTTCATGTTTTAATCAACTTTTCAATAAATGAATATGTGGTAATATTGGAGTGTTTCCTGGCTGGGAAAATTATGCGGTATCTTAGGGAAAGTTCTCTGGAGTGACAGTGGAGTAGGGGATGGAGTGGAGTTGTTGGGATGGAAATGCTTAGTAATCTGTGTTCCAGGTCTCAGCCCATTACTGAAGGAAGCAATCACATTGACACAGAAGAGAATCGCCCGATGAACTCTTAGGTACAGGCGTGAAATAATAATAAACCCCATACTGAACTGTTGTTTCCATATACATTTTGCACATGGACAAAAAAACAAAACAAAACAGAAAAGAAACTAAGATATTCTTCTCACCATTGTTCAGCACAAGAGGATGTCAGATTCCTGCACTTTATCTGGACTTCTCTATCATTCTCTCTTTTTTTTCTCCTGCTAAGTAAACAGTGGAGCTTCATCCATTATTCAGCTATCAGAGACTGTCAGGATTTTCTGGTTGTGGAACTTGGGAGTTCTTAACATTTCTTTAAAACTGTGGAAAAATGTATTTGCAAAACTGCTGGAAAGGGAAACGAAGAGAGATATCAACCCCTACAATATAATTAATCCTTGTGAGCTTCTCCCCCAGAGGGCTAACTTGAGTTTTTCCTTAGTAATGGGAATTTAGTTTTGTTTCTTTTTTTTTTATTTTTGGTTGTCATTATTCACACTTAACTACCTGTGGCAAGTACTGTGGAGGAGAGAGACTGCTGCAAACAGGTTTGGGGGCGCACAGGAAGGAAGGGCTTTGAAACCATGCCCCGTGAGAAAATGCATAGAGCTGCTGCGTACCACTCTACCTCAAAGCTGGTAAACACACAGCCCTCCCTACAAGCCAAATGTTACGAATTCTATTTTTATAGCTCTTGGAAGGCTTTCTGCAATCTTTTCCGTGTTGAATGCTGCAGTTAAAAGATATCTTTAGGAGAGATTTCCCAGATCAAAAGTTGCAGGTATAAGAATATTGAAAAGAATGTAAAATCTTGTGCATGCAAATATCTATTTTATTGCTTTCATCTTTTGAATCAAGGAGGCACAGCAAATGACCCCTTCAGGCAGGGGAGTCATTATACCCTCACATTTTCTGTAAGATTTCTTGTGGGTAAATTGCAAAGCACTATTGGAGTATAATAGTGCAAGGCACTATTGAAGTATTTACTATTTTGTAAACTGCCAAGCACTATTGGAGTGTGTCTTCATTAGAATGATGGAAAAGTTATTCTTGTGCATTTAATCATAATCTGCATCAGTCTGAGGTTGTAATACATTATTAAATGCGGTAAAGAGTGCTCAGAATAGAAAATGGTGGATTCTTTTGAGCCTGCATTGGTGAACAAAGAAAAGGAAGCACACTCCTTTCCTCTGTTTTTTTTATTCTTTGATAAAGTGATTACTGTTAGAGTAGTGGATTGCTGTAAACTTGATGTAATTATGACTTACTAAATCATTTGAAAAACTCTCTCGTGGTAGCATGTGAGTGTTCAGGTGGAAATAATGACAATAATGACAGCTGACACCCAGGAAGCATTTGTTATATGTAGGGAGAAATATCAAAAGAAGAAATCTAGTTAGAAAGATCCATAACTTGTGAACAACCATATATCAAAAGTCACCAATATTATCGCAAAGAGCAGAGGCTCTCAGGGGAATGTTACAGGGCTTCATATCTTTCAAAATACTTATTAATGGCTGCAGGAAGACAAAGAAGACACTTGTGGAAACCTAGGTGGAATAGCCAACAAGATTGATGAAACTACCAATTTAACATAGAATCCAGTGAAAACAAATATCTGAGCACTCACAGTTTAGATCCTCAGGAGTGGGTACATATCATATTGGGGGTTCTACAATTTTAACTGGGAGATCCAAGCATAAACAACTAAAATAAGATGAAATTAACAAGATGTGCATTTAAGCCTGCATTCGAATCCCTGTTCTAACACTAATTTGTACAATCTTGAGCTAGTTACACTTAGTCTCTAAAATTCTCAATGTTCTTATCTAGAAAATGGGATAATATTAGTGCCTAGAATAGAACTTAATAGGATAGGACATGTCAAATATTTAGCATAGTAGCACCCAGTACCTTTTAGCTATTATTATTATTACTGTCATCATAGTTGTTACTAAGAATAATAAATATGGATAATAAATACGGCTAGCATGGTGGCTCATGTCTGCAGTTCAGCACTTTGGGAGTCCAAGTCAGAAGGATTGCTTGAGGCCAGGAGTTCGATATCAGCCTGGGCAACAAAGTGAGAATCTGTCTCTCTAATAATAATAATAATATTAATAATAAATACTATAGTAGAGATATCTAGTCCTTGTAGGTAACTGCACATTTTATCAAGATAATGATGAATTTAACATTCAAGCAATCAGTGCAAGAAAGGATTGGGGAAGTTTGGCTTAACAAATATACATGTGAAACAGAGTGAAGGATTTTGTTAAAAATCAAACTTTAACCAGGGGTGTAAATGAGCTATTGAAAAAGATAATGGCTAAATGGATAAAAGCATATTGCCCAGGTTGCCAAAGTTGAAAATGCCTTAGTATTCTAAAACAGTCAGATCCTACGTGAAGGACCGGGCTCAGTTCTGAACAGCCAGCTCTGAGATAGACGGATTAGGGATGACTCGAGAGTCTTGAGGGAGGTGATAAAGGATACGGGTTAAGGGCACAGAAGAAAGCTTTGGAAGAAACTGGGTAACTGCTTTCAATGGGTTTTCAGGCATTTCACTGATCACACAAATCAATTTTATTTATTTATGTATTTATTTATTTTTTGAGACGGAGTCTCACTCTGTCACCCAGACTGGAGTGCAGTGGCTCCGTCATGACTCACTGCAGCTTTGACCTCCCAGGCTCAAGGAATCCTCCCGCCTCAGTCAATCAAGTAGCTGGGATCACAGACCTGCAGCACTACAGCAGGCTAGTTGTGTTTCATTTTTGTAGAGGTGGGATCTTGCTGTGTTCATTTTCATAAAGGTGGGGTCTTGCTGTTTTGCCCAGGCTGGTCTTGAACTCCCGAACTCAAGCAATTCTCCCAGCTTGGCATCCCAAAGTGCTGGAAGACACATTGATTTTAATTTATAGAGGTCACTGAGCAGCTGTGATGGAAAGATTTTTGTTGCTTCTACTTCCCGAGAGGAAGGGCATGGCAGGCCACACAGGGCCACATGGGGGAAGGCCAGTGTTGGACAGGAGGTGGAGAGGAGTGAGGAGAGAGCATGGGCCAATCTTCATTGTGTTTTCTGTGAAACAAGCGTGGCAGGGCAGGAGAAACAGTTTAAGATTGGCTAGTTTGAATGACGCAGTGGGTTTAGGGGCAGATCGGCTGTCCCTAGTTGTCTGGTACCTGGCCCTGCGTTGATTTCGGACAGGGAAAGTATTGGCCTGGTATGTGTTAGATACAAGAGGTGGTTGGAGTATAGCCTTTGGATTGGCTGGTTTGTGTATGAAAGGCACTCACACAGACCAGTTATTTATCGTCTTAGGAATTAGCTAGCCCTGAGGAGGGGGTCAGTCTCTCTTACCCAACTAGGTCCTCCAAGAGGTCAAAACATCACAAAATATAAAAACTAAAAACTGTGATTAATAGATCAGGGTACAAGCTGTAGCTCCAGGGGAAGAACCAGGAACTAACTATGGGGAGAAGTTCTCTCGAGAGGTAGATTTTAGGGAAAAAGAAAAATAAATCTTTCTGTGAAACAGGACCACTGGAAAGTGGGAAGAATGTCTTTGTGACACCAAGAATGCCTGAACTCAGATATATTCTAGGATGGCATAACCAAGTTGCTCATGTTATAGGTGGGATTCTTTCAAGGACTGGGAGGTTGGAATAAGCTCCAACTCACAGATTCTATTATTTGATGACTGATGGCATGCCTAGAAGGAAATCAGATGTCCATTGCTTCTCTTCATGTACTACTCCTTAATTTCTCAGGAGCAGGACCAACTTAGAAAGATTAAAATTCAGCACTGGGAATAAGTGACATTTTTATATATAGTTGTAATAACTGGGGCTCTGACGGGAAAGACTGGAAATCAGCCACTGGAAAAAAGAACCCCTATTTTAGTGCCAGTTAAGTGGGAGCCAAGTGGCCAGACGCCTATGTTAAAAACAATGGGCTGACCTTGAGTTCTCCTGAGAAACTGCAGACTATAAGGTTTGTATTGGCAAAGTCTTTCTATGAAGTCATTCTTCCACTAGAAATATATTGAGCTCTGGCTTGGCCCTGTCCACTGGGGACTTTACTGTGTGTTAGGACCATTTTTTTCAGAACCGGCCTTCTTTTTTTTTTTTTAATGGTTATCATTTTAAGTCTGTGCTTCCATTAAGTATTAAAAGATGTTAATGGATGATAAGATTCTCAGTTTCCTCTTCCTAAACAGGAAAGAACAATACTAGAATGATCTAAAGGTTTCCTTCTGATTCTAAAATTATTTGATTTTGTGACGATATTCTCTGTTGACTCTCAAAACTCTATTCCTTGAATTGACTCTACTTGCAAGAACTATACACTGTTGTTGACAGTATACTGTGTGCCTATCTAGTGTTATTCTAGGCATTTCCATTTGTTATCAGATAGGTAGGGTTGCTCTTATTTTAGAGCCAAAGAAGCAGAGACTCATGTTAGTAACTTGTCCAAAATGAAGGAGCTAACAAAGGGGAAGATTAGGGAAGACTAAGTCTCTCTCTCTAACTCTTCCTGTCCTGTTGCAGAGTTCCACATTACAGTGATGAGCATCAGAAGCTGTCAGAAAATGGCTCTGGGAATGCCATTCTTTGTTAGACAGTAAAGCCACTGCCTCTGGCTTAGAAGTATTGATCACTGCATCTCAGATTTGAGAATTGAAGGCGGTTAACTATGGTCCCACTTGCCCCTCTCTCCAGATGAGGGTTTGTTTTTTTCTGGTAACGGTGTGGAGGGGAGAGAGACAAGAGAAAATATCCATTTAAAAATCATGGAAATATTTTGATGTTTCTTTCATTTAATTTTTTCTTTTTGTCCCATGTTTAATATGTTTCTGTTTGTTCCAATTCTACTTAAGGCAAGAAGAAACTTCTCTTTTACTTCTAAAATTCTGTTAATTTTTTCTTTTATATTTCTTTTAAAAATTTTTAAATAACTTTTGTGAGTATGTAGTAGGTGTATATATTTGTGGGGTACATGATATATTTTGATACAGGCATACAATGTGTAATAATCACAACAGGGTAAATGGGGTATCTGTCACCTCAAGCATCGATTATTTCTTTGTGTTGCAGATATTCCAATTATGTTCTTCTGTTTTGATATGCAAAGACAGATACCTGCCTTGCTTTTAAAATCCATCTGAGCTCAGCATGCCTTTCAAATTGGGCATTTTAAGGTAATGAAGGTTGTTTGAGAATCCTGGACATTCAGTACTCACTTGGGGCACTTGAACTCTTATCCAATTCTAGAAAACAAGCTATTTCCATCTGGAAGGCCTCTAAATTCTCATGGGAAATATATCATACTAGTTTTCTTTCTCAGATATGGGTTGCTGATCTCCATTTATTTTTGTCAATCATGTGGTCACCATAACTGAAATTGTCATTTAATGTGTTATTGCTATGACAAACCTCAACTCAATTTATTTTAAAATAAACACACCAACTATGTCAGGTATGGTGTTTTGTAATGTACAAAAAATCGGGAGTGGGAGGTTCATTTATAAATTCGTGACATTTAGGCTGAAGCATCTCTTGGGACTTTGAATTGTCTGGAAAATAGATACTAACCAAGGAGGCTAAACAGTTTGTGTGGCCATCTGTTCAGAATTAAAACATGGAGGAGGAAATTAGATTAATAATTCTACAATTTGGGGAATTCAGTATGAAGATCTGTGTTTACTGTGAATGCCTCTATTTGTAAGCATTTGAATGAAAGTTTTTCTACATCTGGCTTCCTCTATATATTTGTGAAAATGAACTTTAAGCTGTGTGTGTGTGTATGGTTGTGGCATGTGGTATGTGGCACATGAGTGACACAATTTTGGGGATATGGTGGGAGCAGGTGAGACAATTAGCCAAGTGGCTAGGCATATCATAGGCTTTAAAGTTAGATAACTTTTGGGTAAGAATACCTTACTTTTCTCAACTGTACAAGAGAGTAATAAGAGTATTTACTTCATAAGGTCTTATAAGGATTACTTAAGATAATTATTGCATGTAAAGTACTTCGTATAATCCCTGGCACATAGTAAACACACACTAAATATTAGTCACTATTCTGTGTCAACATTTATCATCATCATCATCACCTTTGTCCTCTTATTTCAAAATACAAAATGAATTTTACACCCTTCAAAAATAGCTTTCTTTAGATTTATTTTCTAATAGGTATTTACTGCATTATTAACAAATTAAATGGTGTGTGTGTGTGAGTGTGTGAGTATGAGCATAAGTATTGGTGTGTGAAAGTATTGGTGAGTGTGTGTGTGTGTGTGTGTGTGTGTATTTTAGTGGATCAAATCTTTAAAAACTCCGATCCACTTAAATTAATTGCTTCATTTGCAGAACTACTGCCTGGTATTAACAGAGAATGACTCCTTTCCCCTTTTTAAATATACAGATACACTGTTGAATATGTTGTTATACTGAATGTTAAAATAATGACTAATACACAAGGGGCCAATTTAGCAGGAACTCTTAATCATGACTTCCTGCAACTTGGCCCCTGATGGATGTATATAATTACGGGTCAGAAATTGTAGATAACAGAACACTGGAAAATTGAGTCTAGGGCCAATGCCAATATAAATCAGCCCCCAAGCTCCTTTCAATGTAGATTTTAAGAAATTGAAGCTATCTTGGGTATAATCTTGCTTCATCTTTGTCTCTCCTCTTCCACTTCTTTTGGACTCCCACTTCAACCTCATCACCTCCAACCACCAGTTCATAATGACCAGAACTCAACTTCCCTTCCTCCCTCTTTCCTTTCTTCCCTCTCTTCTTCCCTCCTTTCTTTCCTTCTTTCTTTCCTTTTCCCCTCTCTCCTCCTTCCCTCCCTTCTTCTCCCTCTTTCTCTTTCCTCTATTGCCCTTTATTCCCCAATACATCAACTGGGCATACACTATGTATCAAGCCTTGTGCTAGATTAAGTGGTGAATAATACAGACATTTTATTTGCTTTCCTGAAATTTACAGAGCAGACATTAAAAAAATACACACATAATTAAGGTTAACATTTTTGACAATGAAAGAGAAGTTCACAGTGTATGAGAGTTTGTAACAGGGGTCTAACTTGTGTTATGGTGGATGGGCAAGAAAAATCGTTATGGCAGGATTACATTTGAGCTTGATGGTGTAAGAGGAGTTCACTAAGTGAAACAGGGAGACAGGTGTTTTTATTAGAAGGAATAGCTCAGCTTATGTAAAGGCCTTGAGAGAAGAAAAATCACGGACAGTGGGGAACTGAGTCTGGAAAGAAAACAGCTGGAAGAAGAGCAGCTTGAGGCTTTTGTCTTTCTTCTAAGAGAAGCGAACAGCAATGGAACAATCTTCAAAGTGATTGTGTTGAAATATTGTATTTCAAACATAATGAAAATTATACGATGTAATAAACAAAGGTATGTATGCACAGTAAATACCTTCTTCAGGTTGGTGATTTATCTTGTTTATGATGTTTTTTGACATACAATAAGCTTTAGCTTTTAATTTAGTGAAAGAATGTCGTGTTTCCATTTATGGTTTGTGTTTTTCGTTGTCTAGTTTAAAAAATCATTACCCAAGATGTTATCCTAAGATATTTCTCGTATTATTTTCTAAATTTTTAAGAGTCTGATACTTCACTTTTAGGTCTTGAATCCAGCTGAATTTATTTTTGGGTATGGATGTAAATTTACTCTATTTTCCTTATGAATAATCAATCGTTCTAGTACCATTTGAGTTTTTCATCCTTTCTCCTTCCCTTAATTTACATTGTCACTTTTTCTGTAGGTCTAGTTTTCATATATGTGTGGTTCTCTTTCTGTACTCTCTATTCTCTTCCATGGGTTTGCTTGTAGATTTCATTACTATAGAACATGTAACTTTCTAAAATGTCTTGGTATTTTACATCATAAGTTGTTGTTCTAGCTCTTGACATTTGTTCTCCATATGAGTTTAAGGAGCAGCTTGTCAATGAAAACCTCTTTGGGGCTTTTAGTCAGAATGGCTTTACATTTATAGATTAATTTTCAAAGAACTTGTACCTTTACTCTGAGTTTTTCTATCTATAAATGTAGTTGCTCTCTCATTTATTCTGAAATTCTTGTATGTCTGTTAATAATTATTTTTTATAAAGCTCTTATATATTTTTGTTTGTTGGATTAATACCAGGTATTTCTAATTTTGATTGGAATTTTCTGTGGTATTTTTAAAAATTATATTTTATATTACATTTTAAGTGGCTATTACTGGTGTAAAATAAAGTGATGTTGACTTTGTATCTAGCACCTTACTATACTCTTTTATACATTCAAACAATTTTTAAGATTTTAAAAATATTAGTTCCTCTTCTAATAGCCAAGTAAGCTCCGATCAGACTGAGCTTTCACCTTTAATAACTATATACACATTGAACAGACAAACAAAAGAAAAGGAAAATTAAATAAAGCAAAAAGAGAAAACAAAAGCAACACTAGAAGGCACTGGAAAGTGAACCAAAGCAGGAATATTAAGAAAAGGAGTTGATGCTTGAAAGAAGGCAATGACTCTAGATAAGTGTCTCATTTTTAGACAACTGAGGGGATTCTGCAGCATGTGAGAGGCAGCTAAAATTCCGAGAGAAAATCTATAGTATTTCTGGCATGAAGAACCAGAGGAAAAATTTAGGCAATAACAGTCTCTGGAAAGTTAAGGAGAAATCTCAGCAGAGAGCCAGAAAGGGAATCTCCAAGTTATTTGTATAAACTCTGCCCAATTGAGCCATATATATGTGAGGCAGACTCTGAGAAGCTCAACTAATAATACAAGAAGTGAACTGAGATTTGAGTTGCTATCAAACATACAGAGTTTTTACTTTGAGTCTAGTCATATTATTGCCTTGTAAACAAACCCAAACAATCCATACTCTTTGAAAGACTAATGATAAAACCCAGAGATTCCATAACATAATATTCACAATGTCCAGGATAATATCCAATATTGTTTGACTGCAAAGATTCAGGCATATGTGACCCATTCTCTAGGGAAAGAAAATCAGCAGAGACCATTCCTGGCTGTTGAAATTATCAGGCAAACTGTATAAAGCAGCAACTATAAAAATCCTCAATGCTGTAAAAGAAAATATACTCAGAACTGACAAAGGCAGAGGAAATTTCAGCAGAAGAATAAGAACTCAGAAATATGGAAATTCTAGAACTAAAAAATCAAATAAATTAAAAATTCACTAGATAGTCTTAACAATTGAATGGAGATGACAGGAAATTATAGTTATCTTAGTGATTGATCAATGGAAATTATGCAATATGAAGAACAGAGAAAAAAGATGAGAAAAACTGAACAGAGCCGCAGAGAACTGTGGAGAAATAATGATATCCAACATATGCATAACTGGGGTCCCAGAAGTAGAGGAGAGAAGTAATGGACAGAAAACACTACTTAAAGGCAATGTGCTGGGCGTGTTTGCTCACGCCTGTAATTGCAGCAACATGGCAAGACCCAGTCTCTACCAAAAATACAAAAAATTAGCTGGGCATGGCAGCACATGTCTGTAGTCCCAGCTACTTAGGAGGCTGAGGTGGGAGAATCACCTGAGCCTGGGAGGTTGAGGCTGTAGTAAGCTGTGATTCCTCTGGGCAACAGAGATTCTGTCTCAAAAAAAAAAAAAAGTCATAATGCTAGAAAAGTTTCCATATTTGATAAAACATACAAATTTACAGATTCAAGAATTTCAATAAATCCCAAGTAGGATAAATTCACAGAAAAAGATGCCTAAGCACATCACAGTCAAACTGATGAAAACCAAAGATGAAGGGAAAGTCTTGAAAACAGACAAAAATGATACATGGCGGCCGGGCGCGGTGGCTCAAGCCTGTAATCCCAGCACTTTGGGAGGCCGAGGCGGGCGGATCACGAGGTCAGGAGATCGAGACCATCCTGGCTAACACTGTGAAACCCCGTCTCTACTACTAAAAAATACAAAAAAAAAACTAGCCGGGCGAGGTGGCGGGCGCCTGTAGTCCCAGCTACTCCGGAGGCTGAGGCAGGAGAATGGCCTAAACCCGGGAGGCGGAGCTTGCAGTGAGCTGAGATCCGGCCACTGCACTCCAGCCTGGGCGACAGAGCGAGACTCCGTCTCAAAAAAAAAAAAAAAAAAAAAAAATGATACATGGCATATGGGAAGCAATTATTCAAATGACTGATGACTTTATCAAACAATAGAGTCCAGAAGTTGGTGAAATAACATATGTAAGGTGCTGAAAGAAAACAAAAAATCTGTCAACCCAGAATTTTTTATCCAGATACAATAATAGGAGTAATAACAACACAAAAACATTTTCAGATGAAAGAAATGAAGTTTATTGCCAGCAGAACTAGCAATGCTAAATTTCAAGAAATGTTTCAGTTATAAAAATGCTAAAGGAACTTTGTCATGCTTAAAGGAAATGATACCAGATCTTTCTGAAGGAGAGAAGAACATAAGAAATAGTTAAAATAATAGATAAATTTCCAAGTCTATATTTTCCTGCTAATTACTTGAAAGTACATATTCTTTTTTTTTTTTTTTTTTTTTGAGGTGGAGTCTCGCTCTGTCGCCCAGGCTGGAGTGCAGTGGCGCAATCTCGGCTCACTGCAAGCTCCGCCTCCCGGGTTCACGCCATTCTCCTGCCTCAGCCTCCCCAGTAGCTGGGACTACAGGCGCCCGCCATCTCGCCCGGCTAGTTTTTTTTTTAGTATTTTTAGTAGAGACGGGGTTTCACCATGTTAGCCAGGATGGTCTCGATCTCCTGACCTCGTGATCCGCCCGTCTCGGCCTCCCAAAGTGCTGGGATTACAGGCTTGAGCCACCGCGCCCGGCCGAAAGTACATATTCTTATTTAAGACATAAATTATAAGAATGACTTGTGTTGGTTATAAATCCATATATATATATCAACTATAGGATCAAAGCTGAAGATTGTCAATGTACCTATATTACTACAAAATGTCTATATTAAAGGAGTTACAATAATAACTCTAGTCTTTTGGACTTCCTCTAAGAAATTATAGCAGCTACAAATAAAGGCAAATTTTGTATTTTTCTTTATAATTTTCATACTTACTATTTATTTTTCCTGCCCTATTGAATTGAGTAGGGCATTCAATATAATGTTAAATACAAATTGTGGTAACTAGAAAGTTCTTGACATGAATAAAAATTTTCTAAATTTCAAACCTAAGTGCAACATTTGTGTAGATTTGTGGTGAGGTATTTTAGTTTAAGAATTTTCCTATTCCTATCTAGTTTTCAAATATATTTTAATAATAAAAATATGTTGAATTTCATCTAGTTTTTTTGTTTGTTTGTTTTTGTTTGTTTGTTTGTTTTTGAGACAGAGTCTGGCTCTGTTTCCCAGGCTGGAATGCACTGGTGCAATCTCGGCTCACTGCAACCTCCCCATCCCGTGTTCAAGTGATTCTACCTTCTTCAGCCTCCCGAGTAGCTGGGATTACAGGCGCCCACCACTACCCCAGCTAATTTTTGTATTTTTAATAGAGACAGGGTTTCACCATATTGGCCAGGCTGGTCTTGAACTCCTGACCTCAAATGATCCACTACATGGTTTGTATAGTGTATTACTTTTACAAACATATAAATTTGATTTGCTTTTAAGAAATTATATTTTAAGGATTTTTGCATGTATGTACACACACAAGATTTATCTGTAACTTTCTTCTATGGTATTGATCCTGTCTCTTTTGGGTATCAAGGTTTTAACTAATACCCCAAAATGGTACTTTTTTCTTCTCTTCCAACTCAGAAACAGTTAGTAAAAGAGAAATTATCTATTCCACCAATGTTTGGTAAAACTCTCCTTTAAAATGCTCTGGGTCTGATGACTCCTAGAGATGAAGATTTGACTACTAATGTACTTTTAAAATGGATTATTGATTTATTCAGTTATAAATTTCTTCTATAGTCAATATTGGTGATATGGTTTGGATCCCTGTCCCCACCAAATCTCATGTTGAAATACAATCTCCATTGTTGGAGGTGGGGCCTGGTGGGAGGTGATTGGCTCATGGGGGAAGAGTTCTCATGAATGGTTTAGTTTCAAGTGTTTATAGCAATGCAAGAACAGGCGAATACAATTGCTAAATTTATTTTCTAAAAAGTTATTTGATGAAGTTTAAAAATTTATTTTCATAAAATTGTTTATTGAACTATTTCAATTAAAATTTTTATGCCTATAATCGTGGCTTCCTTTTATTCTTAATATTATTAATATGTGTTTTCTAATTTTTTCTTAACCAGTCTTTCAAGTGATTTGTCATGATCATTTTCAAATAATTTCAAATTAGATTATCTTATGTTACATGTTTGCTATTATTTCTTATCCTTATTATTTCTTTCTCCTTCTTATGTATAGTCTTCCCACCAAGCATCTAAGTTGAATGCTTAATGCTTAACCTATCTATATTTCATCTTACATGTTTTATACATTAATACATTTAACATTATAATTTTATGCTTAAATACTTTTGTGGCTTCATCTCATAAAATTTTATATGTAGTTAATTCATTATTATTGTTTAATTCTAAACAGTACTCATTTTTATTGTGAATTTCTGTTGTACTTATGAGTTAATTTGGGGCACTTAATGTTTCTAATCACACTTTTTTTGGTGCCATCTTTATATATTTTTACAAAATTTGATTACATTTTGATGAGAAAATGTGGTTTATATTATACTAAATCTTTGATCTTCATTGAGATTTCCTTCGTAACCCAAAACATCACTATTAAAAAATATTTGATGTAAAAAGAGTGTATATTGCTAGTTCTTTGAGTGCAGAATTATATACAACCATTTCTTTCTATCCCCCTTCTGTCACTTCTTACTCGTTTTTTCTTAATTCATATTTTGCCTGGCATGAACATTGCTGTAATAGGTTTGTCTTTAAATATATGTTTCCCTGGCATATTATTTCTCCTTTATTTTTAATTCTGTAGGATCTTTTGTTTTAGGTGTTCTCATACAAGTAGCATATAGCAGGAGTTTTTATTTTATTTTATTTATTTTCAAAAACAGGGTCTTACTATTTGCCCAGGTTGGAGTGCAGTGGTGTGATCATAGCTCACAGTATCCTCTGCCTACCCTGAGCTCAAGCTATCCTCCTGCCTCATGCTCCTGAACAGCTAGCACACGGCTGTGCACCACCACACCCAACTCATTTTTAATTTTTGGTAGAGAAGGAGTCTTGCTTTGTCTTCTAGTCTGGGGGATCCTCCTGCCTTGGCCTCTCAAAGTGCTGGGATTGTAAGTGTGAGCCACCACCCCTGGCCTATTTTTAAAATCATTGGATAATCTGTACCTTTGAATATGTGGATAAATCCTTTTACATTTAATGTACTTACTGATACATTCTTTACCACCCTATTTTGAATTTTTTTCTTTCTTTCTTTCTTTTTTTGAGACAGAGTCTTTGTTCTGTAACCCAGGTTGGAGTACACTGATGCAATCTCGACTCATTGCAACCTCTGCCTCCTGGGTTCAAGTGATTTTCCTCCTTCAGCCTCCCGAGTAGCTGGAATTACAGGCGTGCACCACCACGTCCAGTTAATTTTTGTATTTTTTTGTGGAGACAGAGTTTCACCATGTTGGCCAGGTTGGTCTCGAATTCCTGACATCAAGTGATCCCCCTGCCTTGGCCTCCCAAAGTGCTGGGATTACAGGGATAAGCCACCACACCCAGCTTGAATTTTCTTTATGCCATCTTTATCTGCCTTTTTGTTTTTACTTTTCTGCTCTCTATTGGATGGACAAAGTTTTCTAGAGTCCCCCCTTTTAATCTGTACTGATTTGGAAGCTACACATTGTGTTTCCATTTTTCGGTTTTTTTAAACTTTTTAACCAACACCCTTGGCTGTACATTTTTCTAACATAGTATTTCCTTCCTGCCCCTGAATGTGACATGGGCACATATCAACCATCCATGGAATATTGTATCCATCTTAGTATTGGTTTTAGTTTCTGTTTTTAAAAATATTTTTTCACTTAGTAGTTAAGTATGTTTACTAAAACATTTTACCTTTTTTCCTAATCACCTTTACTTTTAAAATTCTATATACATATATCTCTGAGTTTACTATTTTTCCCCCTGAAATAATCCTTTAATTATTTTCTTAGTGAGGGTCTATGGGTATTTAACTCTTGCTTTTTCTAAACACAGATTTCCGCCCCATGAGTCTTGAGTTGATAGTTTATCTGTGTATAAAACTTCAGGTTGAGAGTTACAAATTTTTCTTATCAAGTTGAAGATATAATTTCATTGTCTTCCATCATTTATTGTTGCTCATGAGAAGTTCCAATGTTGTTCTAACTGTAATTCTTTTGCAGATAATCTGTCTTTTCTCTCTGGTAGCTGTAAACATTTTCTTTTTATTCCTCATGTTCTGCAGTTTTACTGTGACAATTCTGGGAATGGTTTTACCATTATTTATCCTGATGGGTAGTTGGGCTGTACTGTCCATTTGAGGATTCATGTCTTTCTTCAAATCTGGAAATTTTTAAATTCTGAATAATGCTTTTTCACTATTTTGTCTCTTACCTTGTTGGAGAATTCCTGTTGGACACTTAAATCCTCTCAGTCATTCTCTATGAATGTTAATGCATGTAATCTTTCTGCACGGTGTTCTGGGCAGATTCCTAGCAGTTCTGTGCTTCTCTCTGTGTCAGATCTGGGCATATATCATTCATTGAGGGTTTTTTTGTTTTTTTTTTAACTCAATGCCTTAATTTTTTTTTTTATTTACGTCTGCTTTTATATTAATTTCTCACACTTTTAAAATGCAAGTTATTCATTTATCTCATTGGGTGACTGAACATAACTATTTTGAAGTTTTGCCAGCTGGATCCACATACTTAATTTCCTCTGAGGCATATTCATGTTTTGAAGGTTGATTTTGTTGGCTGTCTTTCTCAGTATTAGATTTCTTCCTCTGTTTTGGAATTTTGCTTTGCAGGCTTATTTTGAGTGGAAGGCTTTTGTTTTTGTTTTTCTTCTTTCTGTTTCTTTCTGTGTTCACCCCTCCTGGGCCAGGGGTTTTGTGGTCACCTTTGTGCAGCTATTCAGGACTCCCTGCCCTAAACCTGGCAGTGCTGCAGTGATCCTGTCCCACAGTGGCTTTGGGGATATACTGTGGCTTCCTTCCTGTCTTGATCGGACACTGTGTTTCTGTCTTCTTCTTCCTTCCTAGGTTGTAGCTTATTCAAAATCTAGCTCCAGGGAAGGGTTAGTCACAGCTTTCAGTTTGTTTTATGGGTGGGTATTGGGAGCGGGGGTGGGAGTTGGTGGGTGATGCTAGTCTCAGATTCTTGAGTGGAGTAATTGTATCCTCTTTATCCCACTGGAATCAAACTGCAGACTGTCACAGCCTCCTTCCAGAACAGCTGTCTAGCAGGACCCCGGCTCCAGCAGAGCCCACTGACTTGGTTTCTCCTCTGTTTCTGGTTCATGGGGAGATTTATCTTGTTATTTGAATTTCATTATGCTTTCAGTGTTCTGTGTTTCTATTTAATCTATTTTTTTTTCCTCTGTATTTGGACTGGGGGAGGCATGTCCCATAAATAGGTCTTAATTAGGAAATGTGATAAATAGAATTACGTTTTAGAAAGAGCTCTCTGGGCTGGGTGCCATGGTTCATGCCTGTAATTCCAACACTTGGGACGCTAGGTGGGAGGATTGATTGAGGTCAGGAGTTTGATTTCAGCCTGGGTAACATAGTGAGACCCTCAACTCTACAAAAATTTTTAAAGAAATAGCTGGGCATAGAGGCATGCACCTGTCCCAGCTACTCGGGAAGCTGAGGTGGGAGGATTACTTGAGCCCAGGAGTTCGCAGCTGCAGTGAGTGATATTTGTGCTTCTGCACTCCAGCCTGGGCAACAGAGCAAGACCCTGTCTCTAAATTTAAAAAAGAAAAAAAAAAAAGGTGGCAGAACAGTTTCCCCTCTAATTTACTACAAAATTCCAAATCTTTACCAGCTGAGAAACAATTACTACTCCGCTGGGTAGGAATTTACATTTGCAGAGCCCCTCACATGGGGTTTCCTACGATCCCCAGAGAGACCCAGGAGGGAACAAGGGCACATACTGTCATCTCACTTTCGAAAAATGAGAAAACTTGGTTGGGTAAGACGTTCAGAGCCACAGAGCCAGTGGGTGTGCAGGACAGCAGTAAGCTCCGACCTCTG